>NC_090296.1:156504727-157953006 GCF_039906515.1 Pseudorca crassidens
CAAACTTTGGGGTGGCTGTGTCTTTTTGATTTTAATTTCCCTAAGCTATAGGACCATAAGTGGAAGTGCCCTAGGCTCTGTTGCTTTGTTTTTTAGATGTTTCAGGAAACACCATACACTTCTCCAGAGTGGCTGTTGGCAATTTACATCCCGCCGATCAGCATAACAAGGCTCCCAGTTCTCCATGGCCTGTCCGGGCTTTCTGGATTTTAAACTTTTTTCAGATGGCCCTTTTGACTGGGGGGCAGTGAGACTTCATGGTAGTGCAGATTTCCTTTGCAAGCTTGCTTGGTTGGCCAAAAAGGGCGTATGCGTTTTTTCCTGAATATATTCAGGAAAAAACGCATACGCCCTTTTTGGCCAAGTGCATCATTGTGGACGTTCTGCCTCTTTTCCTATGCTTTACATGCAATTCCAGTCTACCTCCTGAAATCGGTTTCCTGCAATTCTGCCCCGCTTTCAAGTCCTCTTGGCAGCCTTACTTCAATATATTTTTGGACGATAGCTGTCATTTATAACTCTGCAGGTTTGTGAATTACAGTGCCCCTGAGCTCCTTTCTTCAACTCGCTTTCTTGTGAGCTGGCCGCAACACCGCAGGATTGCTTCAGGCCCTAGTGTCGTTCCGGCATGGCACGCTGAGCCTTTGGTTAATTCCTCTTCCTGGTGGGAAATGAGAGTTAAATTTGCCCGTCCAGACACCTCCAGCTAGTCTCTCACTGGTTCTCCCTATTCCTGTTCATTTTCCGCAAATATTGCAAACTGGGCCAAAAAGGAGGTTAAAGGCACTGACTCTCCAAGTGGGGAGAGTGTTAGTAAAGCGTCTGGAATGTTGCACCCGAGTACCAGGGGACAAAACCTGAGACACATTTGAACACGTTTCCCGATCACATGGTGGATCATACTCTGGGTTCCACATGCATGTTTTAGCTGAAGGAAGAATCCCTTAAACCTGGAGAGTTGAGACCCATGGAATGGGTACCATGCAATATGACTTCAAAGGTTCTGCATTGGCTCACCGAACCTCACCAATCCTATCACTGCTGCGCTTATGCCACTGTACACACCCTTGATTCTCTTTCGGAGACATATAAATCCATAGGTTTTAAGATTATTACTAGTCAGGTATATTTTTAGGCGATTAATATGGGGTGTAGAGTCCACTTCGTTGAGCAAGGAGTAGCTCTTGTCTATTACATATTTGGCTTATGGAATGGTATCTGTGCTAATTTCAATCTCTGGTTTTATGCAGAACCCCAACTCACCTTTCCCCTTAAGCAAGCATAAGTTGGTTTTCTACATTTGAGACCGTGTTCTGTTTTGTAATTCAGTTTCTGTGTAGCCAAGTTTACATTCCGTGTAGTAGTGATATCTTATGATGTTTCTTTTTCTGTGTGACTTATCTCACTTAGAATCATCGTACCTGAATCCACTCATTATGCTGCTACGGGCCTGATGATATAGATTTCATTGCTGAGTGATATTGCATTGTACGTAAGTACCACAAATTCTTTATCCATTTTTCACCTTCTGTGATATTGAATTTGTACTGTAAATGAGGTTCTTGTAAACAGAGCCGTCCCAAACTTTGGGGTGGCTGTGTCTTTTTGATTTTAATTTCCCTAAGCTATAGGACCATAAGTGGAAGTGCCCTAGGCTCTGTTGCTTTGTTTTTTAGATGTTTCAGGAAACACCATACACTTCTCCAGAGTGGCTGTTGACAATTTACATCCCGCCCATCAGCATAACAAGGCTCCCAGTTCTCCATGGCCTGTCCGGCCTTTCTGGATTTTACACTTTTTTCAGATGGCCCTTTTGACTGGGGGGCAGTGAGACTTCATGGTAGTGCAGATTTCCTTTGCAAGCTTGCTTGGTTGGCCAAAAAGGGCGTATGCGTTTTTTCCTGAATATATTCAGGAAAAAACGCATATGCCCTTTTTGGCCAAGTGCATCATTGTGGACGTTCTGCCTCTTTTCCTATGCTTTACATGCAATTCCAGTCTACCTCCTGAAATCGGTTTCCTGCAATTCTGCCCCGCTTTCAAGTCCTCTTGGCAGCCTTACTTCAATATATTTTTGGACGATAGCTGTCATTTATAACTCTGCAGGTTTGTGAATTACAGTGCCGCTGAGCTCCTTTCTTCAACTCGCTTTCTTGTGAGCTGGCCGCAACACCGCAGGATTGCTTCAGGCCCTAGTGTCGTTCCGGCATGGCACGCTGAGCCTTTGGTTAATTCCTCTTCCTGGTGGGAAATGAGAGTTAAATTTGCCAATCCAGACACCTCCAGCTAGTCTCTCATTTGTTCTCCCTATTCCTGTTCATTTTCCGCAGAAATTGCAAACTGGGCCAAACAGGAGGTTAAAGGCACTGACTCTCCAAGTGGGGAGAGTTTTAGTAAAGCGTCTGGAATGTTGCACCCGAGTACCAGCGGAGAAAATCTGAGACACATTTGAACACGTTTCCCGATCACACGGTGGATCATACTCTGGGTTCCACATGCATGTTTTAGCTGAAGGAAGAATCCCTTAAACCTGGAGAGTTGAGACCCATGGAATGGCTGGCATGCAATATGACTTCAAAGGGTCTGCATTTGCTCATCAAACCTCACCAATCCTATCACTGCTGCGTTTATGCTGCTGTACACACCCTTGATTCTCTTTTGGAGACATATAAATCCATAGGTTTTAAGATTATTACTAGTCAGGTATATTCTTAGGCGATTAATATGGGGTGTAGAGTCCACTTCGTTGAGCAAGGAGTAGCTCTTGTCTATTACATATTTGGCTTATGGAATGGTATCTGTGCTAATTTCAATCTCTGGTTTTATGCAGAACCCCAACTCACCTTTCCCCTTAAGCAAGCATAAGTTGGTTTTCTACATTTGAGACCGTGTTCTGTTTTGTAATTCAGTTTCTGTGTAGCCAAGTTTACATTCCGTGTAGTAGTGATATCTTATGATGTTTCTTTTTCTGTGTGACTTATCTCACTTAGAATCATCGTACCTGAATCCACTCATTATGCTGCTACGGGCCTGATGATATAGATTTCATTGCTGAGTGATATTGCATTGTACGTAAGTACCACAAATTCTTTATCCATTTTTCACCTTCTGTGATATTGAATTTGTACTGTAAATGAGGTTCTTGTAAACAGAGCCGTCCCAAACTTTGGGGTGGCTGTGTCTTTTTGATTTTAATTTCCCTAAGCTATAGGACCATAAGTGGAAGTGCCCTAGGCTCTGTTGCTTTGTTTTTTAGATGTTTCAGGAAACACCATACACTTCTCCAGAGTGGCTGTTGGCAATTTACATCCCGCCCATCAGCATAACAAGGCTCCCAGTTCTCCATGGCCTGTCCTGCCTTTCTGGTTTTTACACTTTTTTCAGATGGCCCTTTTGACCGGGGGGCAGTGAGACTTCATTGTACTGCAGATTTCCTTTGCAAGCTTGCTTGGTTGGCCAAAAAGGGCGTATGCGTTTTTTCCTGAATATATTCAGGAAAAAACGCATACGCCCTTTTTGGCCAAGTGCATCATTGTGGACGTTCTGCCTCTTTTCCTATGCTTTACATGCAATTCCAGTCTACCTCCTGAAATCGGTTTCCTGCAATTCTGCCCCGCTTTCAAGTCCTCTTGGCAGCCTTACTTCAATATATTTTTGGACGATAGCTGTCATTTATAACTCTGCAGGTTTGTGAATTACAGTGCCCCTGAGCTCCTTTCTTCAACTCGCTTTCTTGTGAGCTGGCCGCAACACCGCAGGATTGCTTCAGGCCCTAGTGTCGTTCCGGCATGGCACGCTGAGCCTTTGGTTAATTCCTCTTCCTGGTGGGAAATGAGAGTTAAATTTGCCCGTCCAGACACCTCCAGCTAGTCTCTCACTGGTTCTCCCTATTCCTGTTCATTTTCCGCAAATATTGCAAACTGGGCCAAACAGGAGGTTAAAGGCACTGACTCTCCAAGTGGGGAGAGTGTTAGTAAAGCGTCTGGAATGTTGCACCCGAGTACCAGGGGACAAAACCTGAGACACATTTGAACACGTTTCCCGATCACATGGTGGATCATACTCTGGGTTCCACATGCATGTTTTAGCTGAAGGAAGAATCCCTTAAACCTGGAGAGTTGAGACCCATGGAATGGGTACCATGCAATATGACTTCAAAGGTTCTGCATTGGCTCACCGAACCTCACCAATCCTATCACTGCTGCGCTTATGCCACTGTACACACCCTTGATTCTCTTTCGGAGACATATAAATCCATAGGTTTTAAGATTATTACTAGTCAGGTATATTCTTAGGCGATTAATATGGGGTGTAGAGTCCACTTCGTTGAGCAAGGAGTAGCTCTTGTCTATTACATATTTGGCTTATGGAATGGTATCTGTGCTAATTTCAATCTCTGGTTTTATGCAGAACCCCAACTCACCTTTCCCCTTAAGCAAGCATAAGTTGGTTTTCTACATTTGAGACCGTGTTCTGTTTTGTAATTCAGTTTCTGTGTAGCCAAGTTTACATTCCGTGTAGTAGTGATATCTTATGATGTTTCTTTTTCTGTGTGACTTATCTCACTTAGAATCATCGTACCTGAATCCACTCATTATGCTGCTACGGGCCTGATGATATAGATTTCATTGCTGAGTGATATTGCATTGTACGTAAGTACCACAAATTCTTTATCCATTTTTCACCTTCTGTGATATTGAATTTGTACTGTAAATGAGGTTCTTGTAAACAGAGCCGTCCCAAACTTTGGGGTGGCTGTGTCTTTTTGATTTTAATTTCCCTAAGCTATAGGACCATAAGTGGAAGTGCCCTAGGCTCTGTTGCTTTGTTTTTTAGATGTTTCAGGAAACACCATACACTTCTCCAGAGTGGCTGTTGGCAATTTACATCCCGCCCATCAGCATAACAAGGCTCCCAGTTCTCCATGGCCTGTCCTGCCTTTCTGGATTTTACACTTTTTTCAGATGGCCCTTTTGACCGGGGGGCAGTGAGACTTCATGGTAGTGCAGATTTCCTTTGCAAGCTTGCTTGGTTGGCCAAAAAGGGCGTATGCGTTTTTTCCTGAATATATTCAGGAAAAAACGCATACGCCCTTTTTGGCCAAGTGCATCATTGTGGACGTTCTGCCTCTTTTCCTATGCTTTACATGCAATTCCAGTCTACCTCCTGAAATCGGTTTCCTGCAATTCTGCCCCGCTTTCAAGTCCTCTTGGCAGCCTTACTTCAATATATTTTTGGACGATAGCTGTCATTTATAACTCTGCAGGTTTGTGAATTACAGTGCCCCTGAGCTCCTTTCTTCAACTCGCTTTCTTGTGAGCTGGCCGCAACACCGCAGGATTGCTTCAGGCCCTAGTGTCGTTCCGGCATGGCATGCTGAGCCTTTGGTTAATTCCTCTTCCTGGTGGGAAATGAGAGTTAAATTTGCCCGTCCAGACACCTCCAGCTAGTCTCTCATTGGTTCTCCCTATTCCTGTTCATTTTCCGCAAAAATTGCAAACTGGGCTAAACAGGAGGTTAAAGGCACTGACTCTCCAAGTGGGGAGAGTGTTAGTAAAGCGTCTGGAATGTTGCACCCGAGTACCAGGGGACGAAACCTGAGACACATTTGAACACGTTTCCCGATCACACGGTGGATCATACTCTGGGTTCCACATGCATGTTTTAGCTGAAGGAAGAATCCCTTAAACCTGGAGAGTTGAGACCCATGGAATGGGTACCATGCAATATGACTTCAAAGGTTCTGCATTGGCTCACCGAACCTCACCAATCCTATCACTGCTGTGCTTATGCCACTGTACACACGCTTGATTCTCTTTCGGAGACATATAAATCCATAGGTTTTAAGATTCTTACTAGTCAGCTATATTCTTAGACGTTTAATATGGGGTGTTGAGTCCTCTTCGTTGAGCAAGGAGTAGCTCTTTTCTATTACATATTTGGCTTATGGAACGGTATCTGTGCTAATTTCAATCTCTGGTTTTATGCAGCACCCCAACTCACCTTTCCCCTTAAGCAAGCATAAGTTGGTTTTCTACATTTGAGACCTTGTTCTCTTTTGTAATTCAGTTACTGTGTAGCCAAGTTTACATTCCGTGTATTAGTGATATCTTATGATGTTTCTTTTTCTGTGTGACTTATCTCACTTAGAATCATCGTACCTGAATCCACTCATTATGCTGCTATGGGCCTGATGACATAGATTTCATTGCTGAGTGATATTGCATTGTACGTAAGTACCACAACTTCTTTATCCATTTTTCGCTTTCTGTGATATTGAACTTGTACCGTAAACGAGGTTCTTGTAAACAGAGCCGTCCCAAACTTTGGGGTGGCTGTGTCTTTTTGATTTTAATTTCCCTAAGCTATAGGACCATAAGTGGAAGTGCCCTCGGCTCTGTTGCTTTGTTTTTTAGATGTTTCAGGAAACACCATACACTTCTCCAGAGTGGCTGTTGGCAATTTACATCCCGCCCATCAGCATAACAAGGCTCCCAGTTCTCCATGGCCTGTCCGGCCTTTCTGGATTTTACACTTTTTTCAGATGGCCCTTTTGACTGGTGGGCAGTGAGACTTCATTGTAGTGCAGATTTCCTTTGCAAGCTTGCTTGGTTGGCCAAAAAGGGCGTATGCGTTTTTTCCTGAATATATTCAGGAAAAAACGCATACGCCCTTTTTGGCCAAGTGCATCATTGTGGACATTCTGTCTCTTTTCCTATGCTTTACATGCAATTCCAGTCTACCTCCTGAAATCGGATTCCTGCAATTCTGCCCCGCTTTCGAGTCCTCTTGGCAGCCTTACTTCAATATATTTTTGGATGATAGCTGTCATTTTTAACTCTGTAGGTTTGTGAATTACAGTGCCCCTGAGCTCCTTTCTTCAACTCGCTTTCTTGTGAGCTGGCCGCAACACCGCAGGATTGCTTCAGGCCCTAGTGTGGTTCCGGCATGGCACGCTGAGCCTTTGGTTAATTCCTCTTCCTGGTGGGAAATGAGAGTTACATTTGCCCATCCAGACACCTCCAGCTAGTCTCTCATTGGTTCTCCCTATTCCTGTTCATTTTCCGCAGAAATTGCAAACTGGGCCAAACAGGAGGTTAAAGGCACTGACTCTCCAAGTGGGGAGAGTTTTAGTAAAGCTTCTGGAATGTTGCACCCGAGTACCAGGGGACGAAAACTGAGACACATTTGAACACGTTTCCCGATCACACGGTGGATCATACTCTGGGTTCCACATGCATGTTTTAGCTGAAGGAAGAATCCCTTAAACCTGGAGAATTGAGACCCATGGAATGGCTACCATGCAATATGACTTCAAAGGGTCTGTATTTGCTCATCGAACCTCACCAATCCTATCACTGCTGCTTTTATGCTGCTGTACACATGCTTGATTCTCTTTTGGAGACATATAAATCCATAGGTTTTAAGATTATTACTAGTCAGGTATATTCTTAGGCGATTAATATGGGGTGTAGAGTCCACTTCGTTGAGCAAGGAGTAGCTCTTGTCTATTACATATTTGGCTTATGGAATGGTATCTGTGCTAATTTCAATCTCTGGTTTTATGCAGAACCCCAACTCACCTTTCCCCTTAAGCAAGCATAAGTTGGTTTTCTACATTTGAGACCGTGTTCTGTTTTGTAATTCAGTTTCTGTGTAGCCAAGTTTACATTCCGTGTAGTAGTGATATCTTATGATGTTTCTTTTTCTGTGTGACTTATCTCACTTAGAATCATCGTACCTGAATCCACTCATTATGCTGCTACGGGCCTGATGATATAGATTTCATTGCTGAGTGATATTGCATTGTACGTAAGTACCACAAATTCTTTATCCATTTTTCACCTTCTGTGATATTGAATTTGTACTGTAAATGAGGTTCTTGTAAACAGAGCCGTCCCAAACTTTGGGGTGGCTGTGTCTTTTTGATTTTAATTTCCCTAAGCTATAGGACCATAAGTGGAAGTGCCCTAGGCTCTGTTGCTTTGTTTTTTAGATGTTTCAGGAAACACCATACACTTCTCCAGAGTGGCTGTTGGCAATTTACATCCCGCCCATCAGCATAACAAGGCTCCCAGTTCTCCATGGCCTGTCCTGCCTTTCTGGATTTTATACTTTTTTCAGATGGCCCTTTTGACTGTGGGGCAGTGAGACTTCATTGTAGTGCAGATTTCCTTTGCAAGCTTGCTTGGTTGGCCAAAAAGGGCGTATGCGTTTTTTCCTGAATATATTCAGGAAAAAACGCATACGCCCTTTTTGGCCAAGTGCATCATTGTGGACGTTCTGCCTCTTTTCCTATGCTTTACATGCAATTCCAGTCTACCTCCTGAAACCGGTTTCCTGCAATTCTGCCCCGCTTTCGAGTCCTCTTGGCAGCCTTACTTCAATATATTTTTGGACGATAGCTGTCATTTTTAACTCTGCAGGTTTGTGAATTACAGTGCCCCTGAGCTCCTTTCTTCAACTCGCTTTCTTGTGAGCTGGCCGCAACACCGCAGGATTGCTTCAGGCCCTAGTGTGGTTCCGACATGGCACGCTGAGCCTTTGGTTAATTCCTCTTCCTGGTGGGAAATGAGAGTTACATTTGCCCATCCAGACACCTCCAGCTAGTCTCTCATTGGTTCTCCCTATTCCTGTTCATTTTCCGCAGAAATTGCAAACTGGGCCAAACAGGAGGTTAAAGGCACTGACTCTCCAAGTGGGGAGAGTTTTAGTAAAGCGTCTGGAATGTTGCACCCAAGTACCAGCGGAGAATATCTGAGACACATTTGAACACGTTTCCCGATCACACGGTGGATCATACTCTGGGTTCCACATGCATGTTTTAGCTGAAGGAAGAATCCCTTAAACCTGGAAAGTTGAGACCCATGGAATGGCTACCATGCAATATGACTTCAAAGGGTCTGCATTTGCTCATCAAACCTCACCAATCCTATCACTGCTGCGTTTATGCCGCTGTACACATGCTTGATTCTCTTTTGGAGACATATAAATCCATAGGTTTTAAGATTATTACTAGTCAGGTATATTCTTAGGCGATTAATATGGGGTGTAGAGTCCACTTCGTTGAGCAAGGAGTAGCTCTTGTCTATTACATATTTGGCTTATGGAATGGTATCTGTGCTAATTTCAATCTCTGGTTTTATGCAGAACCCCAACTCACCTTTCCCCTTAAGCAAGCATAAGTTGGTTTTCTACATTTGAGACCGTGTTCTGTTTTGTAATTCAGTTTCTGTGTAGCCAAGTTTACATTCCGTGTAGTAGTGATATCTTATGATGTTTCTTTTTCTGTGTGACTTATCTCACTTAGAATCATCGTACCTGAATCCACTCATTATGCTGCTATGGGCCTGATGATATAGATTTCATTGCTGAGTGATATTGCATTGTACGTAAGTACCACAAATTCTTTATCCATTTTTCACCTTCTGTGATATTGAATTTGTACTGTAAATGAGGTTCTTGTAAACAGAGCCGTCCCAAACTTTGGGGTGGCTGTGTCTTTTTGATTTTAATTTCCCTAAGCTATAGGACCATAAGTGGAAGTGCCCTAGGCTCTGTTGCTTTGTTTTTTAGATGTTTCAGGAAACACCATACACTTCTCCAGAGTGGCTGTTGGCAATTTACATCCCGCCCATCAGCATAACAAGGCTCCCAGTTCTCCATGGCCTGTCCTGCCTTTCTGGATTTTATACTTTTTTCAGATGGCCCTTTTGACCGGGGGGCAGTGAGACTTCATTGTAGTGCAGATTTCCTTTGCAAGCTTGCTTGGTTGGCCAAAAAGGGCGTATGCGTTTTTTCCTGAATATATTCAGGAAAAAACGCATACGCCCTTTTTGGCCAAGTGCATCATTGTGGACGTTCTGCCTCTTTTCCTATGCTTTACATGCAATTCCAGTCTACCTCCTGAAATCGGTTTCCTGCAATTCTACCCTGCTTTCAAGTCCTCTTGGCAGCCTTACTTCAATATATTTTTGGACGATAGCTGTCATTTTTAACTCTGCAGGTTTGTGAATTACAGTGCCCCTGAGCTCCTTTCTTCAACTCGCTTTCTTGTGAGCTGGCCGCAACACCGCAGGATTGCTTCAGGCCCTAGTGTGTTTCCGGCATGGCACGCTGAGCCTTTGGTTAATTCCTCTTCCTGGTGGGAAATGAGAGTTAAATTTGCCCGTCCAGACACCTCCAGCTAGTCTCTTATTGGTTCTCCCTATTCCTGTTCATTTTCCACAGAAATTGCAAACTGGGCCAAACAGGAGGTTAAAGGCACTGACTCTCCAAGTGAGGAGAGTGTTAGTAAAGCGTCTGGAATGTTGCACCCGAGTACCAGGGGACGAAATCTGACACATTTGAACACGTTCCCCGATCACATGGTGGATCATACTCTGGGTTCCACATGCATGTTTTAGCTGAAGGAAGAATCCCTTAAACCTGGAGAGTTGAGACCCATGGAATGGGTACCATGCAATATGACTTCAAAGGGTCTGCATTTGCTCACCGAACCTCACCAATCCTATCACTGCTGCATTTATGCCGCTGTACACACGCTTGATTCTCTTTTGGAGACATATAAATCCATAGGTTTTAAGATTCTTACTAGTCAGGTATATTCTTAGGCATTTAATATGTGGTGTTGAGTCCACTTCGTTGAGCAAGGAGTAGCTCTTGTCTATTACCTATTTGGCTTATGGAATGGTATCTGTGCTAATTTCAATCTCTGGTTTTATGCAGCACCCCAACTCACCTTTCCCCTTAAGCAAGCATAAGTTGGTTTTCTACATTTGAGACCCTGTTCTGTTTTGTAATTCAGTTTCTGTGTAGCCAAGTTTTCATTCCGTGTAGTAGTGATATCTTATGATGTTTCTTTTTCTGTGTGACTTATCTCACTTAGAATCATCGTACCTGAATCCACTCATTATGCTGCTACGGGCCTGATGATATAGATTTCATTGCTGAGTGATATTGCATTGTACGTAAGTACCACAAATTCTTTATCCATTTTTCGCTTTCTGTGATATTGAACTTGTACCATAAACGAGGTTCTTGTAAACAGAGCCGTCCCAAACTTTGGGGTGGCTGTGTCTATTTGATTTTAATTTCCCTAAGCTATAGGACCATAAGTGGAAGTGCCCTAGGCTCTGTTGCTTTGTTTTTTAGATGTTTCAGGAAACACCATACACTTCTCCAGAGTGGCTGTTGGCAATTTACATCCCGCCCATCAGCATAACAAGGCTCCCAGTTCTCCATGGCCTGTCCTGCCTTTCTGGATTTTACACTTTTTTCAGATGGCCCTTTTGACCGGGGGGCAGTGAGACTTCATTGTAGTGCAGATTTCCTTTGCAAGCTTGCTTGGTTGGCCAAAAAGGGCGTATGCGTTTTTTCCTGAATATATTCAAGAAAAAACGCATACGCCCTTTTTGGCCAAGTGCATCATTGTGGACGTTCTGCCTCTTTTCGTATGCTTTACATGCAATTCCAGTCTACCTCCTGAAATCGGTTTCCTGCAATTCTGCCCCGCTTTCGAGTCCTCTTGGCAGCCTTACTTCAATATATTTTTGGACGATAGCTGTCATTTATAACTCTGCAGGTTTGTGAATTACAGTGCCCCTGGGCTCCTTTCTTCAACTCGCTTTCTTGTGAGCTGGCCGCAACACCGCAGGATTGCTTCAGGCCCTAGTGTGGTTCCGGCATGGCACGCTGAGCCTTTGGTTAATTCCTCTTCCTGGTGGGAAATGAGAGTTAAATTTGCCCGTCCAGACACCTCCAGCTAGTCTCTCATTGGTTCTCCCTATTCCTGTTCATTTTCCGCAGAAATTGCAAACTGGGCCAAACAGGAGGTTAAAGGCACTGACTCTCCAAGTGGGGAGAGTTTTAGTAAAGCGTCTGGAATGTTGCACCCGAGTACCAGGGGACAAAAACAGAGACACATTTGAACACGTTTCCCGATCACACGGTGGATCATACTCTGGGTTCCACATGCATGTTTTAGCTGAAGGAAGAATCCCTTAAACCTGGAGAGTTGAGACCCATGGAATGGTTACCATTCAATATGACTTCAAAGGTTCTGCATTGGCTCACCGAACCTCACCAATCCTATCACTGCTGCGCTTATGCCACTATACACACGCTTGATTCTCTTTCGGAGACATATAAATCCATAGGTTTTAAGATTCTTACTAGTCAGGTATATTCTTAGACGTTTAATATGGGGTGTTGAGTCCTCTTCGTTGAGCAAGGAGTAGCTCTTGTCTATTGCATATTTGGCTTATGGAATGGTATCTGTGCTAATTTCAATCTCTGGTTTTATGCAGCACCCCAACTCACCTTTCCCCTTAAGCAAGCATAAGTTGGTTTTCTACATTTGAGACCCTGTTCTGTTTTGTAATTCAGTTCCTGTGTAGTCAAGTTTACATTCCGTGTATTAGTGATATCTTATGATGTTTCTTTTTCTGTGTGACTTATTTCACTTAGAATCATCGTACCTGAATCCACTCATTATGCTGCTACGGGCCTGATGACATAGATTTCATTGCTGAGTGATATTGCATTGTACGTAAGTACCACAACTTCTTTATCCATTTTTCGCTTTCTGTGATATTGAACTTGTACCATAAACGAGGTTCTTGTAAACAGAGCCGTCGCAAACTTTGGGGTGGCTGTGTCTTTTTGATTTTAATTTACCTAATCTATAGGACCGTAAGTGGAAGTGCCCTAGGCTCTGTTCCTTTGTTTTGTAGATGCTTCAGGAAACACCATACACTTCTCCAGAGTGGCTGTTGGCAATTTACATCCCGCCCATCAGCATAACAAGGCTCCCAGTTCTCCATGGCCTGTCCTGCCTTTCTGGATTTTATACATTTTTCAGATGGCCCTTTTGACTGGGGAGCAGTGAGACTTCATTGTAGTGCAGATTTCCTTTGCAAGCTTGCTTGGTTGGCCAAAAATGGCATATGCGTTTTTTCCTGAATATAATCAGGAAAAAACGCATACGCCCTTTTTGGCCAAGTGCATCATTGTGGACGTTCTGCCTCTTTTCCTATGCTTTACATGCAATTCCAGTCTACCTCCTGAAATCGGTTTCCTGCAATTCTGCCCCGCTTTCAAGTCCTCTTGGCAGCCTTACTTCAATATATTTTTGGACGATAGCTGTCATTTTTAACTCTGCAGGTTTGTGAATTATAGTGCCCCTGTGCTCCTTTCTTCAACTCGCTTTCTTGTGAGCTGGCCGCAACACCGCAGGATTGCTTCAGGCCCTAGTGTGGTTCCGGCATGGCACGCTGAGCCTTTGGTTAATTCCTCTTCCTGGTGGGAAATGAGAGTTAAATTTGCCCGTCCAGACACCTCCAGCTAGTCTCTCATTGGTTCTCCCTATTCCTGTTCATTTTCCGCAGAAATGGCAAACTGGGCCAAACAGGAGGTTAAAGGCACTGACTCTCCAAGTGCAGAGAGTTTTAGTAAAGCGACTGGAATGTTGCACCCGAGTACCAGGGGACGAAAACTGAGACACATTTGAACACGTTTCCCGATCACACGGTGGATCATACTCTGGGTTCCACATGCATGTTTTAGCTGAAGGAAGAATCCCTTAAACCTGGAGAGTTGAGACCCATGGAATGAGTATCATGCAATATGAATTCAAAGGGTCTGCATTTGCTCACTGAACCTCACCAATCCTATCACTGCTGCGTTTATGACGCTGTACACACGCTTGATTCTCTTTTGGAGACATATAAATCCATAGGATTTAAGATTCTTACTAGTCAGGTATATTCTTAGGCGTTTAATATGGGATGTAGAGTCCACTTCGTTGAGCAAGGAGTAGCTCTTGTCTATTACATATTTGGCTTATGGAACGGTATCTGTGCTAATTTCAATCTCTGGTTTTATGCAGTACCCCAACTCACCTTTCCCCTTAAGCAAGCATAAGTTGGTTTTCTACATTTGAGACCCTGTTCTGTTTTGTAATTCAGTTCCTGGGTAGCCAAGTTTACATTCCATGTAGTAGTGATATCTTATGATGTTTCTTTTTCTGTGTGACTTATTTCACTTAGAATCATCGTACCTGAATCCACTCATTATGCTGCTACGGGCCTGATGATATACATTTCATTGCTGAGTGATATTGCATTGTACGTAAGTACCACAACTTCTTTATCCATTTTTCACTTTCTGTGATATTGAACTTGTACCGTAAACGAGGTTCTTGTAAACAGAGCCGTACCAAACTTTGGGGTGGCTGTGTCTTTTTGATTTTAATTTCCCTAAGCTATAGAACCATAAGTGGAAGTGCCCTAGGCTCTGTTGCTTTGTTTTTTAGATGTTTCAGGAAACACCATACACTTCTCCAGAGTGGCTGTTGGCAATTTACATCCCGCCCATCAGCATAACAGGGCTCCCAATTCTCCATGGCCTGTCCTGCCTTTCTGGATTTTACACATTTTTCAGATGGCCCTTTTGACTGGGGGGCAGTGAGACTTCATTGTAGTGCAGATTTCCTTTGCAAGCTTGCTTGGTTGGCCAAATAGGGCGCATGCGTTTTTTCCTGAATATATTCAGGAAAAAACGCATATGCCCTTTTTGGCCAAGTGCATCATTGTGGACGTTCTGCCTCTTTTCCTATGCTTTACATGCAATTCCAGTCTACCTCCTGAAATCGGATTCCTGCAATTCTGCCCCGCTTTCGAGTCCTCTTGGCAGCCTTACTTCAATATATTTTTGGACGATAGCTGTCATTTATAACTCTGCAGGTTTGTGAATTACAGTGCCTCTGAGCTCCTTTCTTCAACTCGCTTTCTTGTGAGCTGGCTGCAACACCGTAGCATTGCTTCAGGCCCTAGTGTGGTTCCGGGATGGCACGCTGAGCCTTTGGTTAATTCCTCTTCCTGGTGGGAAATGAGAGTTAAATTTGCCCGTCCAGACACCTCCAGCTAGTCTCTCATTGGTTCTCCCTATTCCTGTTCATTTTCCGCAGAAATTGCAAACTGGGCCAAACAGGAGGTTAAAGGCACTGACTCTCCAAGTGGGGAGAGTTTTAGTAAAGCGTCTGGAATGTTGCACCCGAGTACCAGGGGACCAAACCTGAGACACATTTGAACACGTTTCCCGATCACATGGTGGATCATACTCTGGGTTCCACATGCATCTTTTAGCTGAAGGAAGAATCCCTTAAACCTGGAGAGTTGAGACCCATGGAATGGGTACCATGCAATATGACTTCAAAGGTTCTGCATTGGCTCACCGAACCTCACCAATCGTATCACTGCTGCGCTTTTGCCACTGTACACACGCTTGATTCTCTTTTGGAGACATATAAATCCATAGATTTTAAGATTCTTACTAGTCAGGTATATTCTTAGACGTTTAATATGTGGTATTGAGTCCTCTTCGTTGAGCAAAGACTAGCTCTTGTCTATTACATATTTGGCTTATGGAACGGTATCTGTGCTAATTTCAATCTCTGGTTTTATGCAGCACCCCAACTCACCTTTCCCCTTAAGCAAGCATAAGTTTGTTTTCTACATTTGAGACCCTGTTTTGTTTTGTAATTCAGTTTCTGTGTAGCCAAGTTTACATTCCGTGTAGTAGTGATATCTTATGATGTGTCTTTTTCTGTGTGACTTATTTCACTTAGAATCATCGTACCTGAATCCACTCAGTATGCTGCTACGGGCCTGAAGATATAGATTTCATTGCTGAGTGATATTGCATTGTACGTAAGTACCGCAAATTCTTTATCCATTTTTCGCTTTCTGTGATATTGAACTTGTACCGTAAATGAGGTTCTTGTAAACAGAGCCGTCCCAAACTTTGGGGTGGCTGTGTCTTACTGATTTTAATTTCCCTAAGCTATAGGACCATAAGTGGAAGTGCCATAGGCTCTGTTCCTTTGTTTTTTAGATGTTTCAGGAAACACCATACACTTCTCCAGAGTGGCTGTTGGCAAATTACATCCCGCCCATCAGCATAACAAGGCTCCCAGTTCTCCATGGCCTGTCCTGCCTTTCTGGATTTTACACTTTTTTCAGATGGCCCTTTTGACCGGGGGGCAGTGAGACTTCATTGTAGTGCAGATTTCCTTTGCCAGCTTGCTTGGTTGGCCAAAAAGGGAGTATGGGTTTTTCCCTGAATATATTCAGGGAAAAACGCATACGCCCTTTTTGGCCAAGTGCATCATTGTGGGCGTTCTGCCTCTTTCCCTATGCTTTACATGCAATTCCAGTCTACCTCCTGAAATCGGTTTCCTGCAATTCTGCCCCGCTTTCAAGTCCTCTTGGCAGCCTTACTTCAATATATTTTTGGACGATAGCTGTCATTTATAACTCTGCAGGTTTGTGAATTACAGTGCCCCTGAGCTCCTTCCTTCAACTCGCTTTCTTGTGAGCTGGCCGCAACACCGCAGCATTGATTCAGGCCCTAGTGTGGTTCCAGCATGGCATGCTGAGCCTTTGCTTAATTCCTCTTCCTGGTGGGAAATGAGAGTTAAATTTGCCCGTCCAGACACCTCCAGCTAGTCTCTCATTGGTTCTCCCTATTCCTGTTCATTTTCCGCAGAAATGGCAAACTGGGCCAAACAGGAGGTTAAAGGCACTGACTCTCCAAGTGGGGAGAGTGTTAGTAAAGTGACTGGAATGTTGCATCCGAGTACGAGGGGACGAAAACTGAGACACATTTGAACACGTTTCCCGATCACACGGTGGATCATACTCTGGGTTCCACATGCACGTTTTAGCTGAAGGAAGAATCCCTTAAACCTGGAGAGTTGAGACCCATGGAATGGGTACCATGCAATATGACCTCAAAGGGTCTGCATGTGTTCACCGAACCTCACCAATCCTATCACTGCTGTGTTTATGCCACTGTACACACGCTTGATTCTCTTTCGGAGACATATAAATCCATAGGTTTTAAGATTCTTACTAATCAGGTATATTCTTAGGCGTTTAATATGGGGTGTAGAGCCCACTTCGTTGAGCAAGGAGTAGCTCTTGTCTATTACATATTTGGCTTATGGAACGGTATCTGTGCTAATTTCAATCTCTGGTTTTATGCAGTACCCCAACTCACCTTTCCCCTTAAGCAAGCATAAGTTGGTTTTCTACATTTGAGACCCTGTTCTGTTTTGTAATTCAGTTTCTCTGTAGGCAAGTTTACATTCCTTGTAGTAGTGATATCTTATGATGTTTCTTTTTCTGTGTGACTTATCTCACTTAGAATCATCGTACCTGAATCCACTCATTATGCTGCTACGGGCCTGATGATATAGATTTCATTGCTGAGTGATATTGCATTGTACGTAAGTACCACAAATTCTTTATCCATTTTTCACTTTCTGTGTTATTGAACTTGTACCGTAAACGAGGATCTTGTAAACAGAGCCGTCCCAAACTTTGGGGTGGCTGTGTCTTTTTGATTTTAATTTCCCTAAGCTATACCACCATAAGTGGAAGTGCCCTAGGCTCTGTTGCTTTGTTTTGTAGATGTTTCAGGAAACACCATACACTTCTCCAGAGTGGCTGTTGGCAATTTACATCCCGCCCATCAGCATAACAAGGCTCCCAGTTCTCCATGGCCTGTCCTGCCTTTCTGGATTTTATACGTTCTTCAGATGGCCCTTTTAACCGGGGGGCAGTGAGACTTCATTGTAGTGCAGATTTCCTTTGCAAGCTTGCTTGGTTGGCCCAAAAGGGCGTATGCGTTTTTTCCTGAATATATTCAGGAAAAAACGCATACGCCCTTTTTGGCCAAGTGCATCATTGTGGACGTTCTGCCTCTTTTCCTATGCTTTACATGCAATTCCAGTCTACCTCCTGAAATCGGTTTCCTGCAATTATGCCCCGCTTTCAAGTCCTCTTGGCAGCCTTACTTCAATATATTTTTGGACGATAGCTGTCATTTATAACTCTGCAGGTTTGTGAATTACAGTGCCCCTGAGCTCCTTTCTTCAACTTGCTTTCTTGTGAGCTGGCCGCAACACCGCAGCATTGCTTCAGGCCCTAGTGTGGTTCCGGCATGGCACGCTGAGCCTTTGGTTAATTCCTCTTCCTGGTGGGAAATGAGAGTTAAATTTGCCAGTACAGGCACCTCCAGCTAGTCTCTCATTGGTTCTCCCTATTCCTGTTCATTTTCCGCAGAAATGGCAAACTGGGCCATACAGGAGGTTAAAGGCACTGACTCTCCAAGTGGGGAGAGTGTTAGTAAAGCGTCTGGAATGTTGCACCCGAGTACCAGGGGACGAAACCTGAGACACATTTGAACACGTTTCCCGATCACACGGTGGATCATACTCTGGGTTCCACATGCATGTTTTAGCTGAAGGAAGAATCCCTTAAACCTGGAGAGTTGAGACCCATGGAATGGGTACCATGCAATATGACTTCAAAGGGTCTGCATTGGCTCACAGAACCTCACTAATCCTATCACTGCTACGTTTATGCCGCTGTACACACGCCTTATTCTCTTTCGGAGACATAGAAATCCATAGGTTTTAAGATTCTTACTAGTCAGGTATATTCATAGGCGTTTAATATGGGGTGTAGAGTCCACTTCGTTGAGCAAGGAGTAGCTCTTGTCTATTACATATTTGGCTTATGGAACGGTATCTGTGCTAATTTCAATCTCTGGTTTTATGCAGCACCCCAACTCACCTTTCCCCTTAAGCAAGCATAAGTTGGTTTTCTACATTTGAGACCCTGTTCTGTTTTGTAATTCAGTTCCTTTGTAGCTAAGTTTACATTCCGTGTAGTAGTGATATCTTATGATGTTTCTTTTTCTGTGTGATTTTTTTCACTTAGAATCATGGTACCTGAATCTACTCATTATGCTGCTACGGGCCTGATGACATAGATTTCATTGCTGAGTGATATTGCATTGTACATAAGTACCACAACTTCTTTATCCATTTTTCGCTTTCTGTGATATTGAACTTGTACCATAAACGAGGTTCTTGTAAACAGAGCCGTCCCAAACTTTGGGGTGGCTGTGTCTTTTTGATTTTAATTTCCCTAAGCTATAGGACCATAAGTGGAAGTGCCCTAGGCTCTGTTGCTTTGTTTTTTAGATGTTTCAGGAAACACCATACACTTCTCCAGAGTGGCTGTTGGCAATTTACATCCCGCCCATCAGCATAACAAGGCTCCCAGTTCTCCATGGCCTGTCCTGCCTTTCTGGATTTTACACATTTTTCAGATGCTCCTTTTGACAGGGAGGAAGTGAGACTTCATTGTAGTGCAGATTTCCTTTGCAAGCTTGCTTGGTTGGCCAAAAAGGGCGTATGCGTTTTTTCCTGAATATATTCAGGAAAAAACGCATACGCCCTTTTTGACCAAGTGCATCATTGTCGACGTTCTGAGTGTTTTCATATGTTTTCAATGCAATTCCAGTCTACCTCCTGAAATCGGTTTCCTGCAATTCTGCCTTGCTGTCAGTGCCTCTTCATAGCCTTACCTCAATATACTTTTTGAAAATTGTTGGCCTTTTTAACTCTGCAGGTTTTTGAATTGCCGTGGCCCTTAGCTGCATTTTTCAGCTCTTATTTTTGTGATCTTGCCTCATATCCACAGGATTTCTTCAGGCCCTATTCTTCTTCTGGGTCGCCTTGCTCTGCCTTTGGTTAATTCTTCTTCCTGATGTGAATTAGAGTGACATGTTCCCATTGAAACCGCTACAGCTATTTTCTCACTGGTTCCCCCTATTCCCATTCATCCTCCGCACTAACTGCAGACTGTGCGATACCGGAACGTAAAGGCATTGACTCTCCATGTGGAGATGTTGTTAGTAAAGTGGCTGGAATGTTGATCCGGAGCCCCAGGAGAGGAAAATGAGGTGCGTTTTAGAAACCTTTCCCGATCATATGGTATACCATCCGCTGGATTTCCCATGCATGGTTTAGCTGTAGGAAGATTCCCTTCAACCTGGAGTGTTGGGACCCTTGGAATGAGTAGTATGAAGTATTGCATTAAACTTTCGGCAGTTGCTCACCAAAGCTCACCAATCCTCTCAGCCCCAAGTGTCCAGCCTTATGTCTTATCCAGCTGTGGGTTTATATGTGGTCATTCCAGGTTGCATCACAGCCCCTGAGCGAATTTTGTAAGAATTTTTCTCTCTTTCATTGTTTCTGCGTTTTGGTTTTAAAATTTATTTCTATAATGGGGTTTAGCTCATTTTCACTGCTGTGTTTGGCCGCTCTGCACACACTTGATTCCCTTATGGAGATATATCAATACATGGGTTTTAAGATTCTTATTACTCAGATATATTTCTCTGCGGTGTATAGGGTGTGTTGAGGCCAGTTCATTGAGCAAGGTGTAGATCTTGTCTAATACCTATTTGGTTTATTGAACGGTATCTGTGCTAATTTCAAACTCTGGTTTTATGCATCACCCCACCTCTCCTTTCCCCTTAAGCTGACATAAGTGTGTTTTCTAAATGTGAGACACTGTTCTGTTTTGTAATTCATTTTTTGTGCAGCCATATTTATCCTCCCTCTATAAGTGATATCTTATGATATGTTTCTTTTTCTGTTTGACTTATTTCAAGTAGTATTATCGGACCTAAATCCACTCTTTATCCTTCTACTAGCCTTATTACATTGATTTCATGGTGAAGAGATATTCCATTGTACATAAGTACCACATTTTCTTTATCCATTGTTCTCTTTCCTGGGATATTTAAGGTGTACTGAAGTTGAGGTTCTTGTAAACAGAGTAGCCCTAAACTGTGGTGTGCTTGTGTCTTGTTGATTTTTAGACTTCCCTAGATATACTTCCGTGATTGGAAGTGCCCTATGCTCTGTAGCTCTGTTTTTTAGATGATTTAGGAACCACCATACACTTCTCCAGAGTGGCTCTCGGCAGTTCACACACTGTCCATCAGCGTATAAAGGCTCCCTGTTCTCCATGGCCTGTCCTGCATTTCTGGTTTTTACAATTTTTTCGGATGGCCCTTTTGACCGGTGGGAAATGAGACTTCTTTGTTGTGCACATTTGCATTGCTTGCTTGCTTGGTTGCCCATAAAGTGCGTATGCATTTTTTCCTGGATATATTCAGGAAAAAACGCATACTCCCTTTTGGGCCAACTGCATCATTGTCGAAATTCTGCCGCTTTTCATGTGCTTTAAAGACGAGTCCAATCTATCTCTTGAAATCTGTTTCTTGCAATTCTGTCTTGCATTCAGATCCTCTTCTTTGCCTTACCTCAACATATTTTGGGACGTTAGTTTTCATTTATAACTCTGCAGGTTTGTGAATTGCAGTGACCCTGAGCTCCATTTTTTAAGTTGCTCTTTTGTGAGCTGGCCTCAAAGCCGCAGGATTGCTTCAGGCCCTATTTTGGCTCCGGCGAGGCGGGCTGAGCCTTTTTTTAATTCTTATTCTTAATGGGAAATTAGAGTGACATGTGCCCGTCCAAACCCCTACAACTATTCTCTCATTGGTTCCCCCTCTTCCCGTTCATCCTCCTCACAATTTGCAAAATGTGTGAAACAGAAGTTTAAATGTGCTGATTCTCTAAGTGGGGAGACTCTAAGTAACGTGGCTGGAATGATGAACAGGAGCACCAGGAGAGGATAAATGAGGTGCATTTTAGACACATCTCCCGATCACATGGTGTACAGTCCTCTGGGTTTTCCATGCATGTTTTCGCTGTAGGAAGATCCCTTGAACCTGCAGATTTGGGACCCATTGAATGGGTACCAGGTAGTATTACTTTAAAGGGTGTGCATTTCCTCACCCAACCTCATATTTCTCTTAGCGTAAACAGTTTCCAGCCTTATGTCTCATCCTGCTGTGGGTCTAGATGTGTTCAATCCATGTTGCATCACCGTCCCTGAGGAAAAGTTGTAAGAGGTTTTCTCTGTCTCTTTGTCGTTTATTTTTTTCAATTTATTACTATATTGGTTACAGCTGATTTTCAAAGCTCTGTTTCTTGCTGCTGTACATCCACTTGATTCACATACAGAGAGACATCAATAAATTCTTTTTCAGATTCTTACCAGTCATATATATTCTTTTCCAGTGACTTGAGTGTGCTGAGTGCAGTTCTTTTAGCTACCGTGTAGGCCTTGTTGATTATCAGTTTGGTATTTGGAATGGTATCTTTGCTAATTTCAACCTCCTGGATGATGCCTCACCCCTCCCCACCTTTCCCGTTTAGCAGCCTTACGCGTGTTGTCTACATATTTGACTATGTTTTTGTTTTGTAATTTATTTCATGTGTAGCCATTTTGGATTCCACCTTTAAGTGATATCTTATGATATGTGTCTTTTTCTTTTTGAATTATGTCACTTAGAATGATCATACGTAACTCCTCCGGAGTTGTTACAACTGGCCATATTTCATTGACTTCCAGGCTGAGTAATATTCCACTCTACATAAGTACCACATCTCTATCCATTTTTTCCCTCCAGAGACATTTAAGTTATATCCTAGTCGAGAATCTTTTAAACAGAGAGGCAGTAAACATTGGGGTGCCTGTGTCCTCTCGATTTTTGTTTTTCCCAAGACATACGCCCATGAGTGCAAGTGCCCTATGCTCTGTAGCTCATTTTTTAGATGTTTTAGTAAACACAATACACTTCTCCAGAATGGCCATTGGCAATATACATTTCCACTATAAGCCTCACAGGGCTCCCTCTTCTCCTTGCCCTGTCCTGCATTTCTGGTGTTTACACTTTATGAGGATGGCTCTTCTGACTGATGCGAAGTGATATCTTTTGTAGTATTGATTTCCAGTGCCCACCTGTTTGGTTGGCTAAAAAAGTGTATGCCCTTTTCTTGAATATATACAGAAAAAAACGCATACAGCCTTTTTGGCCAACTGCAATGTTGGCAATGTTCAGCCCCTTTTCTTGTGCTTAATGGCGAGTCCTTTCTACCTCCTCAAATCCCTTTCCTGCCATTCTCCCTTGCTTACCAATCCTTTTCTCTGACTTTCCTCAAGACATTTTTCAGTGATAGATATTTTCAACTCTGCAGTTTCGTGAATTTTACTGCCCCTGAGTTCCATTGTTCAACTTGTGTTTATGGGAACTGGCCACAAAGCAGTGGGATTTCCTCAAGCCCTATACTGTTTCCATGGGCAACCCTAGCCTTTGGTCAATTCGTCTTCCTGATTGGAAATTAGAGTGACATGTGCCTGTCTGAACACCTAGGACTTGTCTCTCATTGTTCCTCATCCTTCCGCTTCATCCTCTGGACAAATTCCAAACTGTATGCAACAGGATGTTGACAGTGCTGACATCTCCAAGTGGGGAGACTGTTAGTAAAGACGCTGGAGGGGTGAACCCGAGCACCAGGAGATGAGGAGATGAGATGCCTTTTCCAAACTCTTCCTGATCAGACGGTATACCATCCTCTGTGTGTGACAGACATGTTTTAGCAGTAGGAAGAGTCCCATTCATGTAAGGAGAACACCAGGGCTTTTTCAAAATCAGTGTCTCCCCGAAACCCAAACTGGGGAATTTTTTAAGCTACGGCTACACATATGTTCATTAAGGGCCTTGGGAAGTAGGCAGAGTCCAAACTTTAGATGATTGAAGTCTTCAGGGTCAGAAGCACTCACCACTGGCTTCCCTTAGGTTACACTTTAACTGTCATTGATAGATGATGTCAATAAAAATATCTATTCTTTTTCCGATTATTTCCCCTTATAGGTTATTGCAAAATATTGAGTGTAGTTCCCTGTGCTATACAGTGGTTCCTTGTTGATGATCTATTTTATACATAGCAGTGTGTATGTGTTAATTCCAAACTGTTAATTTATCCCTCCTCCCACCTTTCCCCTTTGGTAATAATAAATTATAAGATTTTATACTTCTCAGAAATGGGGGAGCTGAAAGAGAGGTATCATTTTCAATGGAAAAGCATTTAAAACAAGATTGAAGCTTTAACCAAGATTATTAGATGTACATCCTTGGAAAGAAATCACTTCATTTCTCTAATATTGACCTGACAAATAAGACAAACCTTTTCACTGAACTTGCTTATAATAAAGTGATGGAAATATCAAATGGAAGTGTTAGAAACATCTTATTTTACCCGAGCCTTATAAACTGTTCTATGTTAACTACAGTTTGGCTCACACATCTGTTCATTGAAGTTACAATAGTCTCAATTTCTGTTACTGATCCTCCAGAGTGGACCCCAACAAGTGTCCCCCTGCCCAGTGTCATTGGGGCCAACAGATCGAGACTGAGTTTGGTTCACAAGCAAAGGAAACTTTATATTTTGATCAGAGAATGGAGAGGTGAGAGCATGCACTACCCCGTGGGCTGTGGGCTGGGCTGCTGTGTAGAGATCCTGTCAGAGTCAGTGGGAGGGAGGGGGCGGAGCACTCAAGGGCCGGGTTGGCTGCAGCTCAGGCTCTATATCTTAGAGTCTGCACTGGGCCCCAGGAGCTGAGGTGTCGACCCAGCCATTCTGCACTAGGAAATCTGGTCTGAAGTGCCGGGTGTGGAACCTCTGCATGCGGGACCCTAGGAGCACGTGAAATTAGACAAAGCACAAAGGATAAAAAAGGTCAGACTTGACTTTATTGCCCAGATTCTATTTTTATCTCCCAGGGATTTTTAATGGGCTTTGCTGGGGACAAACCCCTCCTCTGCCTTTTGTCCCGTTCCTCATTCTTGGAGTGCTGAGGGTGCAGACCCTTCTTCTGTAACTGCTGAGTGCTGAGTTGGGAGCCCTCATACCAGGGGATGAGGGTCAGAACTTCTCCCCAGCAGCCTCCAGGTGACGTTGATTGGCCCCAGGACCCCTGCCTCCCTGCTCGTCCGCCTGAGCACCAGCATTGGAAGTGTTATAGATTCTAATGACCTTTAAGGGTTCAGGAAAGAGATGTGCAGAGACGCTGTGGGGGCCGGTTTCACCCCGCCCCACATTTGTTCGGCCACCTTAGGCTGACCGTTTCTGCCAGCCTAGATGCTCTGACCAGTAGTCTGCTCTTTCTTCAATTAGGCCCCTGAATTAACGTAAAAACAGCACCAGGTGTCAGAGCCCTGCCCGCTCAACTCCCAGACAGTCCAGGGTCAGTGGTGATCAAGGACCATGATGGCCACTGAGTCAACAGCCTTTTGAAGTAAACAGGAGTCCAGCCGGTCTTATTGGCCACCATCATCACGGTGTCTGTAGGCTTTTCTATGGTGACAGTGTGATATACGTTTCCCCCGCCAAGACTATTAGCTCCCCTCCGGGTGCAGTAAGTCCTGCAAGCAGTAGTCTACTCATTCGGGACACACTATTGTTGTTTTATGAGAGAAACTCCAGGTCAAGTGATGTTCACACGAGTCGTCATGGTGCCCTGTTGCCCCCGGTTATCTCTCTGGATGTTGGAGTTGGAGGGCCTCCTCACTCGAGGTCGGTGTGCCCACGGAGCGAACCCTGCAACTTCAGGGCATGGTTGGTGATTAGGATCACCACGTGGGGTCCTTTTCCCTTAGGAGGGAGGTGGCCTTTTGGGCTGCTGATTTCCAGGTTTTTAGATACCGCCAGTATCTTGGCCAGATGTGGCAGTGGGCCAAGCCCCTTGGTGACTCTATTTTATCCTACCTGGATGGCATTCTTGCGTTGTTCCATTTCAAGTGGTCCCAGTTTTTGCACTAATTCTCCAATGGCGACTCACCTTTCACCGGGAATGGAAAGGTCAAAGGGTTTAGCTCAATTAGGGAGTTCCAGGGCAAGGGTCTGAATTGACTGCTCTTTCCATTCTTGAAAGGCCACTTCTGGATTCTGTTCAAAAGGATCATCATCTTTTCCTTTCAGTGTTTCATATAGAGGCCCAGCTAGTAGACTGTAGTTAGGGATCCAGAAGCAGCAAACCCTGGCCTCCCCAGGAACCCCTAAGCTGTCTTCTAGTTTTAGAAAGGGGTAAGGCTGCAAATGGTTTCTTCCCTTTCCTGGGATGGGCTTCTCCGACCTTGTGTGAGAATGAAGCCCAGGCAGGTCACCGCAGTCTGTGATATTTGAGCTTTTTCTTGGACAACTTCTATCCTTTATTGGCTTGGTAGTTCAGAGGCCTCCTTAGTAGGGCTGGCGATCAGAATGTCGTCTGCATATTGAAGGAGGGTTTCCTTTTCTAGAGGTAGAACTTTTCGGTCTTTAGCTAAGCTTTCCCCAAAGATGGTGTGGGAATTTTTGAACCCTTGGGGCAAGACGGCCCGGAAGTATTGTTTTAGTTGTATGTTGAGTCCTGCCACTCACAAGCCAAAATTTCTTGTGACTCTGGGACTAATGGAATACAAAAGAAGGCATCATTGAAGACTAATACAGAATACCATGTCCTGGTGGTTGGTAGAATGACCAGCAGGGTGTAGGAAATGGAGCAACTGGAGGTATATCCTCGGTGGCTTCACTGACTGTCCTGACATCCTTTACCAGGTCCCCAGCAGCCCATGGGGCTCTCGTGGTCAGGCCAATCCCAGGATATGGAGCTCTCCTGGGCAGGTACCCCACCCCCAACCCAGCCCACGGGGCTCTCATGGTCAGGCCTCTCCCAGGATACAGAGCTACCCTTGCAGGTACCGTGGCAGGGCTGGGCACACAGGAACTGTGCACATAGCCCTCATTGAAGAGCACCCCCATCTCACCTGTCGCTCAGAGCTGACACAGAGCACCTCAGAGCAGGACTTGAACTAACAAACAGCAGCTCCGACAGGTCTGTGACCCTGGGCATCACTCTGTGTGGCCTCCCTCCACCTGGTCTTCCAGAGACTTCCACTGCACCCGGGGCACCAAGCCTCTGTCTCCAACCACCACCCACCCCTCCTCTCCCTGACTCCTGGGTTCCTCTCATTAGGAGAGGGTTTTCTTGAAGTTGTCTCCCACTCATGGGCCAGATAAAATGATTAGAAAACAAGCCAAAGCTGCAGCCCCTTGTCTATCCTGACTCTCAGGAGCCCACACCTGTTCCTTGGACCTGGCCGGTTCAGCAAGTTCCATTTTCTGCAACTGTGAGCCCCTGAGGGGTGATGATTGGCTGACCTGGGCAGCCTTACCATGCCGGCCAGCCCTCCCCAGGTGTGCCTGGGTTGAGATCAATATAAATACCACTCCAGGCAGCAAGAGCCCCTGCAGCTGTGCCTGACGCCATTTTCTCTGCCCTGTCAGCAGTCTCGGGGCTGGGCTGGTGGGAGGGAGTGAGAGGCCACGGCTTTGTGGGTGGCCCAGTGTGAGTGGGGCTCTGCTGGACTTTCTGCAGCAGTTGCCAGGCTGCCACCTGCTAAAGAAGAGGATGTGTCACCCATACCTGCTGCTGGAATTTCTCCCTGGGCAGAGGTGAGGAAGGAAAAAAGCAGTGGGGGCAGGGACAGGACGGGTATCTCAGGCAGGGAAATGGAAATCTTCCAGAAGAGCACCCAGGGACAGGACCATCCTGGCTGGCCTGCAGGCACCAAGTCAGCTGGCATGCTGTCACTCGTGTGGCTCCATGGCCCTTCCTCTAGGCTTTCAAGTCCTTGTATATATTCAGGTGTTTTACCTGGGAAGGGTGGGAACAGTTCAACAGCAACTGGCCTGGGGCTCAGCTCACGTTCACTCACAGATGCCTCGGCACAGTGCCCCAGCTTTGCAATGAGTACGCTTGTGTGGGGGCTGCTGGCTGAATGGGAGACGATTCCCCACCACTGACCAACTTCAGAATTGTTTACAACTGGAGCAAGTGCCCTGATACGGTTTTCCTCTGAGTAACTGGTGGGTTCTGTTTTTTTTTTTTTTCTCTTTTTCGTTTTTGGTTCAAGGTAGATTTTATTCCTCTTTTTTGTATTTACAGATATAAGCATGGAAATAATTTATTCATATAAATACATGTATGTGAAGGGAATAATTGTTTTTTCTGTTTTATTTTTTAAATTTTATTTCTTTTTAATTTTGAATTTTATTTTATATTTTTATACAGCAGGTTCTTATTGGTTATCTATTTTATACATATAAATGTTTACATGCCAATCCCAATCTCTCAGCTCCTCCCACCACCACCCCCCCAAGAGCTTTCCCCCCTTGTTGTCCATACGATTGTTGTCTACATCTGTTGCTCTATTTATGCCTTGCAAAACGGTTAATCTGTACAGTTTTTCTAGGTTCCACATATATGCATGAATATACAAGATTTGTTTTTCTCTTTCTGACTTACTTCACTCTGTATGACAGTCTCTAGATCCATCGACGTCTCTACAAATGACCCAATTTCATTCCTTTCATGGCTTAGTAATATTCCATTTTATATATGTACCACATCTTTATGCATTCGTCTGTCTGTGGGCATTTAGGTTGCTTCCATTACCTCGATATTGTAAATAGTGATGCAATGAACATTGCGGTGAATGTCTCTTTTTGATTTATGGTTTTGTCTGTGTATATGTCCAGTACTGGGATTGCTGTATCATATGGTAATTCTATTATTAGTTTCTTAAGACTCCATATTGTTCTCCATAGTGACTGTATCAATTTATATTCCCAACAATAGTGGAAGAGGCTTCCTTTTCCCCACACCCTTTCCAGCAATTGTTGTTTGTAGATTTTCAGATGATGCCCATTCTAACAGGTGTGAGGTGATACCTCATTGTTGAGTCCATTTCGTTGAGCAAGGGGTAGGTCTTGTCTATTACATATTTGGCTTATGGAACGGTATCTGTGCTAATTTCAAACTCTGGTTTTATGCAGCACCCCAACTCACCTTTCCCCTTAAGCAAGCATAAGTTGGTTTTCTAAACTTGAGACCCTGTTCTGTTTTGTAATTCAGTTCATGTGTAGCCAAGTTTACATTCCATGTATTAGTGATACCTTATGATGTTTCCTTATCTGTGTGACTTATTTCACTTAGAATCATCGTGCCTCAATCCACTCATTATGCGGGTACAGGCCTGGTGACACAGATTTCATTGCTGAGTGGTATTCTGTTGTACGTTAAGTACCGCAACTTCTTTATCAATTATTTGCTCTCTGGGATATTTAACTTGTACCATAGAAGAGGTTCCTGTAAACAGAGCCATCCCAAATTTTGGGGTGGCTGTGTCTTTTTGATTTTAATTTCCCTAAGCTATAGGACCATAAGTGGAAATGCCCTAGACTCTGTTGCTTTGTTTTTCAGATGTATCAGGAAACACCATACACTTCTCCAGAGTGGCTGTTGGCAATTTACATCCCGCCCATCAGCATAACAAGGTTCCTTTATCCCCATGGCCTGTCTTGCCTTTCTGCATTTTCCACTTTTTTCAGATGGCTCTTTAAACTGGGGGGAAGTGACACTTCATAGTAGTTCGGATTTCCATTGCAAGCTTGCTTGGTTTGCCAAAGAGGGCGTATGCGTTTTTTCCTGAATATATTCAGGAAAAAACGCATACGCCCTTTTTGGCCAAGTGCATCATTGTGGACGTTCTGCCTCTTTTCCTATGCTTTACATGCAATTCCAGTCTACCTCCTGAAATCGGTTTCCTGCAATTCTGCCCCGCTTTCAAGTCCTCTTGGCAGCCTTACTTCAATATATTTTTGGACGATAGCTGTCATTTATAACTCTGCAGGTTTGTGAATTACAGTGCCCCTAAGCTCCTTTCTTCAACTCGCTTTCTTGTGAGCTGGCCGCAACACCGCAGGATTGCTTCAGGCCCTAGTGTGGTTCCGGCATGGCACGCTGAGCCTTTGGTTAATTCCTCTTCCTGGTGGGAAATGAGAGTTAAATTTGCCCGTCCAGACACCTCCAGCTAGTCTCTCATTGGTTCTCCCTATTCCTGTTCAACTTTCAAAGAATTTGCAAACTGGGCCAAACAGGAGGTTAAAGGCACTGACTCTCCAAGTGGGGAGAGTGTTAGTAAAGCGTCTGGAATGTTGCACCCGAGTACCAGGGGACGAAACCTGAGACACATTTGAACACGTTTCCCGATCACACGGTGGATCATACTCTGGGTTCCACATGCATGTTTTAGCTGAAGGAAGAATCCCTTAAACCTGGAGAGTTGAGACCCTTGGCATGGGTACCATGCAATATGACTTCAAAGGGTCTGCATTGGCTCACCGAACCTCACCAATCCTATCAGTGCTGCGCTAATGCACTGTACACACGCTTGATTCTCTTTCAGAGACATATAAATCCATAGGTTTTAAGATTCTTACTAGTCAGGTATATTCTTAGGCGTTTAATATGGGGTGTAGAGTCCACTTCGTTGAGCAAGGAGTAGCTCTTGTCTATTACATATTTGGCTTATGGAACAGTATCTGTGCTAATTTCAATCTCAGGTTTTATGCAGCACCCCAACTCACCTTTCCCCTTAAGCAAGCATAAGTTGGTTTTCTACATTTGAGACCCTGTTCTGTTTTGTAATTCAGTTCCTGTGTAGCCAAGTTTACATTCCGTGTATTAGTGATATCTTATGATGTTTCTTTTTCTGTGTGACTTATTTCACTTAGAATCATCGTACCTGAATCCACTCATTATGCTGCTACGGGCCTGATGATATACATTTCATTGCTGAGTGATATTGCATTGTACGTAAGTACCACAAATTCTTTATCCATTTTTCGCTTTCTGTGATATTGAACTTGTACCACAAACGAGGTTCTTGTAAACAGAGCCGTCCCAAACTTTGGGCTGGCTGTGTCTTTTTGATTTTAATTTCCCTAAGCTATAGGACCATAAGTGGAAGTGCCCTAGGCTCTGTTGCTTTGTTTTGTAGATGTTTCAGGAAACACCATAAACTTCTCCAGAGTGGCTGTTGGCAATTTACATCCCGCCCATCAGCATAACAAGGCTCCCAGTTCTCCATGGCCTGTCCTGCCTTTCTGGATTTTATACTTTTTTCAGATGGCCCTTTTGACCGGGGGGCAGTGAGACTTCATTGTAGTGCAGATTTCCTTTGCAAGCTTGCTTGGTTGGCCAAAAAGGGCGTATGCGTTTTTTCCTGAATATATTCAGGAAAAAACGCATACGCCCTTTTTAGCCAAGTGCATCATTGTGGACGTTCTGCCTCTTTTCCTATGCTTTACATGCAATTCCAGTCTACCTCCTGAAATCGGTTTCCTGCAATTCTGCCCCGCTTTCAAGTCCTCTTGGCAGCCTTACTTCAATATATTTTTGGACGATAGCTGTCATTTATAACTCTGCAGGTTTGTGAATTACAGTGCCCCTAAGCTCCTTTCTTCAACTCGCTTTCTTGTGAGCTGGCCGCAACACCGCAGGATTGCTTCAGGCCCTAGTGTGGTTCCGGCATGGCACGCTGAGCCTTTGGTTAATTCCTCTTCCTGGTGGGAAATGAGAGTTTAATTTGCCCGTCCAGACACCTCCAGCTAGTCTCTCATTGGTTCTCCCTATTCCTGTTCATTTTCCGCAGAAATGGCAAACTGGGCCAAACAGGAGGTTAAAGGCACTGACTCTCCAAGTGGGGAGAGTTTTAGTAAAGCGTCTGGAATGTTGCACCCGAGTACCAGGGGACAAAAACTGAGACACATTTGAACACGTTTCCCAATCACACGGTGGATCATACTCTGGGTTCCACATGCATGTTTTAGCTGAAGGAAGAATCCCTTAAACCTGGAGAGTTGAGACCCATGGAATGGGTACCATGCAATATGACTTCAAAGGTTCTGCATTGGCTCACCGAACCTCACCAATCCTATCACTGCTGCGCTTATGCCACTGTACACACGCTTGATTCTCTTTCGGAGACATATAAATCCATAGATTTTAAGATTCTTACTGGTCAGGTATATTCTTAGACGTTTAATATGGGGTGTTGAGTCCTCTTCGTTGAGCAAGGAGTAGCTCTTGTCTATTACATATTTGGCTTATGGAACGGTATCTGTGCTAATTTCAATCTCTGGTTTTATGCAGCACCCCAACTCACCTTTCCCCTTAAGCAAGCATAAGTTGGTTTTCTACATTTGAGACCCTGTTCTGTTTTGTAATTCAGTTCCTGTGTAGCCAGTTTACATTCCGTGTAGTAGTGATATCTTATGATGTTTCTTTTTCTGTGTGACTTATCTCACTTAGAATCATCGTACCTGAATCCACTCATTATGCTGCTACGGGCCTGATGACATAGATTTCATTGCTGAGTGATATTGCATTGTACGTATGTACCACCACTTCTTTATCCATTTTTCGCTTTCTGTGATATTGAACTTGTACCGTAAACGAGGTTCTTGTAAACAGAGCCGTCCCAAACTTTGGGGTGGCTGTGTCTTTTTGATTTTAATTTCCCTAAGCTATAGGACCATAAGTGGAAGTGCCCTAGGCTCTGTTGCTTTGTTTTTTAGATGTTTCAGGAAACACCATACACTTCTCCAGAGTGGCTGTTGGCAATTTACATCCTGCCCATCAGCATAACAAGGCTCCCAGTTCTCCATGGCCTGTCCTGCCTTTCTGGATTTTACACTTTTTTCAGATGGCCCTTTTGACCGGGGGGCAGATAGACTTCATTGTAGTGCAGATTTCCTTTGCAAGCTTGCTTGGTTGGCCAAAAAGGGCGTATGCGTTTTTTCCTGAATATATTCAGGAAAAAACGCATACGCCCTTTTTGGCCAAGTGCATCATTGTGGACGTTCTGCCTCTTTTCCTATGCTTTACATGCAATTCCAGTCTACCTCCTGAAATCGGTTTCCTGCAATTCTGCCCTGCTTTCAAGTCCTCTTGGCAGCCTTACTTCAATATATTTTTGGACGATAGCTGTCATTTTTAACTCTGCAGGTTTGTGAATTACAGTGCCCCTGAGCTCCTTTCTTCAACTCGCTTTCTTGTGAGCTGGCCGCAACACCGCAGGATTGCTTCAGGCCCTAGTGTGGTTCCGGCATGGCACGCTGAGCCTTTGGTTAATTCCTCTTCCTGGTGGGAAATGAGAGTTAAATTTGCCCGTCCAGACACCTCCAGCTAGTCTCTTATTGGTTCTCCCTATTCCTGTTCATTTTCCGCAGAAATTGCAAACTGGGCCAAACAGGAGGTTAAAGGCACTGACTCTCCAAGTGAGGAGAGTGTTAGTAAAGCGTCTGGAATGTTGCACCCGAGTACCAGGGGACGAAATCTGACACATTTGAACACGTTTCCCGATCACACGGTGGATCATACTCTGGGTTCCACATGCATGTTTTAGCTGAAGGAAGAATCCCTTAAACCTGGAGAGTTGAGACCCATGGAATGGGTACCATGCAATATGACTTCAAAGGGTCTGCATTTGCTCACCGAACCTCATCAATCCTATCACTGCTGCATTCATGCCGCTGTACACACGCTTGATTCTCTTTCGGAGACATATAAATCCATAGGTTTTAAGATTCTTACTAGTCAGGTATATTCTTAGGCATTTAATATGTGGTGTTGAGTCCACTTCGTTGAGCAAGGAGTAGCTCTTGTCTATTACCTATTTGGCTTATGGAACGGTATCTGTGCTAATTTCAATCTCTGGTTTTATGCAGCACCCCAACTCACCTTTCCCCTTAAGCAAGCATAAGTTGGTTTTCTACATTTGAGATCCTGTTCTGTTTTGTAATTCAGTTCCTGTGTAGCCAAGTTTACATTCCATGTATTAGTGATATCTTATGATGTTTCTTTTTCTGTGTGACTTATCTCACTTAGAATCATCGTACCTGAATCCACTCATTATGCTGCTACGGGCCTGATGACATAGATTTCATTCCTGAGTGATATTGCATTGTACGTAAGTACCACAACTTCTTTATCCATTTTTCACTTTCTGCGATATTGAACTTGTACCGTAAACGAGGTTCTTGTAAACAGAGCCGTCCCATACTTTGGGGTGGCTGTGTCTTTTTGATTTTAATTTCCCTAAGCTATAGGACCATAAGTGGAAGTGCCCTAGGCTCTGTTGCTTTGTTTTTTAGATGTTTCAGGAAACACCATACACTTCTCCAGAGTGGCTGTTGGCAATTTACATCCCGCCCATCAGCATAACAAGGCTCCCAGTTCTCCATGGCCTGTCCTGCCTTTCTGGATTTTACACTTTTTTCAGATGGCCCTTTTGACCGGGGGGCAGTGAGACTTCATTGTAGTGCAGATTTCCTTTGCAAGCTTGCTTGGTTGGCCAAAAAGGGCGTATGCGTTTTTTCCTGAATATATTCAGGAAAAAACGCATACGCCCTTTTTGGCCAAGTGCATCATTGTGGACGTTCTGCCTCTTTTCCTATGCTTTACATGCAATTCCAGTCTACCTCCTGAAATCGGTTTCCTGCAATTCTGCCCCGCTTTCAAGTCCTCTTGGCAGCCTTACTTCAATATATTTTTGGACGATAGCTGTCATTTTTAACTCTGCAGGTTTGTGAATTACAGTGCCCCTGAGCTCCTTTCTTCAACTCGCTTTCTTGTGAGCTGGCCGCAACACCGCAGGATTGCTTCAGGCCCTAGTGTGGTTCCGACATGGCACGCTGAGCCTTTGGTTAATTCCTCTTCCTGGTGGGAAATGAGAGTTACATTTGCCCATCCAGACACCTCCAGCTAGTCTCTCATTGGTTCTCCTTATTCCTGTTCATTTTCCGCAGAAATTGCAAACTGGGCCAAACAGGAGGTTAAAGGCACTGACTCTCCAAGTGGGGAGAGTTTTAGTAAAGCGTCTGGAATGTTGCACCCAAGTACCAGCGGAGAAAATCTGAGACACATTTGAACACGTTTCCCGATCACACGGTGGATCATACTCTGGGTTCCACATGCATGTTTTAGCTGAAGGAAGAATCCCTTAAACCTGGAGAGTTGAGACCCATGGAATGGCTAGCATGCAATATGACTTCAAAGGGTCTGCATTTGCTCATCAAACCTCACCAATCCTATCACTGCTGCGTTTATGCCGCTGTACACATGCTTGATTCTCTTTTGGAGACATATAAATCCATAGGTTTTAAGATTATTACTAGTCAGGTATATTCTTAGGCGATTAATATGGGGTGTAGAGTCCACTTCGTTGAGCAAGGAGTAGCTCTTATCTATTACATATTTGGCTTATGGAATGGTATCTGTGCTAATTTCAATCTCTGGTTTTATGCAGAACCCCAACTCACCTTTCCCCTTAAGCAAGCATAAGTTGGTTTTCTACATTTGAGACCGTGTTCTGTTTTGTAATTCAGTTTCTGTGTAGCCAAGTTTTCATTCCGTGTAGTAGTGATATCTTATGATGTTTCTTTTTCTGTGTGACTTATCTCACTTAGAATCATCGTACCTGAATCCACTCATTATGCTGCTACGGGCCTGATGATATAGATTTCATTGCTGAGTGATATTGCATTGTACGTAAGTACCACAAATTCTTTATCCTTTTTTCACCTTCTGTGATATTGAATTTGTACTGTAAATGAGGTTCTTGTAAACAGAGCCGTCCCAAACATTGGGGTGGCTGTGTCTTTTTTATTTTAATTTCCCTAAGCTATAGGACCATAAGTGGAAGTGCCCTAGGCTCTGTTGCTTTGTTTTTTAGATGTTTCAGGAAACACCATACACTTCTCCAGAGTGGCTGTTGGCAATTTACATCCCGCCCATCAGCATAACAAGGCTCCCAGTTCTCCATGGCCTGTCCTGCCTTTCTGGATTTTACACTTTTTTCAGATGGCCCTTTTGACCGGGGGGCAGTGAGACTTCATGGTAGTGCAGATTTCCTTTGCAAGCTTGCTTGGTTGGCCAAAAAGGGCGTATGCGTTTTTTCCTGAATATATTCAGGAAAAAACGCATACGCCCTTTTTGGCCAAGTGCATCATTGTGGACGTTCTGCCTCTTTTCCTATGCTTTACATGCAATTCCAGTCTACCTCCTGAAATCGGTTTCCTGCAATTCTGCCCCGCTTTCAAGTCCTCTTGGCAGCCTTACTTCAATATATTTTTGGACGATAGCTGTCATTTATAACTCTGCAGGTTTGTGAATTACAGTGCCCCTGAGCTCCTTTCTTCAACTCGCTTTCTTGTGAGCTGGCCGCAACACCGCAGGTTTGCTTCAGGCCCTAGTGTCGTTCCGGCATGGCACGCTGAGCCTTTGGTTAATTCCTCTTCCTGGTGGGAAATGAGAGTTAAATTTGCCCGTCCAGACACCTCCAGCTAGTCTCTCACTGGTTCTCCCTATTCCTGTTCATTTTCCGCAAAAATTGCAAACTGGGCCAAACAGGAGGTTAAAGGCACTGACTCTCCAAGTGGGGAGAGTGTTAGTAAAGCGTCTGGAATGTTGCACCCGAGTACCAGGGGACGAAACCTGAGACACATTTGAACACGTTTCCCGATCACACGGTGGATCATACTCTGGGTTCCACATGCATGTTTTAGCTGAAGGAAGAATCCCTTAAACCTGGAGAGTTGAGACCCATGGAATGGGTACCATGCAATATGACTTCAAAGGTTCTGCATTGGCTCACCGAACCTCACCAATCCTATCACTGCTGTGCTTATGCCACTGTACACACGGTTGATTCTCTTTCGGAGACATATAAATCCATAGGTTTTAAGATTCTTACTAGTCAGCTATATTCTTAGACGTTTAATATGGGGTGTTGAGTCCTCTTCGTTGAGCAAGGAGTAGCTCTTGTCTATTACATATTTGGCTTATGGAACGGTATCTGTGCTAATTTCAATCTCTGGTTTTATGCAGCACCCCAACTCACCTTTCCCCTTAAGCAAGCATAAGTTGGTTTTCTACATTTGAGACCTTGTTCTCTTTTGTAATTCAGTTACTGTGTAGCCAAGTTTACATTCCGTGTATTAGTGATATCTTATGATGTTTCTTTTTCTGTGTGACTTATCTCACTTAGAATCATCGTACCTGAATCCACTCATTATGCTGCTATGGGCCTGATGACATAGATTTCATTGCTGAGTGATATTGCATTGTACGTAAGTACCACAACTTCTTTATCCATTTTTCGCTTTCTGTGATATTGAACTTGTACTGTAAACGAGGTTCTTGTAAACAGAGCCGTCCCAAACTTTGGGGTGGCTGTGTCTTTTTGATTTTAATTTCCCTAAGCTATAGGACCATAAGTGGAAGTGCCCTAGGCTCTGTTGCTTTGTTTTTTAGATGTTTCAGGAAACACCATACACTTCTCCAGAGTGGCTGTTGGCAATTTACATCCCGCCCATCAGCATAACAAGGCTCCCAGTTCTCCATGGCCTGTCCGGCCTTTCTGGATTTTACACTTTATTCAGATGGCCCTTTTGACTGGTGGGCAGTGAGACTTCATTGTAGTGCAGATTTCCTTTGCCAGCTTGCTTGGTTGGCCAAAAAGGGCGTATGGGTTTTTCCCTGAATATATTCAGGGAAAAACGCATACGCCCTTTTTGGCCAAGTGCATCATTGTGGGCGTTCTGCCTCTTTCCCTATGCTTTACATGCAATTCCAGTCTACCTCCTGAAATCGGTTTCCTGCAATTCTGCCCCGCTTTCAAGTCCTCTTGGCAGCCTTACTTCAATATATTTTTGGATGATAGCTGTCATTTATAACTCTGCAGGTTTGTGAATTACAGTGCCCCTGAGCTCCTTCCTTCAACTCGCTTTCTTGTGAGCTGGCCGCAACACCGCAGCATTGATTCAGGCCCTAGTGTGGTTCCAGCATGGCATGCTGAGCCTTTGCTTAATTCCTCTTCCTGGTGGGAAATGAGAGTTAAATTTGCCCGTCCAGACACCTCCAGCTAGTCTCTCATTGGTTCTCCCTATTCCTGTTCATTTTCCGCAGAAATGGCAAACTGGGCCAAACAGGAGGTTAAAGGCACTGACTCTCCAAGTGGGGAGAGTGTTAGTAAAGCGTGTGGAATGTTGCATCCGAGTACGAGGGGACGAAAACTGAGACACATTTGAACACGTTTCCCGATCACACGGTGGATCATACTCTGGGTTCCACATGCACGTTTTAGCTGAAGGAAGAATCCCTTAAACCTGGAGAGTTGAGACCCATGGAATGGGTACCATGCAATATGACCTCAAAGGGTCTGCATTGGCTCACAGAACCTCACTAATCCTATCACTGCTACGTTTATGCCGCTGTACACACGCCTTATTCTCTTTCGGAGACATAGAAATCCATAGGTTTTAAGATTCTTACTAGTCAGGTATATTCATAGGCGTTTAATATGGGGTGTAGAGTCCACTTCGTTGAGCAAGGAGTAGCTCTTGTCTATTACATATTTGGCTTATGGAACGGTATCTGTGCTAATTTCAATCTCTGGTTTTATGCAGCACCCCAACTCACCTTTCCCCTTAAGCAAGCATAAGTTGGTTTTCTACATTTGAGACCCTGTTCTGTTTTGTAATTCAGTTCCTTTGTAGCTAAGTTTACATTCCGTGTAGTAGTGATATCTTATGATGTTTCTTTTTCTGTGTGATTTTTTTCACTTAGAATCATGGTACCTGAATCTACTCATTATGCTGCTACGGGCCTGATGACATAGATTTCATTGCTGAGTGATATTGCATTGTACATAAGTACCACAACTTCTTTATCCATTTTTCGCTTTCTGTGATATTGAACTTGTACCATAAACGAGGTTCTTGTAAACAGAGCCGTCCCAAACTTTGGGGTGGCTGTGTCTTTTTGATTTTAATTTCCCTAAGCTATAGGACCATAAGTGGAAGTGCCCTAGGCTCTGTTGCTTTGTTTTTTAGATGTTTCAGGAAACACCATACACTTCTCCAGAGTGGCTGTTGGCAATTTACATCCCGCCCATCAGCATAACAAGGCTCCCAGTTCTCCATGGCCTGTCCTGCCTTTCTGGATTTTACACTTTTTTCAGATGCTCCTTTTGACAGGGAGGAAGTGAGACTTCATTGTAGTGCAGATTTCCTTTGCAAGCTTGCTTGGTTGGCCAAAAAGGGCGTATGCGTTTTTTCCTGAATATATTCAGGAAAAAACGCATACGCCCTTTTTGACCAAGTGCATCATTGTCGACGTTCTGAGTGTTTTCATATGTTTTCAATGCAATTCCAGTCTACCTCCTGAAATCGGTTTCCTGCAATTCTGCCTTGCTGTCAGTGCCTCTTCATAGCCTTACCTCAATATACTTTTTGAAAATTGTTGGCCTTTTTAACTCTGCAGGTTTTTGAATTGCCGTGGCCCTTAGCTGCATTTTTCAGCTCTTATTTTTGTGATCTTGCCTCATATCCACAGGATTTCTTCAGGCCCTATTCTTCTTCTGGGTCGCCTTGCTCTGCCTTTGGTTAATTCTTCTTCCTGATGTGAATTAGAGTGACATGTTCCCATTGAAACCGCTACAGCTATTTTCTCACTGGTTCCCCCTATTCCCATTCATCCTCCGCACTAACTGCAGACTGTGCGATACCGGAACGTAAAGGCATTGACTCTCCATGTGGAGATGTTGTTAGTAAAGTGGCTGGAATGTTGATCCGGAGCCCCAGGAGAGGAAAATGAGGTGCGTTTTAGAAACCTTTCCCGATCATATGGTATACCATCCGCTGGATTTCCCATGCATGGTTTAGCTGTAGGAAGATTCCCTTCAACCTGGAGTGTTGGGACCCTTGGAATGAGTAGTATGAAGTATTGCATTAAACTTTCGGCAGTTGCTCACCAAAGCTCACCAATCCTCTCAGCCCCAAGTGTCCAGCCTTATGTCTTATCCAGCTGTGGGTTTATATGTGGTCATTCCAGGTTGCATCACAGCCCCTGAGCGAATTTTGTAAGAATTTTTCTCTCTTTCATTGTTTCTGCGTTTTGGTTTTAAAATTTATTTCTATAATGGGGTTTAGCTCATTTTCACTGCTGTGTTTGGCCGCTCTGCACACACTTGATTCCCTTATGGAGATATATCAATACATGGGTTTTAAGATTCTTATTACTCAGATATATTTCTCTGCGGTGTATAGGGTGTGTTGAGGCCAGTTCATTGAGCAAGGTGTAGATCTTGTCTAATACCTATTTGGTTTATTGAACGGTATCTGTGCTAATTTCAAACTCTGGTTTTATGCATCACCCCACCTCTCCTTTCCCCTTAAGCTGACATAAGTGTGTTTTCTAAATGTGAGACACTGTTCTGTTTTGTAATTCATTTTTTGTGCAGCCATATTTATCCTCCCTCTATAAGTGATATCTTATGATATGTTTCTTTTTCTGTTTGACTTATTTCAAGTAGTATTATCGGACCTAAATCCACTCTTTATCCTTCTACTAGCCTTATTACATTGATTTCATGGTGAAGAGATATTCCATTGTACATAAGTACCACATTTTCTTTATCCATTGTTCTCTTTCCTGGGATATTTAAGGTGTACTGAAGTTGAGGTTCTTGTAAACAGAGTAGCCCTAAACTGTGGTGTGCTTGTGTCTTGTTGATTTTTAGACTTCCCTAGATATACTTCCGTGATTGGAAGTGCCCTATGCTCTGTAGCTCTGTTTTTTAGATGATTTAGGAACCACCATACACTTCTCCAGAGTGGCTCTCGGCAGTTCACACACTGTCCATCAGCGTATAAAGGCTCCCTGTTCTCCATGGCCTGTCCTGCATTTCTGGTTTTTACAATTTTTTCGGATGGCCCTTTTGACCGGTGGGAAATGAGACTTCTTTGTTGTGCACATTTGCATTGCTTGCTTGCTTGGTTGCCCATAAAGTGCGTATGCATTTTTTCCTGGATATATTCAGGAAAAAACGCATACTCCCTTTTGGGCCAACTGCATCATTGTCGAAATTCTGCCGCTTTTCATGTGCTTTAAAGACGAGTCCAATCTATCTCTTGAAATCTGTTTCTTGCAATTCTGTCTTGCATTCAGATCCTCTTCTTTGCCTTACCTCAACATATTTTGGGACGTTAGTTTTCATTTATAACTCTGCAGGTTTGTGAATTGCAGTGACCCTGAGCTCCATTTTTTAAGTTGCTCTTTTGTGAGCTGGCCTCAAAGCCGCAGGATTGCTTCAGGCCCTATTTTGGCTCCGGCGAGGCGGGCTGAGCCTTTTTTTAATTCTTATTCTTAATGGGAAATTAGAGTGACATGTGCCCGTCCAAACCCCTACAACTATTCTCTCATTGGTTCCCCCTCTTCCCGTTCATCCTCCTCACAATTTGCAAAATGTGTGAAACAGAAGTTTAAATGTGCTGATTCTCTAAGTGGGGAGACTCTAAGTAACGTGGCTGGAATGATGAACAGGAGCACCAGGAGAGGATAAATGAGGTGCATTTTAGACACATCTCCCGATCACATGGTGTACAGTCCTCTGGGTTTTCCATGCATGTTTTCGCTGTAGGAAGATCCCTTGAACCTGCAGATTTGGGACCCATTGAATGGGTACCAGGTAGTATTACTTTAAAGGGTGTGCATTTCCTCACCCAACCTCATATTTCTCTTAGCGTAAACAGTTTCCAGCCTTATGTCTCATCCTGCTGTGGGTCTAGATGTGTTCAATCCATGTTGCATCACCGTCCCTGAGGAAAAGTTGTAAGAGGTTTTCTCTGTCTCTTTGTCGTTTATTTTTTTCAATTTATTACTATATTGGTTACAGCTGATTTTCAAAGCTCTGTTTCTTGCTGCTGTACATCCACTTGATTCACATACAGAGAGACATCAATAAATTCTTTTTCAGATTCTTACCAGTCATATATATTCTTTTCCAGTGACTTGAGTGTGCTGAGTGCAGTTCTTTTAGCTACCGTGTAGGCCTTGTTGATTATCAGTTTGGTATTTGGAATGGTATCTTTGCTAATTTCAACCTCCTGGATGATGCCTCACCCCTCCCCACCTTTCCCGTTTAGCAGCCTTACGCGTGTTGTCTACATATTTGACTATGTTTTTGTTTTGTAATTTATTTCATGTGTAGCCATTTTGGATTCCACCTTTAAGTGATATCTTATGATATGTGTCTTTTTCTTTTTGAATTATGTCACTTAGAATGATCATACGTAACTCCTCCGGAGTTGTTACAACTGGCCATATTTCATTGACTTCCAGGCTGAGTAATATTCCACTCTACATAAGTACCACATCTCTATCCATTTTTTCCCTCCAGAGACATTTAAGTTATATCCTAGTCGAGAATCTTTTAAACAGAGAGGCAGTAAACATTGGGGTGCCTGTGTCCTCTCGATTTTTGTTTTTCCCAAGACATACGCCCATGAGTGCAAGTGCCCTATGCTCTGTAGCTCATTTTTTAGATGTTTTAGTAAACACAATACACTTCTCCAGAATGGCCATTGGCAATATACATTTCCACTATAAGCCTCACAGGGCTCCCTCTTCTCCTTGCCCTGTCCTGCATTTCTGGTGTTTACACTTTATGAGGATGGCTCTTCTGACTGATGCGAAGTGATATCTTTTGTAGTATTGATTTCCAGTGCCCACCTGTTTGGTTGGCTAAAAAAGTGTATGCCCTTTTCTTGAATATATACAGAAAAAAACGCATACAGCCTTTTTGGCCAACTGCAATGTTGGCAATGTTCAGCCCCTTTTCTTGTGCTTAATGGCGAGTCCTTTCTACCTCCTCAAATCCCTTTCCTGCCATTCTCCCTTGCTTACCAATCCTTTTCTCTGACTTTCCTCAAGACATTTTTCAGTGATAGATATTTTCAACTCTGCAGTTTCGTGAATTTTACTGCCCCTGAGTTCCATTGTTCAACTTGTGTTTATGGGAACTGGCCACAAAGCAGTGGGATTTCCTCAAGCCCTATACTGTTTCCATGGGCAACCCTAGCCTTTGGTCAATTCGTCTTCCTGATTGGAAATTAGAGTGACATGTGCCTGTCTGAACACCTAGGACTTGTCTCTCATTGTTCCTCATCCTTCCGCTTCATCCTCTGGACAAATTCCAAACTGTATGCAACAGGATGTTGACAGTGCTGACATCTCCAAGTGGGGAGACTGTTAGTAAAGACGCTGGAGGGGTGAACCCGAGCACCAGGAGATGAGGAGATGAGATGCCTTTTCCAAACTCTTCCTGATCAGACGGTATACCATCCTCTGTGTGTGACAGACATGTTTTAGCAGTAGGAAGAGTCCCATTCATGTAAGGAGAACACCAGGGCTTTTTCAAAATCAGTGTCTCCCCGAAACCCAAACTGGGGAATTTTTTAAGCTACGGCTACACATATGTTCATTAAGGGCCTTGGGAAGTAGGCAGAGTCCAAACTTTAGATGATTGAAGTCTTCAGGGTCAGAAGCACTCACCACTGGCTTCCCTTAGGTTACACTTTAACTGTCATTGATAGATGATGTCAATAAAAATATCTATTCTTTTTCCGATTATTTCCCCTTATAGGTTATTGCAAAATATTGAGTGTAGTTCCCTGTGCTATACAGTGGTTCCTTGTTGATGATCTATTTTATACATAGCAGTGTGTATGTGTTAATTCCAAACTGTTAATTTATCCCTCCTCCCACCTTTCCCCTTTGGTAATAATAAATTATAAGATTTTATACTTCTCAGAAATGGGGGAGCTGAAAGAGAGGTATCATTTTCAATGGAAAAACATTTAAAACAAGATTGAAGCTTTAACCAAGATTATTAGATGTACATCCTTGGAAAGAAATCACTTCATTTCTCTAATATTGACCTGACAAATAAGACAAACCTTTTCACTGAACTTGCTTATAATAAAGTGATGGAAATATCAAATGGAAGTGTTAGAAACATCTTATTTTACCCGAGCCTTATAAACTGTTCTATGTTAACTACAGTTTGGCTCACACATCTGTTCATTGAAGTTACAATAGTCTCAATTTCTGTTACTGATCCTCCAGAGTGGACCCCAACAAGTGTCCCCCTGCCCAGTGTCATTGGGGCCAACAGATCGAGACTGAGTTTGGTTCACAAGCAAAGGAAACTTTATATTTTGATCAGAGAATGGAGAGGTGAGAGCATGCACTACCCCGTGGGCTGTGGGCTGGGCTGCTGTGTAGAGATCCTGTCAGAGTCAGTGGGAGGGAGGGGGCGGAGCACTCAAGGGCCGGGTTGGCTGCAGCTCAGGCTCTATATCTTAGAGTCTGCACTGGGCCCCAGGAGCTGAGGTGTCGACCCAGCCATTCTGCACTAGGAAATCTGGTCTGAAGTGCCGGGTGTGGAACCTCTGCATGCGGGACCCTAGGAGCACGTGAAATTAGACAAAGCACAAAGGATAAAAAAGGTCAGACTTGACTTTATTGCCCAGATTCTATTTTTATCTCCCAGGGATTTTTAATGGGCTTTGCTGGGGACAAACCCCTCCTCTGCCTTTTGTCCCGTTCCTCATTCTTGGAGTGCTGAGGGTGCAGACCCTTCTTCTGTAACTGCTGAGTGCTGAGTTGGGAGCCCTCATACCAGGGGATGAGGGTCAGAACTTCTCCCCAGCAGCCTCCAGGTGACGTTGATTGGCCCCAGGACCCCTGCCTCCCTGCTCGTCCGCCTGAGCACCAGCATTGGAAGTGTTATAGATTCTAATGACCTTTAAGGGTTCAGGAAAGAGATGTGCAGAGACGCTGTGGGGGCCGGTTTCACCCCGCCCCACATTTGTTCGGCCACCTTAGGCTGACCGTTTCTGCCAGCCTAGATGCTCTGACCAGTAGTCTGCTCTTTCTTCAATTAGGCCCCTGAATTAACGTAAAAACAGCACCAGGTGTCAGAGCCCTGCCCGCTCAACTCCCAGACAGTCCAGGGTCAGTGGTGATCAAGGACCATGATGGCCACTGAGTCAACAGCCTTTTGAAGTAAACAGGAGTCCAGCCGGTCTTATTGGCCACCATCATCACGGTGTCTGTAGGCTTTTCTATGGTGACAGTGTGATATACGTTTCCCCCGCCAAGACTATTAGCTCCCCTCCGGGTGCAGTAAGTCCTGCAAGCAGTAGTCTACTCATTCGGGACACACTATTGTTGTTTTATGAGAGAAACTCCAGGTCAAGTGATGTTCACACGAGTCGTCATGGTGCCCTGTTGCCCCCGGTTATCTCTCTGGATGTTGGAGTTGGAGGGCCTCCTCACTCGAGGTCGGTGTGCCCACGGAGCGAACCCTGCAACTTCAGGGCATGGTTGGTGATTAGGATCACCACGTGGGGTCCTTTTCCCTTAGGAGGGAGGTGGCCTTTTGGGCTGCTGATTTCCAGGTTTTTAGATACCGCCAGTATCTTGGCCAGATGTGGCAGTGGGCCAAGCCCCTTGGTGACTCTATTTTATCCTACCTGGATGGCATTCTTGCGTTGTTCCATTTCAAGTGGTCCCAGTTTTTGCACTAATTCTCCAATGGCGACTCACCTTTCACCGGGAATGGAAAGGTCAAAGGGTTTAGCTCAATTAGGGAGTTCCAGGGCAAGGGTCTGAATTGACTGCTCTTTCCATTCTTGAAAGGCCACTTCTGGATTCTGTTCAAAAGGATCATCATCTTTTCCTTTCAGTGTTTCATATAGAGGCCCAGCTAGTAGACTGTAGTTAGGGATCCAGAAGCAGCAAACCCTGGCCTCCCCAGGAACCCCTAAGCTGTCTTCTAGTTTTAGAAAGGGGTAAGGCTGCAAATGGTTTCTTCCCTTTCCTGGGATGGGCTTCTCCGACCTTGTGTGAGAATGAAGCCCAGGCAGGTCACCGCAGTCTGTGATATTTGAGCTTTTTCTTGGACAACTTCTATCCTTTATTGGCTTGGTAGTTCAGAGGCCTCCTTAGTAGGGCTGGCGATCAGAATGTCGTCTGCATATTGAAGGAGGGTTTCCTTTTCTAGAGGTAGAACTTTTCGGTCTTTAGCTAAGCTTTCCCCAAAGATGGTGTGGGAATTTTTGAACCCTTGGGGCAAGACGGCCCGGAAGTATTGTTTTAGTTGTATGTTGAGTCCTGCCACTCACAAGCCAAAATTTCTTGTGACTCTGGGACTAATGGAATACAAAAGAAGGCATCATTGAAGACTAATACAGAATACCATGTCCTGGTGGTTGGTAGAATGACCAGCAGGGTGTAGGAAATGGAGCAACTGGAGGTATATCCTCGGTGGCTTCACTGACTGTCCTGACATCCTTTACCAGGTCCCCAGCAGCCCATGGGGCTCTCGTGGTCAGGCCAATCCCAGGATATGGAGCTCTCCTGGGCAGGTACCCCACCCCCAACCCAGCCCACGGGGCTCTCATGGTCAGGCCTCTCCCAGGATACAGAGCTACCCTTGCAGGTACCGTGGCAGGGCTGGGCACACAGGAACTGTGCACATAGCCCTCATTGAAGAGCACCCCCATCTCACCTGTCGCTCAGAGCTGACACAGAGCACCTCAGAGCAGGACTTGAACTAACAAACAGCAGCTCCGACAGGTCTGTGACCCTGGGCATCACTCTGTGTGGCCTCCCTCCACCTGGTCTTCCAGAGACTTCCACTGCACCCGGGGCACCAAGCCTCTGTCTCCAACCACCACCCACCCCTCCTCTCCCTGACTCCTGGGTTCCTCTCATTAGGAGAGGGTTTTCTTGAAGTTGTCTCCCACTCATGGGCCAGATAAAATGATTAGAAAACAAGCCAAAGCTGCAGCCCCTTGTCTATCCTGACTCTCAGGAGCCCACACCTGTTCCTTGGACCTGGCCGGTTCAGCAAGTTCCATTTTCTGCAACTGTGAGCCCCTGAGGGGTGATGATTGGCTGACCTGGGCAGCCTTACCATGCCGGCCAGCCCTCCCCAGGTGTGCCTGGGTTGAGATCAATATAAATACCACTCCAGGCAGCAAGAGCCCCTGCAGCTGTGCCTGACGCCATTTTCTCTGCCCTGTCAGCAGTCTCGGGGCTGGGCTGGTGGGAGGGAGTGAGAGGCCACGGCTTTGTGGGTGGCCCAGTGTGAGTGGGGCTCTGCTGGACTTTCTGCAGCAGTTGCCAGGCTGCCACCTGCTAAAGAAGAGGATGTGTCACCCATACCTGCTGCTGGAATTTCTCCCTGGGCAGAGGTGAGGAAGGAAAAAAGCAGTGGGGGCAGGGACAGGACGGGTATCTCAGGCAGGGAAATGGAAATCTTCCAGAAGAGCACCCAGGGACAGGACCATCCTGGCTGGCCTGCAGGCACCAAGTCAGCTGGCATGCTGTCACTCGTGTGGCTCCATGGCCCTTCCTCTAGGCTTTCAAGTCCTTGTATATATTCAGGTGTTTCACCTGGGAAGGGTGGGAACAGTTCAACAGCAACTGGCCTGGGGCTCAGCTCACGTTCACTCACAGATGCCTCGGCACAGTGCCCCAGCTTTGCAATGAGTACGCTTGTTGTGTGGGGGCTGCTGGCTGAATGGGAGACGATTCCCCACCACTGACCAACTTCAGAATTGTTTACAACTGGAGCAAGTGCCCTGATACGGTTTTCCTCTGAGTAACTGGTGGGTTCTGTTTTTTTTTTTTTCTCTTTTTCGTTTTTGGTTCAAGGTAGATTTTATTCCTCTTTTTTGTATTTACAGATATAAGCATGGAAATAATTTATTCATATAAATACATGTATGTGAAGGGAATAATTGTTTTTTCTGTTTTATTTTTTAAATTTTATTTCTTTTTAATTTTGAATTTTATTTTATATTTTTATACAGCAGGTTCTTATTGGTTATCTATTTTATACATATAAATGTTTACATGCCAATCCCAATCTCTCAGCTCCTCCCACCACCACCCCCCCAAGAGCTTTCCCCCCTTGTTGTCCATACGATTGTTGTCTACATCTGTTGCTCTATTTATGCCTTGCAAAACGGTTAATCTGTACAGTTTTTCTAGGTTCCACATATATGCATGAATATACAAGATTTGTTTTTCTCTTTCTGACTTACTTCACTCTGTATGACAGTCTCTAGATCCATCGACGTCTCTACAAATGACCCAATTTCATTCCTTTCATGGCTTAGTAATATTCCATTTTATATATGTACCACATCTTTATGCATTCGTCTGTCTGTGGGCATTTAGGTTGCTTCCATTACCTCGATATTGTAAATAGTGATGCAATGAACATTGCGGTGAATGTCTCTTTTTGATTTATGGTTTTGTCTGTGTATATGTCCAGTACTGGGATTGCTGTATCATATGGTAATTCTATTATTAGTTTCTTAAGACTCCATATTGTTCTCCATAGTGACTGTATCAATTTATATTCCCAACAATAGTGGAAGAGGCTTCCTTTTCCCCACACCCTTTCCAGCAATTGTTGTTTGTAGATTTTCAGATGATGCCCATTCTAACAGGTGTGAGGTGATACCTCATTGTTGAGTCCATTTCGTTGAGCAAGGGGTAGGTCTTGTCTATTACATATTTGGCTTATGGAACGGTATCTGTGCTAATTTCAAACTCTGGTTTTATGCAGCACCCCAACTCACCTTTCCCCTTAAGCAAGCATAAGTTGGTTTTCTAAACTTGAGACCCTGTTCTGTTTTGTAATTCAGTTCATGTGTAGCCAAGTTTACATTCCATGTATTAGTGATACCTTATGATGTTTCCTTATCTGTGTGACTTATTTCACTTAGAATCATCGTGCCTCAATCCACTCATTATGCGGGTACAGGCCTGGTGACACAGATTTCATTGCTGAGTGGTATTCTGTTGTACGTTAAGTACCGCAACTTCTTTATCAATTATTTGCTCTCTGGGATATTTAACTTGTACCATAGAAGAGGTTCCTGTAAACAGAGCCATCCCAAATTTTGGGGTGGCTGTGTCTTTTTGATTTTAATTTCCCTAAGCTATAGGACCATAAGTGGAAATGCCCTAGACTCTGTTGCTTTGTTTTTCAGATGTATCAGGAAACACCATACACTTCTCCAGAGTGGCTGTTGGCAATTTACATCCCGCCCATCAGCATAACAAGGTTCCTTTATCCCCATGGCCTGTCTTGCCTTTCTGCATTTTCCACTTTTTTCAGATGGCTCTTTAAACTGGGGGGAAGTGACACTTCATAGTAGTTCGGATTTCCATTGCAAGCTTGCTTGGTTTGCCAAAGAGGGCGTATGCGTTTTTTCCTGAATATATTCAGGAAAAAACGCATACGCCCTTTTTGGCCAAGTGCATCATTGTGGACGTTCTGCCTCTTTTCCTATGCTTTACATGCAATTCCAGTCTACCTCCTGAAATCGGTTTCCTGCAATTCTGCCCCGCTTTCAAGTCCTCTTGGCAGCCTTACTTCAATATATTTTTGGACGATAGCTGTCATTTATAACTCTGCAGGTTTGTGAATTACAGTGCCCCTAAGCTCCTTTCTTCAACTCGCTTTCTTGTGAGCTGGCCGCAACACCGCAGGATTGCTTCAGGCCCTAGTGTGGTTCCGGCATGGCACGCTGAGCCTTTGGTTAATTCCTCTTCCTGGTGGGAAATGAGAGTTAAATTTGCCCGTCCAGACACCTCCAGCTAGTCTCTCATTGGTTCTCCCTATTCCTGTTCAACTTTCAAAGAATTTGCAAACTGGGCCAAACAGGAGGTTAAAGGCACTGACTCTCCAAGTGGGGAGAGTGTTAGTAAAGCGTCTGGAATGTTGCACCCGAGTACCAGGGGACGAAACCTGAGACACATTTGAACACGTTTCCCGATCACACGGTGGATCATACTCTGGGTTCCACATGCATGTTTTAGCTGAAGGAAGAATCCCTTAAACCTGGAGAGTTGAGACCCTTGGCATGGGTACCATGCAATATGACTTCAAAGGGTCTGCATTGGCTCACCGAACCTCACCAATCCTATCACTGCTGCGCTAATGCACTGTACACACGCTTGATTCTCTTTCAGAGACATATAAATCCATAGGTTTTAAGATTCTTACTAGTCAGGTATATTCTTAGGCGTTTAATATGGGGTGTAGAGTCCACTTCGTTGAGCAAGGAGTAGCTCTTGTCTATTACATATTTGGCTTATGGAACAGTATCTGTGCTAATTTCAATCTCAGGTTTTATGCAGCACCCCAACTCACCTTTCCCCTTAAGCAAGCATAAGTTGGTTTTCTACATTTGAGACCGTGTTCTGTTTTGTAATTCAGTTTCTGTGTAGCCAAGTTTTCATTCCGTGTAGTAGTGATATCTTATGATGTTTCTTTTTCTGTGTGACTTATCTCACTTAGAATCATCGTACCTGAATCCACTCATTATGCTGCTACGGGCCTGATGATATAGATTTCATTGCTGAGTGATATTGCATTGTACGTAAGTACCACAAATTCTTTATCCTTTTTTCACCTTCTGTGATATTGAATTTGTACTGTAAATGAGGTTCTTGTAAACAGAGCCGTCCCAAACTTTGGGGTGGCTGTGTCTTTTTGATTTTAATTTCCCTAAGCTATAGGACCATAAGTGGAAGTGCCCTAGGCTCTGTTGCTTTGTTTTTTAGATGTTTCAGGAAACACCATACACTTCTCCAGAGTGGCTGTTGGCAATTTACATCCCGCCCATCAGCATAACAAGGCTCCCAGTTCTCCATGGCCTGTCCTGCCTTTCTGGATTTTACACTTTTTTCAGATGGCCCTTTTGACCGGGGGGCAGTGAGACTTCATGGTAGTGCAGATTTCCTTTGCAAGCTTGCTTGGTTGGCCAAAAAGGGCGTATGCGTTTTTTCCTGAATATATTCAGGAAAAAACGCATACGCCCTTTTTGGCCAAGTGCATCATTGTGGACGTTCTGCCTCTTTTCCTATGCTTTACATGCAATTCCAGTCTACCTCCTGAAATCGGTTTCCTGCAATTCTGCCCCGCTTTCAAGTCCTCTTGGCAGCCTTACTTCAATATATTTTTGGACGATAGCTGTCATTTATAACTCTGCAGGTTTGTGAATTACAGTGCCCCTGAGCTCCTTTCTTCAACTCGCTTTCTTGTGAGCTGGCCGCAACACCGCAGGTTTGCTTCAGGCCCTAGTGTGGTTCCGGCATGGCACGCTGAGCCTTTGGTTAATTCCTCTTCCTGGTGGGAAATGAGAGTTAAATTTGCCCGTCCAGACACCTCCAGCTAGTCTCTCACTGGTTCTCCCTATTCCTGTTCATTTTCCGCAAAAATTGCAAACTGGGCCAAACAGGAGGTTAAAGGCACTGACTCTCCAAGTGGGGAGAGTGTTAGTAAAGCGTCTGGAATGTTGCACCCGAGTACCAGGGGACGAAACCTGAGACACATTTGAACACGTTTCCTGATCACACGGTGGATCATACTCTGGGTTCCACATGCATGTTTTAGCTGAAGGAAGAATCCCTTAAACCTGGAGAGTTGAGACCCATGGAATGGGTACCATGCAATATGACTTCAAAGGTTCTGCATTGGCTCACCGAACCTCACCAATCCTATCACTGCTGTGCTTATGCCACTGTACACACGCTTGATTCTCTTTCGGAGACATATAAATCCATAGGTTTTAAGATTCTTACTAGTCAGCTATATTCTTAGACGTTTAATATGGGGTGTTGAGTCCTCTTCGTTGAGCAAGGAGTAGCTCTTTTCTATTACATATTTGGCTTATGGAACGGTATCTGTGCTAATTTCAATCTCTGGTTTTATGCAGCACCCCAACTCACCTTTCCCCTTAAGCAAGCATAAGTTGGTTTTCTACATTTGAGACCTTGTTCTCTTTTGTAAATCAGTTACTGTGTAGCCAAGTTTACATTCCGTGTATTAGTGATATCTTATGATGTTTCTTTTTCTGTGTGACTTATCTCACTTAGAATCATCGTACCTGAATCCACTCATTATGCTGCTATGGGCCTGATGACATAGATTTCATTGCTGAGTGATATTGCATTGTACGTAAGTACCACAACTTCTTTATCCATTTTTCGCTTTCTGTGATATTGAACTTGTACTGTAAACGAGGTTCTTGTAAACAGAGCCGTCCCAAACTTTGGGGTGGCTGTGTCTTTTTGATTTTAATTTCCCTAAGCTATAGGACCATAAGTGGAAGTGCCCTAGGCTCTGTTGCTTTGTTTTTTAGATGTTTCAGGTAACACCATACAATTCTCCAGAGTGGCTGTTGGCAATTTACATCCCGCCCATCAGCATAACAAGGCTCCCAGTTCTCCATGGCCTGTCCGGCCTTTCTGGATTTTACACTTTTTTCAGATGGCCCTTTTGACTGGTGGGCAGTGAGACTTCATTGTAGTGCAGATTTCCTTTGCCAGCTTGCTTGGTTGGCCAAAAAGGGAGTATGGGTTTTTCCCTGAATATATTCAGGGAAAAACGCATACGCCCTTTTTGGCCAAGTGCATCATTGTGGGCGTTCTGCCTCTTTCCCTATGCTTTACATGCAATTCCAGTCTACCTCCTGAAATCGGTTTCCTGCAATTCTGCCCCGCTTTCAAGTCCTCTTGGCAGCCTTACTTCAATATATTTTTGGACGATAGCTGTCATTTATAACTCTGCAGGTTTGTGAATTACAGTGCCCCTGAGCTCCTTCCTTCAACTCGCTTTCTTGTGAGCTGGCCGCAACACCGCAGCATTGATTCAGGCCCTAGTGTGGTTCCAGCATGGCATGCTGAGCCTTTGCTTAATTCCTCTTCCTGGTGGGAAATGAGAGTTAAATTTGCCCGTCCAGACACCTCCAGCTAGTCTCTCATTGGTTCTCCCTATTCCTGTTCATTTTCCGCAGAAATGGCAAACTGGGCCAAACAGGAGGTTAAAGACACTGACTCTCCAAGTGGGGAGAGTGTTAGTAAAGTGACTGGAATGTTGCATCCGAGTACGAGGGGACGAAAACTGAGACACATTTGAACACGTTTCCCGATCACACGGTGGATCATACTCTGGGTTCCACATGCACGTTTTAGCTGAAGGAAGAATCCCTTAAACCTGGAGAGTTGAGACCCATGGAATGGGTACCATGCAATATGACCTCAAAGGGTCTGCATGTGTTCACCGAACCTCACCAATCCTATCACTGCTGTGTTTATGCCACTGTACACACGCTTGATTCTCTTTCGGAGACATATAAATCCATAGGTTTTAAGATTCTTACTAATCAGGTATATTCTTAGGCGTTTAATATGGGGTGTAGAGCCCACTTCGTTGAGCAAGGAGTAGCTCTTGTCTATTACATATTTGGCTTATGGAACGGTATCTGTGCTAATTTCAATCTCTGGTTTTATGCAGTACCCCAACTCACCTTTCCCCTTAAGCAAGCATAAGTTGGTTTTCTACATTTGAGACCCTGTTCTGTTTTGTAATTCAGTTTCTCTGTAGGCAAGTTTACATTCCTTGTAGTAGTGATATCTTATGATGTTTCTTTTTCTGTGTGACTTATTTCACTTAGAATCATCGTACCTGAATCCACTCATTATGCTGCTACGGGCCTGATGATATAGATTTCATTGCTGAGTGATATTGCATTGTACGTAAGTACCACAAATTCTTTATCCATTTTTCACTTTCTGTGTTATTGAACTTGTACCGTAAACGAGGATCTTGTAAACAGAGCCGTCCCAAACTTTGGGGTGGCTGTGTCTTTTTGATTTTAATTTCCCTAAGCTATAGGACCATAAGTGGAAGTGCCCTAGGCTCTGTTGCTTTGTTTTGTAGATGTTTCAGGAAACACCATACACTTCTCCAGAGTGGCTGTTGGCAATTTACATCCCGCCCATCAGCATAACAAGGCTCCCAGTTCTCCATGGCCTGTCCTGCCTTTCTGGATTTTATACGTTCTTCAGATGGCCCTTTTAACCGGGGGGCAGTGAGACTTCATTGTAGTGCAGATTTCCTTTGCAAGCTTGCTTGGTTGGCCAAAAAGGGCGTATGCGTTTTTTCCTGAATATATTCAGGAAAAAACGCATACGCCCTTTTTGGCCAAGTGCATCATTGTGGACGTTCTGCCTCTTTTCCTATGCTTTACATGCAATTCCAGTCTACCTCCTGAAATCGGTTTCCTGCAATTATGCCCCGCTTTCAAGTCCTCTTGGCAGCCTTACTTCAATATATTTTTGGACGATAGCTGTCATTTATAACTCTGCAGGTTTGTGAATTACAGTGCCCCTGAGCTCCTTTCTTCAACTTGCTTTCTTGTGAGCTGGCCGCAACACCGCAGCATTGCTTCAGGCCCTAGTGTGCTTCCGGCATGGCACGCTGAGCCTTTGGTTAATTCCTCTTCCTGGTGGGAAATGAGAGTTAAATTTGCCAGTACAGGCACCTCCAGCTAGTCTCTCATTGGTTCTCCCTATTCCTGTTCATTTTCCGCAGAAATGGCAAACTGGGCCATACAGGAGGTTAAAGGCACTGACTCTCCAAGTGGGGAGAGTGTTAGTAAAGCGTGTGGAATGTTGCACCCGAGTACCAGGGGACGAAACCTGAGACACATTTGAACACGTTTCCCGATCACACGGTGGATCATACTCTGGGTTCCACATGCATGTTTTAGCTGAAGGAAGAATCCCTTAAACCTGGAGAGTTGAGACCCATGGAATGGGTACCATGCAATATGACTTCAAAGGGTCTGCATTGGCTCACAGAACCTCACTAATCCTATCACTGCTACGTTTATGCCGCTGTACACACGCCTTATTCTCTTTCGGAGACATAGAAATCCATAGGTTTTAAGATTCTTACTAGTCAGGTATATTCATAGGCGTTTAATATGGGGTGTAGAGTCCACTTCGTTGAGCAAGGAGTAGCTCTTGTCTATTACATATTTGGCTTATGGAACGGTATCTGTGCTAATTTCAATCTCTGGTTTTATGCAGCACCCCAACTCACCTTTCCCCTTAAGCAAGCATAAGTTGGTTTTCTACATTTGAGACCCTGTTCTGTTTTGTAATTCAGTTCCTTTGTAGCTAAGTTTACATTCCGTGTAGTAGTGATATCTTATGATGTTTCTTTTTCTGTGTGATTTTTTTCACTTAGAATCATGGTACCTGAATCTACTCATTATGCTGCTACGGGCCTGATGACATAGATTTCATTGCTGAGTGATATTGCATTGTACATAAGTACCACAACTTCTTTATCCATTTTTCGCTTTCTGTGATATTGAACTTGTACCATAAACGAGGTTCTTGTAAACAGAGCCGTCCCAAACTTTGGGGTGGCTGTGTCTTTTTGATTTTAATTTCCCTAAGCTATAGGACCATAAGTGGAAGTGCCCTAGGCTCTGTTGCTTTGTTTTTTAGATGTTTCAGGAAACACCATACACTTCTCCAGAGTGGCTGTTGGCAATTTACATCCCGCCCATCAGCATAACAAGGCTCCCAGTTCTCCATGGCCTGTCCTGCCTTTCTGGATTTTACACTTTTTTCAGATGCTCCTTTTGACAGGGAGGAAGTGAGACTTCATTGTAGTGCAGATTTCCTTTGCAAGCTTGCTTGGTTGGCCAAAAAGCGCGTATGCGTTTTTTCCTGAATATATTCAGGAAAAAACGCATACGCCCTTTTTGACCAAGTGCATCATTGTCGACGTTCTGAGTGTTTTCATATGTTTTCAATGCAATTCCAGTCTACCTCCTGAAATCGGTTTCCTGCAATTCTTCCTTGCTGTCAGTGCCTCTTCATAGCCTTACCTCAATATACTTTTTGAAAATTGTTGGCCTTTTTAACTCTGCAGGTTTTTGAATTGCCGTGGCCCTTAGCTGCATTTTTCAGCTCTTATTTTTGTGATCTTGCCTCATATCCACAGGATTTCTTCAGGCCCTATTCTTCTTCTGGGTCGCCTTGCTCTGCCTTTGGTTAATTCTTCTTCCTGATGTGAATTAGAGTGACATGTTCCCATTGAAACCGCTACAGCTATTTTCTCACTGGTTCCCCCTATTCCCATTCATCCTCCGCACTAACTGCAGACTGTGCGATACTGGAACGTAAAGGCATTGACTCTCCATGTGGAGATGTTGTTAGTAAAGTGGCTGGAATGTTGATCCGGAGCCCCAGGAGAGGAAAATGAGGTGCGTTTTAGAAACCTTTCCCGATCATATGGTATACCATCCGCTGGATTTCCCATGCATGGTTTAGCTGTAGGAAGATTCCCTTCAACCTGGAGTGTTGGGACCCTTGGAATGAGTAGTATGAAGTATTGCATTAAACTTTCGGCAGTTGCTCACCAAAGCTCACCAATCCTCTCAGCCCCAAGTGTCCAGCCTTATGTCTTATCCAGCTGTGGGTTTATATGTGGTCATTCCAGGTTGCATCACAGCCCCTGAGCGAATTTTGTAAGAATTTTTCTCTCTTTCATTGTTTCTGCGTTTTGGTTTTAAAATTTATTTCTATAATGGGGTTTAGCTCATTTTCACTGCTGTGTTTGGCCGCTCTGCACACACTTGATTCCCTTATGGAGATATATCAATACATGGGTTTTAAGATTCTTATTACTCAGATATATTTCTCTGCGGTGTATAGGGTGTGTTGAGGCCAGTTCATTGAGCAAGGTGTAGATCTTGTCTAATACCTATTTGGTTTATTGAACGGTATCTGTGCTAATTTCAAACTCTGGTTTTATGCATCACCCCACCTCTCCTTTCCCCTTAAGCTGACATAAGTGTGTTTTCTAAATGTGAGACACTGTTCTGTTTTGTAATTCATTTTTTGTGCAGCCATATTTATCCTCCCTCTATAAGTGATATCTTATGATATGTTTCTTTTTCTGTTTGACTTATTTCAAGTAGTATTATCGGACCTAAATCCACTCTTTATCCTTCTACTAGCCTTATTACATTGATTTCATGGTGAAGAGATATTCCATTGTACATAAGTACCACATTTTCTTTATCCATTGTTCTCTTTCCTGGGATATTTAAGGTGTACTGAAGTTGAGGTTCTTGTAAACAGAGTAGCCCTAAACTGTGGTGTGCTTGTGTCTTGTTGATTTTTAGACTTCCCTAGATATACTTCCGTGATTGGAAGTGCCCTATGCTCTGTAGCTCTGTTTTTTAGATGATTTAGGAACCACCATACACTTCTCCAGAGTGGCTCTCGGCAGTTCACACACTGTCCATCAGCGTATAAAGGCTCCCTGTTCTCCATGGCCTGTCCTGCATTTCTGGTTTTTACAATTTTTTCGGATGGCCCTTTTGACCGGTGGGAAATGAGACTTCTTTGTTGTGCACATTTGCATTGCTTGCTTGCTTGGTTGCCCATAAAGTGCGTATGCATTTTTTCCTGGATATATTCAGGAAAAAACGCATACTCCCTTTTGGGCCAACTGCATCATTGTCGAAATTCTGCCGCTTTTCATGTGCTTTAAAGACGAGTCCAATCTATCTCTTGAAATCTGTTTCTTGCAATTCTGTCTTGCATTCAGATCCTCTTCTTTGCCTTACCTCAACATATTTTGGGACGTTAGTTTTCATTTATAACTCTGCAGGTTTGTGAATTGCAGTGACCCTGAGCTCCATTTTTTAAGTTGCTCTTTTGTGAGCTGGCCTCAAAGCCGCAGGATTGCTTCAGGCCCTATTTTGGCTCCGGCGAGGCGGGCTGAGCCTTTTTTTAATTCTTATTCTTAATGGGAAATTAGAGTGACATGTGCCCGTCCAAACCCCTACAACTATTCTCTCATTGGTTCCCCCTCTTCCCGTTCATCCTCCTCACAATTTGCAAAATGTGTGAAACAGAAGTTTAAATGTGCTGATTCTCTAAGTGGGGAGACTCTAAGTAACGTGGCTGGAATGATGAACAGGAGCACCAGGAGAGGATAAATGAGGTGCATTTTAGACACATCTCCCGATCACATGGTGTACAGTCCTCTGGGTTTTCCATGCATGTTTTCGCTGTAGGAAGATCCCTTGAACCTGCAGATTTGGGACCCATTGAATGGGTACCAGGTAGTATTACTTTAAAGGGTGTGCATTTCCTCACCCAACCTCATATTTCTCTTAGCGTAAACAGTTTCCAGCCTTATGTCTCATCCTGCTGTGGGTCTAGATGTGTTCAATCCATGTTGCATCACCGTCCCTGAGGAAAAGTTGTAAGAGGTTTTCTCTGTCTCTTTGTCGTTTATTTTTTTCAATTTATTACTATATTGGTTACAGCTGATTTTCAAAGCTCTGTTTCTTGCTGCTGTACATCCACTTGATTCACATACAGAGAGACATCAATAAATTCTTTTTCAGATTCTTACCAGTCATATATATTCTTTTCCAGTGACTTGAGTGTGCTGAGTGCAGTTCTTTTAGCTACCGTGTAGGCCTTGTTGATTATCAGTTTGGTATTTGGAATGGTATCTTTGCTAATTTCAACCTCCTGGATGATGCCTCACCCCTCCCCACCTTTCCCGTTTAGCAGCCTTACGCGTGTTGTCTACATATTTGACTATGTTTTTGTTTTGTAATTTATTTCATGTGTAGCCATTTTGGATTCCACCTTTAAGTGATATCTTATGATATGTGTCTTTTTCTTTTTGAATTATGTCACTTAGAATGATCATACGTAACTCCTCCGGAGTTGTTACAACTGGCCATATTTCATTGACTTCCAGGCTGAGTAATATTCCACTCTACATAAGTACCACATCTCTATCCATTTTTTCCCTCCAGAGACATTTAAGTTATATCCTAGTCGAGAATCTTTTAAACAGAGAGGCAGTAAACATTGGGGTGCCTGTGTCCTCTCGATTTTTGTTTTTCCCAAGACATACGCCCATGAGTGCAAGTGCCCTATGCTCTGTAGCTCATTTTTTAGATGCTTTAGTAAACACAATACACTTCTCCAGAATGGCCATTGGCAATATACATTTCCACTATAAGCCTCACAGGGCTCCCTCTTCTCCTTGCCCTGTCCTGCATTTCTGGTGTTTACACTTTATGAGGATGGCTCTTCTGACTGATGCGAAGTGATATCTTTTGTAGTATTGATTTCCAGTGCCCACCTGTTTGGTTGGCTAAAAAAGTGTATGCCCTTTTCTTGAATATATACAGAAAAAAACGCATACAGCCTTTTTGGCCAACTGCAATGTTGGCAATGTTCAGCCCCTTTTCTTGTGCTTAATGGCGAGTCCTTTCTACCTCCTCAAATCCCTTTCCTGCCATTCTCCCTTGCTTACCAATCCTTTTCTCTGACTTTCCTCAAGACATTTTTCAGTGATAGATATTTTCAACTCTGCAGTTTCGTGAATTTTACTGCCCCTGAGTTCCATTGTTCAACTTGTGTTTATGGGAACTGGCCACAAAGCAGTGGGATTTCCTCAAGCCCTATACTGTTTCCATGGGCAACCCTAGCCTTTGGTCAATTCGTCTTCCTGATTGGAAATTAGAGTGACATGTGCCTGTCTGAACACCTAGGACTTGTCTCTCATTGTTCCTCATCCTTCCGCTTCATCCTCTGGACAAATTCCAAACTGTATGCAACAGGATGTTGACAGTGCTGACATCTCCAAGTGGGGAGACTGTTAGTAAAGACGCTGGAGGGGTGAACCCGAGCACCAGGAGATGAGGAGATGAGATGCCTTTTCCAAACTCTTCCTGATCAGACGGTATACCATCCTCTGTGTGTGACAGACATGTTTTAGCAGTAGGAAGAGTCCCATTCATGTAAGGAGAACACCAGGGCTTTTTCAAAATCAGTGTCTCCCCGAAACCCAAACTGGGGAATTTTTTAAGCTACGGCTACACATATGTTCATTAAGGGCCTTGGGAAGTAGGCAGAGTCCAAACTTTAGATGATTGAAGTCTTCAGGGTCAGAAGCACTCACCACTGGCTTCCCTTAGGTTACACTTTAACTGTCATTGATAGATGATGTCAATAAAAATATCTATTCTTTTTCCGATTATTTCCCCTTATAGGTTATTGCAAAATATTGAGTGTAGTTCCCTGTGCTATACAGTGGTTCCTTGTTGATGATCTATTTTATACATAGCAGTGTGTATGTGTTAATTCCAAACTGTTAATTTATCCCTCCTCCCACCTTTCCCCTTTGGTAATAATAAATTATAAGATTTTATACTTCTCAGAAATGGGGGAGCTGAAAGAGAGGTATCATTTTCAATGGAAAAGCATTTAAAACAAGATTGAAGCTTTAACCAAGATTATTAGATGTACATCCTTGGAAAGAAATCACTTCATTTCTCTAATATTGACCTGACAAATAAGACAAACCTTTTCACTGAACTTGCTTATAATAAAGTGATGGAAATATCAAATGGAAGTGTTAGAAACATCTTATTTTACCCGAGCCTTATAAACTGTTCTATGTTAACTACAGTTTGGCTCACACATCTGTTCATTGAAGTTACAATAGTCTCAATTTCTGTTACTGATCCTCCAGAGTGGACCCCAACAAGTGTCCCCCTGCCCAGTGTCATTGGGGCCAACAGATCGAGACTGAGTTTGGTTCACAAGCAAAGGAAACTTTATATTTTGATCAGAGAATGGAGAGGTGAGAGCATGCACTACCCCGTGGGCTGTGGGCTGGGCTGCTGTGTAGAGATCCTGTCAGAGTCAGTGGGAGGGAGGGGGCGGAGCACTCAAGGGCCGGGTTGGCTGCAGCTCAGGCTCTATATCTTAGAGTCTGCACTGGGCCCCAGGAGCTGAGGTGTCGACCCAGCCATTCTGCACTAGGAAATCTGGTCTGAAGTGCCGGGTGTGGAACCTCTGCATGCGGGACCCTAGGAGCACGTGAAATTAGACAAAGCACAAAGGATAAAAAAGGTCAGACTTGACTTTATTGCCCAGATTCTATTTTTATCTCCCAGGGATTTTTAATGGGCTTTGCTGGGGACAAACCCCTCCTCTGCCTTTTGTCCCGTTCCTCATTCTTGGAGTGCTGAGGGTGCAGACCCTTCTTCTGTAACTGCTGAGTGCTGAGTTGGGAGCCCTCATACCAGGGGATGAGGGTCAGAACTTCTCCCCAGCAGCCTCCAGGTGACGTTGATTGGCCCCAGGACCCCTGCCTCCCTGCTCGTCCGCCTGAGCACCAGCATTGGAAGTGTTATAGATTCTAATGACCTTTAAGGGTTCAGGAAAGAGATGTGCAGAGACGCTGTGGGGGCCGGTTTCACCCCGCCCCACATTTGTTCGGCCACCTTAGGCTGACCGTTTCTGCCAGCCTAGATGCTCTGACCAGTAGTCTGCTCTTTCTTCAATTAGGCCCCTGAATTAACGTAAAAACAGCACCAGGTGTCAGAGCCCTGCCCGCTCAACTCCCAGACAGTCCAGGGTCAGTGGTGATCAAGGACCATGATGGCCACTGAGTCAACAGCCTTTTGAAGTAAACAGGAGTCCAGCCGGTCTTATTGGCCACCATCATCACGGTGTCTGTAGGCTTTTCTATGGTGACAGTGTGATATACGTTTCCCCCGCCAAGACTATTAGCTCCCCTCCGGGTGCAGTAAGTCCTGCAAGCAGTAGTCTACTCATTCGGGACACACTATTGTTGTTTTATGAGAGAAACTCCAGGTCAAGTGATGTTCACACGAGTCGTCATGGTGCCCTGTTGCCCCCGGTTATCTCTCTGGATGTTGGAGTTGGAGGGCCTCCTCACTCGAGGTCGGTGTGCCCACGGAGCGAACCCTGCAACTTCAGGGCATGGTTGGTGATTAGGATCACCACGTGGGGTCCTTTTCCCTTAGGAGGGAGGTGGCCTTTTGGGCTGCTGATTTCCAGGTTTTTAGATACCGCCAGTATCTTGGCCAGATGTGGCAGTGGGCCAAGCCCCTTGGTGACTCTATTTTATCCTACCTGGATGGCATTCTTGCGTTGTTCCATTTCAAGTGGTCCCAGTTTTTGCACTAATTCTCCAATGGCGACTCACCTTTCACCGGGAATGGAAAGGTCAAAGGGTTTAGCTCAATTAGGGAGTTCCAGGGCAAGGGTCTGAATTGACTGCTCTTTCCATTCTTGAAAGGCCACTTCTGGATTCTGTTCAAAAGGATCATCATCTTTTCCTTTCAGTGTTTCATATAGAGGCCCAGCTAGTAGACTGTAGTTAGGGATCCAGAAGCAGCAAACCCTGGCCTCCCCAGGAACCCCTAAGCTGTCTTCTAGTTTTAGAAAGGGGTAAGGCTGCAAATGGTTTCTTCCCTTTCCTGGGATGGGCTTCTCCGACCTTGTGTGAGAATGAAGCCCAGGCAGGTCACCGCAGTCTGTGATATTTGAGCTTTTTCTTGGACAACTTCTATCCTTTATTGGCTTGGTAGTTCAGAGGCCTCCTTAGTAGGGCTGGCGATCAGAATGTCGTCTGCATATTGAAGGAGGGTTTCCTTTTCTAGAGGTAGAACTTTTCGGTCTTTAGCTAAGCTTTCCCCAAAGATGGTGTGGGAATTTTTGAACCCTTGGGGCAAGACGGCCCGGAAGTATTGTTTTAGTTGTATGTTGAGTCCTGCCACTCACAAGCCAAAATTTCTTGTGACTCTGGGACTAATGGAATACAAAAGAAGGCATCATTGAAGACTAATACAGAATACCATGTCCTGGTGGTTGGTAGAATGACCAGCAGGGTGTAGGAAATGGAGCAACTGGAGGTATATCCTCGGTGGCTTCACTGACTGTCCTGACATCCTTTACCAGGTCCCCAGCAGCCCATGGGGCTCTCGTGGTCAGGCCAATCCCAGGATATGGAGCTCTCCTGGGCAGGTACCCCACCCCCAACCCAGCCCACGGGGCTCTCATGGTCAGGCCTCTCCCAGGATACAGAGCTACCCTTGCAGGTACCGTGGCAGGGCTGGGCACACAGGAACTGTGCACATAGCCCTCATTGAAGAGCACCCCCATCTCACCTGTCGCTCAGAGCTGACACAGAGCACCTCAGAGCAGGACTTGAACTAACAAACAGCAGCTCCGACAGGTCTGTGACCCTGGGCATCACTCTGTGTGGCCTCCCTCCACCTGGTCTTCCAGAGACTTCCACTGCACCCGGGGCACCAAGCCTCTGTCTCCAACCACCACCCACCCCTCCTCTCCCTGACTCCTGGGTTCCTCTCATTAGGAGAGGGTTTTCTTGAAGTTGTCTCCCACTCATGGGCCAGATAAAATGATTAGAAAACAAGCCAAAGCTGCAGCCCCTTGTCTATCCTGACTCTCAGGAGCCCACACCTGTTCCTTGGACCTGGCCGGTTCAGCAAGTTCCATTTTCTGCAACTGTGAGCCCCTGAGGGGTGATGATTGGCTGACCTGGGCAGCCTTACCATGCCGGCCAGCCCTCCCCAGGTGTGCCTGGGTTGAGATCAATATAAATACCACTCCAGGCAGCAAGAGCCCCTGCAGCTGTGCCTGACGCCATTTTCTCTGCCCTGTCAGCAGTCTCGGGGCTGGGCTGGTGGGAGGGAGTGAGAGGCCACGGCTTTGTGGGTGGCCCAGTGTGAGTGGGGCTCTGCTGGACTTTCTGCAGCAGTTGCCAGGCTGCCACCTGCTAAAGAAGAGGATGTGTCACCCATACCTGCTGCTGGAATTTCTCCCTGGGCAGAGGTGAGGAAGGAAAAAAGCAGTGGGGGCAGGGACAGGACGGGTATCTCAGGCAGGGAAATGGAAATCTTCCAGAAGAGCACCCAGGGACAGGACCATCCTGGCTGGCCTGCAGGCACCAAGTCAGCTGGCATGCTGTCACTCGTGTGGCTCCATGGCCCTTCCTCTAGGCTTTCAAGTCCTTGTATATATTCAGGTGTTTTACCTGGGAAGGGTGGGAACAGTTCAACAGCAACTGGCCTGGGGCTCAGCTCACGTTCACTCACAGATGCCTCGGCACAGTGCCCCAGCTTTGCAATGAGTACGCTTGTGTGGGGGCTGCTGGCTGAATGGGAGACGATTCCCCACCACTGACCAACTTCAGAATTGTTTACAACTGGAGCAAGTGCCCTGATACGGTTTTCCTCTGAGTAACTGGTGGGTTCTGTTTTTTTTTTTTTCTCTTTTTCGTTTTTGGTTCAAGGTAGATTTTATTCCTCTTTTTTGTATTTACAGATATAAGCATGGAAATAATTTATTCATATAAATACATGTATGTGAAGGGAATAATTGTTTTTTCTGTTTTATTTTTTAAATTTTATTTCTTTTTAATTTTGAATTTTATTTTATATTTTTATACAGCAGGTTCTTATTGGTTATCTATTTTATACATATAAATGTTTACATGCCAATCCCAATCTCTCAGCTCCTCCCACCACCACCCCCTCAAGAGCTTTCCCCCCTTGTTGTCCATACGATTGTTGTCTACATCTGTTGCTCTATTTATGCCTTGCAAAACGGTTAATCTGTACAGTTTTTCTAGGTTCCACATATATGCATGAATATACAAGATTTGTTTTTCTCTTTCTGACTTACTTCACTCTGTATGACAGTCTCTAGATCCATCGACGTCTCTACAAATGACCCAATTTCATTCCTTTCATGGCTTAGTAATATTCCATTTTATATATGTACCACATCTTTATGCATTCGTCTGTCTGTGGGCATTTAGGTTGCTTCCATTACCTCGATATTGTAAATAGTGATGCAATGAACATTGCGGTGAATGTCTCTTTTTGATTTATGGTTTTGTCTGTGTATATGTCCAGTACTGGGATTGCTGTATCATATGGTAATTCTATTATTAGTTTCTTAAGACTCCATATTGTTCTCCATAGTGACTGTATCAATTTATATTCCCAACAATAGTGGAAGAGGCTTCCTTTTCCCCACACCCTTTCCAGCAATTGTTGTTTGTAGATTTTCAGATGATGCCCATTCTAACAGGTGTGAGGTGATACCTCATTGTTGAGTCCATTTCGTTGAGCAAGGGGTAGGTCTTGTCTATTACATATTTGGCTTATGGAACGGTATCTGTGCTAATTTCAAACTCTGGTTTTATGCAGCACCCCAACTCACCTTTCCCCTTAAGCAAGCATAAGTTGGTTTTCTAAACTTGAGACCCTGTTCTGTTTTGTAATTCAGTTCATGTGTAGCCAAGTTTACATTCCATGTATTAGTGATACCTTATGATGTTTCCTTATCTGTGTGACTTATTTCACTTAGAATCATCGTGCCTCAATCCACTCATTATGCGGGTACAGGCCTGGTGACACAGATTTCATTGCTGAGTGGTATTCTGTTGTACGTTAAGTACCGCAACTTCTTTATCAATTATTTGCTCTCTGGGATATTTAACTTGTACCATAGAAGAGGTTCCTGTAAACAGAGCCATCCCAAATTTTGGGGTGGCTGTGTCTTTTTGATTTTAATTTCCCTAAGCTATAGGACCATAAGTGGAAATGCCCTAGACTCTGTTGCTTTGTTTTTCAGATGTATCAGGAAACACCATACACTTCTCCAGAGTGGCTGTTGGCAATTTACATCCCGCCCATCAGCATAACAAGGTTCCTTTATCCCCATGGCCTGTCTTGCCTTTCTGCATTTTCCACTTTTTTCAGATGGCTCTTTAAACTGGGGGGAAGTGACACTTCATAGTAGTTCGGATTTCCATTGCAAGCTTGCTTGGTTTGCCAAAGAGGGCGTATGCGTTTTTTCCTGAATATATTCAGGAAAAAACGCATACGCCCTTTTTGGCCAAGTGCATCATTGTGGACGTTCTGCCTCTTTTCCTATGCTTTACATGCAATTCCAGTCTACCTCCTGAAATCGGTTTCCTGCAATTCTGCCCCGCTTTCAAGTCCTCTTGGCAGCCTTACTTCAATATATTTTTGGACGATAGCTGTCATTTATAACTCTGCAGGTTTGTGAATTACAGTGCCCCTAAGCTCCTTTCTTCAACTCGCTTTCTTGTGAGCTGGCCGCAACACCGCAGGATTGCTTCAGGCCCTAGTGTGGTTCCGGCATGGCACGCTGAGCCTTTGGTTAATTCCTCTTCCTGGTGGGAAATGAGAGTTAAATTTGCCCGTCCAGACACCTCCAGCTAGTCTCTCATTGGTTCTCCCTATTCCTGTTGAACTTTCAAAGAATTTGCAAACTGGGCCAAACAGGAGGTTAAAGGCACTGACTCTCCAAGTGGGGAGAGTGTTAGTAAAGCGTCTGGAATGTTGCACCCGAGTACCAGGGGACGAAACCTGAGACACATTTGAACACGTTTCCCGATCACACGGTGGATCATACTCTGGGTTCCACATGCATGTTTTAGCTGAAGGAAGAATCCCTTAAACCTGGAGAGTTGAGACCCTTGGCATGGGTACCATGCAATATGACTTCAAAGGGTCTGCATTGGCTCACCGAACCTCACCAATCCTATCACTGCTGCGCTAATGCACTGTACACACGCTTGATTCTCTTTCAGAGACATATAAATCCATAGGTTTTAAGATTCTTACTAGTCAGGTATATTCTTAGGCGTTTAATATGGGGTGTAGAGTCCACTTCGTTGAGCAAGGAGTAGCTCTTGTCTATTACATATTTGGCTTATGGAACAGTATCTGTGCTAATTTCAATCTCAGGTTTTATGCAGCACCCCAACTCACCTTTCCCCTTAAGCAAGCATAAGTTGGTTTTCTACATTTGAGACCCTGTTCTGTTTTGTAATTCAGTTCCTGTGTAGCCAAGTTTACATTCCGTGTATTAGTGATATCTTATGATGTTTCTTTTTCTGTGTGACTTATGTCACTTAGAATCATCGTACCTGAATCCACTCATTATGCTGCTACGGGCCTGATGATATACATTTCATTGCTGAGTGATATTGCATTGTACGTAAGTACCACAACTTCTTTATCCATTTTTCGCTTTCTGTGATATTGAACTTGTACCACAAACGAGGTTCTTGTAAACAGAGCCGTCCCAAACTTTGGGCTGGCTGTGTCTTTTTGATTTTAATTTCCCTAAGCTATAGGACCATAAGTGGAAGTGCCCTAGGCTCTGTTGCTTTGTTTTGTAGATGTTTCAGGAAACACCATAAACTTCTCCAGAGTGGCTGTTGGCAATTTACATCCCGCCCATCAGCATAACAAGGCTCCCAGTTCTCCATGGCCTGTCCTGCCTTTCTCGATTTTATACTTTTTTCAGATGGCCCTTTTGACCGGGGGGCAGTGAGACTTCATTGTAGTGCAGATTTCCTTTGCAAGCTTGCTTGGTTGGCCCAAAAGGGCGTATGCGTTTTTTCCTGAATATATTCAGGAAAAAACGCATACGCCCTTTTTGGCCAAGTGCATCATTGTGGACGTTCTGCCTCTTTTCCTATGCTTTACATGCAATTCCAGCCTACCTCCTGAAATCGGTTTCCTGCAATTCTGCCCCGCTTTCAAGTCCTCTTGGCAGCCTTACTTCAATATATTTTTGGACGATAGCTGTCATTTATAACTCTGCAGGTTTGTGAATTACAGTGCCCCTGAGCTCCTTTCTTCAACTCGCTTTCTTGTGAGCTGGCCGCAACACCGCAGGATTGCTTCAGGCCCTAGTGTGGTTCCGGCATGGCACGCTGAGCCTTTGGTTAATTCCTCTTCCTGGTGGGAAATGAGAGTTTAATTTGCCCGTCCAGACACCTCCAGCTAGTCTCTCATTGGTTCTCCCTATTCCTGTTCATTTTCCGCAGAAATGGCAAACTGGGCCAAACAGGAGGTTAAAGGCACTGACTCTCCAAGTGGGGAGAGTTTTAGTAAAGCGTCTGGAATGTTGCACCCGAGTACCAGGGGACAAAAACTGAGACACATTTGAACACGTTTCCCAATCACACGGTGGATCATACTCTGGGTTCCACATGCATGTTTTAGCTGAAGGAAGAATCCCTTAAACCTGGAGAGTTGAGACCCATGGAATGGGTACCATGCAATATGACTTCAAAGGTTCTGCATTGGCTCACCGAACCTCACCAATCCTATCACTGCTGCGCTTATGCCACTGTACACACGCTTGATTCTCTTTCGGAGACATATAAATCCATAGATTTTAAGATTCTTACTGGTCAGGTATATTCTTAGACGTTTAATATGGGGTGTTGAGTCCTCTTCGTTGAGCAAGGAGTAGCTCTTGTCTATTACATATTTGGCTTATGGAACGGTATCTGTGCTAATTTCAATCTCTGGTTTTATGCAGCACCCCAACTCACCTTTCCCCTTAAGCAAGCATAAGTTGGTTTTCTACATTTGAGACCCTGTTCTGTTTTGTAATTCAGTTCCTGTGTAGCCAGTTTACATTCCGTGTAGTAGTGATATCTTATGATGTTTCTTTTTCTGTGTGACTTATCTCACTTAGAATCATCGTACCTGAATCCACTCATTATGCTGCTACGGGCCTGATGACATAGATTTCATTGCTGAGTGATATTGCATTGTACGTATGTACCACCACTTCTTTATCCATTTTTCGCTTTCTGTGATATTGAACTTGTACCGTAAACGAGGTTCTTGTAAACAGAGCCGTCCCAAACTTTGGGGTGGCTGTGTCTTTTTGATTTTAATTTCCCTAAGCTATAGGACCATAAGTGGAAGTGCCCTAGGCTCTGTTGCTTTGTTTTTTAGATGTTTCAGGAAACACCATACACTTCTCCAGAGTGGCTGTTGGCAATTTACATCCCGCCCATCAGCATAACAAGGCTCCCAGTTCTCCATGGCCTGTCCTGCCTTTCTGGATTTTACACTTTTTTCAGATGGCCCTTTTGACCGGGGGGCAGATAGACTTCATTGTAGTGCAGATTTCCTTTGCAAGCTTGCTTGGTTGGCCAAAAAGGGCGTATGCGTTTTTTCCTGAATATATTCAGGAAAAAACGCATACGCCCTTTTTGGCCAAGTGCATCATTGTGGACGTTCTGCCTCTTTTCCTATGCTTTACATGCAATTCCAGCCTACCTCCTGAAATCGGTTTCCTGCAATTCTGCCCCGCTTTCAAGTCCTCTTGGCAGCCTTACTTCAATATATTTTTGGACGATAGCTGTCATTTTTAACTCTGCAGGTTTGTGAATTACAGTGCCCCTGAGCTCCTTTCTTCAACTCGCTTTCTTGTGAGCTGGCCGCAACACCGCAGGATTGCTTCAGGCCCTAGTGTGGTTCCGGCATGGCACGCTGAGCCTTTGGTTAATTCCTCTTCCTGGTGGGAAATGACAGTTACATTTGCCCATCCAGACACCTCCAGCTAGTCTCTCATTGGTTCTCCCTATTCCTGTTCATTTTCCGCAGAAATTGCAAACTGGGCCAAACAGGAGGTTAAAGGCACTGACTCTCCAAGTGGGGAGAGTTTTAGTAAAGCGTCTGGAATGTTGCACCCAAGTACCAGCGGAGAAAATCTGAGACACATTTGAACACGTTTCCCGATCACACGGTGGATCATACTCTGGGTTCCACATGCATGTTTTAGCTGAAGGAAGAATCCCTTAAACCTGGAGAGTTGAGACCCATGGAATGGCTAGCATGCAATATGACTTCAAAGGGTCTGCATTTGCTCATCAAACCTCACCAATCCTATCACTGCTGCGTTTATGCCGCTGTACACATGCTTGATTCTCTTTTGGAGACATATAAATCCATAGGTTTTAAGATTATTACTAGTCAGGTATATTCTTAGGCGATTAATATGGGGTGTAGAGTCCACTTCGTTGAGCAAGGAGTAGCTCTTGTCTATTACATATTTGGCTTATGGAATGGTATCTGTGCTAATTTCAATCTCTGGTTTTATGCAGTACCCCAACTCACCTTTCCCCTTAAGCAAGCATAAGTTGGTTTTCTACATTTGAGACCGTGTTCTGTTTTGTAATTCAGTTTCTGTGTAGCCAAGTTTTCATTCCGTGTAGTAGTGATATCTTATGATGTTTCTTTTTCTGTGTGACTTATCTCACTTAGAATCATCGTACCTGAATCCACTCATTATGCTGCTATGGGCCTGATGATATAGATTTCATTGCTGAGTGATATTGCATTGTACGTAAGTACCACAAATTCTTTATCCATTTTTCACCTTCTGTGATATTGAATTTGTACTGTAAATGAGGTTCTTGTAAACAGAGCCATCCCAAACTTTGGGGTGGCTGTGTCTTTTTGATTTTAATTTCCCTAAGCTATAGGACCATAAGTGGAAGTGCCCTAGGCTCTGTTGCTTTGTTTTTTAGATGTTTCAGGAAACACCATACACTTCTCCAGAGTGGCTGTTGGCAATTTACATCCCGCCCATCAGCATAACAAGGCTCCCAGTTCTCCATGGCCTGTCCTGCCTTTCTGGATTTTATACTTTTTTCAGATGGCCCTTTTGACCGGGGGGCAGTGAGACTTCATTGTAGTGCAGATTTCCTTTGCAAGCTTGCTTGGTTGGCCAAAAAGGGCGTATGCGTTTTTTCCTGAATATATTCAGGAAAAAACGCATACGCCCTTTTTGGCCAAGTGCATCATTGTGGACGTTCTGCCTCTTTTCCTATGCTTTACATGCAATTCCAGTCTACCTCCTGAAATCGGTTTCCTGCAATTCTGCCCTGCTTTCAAGTCCTCTTGGCAGCCTTACTTCAATATATTTTTGGACGATAGCTGTCATTTTTAACTCTGCAGGTTTGTGAATTACAGTGCCCCTGAGCTCCTTTCTTCAACTCGCTTTCTTGTGAGCTGGCCGCAACACCGCAGGATTGCTTCAGGCCCTAGTGTGTTTCCGGCATGGCACGCTGAGCCTTTGGTTAATTCCTCTTCCTGGTGGGAAATGAGAGTTAAATTTGCCCGTCCAGACACCTCCAGCTAGTCTCTTATTGGTTCTCCCTATTCCTGTTCATTTTCCGCAGAAATTGCAAACTGGGCCAAACAGGAGGTTAAAGGCACTGACTCTCCAAGTGAGGAGAGTGTTAGTAAAGCGTCTGGAATGTTGCACCCGAGTACCAGGGGACGAAATCTGACACATTTGAACACGTTCCCCGATCACACGGTGGATCATACTCTGGGTTCCACATGCATGTTTTAGCTGAAGGAAGAATCCCTTAAACCTGGAGAGTTGAGACCCATGGAATGGGTACCATGCAATATGACTTCAAAGGGTCTGCATTTGCTCACCGAACCTCACCAATCCTATCAGTGCTGCATTTATGCCGCTGTACACACGCTTGATTCTCTTTCGGAGACATATAAATCCATAGGTTTTAAGATTCTTATTGTCAGGTATATTCTTAGGCATTTAATATGTGGTGTTGAGTCCACTTCGTTGAGCAAGGAGTAGCTCTTGTCTATTACCTATTTGGCTTATGGAACGGTATCTGTGCTAATTTCAATCTTTGGTTTTATGCAGCACCCCAACTCACCTTTCCCCTTAAGCAAGCATAAGTTGGTTTTCTACATTTGAGACCGTGTTCTGTTTTGTAATTCAGTTTCTGTGTAGCCAAGTTTTCATTCCGTGTAGTAGTGATATCTTATGATGTTTCTTTTTCTGTGTGACTTATCTCACTTAGAATCATCGTACCTGAATCCACTCATTATGCTGCTACGGGCCTGATGATATAGATTTCATTGCTGAGTGATATTGCATTGTACGTAAGTACCACAAATTCTTTATCCATTTTTCACCTTCTGTGATATTGAATTTGTACTGTAAATGAGGTTCTTGTAAACAGAGCCGTCCCAAACTTTGGGGTGGCTGTGTCTTTTTGATTTTAATTTCCCTAAGCTATAGGACCATAAGTGGAAGTGCCCTAGGCTCTGTTGCTTTGTTTTTTAGATGTTTCAGGAAACACCATACACTGCTCCAGAGTGGCTGTTGGCAATTTACATCCCGCCCATCAGCATAACAAGGCTCCCAGTTCTCCATGGCCTGTCCTGCCTTTCTGGATTTTATACTTTTTTCAGATGGCCCTTTTGACCGGGGGGCAGTGAGACTTCATTGTAGTGCAGATTTCCTTTGCAAGCTTGCTTGGTTGGCTAAAAAGGGCGTATGCGTTTTTTCCTGAATATATTCAGGAAAAAACACATACGCCCTTTTTGGCCAAGTGCATCATTGTGGACGTTCTGCCTCTTTTCCTATGCTTTACATGCAATTCCAGTCTACCTCCTGAAATCGGTTTCCTGCAATTCTGCCCTGCTTTCAAGTCCTCTTGGCAGCCTTACTTCAATATATTTTTGGACGATAGCTGTCATTTTTAACTCTGCAGGTTTGTGAATTACAGTGCCCCTGAGCTCCTTTCTTCAACTCGCTTTCTTGTGAGCTGGCCGCAACACCGCAGGATTGCTTCAGGCCCTAGTGTGGTTCCGGCATGGCACGCTGAGCCTTTGGTTAATTCCTCTTCCTGGTGGGAAATGAGAGTTAAATTTGCCCGTCCAGACACCTCCAGCTTGTCTCTTATTGGTTCTCCCTATTCCTGTTCATTTTCCGCAGAAATTGCAAACTGGGCCAAACAGGAGGTTAAAGGCACTGACTCTCCAAGTGGGGAGAGTGTTAGTAAAGCGTCTGGAATGTTGCACCCGAGTACCAGGGGACAAAACCTGAGACACATTTGAACACGTTTCCCGATCACATGGTGGATCATACTCTGGGTTCCACATGCATGTTTTAGCTGAAGGAAGAATCCCTTAAACCTGGAGAGTTGAGACCCATGGAATGGGTACCATGCAATATGACTTCAGAGGTTCTGCATTGGCTCACCGAACCTCACCAATCCTATCACTGCTGCGCTTATGCCACTGTACACACCCTTGATTCTCTTTCGGAGACATATAAATCCATAGGTTTTAAGATTATTACTAGTCAGGTATATTCTTAGGCGATTAATATGGGGTGTAGAGTCCACTTCGTTGAGCAAGGAGTAGCTCTTGTCTATTACATATTTGGCTTATGGAATGGTATCTGTGCTAATTTCAATCTCTGGTTTTATGCAGAACCCCAACTCACCTTTCCCCTTAAGCAAGCATAAGTTGGTTTTCTACATTTGAGACCGTGTTCTGTTTTGTAATTCAGTTTCTGTGTAGCCAAGTTTACATTCCGTGTAGTAGTGATATCTTATGATGTTTCTTTTTCTGTGTGACTTATCTCACTTAGAATCATCGTACCTGAATCCACTCATTATGCTGCTACGGGCCTGATGATATAGATTTCATTGCTGAGTGATATTGCATTGTACGTAAGTACCACAAATTCTTTATCCATTTTTCACCTTCTGTGATATTGAATTTGTACTGTAAATGAGGTTCTTGTAAACAGAGCCGTCCCAAACTTTGGGGTGGCTGTGTCTTTTTGATTTTAATTTCCCTAAGCTATAGGACCATAAGTGGAAGTGCCCTAGGCTCTGTTGCTTTGTTTTTTAGATGTTTCAGGAAACACCATACACTTCTCCAGAGTGGCTGTTGGCAATTTACATCCCGCCTATCAGCATAACAAGGCTCCCAGTTCTCCATGGCCTGTCCGGCCTTTCTGGATTTTACACATTTTTCAGATGGCCCTTTTGACTGGGGGGCAGTGAGACTTCATTGTAGTGCAGATTTCCTTTGCAAGCTTGCTTGGTTGGCCAAAAAGTGCGTATGCGTTTTTTCCTGAATATATTCAGGAAAAAACGCATATGCCCTTTTTGGCCAAGTGCATCATTGTGGACGTTCTGCCTCTTTTCCTATGCTTTACATGCAATTCCAGTTTACCTCCTGAAATCGGTTTCCTGCAATTCTGCCCCGCTTTCAAGTCCTCTTGGCAGCCTTACTTCAATATACTTTTGGACGATAGCTGTCATTTATAACTCTGCAGGTTTGTGAATTACAGTGCCCCTGAGCTCCTTTCTTCAACTCGCTTTCTTGTGAGCTGGCCGCAACACCGCAGGATTGCTTCAGGCCCTAGTGTCGTTCCGGCATGGCACGCTGAGCCTTTGGTTAATTCCTCTTCCTGGTGGGAAATGAGAGTTAAATTTGCCCATCCAGACACCTCCAGCTAGTCTCTCATTTGTTCTCCCTATTCCTGTTCATTTTCTGCAGAAATTGCAAACTGGGACAAACAGGAGGTTAAAGGCACTGACTCTCCAAGTGGGGAGAGTTTTAGTAAAGCGTCTGGAATGTTGCACCCGAGTACCAGCGGAGAAAATCTGAGACACATTTGAACACGTTTCCCGATCACACGGTGGATCATACTCTGGGTTCCACATGCATGTTTTAGCTGAAGGAAGAATCCCTTAAACCTGGAGAGTTGAGACCCATGGAATGGCTAGCATGCAATATGACTTCAAAGGGTCTGCATTTGCTCATCAAACCTCACCAATCCTATCACTGCTGCGTTTATGCTGCTCTACACATGCTTGATTCTCTTTTGGAGACATATAAATCCATAGGTTTTAAGATTATTACTAGTCAGGTATATTCTTAGGCGATTAATATGGTGTGTAGAGTCCACTTCGTTGAGCAAGGAGTAGCTCTTGTCTATTACATATTTGGCTTATGGAATGGTATCTGTGCTAATTTCAATCTCTGGTTTTATGCAGAACCCCAACTCACCTTTCCCCTTAAGCAAGCATAAGTTGGTTTTCTACATTTGAGACCGTGTTCTGTTTTGTAATTCAGTTTCTGTGTAGCCAAGTTTACATTCCGTGTAGTAGTGATATCTTATGATGTTTCTTTTTCTGTGTGACTTATCTCACTTAGAATCATCGTACCTGAATCCACTCATTATGCTGCTACGGGCCTGATGACATAGATTTCATTGCTGAGTGATATTGCATTGTACGTAAGTACCACAAATTCTTTATCCATTTGTCGCTTTCTGTGATATTGAACTTGTACCGTAAACGAGGTTCTTGTAAACAGAGCCGTCCCAAACTTTGGGGTGGCTGTGTCTTTTTGATTTTAATTTCCCTAAGCTATAGGACCATAAGTGGAAGTGCCCTAGGCTCTGTTGCTTTGTTTTTTAGATGTTTCAGGAAACACCATACACTTCTCCAGAGTGGCTGTTGGCAATTTACATCCCGCCCATCAGCATAACAAGGCTCCCAGTTCTCCATGGCCTGTCCTGCCTTTCTGGATTTTACACTTTTTTCAGATGGCCCTTTTGACCGGGGGGCAGTGAGACTTCATGGTAGTGCAGATTTCCTTTGCAAGCTTGCTTGGTTGGCCAAAAAGGGCGTATGCGTTTTTTCCTGAATATATTCAGGAAAAAACGCATACGCCCTTTTTGGCCAAGTGCATCATTGTGGACGTTCTGCCTCTTTTCGTATGCTTTACATGCAATTCCAGTCTACCTCCTGAAATCGGTTTCCTGCAATTCTGCCCCGCTTTCAAGTCCTCTTGGCAGCCTTACTTCAATATATTTTTGGACGATAGCTGTCATTTTTAACTCTGCAGGTTTGTGAATTACAGTGCCCCTGAGCTCCTTTCTTCAACTCGCTTTCTTGTGAGCTGGCCGCAACACCGCAGGATTGCTTCAGGCCCTAGTGTCGTTCCGGCATGGCACGCTGAGCCTTTGGTTAATTCCTCTTCCTGGTGGGAAATGAGAGTTAAATTTGCCCGTCCAGACACCTCCAGCTAGTCTCTCACTGGTTCTCCCTATTCCTGTTCATCTTCCGCAAAAATTGCAAACTGGGCCAAACAGGAGGTTAAAGGCACTGACTCTCCAAGTGGGGAGAGTGTTAGTAAAGCGTCTGGAATGTTGCACCCGAGTACCAGGGGACGAAACCTGAGACACATTTGAACACGTTTCCCGATCACACGGTGGATCATACTCTGGGTTCCACATGCATGTTTTAGCTGAAGGAAGAATCCCTTAAACCTGGAGAGTTGAGACCCATGGAATGGGTACCATGCAATATGACTTCAAAGGTTCTGCATTGGCTCACCGAACCTCACCAATCCTATCACTGCTGCGCTTATGCCACTGTACACACGCTTGATTCTCTTTCGGAGACATATAAATCCATAGGTTTTAAGATTCTTACTAGTCAGCTATATTCTTAGACGTTTAATATGGGGTGTTGAGTCCTCTTCGTTGAGCAAGGAGTAGCTCTTGTCTATTACATATTTGGCTTATGGAACGGTATCTGTGCTAATTTCAATCTCTGGTTTTATGCAGAACCCCAACTCACCTTTCCCCTTAAGCAAGCATAAGTTGGTTTTCTACATTTGAGACCTTGTTCTCTTTTGTAATTCAGTTACTGTGTAGCCAAGTTTACATTCCGTGTATTAGTGATATCTTATGATGTTTCTTTTTCTGTGTGACTTATCTCACTTAGAATCATCGTACCTGAATCCACTCATTATGCTGCTATGGGCCTGATGACATAGATTTCATTGCTGAGTGATATTGCATTGTACGTAAGTACCACAACTTCTTTATCCATTTTTCGCTTTCTGTGATATTGACCTTGTACCGTAAACGAGGTTCTTGTAAACAGAGCCGTCCCAAACTTTGGGGTGGCTGTGTCTTTTTGATTTTAATTTCCCTAAGCTATAGGACCATAAGTGGAAGTGCCCTAGGCTCTGTTGCTTTGTTTTTCAGATGTTTCAGGAAACACCATACACTTCTCCAGAGTGGCTGTTGGCAATTTACATCCCACCTATCAGCATAACAAGGCTCCCAGTTCTCCATGGCCTGTCCTGCCTTTCTGGATTTTATACTTTTTTCAGATGGCCCTTTTGACCGGGGGGCAGTGAGACTTCATTGTAGTGCAGATTTCCTTTGCAAGCTTGCTTGGTTCGCCAAAAAGGGCGTATGCGTTTTTTTCTGAATATATTCAGGAAAAAACGCATACGCCCTTTTTGGCCAAGTGCATCATTGTGGACGTTCTGCCTCTTTTCCTATGCTTTACATGCAATTCCAGTCTACCTCCTGAAATCGGTTTCCTGCAATCCTGCCCCGCTTTCAAGTCCTCTTGGCAGCCTTACTTCAATATATTTTTGGACGATAGCTGTCATTTTTAACTCTGCAGGTTTGTGAATTACAGTGCCCCTGAGCTCCTTTCTTCAACTCGCTTTCTTCTGAGATGGCCGCAACACCGCAGGATTGCTTCAGGCCCTAGTGTGTTTCCGGCATGGCACGCTGAGCCTTTGTTTAATTCCTCTTCCTGGTGGGAAATGAAAGTTAAATTTGCCCGTCCAGACACCTCCAGCTAGTCTCTCATTGGTTCTCCCTATTCCTGTTCATTTTCCGCAGAAATTGCAAACTGGGCCAAACAGGAGGTTAAAGGCACTGACTCTCCAAGTGGGGAGAGTGTTAGTAAAGCGTCTGGAATGTTGCACCCGAGTACCAGGGGACGAAAAGTGAGACATTTGAACACGTTTCCCGATCACACGGTGGATCATACTCTGGGTTCCACATGCATGTTTTAGGTGAAGGAAGAATCCCTTAAACCTGGAGAGTTGAGACCCATGGAATGGGTACCATGCAATATGACTTCAAAGGGTCTGCATTTGCTCACCGAACCTCACCAATCCTATCACTGCTGCATTTATGCCGCTGTAGACACGCTTGATTCTCTTTCGGAGACATATAAATCCATAGATTTTAAAATTCTTCCTAGTCAGGTATATTCTTAGACGTTTAATATGGGGTGTTGAGTCCTCTTTGTTGAGCAAGGAGTAGCTCTTGTCTATTACATATTTGGCTTATGGAATGGTATCTGTGCTAATTTCAATCTCTGGTTTTATGCAGCACCCCAACTCACCTTTCCCCTTAAGCAAGCATAAGTTGGTTTTCTACATTTGAGATCCTGTTCTGTTTTGTAATTCAGTTCCTGTGTAGCCAAGTTTACATTCCGTGTATTAGTGATATCTTATGATGTTTCTTTTTCTGTGTGACTTATTTCACTTAGAATCATCATACCTGAATCCACTCATTATGCTGCTACGGGCCTGATGACATAGATTTCATTGCTGAGTGATATTGCATTGTACGTAAGTACCACAACTTCTTTATCCATTTTTCGCTTTCTGTGATATTGAACTTGTACCATAAACGAGGTTCTTGTAAACAGAGCCGTCGCAAACTTTGGGGTGGCTGTGTCTTTTTGATTTTAATTTACCTAATCTATAGGACCGTAAGTGGAAGTGCCCTAGGCTCTGTTCCTTTGTTTTGTAGATGTTTCAGGAAACACCATACACTTCTCCAGAGTGGCTGTTGGCAATTTACATCCCGCCCATCAGCATAACAAGGCTCCCAGTTCTCCATGGCCTGTCCTGCCTTTCTGGATTTTATACATTTTTCAGATGGCCCTTTTGACTGGGGAGCAGTGAGACTTCATTGTAGTGCAGATTTCCTTTGCAAGCTTGCTTGGTTGGCCAAAAATGGCATATGCGTTTTTTCCTGAATATAATCAGGAAAAAACGCATACGCCCTTTTTGGCCAAGTGCATCATTGTGGACGTTCTGCCTCTTTTCCTATGCTTTACATGCAATTCCAGTCTACCTCCTGAAACCGGTTTCCTGCAATTCTGCCCCGCTTTCAAGTCCTCTTGGCAGCCTTACTTCAATATATTTTTGGACGATAGCTGTCATTTTTAACTCTGCAGGTTTGTGAATTATAGTGCCCCTGTGCTACTTTCTTCAACTCGCTTTCTTGTGAGCTGGCCACAACACCGCAGCCTTGCTTCAGGCCCTAGTGTGGTTCCGGCATGGCACGCTGAGCCTTTGGTTAATTCCTCTTCCTGGTGGGAAATGAGAGTTAAATTTGCCCGTCCAGACACCTCCAGCTAGTCTCTCATTGGTTCTCCCTATTCCTGTTCATTTTCCGCAGAAATGGCAAACTGGGCCAAACAGGAGGTTAAAGGCACTGACTCTCCAAGTGCAGAGAGTTTTAGTAAAGCGAGTGGAATGTTGCACCCGAGTACCAGGGGACGAAAACTGAGACACATTTGAACACGTTTCCCGATCACACGGTGGATCATACTCTGGGTTCCACATGCATGTTTTAGCTGAAGGAAGAATCCCTTAAACCTGGAGAGTTGAGACCCATGGAATGAGTATCATGCAATATGACTTCAAAGGGTCTGCATTTGCTCACTGAACCTCACCAATCCTATCACTGCTGCGTTTATGACGCTGTACACACGCTTGATTCTCTTTTGGAGACATATAAATCCATAGGATTTAAGATTCTTACTAGTCAGGTATATTCTTAGGCGTTTAATATGGGATGTAGAGTCCACTTCGTTGAGCAAGGAGTAGCTCTTGTCTATTACATATTTGGCTTATGGAACGGTATCTGTGCTAATTTCAATCTCTGGTTTTATGCAGTACCCCAACTCACCTTTCCCCTTAAGCAAGCATAAGTTGGTTTTCTACATTTGAGACCCTGTTCTGTTTTGTAATTCAGTTCCTGGGTAGCCAAGTTTACATTCCATGTAGTAGTGATATCTTATGATGTTTCTTTTTCTGTGTGACTTATTTCACTTAGAATCATCGTACCTGAATCCACTCATTATGCTGCTACGGGCCTGATGATATACATTTCATTGCTGAGTGATATTGCATTGTACGTAAGTACCACAACTTCTTTATCCATTTTTCACTTTCTGTGATATTGAACTTGTACCGTAAACGAGGTTCTTGTAAACAGAGCCGTACCAAACTTTGGGGTGGCTGTGTCTTTTTGATTTTAATTTCCCTAAGCTATAGGACCATAAGTGGAAGTGCCCTAGGCTCTGTTGCTTTGTTTTGTAGATGTTTCAGGAAACACCATACACTTCTCCAGAGTGGCTGTTGGCAATTTACATCCCGCCCATCAGCATAACAGGGCTCCCAATTCTCCATGGCCTGTCCTGCCTTTCTGGATTTTACACATTTTTCAGATGGCCCTTTTGACTGGGGGGCAGTGAGACTTCATTGTAGTGCAGATTTCCTTTGCAAGCTTGCTTGGTTGGCCAAATAGGGCGCATGCGTTTTTTCCTGAATATATTCAGGAAAAAACGCATATGCCCTTTTTGGCCAAGTGCATCATTGTGGACGTTCTGCCTCTTTTCCTATGCTTTACATGCAATTCCAGTCTACCTCCTGAAATCGGATTCCTGCAATTCTGCCCCGCTTTCGAGTCCTCTTGGCAGCCTTACTTCAATATATTTTTGGACGATAGCTGTCATTTATAACTCTGCAGGTTTGTGAATTACAGTGCCTCTGAGCTCCTTTCTTCAACTCGCTTTCTTGTGAGCTGGCTGCAACACCGTAGCATTGCTTCAGGCCCTAGTGTGGTTCCGGGATGGCACGCTGAGCCTTTGGTTAATTCCTCTTCCTGGTGGGAAATGAGAGTTAAATTTGCCCGTCCAGACACCTCCAGCTAGTCTCTCATTGGTTCTCCCTATTCCTGTTCATTTTCCGCAGAAATTGCAAACTGGGCCAAACAGGAGGTTAAAGGCACTGACTCTCCAAGTGGGGAGAGTTTTAGTAAAGCGTCTGGAATGTTGCACCCGAGTACCAGGGGACCAAACCTGAGACACATTTGAACACGTTTCCCGATCACATGGTGGATCATACTCTGGGTTCCACATGCATCTTTTAGCTGAAGGAAGAATCCCTTAAACCTGGAGAGTTGAGACCCATGGAATGGGTACCATGCAATATGACTTCAAAGGTTCTGCATTGGCTCACCGAACCTCACCAATCGTATCACTGCTGCGCTTTTGCCACTGTACACACGCTTGATTCTCTTTTGGAGACATATAAATCCATAGATTTTAAGATTCTTACTAGTCAGGTATATTCTTAGACGTTTAATATGTGGTATTGAGTCCTCTTCGTTGAGCAAAGACTAGCTCTTGTCTATTACATATTTGGCTTATGGAACGGTATCTGTGCTAATTTCAATCTCTGGTTTTATGCAGCACCCCAACTCACCTTTCCCCTTAAGCAAGCATAAGTTTGTTTTCTACATTTGAGACCCTGTTTTGTTTTGTAATTCAGTTCCTGTGTAGCCAAGTTTACATTCCGTGTATTAGTGATATCTTATGATGTTTCTTTTTCTGTGTGACTTATTTCACTTAGAATCATCGTACCTGAATCCACTCAGTATGCTGCTACGGGCCTGAAGATATAGATTTCATTGCTGAGTGATATTGCATTGTACGTAAGTACCGCAAATTCTTTATCCATTTTTCGCTTTCTGTGATATTGAACTTGTACCGTAAATGAGGTTCTTGTAAACAGAGCCGTCCCAAACTTTGGGGTGGCTGTGTCTTACTGATTTTAATTTCCCTAAGCTATAGGACCATAAGTGGAAGTGCCATAGGCTCTGTTCCTTTGTTTTTTAGATGTTTCAGGAAACACCATACACTTCTCCAGAGTGGCTGTTGGCAATTTACATCCCGCCCATCAGCATAACAAGGCTCCCAGTTCTCCATGGCCTGTCCTGCCTTTCTGGATTTTACACTTTTTTCAGATGGCCCTTTTGACTGGGGAGCAGTGAGACTTCATTGTAGTGCAGATTTCCTTTGCAAGCTTGCTTGGTTGGCCAAAAATGGCATATGCGTTTTTTCCTGAATATAATCAGGAAAAAACGCATACGCCCTTTTTGGCCAAGTGCATCATTGTGGACGTTCTGCCTCTTTTCCTATGCTTTACATGCAATTCCAGTCTACCTCCTGAAACCGGTTTCCTGCAATTCTGCCCCGCTTTCAAGTCCTCTTGGCAGCCTTACTTCAATATATTTTTGGACGATAGCTGTCATTTTTAACTCTGCAGGTTTGTGAATTATAGTGCCCCTGTGCTACTTTCTTCAACTCGCTTTCTTGTGAGCTGGCCACAACACCGCAGCCTTGCTTCAGGCCCTAGTGTGGTTCCGGCATGGCACGCTGAGCCTTTGGTTAATTCCTCTTCCTGGTGTGAAATGAGAGTTAAATTTGCCCGTCCAGACACCTCCAGCTAGTCTCTCATTGGTTCTCCCTATTCCTGTTCATTTTCCGCAGAAATGGCAAACTGGGCCAAACAGGAGGTTAAAGGCACTGACTCTCCAAGTGCAGAGAGTTTTAGTAAAGCGACTGGAATGTTGCACCCGAGTACCAGGGGACGAAAACTGAGACACATTTGAACACGTTTCCCGATCACACGGTGGATCATACTCTGGGTTCCACATGCATGTTTTAGCTGAAGGAAGAATCCCTTAAACCTGGAGAGTTGAGACCCATGGAATGAGTATCATGCAATATGACTTCAAAGGGTCTGCATTTGCTCACTGAACCTCACCAATCCTATCACTGCTGCGTTTATGACGCTGTACACACGCTTGATTCTCTTTTGGAGACATATAAATCCATAGGATTTAAGATTCTTACTAGTCAGGTATATTCTTAGGCGTTTAATATGGGATGTAGAGTCCACTTCGTTGAGCAAGGAGTAGCTCTTGTCTATTACATATTTGGCTTATGGAACGGTATCTGTGCTAATTTCAATCTCTGGTTTTATGCAGTACCCCAACTCACCTTTCCCCTTAAGCAAGCATAAGTTGGTTTTCTACATTTGAGACCCTGTTCTGTTTTGTAATTCAGTTCCTGGGTAGCCAAGTTTACATTCCATGTAGTAGTGATATCTTATGATGTTTCTTTTTCTGTGTGACTTATTTCACTTAGAATCATCGTACCTGAATCCACTCATTATGCTGCTACGGGCCTGATGATATACATTTCATTGCTGAGTGATATTGCATTGTACGTAAGTACCACAACTTCTTTATCCATTTTTCACTTTCTGTGATATTGAACTTGTACCGTAAACGAGGTTCTTGTAAACAGAGCCGTACCAAACTTTGGGGTGGCTGTGTCTTTTTGATTTTAATTTCCCTAAGCTATAGGACCATAAGTGGAAGTGCCCTAGGCTCTGTTGCTTTGTTTTGTAGATGTTTCAGGAAACACCATACACTTCTCCAGAGTGGCTGTTGGCAATTTACATCCCGCCCATCAGCATAACAGGGCTCCCAATTCTCCATGGCCTGTCCTGCCTTTCTGGATTTTACACATTTTTCAGATGGCCCTTTTGACTGGGGGGCAGTGAGACTTCATTGTAGTGCAGATTTCCTTTGCAAGCTTGCTTGGTTGGCCAAATAGGGCGCATGCGTTTTTTCCTGAATATATTCAGGAAAAAACGCATATGCCCTTTTTGGCCAAGTGCATCATTGTGGACGTTCTGCCTCTTTTCCTATGCTTTACATGCAATTCCAGTCTACCTCCTGAAATCGGATTCCTGCAATTCTGCCCCGCTTTCGAGTCCTCTTGGCAGCCTTACTTCAATATATTTTTGGACGATAGCTGTCATTTATAACTCTGCAGGTTTGTGAATTACAGTGCCTCTGAGCTCCTTTCTTCAACTCGCTTTCTTGTGAGCTGGCTGCAACACCGTAGCATTGCTTCAGGCCCTAGTGTGGTTCCGGGATGGCACGCTGAGCCTTTGGTTAATTCCTCTTCCTGGTGGGAAATGAGAGTTAAATTTGCCCGTCCAGACACCTCCAGCTAGTCTCTCATTGGTTCTCCCTATTCCTGTTCATTTTCCGCAGAAATTGCAAACTGGGCCAAACAGGAGGTTAAAGGCACTGACTCTCCAAGTGGGGAGAGTTTTAGTAAAGCGTATGGAATGTTGCACCCGAGTACCAGGGGACCAAACCTGAGACACATTTGAACACGTTTCCCGATCACATGGTGGATCATACTCTGGGTTCCACATGCATCTTTTAGCTGAAGGAAGAATCCCTTAAACCTGGAGAGTTGAGACCCATGGAATGGGTACCATGCAATATGACTTCAAAGGTTCTGCATTGGCTCACCGAACCTCACCAATCGTATCACTGCTGCGCTTTTGCCACTGTACACATGCTTGATTCTCTTTTGGAGACATATAAATCCATAGATTTTAAGATTCTTACTAGTCAGGTATATTCTTAGACGTTTAATATGTGGTATTGAGTCCTCTTCGTTGAGCAAAGACTAGCTCTTGTCTATTACATATTTGGCTTATGGAACGGTATCTGTGCTAATTTCAATCTCTGGTTTTATGCAGCACCCCAACTCACCTTTCCCCTTAAGCAAGCATAAGTTTGTTTTCTACATTTGAGACCCTGTTTTGTTTTGTAATTCAGTTCCTGTGTAGCCAAGTTTACATTCCGTGTAGTAGTGATATCTTATGATGTTTCTTTTTCTGTGTGACTTATTTCACTTAGAATCATCGTACCTGAATCCACTCAGTATGCTGCTACGGGCCTGAAGATATAGATTTCATTGCTGAGTGATATTGCATTGTACGTAAGTACCGCAAATTCTTTATCCATTTTTCGCTTTCTGTGATATTGAACTTGTACCGTAAATGAGGTTCTTGTAAACAGAGCTGTCCCAAACTTTGGGGTGGCTGTGTCTTACTGATTTTAATTTCCCTAAGCTATAGGACCATAAGTGGAAGTGCCATAGGCTCTGTTCCTTTGTTTTTTAGATGTTTCAGGAAACACCATACACTTCTCCAGAGTGGCTGTTGGCAATTTACATCCCGCCCATCAGCATAACAAGGCTCCCAGTTCTCCATGGCCTGTCCTGCCTTTCTGGATTTTACACTTTTTTCAGATGGCCCTTTTGACCGGGGGGCAGTGAGACTTCATTGTAGTGCAGATTTCCTTTGCCAGCTTGTTTGGTTGGCCAAAAAGGGAGTATGGGTTTTTCCCTGAATATATTCAGGGAAAAACGCATACGCCCTTTTTGGCCAAGTGCATCATTGTGGGCGTTCTGCCTCTTTCCCTATGCTTTACATGCAATTCCAGTCTACCTCCTGAAATCGATTTCCTGCAATTCTGCCTTGCTGTCAGTGCCTCTTCATAGCCTTACCTCAATATACTTTTTGAAAATTGTTGGCCTTTTTAACTCTGCAGGTTTTTGAATTGCCGTGGCCCTTAGCTGCATTTTTCAGCTCTTATTTTTGTGATCTTGCCTCATATCCACAGGATTTCTTCAGGCCCTATTCTTCTTCTGGGTCGCCTTGCTCTGCCTTTGGTTAATTCTTCTTCCTGATGTGAATTAGAGTGACATGTTCCCATTGAAACCGCTACAGCTATTTTCTCACTGGTTCCCCCTATTCCCATTCATCCTCCGCACTAACTGCAGACTGTGCGATACCGGAACGTAAAGGCATTGACTCTCCATGTGGAGATGTTGTTAGTAAAGTGGCTGGAATGTTGATCCGGAGCCCCAGGAGAGGAAAATGAGGTGCGTTTTAGAAACCTTTTCCGATCATATGGTATACCATCCGCTGGATTTCCCATGCATGGTTTAGCTGTAGGAAGATTCCCTTCAACCTGGAGTGTTGGGACCCTTGGAATGAGTAGTATGAAGTATTGCATTAAACTTTCGGCAGTTGCTCACCAAAGCTCACCAATCCTCTCAGCCCCAAGTGTCCAGCCTTATGTCTTATCCAGCTGTGGGTTTATATGTGGTCATTCCAGGTTGCATCACAGCCCCTGAGCGAATTTTGTAAGAATTTTTCTCTCTTTCATTGTTTCTGCGTTTTGGTTTTAAAATTTATTTCTATAATGGGGTTTAGCTCATTTTCACTGCTGTGTTTGGCCGCTCTGCACACACTTGATTCCCTTATGGAGATATATCAATACATGGGTTTTAAGATTCTTATTACTCAGATATATTTCTCTGCGGTGTATAGGGTGTGTTGAGGCCAGTTCATTGAGCAAGGTGTAGATCTTGTCTAATACCTATTTGGTTTATTGAACGGTATCTGTGCTAATTTCAAACTCTGGTTTTATGCATCACCCCACCTCTCCTTTCCCCTTAAGCTGACATAAGTGTGTTTTCTAAATGTGAGACACTGTTCTGTTTTGTAATTCATTTTTTGTGCAGCCATATTTATCCTCCCTCTATAAGTGATATCTTATGATATGTTTCTTTTTCTGTTTGACTTATTTCAAGTAGTATTATCGGACCTAAATCCACTCTTTATCCTTCTACTAGCCTTATTACATTGATTTCATGGTGAAGAGATATTCCATTGTACATAAGTACCACATTTTCTTTATCCATTGTTCTCTTTCCTGGGATATTTAAGGTGTACTGAAGTTGAGGTTCTTGTAAACAGAGTAGCCCTAAACTGTGGTGTGCTTGTGTCTTGTTGATTTTTAGACTTCCCTAGATATACTTCCGTGATTGGAAGTGCCCTATGCTCTGTAGCTCTGTTTTTTAGATGATTTAGGAACCACCATACACTTCTCCAGAGTGGCTCTCGGCAGTTCACACACTGTCCATCAGCGTATAAAGGCTCCCTGTTCTCCATGGCCTGTCCTGCATTTCTGGTTTTTACAATTTTTTCGGATGGCCCTTTTGACCGGTGGGAAATGAGACTTCTTTGTTGTGCACATTTGCATTGCTTGCTTGCTTGGTTGCCCATAAAGTGCGTATGCATTTTTTCCTGGATATATTCAGGAAAAAACGCATACTCCCTTTTGGGCCAACTGCATCATTGTCGAAATTCTGCCGCTTTTCATGTGCTTTAAAGACGAGTCCAATCTATCTCTTGAAATCTGTTTCTTGCAATTCTGTCTTGCATTCAGATCCTCTTCTTTGCCTTACCTCAACATATTTTGGGACGTTAGTTTTCATTTATAACTCTGCAGGTTTGTGAATTGCAGTGACCCTGAGCTCCATTTTTTAAGTTGCTCTTTTGTGAGCTGGCCTCAAAGCCGCAGGATTGCTTCAGGCCCTATTTTGGCTCCGGCGAGGCGGGCTGAGCCTTTTTTTAATTCTTATTCTTAATGGGAAATTAGAGTGACATGTGCCCGTCCAAACCCCTACAACTATTCTCTCATTGGTTCCCCCTCTTCCCGTTCATCCTCCTCACAATTTGCAAAATGTGTGAAACAGAAGTTTAAATGTGCTGATTCTCTAAGTGGGGAGATTCTAAGTAACGTGGCTGGAATGATGAACAGGAGCACCAGGAGAGGATAAATGAGGTGCATTTTAGACACATCTCCCGATCACATGGTGTACAGTCCTCTGGGTTTTCCATGCATGTTTTCGCTGTAGGAAGATCCCTTGAACCTGCAGATTTGGGACCCATTGAATGGGTACCAGGTAGTATTACTTTAAAGGGTGTGCATTTCCTCACCCAACCTCATATTTCTCTTAGCGTAAACAGTTTCCAGCCTTATGTCTCATCCTGCTGTGGGTCTAGATGTGTTCAATCCATGTTGCATCACCGTCCCTGAGGAAAAGTTGTAAGAGGTTTTCTCTGTCTCTTTGTCGTTTATTTTTTTCAATTTATTACTATATTGGTTACAGCTGATTTTCAAAGCTCTGTTTCTTGCTGCTGTACATCCACTTGATTCACATACAGAGAGACATCAATAAATTCTTTTTCAGATTCTTACCAGTCATATATATTCTTTTCCAGTGACTTGAGTGTGCTGAGTGCAGTTCTTTTAGCTACCGTGTAGGCCTTGTTGATTATCAGTTTGGTATTTGGAATGGTATCTTTGCTAATTTCAACCTCCTGGATGATGCCTCACCCCTCCCCACCTTTCCCGTTTAGCAGCCTTACGCGTGTTGTCTACATATTTGACTATGTTTTTGTTTTGTAATTTATTTCATGTGTAGCCATTTTGGATTCCACCTTTAAGTGATATCTTATGATATGTGTCTTTTTCTTTTTGAATTATGTCACTTAGAATGATCATACGTAACTCCTCCGGAGTTGTTACAACTGGCCATATTTCATTGACTTCCAGGCTGAGTAATATTCCACTCTACATAAGTACCACATCTCTATCCATTTTTTCCCTCCAGAGACATTTAAGTTATATCCTAGTCGAGAATCTTTTAAACAGAGAGGCAGTAAACATTGGGGTGCCTGTGTCCTCTCGATTTTTGTTTTTCCCAAGACATACGCCCATGAGTGCAAGTGCCCTATGCTCTGTAGCTCATTTTTTAGATGTTTTAGTAAACACAATACACTTCTCCAGAATGGCCATTGGCAATATACATTTCCACTATAAGCCTCACAGGGCTCCCTCTTCTCCTTGCCCTGTCCTGCATTTCTGGTGTTTACACTTTATGAGGATGGCTCTTCTGACTGATGCGAAGTGATATCTTTTGTAGTATTGATTTCCAGTGCCCACCTGTTTGGTTGGCTAAAAAAGTGTATGCCCTTTTCTTGAATATATACAGAAAAAAACGCATACAGCCTTTTTGGCCAACTGCAATGTTGGCAATGTTCAGCCCCTTTTCTTGTGCTTAATGGCGAGTCCTTTCTACCTCCTCAAATCCCTTTCCTGCCATTCTCCCTTGCTTACCAATCCTTTTCTCTGACTTTCCTCAAGACATTTTTCAGTGATAGATATTTTCAACTCTGCAGTTTCGTGAATTTTACTGCCCCTGAGTTCCATTGTTCAACTTGTGTTTATGGGAACTGGCCACAAAGCAGTGGGATTTCCTCAAGCCCTATACTGTTTCCATGGGCAACCCTAGCCTTTGGTCAATTCGTCTTCCTGATTGGAAATTAGAGTGACATGTGCCTGTCTGAACACCTAGGACTTGTCTCTCATTGTTCCTCATCCTTCCGCTTCATCCTCTGGACAAATTCCAAACTGTATGCAACAGGATGTTGACAGTGCTGACATCTCCAAGTGGGGAGACTGTTAGTAAAGACGCTGGAGGGGTGAACCCGAGCACCAGGAGATGAGGAGATGAGATGCCTTTTCCAAACTCTTCCTGATCAGACGGTATACCATCCTCTGTGTGTGACAGACATGTTTTAGCAGTAGGAAGAGTCCCATTCATGTAAGGAGAACACCAGGGCTTTTTCAAAATCAGTGTCTCCCCGAAACCCAAACTGGGGAATTTTTTAAGCTACGGCTACACATATGTTCATTAAGGGCCTTGGGAAGTAGGCAGAGTCCAAACTTTAGATGATTGAAGTCTTCAGGGTCAGAAGCACTCACCACTGGCTTCCCTTAGGTTACACTTTAACTGTCATTGATAGATGATGTCAATAAAAATATCTATTCTTTTTCCGATTATTTCCCCTTATAGGTTATTGCAAAATATTGAGTGTAGTTCCCTGTGCTATACAGTGGTTCCTTGTTGATGATCTATTTTATACATAGCAGTGTGTATGTGTTAATTCCAAACTGTTAATTTATCCCTCCTCCCACCTTTCCCCTTTGGTAATAATAAATTATAAGATTTTATACTTCTCAGAAATGGGGGAGCTGAAAGAGAGGTATCATTTTCAATGGAAAAGCATTTAAAACAAGATTGAAGCTTTAACCAAGATTATTAGATGTACATCCTTGGAAAGAAATCACTTCATTTCTCTAATATTGACCTGACAAATAAGACAAACCTTTTCACTGAACTTGCTTATAATAAAGTGATGGAAATATCAAATGGAAGTGTTAGAAACATCTTATTTTACCCGAGCCTTATAAACTGTTCTATGTTAACTACAGTTTGGCTCACACATCTGTTCATTGAAGTTACAATAGTCTCAATTTCTGTTACTGATCCTCCAGAGTGGACCCCAACAAGTGTCCCCCTGCCCAGTGTCATTGGGGCCAACAGATCGAGACTGAGTTTGGTTCACAAGCAAAGGAAACTTTATATTTTGATCAGAGAATGGAGAGGTGAGAGCATGCACTACCCCGTGGGCTGTGGGCTGGGCTGCTGTGTAGAGATCCTGTCAGAGTCAGTGGGAGGGAGGGGGCGGAGCACTCAAGGGCCGGGTTGGCTGCAGCTCAGGCTCTATATCTTAGAGTCTGCACTGGGCCCCAGGAGCTGAGGTGTCGACCCAGCCATTCTGCACTAGGAAATCTGGTCTGAAGTGCCGGGTGTGGAACCTCTGCATGCGGGACCCTAGGAGCACGTGAAATTAGACAAAGCACAAAGGATAAAAAAGGTCAGACTTGACTTTATTGCCCAGATTCTATTTTTATCTCCCAGGGATTTTTAATGGGCTTTGCTGGGGACAAACCCCTCCTCTGCCTTTTGTCCCGTTCCTCATTCTTGGAGTGCTGAGGGTGCAGACCCTTCTTCTGTAACTGCTGAGTGCTGAGTTGGGAGCCCTCATACCAGGGGATGAGGGTCAGAACTTCTCCCCAGCAGCCTCCAGGTGACGTTGATTGGCCCCAGGACCCCTGCCTCCCTGCTCGTCCGCCTGAGCACCAGCATTGGAAGTGTTATAGATTCTAATGACCTTTAAGGGTTCAGGAAAGAGATGTGCAGAGACGCTGTGGGGGCCGGTTTCACCCCGCCCCACATTTGTTCGGCCACCTTAGGCTGACCGTTTCTGCCAGCCTAGATGCTCTGACCAGTAGTCTGCTCTTTCTTCAATTAGGCCCCTGAATTAACGTAAAAACAGCACCAGGTGTCAGAGCCCTGCCCGCTCAACTCCCAGACAGTCCAGGGTCAGTGGTGATCAAGGACCATGATGGCCACTGAGTCAACAGCCTTTTGAAGTAAACAGGAGTCCAGCCGGTCTTATTGGCCACCATCATCACGGTGTCTGTAGGCTTTTCTATGGTGACAGTGTGATATACGTTTCCCCCGCCAAGACTATTAGCTCCCCTCCGGGTGCAGTAAGTCCTGCAAGCAGTAGTCTACTCATTCGGGACACACTATTGTTGTTTTATGAGAGAAACTCCAGGTCAAGTGATGTTCACACGAGTCGTCATGGTGCCCTGTTGCCCCCGGTTATCTCTCTGGATGTTGGAGTTGGAGGGCCTCCTCACTCGAGGTCGGTGTGCCCACGGAGCGAACCCTGCAACTTCAGGGCATGGTTGGTGATTAGGATCACCACGTGGGGTCCTTTTCCCTTAGGAGGGAGGTGGCCTTTTGGGCTGCTGATTTCCAGGTTTTTAGATACCGCCAGTATCTTGGCCAGATGTGGCAGTGGGCCAAGCCCCTTGGTGACTCTATTTTATCCTACCTGGATGGCATTCTTGCGTTGTTCCATTTCAAGTGGTCCCAGTTTTTGCACTAATTCTCCAATGGCGACTCACCTTTCACCGGGAATGGAAAGGTCAAAGGGTTTAGCTCAATTAGGGAGTTCCAGGGCAAGGGTCTGAATTGACTGCTCTTTCCATTCTTGAAAGGCCACTTCTGGATTCTGTTCAAAAGGATCATCATCTTTTCCTTTCAGTGTTTCATATAGAGGCCCAGCTAGTAGACTGTAGTTAGGGATCCAGAAGCAGCAAACCCTGGCCTCCCCAGGAACCCCTAAGCTGTCTTCTAGTTTTAGAAAGGGGTAAGGCTGCAAATGGTTTCTTCCCTTTCCTGGGATGGGCTTCTCCGACCTTGTGTGAGAATGAAGCCCAGGCAGGTCACCGCAGTCTGTGATATTTGAGCTTTTTCTTGGACAACTTCTATCCTTTATTGGCTTGGTAGTTCAGAGGCCTCCTTAGTAGGGCTGGCGATCAGAATGTCGTCTGCATATTGAAGGAGGGTTTCCTTTTCTAGAGGTAGAACTTTTCGGTCTTTAGCTAAGCTTTCCCCAAAGATGGTGTGGGAATTTTTGAACCCTTGGGGCAAGACGGCCCGGAAGTATTGTTTTAGTTGTATGTTGAGTCCTGCCACTCACAAGCCAAAATTTCTTGTGACTCTGGGACTAATGGAATACAAAAGAAGGCATCATTGAAGACTAATACAGAATACCATGTCCTGGTGGTTGGTAGAATGACCAGCAGGGTGTAGGAAATGGAGCAACTGGAGGTATATCCTCGGTGGCTTCACTGACTGTCCTGACATCCTTTACCAGGTCCCCAGCAGCCCATGGGGCTCTCGTGGTCAGGCCAATCCCAGGATATGGAGCTCTCCTGGGCAGGTACCCCACCCCCAACCCAGCCCACGGGGCTCTCATGGTCAGGCCTCTCCCAGGATACAGAGCTACCCTTGCAGGTACCGTGGCAGGGCTGGGCACACAGGAACTGTGCACATAGCCCTCATTGAAGAGCACCCCCATCTCACCTGTCGCTCAGAGCTGACACAGAGCACCTCAGAGCAGGACTTGAACTAACAAACAGCAGCTCCGACAGGTCTGTGACCCTGGGCATCACTCTGTGTGGCCTCCCTCCACCTGGTCTTCCAGAGACTTCCACTGCACCCGGGGCACCAAGCCTCTGTCTCCAACCACCACCCACCCCTCCTCTCCCTGACTCCTGGGTTCCTCTCATTAGGAGAGGGTTTTCTTGAAGTTGTCTCCCACTCATGGGCCAGATAAAATGATTAGAAAACAAGCCAAAGCTGCAGCCCCTTGTCTATCCTGACTCTCAGGAGCCCACACCTGTTCCTTGGACCTGGCCGGTTCAGCAAGTTCCATTTTCTGCAACTGTGAGCCCCTGAGGGGTGATGATTGGCTGACCTGGGCAGCCTTACCATGCCGGCCAGCCCTCCCCAGGTGTGCCTGGGTTGAGATCAATATAAATACCACTCCAGGCAGCAAGAGCCCCTGCAGCTGTGCCTGACGCCATTTTCTCTGCCCTGTCAGCAGTCTCGGGGCTGGGCTGGTGGGAGGGAGTGAGAGGCCACGGCTTTGTGGGTGGCCCAGTGTGAGTGGGGCTCTGCTGGACTTTCTGCAGCAGTTGCCAGGCTGCCACCTGCTAAAGAAGAGGATGTGTCACCCATACCTGCTGCTGGAATTTCTCCCTGGGCAGAGGTGAGGAAGGAAAAAAGCAGTGGGGGCAGGGACAGGACGGGTATCTCAGGCAGGGAAATGGAAATCTTCCAGAAGAGCACCCAGGGACAGGACCATCCTGGCTGGCCTGCAGGCACCAAGTCAGCTGGCATGCTGTCACTCGTGTGGCTCCATGGCCCTTCCTCTAGGCTTTCAAGTCCTTGTATATATTCAGGTGTTTCACCTGGGAAGGGTGGGAACAGTTCAACAGCAACTGGCCTGGGGCTCAGCTCACGTTCACTCACAGATGCCTCGGCACAGTGCCCCAGCTTTGCAATGAGTACGCTTGTGTGGGGGCTGCTGGCTGAATGGGAGACGATTCCCCACCACTGACCAACTTCAGAATTGTTTACAACTGGAGCAAGTGCCCTGATACGGTTTTCCTCTGAGTAACTGGTGGGTTCTGTTTTTTTTTTTTTTCTCTTTTTCGTTTTTGGTTCAAGGTAGATTTTATTCCTCTTTTTTGTATTTACAGATATAAGCATGGAAATAATTTATTCATATAAATACATGTATGTGAAGGGAATAATTGTTTTTTCTGTTTTATTTTTTAAATTTTATTTCTTTTTAATTTTGAATTTTATTTTATATTTTTATACAGCAGGTTCTTATTGGTTATCTATTTTATACATATAAATGTTTACATGCCAATCCCAATCTCTCAGCTCCTCCCACCACCACCCCCCCAAGAGCTTTCCCCCCTTGTTGTCCATACGATTGTTGTCTACATCTGTTGCTCTATTTATGCCTTGCAAAACGGTTAATCTGTACAGTTTTTCTAGGTTCCACATATATGCATGAATATACAAGATTTGTTTTTCTCTTTCTGACTTACTTCACTCTGTATGACAGTCTCTAGATCCATCGACGTCTCTACAAATGACCCAATTTCATTCCTTTCATGGCTTAGTAATATTCCATTTTATATATGTACCACATCTTTATGCATTCGTCTGTCTGTGGGCATTTAGGTTGCTTCCATTACCTCGATATTGTAAATAGTGATGCAATGAACATTGCGGTGAATGTCTCTTTTTGATTTATGGTTTTGTCTGTGTATATGTCCAGTACTGGGATTGCTGTATCATATGGTAATTCTATTATTAGTTTCTTAAGACTCCATATTGTTCTCCATAGTGACTGTATCAATTTATATTCCCAACAATAGTGGAAGAGGCTTCCTTTTCCCCACACCCTTTCCAGCAATTGTTGTTTGTAGATTTTCAGATGATGCCCATTCTAACAGGTGTGAGGTGATACCTCATTGTTGAGTCCATTTCGTTGAGCAAGGGGTAGGTCTTGTCTATTACATATTTGGCTTATGGAACGGTATCTGTGCTAATTTCAAACTCTGGTTTTATGCAGCACCCCAACTCACCTTTCCCCTTAAGCAAGCATAAGTTGGTTTTCTAAACTTGAGACCCTGTTCTGTTTTGTAATTCAGTTCATGTGTAGCCAAGTTTACATTCCATGTATTAGTGATACCTTATGATGTTTCCTTATCTGTGTGACTTATTTCACTTAGAATCATCGTGCCTCAATCCACTCATTATGCGGGTACAGGCCTGGTGACACAGATTTCATTGCTGAGTGGTATTCTGTTGTACGTTAAGTACCGCAACTTCTTTATCAATTATTTGCTCTCTGGGATATTTAACTTGTACCATAGAAGAGGTTCCTGTAAACAGAGCCATCCCAAATTTTGGGGTGGCTGTGTCTTTTTGATTTTAATTTCCCTAAGCTATAGGACCATAAGTGGAAATGCCCTAGACTCTGTTGCTTTGTTTTTCAGATGTATCAGGAAACACCATACACTTCTCCAGAGTGGCTGTTGGCAATTTACATCCCGCCCATCAGCATAACAAGGTTCCTTTATCCCCATGGCCTGTCTTGCCTTTCTGCATTTTCCACTTTTTTCAGATGGCTCTTTAAACTGGGGGGAAGTGACACTTCATAGTAGTTCGGATTTCCATTGCAAGCTTGCTTGGTTTGCCAAAGAGGGCGTATGCGTTTTTTCCTGAATATATTCAGGAAAAAACGCATACGCCCTTTTTGGCCAAGTGCATCATTGTGGACGTTCTGCCTCTTTTCCTATGCTTTACATGCAATTCCAGTCTACCTCCTGAAATCGGTTTCCTGCAATTCTGCCCCGCTTTCAAGTCCTCTTGGCAGCCTTACTTCAATATATTTTTGGACGATAGCTGTCATTTATAACTCTGCAGGTTTGTGAATTACAGTGCCCCTAAGCTCCTTTCTTCAACTCGCTTTCTTGTGAGCTGGCCGCAACACCGCAGGATTGCTTCAGGCCCTAGTGTGGTTCCGGCATGGCACGCTGAGCCTTTGGTTAATTCCTCTTCCTGGTGGGAAATGAGAGTTAAATTTGCCCGTCCAGACACCTCCAGCTAGTCTCTCATTGGTTCTCCCTATTCCTGTTCAACTTTCAAAGAATTTGCAAACTGGGCCAAACAGGAGGTTAAAGGCACTGACTCTCCAAGTGGGGAGAGTGTTAGTAAAGCGTCTGGAATGTTGCACCCGAGTACCAGGGGACGAAACCTGAGACACATTTGAACAAGTTTCCCGATCACACGGTGGATCATACTCTGGGTTCCACATGCATGTTTTAGCTGAAGGAAGAATCCCTTAAACCTGGAGAGTTGAGACCCTTTGCATGGGTACCATGCAATATGACTTCAAAGGGTCTGCATTGGCTCACCGAACCTCACCAATCCTATCACTGCTGCACTAATGCACTGTACACACGCTTGATTCTCTTTCAGAGACATATAAATCCATAGGTTTTAAGATTCTTACTAGTCAGGTATATTCTTAGGCGTTTAATATGGGGTGTAGAGTCCACTTCGTTGAGCAAGGAGTAGCTCTTGTCTATTACATATTTGGCTTATGGAACAGTATCTGTGCTAATTTCAATCTCAGGTTTTATGCAGCACCCCAACTCACCTTTCCCCTTAAGCAAGCATAAGTTGGTTTTCTACATTTGAGACCCTGTTCTGTTTTGTAATTCAGTTCCTGTGTAGCCAAGTTTACATTCCGTGTATTAGTGATATCTTATGATGTTTCTTTTTCTGTGTGACTTATTTCACTTAGAATCATCGTACCTGAATCCACTCATTATGCTGCTACGGGCCTGATGATATACATTTCATTGCTGAGTGATATTGCATTGTACGTAAGTACCACAAATTCTTTATCCATTTTTCGCTTTCTGTGATATTGAACTTGTACTGTAAACGAGGTTCTTGTAAACAGAGCCGTCCCAAACTTTGGGCTGGCTGTGTCTTTTTGATTTTAATTTCCCTAAGCTATAGGACCATAAGTGGAAGTGCCCTAGGCTCTGTTGCTTTGTTTTGTAGATGTTTCAGGAAACACCATAAACTTCTCCAGAGTGGCTGTTGGCAATTTACATCCCGCCCATCAGCATAACAAGGCTCCCAGTTCTCCATGGCCTGTCCTGCCTTTCTGGATTTTATACTTTTTTCAGATGGCCCTTTTGACCGGGGGGCAGTGAGACTTCATTGTAGTGCAGATTTCCTTTGCAAGCTTGCTTGGTTGGCCAAAAAGGGCGTATGCGTTTTTTCCTGAATATATTCAGGAAAAAACGCATACGCCCTTTTTAGCCAAGTGCATCATTGTGGACGTTCTGCCTCTTTTCCTATGCTTTACATGCAATTCCAGTCTACCTCCTGAAATCGGTTTCCTGCAATTCTGCCCCGCTTTCAAGTCCTCTTGGCAGCCTTACTTCAATATATTTTTGGACGATAGCTGTCATTTATAACTCTGCAGGTTTGTGAATTACAGTGCCCCTAAGCTCCTTTCTTCAACTCGCTTTCTTGTGAGCTGGCCGCAACACCGCAGGATTGCTTCAGGCCCTAGTGTGGTTCCGGCATGGCACGCTGAGCCTTTGGTTAATTCCTCTTCCTGGTGGGAAATGAGAGTTTAATTTGCCCGTCCAGACACCTCCAGCTAGTCTCTCATTGGTTCTCCCTATTCCTGTTCATTTTCCGCAGAAATGGCAAACTGGGCCAAACAGGAGGTTAAAGGCACTGACTCTCCAAGTGGGGAGAGTTTTAGTAAAGCGTCTGGAATGTTGCACCCGAGTACCAGGGGACAAAAACTGAGACACATTTGAACACGTTTCCCAATCACACGGTGGATCATACTCTGGGTTCCACATGCATGTTTTAGCTGAAGGAAGAATCCCTTAAACCTGGAGAGTTGAGACCCATGGAATGGGTACCATGCAATATGACTTCAAAGGTTCTGCATTGGCTCACCGAACCTCACCAATCCTATCACTGCTGCGCTTATGCCACTGTACACACGCTTGATTCTCTTTCGGAGACATATAAATCCATAGATTTTAAGATTCTTACTGGTCAGGTATATTCTTAGACGTTTAATATGGGGTGTTGAGTCCTCTTCGTTGAGCAAGGAGTAGCTCTTGTCTATTACATATTTGGCTTATGGAACGGTATCTGTGCTAATTTCAATCTCTGGTTTTATGCAGCACCCCAACTCACCTTTCCCCTTAAGCAAGCATAAGTTGGTTTTCTACATTTGAGACCCTGTTCTGTTTTGTAATTCAGTTCCTGTGTAGCCAGTTTACATTCCGTGTAGTAGTGATATCTTATGATGTTTCTTTTTCTGTGTGACTTATCTCACTTAGAATCATCGTACCTGAATCCACTCATTATGCTGCTACGGGCCTGATGACATAGATTTCATTGCTGAGTGATATTGCATTGTACGTATGTACCACCACTTCTTTATCCATTTTTCGCTTTCTGTGATATTGAACTTGTACCATAAACGAGGTTCTTGTAAACAGAGCCGTCCCAAACTTTGGGGTGGCTGTGTCTTTTTGATTTTAATTTCCCTAAGCTATAGGACCATAAGTGGAAGTGCCCTAGGCTCTGTTGCTTTGTTTTTTAGATGTTTCAGGAAACACCATACACTTCTCCAGAGTGGCTGTTGGCAATTTACATCCCGCCCATCAGCATAACAAGGCTCCCAGTTCTCCATGGCCTGTCCTGCCTTTCTGGATTTTACACTTTTTTCAGATGGCCCTTTTGACCGGGGGGCAGTGAGACTTCATTGTAGTGCAGATTTCCTTTGCAAGCTTGCTTGGTTGGCCAAAAAGTGCGTATGCGTTTTTTCCTGAATATATTCAGGAAAAAACGCATACGCACTTTTTGGCCAAGTGCATCATTGTGGACGTTCTGCCTCTTTTCCTATGCTTTACATGCAATTCCAGTCTACCTCCTGAAATCGGTTTCCTGCAATTCTGCCCCGCTTTCAAGTCCTCTTGGCAGCCTTACTTCAATATATTTTTGGATGATAGCTGTCATTTATAACTCTGCAGGTTTGTGAATTACAGTGCCTCTGAGCTCCTTTCTTCAACTCGCTTTCTTGTGAGCTGGCCGCAACACCGCAGGATTGCTTCAGGCCCTAGTGTCGTTCCGGCATGGCACGCTGAGCCTTTGGTTAATTCCTCTTCCTGGTGGGAAATGAGAGTTAAATATGCCCGTCCAGACACCTCCAGCTAGTCTCTCACTGGTTCTCCCTATTCCTGATCATCTTCCGCAAAAATTGCAAACTGGGCCAAACAGGTGGTTAAAGGCACTGACTCTCCAAGTGGGGAGAGTGTTAGTAAAGCGTCTGGAATGTTGCACCCGAGTACCAGGGGACGAAACCTGAGACACATTTGAACACGTATCCCGATCACACGGTGGATCATACTCTGGGTTCCACATGCATGTTTTAGCTGAAGGAAGAATCCCTTAAACCTGGAGAGTTGAGACCCATGGAATGGGTACCATGCAATATGACTTCAAAGGTTCTGCATTGGCTCACCGAACCTCACCAATCCTATCACTGCTGCACTTATGCCACTGTACACATGCTTGATTCTCTTTTGGAGACATATTAATCCATAGGTTTTAAGATTCTTACTAGTCAGGTATATTCTTAGACGTTTAATATGGGTTATTGAGTCCTCTTCATTAAGCAAGGAGTAGCTCTCGTCTATTACATATTTGGCTTATGGAACGGTATCTGTGCTAATTTCAATCTCTGGTTTTATGCAGCACCCCAATTCACCTTTCCCCTTAAGCAAGCATAAGTTGGTTTTCTACATTTGCGACCTTGTTCTGTTTTGTAATTCAGTTCCTGTGTAGCCAAGTTTACATTCCGTGTATTAGTGATATCTTATGATGTTTCTTTTTCTGTGTGACTTATCTCACTTAGAATCATCGTACCTGAATCCACTCATTATGCTGCTATGGGCCTGATGACATAGATTTCATTGCTGAGTGATATTGCATTGTACGTAAGTACCACAACTTCTTTATCCATTTTTCGCTTTCTGTGATATTGAACTTGTACGGTAAACGAGGTTCTTGTAAACAGAGCCGGCCCAAACTTTGGGGTGGTTGTGTCTTTTTGATTTTAATTTCCCTAAGCTATAGGACCATAAGTGGAAGTGCCCTAGGCTCTGTTGCTTTGTTTTTTAGATGTTTCAGGAAACACCATACACTTCTCCAGAGTGGCTGTTGGCAATTTACATCCCGCCCATCAGCATAACAAGGCTCCCAGTTCTCCATGGCCTGTCCGGCCTTTCTGGATTTTACACTTTTTTCGGATGGCCCTTTTGACTGGGGGGCAGTGAGACTTCATTGTAGTGCAGATTTCCTTTGCAAGCTTGCTTGGTTGGCCAAAAAGGGCGTATGGGTTTTTTCCTGAATATATTCAGGAAAAAACGCATACGCCCTTTTTGGCCAAGTGCATCATTGTGGACATTCTGTCTCTTTTCCTATGCTTTACATGCAATTCCAGTCTACCTCCTGAAATCGGATTCCTGCAATTCTGCCCCGCTTTTGAGTCCTCTTGGCAGCCTTACTTCAATATATTTTTGGACGATAGCTGTCATTTATAACTCTGCAGGTTTGTGAATTACAGTGCCCCTGAGCTCCTTTCTTCAACTCGCTTTCTTGTGAGCTGGCCGCAACACCGCAGGATTGCTTCAGGCCCTAGTGTGGTTCCGGCATGGCACGCTGAGCCTTTGGTTAATTCCTCTTCCTGGTGGGAAATGAGAGTTACATTTGCCCATCCAGACACCTCCAGCTAGTCTCTCATTGGTTGTCCCTATTCCTGTTCATCTTCCGCAGAAATTGCAAACTGGGCCAAACAGGAGGTTAAAGGCACTGACTCTCCAAGTGGGGAGAGTTTTACTAAAGCGTCTGGAATGTTGCACCCGAGTACCAGGGGACAAAAACTGAGACACATTTGAACACGTTTCCCGATCACATGGTGGATCATACTCTGGGTTCCACATGCATGTTTTAGCTGAAGGAAGAATCCCTTAAACCTGGAGAGTTGAGACCCATGGAATGGCTACCATGCAATATGACTTCAAAGGGTCTGCATTTGCTCATCGAACCTCACCAATCCTATCACTGCTGCGTTTATGCCGCTGTACACATGCTTGATTCTCTTTTGGAGACATATAAATCCATAGGTTTTAAGATTATTATTAGTCAGGTATATTCTTAGGCGATTAATATGGGGTGTAGAGTCCACTTCGTTGAGCAAGGAGTAGCTCTTGTCTATTACATATTTGGCTTATGGAACGGTATCTGTGCTAATTTCAATCTCTGGTTTTATGCAGAACCCCAACTCACCTTTCCCCTTAAGCAAGCATAAGTTGGTTTTCTACATTTGAGACCGTGTTCTGTTTTGTAATTCAGTTTCTGTGTAGCCAAGTTTACATTCCGTGTAGTAGTTATATCTTATGATGTTTCTTTTTCTGTGTGACTTATCTCACTTAGAATCATCGTACCTGAATCCACTCATTATGCTGCTACGGGCCTGATGATATAGATTTCATTGTTGAGTGATATTGCATTGTACGTAAGTACCACAAATTCTTTATCCATTTTTCACCTTCTGTGATATTGAATTTGTACTGTAAATGAGGTTCTTGTAAACAGAGCCGTCCCAAACTTTGGGGTGGCTGTGTCTTTTTGATTTTAATTTCCCTAAGCTATAGGACCATAAGTGGAAGTGCCCTAGGCTCTGTTGCTTTGTTTTTTAGATGTTTCAGGAAACACCATACACTTCTCCAGAGTGGCTGTTGGCAATTTACATCCCGCCCATCAGCATAACAAGGCTCCCAGTTCTCCATGGCCTGTCCTGCCTTTCTGGATTTTACACTTTTTTCAGATGGCCCTTTTGACCGGGAAGCAGTGAGACTTCATTGTAGTGCAGATTTCCTTTGCAAGCTTGCTTGGTTGGCCAAAAAGGGCGTATGCGTTTTTTCCTGAATATATTCAGGAAAAAACGCATACGCCCTTTTTGGCCAAGTGCATCATTGTGGACGTTCTGCCTCTTTTCCTATGCTTTACATGCAATTCCAGTCTACCTCCTGAAATCGGTTTCCTGCAATTCTGCCCCGCTTTCAAGTCCTCTTGGCAGCCTTACTTCAATATATTTTTGGACGATAGCTGTCATTTTTAACTCTGCAGGTTTGTGAATTACAGTGCCCCTGAGCTCCTTTCTTCAACTCACTTTCTTGTGAGCTGGCCGCAACACCGCAGGATTGCTTCAGGCCCTAGTGTGGTTCCGGCATGGCACGCTGAGCCTTTGGTTAATTCCTCTTCCTGGTGGGAAATGAGAGTTACATTTGCCCATCTAGACACCTGCAGCTAGTCTCTCATTGGTTCTCCCTATTCCTGTTCATTTTCCGCAGAAATTGCAAACTGGGCCAAACAGGAGGTTAAAGGCACTGACTCTCCAAGTGGGGAGAGTTTTAGTAAAGCGTCTGGAATGTTGCACCCAAGTACCAGCGGAGAAAATCTGAGACACATTTGAACACGTTTCCCAATCACACGGTGGATCATACTCTGGGTTCCACATGCATGTTTTAGCTGAAGGAAGAATCCCTTAAACCTGGAGAGTTGAGACCCATGGAATGGCTACCATGCAATATGACTTCAAAGGGTCTGCATTTGCTCATCGAACCTCACCAATCCTATCACTGCTGCGTTTATGCCGCTGTACACATGCTTGATTCTCTTTTGGAGACATATAAATCCATAGGTTTTAAGATTATTATTAGTCAGGTATATTCTTAGGCGATTAATATGGGGTGTAGAGTCCACTTCGTTGAGCAAGGAGTAGCTCTTGTCTATTACATATTTGGCTTATGGAACGGTATCTGTGCTAATTTCAATCTCTGGTTTTATGCAGAACCCCAACTCACCTTTCCCCTTAAGCAAGCATAAGTTGGTTTTCTACATTTGAGACCGTGTTCTGTTTTGTAATTCAGTTTCTGTGTAGCCAAGTTTACATTCCGTGTAGTAGTTATATCTTATGATGTTTCTTTTTCTGTGTGACTTATCTCACTTAGAATCATCGTACCTGAATCCACTCATTATGCTGCTACGGGCCTGATGACATAGATTTCATTCCTGAGTGATATTGCATTGTACGTAAGTACCACAACTTCTTTATCCATTTTTCACTTTCTGCGATATTGAACTTGTACCGTAAACGAGGTTCTTGTAAACAGAGCCGTCCCATACTTTGGGGTGGCTGTGTCTTTTTGATTTTAATTTCCCTAAGCTATAGGACCATAAGTGGAAGTGCCCTAGGCTCTGTTGCTTTGTTTTTTAGATGTTTCAGGAAACACCATACACTTCTCCAGAGTGGCTGTTGGCAATTTACATCCCGCCCATCAGCATAACAAGGCTCCCAGTTCTCCATGGCCTGTCCTGCCTTTCTGGATTTTACACTTTTTTCAGATGGCCCTTTTGACCGGGGGGCAGTGAGACTTCATTGTAGTGCAGATTTCCTTTGCAAGCTTGCTTGGTTGGCCAAAAAGGGCGTATGCGTTTTTTCCTGAATATATTCAGGAAAAAACGCATACGCCCTTTTTGGCCAAGTGCATCATTGTGGACGTTCTGCCTCTTTTCCTATGCTTTACATGCAATTCCAGTCTACCTCCTGAAATCGGTTTCCTGCAATTCTGCCCCGCTTTCAAGTCCTCTTGGCAGCCTTACTTCAATATATTTTTGGACGATAGCTGTCATTTATAACTCTGCAGGTTTGTGAATTACAGTGCCCCTGAGCTCCTTTCTTCAACTCGCTTTCTTGTGAGCTGGCCGCAACACCGCAGGATTGTTTCAGGCCCTAGTGTGGTTCCGCCATGGCACGCTGAGCCTTTGGTTAATTCCTCTTCCTGGTGGGAAATGAGAGTTACATTTGCCCATCCAGACACCTCCAGCTAGTCTCTCATTGGTTCTCCCTATTCCTGTTCATTTTCCGCAGAAATTGCAAACTGGGCCAAACAGGAGGTTAAAGGCACTGACTCTCCAAGTGGGGAGAGTTTTAGTAAAGCGTCTGGAATGTTGCACCCGAGTACCAGGGGACGAAAACTGAGACACATTTGAACACGTTTCCCGATCACACGGTGGATCATACTCTGGGTTCCACATGCATGTTTTAGCTGAAGGAAGAATCCCTTAAACCTGGAGAGTTGAGACCCATGGAATGGCTACCATGCAATATGACTTCAAAGGGTCTGTATTTGCTCATCGAACCTCACCAATCCTATCACTGCTGCTTTTATGCTGCTGTACACATGCTTGATTCTCTTTTGGAGACATATAAATCCATAGGTTTTAAGATTATTACTAGTCAGGTATATTCTTAGGCGATTAATATGGGGTGTAGAGTCCACTTCGTTGAGCAAGGAGTAGCTCTTGTCTATTACATATTTGGCTTATGGAATGGTATCTGTGCTAATTTCAATCTCTGGTTTTATGCAGAACCCCAACTCACCTTTCCCCTTAAGCAAGCATAAGTTGGTTTTCTACATTTGAGACCGTGTTCTGTTTTGTAATTCAGTTTCTGTGTAGCCAAGTTTACATTCCGTGTAGTAGTGATATCTTATGATGTTTCTTTTTCTGTGTGACTTATCTCACTTAGAATCATCGTACCTGAATCCACTCATTATGCTGCTACGGGCCTGATGATATAGATTTCATTGCTGAGTGATATTGCATTGTACGTAAGTACCACAAATTCTTTATCCATTTTTCACCTTCTGTGATATTGAATTTGTACTGTAAATGAGGTTCTTGTAAACAGAGCCGTCCCAAACTTTGGGGTGGCTGTGTCTTTTTGATTTTAATTTCCCTAAGCTATAGGACCATAAGTGGAAGTGCCCTAGGCTCTGTTGCTTTGTTTTTTAGATGTTTCAGGAAACACCATACACTTCTCCAGAGTGGCTGTTGGCAATTTACATCCCGCCCATCAGCATAACAAGGCTCCCAGTTCTCCATGGCCTGTCCTGCCTTTCTGGATTTTATACTTTTTTCAGATGGCCCTTTTGACCGGGGGGCAGTGAGACTTCATTGTAGTGCAGATTTCCTTTGCAAGCTTGCTTGGTTGGCCAAAAAGGGCGTATGCGTTTTTTCCTGAATATATTCAGGAAAAAACGCATACGCCCTTTTTGGCCAAGTGCATCATTGTGGACGTTCTGCCTCTTTTCCTATGCTTTACATGCAATTCCAGTCTACCTCCTGAAATCGGTTTCCTGCAATTCTGCCCCGCTTTCGAGTCCTCTTGGCAGCCTTACTTCAATATATTTTTGGACGATAGCTGTCATTTTTAACTCTGCAGGTTTGTGAATTACAGTGCCCCTGAGCTCCTTTCTTCAACTCGCTTTCTTGTGAGCTGGCCGCAACACCGCAGCATGGCTTCAGGCCCTAGTGTGGTTCCGGCATGGCACGCTGAGCCTTTGGTTAATTCCTCTTCCTGGTGGGAAATGAGAGTTACATTTGCCCATCCAGACACCTCCAGCTAGTCTCTCATTGGTTCTCCCTATTCCTGTTCATTTTCCGCAGAAATTGCAAACTGGGCCAAACAGGAGGTTAAAGGCACTGACTCTCCAAGTGGGGAGAGTTTTAGTAAAGCGTCTGGAATGTTGCACCCAAGTACCAGCGGAGAAAATCTGAGACACATTTGAACACGTTTCCCGATCACACGGTGGATCATACTCTGGGTTCCACATGCATGTTTTAGCTGAAGGAAGAATTCCTTAAACCTGGAGAGTTGAGACCCATGGAATGGCTACCATGCAATATGACTTCAAAGGGTCTGCATTTGCTCATCAAACCTCACCAATCCTATCACTGCTGCGTTTATGCCGCTGTACACATGCTTGATTCTCTTTTGGAGACATATAAATCCATAGGTTTTAAGATTATTACTAGTCAGGTATATTCTTAGGCGATTAATATGGGGTATAGAGTCCACTTCGTTGAGCAAGGAGTAGCTCTTGTCTATTACATATTTGGCTTATGGAATGGTATCTGTGCTAATTTCAATCTCTGGTTTTATGCAGAACCCCAACTCACCTTTCCCCTTAAGCAAGCATAAGTTGGTTTTCTACATTTGAGACCGTGTTCTGTTTTGTAATTCAGTTTCTGTGTAGCCAAGTTTACATTCCGTGTAGTAGTGATATCTTATGATGTTTCTTTTTCTGTGTGACTTATCTCACTTAGAATCATCGTACCTGAATCCACTCATTATGCTGCTACGGGCCTGATGATATAGATTTCATTGCTGAGTGATATTGCATTGTACGTAAGTACCACAAATTCTTTATCCATTTTTCACCTTCTGTGATATTGAATTTGTACTGTAAATGAGGTTCTTGTAAACAGAGCCGTCCCAAACTTTGGGGTGGCTGTGTCTTTTTGATTTTAATTTCCCTAAGCTATAGGACCATAAGTGGAAGTGCCCTAGGCTCTGTTGCTTTGTTTTTTAGATGTTTCAGGAAACACCATACACTTCTCCAGAGTGGCTGTTGGCAATTTACATCCCGCCCATCAGCATAACAAGGCTCCCAGTTCTCCATGGCCTGTCCTGCCTTTCTGGTTTTTACACTTTTTTCAGATGGCCCTTTTGACCGGGGGGCAGTGAGACTTCATTGTACTGCAGATTTCCTTTGCAAGCTTGCTTGGTTGGCCAAAAAGGGCGTATGCGTTTTTTCCTGAATATATTCAGGAAAAAACGCATACGCCCTTTTTGGCCACGTGCATCATTGTGGACGTTCTGCCTCTTTTCCTATGCTTTACATGCAATTCCAGTCTACCTCCTGAAATCGGTTTCCTGCAATTCTGCCCCGCTTTCAAGTCCTCTTGGCAGCCTTACTTCAATATATTTTTGGACGATAGCTGTCATTTATAACTCTGCAGGTTTGTGAATTACAGTGCCCCTGAGCTCCTTTCTTCAACTCGCTTTCTTGTGAGCTGGCCGCAACACCGCAGGATTGCTTCAGGCCCTAGTGTCGTTCCGGCATGGCACGCTGAGCCTTTGGTTAATTCCTCTTCCTGGTGTGAAATGAGAGTTAAATTTGCCCGTCCAGACACCTCCAGCTAGTCTCTCACTGGTTCTCCCTATTCCTGTTCATTTTCCGCAAATATTGCAAACTGGGCCAAACAGGAGGTTAAAGGCACTGACTCTCCAAGTGGGGAGAGTGTTAGTAAAGCGTCTGGAATGTTGCACCCGAGTACCAGGGGACAAAACCTGAGACACATTTGAACACGTTTCCCGATCACATGGTGGATCATACTCTGGGTTCCACATGCATGTTTTAGCTGAAGGAAGAATCCCTTAAACCTGGAGAGTTGAGACCCATGGAATGGGTACCATGCAATATGACTTCAAAGGTTCTGCATTGGCTCACCGAACCTCACCAATCCTATCACTGCTGCGCTTATGCCACTGTACACACCCTTGATTCTCTTTTGGAGACATATAAATCCATAGGTTTTAAGATTATTACTAGTCAGGTATATTCTTAGGCGATTAATATGGGGTGTAGAGTCCACTTCGTTGAGCAAGGAGTAGCTCTTGTCTATTACCTATTTGGCTTATGGAATGGTATCTGTGCTAATTTCAATCTCTGGTTTTATGCAGAACCCCAACTCACCTTTCCCCTTAAGCAAGCATAAGTTGGTTTTCTACATTTGAGACCGTGTTCTGTTTTGTAATTCAGTTTCTGTGTAGCCAAGTTTACATTCCGTGTAGTAGTGATATCTTATGATGTTTCTTTTTCTGTGTGACTTATCTCACTTAGAATCATCGTACCTGAATCCACTCATTATGCTGCTACGGGCCTGATGATATAGATTTCATTGCTGAGTGATATTGCATTGTACGTAAGTACCACAAATTCTTTATCCATTTTTCACCTTCTGTGATATTGAATTTCTACTGTAAATGAGGTTCTTGTAAACAGAGCCGTCCCAAACTTTGGGGTGGCTGTGTCTTTTTGATTTTAATTTCCCTAAGCTATAGGACCATAAGTGGAAGTGCCCTAGGCTCTGTTGCTTTGTTTTTTAGATGTTTCAGGAAACACCATACACTTCTCCAGAGTGGCTGTTGGCAATTTACATCCCGCCCATCAGCATAACAAGGCTCCCAGTTCTCCATGGCCTGTCCTGCCTTTCTGGATTTTACACTTTTTTCAGATGGCCCTTTTGACCGGGGGGCAGTGAGACTTCATGGTAGTGCAGATTTCCTTTGCAAGCTTGCTTGGTTGGCCAAAAAGGGCGTATGCGTTTTTTCCTGAATATATTCAGGAAAAAACGCATACGCCCTTTTTGGCCAAGTGCATCATTGTGGACGTTCTGCCTCTTTTCCTATGCTTTACATGCAATTCCAGTCTACCTCCTGAAATCGGTTTCCTGCAATTCTGCCCCGCTTTCAAGTCCTCTTGGCAGCCTTACTTCAATATATTTTTGGACGATAGCTGTCATTTATAACTCTGCAGGTTTGTGAATTACAGTGCCCCTGAGCTCCTTTCTTCAACTCGCTTTCTTGTGAGCTGGCCGCAACACCGCAGGATTGCTTCAGGCCCTAGTGTCGTTCCGGCATGGCACGCTGAGCCTTTGGTTAATTCCTCTTCCTGGTGGGAAATGAGAGTTACATTTGCCCGTCCAGACACCTCCAGCTAGTCTCTCATTGGTTCTCCCTATTCCTGTTCATTTTCCGCAGAAATTGCAAACTGGGCCAAACAGGAGGTTAAAGGCACTGACTCTCCAAGTGGGGAGAGTTTTAGTAAAGCGTCTGGAATGTTGCACCCGAGTACCAGGGGACAAAAACAGAGACACATTTGAACACGTTTCCCGATCACACGGTGGATCATACTCTGGGTTCCACATGCATGTTTTAGGTGAAGGAAGAATCCCTTAAACCTGGAGAGTTGAGACCCATGGAATGGCTACCATGCAATATGACTTCAAAGGGTCTGCATTTGCTCATCGAACCTCACCAATCCTATCACTGCTGCGTTTATGCCGCTGTACACATGCTTGATTCTCTTTTGGAGACATATAAATCCATAGGTTTTAAGATTATTACTAGTCAGGTATATTTTTAGGCGATTAATATGGGGTGTAGAGCCCACTTCGTTGAGCAAGGAGTAGCTCTTGTCTATTACATATTGGGCTTATGGAACGGTATCTGTGCTAATTTCAATCTCTGGTTTTATGCAGAACCCCAACTCACCTTTCCCCTTAAGCAAGCATAAGTTGGTTTTCTACATTTGAGACCGCGTTCTGTTTTGTAATTCAGTTCCTGTGTAGCCAAGTTTACATTCCGTGTAGTAGTGATATCTTATGATGTTTCTTTTTCTGTGTGACTTATTTCACTTAGAATCATCGTACCTGAATCCACTCATTATGCTGCTACGGGCCTGATGATATAGATTTCATTGCTGAGTGATATTGCATTGTACGTAAGTACCACAAATTCTTTATCCATTTTTCACCTTCTGTGATATTGAATTTGTACTGTAAATGAGGTTCTTGTAAACAGAGCCGTCCCAAACTTTGGGGTGGCTGTGTCTTTATGATTTTAATTTCCCTAAGCTATAGGACCATAAGTGGAAGTGCCCTAGGCTCTGTTGCTTTGTTTTTTAGATGTTTCAGGAAACACCATACACTTCTCCAGAGTGGCTGTTGGCAATTTACATCCCGCCCATCAGCATAACAAGGCTCCCAGTTCTCCATGGCCTGTCCTGCCTTTCTGGATTTTATACTTTTTTCAGATGGCCCTTTTGACCGGGGGGCAGTGAGTCTTCATTGTAGTGCAGATTTCCTTTGCAAGCTTGCTTGGTTGGCCAAAAAGGGCGTATGCGTTTTTTCCTGAATATATTCAGGAAAAAATGCATACGCCCTTTTTGGCCAAGTGCATCATTGTGGACGTTCTGCCTCTTTTCCTATGCTTTACATGCAATTCCAGTCTACCTCCTGAAATCGGTTTCCTGCAATTCTGCCCCGCTTTCAAGTCCTCTTGGCAGCCTTACTTCAATATATTTTTGGACGATAGCTGTAATTTTTAACTCTGCAGGTTTGTGAATTACAGTGCCCCTGAGCTCCTTTCTTCAACTCGCTTTCTTGTGAGCTGGCCGCAACACCGCAGGATTGCTTCAGGCCCTAGTGTGGTTCCGGCATGGCACGCTGAGCCTTTGGTTAATTCCTCTTCCTGGTGGGAAATGAGAGTTAAATTTGCCCGTCCAGACACCTCCAGCTAGTCTCTCATTGGTTCTCCCTATTCCTGTTCATTTTCCGCAGAAATTGCAAACTGGGCCAAACAGGAGGTTAAAGGCACTGACTCTCCAAGTGGGGAGAGTGTTAGTAAAGCGTCTGGAATGTTGCACCCGAGTACCAGGGGACGAAATCTGACACATTTGAACACGTTTCCCGATCACACGGTGGATCATACTCTGGGTTCCACATGCATGTTTTAGCTGAAGGAAGAATCCCTTAAACCTGGAGAGTTGAGACCCATGGAATGGGTACCATGCAATATGACTTCAAAGGTTCTGCATTGCCTCACCGAACCTCATCAATCCTATCACTGCTGCGCTTATGCCACTGTACACACGCTTGATTCTCTTTCGGAGACATATAAATCCATAGGTTTTAAGATTCTTACTAGTCAGGTATATTCTTAGACGTTTAATATGGGGTGTTGTGTCCTCTTCGTTGAGCAAGGAGTAGCTCTTGTCTATTGCATATTTGGCTTATGGAACGGTATCTGTGCTAATTTCAATCTCTGGTTTTATGCAGCACCCCAACTCACCTTTCCCCTTAAGCAAGCATAAGTTGGTTTTCTACATTTGAGACCTTGTTCTGTTTTTTAATTCAGTTCCTGTGTAGCCAAGTTTACATTCCGTGTATTAGTGATATATTATGATGTTTCTTTTTCTGTGTGACTTATCTCACTTAGAATCATCGTACCTGAATCCACTCATTATGCTGCTATGGGCCTGATGACATAGATTTCATTGCTGAGTGATATTGCATTGTACGTAAGTACCACAACTTCTTTATCCATTTTTCGCTTTCTGTGATATTGAACTTGTACCGTAAACGAGGTTCTTGTAAACAGAGCCGTCCCAAACTTTGGGGTGGCTGTTTCTTTTTGATTTTAATTTCCCTAAGCTATAGGACCATAAGTGGAAGTGCCCTAGGCTCTGTTGCTTTGTTTTTTAGATGTTTCAGGAAACACCATACACTTCTCCAGAGTGGCTGTTGGCAATTTACATCCCGCCCATCAGCATAACAAGGCTCCCAGTTCTCCATGGCCTGTCAGGCCTTTCTGGATTTTATTTTTTTTCAGATGGCCCTTTTGACCAGGGGGCAGTGAGACTTCATTGTAGTGCAGATTTCCTTTGCAAGCTTGCTTGGTTGGCCAAAAAGGGCGTATGCGTTTTTTCCTGAATATATTCAGGAAAAAACGCATACGCCCTTTTTGGCCAAGTGCATCATTGTGGACGTTCTGCCTCTTTTCCTATGCTTTACATGCAATTCCAGTCTACCTCCTGAAATCGGTTTCCTGCAATTCTGCCCCGCTTTCAAGTCCTCTTGGCAGCCTTACTTCAATATATTTTTGGACGATAGCTGTCATTTTTAACTCTGCAGGTTTGTGAATTACAGTGCCCCTGAGCTCCTTTCTTCAACTCGCTTTCTTGTGAGCTGTCCGCAACACCGCAGGATTGCTTCAGGCCCTAGTGTGGTTCCGGCATGGCACGCTGAGCCTTTGGTTAATTCCTCTTCCTGGTGGGAAATGAGAGTTAAATTTGCCCGTCCAGACACCTCCAGCTAGTCTCTCATTGGTTCTCCCTATTCCTGTTCATTTTCCGCAGAAATTGCAAACTGGGCCAAACAGGAGGTTAAAGGCACTGACTCTCCAAGTGGGGAGAGTGTTAGTAAAGCGTCTGGAATGTTGCACCCGAGTACCAGGGGACGAAGTCTGACACATTTGAACACGTTTCCCGATCACACGGTGGATCATACTCTGGGTTCCACATGCATGTTTTAGCTGAAGGAAGAATCCCTTAAACCTGGAGAGTTGAGACCCATGGAATGGCTACCATGCAATATGACTTCAAAGGGTCTGCATTTGCTCATCGAACCTCACCAATCCTATCACTGCTGCATTTATGCCGCTGTACACATGCTTGATTCTCTTTTGGAGACATATAAATCCATAGGTTTTAAGATTATTACTAGTCAGGTATATTTTTAGGCGATTAATATGGGGTGTAGAGCCCACTTCGTTGAGCAAGGAGTAGCTCTTGTCTATTACATATTGGGCTTATGGAACGGTATCTGTGCTAATTTCAATCTCTGGTTTTATGCAGAACCCCAACTCACCTTTCCCCTTAAGCAAGCATAAGTTGGTTTTCTACATTTGAGACCGCGTTCTGTTTTGTAATTCAGTTCCTGTGTAGCCAAGTTTACATTCCGTGTAGTAGTGATATCTTATGATGTTTCTTTTTCTGTGTGACTTATTTCACTTAGAATCATCGTACCTGAATCCACTCATTATGCTGCTACGGGCCTGATGATATAGATTTCATTGCTGAGTGATATTGCATTGTACGTAAGTACCACAAATTCTTTATCCATTTTTCACCTTCTGTGATATTGAATTTGTACTGTAAATGAGGTTCTTGTAAACAGAGCCGTCCCAAACTTTGGGGTGGCTGTGTCTTTTTGATTTTAATTTCCCTAAGCTATAGGACCATAAGTGGAAGTGCCCTAGGCTCTGTTGCTTTGTTTTTTAGATGTTTCAGGAAACACCATACACTTCTCCAGAGTGGCTGTTGGCAATTTACATCCCGCCCATCAGCATAACAAGGCTCCCAGTTCTCCATGGCCTGTCCTGCCTTTCTGGATTTTATACTTTTTTCAGATGGCCCTTTTGACCGGGGGGCAGTGAGACTTCATTGTAGTGCAGATTTCCTTTGCAAGCTTGCTTGGTTGGCCAAAAAGGGCGTATGCGTTTTTTCCTGAATATATTCAGGAAAAAATGCAAACGCCCTTTTTGGCCAAGTGCATCATTGTGGACGTTCTGCCTCTTTTCCTATGCTTTACATGCAATTCCAGTCTACCTCCTGAAATCGGTTTCCTGCAATTCTGCCCCGTTTTCAAGTCCTCTTGGCAGCCTTACTTCAATATATTTTTGGACGATAGCTGTAATTTTTAACTCTGCAGGTTTGTGAATTACAGTGCCCCTGAGCTCCTTTCTTCAACTCGCTTTCTTGTGAGCTGGCCGCAACACCGCAGGATTGCTTCAGGCCCTAGTGTGGTTCCGGCATGGCACGCTGAGCCTTTGGTTAATTCCTCTTCCTGGTGGGAAATGAGAGTTAAATTTGCCCGTCCAGACACCTCCAGCTAGTCTCTCATTGGTTCTCCCTATTCCTGTTCATTTTCCGCAGAAATTGCAAACTGGGCCAAACAGGAGGTTAAAGGCACTGACTCTCCAAGTGGGGAGAGTGTTAGTAAAGCGTCTGGAATGTTGAACCCGAGTACCAGGGGACGAAATCTGACACATTTGAACACGTTTCCCGATCACACGGTGGATCATACTCTGGGTTCCACATGCATGTTTTAGCTGAAGGAAGAATCCCTTAAACCTGGAGAGTTGAGACCCATGGAATGGGTACCATGCAATATGACTTCAAAGGTTCTGCATTGGCTCACCGAACCTCATCAATCCTATCACTGCTGCGCTTATGCCACTGTACACACGCTTGATTCTCTTTCGGAGACATATAAATCCATAGGTTTTAAGATTCTTACTAGTCAGGTATATTCTTAGACGTTTAATATGGGGTGTTGTGTCCTCTTCGTTGAGCAAGGAGTAGCTCTTGTCTATTGCATATTTGGCTTATGGAACGGTATCTGTGCTAATTTCAATCTCTGGTTTTATGCAGCACCCCAACTCACCTTTCCCCTTAAGCAAGCATAAGTTGGTTTTCTACATTTGAGACCTTGTTCTGTTTTTTAATTCAGTTCCTGTGTAGCCAAGTTTACATTCCGTGTATTAGTGATATATTATGATGTTTCTTTTTCTGTGTGACTTATCTCACTTAGAATCATCGTACCTGAATCCACTCATTATGCTGCTATGGGCCTGATGACATAGATTTCATTGCTGAGTGATATTGCATTGTACGTAAGTACCACAACTTCTTTATCCATTTTTCGCTTTCTGTGATATTGAACTTGTACCGTAAACGAGGTTCTTGTAAACAGAGCCGTCCCAAACTTTGGGGTGGCTGTTTCTTTTTGATTTTAATTTCCCTAAGCTATAGGACCATAAGTGGAAGTGCCCTAGGCTCTGTTGCTTTGTTTTTTAGATGTTTCAGGAAACACCATACACTTCTCCAGAGTGGCTGTTGGCAATTTACATCCCGCCCATCAGCATAACAAGGCTCCCAGTTCTCCATGGCCTGTCAGGCCTTTCTGGATTTTATTTTTTTTCAGATGGCCCTTTTGACAGGGGGGCAGTGAGACTTCATTGTAGTGCAGATTTCCTTTGCAAGCTTGCTTGGCTGGCCAAAAAGGGCGTATGCGTTTTTTCCTGAATATATTCAGGAAAAAACGCATACGCCCTTTTTGGCCAAGTGCATCATTGTGGACGTTCTGCCTCTTTTCCTATGCTTTACATGCAATTCCAGTCTACCTCCTGAAATCGGTTTCCTGCAATTCTGCCCCGCTTTCAAGTCCTCTTGGCAGCCTTACTTCAATATATTTTTGGACGATAGCTGTCATTTTTAACTCTGCAGGTTTGTGAATTACAGTGCCCCTGAGCTCCTTTCTTCAACTCGCTTTCTTGTGAGCTGTCCGCAACACCGCAGGATTGCTTCAGGCCCTAGTGTGGTTCCGGCATGGCACGCTGAGCCTTTGGTTAATTCCTCTTCCTGGTGGGAAATGAGAGTTAAATTTGCCCGTCCAGACACCTCCAGCTAGTCTCTCATTGGTTCTCCCTATTCCTGTTCATTTTCCGCAGAAATTGCAAACTGGGCCAAACAGGAGGTTAAAGGCACTGACTCTCCAAGTGGGGAGAGTGTTAGTAAAGCGTCTGGAATGTTGCACCCGAGTACCAGGGGACGAAATCTGACACATTTGAACACGTTTCCCGATCACACGGTGGATCATACTCTGGGTTCCACATGCATGTTTTAGCTGAAGGAAGAATCCCTTAAACCTGGAGAGTTGAGACCCATGGAATGGCTACCATGCAATATGACTTCAAAGGGTCTGCATTTGCTCATCAAACCTCACCAATCCTATCACTGCTGCGTTTATGCCGCTGTACACATGCTTGATTCTCTTTTGGAGACATATAAATCCATAGGTTTTAAGATTATTACTAGTCAGGTATATTCTTAGGCGATTAATATGGGGTGTAGAGTCCACTTCGTTGAGCAAGGAGTAGCTCTTGTCTATTACATATTTGGCTTATGGAATGGTATCTGTGCTAATTTCAATCTCTGGTTTTATGCAGAACCCCAACTCACCTTTCCCCTTAAGCAAGCATAAGTTGGTTTTCTACATTTGAGACCTTGTTCTGTTTTGTAATTCAGTTTCTGTGTAGCCAAGTTTTCATTCCGTGTAGTAGTGATATCTTATGATGTTTCTTTTTCTGTGTGACTTATCTCACTTAGAATCATCGTACCTGAATCCACTCATTATGCTGCTACGGGCCTGATGATATAGATTTCATTGCTGAGTGATATTGCATTGTACGTAAGTACCACAAATTCTTTATCCATTTTTCACCTTCTGTGATATTGAATTTGTACTGTAAATGAGGTTCTTGTAAACAGAGCCGTCCCAAACTTTGGGGTGGCTGTGTCTTTTTGATTTTAATTTCCCTAAGCTATAGGACCATAAGTGGAAGTGCCCTAGGCTCTGTTGCTTTGTTTTTTAGATGTTTCAGGAAACACCATACACTTCTCCAGAGTGGCTGTTGGCAATTTACATCCCGCCCATCAGCATAACAAGGCTCCCAGTTCTCCATGGCCTGTCCTGCCTTTCTGGATTTTATACTTTTTTCAGATGGCCCTTTTGAACGGGGGGCAGTGAGACTTCATTGTAGTGCAGATTTCCTTTGCAAGCTTGCTTGGTTGGCCAAAAAGGGCGTATGCGTTTTTTCCTGAATATATTCAGGAAAAAACGCATACGCCCTTTTTGGCCAAGTGCATCATTGTGGACGTTCTGCCTCTTTTCCTATGCTTTACATGCAATTCCAGTCTACCTCCTGAAATCGGTTTCCTGCAATTCTGCCCCGCTTTCAAGTCCTCTTGGCAGCCTTACTTCAATATATTTTTGGACGATAGCTGTAAGTTTTAACTCTGCAGGTTTGTGAATTACAGTGCCCCTGAGCTCCTTTCTTCAACTCGCTTTCTTGTGAGCTGGCCGCAACACCGCAGGATTGCTTCAGGCCCTAGTGTGGTTCCGGCATGGCACGCTGAGCCTTTGGTTAATTCCTCTTCCTGGTGGGAAATGAGAGTTAAATTTGCCCATCCAGACACCTCCAGCTAGTCTCTCATTGGTTCTCCCTATTCCTGTTCATTTTCCGCAGAAATTGCAAACTGGGCCAAACAGGATGTTAAAGGCACTGACTCTCCAAGAGGGGAGAGTGTTAGTAAAGCGTCTGGAATGTTGCACCCGAGTACCAGGGGACAAAAACTGAGACACATTTGAACACGTTTCCCGATCACACGGTGGATCATACTCTGGGTTCCACATGCATGTTTTAGCTGAAGGAAGAATCCCTTAAACCTGGAGAGTTGAGACCCATGGAATGGGTACCATGCAATATGACTTCAAAGGTTCTGCATTGGCTCACCGAACCTCACCAATCCTATCACTGCTGCGCTAATGCCACTGTACACACGCTTGATTCTCTTTCGGAGACATATAAATCCATAGGTTTTAAGATTCTTACTAGTCAGGTATATTCTTAGACGTTTAATATGGGGTGTTGTGTCCTCTTCGTTGAGCAAGGAGTAGCTCTTGTCTATTGCATATTTGGCTTATGGAATGGTATCTGTGCTAATTTCAATCTCTGGTTTTATGCAGCACCCCAACTCACCTTTCCCCTTAAGCAAGCATAAGTTGGTTTTCTACATTTGAGACCCTGTTCTGTTTTGTAATTCAGTTCCTGTGTAGCCAAGTTTACATTCCGTGTATTAGTGATATCTTATGATGTTTCTTTTTCTGTGTGACTTATTTCACTTAGAATCATCGTACCTGAATCCACTCATTATGCTGCTACGGGCCTGATGATATACATTTCATTGCTGAGTGATATTGCATTGTACGTAAGTACCACAACTTCTTTATCCATTTTTCACTTTCTGTGATATTGAACTTGTACCGTAAACGAGGTTCTTGTAAACAGAGCCGTACCAAACTTTGGGGTGGCTGTGTCTTTTTGATTTTAATTTCCCTAAGCTATAGAACCATAAGTGGAAGTGCCCTAGGCTCTGTTGCTTTGTTTTGTAGATGTTTCAGGAAACACCATACACTTCTCCAGAGTGGCTGTTGGCAATTTACATCCCGCCCATCAGCATAACAGGGCTCCCAATTCTCCATGGCCTGTCCTGCCTTTCTGGATTTTACACATTTTTCAGATGGCCCTTTTGACTGGGGGGCAGTGAGACTTCATTGTAGTGCAGATTTCCTTTGCAAGCTTGCTTGGTTGGCCAAATAGGGCGCATGCGTTTTTTCCTGAATATATTCAGGAAAAAACGCATATGCCCTTTTTGGCCAAGTGCATCATTGTGGACGTTCTGCCTCTTTTCCTATGCTTTACATGCAATTCCAGTCTACCTCCTGAAATCGGATTCCTGCAATTCTGCCCCGCTTTCGAGTCCTCTTGGCAGCCTTACTTCAATATATTTTTGGACGATAGCTGTCATTTATAACTCTGCAGGTTTGTGAATTACAGTGCCTCTGAGCTCCTTTCTTCAACTCGCTTTCTTGTGAGCTGGCTGCAACACCGTAGCATTGCTTCAGGCCCTAGTGTGGTTCCGGGATGGCACGCTGAGCCTTTGGTTAATTCCTCTTCCTGGTGGGAAATGAGAGTTAAATTTGCCCGTCCAGACACCTCCAGCTAGTCTCTCATTGGTTCTCCCTATTCCTGTTCATTTTCCGCAGAAATTGCAAACTGGGCCAAACAGGAGGTTAAAGGCACTGACTCTCCAAGTGGGGAGAGTTTTAGTAAAGCGTCTGGAATGTTGCACCCGAGTACCAGGGGACCAAACCTGAGACACATTTGAACACGTTTCCCGATCACATGGTGGATCATACTCTGGGTTCCACATGCATCTTTTAGCTGAAGGAAGAATCCCTTAAACCTGGAGAGTTGAGACCCATGGAATGGGTACCATGCAATATGACTTCAAAGGTTCTGCATTGGCTCACCGAACCTCACCAATCGTATCACTGCTGCGCTTTTGCCACTGTACACACGCTTGATTCTCTTTTGGAGACATATAAATCCATAGATTTTAAGATTGTTACTAGTCAGGTATATTCTTAGACGTTTAATATGTGGTATTGAGTCCTCTTCGTTGAGCAAAGACTAGCTCTTGTCTATTACATATTTGGCTTATGGAACGGTATCTGTGCTAATTTCAATCTCTGGTTTTATGCAGCACCCCAACTCACCTTTCCCCTTAAGCAAGCATAAGTTTGTTTTCTACATTTGAGACCCTGTTTTGTTTTGTAATTCAGTTCCTGTGTAGCCAAGTTTACATTCCGTGTAGTAGTGATATCTTATGATGTTTCTTTTTCTGTGTGACTTATTTCACTTAGAATCATCGTACCTGAATCCACTCAGTATGCTGCTACGGGCCTGAAGATATAGATTTCATTGCTGAGTGATATTGCATTGTACGTAAGTACCGCAAATTCTTTATCCATTTTTCGCTTTCTGTGATATTGAACTTGTACCGTAAATGAGGTTCTTGTAAACAGAGCCGTCCCAAACTTTGGGGTGGCTGTGTCTTACTGATTTTAATTTCCCTAAGCTATAGGACCATAAGTGGAAGTGCCATAGGCTCTGTTCCTTTGTTTTTTAGATGTTTCAGGAAACACCATACACTTCTCCAGAGTGGCTGTTGGCAATTTACATCCCGCCCATCAGCATAACAAGGCTCCCAGTTCTCCATGGCCTGTCCTGCCTTTCTGGATTTTACACTTTTTTCAGATGGCCCTTTTGACCGGGGGGCAGTGAGACTTCATTGTAGTGCAGATTTCCTTTGCCAGCTTGCTTGGTTGGCCAAAAAGGGAGTATGGGTTTTTCCCTGAATATATTCAGGGAAAAACGCATACGCCCCTTTTGGCCAAGTGCATCATTGTGGGCGTTCTGCCTCTTTCCCTATGCTTTACATGCAATTCCAGTCTACCTCCTGAAATCGGTTTCCTGCAATTCTGCCCCGCTTTCAAGTCCTCTTGGCAGCCTTACTTCAATATATTTTTGGACGATAGCTGTCATTTATAACTCTGCAGGTTTGTGAATTACAGTGCCCCTGAGCTCCTTCCTTCAACTCGCTTTCTTGTGAGCTGGCCGCAACACCGCAGCATTGATTCAGGCCCTAGTGTGGTTCCAGCATGGCATGCTGAGGCTTTGCTTAATTCCTCTTCCTGGTGGGAAATGAGAGTTAAATTTGCCCGTCCAGACACCTCCAGCTAGTCTCTCATTGGTTCTCCCTATTCCTGTTCATTTTCCGCAGAAATGGCAAACTGGGCCAAACAGGAGGTTAAAGGCACTGACTCTCCAAGTGGGGAGAGTGTTAGTAAAGTGACTGGAATGTTGCATCCGAGTACGAGGGGACGAAAACTGAGACACATTTGAACACGTTTCCCGATCACACGGTGGATCATACTCTGGGTTCCACATGCATGTTTTAGCTGAAGGAAGAATCCCTTAAACCTGGAGAGTTGAGACCCATGGAATGGGTACCATGCAATATGACCTCAAAGGGTCTGCATGTGTTCACCGAACCTCACCAATCCTATCACTGCTGTGTTTATGCCACTGTACACACGCTTGATTCTCTTTCGGAGACATATAAATCCATAGGTTTTAAGATTCTTACTAATCAGGTATATTCTTAGGCGTTTAATATGGGGTATAGAGCCCACTTCGTTGAGCAAGGAGTAGCTCTTGTCTATTACATATTTGGCTTATGGAACGGTATCTGTGCTAATTTCAATCTCTGGTTTTATGCAGTACCCCAACTCACCTTTCCCCTTAAGCAAGCATAAGTTGGTTTTCTACATTTGAGACCCTGTTCTGTTTTGTAATTCAGTTTCTCTGTAGGCAAGTTTACATTCCTTGTAGTAGTGATATCTTATGATGTTTCTTTTTCTGTGTGACTTATTTCACTTAGAATCATCGTACCTGAATCCACTCATTATGCTGCTACGGGCCTGATGATATAGATTTCATTGCTGAGTGATATTGCATTGTACGTAAGTACCACAAATTCTTTATCCATTTTTCACTTTCTGTGTTATTGAACTTGTACCGTAAACGAGGATCTTGTAAACAGAGCCGTCCCAAACTTTGGGGTGGCTGTGTCTTTTTGATTTTAATTTCCCTAAGCTATAGGACCATAAGTGGAAGTGCCCTAGGCTCTGTTGCTTTGTTTTGTAGATGTTTCAGGAAACACCATACACTTCTCCAGAGTGGCTGTTGGCAATTTACATCCCGCCCATCAGCATAACAAGGCTCCCAGTTCTCCATGGCCTGTCCTGCCTTTCTGGATTTTATACGTTCTTCAGATGGCCCTTTTAACCGGGGGGCAGTGAGACTTCATTGTAGTGCAGATTTCCTTTGCAAGCTTGCTTGGTTGGCCAAAAAGGGCGTATGCGTTTTTTCCTGAATATATTCAGGAAAAAACGCATACGCCCTTTTTGGCCAAGTGCATCATTGTGGACGTTCTGCCTCTTTTCCTATGCTTTACATGCAATTCCAGTCTACCTCCTGAAATCGGTTTCCTGCAATTATGCCCCGCTTTCAAGTCCTCTTGGCAGCCTTACTTCAATATATTTTTGGACGATAGCTGTCATTTATAACTCTGCAGGTTTGTGAATTACAGTGCCCCTGAGCTCCTTTCTTCAACTTGCTTTCTTGTGAGCTGGCCGCAACACCGCAGCATTGCTTCAGGCCCTAGTGTGGTTCCGGCATGGCACGCTGAGCCTTTGGTTAATTCCTCTTCCTGGTGGGAAATGAGAGTTAAATTTGCCCGTCCAGGCACCTCCAGCTAGTCTCTCATTGGTTCTCCCTATTCCTGTTCATTTTCCGCAGAAATGGCAAACTGGGCCATACAGGAGGTTAAAGGCACTGACTCTCCAAGTGGGGAGAGTGTTAGTAAAGCGTCTGGAATGTTGCACCCGAGTACCAGGGGACGAAACCTGAGACACATTTGAACACGTTTCCCGATCACACGGTGGATCATACTCTGGGTTCCACATGCATGTTTTAGCTGAAGGAAGAATCCCTTAAACCTGGAGAGTTGAGACCCATGGAATGGGTACCATGCAATATGACTTCAAAGGGTCTGCATTGGCTCACAGAACCTCACTAATCCTATCACTGCTACGTTTATGCCGCTGTACACACGCCTTATTCTCTTTCGGAGACATAGAAATCCATAGGTTTTAAGATTCTTACTAGTCAGGTATATTCATAGGCGTTTAATATGGGGTGTAGAGTCCACTTCGTTGAGCAAGGAGTAGCTCTTGTCTATTACATATTTGGCTTATGGAACGGTATCTGTGCTAATTTCAATCTCTGGTTTTATGCAGCACCCCAACTCACCTTTCCCCTTAAGCAAGCATAAGTTGGTTTTCTACATTTGAGACCCTGTTCTGTTTTGTAATTCAGTTCCTTTGTAGCTAAGTTTACATTCCGTGTAGTAGTGATATCTTATGATGTTTCTTTTTCTGTGTGATTTTTTTCACTTAGAATCATGGTACCTGAATCTACTCATTATGCTGCTACGGGCCTGATGACATAGATTTCATTGCTGAGTGATATTGCATTGTACATAAGTACCACAACTTCTTTATCCATTTTTCGCTTTCTGTGATATTGAACTTGTACCATAAACGAGGTTCTTGTAAACAGAGCCGTCCCAAACTTTGGGGTGGCTGTGTCTTTTTGATTTTAATTTCCCTAAGCTATAGGACCATAAGTGGAAGTGCCCTAGGCTCTGTTGCTTTGTTTTTTAGATGTTTCAGGAAACACCATACACTTCTCCAGAGTGGCTGTTGGCAATTTACATCCCGCCCATCAGCATAACAAGGCTCCCAGTTCTCCATGGCCTGTCCTGCCTTTCTGGATTTTACACTTTTTTCAGATACTCCTTTTGACAGGGAGGAAGTGAGACTTCATTGTAGTGCAGATTTCCTTTGCAAGCTTGCTTGGTTGGCCAAAAAGGGCGTATGCGTTTTTTCCTGAATATATTCAGGAAAAAACGCATACGCCCTTTTTGTCCAAGTGCATCATTGTCGACGTTCTGAGTGTTTTCATATGTTTTCAATGCAATTCCAGTCTACCTCCTGAAATCGGTTTCCTGCAATTCTGCCTTGCTGTCAGTGCCTCTTCATAGCCTTACCTCAATATACTTTTTGAAAATTGTTGGCCTTTTTAACTCTGCAGGTTTTTGAATTGCCGTGGCCCTTAGCTGCATTTTTCAGCTCTTATTTTTGTGATCTTGCCTCATATCCACAGGATTTCTTCAGGCCCTATTCTTCTTCTGGGTCGCCTTGCTCTGCCTTTGGTTAATTCTTCTTCCTGATGTGAATTAGAGTGACATGTTCCCATTGAAACCGCTACAGCTATTTTCTCACTGGTTCCCCCTATTCCCATTCATCCTCCGCACTAACTGCAGACTGTGCGATACCGGAACGTAAAGGCATTGACTCTCCATGTGGAGATGTTGTTAGTAAAGTGGCTGGAATGTTGATCCGGAGCCCCAGGAGAGGAAAATGAGGTGCGTTTTAGAAACCTTTCCCGATCATATGGTATACCATCCGCTGGATTTCCCATGCATGGTTTAGCTGTAGGAAGATTCCCTTCAACCTGGAGTGTTGGGACCCTTGGAATGAGTAGTATGAAGTATTGCATTAAACTTTCGGCAGTTGCTCACCAAAGCTCACCAATCCTCTCAGCCCCAAGTGTCCAGCCTTATGTCTTATCCAGCTGTGGGTTTATATGTGGTCATTCCAGGTTGCATCACAGCCCCTGAGCGAATTTTGTAAGAATTTTTCTCTCTTTCATTGTTTCTGCGTTTTGGTTTTAAAATTTATTTCTATAATGGGGTTTAGCTCATTTTCACTGCTGTGTTTGGCCGCTCTGCACACACTTGATTCCCTTATGGAGATATATCAATACATGGGTTTTAAGATTCTTATTACTCAGATATATTTCTCTGCGGTGTATAGGGTGTGTTGAGGCCAGTTCATTGAGCAAGGTGTAGATCTTGTCTAATACCTATTTGGTTTATTGAACGGTATCTGTGCTAATTTCAAACTCTGGTTTTATGCATCACCCCACCTCTCCTTTCCCCTTAAGCTGACATAAGTGTGTTTTCTAAATGTGAGACACTGTTCTGTTTTGTAATTCATTTTTTGTGCAGCCATATTTATCCTCCCTCTATAAGTGATATCTTATGATATGTTTCTTTTTCTGTTTGACTTATTTCAAGTAGTATTATCGGACCTAAATCCACTCTTTATCCTTCTACTAGCCTTATTACATTGATTTCATGGTGAAGAGATATTCCATTGTACATAAGTACCACATTTTCTTTATCCATTGTTCTCTTTCCTGGGATATTTAAGGTGTACTGAAGTTGAGGTTCTTGTAAACAGAGTAGCCCTAAACTGTGGTGTGCTTGTGTCTTGTTGATTTTTAGACTTCCCTAGATATACTTCCGTGATTGGAAGTGCCCTATGCTCTGTAGCTCTGTTTTTTAGATGATTTAGGAACCACCATACACTTCTCCAGAGTGGCTCTCGGCAGTTCACACACTGTCCATCAGCGTATAAAGGCTCCCTGTTCTCCATGGCCTGTCCTGCATTTCTGGTTTTTACAATTTTTTCGGATGGCCCTTTTGACCGGTGGGAAATGAGACTTCTTTGTTGTGCACATTTGCATTGCTTGCTTGCTTGGTTGCCCATAAAGTGCGTATGCGTTTTTTCCTGGATATATTCAGGAAAAAACGCATACTCCCTTTTGGGCCAACTGCATCATTGTCGAAATTCTGCCGCTTTTCATGTGCTTTAAAGACGAGTCCAATCTATCTCTTGAAATCTGTTTCTTGCAATTCTGTCTTGCATTCAGATCCTCTTCTTTGCCTTACCTCAACATATTTTGGGACGTTAGTTTTCATTTATAACTCTGCAGGTTTGTGAATTGCAGTGACCCTGAGCTCCATTTTTTAAGTTGCTCTTTTGTGAGCTGGCCTCAAAGCCGCAGGATTGCTTCAGGCCCTATTTTGGCTCCGGTGAGGCGGGCTGAGCCTTTTTTTAATTCTTATTCTTAATGGGAAATTAGAGTGACATGTGCCCGTCCAAACCCCTACAACTATTCTCTCATTGGTTCCCCCTCTTCCCGTTCATCCTCCTCACAATTTGCAAAATGTGTGAAACAGAAGTTTAAATGTGCTGATTCTCTAAGTGGGGAGACTCTAAGTAACGTGGCTGGAATGATGAACAGGAGCACCAGGAGAGGATAAATGAGGTGCATTTTAGACACATCTCCCGATCACATGGTGTACAGTCCTCTGGGTTTTCCATGCATGTTTTCGCTGTAGGAAGATCCCTTGAACCTGCAGATTTGGGACCCATTGAATGGGTACCAGGTAGTATTACTTTAAAGGGTGTGCATTTCCTCACCCAACCTCATATTTCTCTTAGCGTAAACAGTTTCCAGCCTTATGTCTCATCCTGCTGTGGGTCTAGATGTGTTCAATCCATGTTGCATCACCGTCCCTGAGGAAAAGTTGTAAGAGGTTTTCTCTGTCTCTTTGTCGTTTATTTTTTTCAATTTATTACTATATTGGTTACAGCTGATTTTCAAAGCTCTGTTTCTTGCTGCTGTACATCCACTTGATTCACATACAGAGAGACATCAATAAATTCTTTTTCAGATTCTTACCAGTCATATATATTCTTTTCCAGTGACTTGAGTGTGCTGAGTGCAGTTCTTTTAGCTACCGTGTAGGCCTTGTTGATTATCAGTTTGGTATTTGGAATGGTATCTTTGCTAATTTCAACCTCCTGGATGATGCCTCACCCCTCCCCACCTTTCCCGTTTAGCAGCCTTACGCGTGTTGTCTACATATTTGACTATGTTTTTGTTTTGTAATTTATTTCATGTGTAGCCATTTTGGATTCCACCTTTAAGTGATATCTTATGATATGTGTCTTTTTCTTTTTGAATTATGTCACTTAGAATGATCATACGTAACTCCTCCGGAGTTGTTACAACTGGCCATATTTCATTGACTTCCAGGCTGAGTAATATTCCACTCTACATAAGTACCACATCTCTATCCATTTTTTCCCTCCAGAGACATTTAAGTTATATCCTAGTCGAGAATCTTTTAAACAGAGAGGCAGTAAACATTGGGGTGCCTGTGTCCTCTCGATTTCTGTTTTTCCCAAGACATACGCCCATGAGTGCAAGTGCCCTATGCTCTGTAGCTCATTTTTTAGATGTTTTAGTAAACACAATACACTTCTCCAGAATGGCCATTGGCAATATACATTTCCACTATAAGCCTCACAGGGCTCCCTCTTCTCCTTGCCCTGTCCTGCATTTCTGGTGTTTACACTTTATGAGGATGGCTCTTCTGACTGATGCGAAGTGATATCTTTTGTAGTATTGATTTCCAGTGCCCACCTGTTTGGTTGGCTAAAAAAGTGTATGCCCTTTTCTTGAATATATACAGAAAAAAACGCATACAGCCTTTTTGGCCAACTGCAATGTTGGCAATGTTCAGCCCCTTTTCTTGTGCTTAATGGCGAGTCCTTTCTACCTCCTCAAATCCCTTTCCTGCCATTCTCCCTTGCTTACCAATCCTTTTCTCTGACTTTCCTCAAGACATTTTTCAGTGATAGATATTTTCAACTCTGCAGTTTCGTGAATTTTACTGCCCCTGAGTTCCATTGTTCAACTTGTGTTTATGGGAACTGGCCACAAAGCAGTGGGATTTCCTCAAGCCCTATACTGTTTCCATGGGCAACCCTAGCCTTTGGTCAATTCGTCTTCCTGATTGGAAATTAGAGTGACATGTGCCTGTCTGAACACCTAGGACTTGTCTCTCATTGTTCCTCATCCTTCCGCTTCATCCTCTGGACAAATTCCAAACTGTATGCAACAGGATGTTGACAGTGCTGACATCTCCAAGTGGGGAGACTGTTAGTAAAGACGCTGGAGGGGTGAACCCGAGCACCAGGAGATGAGGAGATGAGATGCCTTTTCCAAACTCTTCCTGATCAGACGGTATACCATCCTCTGTGTGTGACAGACATGTTTTAGCAGTAGGAAGAGTCCCATTCATGTAAGGAGAACACCAGGGCTTTTTCAAAATCAGTGTCTCCCCGAAACCCAAACTGGGGAATTTTTTAAGCTACGGCTACACATATGTTCATTAAGGGCCTTGGGAAGTAGGCAGAGTCCAAACTTTAGATGATTGAAGTCTTCAGGGTCAGAAGCACTCACCACTGGCTTCCCTTAGGTTACACTTTAACTGTCATTGATAGATGATGTCAATAAAAATATCTATTCTTTTTCCGATTATTTCCCCTTATAGGTTATTGCAAAATATTGAGTGTAGTTCCCTGTGCTATACAGTGGTTCCTTGTTGATGATCTATTTTATACATAGCAGTGTGTATGTGTTAATTCCAAACTGTTAATTTATCCCTCCTCCCACCTTTCCCCTTTGGTAATAATAAATTATAAGATTTTATACTTCTCAGAAATGGGGGAGCTGAAAGAGAGGTATCATTTTCAATGGAAAAGCATTTAAAACAAGATTGAAGCTTTAACCAAGATTATTAGATGTACATCCTTGGAAAGAAATCACTTCATTTCTCTAATATTGACCTGACAAATAAGACAAACCTTTTCACTGAACTTGCTTATAATAAAGTGATGGAAATATCAAATGGAAGTGTTAGAAACATCTTATTTTACCCGAGCCTTATAAACTGTTCTATGTTAACTACAGTTTGGCTCACACATCTGTTCATTGAAGTTACAATAGTCTCAATTTCTGTTACTGATCCTCCAGAGTGGACCCCAACAAGTGTCCCCCTGCCCAGTGTCATTGGGGCCAACAGATTGAGACTGAGTTTGGTTCACAAGCAAAGGAAACTTTATATTTTGATCAGAGAATGGAGAGGTGAGAGCATGCACTACCCCGTGGGCTGTGGGCTGGGCTGCTGTGTAGAGATCCTGTCAGAGTCAGTGGGAGGGAGGGGGCGGAGCACTCAAGGGCCGGGTTGGCTGCAGCTCAGGCTCTATATCTTAGAGTCTGCACTGGGCCCCAGGAGCTGAGGTGTCGACCCAGCCATTCTGCACTAGGAAATCTGGTCTGAAGTGCCGGGTGTGGAACCTCTGCATGCGGGACCCTAGGAGCACGTGAAATTAGACAAAGCACAAAGGATAAAAAAGGTCAGACTTGACTTTATTGCCCAGATTCTATTTTTATCTCCCAGGGATTTTTAATGGGCTTTGCTGGGGACAAACCCCTCCTCTGCCTTTTGTCCCGTTCCTCATTCTTGGAGTGCTGAGGGTGCAGACCCTTCTTCTGTAACTGCTGAGTGCTGAGTTGGGAGCCCTCATACCAGGGGATGAGGGTCAGAACTTCTCCCCAGCAGCCTCCAGGTGACGTTGATTGGCCCCAGGACCCCTGCCTCCCTGCTCGTCCGCCTGAGCACCAGCATTGGAAGTGTTATAGATTCTAATGACCTTTAAGGGTTCAGGAAAGAGATGTGCAGAGACGCTGTGGGGGCCGGTTTCACCCCGCCCCACATTTGTTCGGCCACCTTAGGCTGACCGTTTCTGCCAGCCTAGATGCTCTGACCAGTAGTCTGCTCTTTCTTCAATTAGGCCCCTGAATTAACGTAAAAACAGCACCAGGTGTCAGAGCCCTGCCCGCTCAACTCCCAGACAGTCCAGGGTCAGTGGTGATCAAGGACCATGATGGCCACTGAGTCAACAGCCTTTTGAAGTAAACAGGAGTCCAGCCGGTCTTATTGGCCACCATCATCACGGTGTCTGTAGGCTTTTCTATGGTGACAGTGTGATATACGTTTCCCCCGCCAAGACTATTAGCTCCCCTCCGGGTGCAGTAAGTCCTGCAAGCAGTAGTCTACTCATTCGGGACACACTATTGTTGTTTTATGAGAGAAACTCCAGGTCAAGTGATGTTCACACGAGTCGTCATGGTGCCCTGTTGCCCCCGGTTATCTCTCTGGATGTTGGAGTTGGAGGGCCTCCTCACTCGAGGTCGGTGTGCCCACGGAGCGAACCCTGCAACTTCAGGGCATGGTTGGTGATTAGGATCACCACGTGGGGTCCTTTTCCCTTAGGAGGGAGGTGGCCTTTTGGGCTGCTGATTTCCAGGTTTTTAGATACCGCCAGTATCTTGGCCAGATGTGGCAGTGGGCCAAGCCCCTTGGTGACTCTATTTTATCCTACCTGGATGGCATTCTTGCGTTGTTCCATTTCAAGTGGTCCCAGTTTTTGCACTAATTCTCCAATGGCGACTCACCTTTCACCGGGAATGGAAAGGTCAAAGGGTTTAGCTCAATTAGGGAGTTCCAGGGCAAGGGTCTGAATTGACTGCTCTTTCCATTCTTGAAAGGCCACTTCTGGATTCTGTTCAAAAGGATCATCATCTTTTCCTTTCAGTGTTTCATATAGAGGCCCAGCTAGTAGACTGTAGTTAGGGATCCAGAAGCAGCAAACCCTGGCCTCCCCAGGAACCCCTAAGCTGTCTTCTAGTTTTAGAAAGGGGTAAGGCTGCAAATGGTTTCTTCCCTTTCCTGGGATGGGCTTCTCCGACCTTGTGTGAGAATGAAGCCCAGGCAGGTCACCGCAGTCTGTGATATTTGAGCTTTTTCTTGGACAACTTCTATCCTTTATTGGCTTGGTAGTTCAGAGGCCTCCTTAGTAGGGCTGGCGATCAGAATGTCGTCTGCATATTGAAGGAGGGTTTCCTTTTCTAGAGGTAGAACTTTTCGGTCTTTAGCTAAGCTTTCCCCAAAGATGGTGTGGGAATTTTTGAACCCTTGGGGCAAGACGGCCCGGAAGTATTGTTTTAGTTGTATGTTGAGTCCTGCCACTCACAAGCCAAAATTTCTTGTGACTCTGGGACTAATGGAATACAAAAGAAGGCATCATTGAAGACTAATACAGAATACCATGTCCTGGTGGTTGGTAGAATGACCAGCAGGGTGTAGGAAATGGAGCAACTGGAGGTATATCCTCGGTGGCTTCACTGACTGTCCTGACATCCTTTACCAGGTCCCCAGCAGCCCATGGGGCTCTCGTGGTCAGGCCAATCCCAGGATATGGAGCTCTCCTGGGCAGGTACCCCACCCCCAACCCAGCCCACGGGGCTCTCATGGTCAGGCCTCTCCCAGGATACAGAGCTACCCTTGCAGGTACCGTGGCAGGGCTGGGCACACAGGAACTGTGCACATAGCCCTCATTGAAGAGCACCCCCATCTCACCTGTCGCTCAGAGCTGACACAGAGCACCTCAGAGCAGGACTTGAACTAACAAACAGCAGCTCCGACAGGTCTGTGACCCTGGGCATCACTCTGTGTGGCCTCCCTCCACCTGGTCTTCCAGAGACTTCCACTGCACCCGGGGCACCAAGCCTCTGTCTCCAACCACCACCCACCCCTCCTCTCCCTGACTCCTGGGTTCCTCTCATTAGGAGAGGGTTTTCTTGAAGTTGTCTCCCACTCATGGGCCAGATAAAATGATTAGAAAACAAGCCAAAGCTGCAGCCCCTTGTCTATCCTGACTCTCAGGAGCCCACACCTGTTCCTTGGACCTGGCCGGTTCAGCAAGTTCCATTTTCTGCAACTGTGAGCCCCTGAGGGGTGATGATTGGCTGACCTGGGCAGCCTTACCATGCCGGCCAGCCCTCCCCAGGTGTGCCTGGGTTGAGATCAATATAAATACCACTCCAGGCAGCAAGAGCCCCTGCAGCTGTGCCTGACGCCATTTTCTCTGCCCTGTCAGCAGTCTCGGGGCTGGGCTGGTGGGAGGGAGTGAGAGGCCACGGCTTTGTGGGTGGCCCAGTGTGAGTGGGGCTCTGCTGGACTTTCTGCAGCAGTTGCCAGGCTGCCACCTGCTAAAGAAGAGGATGTGTCACCCATACCTGCTGCTGGAATTTCTCCCTGGGCAGAGGTGAGGAAGGAAAAAAGCAGTGGGGGCAGGGACAGGACGGGTATCTCAGGCAGGGAAATGGAAATCTTCCAGAAGAGCACCCAGGGACAGGACCATCCTGGCTGGCCTGCAGGCACCAAGTCAGCTGGCATGCTGTCACTCGTGTGGCTCCATGGCCCTTCCTCTAGGCTTTCAAGTCCTTGTATATATTCAGGTGTTTTACCTGGGAAGGGTGGGAACAGTTCAACAGCAACTGGCCTGGGGCTCAGCTCACGTTCACTCACAGATGCCTCGGCACAGTGCCCCAGCTTTGCAATGAGTACGCTTGTGTGGGGGCTGCTGGCTGAATGGGAGACGATTCCCCACCACTGACCAACTTCAGAATTGTTTACAACTGGAGCAAGTGCCCTGATACGGTTTTCCTCTGAGTAACTGGTGGGTTCTGTTTTTTTTTTTTTCTCTTTTTCGTTTTTGGTTCAAGGTAGATTTTATTCCTCTTTTTTGTATTTACAGATATAAGCATGGAAATAATTTATTCATATAAATACATGTATGTGAAGGGAATAATTGTTTTTTCTGTTTTATTTTTTAAATTTTATTTCTTTTTAATTTTGAATTTTATTTTATATTTTTATACAGCAGGTTCTTATTGGTTATCTATTTTATACATATAAATGTTTACATGCCAATCCCAATCTCTCAGCTCCTCCCACCACCACCCCCCCAAGAGCTTTCCCCCCTTGTTGTCCATACGATTGTTGTCTACATCTGTTGCTCTATTTATGCCTTGCAAAACGGTTAATCTGTACAGTTTTTCTAGGTTCCACATATATGCATGAATATACAAGATTTGTTTTTCTCTTTCTGACTTACTTCACTCTGTATGACAGTCTCTAGATCCATCGACGTCTCTACAAATGACCCAATTTCATTCCTTTCATGGCTTAGTAATATTCCATTTTATATATGTACCACATCTTTATGCATTCGTCTGTCTGTGGGCATTTAGGTTGCTTCCATTACCTCGATATTGTAAATAGTGATGCAATGAACATTGCGGTGAATGTCTCTTTTTGATTTATGGTTTTGTCTGTGTATATGTCCAGTACTGGGATTGCTGTATCATATGGTAATTCTATTATTAGTTTCTTAAGACTCCATATTGTTCTCCATAGTGACTGTATCAATTTATATTCCCAACAATAGTGGAAGAGGCTTCCTTTTCCCCACACCCTTTCCAGCAATTGTTGTTTGTAGATTTTCAGATGATGCCCATTCTAACAGGTGTGAGGTGATACCTCATTGTTGAGTCCATTTCGTTGAGCAAGGGGTAGGTCTTGTCTATTACATATTTGGCTTATGGAACGGTATCTGTGCTAATTTCAAACTCTGGTTTTATGCAGCACCCCAACTCACCTTTCCCCTTAAGCAAGCATAAGTTGGTTTTCTAAACTTGAGACCCTGTTCTGTTTTGTAATTCAGTTCATGTGTAGCCAAGTTTACATTCCATGTATTAGTGATACCTTATGATGTTTCCTTATCTGTGTGACTTATTTCACTTAGAATCATCGTGCCTCAATCCACTCATTATGCGGGTACAGGCCTGGTGACACAGATTTCATTGCTGAGTGGTATTCTGTTGTACGTTAAGTACCGCAACTTCTTTATCAATTATTTGCTCTCTGGGATATTTAACTTGTACCATAGAAGAGGTTCCTGTAAACAGAGCCATCCCAAATTTTGGGGTGGCTGTGTCTTTTTGATTTTAATTTCCCTAAGCTATAGGACCATAAGTGGAAATGCCCTAGACTCTGTTGCTTTGTTTTTCAGATGTATCAGGAAACACCATACACTTCTCCAGAGTGGCTGTTGGCAATTTACATCCCGCCCATCAGCATAACAAGGTTCCTTTATCCCCATGGCCTGTCTTGCCTTTCTGCATTTTCCACTTTTTTCAGATGGCTCTTTAAACTGGGGGGAAGTGACACTTCATAGTAGTTCGGATTTCCATTGCAAGCTTGCTTGGTTTGCCAAAAAGGGCGTATGGGTTTTTTCCTGAATATATTCAGGAAAAAACCCATACGCCCTTTTTGGCCAAGTGCATCATTGTGGACGTTCTGCCTCTTTTCCTATGCTTTACATGCAATTCCAGTCTACCTCCTGAAATCGGTTTCCTGCAATTCTGCCCCGCTTTCAAGTCCTCTTGGCAGCCTTACTTCAATATATTTTTGGACGATAGCTGTCATTTATAACTCTGCAGGTTTGTGAATTACAGTGCCCCTAAGCTCCTTTCTTCAACTCGCTTTCTTGTGAGCTGGCCGCAACACCGCAGGATTGCTTCAGGCCCTAGTGTGGTTCCGGCATGGCACGCTGAGCCTTTGGTTAATTCCTCTTCCTGGTGGGAAATGAGAGTTAAATTTGCCCGTCCAGACACCTCCAGCTAGTCTCTCATTGGTTCTCCCTATTCCTGTTCAACTTTCAAAGAATTTGCAAACTGGGCCAAACAGGAGGTTAAAGGCACTGACTCTCCAAGTGGGGAGAGTGTTAGTAAAGCGTCTGGAATGTTGCACCCGAGTACCAGGGGACGAAACCTGAGACACATTTGAACACGTTTCCCGATCACACGGTGGATCATACTCTGGGTTCCACATGCATGTTTTAGCTGAAGGAAGAATCCCTTAAACCTGGAGAGTTGAGACCCTTGGCATGGGTACCATGCAATATGACTTCAAAGGGTCTGCATTGGCTCACCGAACCTCACCAATCCTATCACTGCTGCGCTAATGCACTGTACACACGCTTGATTCTCTTTCAGAGACATATAAATCCATAGGTTTTAAGATTCTTACTAGTCAGGTATATTCTTAGGCGTTTAATATGGGGTGTAGAGTCCACTTCGTTGAGCAAGGAGTAGCTCTTGTCTATTACATATTTGGCTTATGGAACAGTATCTGTGCTAATTTCAATCTCAGGTTTTATACAGCACCCCAACTCACCTTTCCCCTTAAGCAAGCATAAGTTGGTTTTCTACATTTGAGACCCTGTTCTGTTTTGTAATTCAGTTCCTGTGTAGCCAAGTTTACATTCCGTGTATTAGTGATATCTTATGATGTTTCTTTTTCTGTGTGACTTATTTCACTTAGAATCATCGTACCTGAATCCACTCATTATGCTGCTACGGGCCTGATGATATACATTTCATTGCTGAGTGATATTGCATTGTACGTAAGTACCACAAATTCTTTATCCATTTTTCACTTTCTGTGATATTGAACTTGTACCACAAACGAGGTTCTTGTAAACAGAGTCGTCCCAAACTTTGGGGTGGCTGTGTCTTTTTGATTTTAATTTCCCTAAGCTATAGGACCATAAGTGGAAGTGCCCTAGGCTCTGTTGCTTTGTTTTGTAGATGTTTCAGGAAACACCATACACTTCTCCAGAGTGGCTGTTGGCAATTTACATCCCGCCCATCAGCATAACAAGGCTCCCAGTTCTCCATGGCCTGTCCTGCCTTTCTGGATTTTACACTTTTTTCAGATGGCCCTTTTGACCGGGGGGCAGTGAGACTTCATTGTAGTGCAGATTTCCTTTGCAAGCTTGCTTGGTTGGCCAAAAAGTGCGTATGCGTTTTTTCCTGAATATATTCAGGAAAAAACGCATACGCCCTTTTTGGCCAAGTGCATCATTGTGGACGTTCTGCCTCTTTTCCTATGCTTTACATGCAATTCCAGTCTACCTCCTGAAATCGGTTTCCTGCAATTCTGCCCCGCTTTCAAGTCCTCTTGGCAGCCTTACTTCAATATATTTTTGGATGATAGCTGTCATTTATAACTCTGCAGGTTTGTGAATTACAGTGCCTCTGAGCTCCTTTCTTCAACTCGCTTTCTTGTGAGCTGGCCGCAACACCGCAGGATTGCTTCAGGCCCTAGTGTCGTTCCGGCATGGCACGCTGAGCCTTTGGTTAATTCCTCTTCCTGGTGGGAAATGAGAGTTAAATATGCCCGTCCAGACACCTCCAGCTAGTCTCTCACTGGTTCTCCCTATTCCTGATCATCTTCCGCAAAAATTGCAAACTGGGCCAAACAGGTGGTTAAAGGCACTGACTCTCCAAGTGGGGAGAGTGTTAGTAAAGCGTCTGGAATGTTGCACCCGAGTACCAGGGGACGAAACCTGAGACACATTTGAACACGTATCCCGATCACACGGTGGATCATACTCTGGGTTCCACATGCATGTTTTAGCTGAAGGAAGAATCCCTTAAACCTGGAGAGTTGAGACCCATGGAATGGGTACCATGCAATATGACTTCAAAGGTTCTGCATTGGCTCACCGAACCTCACCAATCCTATCACTGCTGCACTTATGCCACTGTACACATGCTTGATTCTCTTTTGGAGACATATTAATCCATAGGTTTTAAGATTCTTACTAGTCAGGTATATTCTTAGACGTTTAATATGGGTTATTGAGTCCTCTTCGTTAAGCAAGGAGTAGCTCTTGTCTATTACATATTTGGCTTATGGAACGGTATCTGTGCTAATTTCAATCTCTGGTTTTATGCAGCACCCCAACTCACCTTTCCCCTTAAGCAAGCATAAGTTGGTTTTCTACATTTGCGACCTTGTTCTGTTTTGTAATTCAGTTCCTGTGTAGCCAAGTTTACATTCCGTGTATTAGTGATATCTTATGATGTTTCTTTTTCTGTGTGACTTATCTCACTTAGAATCATCGTACCTGTATCCACTCATTATGCTGCTATGGGCCTGATGACATAGATTTCATTGCTGAGTGATATTGCATTGTACGTAAGTACCACAACTTCTTTATCCATTTTTCGCTTTCTGTGATATTGAACTTGTACCGTAAACGAGGTTCTTGTAAACAGAGCCGGCCCAAACTTTGGGGTGGCTGTGTCTTTTTGATTTTAATTTCCCTAAGCTATAGGACCATAAGTGGAAGTGCCCTAGGCTCTGTTGCTTTGTTTTTTAGATGTTTCAGGAAACACCATACACTTCTCCAGAGTGGCTGTTGGCAAATTACATCCCGCCCATCAGCATAACAAGGCTCCCAGTTCTCCATGGCCTGTCCGGCCTTTCTGGATTTTACACTTTTTTCGGATGGCCCTTTTGACTGGGGGGCAGTGAGACTTCATTGTAGTGCAGATTTCCTTTGCAAGCTTGCTTGGTTGGCCAAAAAGTGCGTATGGGTTTTTTCCTGAATATATTTAGGAAAAAACGCATACGCCCTTTTTGGCCAAGTGCATCATTGTGGACATTCTGTCTCTTTTCCTATGCTTTACATGCAATTCCAGTCTACCTCCTGAAATCGGATTCCTGCAATTCTGCCCCGCTTTTGAGTCCTCTTGGCAGCCTTACTTCAATATATTTTTGGACGATAGCTGTCATTTATAACTCTGCAGGTTTGTGAATTACAGTGCCCCTGAGCTCCTTTCTTCAACTCGCTTTCTTGTGAGCTGGCCGCAACACCGCAGGATTGCTTCAGGCCCTAGTGTGGTTCCGGCATGGCACGCTGAGCCTTTGGTTAATTCCTCTTCCTGGTGGGAAATGAGAGTTAAATTTGCCCATCCAGACACCTCCAGCTAGTCTCTCATTGGTTGTCCCTATTCCTGTTCATCTTCCGCAATAATTGCAAACTGGGCCAAACAGGAGGTTAAAGGCACTGACTCTCCAAGTGGGGAGAGTTTTACTAAAGCGTCTGGAATGTTGCACCCGAGTACCAGGGGACAAAAACTGAGACACATTTGAACACGTTTCCCGATCACATGGTGGATCATACTCTGGGTTCCACATGCATGTTTTAGCTGAAGGAAGAATCCCTTAAACCTGGAGAGTTGAGACCCATGGAATGGCTACCATGCAATATGACTTCAAAGGGTCTGCATTTGCTCATCGAACCTCACCAATCCTATCACTGCTGCGTTTATGCCGCTGTACACATGCTTGATTCTCTTTTGGAGACATATAAATCCATAGGTTTTAAGATTATTATTAGTCAGGTATATTCTTAGGCGATTAATATGGGGTGTAGAGTCCACTTCGTTGAGCAAGGAGTAGCTCTTGTCTATTACATATTTGGCTTATGGAACGGTATCTGTGCTAATTTCAATCTCTGGTTTTATGCAGAACCCCAACTCACCTTTCCCCTTAAGCAAGCATAAGTTGGTTTTCTACATTTGAGACCGTGTTCTGTTTTGTAATTCAGTTTCTGTGTAGCCAAGTTTACATTCCGTGTAGTAGTTATATCTTATGATGTTTCTTTTTCTGTGTGACTTATCTCACTTAGAATCATCGTACCTGAATCCACTCATTATGCTGCTACGGGCCTGATGATATAGATTTCATTGTTGAGTGATATTGCATTGTACGTAAGTACCACAAATTCTTTATCCATTTTTCACCTTCTGTGATATTGAATTTGTACTGTAAATGAGGTTCTTGTAAACAGAGCCGTCCCAAACTTTGGGGTGGCTGTGTCTTTTTGATTTTAATTTCCCTAAGCTATAGGACCATAAGTGGAAGTGCCCTAGGCTCTGTTGCTTTGTTTTTTAGATGTTTCAGGAAACACCATACACTTCTCCAGAGTGGCTGTTGGCAATTTACATCCCGCCCATCAGCATAACAAGGCTCCCAGTTCTCCATGGCCTGTCCTGCCTTTCTGGATTTTATACTTTTTTCAGATGGCCCTTTTGACCGGGGGGCAGTGAGACTTCATTGTAGTGCAGATTTCCTTTGCAAGCTTGCTTGGTTGGCCAAAAAGGGCGTATGCGTTTTTTCCTGAATATATTCAGGAAAAAACGCATACGCCCTTGTTGGCCAAGTGCATCATTGTGGACGTTCTGCCTCTTTTCCTATGCTTTACATGCAATTCCAGTCTACCTCCTGAAATCGGTTTCCTGCAATTCTGCCCCGCTTTCAAGTCCTCTTGGCAGCCTTACTTCAATATATTTTTGGACGATAGCTGTCATTTTTAACTCTGCAGGTTTGTGAATTACAGTGCCCCTGAGCTCCTTTCTTCAACTCGCTTTCTTGTGAGCTGGCCGCAACACCGCAGGATTGCTTCAGGCCCTAGTGTGGTTCCGGCATGGCACGCTGAGCCTTTGGTTAATTCCTCTTCCTGGTGGGAAATGAGAGTTACATTTGCCCATCTAGACACCTGCAGCTAGTCTCTCATTGGTTCTCCCTATTCCTGTTCATTTTCTGCAGAAATTGCAAACTGGGCCAAACAGGAGGTTAAAGGCACTGACTCTCCAAGTGGGGAGAGTTTTAGTAAAGCGTCTGGAATGTTGCACACAAGTACCAGCGGAGAAAATCTGAGACACATTTGAACACGTTTCCCAATCACACGGTGGATCATACTCTGGGTTCCACATGCATGTTTTAGCTGAAGGAAGAATCCCTTAAACCTGGAGAGTTGAGACCCATGGAATGGCTAGCATGCAATATGACTTCAAAGGGTCTGCATTTGCTCATCAAACCTCACCAATCCTATCACTGCTGCGTTTATGCCGCTGTACACATGCTTGATTCTCTTTTGGAGACATATAAATCCATAGGTTTTAAGATTATTACTAGTCAGGTATATTCTTAGGCGATTAATATGGGGTGTAGAGTCCACTTCGTTGAGCAAGGAGTAGATCTTGTCTATTACATATTTGGCTTATGGAATGGTATCTGTGCTAATTTCAATCTCTGGTTTTATGCAGAACCCCAACTCACCTTTCCCCTTAAGCAAGCATAAGTTGGTTTTCTACATTTGAGACCGTGTTCTGTTTTGTAATTCAGTTTCTGTGTAGCCAAGTTTTCATTCCGTGTAGTAGTGATATCTTATGATGTTTCTTTTTCTGTGTGACTTATCTCACTTAGAATCATCGTACCTGAATCCACTCATTATGCTGCTACGGGCCTGATGATATAGATTTCATTGCTGAGTGATATTGCATTGTACGTAAGTACCACAAATTCTTTATCCATTTTTCACCTTCTGTGATATTGAATTTGTACTGTAAATGAGGTTCTTGTAAACAGAGCCATCCCAAACTTTGGGGTGGCTGTGTCTTTTTGATTTTAATTTCCCTAAGCTATAGGACCATAAGTGGAAGTGCCCTAGGCTCTGTTGCTTTGTTTTTTAGATGTTTCAGGAAACACCATACACTTCTCCAGAGTGGCTGTTGGCAATTTACATCCCGCCGATCAGCATAACAAGGCTCCCAGTTCTCCATGGCCTGTCCTGCCTTTCTGGATTTTATACTTTTTTCAGATGGCCCTTTTGACCGGGGGGCAGTGAGACTTCATTGTAGTGCAGATTTCCTTTGCAAGCTTGCTTGGTTGGCCAAAAAGGGCGTATGCGTTTTTTCCTGAATATATTCAGGAAAAAACGCATACGCCCTTTTTGGCCAAGTGCATCATTGTGGACGTTCTGCCTCTTTTCCTATGCTTTACATGCAATTCCAGTCTACCTCCTGAAATCGGTTTCCTGCAATTCTGCCCTGCTTTCAAGTCCTCTTGGCAGCCTTACTTCAATATATTTTTGGACGATAGCTGTCATTTTTAACTCTGCAGGTTTGTGAATTACAGTGCCCCTGAGCTCCTTTCTTCAACTCGCTTTCTTGTGAGCTGGCCGCAACACCGCAGGATTGCTTCAGGCCCTAGTGTGGTTCCGGCATGGCACGCTGAGCCTTTGGTTAATTCCTCTTCCTGGTGGGAAATGAGAGTTAAATTTGCCCGTCCAGACACTTCCAGCTAGTCTCTTATTGGTTCTCCCTATTCCTGTTCATTTTCCGCAGAAATTGCAAACTGGGCCAAACAGGAGGTTAAAGGCACTGACTCTCCAAGTGAGGAGAGTGTTAGTAAAGCGTCTGGAATGTTGCACCCGAGTACCAGGGGACGAAATCTGACACATTTGAACACGTTTCCCGATCACACGGTGGATCATACTCTGGGTTCCACATGCATGTTTTAGCTGAAGGAAGAATCCCTTAAACCTGGAGAGTTGAGACCCATGGAATGGGTACCATGCAATATGACTTCAAAGGGTCTGCATTTGCTCACCGAACCTCACCAATCCTATCACTGCTGCATTCATGCCGCTGTACACACGCTTGATTCTCTTTCGGAGACATATAAATCCATAGGTTTTAAGATTCTTACTAGTCAGGTATATTCTTAGGCATTTAATATGTGGTGTTGAGTCCACTTCGTTGAGCAAGGAGTAGCTCTTGTCTATTACCTATTTGGCTTATGGAATGGTATCTGTGCTAATTTCAATCTCTGGTTTTATGCAGCACCCCAACTCACCTTTCCCCTTAAGCAAGCATAAGTTGGTTTTCTACATTTGAGATCCTGTTCTGTTTTGTAATTCAGTTCCTGTGTAGCCAAGTTTACATTCCATGTATTAGTGATATCTTATGATGTTTCTTTTTCTGTGTGACTTATCTCACTTAGAATCATCGTACCTGAATCCACTCATTATGCTGCTACGGGCCTGATGACATAGATTTCATTCCTGAGTGATATTGCATTGTACGTAAGTACCACAACTTCTTTATCCATTTTTCACTTTCTGCGATATTGAACTTGTACCGTAAACGAGGTTCTTGTAAACAGAGCCGTCCCATACTTTGGGGTGGCTGTGTCTTTTTGATTTTAATTTCCCTAAGCTATAGGACCATAAGTGGAAGTGCCCTAGGCTCTGTTGCTTTGTTTTTTAGATGTTTCAGGAAACACCATACACTTCTCCAGAGTGGCTGTTGGCAATTTACATCCCGCCCATCAGCATAACAAGGCTCCCAGTTCTCCATGGCCTGTCCTGCCTTTCTGGATTTTACACTTTTTTCAGATGGCCCTTTTGACCGGGGGGCAGTGAGACTTCATTGTAGTGCAGATTTCCTTTGCAAGCTTGCTTGGTTGGCCAAAAAGGGCGTATGCGTTTTTTCCTGAATATATTCAGGAAAAAACGCATACGCCCTTTTTGGCCAAGTGCATCATTGTGGACGTTCTGCCTCTTTTCCTATGCTTTACATGCAATTCCAGTCTACCTCCTGAAATCGGTTTCCTGCAATTCTGCCCCGCTTTCAAGTCCTCTTGGCAGCCTTACTTCAATATATTTTTGGACGATAGCTGTCATTTTTAACTCTGCAGGTTTGTGAATTACAGTGCCCCTGAGCTCCTTTCTTCAACTCGCTTTCTTGTGAGCTGGCCGCAACACCGCAGGATTGCTTCAGGCCCTAGTGTGGTTCCGGCATGGCACGCTGAGCCTTTGGTTAATTCCTCTTCCTGGTGGGAAATGAGAGTTACATTTGCCCATCCAGACACCTCCAGCTAGTCTCTCATTGGTTCTCCCTATTCCTGTTCATTTTCCGCAGAAATTGCAAACTGGGCCAAACAGGAGGTTAAAGGCACTGACTCTCCAAGTGGGGAGAGTTTTAGTAAAGCGTCTGGAATGTTGCACCCAAGTACCAGCGGAGAAAATCTGAGACACATTTGAACACGTTTCCCGATCACACGGTGGATCATACTCTGGGTTCCACATGCATGTTTTAGCTGAAGGAAGAATCCCTTAAACCTGGAGAGTTGAGACCCATGGAATGGCTAGCATGCAATATGACTTCAAAGGGTCTGCATTTGCTCATCAAACCTCACCAATCCTATCACTGCTGCGTTTATGCCGCTGTACACATGCTTGATTCTCTTTTGGAGACATATAAATCCATAGGTTTTAAGATTATTACTAGTCAGGTATATTCTTAGGCGATTAATATGGGGTGTAGAGTCCACTTCGTTGAGCAAGGAGTAGCTCTTATCTATTACATATTTGGCTTATGGAATGGTATCTGTGCTAATTTCAATCTCTGGTTTTATGCAGAACCCCAACTCACCTTTCCCCTTAAGCAAGCATAAGTTGGTTTTCTACATTTGAGACCGTGTTCTGTTTTGTAATTCAGTTTCTGTGTAGCCAAGTTTTCATTCCGTGTAGTAGTGATATCTTATGATGTTTCTTTTTCTGTGTGACTTATCTCACTTAGAATCATCGTACCTGAATCCACTCATTATGCTGCTACGGGCCTGATGATATAGATTTCATTGCTGAGTGATATTGCATTGTACGTAAGTACCACAAATTCTTTATCCATTTTTCACCTTCTGTGATATTGAATTTGTACTGTAAATGAGGTTCTTGTAAACAGAGCCGTCCCAAACTTTGGGGTGGCTGTGTCTTTTTGATTTTAATTTCCCTAAGCTATAGGACCATAAGTGGAAGTGCCCTAGGCTCTGTTGCTTTGTTTTTTAGATGTTTCAGGAAACACCATACACTTCTCCAGAGTGGCTGTTGGCAATTTACATCCCGCCGATCAGCATAACAAGGCTCCCAGTTCTCCATGGCCTGTCCGGGCTTTCTGGATTTTAAACTTTTTTCAGATGGCCCTTTTGACTGGGGGGCAGTGAGACTTCATGGTAGTGCAGATTTCCTTTGCAAGCTTGCTTGGTTGGCCAAAAAGGGCGTATGCGTTTTTTCCTGAATATATTCAGGAAAAAACGCATACGCCCTTTTTGGCCAAGTGCATCATTGTGGACGTTCTGCCTCTTTTCCTATGCTTTACATGCAATTCCAGTCTACCTCCTGAAATCGGTTTCCTGCAATTCTGCCCCGCTTTCAAGTCCTCTTGGCAGCCTTACTTCAATATATTTTTGGACGATAGCTGTCATTTATAACTCTGCAGGTTTGTGAATTACAGTGCCCCTGAGCTCCTTTCTTCAACTCGCTTTCTTGTGAGCTGGCCGCAACACCGCAGGATTGCTTCAGGCCCTAGTGTGGTTCCGGCATGGCACGCTGAGCCTTTGGTTAATTCCTCTTCCTGGTGGGAAATGAGAGTTACATTTGCCCATCCAGACACCTCCAGCTAGTCTCTCATTGGTTCTCCCTATTCCTGTTCATTTTCCGCAGAAATTGCAAACTGGGCCAAACAGGAGGTTAAAGGCACTGACTCTCCAAGTGGGGAGAGTGTTAGTAAAGCGTCTGGAATGTTGCACCCGAGTACCAGGGGACAAAACCTGAGACACATTTGAACACGTTTCCCGATCACATGGTGGATCATACTCTGGGTTCCACATGCATGTTTTAGCTGAAGGAAGAATCCCTTAAACCTGGAGAGTTGAGACCCATGGAATGGGTACCATGCAATATGACTTCAGAGGTTCTGCATTGGCTCACCGAACCTCACCAATCCTATCACTGCTGCGCTTATGCCATTGTACACACCCTTGATTCTCTTTCGGAGACATATAAATCCATAGGTTTTAAGATTATTACTAGTCAGGTATATTCTTAGGCGATTAATATGGGGTGTAGAGTCCACTTCGTTGAGCAAGGAGTAGCTCTTGTCTATTACATATTTGGCTTATGGAATGGTATCTGTGCTAATTTCAATCTCTGGTTTTATGCAGAACCCCAACTCACCTTTCCCCTTAAGCAAGCATAAGTTGGTTTTCTACATTTGAGACCGTGTTCTGTTTTGTAATTCAGTTTCTGTGTAGCCAAGTTTACATTCCGTGTAGTAGTGATATCTTATGATGTTTCTTTTTCTGTGTGACTTATCTCACTTAGAATCATCGTACCTGAATCCACTCATTATGCTGCTACGGGCCTGATGATATAGATTTCATTGCTGAGTGATATTGCATTGTACGTAAGTACCACAAATTCTTTATCCATTTTTCACCTTCTGTGATATTGAATTTGTACTGTAAATGAGGTTCTTGTAAACAGAGCCGTCCCAAACTTTGGGGTGGCTGTGTCTTTTTGATTTTAATTTCCCTAAGCTATAGGACCATAAGTGGAAGTGCCCTAGGCTCTGTTGCTTTGTTTTTTAGATGTTTCAGGAAACACCATACACTTCTCCAGAGTGGCTGTTGGCAATTTACATCCCGCCTATCAGCATAACAAGGCTCCCAGTTCTCCATGGCCTGTCCGGCCTTTCTGGATTTTACACATTTTTCAGATGGCCCTTTTGACTGGGGGGCAGTGAGACTTCATTGTAGTGCAGATTTCCTTTGCAAGCTTGCTTGGTTGGCCAAAAAGGGCGTATGCGTTTTTTCCTGAATATATTCAGGAAAAAACGCATATGCCCTTTTTGGCCAAGTGCATCATTGTGGACGTTCTGCCTCTTTTCCTATGCTTTACATGCAATTCCAGTCTACCTCCTGAAATCGGTTTCCTGCAATTCTGCCCCGCTTTCAAGTCCTCTTGGCAGCCTTACTTCAATATATTTTTGGACGATAGCTGTCATTTATAACTCTGCAGGTTTGTGAATTACAGTGCCCCTGAGCTCCTTTCTTCAACTCGCTTTCTTGTGAGCTGGCCGCAACACCGCAGGATTGCTTCAGGCCCTAGTGTCGTTCCGGCATGGCACGCTGAGCCTTTGGTTAATTCCTCTTCCTGGTGGGAAATGAGAGTTAAATTTGCCCATCCAGACACCTCCAGCTAGTCTCTCATTTGTTCTCCCTATTCCTGTTCATTTTCTGCAGAAATTGCAAACTGGGACAAACAGGAGTTTAAAGGCACTGACTCTCCAAGTGGGGAGAGTTTTAGTAAAGCGTCTGGAATGTTGCACCCGAGTACCAGGGGACAAAACCTGAGACACATTTGAACACGTTTCCCGATCACACGGTGGATCATACTCTGGGTTCCACATGCATGTTTTAGCTGAAGGAAGAATCCCTTAAACCTGGAGAGTTGAGACCCATGGAATGGCTAGCATGCAATATGACTTCAAAGGGTCTGCATTTGCTCATCAAACCTCACCAATCCTATCACTGCTGCGCTTATGCCACTGTACACACCCTTGATTCTCTTTCGGAGACATATAAATCCATAGGTTTTAAGATTATTACTAGTCAGGTATATTCTTAGGCGATTAATATGGGGTGTAGAGTCCACTTCGTTGAGCAAGGAGTAGCTCTTGTCTATTACATATTTGGCTTATGGAATGGTATCTGTGCTAATTTCAATCTCTGGTTTTATGCAGAACCCCAACTCACCTTTCCCCTTAAGCAAGCATAAGTTGGTTTTCTACATTTGAGACCGTGTTCTGTTTTGTAATTCAGTTTCTGTGTAGCCAAGTTTACATTCCGTGTAGTAGTGATATCTTATGATGTTTCTTTTTCTGTGTGACTTATCTCACTTAGAATCATCGTACCTGAATCCACTCATTATGCTGCTACGGGCCTGATGATATAGATTTCATTGCTGAGTGATATTGCATTGTACGTAAGTACCACAAATTCTTTATCCATTTTTCGCTTTCTGTGATATTGAACTTGTACCGTAAACGAGGTTCTTGTAAACAGAGCCGTCCCAAACTTTGGGGTGGCTGTGTCTTTTTGATTTTAATTTCCCTAAGCTATAGGACCATAAGTGGAAGTGCCCTAGGCTCTGTTGCTTTGTTTTTTAGATGTTTCAGGAAACACCATACACTTCTCCAGAGTGGCTGTTGGCAATTTACATCCCGCCCATCAGCATAACAAGGCTCCCAGTTCTCCATGGCCTGTCCTGCCTTTCTGGATGTTACACTTTTTTCAGATGGCCCTTTTGACCGGGGGGCAGTGAGACTTCATTGTAGTGCAGATTTCCTTTGCAAGCTTGCTTGGTTGGCCAAAAAGGGCGTATGCGTTTTTTTCTGAATATATTCAGGAAAAAACGCATACGCCCTTTTTGGCCAAGTGCATCATTGTGGACGTTCTGCCTCTTTTCCTATGCTTTACATGCAATTCCAGTCTACCTCCTGAAAGCGGTTTCCTGCAATCCTGCCCCGCTTTCAAGTCCTCTTGGCAGCCTTACTTCAATATATTTTTGGACGATAGCTGTCATTTTTAACTCTGCAGGTTTGTGAATTACAGTGCCCCTGAGCTCCTTTCTTCAACTCGCTTTCTTCTGAGATGGCCGCAACACCGCAGGATTGCTTCAGGCCCTAGTGTGTTTCCGGCATGGCACGCTGAGCCTTTGTTTAATTCCTCTTCCTGGTGGGAAATGAAAGTTAAATTTGCCCGTCCAGACACCTCCAGCTAGTCTCTCATTGGTTCTCCCTATTCCTGTTCATTTTCCGCAGAAATTGCAAACTGGGCCAAACAGGAGGTTAAAGGAACTGACTCTCCAAGTGGGGAGAGTGTTAGTAAAGCGTCTGGAATGTTGCACCCGAGTACCAGGGGACGAAAAGTGAGACATTTGAACACGTTTCCCGATCACACGGTGGATCATACTCTGGGTTCCACATGCATGTTTTAGGTGAAGGAAGAATCCCTTAAACCTGGAGAGTTGAGACCCATGGAATGGGTACCATGCAATATGACTTCAAAGGGTCTGCATTTGCTCACCGAACCTCACCAATCCTATCACTGCTGCATTTATGCCGCTGTAGACACGCTTGATTCTCTTTCGGAGACATATAAATCCATAGATTTTAAAATTCTTCCTAGTCAGGTATATTCTTAGACGTTTAATATGGGGTGTTGAGTCCTCTTCGTTGAGCAAGGAGTAGCTCTTGTCTATTACATATTTGGCTTATGGAATGGTATCTGTGCTAATTTCAATCTCTGGTTTTATGCAGCACCCCAACTCACCTTTCCCCTTAAGCAAGCATAAGTTGGTTTTCTACATTTCAGATCCTGTTCTGTTTTGTAATTCAGTTCCTGTGTAGCCAAGTTTACATTCCGTGTATTAGTGATATCTTATGATGTTTCTTTTTCTGTGTGACTTATCTCACTTAGAATCATCGTACCTGAATCCACTCATTATGCTGCTATGGGCCTGATGACATAGATTTCATTGCTGAGTGATATTGCATTGTACGTAAGTACCACAACTTCTTTATCCATTTTTCGCTTTCTGTGATATTGAACTTGTACCGTAAATGAGGATCTTTTAAACAGAGCCGTCCCAAACTTTGGGGTGGCTGTGTGTTTTTGATTTTAATTTCCCTAAGCTATAGGACCATAAGTGGAAGTGCCCTAGGCTCTGTTGCTTTGTTTTTCAGATGTTTCAGGAAACACCATACACTTCTCCAGAGTGGCTGTTGGCAATTTACATCCCGCCCATCAGCATAACAAGGCTCCCAGTTCTCCATGGCCTGTCCTGCCTTTCTGGATTTTACACTTTTTTCAGATGGCCCTTTTGACCGGGGGGCAGTGAGACTTCATTGTAGTGCAGATTTCCTTTGCAAGCTTGCTTGGTTGGCCAAAAAGGGCGTATGCGTTTTTTCCTGAATATATTCAGGAAAAAACGCATACGCCATTTTTGGCCAAGTGCATCATTGTGGACGTTCTGCCTCTTTTCGTATGCTTTACATGCAATTCCAGTCTACCTCCTGAAATCGGTTTCCTGCAATCCTGCCCCGCTTTCAAGTCCTCTTGGCAGCCTTACTTCAATATATTTTTGGACGATAGCTGTCATTTTTAACTCTGCAGGTTTGTGAATTACAGTGCCCCTGAGCTCCTTTCTTCAACTCACTTTCTTGTGAGCTGGCCGCAACACCGCAGGATTGCTTCAGGCCCTAGTGTGGTTCTGGCATGGCACGCTGAGCCTTTGGTTAATTCCTCTTCCTGGTGGGAAATGAGAGTTAAATTTGCCCATCCAGACACCTCCAGCTAGTCTCTCATTGGTTCTCCCTATTCCTGTTCATTTTCCGCAGAAATTGCAAACTGGGCCAAACAGGAGGTTAAAGGCACTGACTCTCCAAGTGGGGAGAGTGTTAGTAAAGCATCTGGAATGTTGCACCCGAGTACCAGGGGACAAAAACTGAGACACATTTGAACACGTTTCCCGATCACACGGTGGATCATACTCTGGGTTCCACATGCATGTTTTAGCTGAAGGAAGAATCCCTTAAACCTGGAGAGTTGAGACCCATGGAATGGCTACAATGCAATATGACTTCAAAGGGTCTGCATTTGCTCACCGAACCTCACCAATCCTATTACTGCTGCATTTATGCCTCTGTAGACACGCTTGATTCTCTTTCGGAGACATATAAATCCATAGGTTTTAAGATACTTACTAGTCAGGTATATTCTTAGGCATTTAATATGGGGTGTTGAGTCCACTTTGTTGAGCAAGGAGTAGCTCTTGTCTATTACCTATTTGGCTTATGGAATGGTATCTGTGCTAATTTCAATCTCTGGTTTTATGCAGCACCCCAACTCACCTTTCCCCTTAAGCACGCATAAGTTGGTTTTCTACATTTGAGATCCTGTTCTGTTTTGTAATTCAGTTCCTGTGTAGCCAAGTTTACATTCCGTGTATTAGTGATATCTTATGATGTTTCTTTTTCTGTGTGACTTATGTCACTTAGAATCATCGTACCTGAATCCACTCATTATGCTGCTATGGGCCTGATGACATAGATTTCATTGCTGAGTGATATTGCATTGTACGTAAGTACCACAACTTCTTTATCCATTTTTCGCTTTCTGTGATATTGAACTTGTACCGTAAATGAGGTTCTTGTAAACAGAGCCGTCCCAAACTTTGGGGTGGCTGTGTCTTTTTGATTTTAATTTCCCTAAGCTATAGGACCATAAGTGGAAGTGCCCTAGGCTCTGTTGCTTTGTTTTGTAGATGTTTCAGGAAACACCATACACTTCTCCAGAGTGGCTGTTGGCAATTTACATCCCGCCCATCAGCATAACAAGGCTCCCAGTTCTCCATGGCCTGTCCTGCCTTTCTGGATTTTACACTTTTTTCAGATGGCCCTTTTGACCGGGGGGCAGTGAGACTTCATTGTAGTGCAGATTTCCTTTGCAAGCTTGCTTGGTTGGCCAAAAAGGGCGTATGCGTTTTTTCCTGAATATATTCAGGAAAAAACGCATACGCCCTTTTTGGCCAAGTGCATCATTGTGGACGTTCTGCCTCTTTTCCTATGCTTTACATGCAATTCCAGTCTACCTCCTGAAATCGGATTCCTGCAATTCTGCCCCGCTTTCGAGTCCAGTTGGCAGCCTTACTTCAATATATTTTTGGACGATAGCTGTCATTTATAACTCTGCAGGTTTGTGAATTACAGTGCCCCTGAGCTCCTTTCTTCAACTCGCTTTCTTGTGAGCTGGCCGCAACACCGCAGGATTGCTTCAGGCCCTAGTGTGGTTCCGGTATGGCACGCTGAGCCTTTGGTTAATTCCTCTTCCTGGTGGGAAATGAGAGTTAAATTTGCCCGTCCAGACACCTCCAGCTAGTCTCTCATTGGTTCTCCCTATTCCTGTTCATTTTCCGCAGAAATTGCAAACTGGGCCAAACAGGAGGTTAAAGGCACTGACTCTCCAAGTGGGGAGAGTTTTAGTAAAGCGTCTGGAATGTTGCACCCGAGTACCAGGGGACAAAAACTGAGACACATTTGAACACGTTTCCCGATCACACGGTGGATCATACTCTGGGTTCCACATGCATGTTTTAGCTGAAGGAAGAATCCCTTAAACCTGGAGAGTTGAGACCCATGGAATGGGTACCATTCAATATGACTTCAAAGGTTCTGCATTGGCTCACCGAACCTCACCAATCCTATCACTGCTGCGCTTATGCCACTGTACACAAACTTGATTCTCTTTCGGAGACATATAAATCCATAGATTTTAAGATTCTTACTAGTCAGGTATATTCTTAGACGTTTAATATGGGGTGTTGAGTCCTCTTCGTTGAGCAAGGAGTAGCTCTTGTCTATTACATATTTGGCTTATGGAACGGTATCTGTGCTAATTTCAATCTCTGGTTTTATGCAGAACCCCAACTCACCTTTCCCCTTAAGCAAGCATAAGTTGGTTTTCTACATTTGAGACCCTGTTCTGTTTTGTATTTCAGTTCCTGGGTAGCCAAGTTTACATTCCGTGTAGTAGGGATATCTTATGATGTTTCTTTTCCTGTGTGTCTTATTTCACTTAGAATCATCGTACCTGAATCCACTCATTATGCTGCTACGGGCCTGATGATATACATTTCATTGCTGAGTGATATTGCATTGTACGTAAGTACCACAAATTCTTTATCCATTTTTCGCTTTCTGTGATATTGAACTTGTACCGTAAATGAGGTTCTTGTAAACAGAGCCGTCCCAAACTTTGGGGTGGCTGTTTCTTTTTGATTTTAATTTCCCTAAGCTATAGGACCATAAGTGGAAGTGCCCTAGGCTCTGTTGCTTTGTTTTGTAGATGTTTCAGGAAACACCATACACTTCTCCAGAGTGGCTGTTGGCAATTTACATCCCGCCCATCAGCATAACAAGGCTCCCAGTTCTCCATGGCCTGTCAGGCCTTTCTGGATTTTACACTTTTTTCAGATGCTCCTTTTGACTGGGGGGCAGTGAGACTTCATTGTAGTGCAGATTTCCTTTGCAAGCTTGCTTGGTTGGCCAAAAAGGGCGTATGCGTTTTTTCCTGAATATATTCAGGAAAAAACGCATACGCCCTTTTTGGCCAAGTGCATCATTGTGGACATTCTGTCTCTTTTCCTATGCTTTACATGCAATTCCAGTCTACCTCCTGAAATCGGATTCCTGCAATTCTGCCCCGCTTTCGAGTCCTCTTGGCAGCCTTACTTCAATATATTTTTGGACGATAGCTGTCATTTTTAACTCTGCAGGTTTGTGAATTACAGTGCCCCTGAGCTCCTTTCTTCAACTCGCTTTCTTGTGAGCTGGCCGCAACACCGCAGGATTGCTTCAGGCCCTAGTGTGGTTCCGGCATGGCACGCTGAGCCTTTGGTTAATTCCTCTTCCTGGTGGGAAATGAGAGTTAAATTTGCCCATCCAGACACCTCCAGCTAGTCTCTCATTGGTTCTCCCTATTCCTGTTCATTTTCCGCAGAAATTGCAAACTGGGCCAAACAGGAGGTTAAAGGCACTGACTCTCCAAGTGGGGAGAGTGTTAGTAAAGCGTCTGGAATGTTGCACCCGAGTACCAGGGGACGAAAAGTGAGACACATTTGAACACGTTTCCCGATCACACGGTGGATCATACTCTGGGTTCCACATGCATGTTTTAGCTGAAGGAAGAATCCCTTAAACCTGGAGAGTTGAGACCCATGGAATGGCTACCATGCAATATGACTTCAAAGGGTCTGCATTTGCTCATCAAACCTCAGAAATCCTATCACTGCTGCGTTTATGCCGCTGTACACATGCTTGATTCTCTTTTGGAGACATATAAATCCATAGGTTTTAAGATTATTACTAGTCAGATATATTCTTAGGCGATTAATATGGGGTGTAGAGTCCACTTCGTTGAGCAAGGAGTAGATCTTGTCTATTACATATTTGGCTTATGGAATGGTATCTGTGCTAATTTCAATCTCTGGTTTTATGCAGCACCCCAACTCACCTTTCCCCTTAAGCAAGCATAAGTTGGTTTTCTACATTTGAGACCGTGTTCTGTTTTGTAATTCAGTTTCTGTGTAGCCAAGTTTACATTCCGTGTAGTAGTGATATCTTATGATGTTTCTTTTTCTGTGTGACTTATCTCACTTAGAATCATCGTACCTGAATCCACTCATTATGCTGCTACGGGCCTGATGATATAGATTTCATTGCTGAGTGATATTGCATTGTACGTAAGTACCACAAATTCTTTATCCATTTTTCACCTTCTGTGATATTGAATTTGTACTGTAAATGAGGTTCTTGTAAACAGAGCCGTCCCAAACTTTGGGGTGGCTGTGTCTTTTTGATTTTAATTTCCCTAAGCTATAGGACCATAAGTGGAAGTGCCCTAGGCTCTGTTGCTTTGTTTTTTAGATGTTTCAGGAAACACCATACACTTCTCCAGAGTGGCTGTTGGCAATTTACATCCTGCCCATCAGCATAACAAGGCTCCCAGTTCTCCATGGCCTATCCTGCCTTTCTGGATTTTACACTTTTTTCAGATGGCCCTTTTGACCGGGGGGCAGTGAGACTTCATTGTAGTGCAGATTTCCTTTGCAAGCTTGCTTGGTTGGCCAAAAAGGGCGTATGCGTTTTTTCCTGAATATATTCAGGAAAAAACGCATACGCCCTTTTTGGCCAAGTGCATCATTGTGGACGTTCTGCCTCTTTTCCTATGCTTTACATGCAATTCCAGTCTACCTCCTGAAATCGGTTTCCTGCAATCCTGCCCCGCTTTCAAGTCCTCTTGGCAGCCTTACTTCAATATATTTTTGGACGATAGCTGTCATTTTTAACTCTGCAGGTTTGTGAATTACAGTGTCCCTGAGCTCCTTTCTTCAACTCGCTTTCTTGTGAGCTGGCCGCAACACCGCAGGATTGCTTCAGGCCCTAGTGTGGTTCTGGCATGGCACGCTGAGCCTTTGGTTAATTCCTCTTCCTGGTGGGAAATGAGAGTTAAATTTGCCCATCCAGACACCTCCAGCTAGTCTCTCATTGGTTCTCCCTATTCCTGTTCATTTTCCGCAGAAATTGCAAACTGGGCCAAACAGGAGGTTAAAGGCACTGACTCTCCAAGTGGGGAGAGTGTTAGTAAAGCATCTGGAATGTTGCACCCGAGTACCAGGGGACAAAAACTGAGACACATTTGAACACGTTTCCCGATCACACGGTGGATCATACTCTGGGTTCCACATGCATGTTTTAGCTGAAGGAAGAATCCCTTAAACCTGGAGAGTTGAGACCCATGGAATGGCTACCATGCAATATGACTTCAAAGGGTCTGCATTTGCTCATCAAACCTCACCAATCCTATCACTGCTGCGTTTATGCCGCTGTACACATGCTTGATTCTCTTTTGGAGACATATAAATCCATAGGTTTTAAGATTATTACTAGTCAGGTATATTCTTAGGCGATTAATATGGGGTGTAGAGTCCACTTCGTTGAGCAAGGAGTAGCTCTTGTCTATTACATATTTGGCTTATGGAATGGTATCTGTGCTAATTTCAATCTCTGGTTTTATGCAGCACCCCAACTCACCTTTCCCCTTAAGCAAGCATAAGTTGGTTTTCTACATTTGAGACCGTGTTCTGTTTTGTAATTCAGTTTCTGTGTAGCCAAGTTTACATTCCGTGTAGTAGTGATATCTTATGATGTTTCTTTTTCTGTGTGACTTATCTCACTTAGAATCATCGTACCTGAATCCACTCATTATGCTGCTATGGGCCTGATGATATAGATTTCATTGCTGAGTGATATTGCATTGTACGTAAGTACCACAAATTCTTTATCCATTTTTCACCTTCTGTGATATTGAATTTGTACTGTAAATGAGGTTCTTGTAAACAGAGCCGTCCCAAACTTTGGGGTGGCTGTGTCTTTTTGATTTTAATTTCCCTAAGCTATAGGACCATAAGTGGAAGTGCCCTAGGCTCTGTTGCTTTGTTTTTTAGATGTTTCAGGAAACACCATACACTTCTCCAGAGTGGCTGTTGGCAATTTACATCCCGCCCATCAGCATAACAAGGCTCCCAGTTCTCCATGGCCTGTCCTGCCTTTCTGGATTTTACACTTTTTTCAGATGGCCCTTTTGACTGGTGGGCAGTGAGACTTCATGGTAGTGCAGATTTCCTTTGCAAGCTTGCTTGGTTGGCCAAAAAGGGCGTATGCGTTTTTTCCTGAATATATTCAGGAAAAAACGCATACGCCCTTTTTGGCCAAGTGCATCATTGTGGACGTTCTGCCTCTTTTCCTATGCTTTACATGCAATTCCAGTCTACCTCCTGAAATCGGTTTCCTGCAATTCTGCCCCGCTTTCAAGTCCTCTTGGCAGCCTTACTTCAATATATTTTTGGACGATAGCTGTCATTTTTAACTCTGCAGGTTTGTGAATTACAGTGCCCCTGAGCTCCTTTCTTCAACTCACTTTCTTGTGAGCTGGCCGCAACACCGCAGGATTGCTTCAGGCCCTAGTGTGGTTCCGGCATGGCACGCTGAGCCTTTGGTTAATTCCACTTCCTGGTGGGAAATGAGAGTTAAATTTGCCCATCCAGACACCTCCAGCTAGTCTCTCATTGGTTCTCCCTATTCCTGTTCATTTTCCACAGAAATTGCAAACTGGGCCAAACAGGAGGTTAAAGGCACTGACTCTCCAGGGGGAGAGTGTTAGTAAAGCGTCTGGAATGTTGCACCCAAGTACCAGGGGACAAAAACTGAGACACATTTGAACACGTTTCCCGATCACACGGTGAATCATACTCTGGGTTCCACATGCATGTTTTAGCTGAAGGAAGAATCCCTTAAACCTGGAGAGTTGAGACCCATGGAATGGGTACCATGCAATATGACTTCAAAGGGTCTGCATTTGCTCATCAAACCTCACCAATCCTATCACTGCTGCGTTTATGCCGCTGTACACATGCTTGATTCTCTTTTGGAGACATATAAATCCATAGGTTTTAAGATTCTTACTAGTCAGGTATATTCTTAGACGTTTAATATGGGGTGTTGAGTCCACTTCGTTGAGCAAGGAGTAGCTCTTGTCTATTACATATTTGGCTTATGGAACGGTATCTGTGCTAATTTCAATCTCTGGTTTTATGCAGCACCCCAACTCACCTTTCCCCTTAAGCAAGCATAAGTTGGTTTTCTACATTTGAGATCCTGTTCTGTTTTGTAATTCAGTTCCTGTGTAGCCAAGTTTACATTCCATGTATTAGTGATATCTTATGATGTTTCTTTTTCTGTGTGACTTATGTCACTTAGAATCATCGTACCTGAATCCACTCATTATGCTGCTACGGGCCTGATGACATAGATTTCATTCCTGAGTGATATTGCATTGTACGTAAGTACCACAACTTCTTTATCCATTTTTCGCTTTCTGTGATATTGAACTTGTACCGTAAACGAGGTTCTTGTAAACAGAGCCGTCCCAAATTTTGGGGTGGCTGTGTCTTTTTGATTTTAATTTCCCTAAGCTATAGGACCATAAGTGGAAGTGCCCTAGGCTCTGTTGCTTTGTTTTTTAGATGTTTCAGGAAACACCATACACTTCTCCAGAGTGGCTGTTGGCAATTTACATCCCGCCCATCAGCATAACAAGGCTCCCAGTTCTCCATGGCCTGTCCTGCCTTTCTGGATTTTATACTTTTTTCAGATGGCCCTTTTGACCGGGGGGCAGTGAGACTTCATTGTACTGCAGATTTCCTTTGCAAGCTTGCTTGGTTGGCCAAAAAGGGCGTATGCGTTTTTTCCTGAATATATTCAGGAAAAAACGCATACGCCCTTTTTGGCCAAGTGCATCATTGTGGACGTTCTGCCTCTTTTCCTATGCTTTACATGCAATTCCAGTCTACCTCCTGAAATCGGATTCCTGCAATTCTGCCCCGCTTTCGAGTCCTCTTGGCAGCCTTACTTCAATATATTTTTGGACGATAGCTGTCATTTATAACTCTGCAGGTTTGTGAATTACAGTGCCCCTGAGCTCCTTTCTTCAACTCGCTTTCTTGTGAGCTGGCCGCAACACCGCAGGATTGCTTCAGGCCCTAGTGTGGTTCCGGTATGGCACGCTGAGCCTTTGGTTAATTCCTCTTCCTGGTGGGAAATGAGAGTTAAATTTGCCCGATCAGACACCTCCAGCTAGTCTCTCATTGGTTCTCCCTATTCCTGTTCATTTTCCGCAGAAATTGCAAACTGGGCCAAACAGGAGGTTAAAGGCACTGACTCTCCAAGTGGGGAGAGTTTTAGTAAAGCGTCTGGAATGTTGCACCCGAGTACCAGGGGACAAAAACTGAGACACATTTGAACACGTTTCCCGATCACACGGTGGATCATACTCTGGGTTCCACATGCATGTTTTAGCTGAAGGAAGAATCCCTTAAACCTGGAGAGTTGAGACCCATGGAATGGGTACCATTCAATATGACTTCAAAGGTTCTGCATTGGCTCACCGAACCTCACCAATCCTATCACTGCTGCGCTTATGCCACTGTACACAAACTTGATTCTCTTTCGGAGACATATAAATCCATAGATTTTAAGATTCTTCCTAGTCAGGTATATTCTTAGACGTTTAATATGGGGTGTTGAGTCCTCTTCGTTGAGCAAGGAGTAGCTCTTGTCTATTACATATTTGGCTTATGGAACGGTATCTGTGCTAATTTCAATCTCTGGTTTTATGCAGCACCCCAACTCACCTTTCCCCTTAAGCAAGCATAAGTTGGTTTTCTACATTTGAGACCTTGTTCTGTTTTGTAATTCAGTTCCTGTGTAGCCAAGTTTACATTCCGTGTATTAGTGATATCTTATGATGTTTCTTTTTCTGTGTGACTTATCTCACTTAGAATCATCGTACCTGAATCCACTCATTATGCTGCTATGGGCCTGATGACATAGATTTCATTGCTGAGTGATATTGCATTGTACGTAAGTACCACAACTTCTTTATCCATTTTGCGCTTTCTGTGATATTGAACTTGTACCGTAAACGAGGTTCTTGTAAACAGAGCCGTCCCAAACTTTGGGGTGGCTGTGTCTTTTTGATTTTAATTTCCCTAAGCTATAGGACCATAAGTGGAAGTGCCCTAGGCTCTGTTGCTTTGTTTTTTAGATGTTTCAGGAAACACCATACACTTCTCCAGAGTGGCTGTTGGCAATTTACATCCCGCCCATCAGCATAACAAGGCTCCCAATTCTCCATGAGCTGTCCTGCCTTTCTGGATTTTACACTTTTTTCAGATGGCCCTTTTGACTGGGGGGCAGTGAGACTTCATTGTACTGCAGATTTCCTTTGCAAGCTTGCTTGGTTGGCCAAAAAGGGCGTATGCGTTTTTTCCTGAATATATTCAGGAAAAAACGCATACGCCCTTTTTGGCCAAGTGCATCATTGTGGACGTTCTGCCTCTTTTCCTATGCTTTACATGCAATTCCAGTCTACCTCCTGAAATCGGATTCCTGCAATTCTGCCCCGCTTTCGAGTCCTCTTGGCAGCCTTACTTCAATATATTTTTGGACGATAGCTGTCATTTATAACTCTGCAGGTTTGTGAATTACAGTGCCCCTGAGCTCCTTTCTTCAACTCGCTTTCTTGTGAGCTGGCCGCAACACCGCAGGATTGCTTCAGGCCCTAGTGTGGTTCCGGTATGGCACGCTGAGCCTTTGGTTAATTCCTCTTCCTGGTGGGAAATGAGAGTTAAATTTGCCCGTCCAGACACCTCCAGCTAGTCTCTCATTGGTTCTCCCTATTCCTGTTCATTTTCCGCAGAAATTGCAAACTGGGCCAAACAGGAGGTTAAAGGCACTGACTCTCCAAGTGGGGAGAGTGTTAGTAAAGCATCTGGAATGTTGCACCCGAGTACCAGGGGACAAAAACTGAGACACATTTGAACACGTTTCCCGATCACACGGTGGATCATACTCTGGGTTCCACATGCATGTTTTAGCTGAAGGAAGAATCCCTTAAACCTGGAGAGTTGAGACCCATGGAATGGGTACCATGCAATATGACTTCAAAGGGTCTGCATTTGCTCACCGAACCTTACCAATCCTATCACTGCTGCATTTATGCCGCTGTAGACACGCTTGATTCTCTTTCGGAGACATATAAATCCATAGGTTTTAAGATTCTTACCAGTCAGGTATATTCTTAGGCATTTAATATGGGGTGTTGTGTCCACTTCGTTGAGCAAGGAGTAGCTCTTGTCTATTACCTATTTGGCTTATGGAATGGTATCTGTGCTAATTTCAATCTCTGGTTTTATGCAGCACCCCAACTCACCTTTCCCCTTAAGCAAGCATAAGTTGGTTTTCTACATTTGAGATCCTGTTCTGTTTTGTAATTCAGTTCCTGTGTAGCCAAGTTTACATTCCGTGTATTAGTGATATCTTATGATGTTTCTTTTTCTGTGTGACTTATCTCACTTAGAATCATCGTACCTGAATCCACTCATTATGCTGCTATGGGCCTGATGACATAGATTTCATTGCTGAGTGATATTGCATTGTACGTAAGTACCACAACTTCTTTATCCATTTTTCGCTTTCTGTGATATTGAACTTGTACCGTAAACGAGGATCTTGTAAACAGAGCCGTCCCAAACTTTGAGGTGGCTGTGTCTTTTTGATTTTAATTTCCCTAAGCTATAGGACCATAAGTGGAAGTGCCCTAGGCTCTGTTGCTTTGTTTTTTAGATGTTTCAGGAAACACCATACACTTCTCCAGAGTGGCTGTTGGCAATTTACATCCCGCCCATCAGCATAACAAGGCTCCCATGTCTCCATGGCCTGTCCGGCCTTTCTGGATTTTACACATTTTTCAGATGGCCCTTTTGACTGGGGGGCAGTGAGACTTCATTGTAGTGCAGATTTCCTTTGCAAGCTTGCTTGGTTGGCCAAAAAGGGCGTATGCGTTTTTTCCTGAATATATTCAGGAAAAAACGCATACGCCCTTTTTGGCCAAGTGCATCATTGTGGACGTTCTGTCTCTTTTCCTATGCTTTACATGCAATTCCAGTCTACCTCCTGAAATCGGATTCCTGCAATTCTGCCCCGCTTTTGAGTCCTCTTGGCAGCCTTACTTCAATATATTTTTGGACGATAGCTGTCATTTATAACTCTGCAGGTTTGTGAATTACATTGCCCCTGAGCTCCTTTCTTCAACTCGCTTTCTTGTGAGCTGGCCGCAACACTGCAGCATTGCTTCAGGCCCTAGTGTGGTTCCGGCATGGCACGCTGAGCCTTTGGTTAATTCCTCTTCCTGGTGGGAAATGAGAGTTAAATTTGCCCGTCCAGACACCTCCAGCTAGTCTCTCATTGGTTCTCCCTATTCCTGTTCATTTTCCGCAGAAATTGCAAACTGGGCCAAACAGGAGGTTAAAGGCACTGACTCTCCAAGTGGGGAGAGTGTTAGTAAAGCGTATGGAATGTTGCACCCGAGTACCAGGGGACAAAAACTGAGACACATTTGAACACGTTTCCCGATCACACGGTGGATCATACTCTGGGTTCCACATGCATGTTTTAGCTGAAGGAAGAATCCCTTAAACCTGGAGAGTTGAGACCCATGGAATGGCTACCATGCAATATGACTTCAAAGGGTCTGCATTTGCTCATCAAACCTCACCAATCCTATCACTGCTGCATTTATGCCGCTGTACACATGCTTGATTCTCTTTTGGAGACATATAAATCCATAGGTTTTAAGATTATTACTAGTCAGGTATATTCTTAGGCGATTAATATGTGGTGTAGAGTCCACTTCGTTGAGCAAGGAGTAGCTCTTGTCTATTACATATTTGGCTTATGGAATGGTATCTGTGCTAATTTCAATCTCTGGTTTTATGCAGAACCCCAACTCACCTTTCCCCTTAAGCAAGCATAAGTTGGTTTTCTACATTTGAGACCGTGTTCTGTTTTGTAATTCAGTTCCTGTGTAGCCAAGTTTACATTCCGTGTATTAGTGATATCTTATGATGTTTCTTTTTCTGTGTGACTTATCTCACTTAGAATCATCGTACCTGAATCCACTCATTATGCTGCTATGGGCCTGATGACATAGATTTCATTGCTGAGTGATATTGCATTGTACGTAAGTACCACAACTTCTTTATCCATTTTGCGCTTTCTGTGATATTGAACTTGTACCGTAAACGAGGTTCTTGTAAACAGAGCCGTCCCAAACTTTGGGGTGGCTGTGTCTTTTTGATTTTAATTTCCCTAAGCTATAGGACCATAAGTGGAAGTGCCCTAGGCTCTGTTGCTTTGTTTTTTAGATGTTTCAGGAAACACCATACACTTCTCCAGAGTGGCTGTTGGCAATTTACATCCCGCCCATCAGCATAACAAGGCTCCCAATTCTCCATGAGCTGTCCTGCCTTTCTGGATTTTACACTTTTTTCAGATGGCCCTTTTGACTGGGGGGCAGTGAGACTTCATTGTACTGCAGATTTCCTTTGCAAGCTTGCTTGGTTGGCCAAAAAGGGCGTATGCGTTTTTTCCTGAATATATTCAGGAAAAAACGCATACGCCCTTTTTGGCCAAGTGCATCATTGTGGACGTTCTGCCTCTTTTCCTATGCTTTACATGCAATTCCAGTCTACCTCCTGAAATCGGATTCCTGCAATTCTGCCCCGCTTTCGAGTCCTCTTGGCAGCCTTACTTCAATATATTTTTGGACGATAGCTGTCATTTATAACTCTGCAGGTTTGTGAATTACAGTGCCCCTGAGCTCCTTTCTTCAACTCGCTTTCTTGTGAGCTGGCCGCAACACCGCAGGATTGCTTCAGGCCCTAGTGTGGTTCCGGTATGGCACGCTGAGCCTTTGGTTAATTCCTCTTCCTGGTGGGAAATGAGAGTTAAATTTGCCCGTCCAGACACCTCCAGCTAGTCTCTCATTGGTTCTCCCTATTCCTGTTCATTTTCCGCAGAAATTGCAAACTGGGCCAAACAGGAGGTTAAAGGCACTGACTCTCCAAGTGGGGAGAGTGTTAGTAAAGCATCTGGAATGTTGCACCCGAGTACCAGGGGACAAAAACTGAGACACATTTGAACACGTTTCCCGATCACACGGTGGATCATACTCTGGGTTCCACATGCATGTTTTAGCTGAAGGAAGAATCCCTTAAACCTGGAGAGTTGAGACCCATGGAATGGGTACCATGCAATATGACTTCAAAGGGTCTGCATTTGCTCACCGAACCTTACCAATCCTATCACTGCTGCATTTATGCCGCTGTAGACACGCTTGATTCTCTTTCGGAGACATATAAATCCATAGGTTTTAAGATTCTTACCAGTCAGGTATATTCTTAGGCATTTAATATGGGGTGTTGTGTCCACTTCGTTGAGCAAGGAGTAGCTCTTGTCTATTACCTATTTGGCTTATGGAATGGTATCTGTGCTAATTTCAATCTCTGGTTTTATGCAGCACCCCAACTCACCTTTCCCCTTAAGCAAGCATAAGTTGGTTTTCTACATTTGAGATCCTGTTCTGTTTTGTAATTCAGTTCCTGTGTAGCCAAGTTTACATTCCGTGTATTAGTGATATCTTATGATGTTTCTTTTTCTGTGTGACTTATCTCACTTAGAATCATCGTACCTGAATCCACTCATTATGCTGCTATGGGCCTGATGACATAGATTTCATTGCTGAGTGATATTGCATTGTACGTAAGTACCACAACTTCTTTATCCATTTTTCGCTTTCTGTGATATTGAACTTGTACCGTAAACGAGGATCTTGTAAACAGAGCCGTCCCAAACTTTGAGGTGGCTGTGTCTTTTTGATTTTAATTTCCCTAAGCTATAGGACCATAAGTGGAAGTGCCCTAGGCTCTGTTGCTTTGTTTTTTAGATGTTTCAGGAAACACCATACACTTCTCCAGAGTGGCTGTTGGCAATTTACATCCCGCCCATCAGCATAACAAGGCTCCCATGTCTCCATGGCCTGTCCGGCCTTTCTGGATTTTACACATTTTTCAGATGGCCCTTTTGACTGGGGGGCAGTGAGACTTCATTGTAGTGCAGATTTCCTTTGCAAGCTTGCTTGGTTGGCCAAAAAGGGCGTATGCGTTTTTTCCTGAATATATTCAGGAAAAAACGCATACGCCCTTTTTGGCCAAGTGCATCATTGTGGACGTTCTGTCTCTTTTCCTATGCTTTACATGCAATTCCAGTCTACCTCCTGAAATCGGATTCCTGCAATTCTGCCCCGCTTTTGAGTCCTCTTGGCAGCCTTACTTCAATATATTTTTGGACGATAGCTGTCATTTATAACTCTGCAGGTTTGTGAATTACATTGCCCCTGAGCTCCTTTCTTCAACTCGCTTTCTTGTGAGCTGGCCGCAACACTGCAGCATTGCTTCAGGCCCTAGTGTGGTTCCGGCATGGCACGCTGAGCCTTTGGTTAATTCCTCTTCCTGGTGGGAAATGAGAGTTAAATTTGCCCGTCCAGACACCTCCAGCTAGTCTCTCATTGGTTCTCCCTATTCCTGTTCATTTTCCGCAGAAATTGCAAACTGGGCCAAACAGGAGGTTAAAGGCACTGACTCTCCAAGTGGGGAGAGTGTTAGTAAAGCGTATGGAATGTTGCACCCGAGTACCAGGGGACAAAAACTGAGACACATTTGAACACGTTTCCCGATCACACGGTGGATCATACTCTGGGTTCCACATGCATGTTTTAGCTGAAGGAAGAATCCCTTAAACCTGGAGAGTTGAGACCCATGGAATGGCTACCATGCAATATGACTTCAAAGGGTCTGCATTTGCTCATCAAACCTCACCAATCCTATCACTGCTGCATTTATGCCGCTGTACACATGCTTGATTCTCTTTTGGAGACATATAAATCCATAGGTTTTAAGATTATTACTAGTCAGGTATATTCTTAGGCGATTAATATGTGGTGTAGAGTCCACTTCGTTGAGCAAGGAGTAGCTCTTGTCTATTACATATTTGGCTTATGGAATGGTATCTGTGCTAATTTCAATCTCTGGTTTTATGCAGAACCCCAACTCACCTTTCCCCTTAAGCAAGCATAAGTTGGTTTTCTACATTTGAGACCGTGTTCTGTTTTGTAATTCAGTTTCTGTGTAGCCAAGTTTACATTCCGTGTAGTAGTGATATCTTATGATGTTTCTTTTTCTGTGTGACTTATCTCACTTAGAATCATCGTACCTGAATCCACTCATTATGCTGCTACGGGCCTGATGATATAGATTTCATTGCTGAGTGATATTGCATTGTACGTAAGTACCACAAATTCTTTATCCATTTTTCACCTTCTGTGATATTGAATTTGTACTGTAAATGAGGTTCTTGTAAACAGAGCCGTCCCAAACTTTGGGGTGGCTGTGTCTTTTTGATTTTAATTTCCCTAAGCTATAGGACCATAAGTGGAAGTGCCCTAGGCTCTGTTGCTTTGTTTTTTAGATGTTTCAGGAAACACCATACACTTCTCCAGAGTGGCTGTTGGCAATTTACATCCCGCCCATCAGCATAACAAGGCTCCCAGTTCTCCATGGCCTGTCCTGCTTTTCTGGATTTTATACTTTTTTCAGATGGCCCTTTTGACCGGGGGGCAGTGAGACTTCATTGTAGTGCAGATTTCCTTTGCAAGCTTGCTTGGTTGGCCAAAAAGGGCGTATGCGTTTTTTCCTGAATATATTCAGGAAAAAACGCATACGCCCTTTTTGGCCAAGTGCATCATTGTGGACGTTCTGCCTCTTTTCCTATGCTTTACATGCAATTCCAGTCTACCTCCTGAAATCGGTTTCCTGCAATCCTGCCCCGCTTTCAAGTCCTCTTGGCAGCCTTACTTCAATATATTTTTGGACGATAGCTGTCATTTTTAACTCTGCAGGTTTGTGAATTACAGTGCCCCTGAGCTCCTTTCTTCAACTCACTTTCTTGTGAGCTGGCCGCAACACCGCAGGATTGCTTCAGGCCCTAGTGTGGTTCCGGCATGGCACGCTGAGCCTTTGGTTAATTCCTCTTCCTGGTGGGAAATGAGAGTTAAATTTGCCCATCCAGACACCTCCAGCTAGTCTCTCATTGGTTCTCCCTATTCCTGTTCATTTTCCGCAGAAATTGCAAACTGGGCCAAACAGGAGGTTAAAGGCACTGACTCTCCAAGTGGGGAGAGTGTTAGTAAAGCATCTGGAATGTTGCACCCGAGTACCAGGGGACAAAAACTGAGACACATTTGAACACGTTTCCCGATCACACGGTGGATCATACTCTGGGTTCCACATGCATGTTTTAGCTGAAGGAAGAATCCCTTAAACCTGGAGAGTTGAGACCCATGGAATGGCTACCATGCAATATGACTTCAAAGGGTCTGCATTTGCTCATCAAACCTCACCAATCCTATCACTGCTGCGTTTATGCCGCTGTACACATGCTTGATTCTCTTTTGGAGACATATAAATCCATAGGTTTTAAGATTATTACTAGTCAGGTATATTCTTAGGCGATTAATATGGGGTGTAGAGTCCACTTCGTTGAGCAAGGAGTAGCTCTTGTCTATTACATATTTGGCTTATGGAATGGTATCTGTGCTAATTTCAATCTCTGGTTTTATGCAGAACCCCAACTCACCTTTCCCCTTAAGCAAGCATAAGTTGGTTTTCTACATTTGAGACCATGTTCTGTTTTGTAATTCAGTTCCTGTGTAGCCAAGTTTACATTCCGTGTAGTAGTGATATCTTATGATGTTTCTTTTTCTGTGTGACTTATCTCACTTAGAATCATCGTACCTGAATCCACTCATTATTCTGCTATGGGCCTGATGACATAGATTTCATTGCTGAGTGATATTGCATTGTACGTAAGTACCACAACTTCTTTATCCATTTTTCGCTTTCTGTGATATTGAACTTGTACCGTAAACGAGGTTCTTGTAAACAGAGCCGTCCCAAACTTTGGGGTGGCTGTGTCTTTTTGATTTTAATTTCCCTAAGCTATAGGACCATAAGTGGAAGTGCCCTAGGCTCTGTTGCTTTGTTTTTTAGATGTTTCAGGAAACACCATACACTTCTCCAGAGTGGCTGTTGGCAATTTACATCCCGCCCATCAGCATAACAAGGCTCCCAATTCTCCATGAGCTGTCCTGCCTTTCTGAATTTTACACTTTTTTCAGATGGCCCTTTTGACCGGGGGGCAGTGAGACTTCATTGTAGTGCAGATTTCCTTTGCAAGCTTGCTTGGTTGGCCAAAAAGGGCGTATGCGTTTTTTCCTGAATATATTCAGGAAAAAACGCATACGCCCTTTTTGGCCAAGTGCATCATTGTGGACATTCTGTCTCTTTTCCTATGCTTTACATGCAATTCCAGTCTACCTCCTGAAATCGGATTCCTGCAATTCTGCCCCGCTTTCGAGTCCTCTTGGCAGCCTTACTTCAATATATTTTTGGACGATAGCTGTCATTTTTAACTCTGCAGGTTTGTGAATTACAGTGCCCCTGAGCTCCTTTCTTCAACTCGCTTTCTTGTGAGCTGGCCGCAACACCGCTGCATGGCTTCAGGCCCTAGTGTGGTTCTGGCATGGCACGCTGAGCCTTTGGTTAATTCCTCTTCCTGGTGGGAAATGAGAGTTAAATTTGCCCATCCAGACACCTCCAGCTAGTCTCTCATTGGTTCTCCCTATTCCTGTTCATTTTCCGCAGAAATTGCAAACTGGGCCAAACAGGAGGTTAAAGGCACTGACTCTCCAAGTGGGGAGAGTGTTAGTAAACGTATGGAATGTTGCACCCGAGTACCAGGGGACAAAAACTGAGACACATTTGAACACGTTTCCCGATCACACGGTGGATCATACTCTGGGTTCCACATGCATGTTTTAGCTGAAGGAAGAATCCCTTAAACCTGGAGAGTTGAGACCCATGGAATGGCTACCATGCAATATGACTTCAAAGGGTCTGCATTTGCTCATCAAACCTCACCAATCCTATCACTGCTGCGTTTATGCCGCTGTACACATGCTTGATTCTCTTTTGGAGACATATAAATCCATAGGTTTTAAGATTATTACTAGTCAGGTATATTCTTAGGCGATTAATATGTGGTGTAGAGTCCACTTCGTTGAGCAAGGAGTAGCTCTTGTCTATTACATATTTGGCTTATGGAATGGTATCTGTGCTAATTTCAATCTCTGGTTTTATGCAGAACCCCAACTCACCTTTCCCCTTAAGCAAGCATAAGTTGGTTTTCTACATTTGAGACCGAGTTCTGTTTTGTAATTCAGTTTCTGTGTAGCCAAGTTTACATTCCGTGTAGTAGTGATATCTTATGATGTTTCTTTTTCTGTGTGACTTATCTCACTTAGAATCATCGTACCTGAATCCACTCATTATGCTGCTACGGGCCTGATGATATAGATTTCATTGCTGAGTGATATTGCATTGTACGTAAGTACCACAAATTCTTTATCCATTTTTCACCTTCTGTGATATTGAATTTGTACTGTAAACGAGGTTCTTGTAAACAGAGCCGTCCCAAACTTTGGGGTGGCTGTGTCTTTTTGATTTTAATTTCCCTAAGCTATAGGACCATAAGTGGAAGTGCCCTAGGCTCTGTTGCTTTGTTTTTTAGATGTTTCAGGAAACACCATACACTTCTCCAGAGTGGCTGTTGGCAATTTACATCCCGCTCATCAGCATAACAAGGCTCCCAGTTCTCCATGGCCTGTCCTGCCTTTCTGGATTTTATACTTTTTTCAGATGGCCCTTTTGACTGGGGGGCAGTGAGACTTCATTGTAGTGCAGATTTCCTTTGCAAGCTTGCTTGGTTGGCCAAAAAGGGCGTATGCGTTTTTTCCTGAATATATTCAGGAAAAAACGCATACGCCCTTTTTGGCCAAGTGCATCATTGTGGACGTTCTGCCTCTTTTCCTATGCTTTACATGCAATTCCAGTCTACCTCCTGAAATCGGTTTCCTGCAATCCTGCCCCGCTTTCAAGTCCTCTTGGCAGCCTTACTTCAATATATTTTTGGACGATAGCTGTCATTTTTAACTCTGCAGGTTTGTGAATTACAGTGCCCCTGAGCTCCTTTCTTCAACTCACTTTCTTGTGAGCTGGCCGCAACACCGCAGGATTGCTTCAGGCCCTAGTGTGGTTCCGGCATGGCACGCTGAGCCTTTGGTTAATTCCTCTTCCTGGTGGGAAATGAGAGTTAAATTTGCCCATCCAGACACCTCCAGCTAGTCTCTCATTGGTTCTCCCTATTCCTGTTCATTTTCCGCAGAAATTGCAAACTGGGCCAAACAGGAGGTTAAAGGCACTGACTCTCCAAGTGGGGAGAGTGTTAGTAAAGCATCTGGAATGTTGCACCCGAGTACCAGGGGACAAAAACTGAGACACATTTGAACACGTTTCCCGATCACACGGTGGATCATACTCTGGGTTCCACATGCATGTTTTAGCTGAAGGAAGAATCCCTTAAACCTGGAGAGTTGAGACCCATGGAATGGCTACCATGCAATATGACTTCAAAGGGTCTGCATTTGCTCATCAAACCTCACCAATCCTATCACTGCTGCGTTTATGCCGCTGTACACATGCTTGATTCTCTTTTGGAGACATATAAATCCATAGGTTTTAAGATTATTACTAGTCAGGTATATTCTTAGGCGATTAATATGGGGTGTAGAGTCCACTTCGTTGAGCAAGGAGTAGCTCTTGTCTATTACATATTTGGCTTATGGAATGGTATCTGTGCTAATTTCAATCTCTGGTTTTATGCAGAACCCCAACTCACCTTTCCCCTTAAGCAAGCATAAGTTGGTTTTCTACATTTGAGACCGTGTTCTGTTTTGTAATTCAGTTCCTGTGTAGCCAAGTTTACATTCCGTGTATTAGTGATATCTTATGATGTTTCTTTTTCTGTGTGACTTATCTCACTTAGAATCATCGTACCTGAATCCACTCATTATTCTGCTATGGGCCTGATGACATAGATTTCATTGCTGAGTGATATTGCATTGTACGTAAGTACCACAACTTCTTTATCCATTTTTCGCTTTCTGTGATATTGAACTTGTACCGTAAACGAGGTTCTTGTAAACAGAGCCGTCCCAAACTTTGGGGTGGCTGTGTCTTTTTGATTTTAATTTCCCTAAGCTTTAGGACCATAAGTGGAAGTGCCCTAGGCTCTGTTGCTTTGTTTTTTAGATGTTTCAGGAAACACCATACACTTCTCCAGAGTGGCTGTTGGCAATTTACATCCCACCCATCAGCATAACAAGGCTCCCAATTCTCCATGAGCTGTCCTGCCTTTCTGAATTTTACACCTTTTTCAGATGGCCCTTTTGACCGGGGGGCAGTGAGACTTCATTGTAGTGCAGATTTCCTTTGCAAGCTTGCTTGGTTGGCCAAAAAGGGCGTATGCGTTTTTTCCTGAATATATTCAGGAAAAAACGCATACGCCCTTTTTGGCCAAGTGCATCATTGTGGACATTCTGTCTCTTTTCCTATGCTTTACATGCAATTCCAGTCTACCTCCTGAAATCGGATTCCTGCAATTCTGCCCCGCTTTCGAGTCCTCTTGGCAGCCTTACTTCAATATATTTTTGGACGATAGCTGTCATTTTTAACTCTGCAGGTTTGTGAATTACAGTGCCCCTGAGCTCCTTTCTTCAACTCGCTTTCTTGTGAGCTGGCCGCAACACCACAGCATGGCTTCAGGCCCTAGTGTGGTTCTGGCATGGCACGCTGAGCCTTTGGTTAATTCCTCTTCCTGGTGGGAAATGAGAGTTAAATTTGCCCATCCAGACACCTCCAGCTAGTCTCTCATTGGTTCTCCCTATTCCTGTTCATTTTGCGCAGAAATTGCAAACTGGGCCAAACAGGAGGTTAAAGGCACTGACTCTCCAAGTGGGGAGAGTGTTAGTAAACGTATGGAATGTTGCACCCGAGTACCAGGGGACAAAAACTGAGACACATTTGAACACGTTTCCCGATCACACGGTGGATCATACTCTGGGTTCCACATGCATGTTTTAGCTGAAGGAAGAATCCCTTAAACCTGGAGAGTTGAGACCCATGGAATGGCTACCATGCAATATGACTTCAAAGGGTCTGCATTTGCTCATCAAACCTCACCAATCCTATCACTGCTGCGTTTATGCCGCTGTACACATGCTTGATTCTCTTTTGGAGACATATAAATCCATAGGTTTTAAGATTATTACTAGTCAGGTATATTCTTAGGCGATTAATATGTGGTGTAGAGTCCACTTCGTTGAGCAAGGAGTAGCTCTTGTCTATTACATATTTGGCTTATGGAATGGTATCTGTGCTAATTTCAATCTCTGGTTTTATGCAGAACCCCAACTCACCTTTCCCCTTAAGCAAGCATAAGTTGGTTTTCTACATTTGAGACCGAGTTCTGTTTTGTAATTCAGTTTCTGTGTAGCCAAGTTTACATTCCGTGTAGTAGTGATATCTTATGATGTTTCTTTTTCTGTGTGACTTATCTCACTTAGAATCATCGTACCTGAATCCACTCATTATGCTGCTACGGGCCTGATGATATAGATTTCATTGCTGAGTGATATTGCATTGTACGTAAGTACCACAAATTCTTTATCCATTTTTCACCTTCTGTGATATTGAATTTGTACTGTAAACGAGGTTCTTGTAAACAGAGCCGTCCCAAACTTTGGGGTGGCTGTGTCTTTTTGATTTTAATTTCCCTAAGCTATAGGACCATAAGTGGAAGTGCCCTAGGCTCTGTTGCTTTGTTTTTTAGATGTTTCAGGAAACACCATACACTTCTCCAGAGTGGCTGTTGGCAATTTACATCCCGCTCATCAGCATAACAAGGCTCCCAGTTCTCCATGGCCTGTCCTGCCTTTCTGGATTTTATACTTTTTTCAGATGGCCCTTTTGACCGGGGGGCAGTGAGACTTCATTGTAGTGCAGATTTCCTTTGCAAGCTTGCTTGGTTGGCCAAAAAGGGCGTATGCGTTTTTTCCTGAATATATTCAGGAAAAAACGCATACGCCCTTTTTGGCCAAGTGCATCATTGTGGACGTTCTGCCTCTTTTCCTATGCTTTACATGCAATTCCAGTCTACCTCCTGAAATCGGTTTCCTGCAATCCTGCCCCGCTTTCAAGTCCTCTTGGCAGCCTTACTTCAATATATTTTTGGACGATAGCTGTCATTTTTAACTCTGCAGGTTTGTGAATTACAGTGCCCCTGAGCTCCTTTCTTCAACTCACTTTCTTGTGAGCTGGCCGCAACACCGCAGGATTGCTTCAGGCCCTAGTGTGGTTCCGGCATGGCACGCTGAGCCTTTGGTTAATTCCTCTTCCTGGTGGGAAATGAGAGTTAAATTTGCCCGTCCAGACACCTCCAGCTAGTCTCTCATTGGTTCTCCCTATTCCTGTTCATTTTCCGCAGAAATTGCAAACTGGGCCAAACAGGAGGTTAAAGGCACTGACTCTCCAAGTGGGGAGAGTGTTAGTAAAGCGTATGGAATGTTGCACCCGAGTACCAGGGGACAAAAACTGAGACACATTTGAACACGTTTCCCGATCACACGGTGGATCATACTCTGGGTTCCACATGCATGTTTTAGCTGAAGGAAGAATCCCTTAAACCTGGAGAGTTGAGACCCATGGAATGGCTACCATGCAATATGACTTCAAAGGGTCTGCATTTGCTCATCAAACCTCACCAATCCTATCACTGCTGCATTTATGCCGCTGTAGACACGCTTGATTCTCTTTCGGAGACATATAAATCCATAGGTTTTAAGATTCTTACCAGTCAGGTATATTCTTAGGCATTTAATATGGGGTGTTGTGTCCACTTCGTTGAGCAAGGAGTAGCTCTTGTCTATTACCTATTTGGCTTATGGAATGGTATCTGTGCTAATTTCAATCTCTGGTTTTATGCAGCACCCCAACTCACCTTTCCCCTTAAGCAAGCATAAGTTGGTTTTCTACATTTGAGATCCTGTTCTGTTTTGTAATTCAGTTCCTGTGTAGCCAAGTTTACATTCCGTGTATTAGTGATATCTTATGATGTTTCTTTTTCTGTGTGACTTATCTCACTTAGAATCATCGTACCTGAATCCACTCATTATGCTGCTATGGGCCTGATGACATAGATTTCATTGCTGAGTGATATTGCATTGTACGTAAGTACCACAACTTCTTTATCCATTTTTCGCTTTCTGTGATATTGAACTTGTACCGTAAACGAGGATCTTGTAAACAGAGCCGTCCCAAACTTTGAGGTGGCTGTGTCTTTTTGATTTTAATTTCCCTAAGCTATAGGACCATAAGTGGAAGTGCCCTAGGCTCTGTTGCTTTGTTTTTTAGATGTTTCAGGAAACACCATACACTTCTCCAGAGTGGCTGTTGGCAATTTACATCCCGCCCATCAGCATAACAAGGCTCCCATGTCTCCATGGCCTGTCCGGCCTTTCTGGATTTTACACATTTTTCAGATGGCCCTTTTGACTGGGGGGCAGTGAGACTTCATTGTAGTGCAGATTTCCTTTGCAAGCTTGCTTGGTTGGCCAAAAAGGGCGTATGCGTTTTTTCCTGAATATATTCAGGAAAAAACGCATACGCCCTTTTTGGCCAAGTGCATCATTGTGGACGTTCTGTCTCTTTTCCTATGCTTTACATGCAATTCCAGTCTACCTCCTGAAATCGGATTCCTGCAATTCTGCCCCGCTTTTGAGTCCTCTTGGCAGCCTTACTTCAATATATTTTTGGACGATAGCTGTCATTTATAACTCTGCAGGTTTGTGAATTACATTGCCCCTGAGCTCCTTTCTTCAACTCGCTTTCTTGTGAGCTGGCCGCAACACTGCAGCATTGCTTCAGGCCCTAGTGTGGTTCCGGCATGGCACGCTGAGCCTTTGGTTAATTCCTCTTCCTGGTGGGAAATGAGAGTTAAATTTGCCCGTCCAGACACCTCCAGCTAGTCTCTCATTGGTTCTCCCTATTCCTGTTCATTTTCCGCAGAAATTGCAAACTGGGCCAAACAGGAGGTTAAAGGCACTGACTCTCCAAGTGGGGAGAGTGTTAGTAAAGCGTATGGAATGTTGCACCCGAGTACCAGGGGACAAAAACTGAGACACATTTGAACACGTTTCCCGATCACACGGTGGATCATACTCTGGGTTCCACATGCATGTTTTAGCTGAAGGAAGAATCCCTTAAACCTGGAGAGTTGAGACCCATGGAATGGCTACCATGCAATATGACTTCAAAGGGTCTGCATTTGCTCATCAAACCTCACCAATCCTATCACTGCTGCATTTATGCCGCTGTACACATGCTTGATTCTCTTTTGGAGACATATAAATCCATAGGTTTTAAGATTATTACTAGTCAGGTATATTCTTAGGCGATTAATATGTGGTGTAGAGTCCACTTCGTTGAGCAAGGAGTAGCTCTTGTCTATTACATATTTGGCTTATGGAATGGTATCTGTGCTAATTTCAATCTCTGGTTTTATGCAGAACCCCAACTCACCTTTCCCCTTAAGCAAGCATAAGTTGGTTTTCTACATTTGAGACCGTGTTCTGTTTTGTAATTCAGTTTCTGTGTAGCCAAGTTTACATTCCGTGTAGTAGTGATATCTTATGATGTTTCTTTTTCTGTGTGACTTATCTCACTTAGAATCATCGTACCTGAATCCACTCATTATGCTGCTACGGGCCTGATGATATAGATTTCATTGCTGAGTGATATTGCATTGTACGTAAGTACCACAAATTCTTTATCCATTTTTCACCTTCTGTGATATTGAATTTGTACTGTAAATGAGGTTCTTGTAAACAGAGCCGTCCCAAACTTTGGGGTGGCTGTGTCTTTTTGATTTTAATTTCCCTAAGCTATAGGACCATAAGTGGAAGTGCCCTAGGCTCTGTTGCTTTGTTTTTTAGATGTTTCAGGAAACACCATACACTTCTCCAGAGTGGCTGTTGGCAATTTACATCCCGCCCATCAGCATAACAAGGCTCCCAGTTCTCCATGGCCTGTCCTGCTTTTCTGGATTTTATACTTTTTTCAGATGGCCCTTTTGACCGGGGGGCAGTGAGACTTCATTGTAGTGCAGATTTCCTTTGCAAGCTTGCTTGGTTGGCCAAAAAGGGCGTATGCGTTTTTTCCTGAATATATTCAGGAAAAAACGCATACGCCCTTTTTGGCCAAGTGCATCATTGTGGACGTTCTGCCTCTTTTCCTATGCTTTACATGCAATTCCAGTCTACCTCCTGAAATCGGTTTCCTGCAATCCTGCCCCGCTTTCAAGTCCTCTTGGCAGCCTTACTTCAATATATTTTTGGACGATAGCTGTCATTTTTAACTCTGCAGGTTTGTGAATTACAGTGCCCCTGAGCTCCTTTCTTCAACTCACTTTCTTGTGAGCTGGCCGCAACACCGCAGGATTGCTTCAGGCCCTAGTGTGGTTCCGGCATGGCACGCTGAGCCTTTGGTTAATTCCTCTTCCTGGTGGGAAATGAGAGTTAAATTTGCCCATCCAGACACCTCCAGCTAGTCTCTCATTGGTTCTCCCTATTCCTGTTCATTTTCCGCAGAAATTGCAAACTGGGCCAAACAGGAGGTTAAAGGCACTGACTCTCCAAGTGGGGAGAGTGTTAGTAAAGCATCTGGAATGTTGCACCCGAGTACCAGGGGACAAAAACTGAGACACATTTGAACACGTTTCCCGATCACACGGTGGATCATACTCTGGGTTCCACATGCATGTTTTAGCTGAAGGAAGAATCCCTTAAACCTGGAGAGTTGAGACCCATGGAATGGCTACCATGCAATATGACTTCAAAGGGTCTGCATTTGCTCATCAAACCTCACCAATCCTATCACTGCTGCGTTTATGCCGCTGTACACATGCTTGATTCTCTTTTGGAGACATATAAATCCATAGGTTTTAAGATTATTACTAGTCAGGTATATTCTTAGGCGATTAATATGGGGTGTAGAGTCCACTTCGTTGAGCAAGGAGTAGCTCTTGTCTATTACATATTTGGCTTATGGAATGGTATCTGTGCTAATTTCAATCTCTGGTTTTATGCAGAACCCCAACTCACCTTTCCCCTTAAGCAAGCATAAGTTGGTTTTCTACATTTGAGACCGTGTTCTGTTTTGTAATTCAGTTCCTGTGTAGCCAAGTTTACATTCCGTGTAGTAGTGATATCTTATGATGTTTCTTTTTCTGTGTGACTTATCTCACTTAGAATCATCGTACCTGAATCCACTCATTATTCTGCTATGGGCCTGATGACATAGATTTCATTGCTGAGTGATATTGCATTGTACGTAAGTACCACAACTTCTTTATCCATTTTTCGCTTTCTGTGATATTGAACTTGTACCGTAAACGAGGTTCTTGTAAACAGAGCCGTCCCAAACTTTGGGGTGGCTGTGTCTTTTTGATTTTAATTTCCCTAAGCTATAGGACCATAAGTGGAAGTGCCCTAGGCTCTGTTGCTTTGTTTTTTAGATGTTTCAGGAAACACCATACACTTCTCCAGAGTGGCTGTTGGCAATTTACATCCCGCCCATCAGCATAACAAGGCTCCCAATTCTCCATGAGCTGTCCTGCCTTTCTGAATTTTACACTTTTTTCAGATGGCCCTTTTGACCGGGGGGCAGTGAGACTTCATTGTAGTGCAGATTTCCTTTGCAAGCTTGCTTGGTTGGCCAAAAAGGGCGTATGCGTTTTTTCCTGAATATATTCAGGAAAAAACGCATACGCCCTTTTTGGCCAAGTGCATCATTGTGGACATTCTGTCTCTTTTCCTATGCTTTACATGCAATTCCAGTCTACCTCCTGAAATCGGATTCCTGCAATTCTGCCCCGCTTTCGAGTCCTCTTGGCAGCCTTACTTCAATATATTTTTGGACGATAGCTGTCATTTTTAACTCTGCAGGTTTGTGAATTACAGTGCCCCTGAGCTCCTTTCTTCAACTCGCTTTCTTGTGAGCTGGCCGCAACACCGCTGCATGGCTTCAGGCCCTAGTGTGGTTCTGGCATGGCACGCTGAGCCTTTGGTTAATTCCTCTTCCTGGTGGGAAATGAGAGTTAAATTTGCCCATCCAGACACCTCCAGCTAGTCTCTCATTGGTTCTCCCTATTCCTGTTCATTTTCCGCAGAAATTGCAAACTGGGCCAAACAGGAGGTTAAAGGCACTGACTCTCCAAGTGGGGAGAGTGTTAGTAAACGTATGGAATGTTGCACCCGAGTACCAGGGGACAAAAACTGAGACACATTTGAACACGTTTCCCGATCACACGGTGGATCATACTCTGGGTTCCACATGCATGTTTTAGCTGAAGGAAGAATCCCTTAAACCTGGAGAGTTGAGACCCATGGAATGGCTACCATGCAATATGACTTCAAAGGGTCTGCATTTGCTCATCAAACCTCACCAATCCTATCACTGCTGCGTTTATGCCGCTGTACACATGCTTGATTCTCTTTTGGAGACATATAAATCCATAGGTTTTAAGATTATTACTAGTCAGGTATATTCTTAGGCGATTAATATGTGGTGTAGAGTCCACTTCGTTGAGCAAGGAGTAGCTCTTGTCTATTACATATTTGGCTTATGGAATGGTATCTGTGCTAATTTCAATCTCTGGTTTTATGCAGAACCCCAACTCACCTTTCCCCTTAAGCAAGCATAAGTTGGTTTTCTACATTTGAGACCGAGTTCTGTTTTGTAATTCAGTTTCTGTGTAGCCAAGTTTACATTCCGTGTAGTAGTGATATCTTATGATGTTTCTTTTTCTGTGTGACTTATCTCACTTAGAATCATCGTACCTGAATCCACTCATTATGCTGCTACGGGCCTGATGATATAGATTTCATTGCTGAGTGATATTGCATTGTACGTAAGTACCACAAATTCTTTATCCATTTTTCACCTTCTGTGATATTGAATTTGTACTGTAAACGAGGTTCTTGTAAACAGAGCCGTCCCAAACTTTGGGGTGGCTGTGTCTTTTTGATTTTAATTTCCCTAAGCTATAGGACCATAAGTGGAAGTGCCCTAGGCTCTGTTGCTTTGTTTTTTAGATGTTTCAGGAAACACCATACACTTCTCCAGAGTGGCTGTTGGCAATTTACATCCCGCTCATCAGCATAACAAGGCTCCCAGTTCTCCATGGCCTGTCCTGCCTTTCTGGATTTTATACTTTTTTCAGATGGCCCTTTTGACTGGGGGGCAGTGAGACTTCATTGTAGTGCAGATTTCCTTTGCAAGCTTGCTTGGTTGGCCAAAAAGGGCGTATGCGTTTTTTCCTGAATATATTCAGGAAAAAACGCATACGCCCTTTTTGGCCAAGTGCATCATTGTGGACGTTCTGCCTCTTTTCCTATGCTTTACATGCAATTCCAGTCTACCTCCTGAAATCGGTTTCCTGCAATCCTGCCCCGCTTTCAAGTCCTCTTGGCAGCCTTACTTCAATATATTTTTGGACGATAGCTGTCATTTTTAACTCTGCAGGTTTGTGAATTACAGTGCCCCTGAGCTCCTTTCTTCAACTCACTTTCTTGTGAGCTGGCCGCAACACCGCAGGATTGCTTCAGGCCCTAGTGTGGTTCCGGCATGGCACGCTGAGCCTTTGGTTAATTCCTCTTCCTGGTGGGAAATGAGAGTTAAATTTGCCCATCCAGACACCTCCAGCTAGTCTCTCATTGGTTCTCCCTATTCCTGTTCATTTTCCGCAGAAATTGCAAACTGGGCCAAACAGGAGGTTAAAGGCACTGACTCTCCAAGTGGGGAGAGTGTTAGTAAAGCATCTGGAATGTTGCACCCGAGTACCAGGGGACAAAAACTGAGACACATTTGAACACGTTTCCCGATCACACGGTGGATCATACTCTGGGTTCCACATGCATGTTTTAGCTGAAGGAAGAATCCCTTAAACCTGGAGAGTTGAGACCCATGGAATGGCTACCATGCAATATGACTTCAAAGGGTCTGCATTTGCTCATCAAACCTCACCAATCCTATCACTGCTGCGTTTATGCCGCTGTACACATGCTTGATTCTCTTTTGGAGACATATAAATCCATAGGTTTTAAGATTATTACTAGTCAGGTATATTCTTAGGCGATTAATATGGGGTGTAGAGTCCACTTCGTTGAGCAAGGAGTAGCTCTTGTCTATTACATATTTGGCTTATGGAATGGTATCTGTGCTAATTTCAATCTCTGGTTTTATGCAGAACCCCAACTCACCTTTCCCCTTAAGCAAGCATAAGTTGGTTTTCTACATTTGAGACCGTGTTCTGTTTTGTAATTCAGTTCCTGTGTAGCCAAGTTTACATTCCGTGTATTAGTGATATCTTATGATGTTTCTTTTTCTGTGTGACTTATCTCACTTAGAATCATCGTACCTGAATCCACTCATTATTCTGCTATGGGCCTGATGACATAGATTTCATTGCTGAGTGATATTGCATTGTACGTAAGTACCACAACTTCTTTATCCATTTTTCGCTTTCTGTGATATTGAACTTGTACCGTAAACGAGGTTCTTGTAAACAGAGCCGTCCCAAACTTTGGGGTGGCTGTGTCTTTTTGATTTTAATTTCCCTAAGCTTTAGGACCATAAGTGGAAGTGCCCTAGGCTCTGTTGCTTTGTTTTTTAGATGTTTCAGGAAACACCATACACTTCTCCAGAGTGGCTGTTGGCAATTTACATCCCACCCATCAGCATAACAAGGCTCCCAATTCTCCATGAGCTGTCCTGCCTTTCTGAATTTTACACCTTTTTCAGATGGCCCTTTTGACCGGGGGGCAGTGAGACTTCATTGTAGTGCAGATTTCCTTTGCAAGCTTGCTTGGTTGGCCAAAAAGGGCGTATGCGTTTTTTCCTGAATATATTCAGGAAAAAACGCATACGCCCTTTTTGGCCAAGTGCATCATTGTGGACATTCTGTCTCTTTTCCTATGCTTTACATGCAATTCCAGTCTACCTCCTGAAATCGGATTCCTGCAATTCTGCCCCGCTTTCGAGTCCTCTTGGCAGCCTTACTTCAATATATTTTTGGACGATAGCTGTCATTTTTAACTCTGCAGGTTTGTGAATTACAGTGCCCCTGAGCTCCTTTCTTCAACTCGCTTTCTTGTGAGCTGGCCGCAACACCACAGCATGGCTTCAGGCCCTAGTGTGGTTCTGGCATGGCACGCTGAGCCTTTGGTTAATTCCTCTTCCTGGTGGGAAATGAGAGTTAAATTTGCCCATCCAGACACCTCCAGCTAGTCTCTCATTGGTTCTCCCTATTCCTGTTCATTTTGCGCAGAAATTGCAAACTGGGCCAAACAGGAGGTTAAAGGCACTGACTCTCCAAGTGGGGAGAGTGTTAGTAAACGTATGGAATGTTGCACCCGAGTACCAGGGGACAAAAACTGAGACACATTTGAACACGTTTCCCGATCACACGGTGGATCATACTCTGGGTTCCACATGCATGTTTTAGCTGAAGGAAGAATCCCTTAAACCTGGAGAGTTGAGACCCATGGAATGGCTACCATGCAATATGACTTCAAAGGGTCTGCATTTGCTCATCAAACCTCACCAATCCTATCACTGCTGCGTTTATGCCGCTGTACACATGCTTGATTCTCTTTTGGAGACATATAAATCCATAGGTTTTAAGATTATTACTAGTCAGGTATATTCTTAGGCGATTAATATGTGGTGTAGAGTCCACTTCGTTGAGCAAGGAGTAGCTCTTGTCTATTACATATTTGGCTTATGGAATGGTATCTGTGCTAATTTCAATCTCTGGTTTTATGCAGAACCCCAACTCACCTTTCCCCTTAAGCAAGCATAAGTTGGTTTTCTACATTTGAGACCGAGTTCTGTTTTGTAATTCAGTTTCTGTGTAGCCAAGTTTACATTCCGTGTAGTAGTGATATCTTATGATGTTTCTTTTTCTGTGTGACTTATCTCACTTAGAATCATCGTACCTGAATCCACTCATTATGCTGCTACGGGCCTGATGATATAGATTTCATTGCTGAGTGATATTGCATTGTACGTAAGTACCACAAATTCTTTATCCATTTTTCACCTTCTGTGATATTGAATTTGTACTGTAAACGAGGTTCTTGTAAACAGAGCCGTCCCAAACTTTGGGGTGGCTGTGTCTTTTTGATTTTAATTTCCCTAAGCTATAGGACCATAAGTGGAAGTGCCCTAGGCTCTGTTGCTTTGTTTTTTAGATGTTTCAGGAAACACCATACACTTCTCCAGAGTGGCTGTTGGCAATTTACATCCCGCTCATCAGCATAACAAGGCTCCCAGTTCTCCATGGCCTGTCCTGCCTTTCTGGATTTTATACTTTTTTCAGATGGCCCTTTTGACCGGGGGGCAGTGAGACTTCATTGTAGTGCAGATTTCCTTTGCAAGCTTGCTTGGTTGGCCAAAAAGGGCGTATGCGTTTTTTCCTGAATATATTCAGGAAAAAACGCATACGCCCTTTTTGGCCAAGTGCATCATTGTGGACGTTCTGCCTCTTTTCCTATGCTTTACATGCAATTCCAGTCTACCTCCTGAAATCGGTTTCCTGCAATCCTGCCCCGCTTTCAAGTCCTCTTGGCAGCCTTACTTCAATATATTTTTGGACGATAGCTGTCATTTTTAACTCTGCAGGTTTGTGAATTACAGTGCCCCTGAGCTCCTTTCTTCAACTCACTTTCTTGTGAGCTGGCCGCAACACCGCAGGATTGCTTCAGGCCCTAGTGTGGTTCCGGCATGGCACGCTGAGCCTTTGGTTAATTCCTCTTCCTGGTGGGAAATGAGAGTTAAATTTGCCCGTCCAGACACCTCCAGCTAGTCTCTCATTGGTTCTCCCTATTCCTGTTCATTTTCCGCAGAAATTGCAAACTGGGCCAAACAGGAGGTTAAAGGCACTGACTCTCCAAGTGGGGAGAGTGTTAGTAAAGCATCTGGAATGTTGCACCCGAGTACCAGGGGACAAAAACTGAGACACATTTGAACACGTTTCCCGATCACACGGTGGATCATACTCTGGGTTCCACATGCATGTTTTAGCTGAAGGAAGAATCCCTTAAACCTGGAGAGTTGAGACCCATGGAATGGCTACCATGCAATATGACTTCAAAGGGTCTGCATTTGCTCATCAAACCTCACCAATCCTATCACTGCTGCGTTTATGCCGCTGTACACATGATTGATTCTCTTTTGGAGACATATAAATCCATAGGTTTTAAGATTATTACTAGTCAGGTATATTCTTAGGCGATTAATATGTGGTGTAGAGTCCACTTCGTTGAACAAGGAGTAGCTCTTGTCTATTACATATTTGGCTTATGGAATGGTATCTGTGCTAATTTCAATCTCTGGTTTTATGCAGAACCCCAACTCACCTTTCCCCTTAAGCAAGCATAAGTTGGTTTTCTACATTTGAGACCGTGTTCTGTTTTGTAATTCAGTTTCTGTGTAGCCAAGTTTACATTCCGTGTAGTAGTGATATCTTATGATGTTTCTTTTTCTGTGTGACTTATCTCACTTAGAATCATCGTACCTGAATCCACTCATTATGCTGCTACGGGCCTGATGATATAGATTTCATTGCTGAGTGATATTGCATTGTACGTAAGTACCACAAATTCTTTATCCATTTATCACCTTCTGTGATATTGAATTTGTACTGTAAATGAGGTTCTTGTAAACAGAGCCGTCCCAAACTTTGGGGTGGCTGTGTCTTTTTGATTTTAATTTCCCTAAGCTATAGGACCATAAGTGGAAGTGCCCTAGGCTCTGTTGCTTTGTTTTTTAGATGTTTCAGGAAACACCATACACTTCTCCAGAGTGGCTGTTGGCAATTTACATCCCGCCCATCAGCATAACAAGGCTCCCAGTTCTCCATGGCCTGTCCTGCCTTTCTGGATTTTATACTTTTTTCAGATGGCCCTTTTGACCGGGGGGCAGTGAGACTTCATTGTAGTGCAGATTTCCTTTGCAAGCTTGCTTGGTTGGCCAAAAAGGGCGTATGCGTTTTTTCCTGAATATATTCAGGAAAAAACGCATACGCCCTTTTTGGCCAAGTGCATCATTGTGGACGTTCTGCCTCTTTTCCTATGCTTTACATGCAATTCCAGTCTACCTCCTGAAATCGGTTTCCTGCAATCCTGCCCCGCTTTCAAGTCCTCTTGGCAGCCTTACTTCAATATATTTTTGGACGATAGCTGTCATTTTTAACTCTGCAGGTTTGTGAATTACAGTGCCCCTGTGCTCCTTTCTTCAACTCACTTTCTTGTGAGCTGGCCGCAACACCGCAGGATTGCTTCAGGCCCTAGTGTGGTTCCGGCATGGCACGCTGAGCCTTTGGTTAATTCCTCTTCCTGGTGGGAAATGAGAGTTAAATTTGCCCATCCAGACACCTCCAGCTAGTCTCTCATTGGTTCTCCCTATTCCTGTTCATTTTCCGCAGAAATTGCAAACTGGGCCAAACAGGAGGTTAAAGGCACTGACTCTCCAAGTGGGGAGAGTGTTAGTAAAGCATCTGGAATGTTGCACCCGAGTACCAGGGGACAAAAACTGAGACACATTTGAACACGTTTCCCGATCACACGGTGGATCATACTCTGGGTTCCACATGCATGTTTTAGCTGAAGGAAGAATCCCTTAAACCTGGAGAGTTGAGACCCATGGAATGGCTACCATGCAATATGACTTCAAAGGGTCTGCATTTGCTCATCAAACCTCACCAATCCTATCACTGCTGCGTTTATGCCGCTGTACACATGCTTGATTCTCTTTTGGAGACATATAAATCCATAGGTTTTAAGATTATTACTAGTCAGGTATATTCTTAGGCGATTAATATGGGGTGTAGAGTCCACTTCGTTGAGCAAGGAGTAGCTCTTGTCTATTACATATTTGGCTTATGGAATGGTATCTGTGCTAATTTCAATCTCTGGTTTTATGCAGAACCCCAACTCACCTTTCCCCTTAAGCAAGCATAAGTTGGTTTTCTACATTTGAGACCGTGTTCTGTTTTGTAATTCAGTTCCTGTGTAGCCAAGTTTACATTCCGTGTATTAGTGATATCTTATGATGTTTCTTTTTCTGTGTGACTTATCTCACTTAGAATCATCGTACCTGAATCCACTCATTATGCTGCTATGGGCCTGATGACATAGATTTCATTGCTGAGTGATATTGCATTGTACGTAAGTACCACAACTTCTTTATCCATTTTTCGCTTTCTGTGATATTAAACTTGTACCGTAAATGAGGTTCTTGTAAACAGAGCCGTCCCAAACTTTGGGGTGGCTGTGTCTTTTTGATTTTAATTTCCCTAAGCTTTAGGACCATAAGTGGAAGTGCCCTAGGCTCTGTTGCTTTGTTTTTTAGATGTTTCAGGAAACACCATACACTTCTCCAGAGTGGCTGTTGGCAATTTACATCCCGCCCATCAGCATAACAAGGCTCCCAATTCTCCATGAGCTGTCCTGCCTTTCTGAATTTTACACTTTTTTCAGATGGCCCTTTTGACCGGGGGGCAGTGAGACTTCATTGTAGTGCAGATTTCCTTTGCAAGCTTGCTTGGTTGGCCAAAAAGGGCGTATGCGTTTTTTCCTGAATATATTCAGGAAAAAACGCATACGCCCTTTTTGGCCAAGTACATCATTGTGGACGTTCTGCCTCTTTTCCTATGCTTTACATGCAATTCCAGTCTACCTCCTGAAACCGGTTTCCTGCAATTCTGCCCCACTTTCAAATCCTCTTGGCAGCCTTACTTCAATATATTTTTGGACGATAGCTGTCATTTATAACTCTGCAGGTTTGTGAATTACAGTGCCCCTGAGCTCCTTTCTTCAACTCGCTTTCTTGTGCGCTGGCCGCAACACCGCAGCATTGCTTCAGGCCCTAGTGTGGTTCCGGAATGGCATGCTGAGCCTTTGGTTAATTCCTCTTCCTGGTGGGAAATGAGAGTTAAATTTGCCCGTCCAGACACCTCCAGCTAGTCTCTCATTGGTTCTCCCTATTCCTGTTCATTTTCCGCAGAAATTGCAAACTTGGCCAAACAGGAGTTTAAAGGCACTGACTCTCCAAGTGGGGAGAGTGTTAGTAAAGCGTCTGGAATGTTGCACCCGAGTACCAGGGGACGAAACCTGAGACACATTTGAACACGTTTCCCGATCACACGGTGGATCATACTCTGGGTTCCAAATGCATGTTTTAGCTGAAGGAAGAATCCCTTAAACCTGGAGAGTTGAGACCCATGGAATGGGTACCATGCAATATGACTTCAAAGGGTCTGCATTTGCTCACCGAACCTCACCAATCCTATCACTGCTGCGTTTATGCCGCTGTACACACGCTTGATTCTCTTTCGGAGACATAGAAATCCATAGGTTTTAAGATTCTTACTAGTCAGGTATATTCTTAGGCGTTTAATATGGGGTGTTGATTCCACTTGGTTGAGAAAGGAGTAGCTCTTGTCTATTACATATTTGGCTTATGGAACGGTATCTGTGCTAATTTCAATCTCTGGTTTTATGCAGCACCCCAACTCACCTTTCCCCTTAAGAAAGCATAAGTTGGTTTTCTACATTTGAGACCCTGTTCTGTTTTGTAATTCTGTTCCTGTGTAGCCAAGTTTACATTCCGTGTAGTAGTGATATCTTATGATGTTTCTTTTTCTGTGTGACTTATCTCACTTAGAATCATCGTACATGAATCCACTTATTATGCTGCTATGGGCCTGATGACATAGATTTCATTGCTGAGTGATATTGCATTGTACGTAAGTACCACAACTTCTTTATCCATTTTTCACTTTCTGTGATATTGAACTTGTACTGTAAACGAGGTTCTTGTAAACAGAGCCGTCCCAAACTTTGGGGTGGCTGTGTCTTTTTGATTTTAATTTCCCTAAGCTATAGGACCATAAGTGGAAGTGCCCTAGGCTCTGTTGCTTTGTTTTGTAGATGTTTCAGGAAACACCATACACTTCTCCAGAGTGGCTGTTGGCAATTTACATCCCGCCCATCAGCATAACAAGGCTCCCAGTTCTCCATGGCCTGTCCTGCCTTTCTGGATTTTACACTTTTTTCAGATGTCCCTTTTGACCGGGGGGCAGTGAGACTTCTTGTAGTGCAGATTTCCTTTGCAAGCTTGCTTGGTTGGCCAAAAAGGGCGTATGCGTTTTTTCCTGAATATATTCAGGAAAAAACGCATACGCCCTTTTTGGCCAAGTGCATCATTGTGGACGTTCTGCCTCTTTTCCTATGCTTTACATGCAATTCCAGTCTACCTCCTGAAATCGGATTCCTGCAATTCTGCCCCGCTTTCAAGTCCTCTTGGCAGCCTTACTTCAATATATTTTTGGACGATAGCTGTCATTTTTAACTCTGCAGGTTTGTGTATTACAGTGCCCCTGAGCTGCTTTCTTCAACTCGCTTTCTTGTGAGCTGGCCGCAACACCGCAGGATTGCTTCAGGCCCTAGTGTGGTTCCGGCATGGCAAGCTGAGCCTTTGGTTAATTCCTCTTCCTGGTGGGAAATGAGAGTTAAATTTGCCCGTCCAGACACCTCCAGATAGTCTCTCATTGGTTCTCCCTATTCCTGTTCATCTTCCGCAGAAATTGCAAACTGGGCCAAACAGGAGGTTAAAGGCACTGACTCTCCAAGTGGGGAGAGTGTTAGTAAAGCGTCTGGAATGTTGCACCCGAGTACGAGGAGACGAAACCTAAGACACATTTCAACACGTTTCCCGATCACACGGTGGATCATACTCTGGGTTCCACATGCATGTTTTAGGTGAAGGAAGAATCCCTTAAACCTGGAGAGTTGAGACCCATGGAATGGGTACCATGCAATATGACTTCAAAGTTTCTGCATTGGCTCACCGAACCTCACCAATCCTATCACTGCTTTGCTTATGCCACTGTACACACGCTTGATTCCCTTTCGGAGACATATAAATCCATAGGTTTTAAGATTCTTACTAGTCAGGTATATTCCTAGACGTTTAATATGGGGTGTTGAGTCCTCTTCGTTGAGCAAGGAGTAGCTCTTGTCTATTACATATTTGGCTTATGGAACGGTATCTGTGCTAATTTCAATCTCTGGTTTTATGCAGCACCCCAATTCACCTTTCCCCTTAAGCAAGCATAAGTTGGTTTTCTACATTTGAGACACTGTTCTGTTTTGTATTTCAGTTCCTGGGTAGCCAAGTTTACATTCCGTGTAGTAGGGATATCTTATGATGTTTCTTTTTCTGTGTGACTTATTTCACTTAGAATCATCGTACCTGAATCCACTCATTATGCTGCTACGGGCCTGATGATATACATTTCATTGCTGAGTGATATTGCATTGTACGTAAGTACCACAAATTGTTTATCCATTTTTCGCTTTCTGTGATATTGAACTTGTACCATAAATGAGGTTCTTGTAAACAGAGCCGTCCCAAACTTTGGGGTGGCTGTTTCTTTTTGATTTTAATTTCCCTAAGCTATAGGACCATAAGTGGAAGTGCCCTAGGCTCTGTTGCTTTGTTTTTTAGATGTTTCAGGAAACACCATACACTTCTCCAGAGTGGCTGTTGGCAATTTACATCCAGCCCATCAGCATAACAAGGCTCCCAGTCCTCCATGGCCTGTCCGGCCTTTCTGGATTTTACACTTTTTTCAGATGGCCCTTTTGACTGGGGGGCAGTGAGACTTCATTGTAGTGCAGATTTCCTTTGCAAGCTTGCTTGGTTGGCCAAAAAGGGCGTATGCGTTTTTTCCTGAATATATTCAGGAAAAAACGCATACGCCCTTTTTGGCCAAGTGCATCATTGTGGACATTCTGTCTCTTTTCCTATGCTTTACATGCAATTCCAGTCTACCTCCTGAAATCGGATTCCTGCAATTCTGCCCCGCTTTCGAGTCCTCTTGGCAGCCTTACTTCAATATATTTTTGGACGATAGCTGTCATTTATAACTCTGCAGGTTTGTGAATTACAGTGCCCCTGAGCTCCTTTCTTCAACTCGCTTTCTTGTGAGCTGGCCGCAACACCGCAGCATTGCTTCAGGCCCTAGTGTGGTTCTGGCATGGCACGCTGAGCCTTTGGTTAATTCCTCTTCCTGGTGGGAAATGAGAGTTAAATTTGCCCGTCCAGACACCTCCAGCTAGTCTCTCATTGGTTCTCCCTATTCCTGTTCATCTTCCGCAGAAATTGCAAACTGGGCCAAACAGGAGGTTAAAGGCACTGACTCTCCAAGTGGGGAGAGTTTTAGTAAAGCGTCTGGAATGTTGCACCCGAGTACCAGGGGACAAAACCTGAGACACATTTGAACATGTTTCCCGATCACACGGTGGATCATACTCTGGGTTCCACATGCATGTTTTAGGTGAAGGAAGAATCCCTTAAACCTGGAGAGTTGAGACCCATGGAATGGGTACCATGCAATATGACTTCAAACGTTCTGCATTGGCTCACCGAACCTCACCAATCCTATCACTGCTGCGCTTATGCCACTGTACACACCCTTGATTCTCTTTCGGAGACATATAAATCCATAGGTTTTAAGATTATTACTAGTCAGGTATATTCTTAGGCGATTAATATGGGGTGTAGAGTCCACTTCGTTGAGCAAGGAGTAGCTCTTGTCTATTACATATTTGGCTTATGGAATGGTATCTGTGCTAATTTCAATCTCTGGTTTTATGCAGAACCCCAACTCACCTTTCCCCTTAAGCAAGCATAAGTTGGTTTTCTACATTTGAGACCGTGTTCTGTTTTGTAATTCAGTTCCTGTGTAGCCAAGTTTACATTCCGTGTATTAGTGATATCTTATGATGTTTCTTTTTCTGTGTGACTTATCTCACTTAGAATCATCGTACCTGAATCCACTCATTATTCTGCTATGGGCCTGATGACATAGATTTCATTGCTGAGTGATATTGCATTGTACGTAAGTACCACAACTTCTTTATCCATTTTTCGCTTTCTGTGATATTGAACTTGTACCGTAAACGAGGTTCTTGTAAACAGAGCCGTCCCAAACTTTGGGGTGGCTGTGTCTTTTTGATTTTAATTTCCCTAAGCTATAGGACCATAAGTGGAAGTGCCCTAGGCTCTGTTGCTTTGTTTTTTAGATGTTTCAGGAAACACCATACACTTCTCCAGAGTGGCTGTTGGCAATTTACATCCCGCCCATCAGCATAACAAGGCTCCCAGTTCTCCATGGCCTGTCCTGCCTTTCTGGATTTTACACTTTTTTCAGATGGCCCTTTTGACTGGGGGGCAGTGAGACTTCATTGTACTGCAGATTTCCTTTGCAAGCTTGCTTGGTTGGCCAAAAAGGGCGTATGCGTTTTTTCCTGAATATATTCAGGAAAAAACGCATACGCCCTTTTTGGCCAAGTGCATCATTGTGGACGTTCTGCCTCTTTTCCTATGCTTTACATGCAATTCCAGTCTACCTCCTGAAATCGGATTCCTGCAATTCTGCCCCGCTTTCGAGTCCTCTTGGCAGCCTTACTTCAATATATTTTTGGACGATAGCTGTCATTTATAACTCTGCAGGTTTGTGAATTACAGTGCCCCTGAGCTCCTTTCTTCAACTCGCTTTCTTGTGAGCTGGCCGCAACACCGCAGGATTGCTTCAGGCCCTAGTGTGGTTCCGGTATGGCACGCTGAGCCTTTGGTTAATTCCTCTTCCTGGTGGGAAATGAGAGTTAAATTTGCCCGTCCAGACACCTCCAGCTAGTCTCTCATTGGTTCTCCCTATTCCTGTTCATTTTCCGCAGAAATTGCAAACTGGGCCAAACAGGAGGTTAAAGGCACTGACTCTCCAAGTGGGGAGAGTTTTAGTAAAGCGTCTGGAATGTTGCACCCGAGTACCAGGGGACGAAAACTGAGACACATTTGAACACGTTTCCCGATCACACGGTGGATCATACTCTGGGTTCCACATGCATGTTTTAGCTGAAGGAAGAATCCCTTAAACCTGGAGAGTTGAGACCCAAGGAATGGGTACCATGCAATATGACTTCAAAGGGTCTGCATTTGCTCACCGAACCTTACCAATCCTATCACTGCTGCATTTATGCCGCTGTAGACACGCTTGATTCTCTTTCGGAGACATATAAATCCATAGGTTTTAAGATTCTTACCAGTCAGGTATATTCTTAGGCATTTAATATGAGGTGTTGAGTCCACTTCGTTGAGCAAGGAGTAGCTCTTGTCTATTACCTATTTGGCTTATGGAATGGTATCTGTGCTAATTTCAATCTCTGGTTTTATGCAGCACCCCAACTCACCTTTCCCCTTAAGCAAGCATAAGTTGGTTTTCTACATTTGAGATCCTGTTCTGTTTTGTAATTCAGTTCCTGTGTAGCCAAGTTTACATTCCGTGTATTAGTGATATCTTATGATGTTTCTTTTTCTGTGTGACTTATCTCACTTAGAATCATCGTACCTGAATCCACTCATTATGCTGCTATGGGCCTGATGACATAGATTTCATTGCTGAGTGATATTGCATTGTACGTAAGTACCACAACTTCTTTATCCATTTTTCGCTTTCTGTGATATTGAACTTGTACTGTAAACGAGGTTCTTGTAAACAGAGCCGTCCCAAACTTTGAGGTGGCTGTGTCTTTTTGATTTTAATTTCCCTAAGCTATAGGACCATAAGTGGAAGTGCCCTAGGCTCTGTTGCTTTGTTTTTTAGATGTTTCAGGAAACACCATACACTTCTCCAGAGTGGCTGTTGGCAATTTACATCCCGCCCATCAGCATAACAAGGCTCCCATGTCTCCATGGCCTGTCCGGCCTTTCTGGATTTTACACTTTTTTCAGATGGCCCTTTTGACTGGGGGGCAGTGAGACTTCATTGTAGTGCAGATTTCCTTTGCAAGCTTGCTTGGTTGGCCAAAAAGGGCGTATGCGTTTTTTCCTGAATATATTCAGGAAAAAACGCATACGCCCTTTTTGGCCAAGTGCATCATTGTGGACATTCTGTCTCTTTTCCTATGCTTTACATGCAATTCCAGTCTACCTCCTGAAATCGGATTCCTGCAATTCTGCCCCGCTTTCGAGTCCTCATGGCAGCCTTACTTCAATATATTTTTGGACGATAGCTGTCATTTTTAACTCTGCAGGTTTGTGAATTACAGTGCCCCTGAGCTCCTTTCTTCAACTCGCTTTCTTGTGAGCTGGCCGCAACACCGCAGCATGGCTTCAGGCCCTAGTGTGGTTCTGGCATGGCACGCTGAGCCTTTGGTTAATTCCTCTTCCTGGTGGGAAATGAGAGTTAAATTTGCCCATCCAGACACCTCCAGCTAGTCTCTCATTGGTTCTCCCTATTCCTGTTCATTTTGCGCAGAAATTGCAAACTGGGCCAAACAGGAGGTTAAAGGCACTGACTCTCCAAGTGGGGAGAGTGTTAGTGAACGTATGGAATGTTGCACCCGAGTACCAGGGGACAAAAACTGAGACACATTTGAACACGTTTCCCGATCACACGGTGGATCATACTCTGGGTTCCACATGCATGTTTTAGCTGAAGGAAGAATCCCTTAAACCTGGAGAGTTGAGACCCATGGAATGGCTACCATGCAATATGACTTCAAAGGGTCTGCATTTGCTCATCAAACCTCACCAATCCTATCACTGCTGCGTTTATGCCGCTGTACACATGCTTGATTCTCTTTTGGAGACATATAAATCCATAGGTTTTAAGATTATTACTAGTCAGGTATATTCTTAGGCGATTAATATGTGGTGTAGAGTCCACTTCGTTGAGCAAGGAGTAGCTCTTGTCTATTACATATTTGGCTTATGGAATGGTATCTGTGCTAATTTCAATCTCTGGTTTTATGCAGAACCCCAACTCACCTTTCCCCTTAAGCAAGCATAAGTTGGTTTTCTACATTTGAGACCGAGTTCTGTTTTGTAATTCAGTTTCTGTGTAGCCAAGTTTACATTCCGTGTAGTAGTGATATCTTATGATGTTTCTTTTTCTGTGTGACTTATCTCACTTAGAATCATCGTACCTGAATCCACTCATTATGCTGCTACGGGCCTGATGATATAGATTTCATTGCTGAGTGATATTGCATTGTACGTAAGTACCACAAATTCTTTATCCATTTTTCACCTTCTGTGATATTGAATTTGTACTGTAAATGAGGTTCTTGTAAACAGAGCCGTCCCAAACTTTGGGGTGGCTGTGTCTTTTTGATTTTAATTTCCCTAAGCTATAGGACCATAAGTGGAAGTGCCCTAGGCTCTGTTGCTTTGTTTTTTAGATGTTTCAGGAAACACCATACACTTCTCCAGAGTGGCTGTTGGCAATTTACATCCCGCCCATCAGCATAACAAGGCTCCCAGTTCTCCATGGCCTGTCCTGCCTTTCTGGATTTTATACTTTTTTCAGATGGCCCTTTTGACCGGGGGGCAGTGAGACTTCATTGTAGTGCAGATTTCCTTTGCAAGCTTGCTTGGTTGGCCAAAAAGGGCGTATGCGTTTTTTCCTGAATATATTCAGGAAAAAACGCATACGCCCTTTTTGGCCAAGTGCATCATTGTGGACGTTCTGCCTCTTTTCCTATGCTTTACATGCAATTCCAGTCTACCTCCTGAAATCGGTTTCCTGCAATCCTACCCCGCTTTCAAGTCCTCTTGGCAGCCTTACTTCAATATATTTTTGGATGATAGCTGTCATTTTTAACTCTGCAGGTTTGTGAATTACAGTGCCCCTGAGCTCCTTTCTTCAACTCACTTTCTTGTGAGCTGGCCGCAACACCGCAGGATTGCTTCAGGACCTAGTGTGGTTCCGGCATGGCACGCTGAGCCTTTGGTTAATTCCTCTTCCTGGTGGGAAATGAGAGTTAAATTTGCCCATCCAGACACCTCCAGCTAGTCTCTCATTGGTTCTCCCTATTCCTGTTCATTTTCCGCAGAAATTGCAAACTGGGCCAAACAGGAGGTTAAAGGCACTGACTCTCCAAGTGGGGAGAGTGTTAGTAAAGCATCTGGAATGTTGCACCCGAGTACCAGGGGACAAAAACTGAGACACATTTGAACACGTTTCCCGATCACACGGTGGATCATACTCTGGGTTCCACATGCATGTTTTAGCTGAAGGAAGAATCCCTTAAACCTGGAGAGTTGAGACCCATGGAATGGGTACCATGCAATATGACTTCAAAGGGTCTGCATTTGCTCACCGAACCTTACCAATCCTATCACTGCTGCATTTATGCCGCTGTAGACACGCTTGATTCTCTTTCGGAGACATATAAATCCATAGGTTTTAAGATTCTTACCAGTCAGGTATATTCTTAGGCATTTAATATGGGGTGTTGAGTCCACTTCGTTGAGCAAGGAGTAGCTCTTGTCTATTACCTATTTGGCTCATGGAATGGTATCTGTGCTAATTTCAATCTCTGGTTTTATGCAGCACCCCAACTCACCTTTCCCCTTAAGCAAGCATAAGTTGGTTTTCTACATTTGAGATCCTGTTCTGTTTTGTAATTCAGTTCCTGTGTAGCCAAGTTTACATTCCGTGTATTAGTGATATCTTATGATGTTTCTTTTTCTGTGTGACTTATCTCACTTAGAATCATCGTACCTGAATCCACTCATTATGCTGCTATGGGCCTGATGACATAGATTTCATTGCTGAGTGATATTGCATTGTACGTAAGTACCACAACTTCTTTATCCATTTTTCGCTTTCTGTGATATTGAACTTGTACCATAAACGAGGATCTTGTAAACAGAGCCGTCCCAAACTTTGAGGTGGCTGTGTCTTTTTTATTTTAATTTCCCTAAGCTATAGGACCATAAGTGGAAGTGCCCTAGGCTCTGTTGCTTTGTTTTTTAGATGTTTCAGGAAACACCATACACTTCTCCAGAGTGGCTGTTGGCAATTTACATCCCGCTCATCAGCATAACAAGGCTCCCATGTCTCCATGGCCTGTCCGGCCTTTCTGGATTTTACACTTTTTTCAGATGGCCCTTTTGACTGGGGGGCAGTGAGACTTCATTGTAGTGCAGATTTCCTTTGCAAGCTTGCTTGGTTGGCCAAAAAGGGCGTATGCGTTTTTTCCTGAATATATTCAGGAAAAAACGCATACGCCCTTTTTGGCCAAGTGCATCATTGTGGACATTCTGTCTCTTTTCCTATGCTTTACATGCAATTCCAGTGTACCTCCTGAAATCGGATTCCTGCAATTCTGCCCCGCTTTCGAGTCCTCTTGGCAGCCTTACTTCAATATATTTTTGGACGATAGCTGTCATTTTTAACTCTGCAGGTTTGTGAATTACAGTGCCCCTGAGCTCCTTTCTTCAACTCGCTTTCTTGTGAGCTGGCCGCAACACCGCAGCATGGCTTCAGGCCCTAGTGTGGTTCTGGCATGGCACGCTGAGCCTTTGGTTAATTCCTCTTCCTGGTGGGAAATGAGAGTTAAATTTGCCCATCCAGACACCTCCAGCTAGTCTCTCATTGGTTCTCCCTATTCCTGTTCATTTTCCGCAGAAATTGCAAACTGGGCCAAACAGGAGGTTAAAGGCACTGACTCTCCAAGTGGGGAGAGTGTTAGTAAACGTATGGAATGTTGCACCTGAGTACCAGGGGACAAAAACTGAGACACATTTGAACACGTTTCCCGATCACACGGTGGATCATACTCTGGGTTCCACATGCATGTTTTAGCTGAAGGAAGAATCCCTTAAACCTGGAGAGTTGAGACCCATGGAATGGCTACCATGCAATATGACTTCAAAGGGTCTGCATTTGCTCATCAAACCTCACCAATCCTATCACTGCTGCGTTTATGCCGCTGTACACATGCTTGATTCTCTTTTGGAGACATATAAATCCATAGGTTTTAAGATTATTACTAGTCAGGTATATTCTTAGGCGATTAATATGTGGTGTAGAGTCCACTTCGTTGAGCAAGGAGTAGCTCTTGTCTATTACATATTTGGCTTATGGAATGGTATCTGTGCTAATTTCAATCTCTGGTTTTATGCAGAACCCCAACTCACCTTTCCCCTTAAGCAAGCATAAGTTGGTTTTCTACATTTGAGACCGAGTTCTGTTTTGTAATTCAGTTTCTGTGTAGCCAAGTTTACATTCCGTGTAGTAGTGATATCTTATGATGTTTCTTTTTCTGTGTGACTTATCTCACTTAGAATCATCGTACCTGAATCCACTCATTATGCTGCTACGGGCCTGATGATATAGATTTCATTGCTGAGTGATATTGCATTGTACGTAAGTACCACAAATTCTTTATCCATTTTTCACCTTCTGTGATATTGAATTTGTACTGTAAACGAGGTTCTTGTAAACAGAGCCGTCCCAAACTTTGGGGTGGCTGTGTCTTTTTGATTTTAATTTCCCTAAGCTATAGGACCATAAGTGGAAGTGCCCTAGGCTCTGTTGCTTTGTTTTGTAGATGTTTCAGGAAACACCATACACTTCTCCAGAGTGGCTGTTGGCAATTTACATCCCGCCCATCAGCATAACAAGGCTCCCAGTTCTCCATGGCCTGTCCTGCCTTTCTGGATTTTATACTTTTTTCAGATGGCCCTTTTGACTGGGGGGCAGTGAGACTTCATTGTAGTGCAGATTTCCTTTGCAAGCTTGCTTGGTTGGCCAAAAAGGGCGTATGCGTTTTTTCCTGAATATATTCAGGAAAAAACGCATACGCCCTTTTTGGCCAAGTGCATCATTGTGGACGTTCTGCCTCTTTTCCTATGCTTTACATGCAATTCCAGTCTACCTCCTGAAATCGGTTTCCTGCAATCCTGCCCCGCTTTCAAGTCCTCTTGGCAGCCTTACTTCAATATATTTTTGGACGATAGCTGTCATTTTTAACTCTGCAGGTTTGTGAATTACAGTGCCCCTGAGCTCCTTTCTTCAACTCACTTTCTTGTGAGCTGGCCGCAACACCGCAGGATTGCTTCAGGCCCTAGTGTGGTTCCGGCATGGCACGCTGAGCCTTTGGTTAATTCCTCTTCCTGGTGGGAAATTAGAGTTAAATTTGCCCGTCCAGACACCTCCAGCTAGTCTCTCATTGGTTCTCCCTATTCCTGTTCATTTTCCGCAGAAATTGCAAACTGGGCCAAACAGGAGGTTAAAGGCACTGACTCTCCAAGTGGGGAGAGTGTTAGTAAAGCATCTGGAATGTTGCACCCGAGTACCAGGGGACAAAAACTGAGACACATTTGAACACGTTTCCCGATCACACGGTGGATCATACTCTGGGTTCCACATGCATGTTTTAGCTGAAGGAAGAATCCCTTAAACCTGGAGAGTTGAGACCCATGGAATGGCTACCATGCAATATGACTTCAAAGGGTCTGCATTTGCTCATCAAACCTCACCAATCCTATCACTGCTGCGTTTATGCCGCTGTACACATGCTTGATTCTCTTTTGGAGACATATAAATCCATAGGTTTTAAGATTATTACTAGTCAGGTATATTCTTAGGCGATTAATATGTGGTGTAGAGTCCACTTCGTTGAGCAAGGAGTAGCTCTTGTCTATTACATATTTGGCTTATGGAATGGTATCTGTGCTAATTTCAATCTCTGGTTTTATGCAGAACCCCAACTCACCTTTCCCCTTAAGCAAGCATAAGTTGGTTTTCTACATTTGAGACCGTGTTCTGTTTTGTAATTCAGTTTCTGTGTAGCCAAGTTTACATTCCGTGTAGTAGTGATATCTTATGATGTTTCTTTTTCTGTGTGACTTATCTCACTTAGAATCATCGTACCTGAATCCACTCATTATGCTGCTACGGGCCTGATGATATAGATTTCATTGCTGAGTGATATTGCATTGTACGTAAGTACCACAAATTCTTTATCCATTTTTCACCTTCTGTGATATTGAATTTGTACTGTAAATGAGGTTCTTGTAAACAGAGCCGTCCCAAACTTTGGGGTGGCTGTGTCTTTTTGATTTTAATTTCCCTAAGCTATAGGACCATAAGTGGAAGTGCCCTAGGCTCTGTTGCTTTGTTTTTTAGATGTTTCAGGAAACACCATACACTTCTCCAGAGTGGCTGTTGGCAATTTACATCCCGCCCATCAGCATAACAAGGCTCCCAGTTCTCCATGGCCTGTCCTGCCTTTCTGGATTTTATACTTTTTTCAGATGGCCCTTTTGACCGGGGGGCAGTGAGACTTCATTGTAGTGCAGATTTCCTTTGCAAGCTTGCTTGGTTGGCCAAAAAGGGCGTATGCGTTTTTTCCTGAATATATTCAGGAAAAAACGCATACGCCCTTTTTGGCCAAGTGCATCATTGTGGACGTTCTGCCTCTTTTCCTATGCTTTACATGCAATTCCAGTCTACCTCCTGAAATCGGTTTCCTGCAATCCTGCCCCGCTTTCAAGTCCTCTTGGCAGCCTTACTTCAATATATTTTTGGACGATAGCTGTCATTTTTAACTCTGCAGGTTTGTGAATTACAGTGCCCCTGAGCTCCTTTCTTCAACTCACTTTCTTGTGAGCTGGCCGCAACACCGCAGGATTGCTTCAGGCCCTAGTGTGGTTCCGGCATGGCACGCTGAGCCTTTGGTTAATTCCTCTTCCTGGTGGGAAATGAGAGTTAAATTTGCCCATCCAGACACCTCCAGCTAGTCTCTCATTGGTTCTCCCTATTCCTGTTCATTTTCCGCAGAAATTGCAAACTGGGCCAAACAGGAGGTTAAAGGCACTGACTCTCCAAGTGGGGAGAGTGTTAGTAAAGCATCTGGAATGTTGCACCCGAGTACCAGGGGACAAAAACTGAGACACATTTGAACACGTTTCCCGATCACACGGTGGATCATACTCTGGGTTCCACATGCATGTTTTAGCTGAAGGAAGAATCCCTTAAACCTGGAGAGTTGAGACCCATGGAATGGCTACCATGCAATATGACTTCAAAGGGTCTGCATTTGCTCATCAAACCTCACCAATCCTATCACTGCTGCGTTTATGCCGCTGTACACATGCTTGATTCTCTTTTGGAGACATATAAATCCATAGGTTTTAAGATTATTACTAGTCAGGTATATTCTTAGGCGATTAATATGTGGTGTAGAGTCCACTTCGTTGAGCAAGGAGTAGCTCTTGTCTATTACATATTTGGCTTATGGAATGGTATCTGTGCTAATTTCAATCTCTGGTTTTATGCAGAACCCCAACTCACCTTTCCCCTTAAGCAAGCATAAGTTGGTTTTCTACATTTGAGACCGAGTTCTGTTTTGTAATTCAGTTTCTGTGTAGCCAAGTTTACATTCCGTGTAGTAGTGATATCTTATGATGTTTCTTTTTCTGTGTGACTTATCTCACTTAGAATCATCGTACCTGAATCCACTCATTATGCTGCTACGGGCCTGATGATATAGATTTCATTGCTGAGTGATATTGCATTGTACGTAAGTACCACAAATTCTTTATCCATTTTTCACCTTCTGTGATATTGAATTTGTACTGTAAACGAGGTTCTTGTAAACAGAGCCGTCCCAAACTTTGGGGTGGCTGTGTCTTTTTGATTTTAATTTCCCTAAGCTATAGGACCATAAGTGGAAGTGCCCTAGGCTCTGTTGCTTTGTTTTGTAGATGTTTCAGGAAACACCATACACTTCTCCAGAGTGGCTGTTGGCAATTTACATCCCGCCCATCAGCATAACAAGGCTCCCAGTTCTCCATGGCCTGTCCTGCCTTTCTGGATTTTATACTTTTTTCAGATGGCCCTTTTGACCGGGGGGCAGTGAGACTTCATTGTAGTGCAGATTTCCTTTGCAAGCTTGCTTGGTTGGCCAAAAAGGGCGTATGCGTTTTTTCCTGAATATATTCAGGAAAAAACGCATACGCCCTTTTTGGCCAAGTGCATCATTGTGGACGTTCTGCCTCTTTTCCTATGCTTTACATGCAATTCCAGTCTACCTCCTGAAATCGGTTTCCTGCAATCCTGCCCCGCTTTCAAGTCCTCTTGGCAGCCTTACTTCAATATATTTTTGGACGATAGCTGTCATTTTTAACTCTGCAGGTTTGTGAATTACAGTGCCCCTGAGCTCCTTTCTTCAACTCACTTTCTTGTGAGCTGGCCGCAACACCGCAGGATTGCTTCAGGCCCTAGTGTGGTTCCGGCATGGCACACTGAGCCTTTGGTTAATTCCTCTTCCTGGTGGGAAATGAGAGTTAAATTTGCCCGTCCAGACACCTCCAGCTAGTCTCTCATTGGTTCTCCCTATTCCTGTTCATTTTCCGCAGAAATTGCAAACTGGGCCAAACAAGAGGTTAAAGGCACTGACTCTCCAAGTGGGGAGAGTGTTAGTAAAGCATCTGGAATGTTGCACCCGAGTACCAGGGGACAAAAACTGAGACACATTTGAACACGTTTCCCGATCACACGGTGGATCATACTCTGGGTTCCACATGCATGTTTTAGCTGAAGGAAGAATCCCTTAAACCTGGAGAGTTGAGACCCATGGAATGGCTACCATGCAATATGACTTCAAAGGGTCTGCATTTGCTCATCAAACCTCACCAATCCTATCACTGCTGCGTTTATGCCGCTGTACACATGCTTGATTCTCTTTTGGAGACATATAAATCCATAGGTTTTAAGATTATTACTAGTCAGGTATATTCTTAGGCGATTAATATGTGGTGTAGAGTCCACTTCGTTGAGCAAGGAGTAGCTCTTGTCTATTACATATTTGGCTTATGGAATGGTATCTGTGCTAATTTCAATCTCTGGTTTTATGCAGAACCCCAACTCACCTTTCCCCTTAAGCAAGCATAAGTTGGTTTTCTACATTTGAGACCGTGTTCTGTTTTGTAATTCAGTTTCTGTGTAGCCAAGTTTACATTCCGTGTAGTAGTGATATCTTATGATGTTTCTTTTTCTGTGTGACTTATCTCACTTAGAATCATCGTACCTGAATCCACTCATTATGCTGCTACGGGCCTGATGATATAGATTTCATTGCTGAGTGATATTGCATTGTACGTAAGTACCACAAATTCTTTATCCATTTTTCACCTTCTGTGATATTGAATTTGTACTGTAAATGAGGTTCTTGTAAACAGAGCCGTCCCAAACTTTGGGGTGGCTGTGTCTTTTTGATTTTAATTTCCCTAAGCTATAGGACCATAAGTGGAAGTGCCCTAGGCTCTGTTGCTTTGTTTTTTAGATGTTTCAGGAAACACCATACACTTCTCCAGAGTGGCTGTTGGCAATTTACATCCCGCCCATCAGCATAACAAGGCTCCCAGTTCTCCATGGCCTGTCCTGCCTTTCTGGATTTTATACTTTTTTCAGATGGCCCTTTTGACCGGGGGGCAGTGAGACTTCATTGTAGTGCAGATTTCCTTTGCAAGCTTGCTTGGTTGGCCAAAAAGGGCGTATGCGTTTTTTCCTGAATATATTCAGGAAAAAACGCATACGCCCTTTTTGGCCAAGTGCATCATTGTGGACGTTCTGCCTCTTTTCCTATGCTTTACATGCAATTCCAGTCTACCTCCTGAAATCGGTTTCCTGCAATCCTGCCCCGCTTTCAAGTCCTCTTGGCAGCCTTACTTCAATATATTTTTGGACGATAGCTGTCATTTTTAACTCTGCAGGTTTGTGAATTACAGTGCCCCTGAGCTCCTTTCTTCAACTCACTTTCTTGTGAGCTGGCCGCAACACCGCAGGATTGCTTCAGGCCCTAGTGTGGTTCCGGCATGGCACGCTGAGCCTTTGGTTAATTCCTCTTCCTGGTGGGAAATGAGAGTTAAATTTGCCCATCCAGACACCTCCAGCTAGTCTCTCATTGGTTCTCCCTATTCCTGTTCATTTTCCGCAGAAATTGCAAACTGGGCCAAACAGGAGGTTAAAGGCACTGACTCTCCAAGTGGGGAGAGTGTTAGTAAAGCATCTGGAATGTTGCACCCGAGTACCAGGGGACAAAAACTGAGACACATTTGAACACGTTTCCCGATCACACGGTGGATCATACTCTGGGTTCCACATGCATGTTTTAGCTGAAGGAAGAATCCCTTAAACCTGGAGAGTTGAGACCCATGGAATGGCTACCATGCAATATGACTTCAAAGGGTCTGCATTTGCTCATCAAACCTCACCAATCCTATCACTGCTGCGTTTATGCCGCTGTACACATGCTTGATTCTCTTTTGGAGACATATAAATCCATAGGTTTTAAGATTATTACTAGTCAGGTATATTCTTAGGCGATTAATATGTGGTGTAGAGTCCACTTCGTTGAGCAAGGAGTAGCTCTTGTCTATTACATATTTGGCTTATGGAATGGTATCTGTGCTAATTTCAATCTCTGGTTTTATGCAGAACCCCAACTCACCTTTCCCCTTAAGCAAGCATAAGTTGGTTTTCTACATTTGAGACCGTGTTCTGTTTTGTAATTCAGTTTCTGTGTAGCCAAGTTTACATTCCGTGTAGTAGTGATATCTTATGATGTTTCTTTTTCTGTGTGACTTATCTCACTTAGAATCATCGTACCTGAATCCACTCATTATGCTGCTACGGGCCTGATGATATAGATTTCATTGCTGAGTGATATTGCATTGTACGTAAGTACCACAAATTCTTTATCCATTTTTCACCTTCTGTGATATTGAATTTGTACCGTAAATGAGGTTCTTGTAAACAGAGCCGTCCCAAACTTTGGGGTGGCTGTGTCTTTTTGATTTTAATTTCCCTAAGCTATAGGACCATAAGTGGAAGTGCCCTAGGCTCTGTTGCTTTGTTTTGTAGATGTTTCAGGAAACACCATACACTTCTCCAGAGTGGCTGTTGGCAATTTACATCCCGCCCATCAGCATAACAAGGCTCCCAGTTCTCCATGGCCTGTCCTGCCTTTCTGGATTTTATACTTTTTTCAGATGGCCCTTTTGACCGGGGGGCAGTGAGACTTCATTGTAGTGCAGATTTCCTTTGCAAGCTTGCTTGGTTGGCCAAAAAGGGCGTATGCGTTTTTTCCTGAATATATTCAGGAAAAAACGCATACGCCCTTTTTGGCCAAGTGCATCATTGTGGACGTTCTGCCTCTTTTCCTATGCTTTACATGCAATTCCAGTCTACCTCCTGAAATCGGTTTCCTGCAATCCTGCCCCGCTTTCAAGTCCTCTTGGCAGCCTTACTTCAATATATTTTTGGACGATAGCTGTCATTTTTAACTCTGCAGGTTTGTGAATTACAGTGCCCCTGAGCTCCTTTCTTCAACTCACTTTCTTGTGAGCTGGCCGCAACACCGCAGGATTGCTTCAGGCCCTAGTGTGGTTCCGGCATGGCACGCTGAGCCTTTGGTTAATTCCTCTTCCTGGTGGGAAATGAGAGTTAAATTTGCCCATCCAGACACCTCCAGCTAGTCTCTCATTGGTTCTCCCTATTCCTGTTCATTTTCCGCAGAAATTGCAAACTGGGCCAAACAGGAGGTTAAAGGCACTGACTCTCCAAGTGGGGAGAGTGTTAGTAAAGCATCTGGAATGTTGCACCCGAGTACCAGGGGACAAAAACTGAGACACATTTGAACACGTTTCCCGATCACACGGTGGATCATACTCTGGGTTCCACATGCATGTTTTAGCTGAAGGAAGAATCCCTTAAACCTGGAGAGTTGAGACCCATGGAATGGCTACCATGCAATATGACTTCAAAGGGTCTGCATTTGCTCATCAAACCTCACCAATCCTATCACTGCTGCGTTTATGCCGCTGTACACATGCTTGATTCTCTTTTGGAGACATATAAATCCATAGGTTTTAAGATTATTACTAGTCAGGTATATTCTTAGGCGATTAATATGGGGTGTAGAGTCCACTTCGTTGAGCAAGGAGTAGCTCTTGTCTATTACATATTTGGCTTATGGAATGGTATCTGTGCTAATTTCAATCTCTGGTTTTATGCAGAACCCCAACTCACCTTTCCCCTTAAGCAAGCATAAGTTGGTTTTCTACATTTGAGACCGTGTTCTGTTTTGTAATTCAGTTTCTGTGTAGCCAAGTTTACATTCCGTGTAGTAGTGATATCTTATGATGTTTCTTTTTCTGTGTGACTTATCTCACTTAGAATCATCGTACCTGAATCCACTCATTATGCTGCTACGGGCCTGATGATATAGATTTCATTGCTGAGTGATATTGCATTGTACGTAAGTACCACAAATTCTTTATCCATTTTTCACCTTCTGTGATATTGAATTTGTACCGTAAATGAGGTTCTTGTAAACAGAGCCGTCCCAAACTTTGGGGTGGCTGTGTCTTTTTGATTTTAATTTCCCTAAGCTATAGGACCATAAGTGGAAGTGCCCTAGGCTCTGTTGCTTTGTTTTTTAGATGTTTCAGGAAACACCATACACTTCTCCAGAGTGGCTGTTGGCAATTTACATCCCGCCCATCAGCATAACAAGGCTCCCAGTTCTCCATGGCCTGTCCTGCCTTTCTGGATTTTATACTTTTTTCAGATGGCCCTTTTGACCGGGGGGCAGTGAGACTTCATTGTAGTGCAGATTTCCTTTGCAAGCTTGCTTGGTTGGCCAAAAAGGGCGTATGCGTTTTTTCCTGAATATATTCAGGAAAAAACGCATACGCCCTTTTTGGCCAAGTGCATCATTGTGGACGTTCTGCCTCTTTTCCTATGCTTTACATGCAATTCCAGTCTACCTCCTGAAATCGGTTTCCTGCAATCCTGCCCCGCTTTCAAGTCCTCTTGGCAGCCTTACTTCAATATATTTTTGGACGATAGCTGTCATTTTTAACTCTGCAGGTTTGTGAATTACAGTGCCCCTGAGCTCCTTTCTTCAACTCACTTTCTTGTGAGCTGGCCGCAACACCGCAGGATTGCTTCAGGCCCTAGTGTGGTTCCGGCATGGCACGCTGAGCCTTTGGTTAATTCCTCTTCCTGGTGGGAAATGAGAGTTAAATTTGCCCATCCAGACACCTCCAGCTAGTCTCTCATTGGTTCTCCCTATTCCTGTTCATTTTCCGCAGAAATTGCAAACTGGGCCAAACAGGAGGTTAAAGGCACTGACTCTCCAAGTGGGGAGAGTGTTAGTAAAGCATCTGGAATGTTGCACCCGAGTACCAGGGGACAAAAACTGAGACACATTTGAACACGTTTCCCGATCACACGGTGGATCATACTCTGGGTTCCACATGCATGTTTTAGCTGAAGGAAGAATCCCTTAAACCTGGAGAGTTGAGACCCATGGAATGGCTACCATGCAATATGACTTCAAAGGGTCTGCATTTGCTCATCAAACCTCACCAATCCTATCACTGCTGCGTTTATGCCGCTGTACACATGCTTGATTCTCTTTTGGAGACATATAAATCCATAGGTTTTAAGATTATTACTAGTCAGGTATATTCTTAGGCGATTAATATGGGGTGTAGAGTCCACTTCGTTGAGCAAGGAGTAGCTCTTGTCTATTACATATTTGGCTTATGGAATGGTATCTGTGCTAATTTCAATCTCTGGTTTTATGCAGAACCCCAACTCACCTTTCCCCTTAAGCAAGCATAAGTTGGTTTTCTACATTTGAGACCGTGTTCTGTTTTGTAATTCAGTTCCTGTGTAGCCAAGTTTACATTCCGTGTATTAGTGATATCTTATGATGTTTCTTTTTCTGTGTGACTTATCTCACTTAGAATCATCGTACCTGAATCCACTCATTATTCTGCTATGGGCCTGATGACATAGATTTCATTGCTGAGTGATATTGCATTGTACGTAAGTACCACAACTTCTTTATCCATTTTTCACTTTCTGTGATATTGAACTTGTACCGTAAACGAGGTTCTTGTAAACAGAGCCGTCCCAAACTTTGGGGTGGCTGTGTCTTTTTGATTTTAATTTCCCTAAGCTATAGGACCATAAGTGGAAGTGCCCTAGGCTCTGTTGCTTTGTTTTTTAGATGTTTCAGGAAACACCATACACTTCTCCAGAGTGGCTGTTGGCAATTTACATCCCGCCCATCAGCATAACAAGGCTCCCAATTCTCCATGAGCTGTCCTGCCTTTCTGAATTTTACACTTTTTTCAGATGGCCCTTTTGACCGGGGGGCAGTGAGACTTCATTGTAGTGCAGATTTCCTTTGCAAGCTTGCTTGGTTGGCCAAAAAGGGCGTATGCGTTTTTTCCTGAATATATTCAGGAAAAAACGCATACGCCCTTTTTGGCCAAGTGCATCATTGTGGACGTTCTGCCTCTTTTCCTATGCTTTACATGCAATTCCAGTCTACCTCCTGAAACCGGTTTCCTGCAATTCTGCCCCACTTTCAAATCCTCTTGGCAGCCTTACTTCAATATATTTTTGGACGATAGCTGTCATTTATAACTCTGCAGGTTTGTGAATTACAGTGCCCCTGAGCTCCTTTCTTCAACTCGCTTTCTTGTGGGCTGGCCGCAACACCGCAGCATTGCTTCAGGCCCTAGTGTGGTTCCGGAATGGCATGCTGAGCCTTTGGTTAATTCCTCTTCCTGGTGGGAAATGAGAGTTAAATTTGCCCGTCCAGACACCTCCAGCTAGTCTCTCATTGGTTCTCCCTATTCCTGTTCATTTTCCGCAGAAATTGCAAACTGGGCCAAACAGGAGTTTAAAGGCACTGACTCTCCAAGTGGGGAGAGTGTTAGTAAAGCGTCTGGAATGTTGCACCCGAGTACCAGGGGACGAAACCTGAGACACATTTGAACACGTTTCCCGATCACACGGTGGATCATACTCTGGGTTCCAAATCCATGTTTTAGCTGGAGGAAGAATCCCTTAAACCTGGAGAGTTGAGACCCATGGAATGGGTACCATGCAATATGACTTCAAAGGGTCTGCATTTGCTCACCGAACCTCACCAATCCTATCACTGCTGCGTTTATGCCGCTGTACACACGCTTGATTCTCTTTCGGAGACATAGAAATCCATAGGTTTTAAGATTCTTACTAGTCAGGTATATTCTTAGGCGTTTAATATGGGGTGTTGATTCCACGTGGTTGAGAAAGGAGTAGCTCTTGTCTATTACATATTTGGCTTATGGAACGGTATCTGTGCTAATTTCAATCTCTGGTTTTATGCAGCACCCCAACTCACCTTTCCCCTTAAGAAAGCATAAGTTGGTTTTCTACATTTGAGACCCTGTTCTGTTTTGTAATTCTGTTCCTGTGTAGCCAAGTTTACATTCCGTGTAGTAGTGATATCTTATGATGTTTCTTTTTCCGTGTGACTTATCTCACTTAGAATCATCGTACATGAATCCACTCATTATGCTGCTATGGGCCTGATGACATAGATTTCATTGCTGAGTGATATTGCATTGTACGTAAGTACCACAACTTCTTTATCCATTTTTCACTTTCTGTGATATTGAACTTGTACTGTAAACGAGGTTCTTGTAAACAGAGCCGTCCCAAACTTTGGGGTGGCTGTGTCTTTTTGATTTTAATTTCCCTAAGCTATAGGACCATAAGTGGAAGTGCCCTAGGCTCTGTTGCTTTGTTTTGTAGATGTTTCAGGAAACACCATACACTTCTCCAGAGTGGCTGTTGGCAATTTACATCCCGCCCATCAGCATAACAAGGCTCCCAGTTCTCCATGGCCTGTCCTGCCTTTCTGGATTTTACACTTTTTTCAGATGTCCCTTTTGACCGGGGGGCAGTGAGACTTCATTGTAGTGCAGATTTCCTTTGCAAGCTTGCTTGGTTGGCCAAAAAGGGCGTATGCGTTTTTTCCTGAATATATTCAGGAAAAAACGCATACGCCCTTTTTGGCCAAGTGCATCATTGTGGACGTTCTGCCTCTTTTCCTATGCTTTACATGCAATTCCAGTCTACCTCCTGAAATCGGATTCCTGCAATTCTGCCCCGCTTTCAAGTCCTCTTGGCAGCCTTACTTCAATACATTTTTGGACGATAGCTGTCATTTTTAACTCTGCAGGTTTGTGTATTACAGTGCCCCTGAGCTGCTTTCTTCAACTCGCTTTCTTGTGAGCTGGCCGCAACACCGCAGGATTGCTTCAGGCCCTAGTGTGGTTCCGGCATGGCAAGCTGAGCCTTTGGTTAATTCCTCTTCCTGGTGGGAAATGAGAGTTAAATTTGCCCGTCCAGACACCTCCAGATAGTCTCTCATTGGTTCTCCCTATTCCTGTTCATCTTCCGCAGAAATTGCAAACTGGGCCAAACAGGAGGTTAAAGGCACTGACTCTCCAAGTGGGGAGAGTGTTAGTAAAGCGTCTGGAATGTTGCACCCGAGTACGAGGAGACGAAACCTGAGACACATTTCAACACGTTTCCCGATCACACGGTGGATCATACTCTGGGTTCCACATGCATGTTTTAGGTGAAGGAAGAATCCCTTAAACCTGGAGAGTTGAGACCCATGGAATGGGTACCATGCAATATGACTTCAAAGTTTCTGCATTGGCTCACCGAACCTCACCAATCCTATCACTGCTGTGCTTATGCCACTGTACACACGCTTGATTCCCTTTCGGAGACATATAAATCCATAGGTTTTAAGATTCTTACTAGTCAGGTATATTCCTAGACGTTTAATATGGGGTGTTGAGTCCTCTTCGTTGAGCAAGGAGTAGCTCTTGTCTATTACATATTTGGCTTATGGAACGGTATCTGTGCTAATTTCAATCTCTGGTTTTATGCAGAACCCCAACTCACCTTTCCCCTTAAGCAAGCATAAGTTGGTTTTCTACATTTGAGACCGTGTTCTGTTTTGTAATTCAGTTCCTGTGTAGCCAAGTTTATATTCCATGTATTAGTGATATCTTATGATGTTTCTTTTTCTGTGTGACTTATCTCACTTAGAATCATCGTACCTGAATCCACTCATTATGCTGCTATGGGCCTGATGACATAGATTTCATTGCTGAGTGATATTGCATTGTACGTAAGTACCACAACTTCTTTATCCATTTTTCGCTTTCTGTGATATTGAACTTGTACCGTAAACGAGGTTCTTGTAAACAGAGCCGTCCCAAACTTTGGGGTGGCTGTGTCTTTTTGATTTTAATTTCCCTAAGCTATAGGACCATAAGTGGAAGTGCCCTAGGCTCTGTTGCTTTGTTTTTTAGATGTTTCAGGAAACACCATACACTTCTCCAGAGTGGCTGTTGGCAATTTACATCACGCCCATCAGCATAACAAGGCTCCCAGTTCTCCATGGCCTGTCCGGCCTTTCTGGATTTTTCACTTTTTTCAGATGGCCCTTTTGACTGGGGGGCAGTGAGACTTCATTGTAGTGCAGATTTCCTTTGCAAGCTTGCTTGGTTGGCCAAAAAGGGCGTATGCGTTTTTTCCTGAATATATTCAGGAAAAAACGCATACGCCCTTTTTGGCCAAGTGCATCATTGTGGACATTCTGTCTCTTTTCCTATGCTTTACATGCAATTCCAGTCTACCTCCTGAAATCGGATTCCTGCAATTCTGCCCCGCTTTTGAGTCCTCTTGGCAGCCTTACTTCAATATATTTTTGGACGATAGCTGTCATTTTTAACTCTGCAGGTTTGTGAATTACAGTGCCCCTGAGCTCCTTTCTTCAACTCGCTTTCTTGTGAGCTGGCCGCAACACCGCAGGATTGCTTCAGGCCCTAGTGTGGTTCCGGCATGGCATGCTGAGCCTTTGGTTAATTCCTCTTCCTGGTGGGAAATGAGAGTTAAATTTGCCCGTCCAGACACCTCCATCTAGTCTCTCATTGGTTCTCCCTATTCCTGTTCATTTTCCGCAGAAATTGCAAACTGGGCCAAACAGGAGGTTAAAGGCACTGACTCTCCAAGTGGGGAGAGTGTTAGTAAAGCGTCTGGAATGTTGCACCCGAGTACCAGGGGACGAAATCTGACACATTTGAACACGTTTCCCGATCACACGGTGGATCATACTCTGGGTTCCACATGCATGTTTTAGCTGAAGGAAGAATCCCTTAAACCTGGAGAGTTGAGACCCATGGAATGGGTACCATGCAATATGACTTCAAAGGGTCTGCATTTGCTCACCGAACCTCACCAATCCTATTACTGCTGCATTTATGCCTCTGTAGACACGCTTGATTCTCTTTCGGAGACATATAAATCCATAGGTTTTAAGATTCTTACTAGTCAGGTATATTCTTAGGCATTTAATATGGGTTGTTGAGTCCACTTTGTTGAGCAAGGAGTAGCTCTTGTCTATTACCTATTTGGCTTATGGAATGGTATCTGTGCTAATTTCAATCTCTGGTTTTATGCAGAACCCCAACTCACCTTTCCCCTTAAGCAAGCATAAGTTGGTTTTCTACATTTGAGATCCTGTTCTGTTTTGTAATTCAGTTCCTGTGTAGCCAAGTTTACATTCCGTGTATTAGTGATATCTTATGATGTTTCTTTTTCTGTGTGACTTATCTCACTTAGAATCATCGTACCTGAATCCACTCATTATGCTGCTACGGGCCTGATGACATAGATTTCTTTCCTGAGTGATATTGCATTGTACGTAAGTACCACAACTTCTTTATCCATTTTTCACTTTCTGCGATATTGAACTTGTACCATAAACGAGATTCTTGTAAACAGAGCCGTCCCAAACATTGGGGTGGCTGTGTCTTTTTGATTTTAATTTCCCTAAGCTATAGGACCATAAGTGGAAGTGCCCTAGGCTCTGTTGCTTTGTTTTTTAGATGTTTCAGGAAACACCATACACTTCTCCAGAGTGGCTGTTGGCAATTTACATCCCGCCCATCAGCATAACAAGGCTCCCAATTCTCCATGGCCTGTCCTGCCTTTCTGGATTTTACACTTTTTTCAGATGGCCCTTTTGACCGGGGGGCAGTGAGACTTCATTGTAGTGCAGATTTCCTTTGCAAGCTTGCTTGGTTGGCCAAAAAGGGCGTATGCGTTTTTTCCTGAATATATTCAGGAAAAAACGCATACGCCCTTTTTGGCCAAGTGCATCATTGTGGACGTTCTGCCTCTTTTCCTATGCTTTACATGCAATTCCAGTCTACCTCCTGAAATCGGATTCCTGCAATTCTGCCCCGCTTTCAAGTCCTCTTGGCAGCCTTACTTCAATATATTTTTGGACGATAGCTGTCATTTTTAACTCTGCAGGTTTGTGAATTACAGTGCCCCTGAGCTCCTTTCTTCAACTCGCTTTCTTGTGAGCTGGCCGCAACACCGCAGGATTGCTTCAGGCCCTAGTGTGGTTCTGGCATGGCACGCTGAGCCTTTGGTTAATTCCTCTTCCTGGTGGGAAATGAGAGTTAAATTTGCCCGTCCAGACACCTCCAGCTAGTCTCTCATTGGTTCTCCCTATTCCTGTTCATTTTCCGCAGAAATGGCAAACTGGGCCAAACAGGAGGTTAAAGGCACTGACTCTCCAAGTGGGGAGAGTTTTAGTAAAGCGTCTGGAATGTTGCACCCGAGTACCAGGGGACAAAAACTGAGACACATTTGAACACGTTTCCCGATCACACGGTGGATCATACTCTGGGTTCCACATGCATGTTTTAGCTGAAGGAAGAATCCCTTAAACCTGGAGAGTTGAGACCCATGGAATGGGTACCATTCAATATGACTTCAAAGGTTCTGCATTGGCTCACCGAACCTCACCAATCCTATCACTGCTGCGCTTATGCCACTGTACACACGCTTGATTCTCTTTCGGAGACATATAAATCCATAGATTTTAAGATTCTTACTAGTCAGGTATATTCTTAGACGTTTAATATGGGGTGTAGAGTCCACTTTGTTGAGCAAGGAGTAGCTCTTGTCTATTACATATTTGGCTTATGGAATGGTATCTGTGCTAATTTCAATCTCTGGTTTTATGCAGCACCCCAACTCACCTTTCCCCTTAAGCAAGCATAAGTTGGTTTTCTGCATTTGAGACCGTGTTCTGTTTTGTAATTCAGTTTCTGTGTAGCCAAGTTTACATTCCGTGTAGTAGTGATATCTTATGATGTTTCTTTTTCTGTGTGACTTATCTCACTTAGAATCATCGTACCTGAATCCACTCATTATGCTGCTACGGGCCTGATGATATAGATTTCATTGCTGAGTGATATTGCATTGTACGTAAGTACCACAAATTCTTTATCCATTTTTCACCTTCTGTGATATTGAATTTGTACTGTAAATGAGGTTCTTGTAAACAGAGCCGTCCCAAACTTTGGGGTGGCTGTGTCTTTTTGATTTTAATTTCCCTAAGCTATAGGACCATAAGTGGAAGTGCCCTAGGCTCTGTTGCTTTGTTTTTTAGATGTTTCAGGAAACACCATACACTTCTCCAGAGTGGCTGTTGGCAATTTACATCCCGCCCATCAGCATAACAAGGCTCCCAGTTCTCCATGGCCTGTCCTGCCTTTCTGGATGTTATACTTTTTTCAGATGTCCCTTTTGACCGGGGGGCAGTGAGACTTCATTGTAGTGCAGATTTCCTTTGCAAGCTTGCTTGGTTGGCCAAAAAGGGCGTATGCGTTTTTTCCTGAATATATTCAGGAAAAAACGCATACGCCCTTTTTGGCCAAGTGCATCATTGTGGACGTTCTGCCTCTTTTCCTATGCTTTACATGCAATTCCAGTCTACCTCCTGAAATCGGTTTCCTGCAATTCTGCCCCGCTTTCAAGTCCTCTTGGCAGCCTTACTTCAATATATTTTTGGACGATAGCTGTCATTTTTAACTCTGCAGGTTTGTGAATTACAGTGCCCCTGAGCTCCTTTCTTCAACTCGCTTTTTTGTGAGCTGGCCGCAACACCGCAGCATTGCTTCAGGCCCTAGTGTGGTTCCGGCATGGCACGCTGAGCCTTTGGTTAATTCCTCTTCCTGGTGGGAAATGAGAGTTAAATTTGCCCATCCAGACACCTCCAGCTAGTCTCTCATTGGTTCTCCCTATTTCTGTTCATTTTCTGCAGAAATTGCAAACTGGGCCAAACAGGAGGTTAAAGGCACTGTCTCTCCAAGTGGGGAGAGTGTTAGTAAAGCGTCTGGAATGTTGCACCCGAGTACCAGGGGACAAAAACTGAGACACATTTGAACACGTTTCCCAATCACACGGTTGATCATACTCTGGGTTCCACATGCATGTTTTAGCTGAAGGAAGAATCCCTTAAACCTGGAGAGTTGAGACCCATGGAATGGGTACCATGCAATATGACTTCAAAGGGTCTGCATTTTCTCATCAAACCTCACCAATCCTATCACTGCTGCGTTTATGCCGCTGTACACATGCTTGATTCTCTTTTGGAGACATATAAATCCATAGGTTTTAAGATTATTACTAGTCAGGTATATTCTTAGGCGATTAATATGGGGTGTAGAGTCCACTTCGTTGAGCAAGGAGTAGCTCTTGTCTATTACATATTTGGCTTATGGAATGGTATCTGTGCTAATTTGAATCTCTGGTTTTATGCAGAACCCCAACTCACCTTTCCCCTTAAGCAAGCATAAGTTGGTTTTCTACATTTGAGACCGTGTTCTGTTTTGTAATTCAGTTTCTGTGTAGCCAAGTTTACATTCCGTGTAGTAGTGATATCTTATGATGTTTCTTTTTCTGTGTGACTTATCTCACTTAGAATCATCGTACCTGAATCCACTCATTATGCTGCTATGGGCCTGATGATATAGATTTCATTGCTGAGTGATATTGCATTGTACGTAAGTACCACAAAATCTTTGTCCATTTTTCACTTTCTGTGATATTGAACTTGTACTGTAAACGAGGTTCTTGTAAACAGAGCTGTCCCAAACTTTGGGGTGGCTGTGTCTTTTTGATTTTAATTTCCCTAAGCTATAGGACCATAAGTGGAAGTGCCCTAGGCTCTGTTGCTTTGTTTTTTAGATGTTTCAGGAAACACCATACACTTCTCCAGAGTGGCTGTTGGCAATTTACATCCCGCCCATCAGCATAACAAGGCTCCCAGTTCTCCATGGCCTGTCCTGCCTTTCTGGATTTTACACTTTTTTCAGATGGCCCTATTGACCGGGGGGCAGTGAGACTTCATTGTAGTGCAGATTTCCTTTGCAAGCTTGCTTGGTTGGCCAAAAAGGGCGTATGCGTTTTTTCCTGAATATATTCAGGAAAAAACGCATACGCCCTTTTTGGCCAAGTGCATCATTGTGGACGTTCTGCCTCTTTTCCTATGCTTTACATGCAATTCCAGTCTACCTCCTGAAATCGGTTTCCTACAATTCTGCCCCGCTTTCAAGTCCTCTTGGTACCCTTACTTCAATATATTTTTGGACGATAGCTGTCATTTTTAACTCTGCAGGTTTGTGAAATACAGTGCCCCTGAGCTCCTTTCTTCAACTCGCTTTCTTGTGAGCTGGCCGCAACACCGCAGGATTGCTTCAGGACATAGGGTGGTTCCGGAATGGCACGCTGAGCCTTTGTTTAATTCCTCTTCCTGGTGGGAAATGAGAGTTAAATTTGCCCGTCCAGACACCTCCAGCTAGTCTCTCATTGGTTCTCCCTATTCCTGTTCATCTTCTGCAGAAATTGCGAACTGGGCCAAACAGGAGGTTAAAGACACTGACTCTCCAAGTGGGGAGAGTGTTATTAAAGCATCTGGAATGTTGCACCCGAGTACCAGCGGACGAAAACTGACACATTTGAACACGTTTTCCGATCACACGGTGGATCATACTCTGGGTTCCACATGCATGTTTTAGCTGAAGGAAGAATCCCTTAAACCTGGAAAGTTGAGACCCAAGGAATAGGTACCACGCAATATGACTTCAAAGGGTCTGCATTTGCTCACCGAACGTCACCAATCCTATCACTGCTGCGCTTATGCCGCTGTACACACGCTTGATTCTCTTTCGGAGACAAATAAGTCCATAGGTTTTAAGATTCTTACTAGTCAGGTATATTCTTAGGCGTTTAATATGGGGTGTTGTGTCCTCTTCGTTGAGCAAGGAGTAGATCTTGTCTATTACATATTTGGCTTGTGGAACGGTATCTGTGCTAATTTCAATCTCTGGTTTTATGCAGCACCCCAACTCACCTTTCCCCTTAAGCAAGCATAAGTTGGTTTTCTACATTTGACACCCTGTTCTGTTTTGTAATTCTGTTCCTGTGTAGCCAAGTTTACATTCCGTGTAGTAGTGATATCTTATGATGTTTCTTTTTCTGTGTGACTTATCTTACTTAGAATCATCGTACCTGAATTCACTCATTATGCTGTTACGGGCCTGATGACATACATTTCATTGCTGAGTGATATTGCATTGTACGTAAGTACCACAACTTCTTTATCCATTTTTCGCTTTCTGTGATATAGAACTTGTACCGTAAACGAGGTTCTTGTAAACAGAGCTGTCCCAAACTTTGGGGTGACTGTGTCTTTTTGATTTTAATTTCCCTAAGCTATAGGACCATAAGTGGAAATGTCCTAGGCTCTGTTGCTTTGTTTTTTAGATGTTTCAGGAAACACCATACACTTCTCCAGAGTGGCTGTTGGCAATTTACATCCCGCCCATCAGCATAACAAGGCTCCCAGTTCTCCATGGCCTGTCCTGCCTTTCTGGATGTTACACTTTTTTCAGATGGCCCTTTTGACCGGGGGGCAGTGAGACTTCATTGTAGTGCAGATTTCCTTTGCAAGCTTGCTTGGTTGGCCCAAAAGGGCGTATGCATTTTTTCCTGAATATATTCAGGAAAAAACGCAGCGCCCTTTTTGGCCAAGTGCATCATTGTGGACGTTCTGCCTCTTTTCCTATGCTTTACATGCAATTCCAGTCTACCTCCTGAAATCGGTTTTCTGCAATTCTGCCCCGCTTTCAAGTCCTCTTGGCAGCCTTACTTCAATATATTTTTGGACGATAGCTGTCATTTATAACTCTGCAGTTTTGTGAATTACAGAGCCTCTGAGCTCCTTTCTTCAGCTTGCTTTCTTGTGAGCTGGCTGCAAGACCGCAGCATTGCTTCAGGCCCTAGTGTGGTTCCGGCATGGCACGCTGAGCCTTTGGTTAATTCCTCTTCCTGGTGGGAAATGAGAGTTAAATTTGTCCGTCCAGACACCTCCAGCTAGTCTCTCATTGGTTCTCCCTATTCCTGTTCATTTTCCGCAGAAATTGCAAACTGGGCCAAACAGGAGGTTAAAGGCACTGACTCTCCAAGTGGGGAGAGTGTTAGTAAAGCGTCTGGAATGTTGCACCCGAGTACCAGGGGACGAAACCTGAGACACATTTGAACACTTTTCCCAATCACACGGTGGATCATACTCTGGGTTCCACATGCATGTTTTAGCTGAAGGAAGAATCCCTTAAACCTGGAGAGTTGAGACCCATGGAATGGGTACCATGCAATATAAATTCAAAGGTTCTGCATTGGCTCACCGAACCTCACCAATCTTATCACTGCTGCGCTTTTGCCACTGTACACACGCTTGATTCTCTTTCGGAGACATATAAATCCATAGATTTTAAGATTCTTACTAGTCAGGTATATTCTTAGACGTTTAATATGGGGTATTCAGTCCTCTCGTTGAGCAAAGACTAGCTCTTGTCTATTACATATTTGGCTTATGGAACGGTATCTGTGCTAATTTCAATCTCTGGTTTTATGCAGCACCCCAACTCACCTTTCCCCTTAAGCAAGCATAAGTTGGTTTTCTACATTTGAGACCCTGTTCTGTTTTGTAATTCAGTTCCTGTGTAGCCAAGTTTACATTCCGTGTAGTAGTGGTATCTTATGATGTTTCTTTTTCTGTGTGACTTATCTCACTTAGAATCATCGTACCTGAATCCACTCATTATGCTGCTATGGGCCTGATGATATAGATTTCATTGCTGAGTGATATTGCATTGTACGTAAGTACCACAACTTCTTTATCCATTTTTCGCTTTCTGTGATATTGAACTTGTACTGTAAACGAGGTTCTTGTAAACAGAGCCGTCCCAAACTTTGGGGTGGCTGTGTCTTTTTGATTTTAATTTCCCTAAGCTATAGGACGATAAGTGGAAGTGCCCTAGGCTCTGTTGCTTTGTTTTTTAGATGTTTCAGGAAACACCATACACTTCTCCAGAGTGGCTGTTGGCAATTTACATCCCGCCCATCAGCATAACAAGGCTCCCAATTCTATATGGCCTGTCCTGCCTTTCTGGATTTTACACTTTTTTCCGATGGCCCTTTTGACCGGGGGGCAGTGAGACTTCATTGTAGTGCAGATTTCCTTTGCAAGCTTGCTTGGTTGGCCAAAAAGTGCATATGCGTTTTTTCCTGAATATATTCAGGAAAAAACGCATACGCCATTTCTGGCCAAGTGCATCATTGTGGACGTTCTGCCTCTTTTCCTATGCTTTACATGCAATTCCAGTCTACCTCCTGAAACCGGTTTCCTGCAATTCTGCCCCTCTTTCAAGTCCTCTTGGCAGCCTTACTTCAATATATTTTTGGACGATAGCTGTCATTTTTAACTCTGCAGGTTTGTGAATTACAGTGCCCCTGAGCTCCTTTCTTCAACTCGCTTTCTTGTGAGCTGGCCGCAACACCGCAGGATTGCTTCAGGCCCTAGTGTGGTTCCGGCATGGCACGCTGAGCCTTTGGTTAATTCCTCTTCCTGGTGGGAAATGAGAGTTAAATTTGCCCGTCCAGACACCTCCAGCTAGTCTCTCATTGGTTCTCCCTATTCCTGTTCATCTTCCGCAGAAATTGCGAACTGGGCCAAACAGGAGGTTAAAGACACTGACTCTCCAAGTGGGGAGAGTGTTAGTAAAGCATCTGGAATGTTGCACCCGAGTACCAGCGGACGAAAACTGACACATTTGAACACGTTTTCCGATCACACGGTGGATCATACTCTGGGTTCCACATGCATGTTTTAGCTGAAGGAAGAATTCCTTAAACCTGGAAAGTTGAGACCCAAGGAATAGGTACCACGCAATATGACTTCAAAGGGTCTGCATTTGCTCACCGAACGTCACCAATCCTATCACTGCTGCGCTTATGCCGCTGTACACACGCTTGATTCTCTTTCGGAGACAAATAAGTCCATAGGTTTTAAGATTCTTACTAGTCAGGTATATTCTTAGGCGTTTAATATGGGGTGTTGTGTCCTCTTCGTTGAGCAAGGAGTAGATCTTGTCTATTACATATTTGGCTTGTGGAACGGTATCTGTGCTAATTTCAATCTCTGGTTTTATGCAGCACCCCAACTCACCTTTCCCCTTAAGCAAGCATAAGTTGGTTTTCTACATTTGACACCCTGTTCTGTTTTGTAATTCTGTTCCTGTGTAGCCAAGTTTACATTCCGTGTAGTAGTGATATCTTATGATGTTTCTTTTTCTGTGTGACTTATCTTACTTAGAATCATCGTACCTGAATTCACTCATTATGCTGTTACGGGCCTGATGACATACATTTCATTGCTGAGTGATATTGCATTGTACGTAAGTACCACAACTTCTTTATCCATTTTTCGCTTTCTGTGATATAGAACTTGTACCGTAAACGAGGTTCTTGTAAACAGAGCTGTCCCAAACTTTGGGGTGACTGTGTCTTTTTGATTTTAATTTCCCTAAGCTATAGGACCATAAGTGGAAATGTCCTAGGCTCTGTTGCTTTGTTTTTTAGATGTTTCAGGAAACACCATACACTTCTCCAGAGTGGCTGTTGGCAATTTACATCCCGCCCATCAGCATAACAAGGCTCCCAGTTCTCCATGGCCTGTCCTGCCTTTCTGGATGTTACACTTTTTTCAGATGGCCCTTTTGACCGGGGGGCAGTGAGACTTCATTGTAGTGCAGATTTCCTTTGCAAGCTTGCTTGGTTGGCCCAAAAGGGCGTATGCGTTTTTTCCTGAATATATTCAGGAAAAAACGCAGTGCCCTTTTTGGCCAAGTGCATCATTGTGGACGTTCTGCCTCTTTTCCTATGCTTTACATGCAATTCCAGTCTACCTCCTGAAATCGGTTTTCTGCAATTCTGCCCCGCTTTCAAGTCCTCTTGGCAGCCTTACTTCAATATATTTTTGGACGATAGCTGTCATTTATAACTCTGCAGTTTTGTGAATTACAGAGCCTCTGAGCTCCTTTCTTCAACTTGCTTTCTTGTGAGCTGGCTGCAAGACCGCAGCATTGCTTCAGGCCCTAGTGTGGTTCCGGCATGGCACGCTGAGCCTTTGGTTAATTCCTCTTCCTGGTGGGAAATGAGAGTTAAATTTGTCCGTCCAGACACCTCCAGCTAGTCTCTCATTGGTTCTCCCTATTCCTGTTCATTTTCCGCAGAAATTGCAAACTGGGCCAAACAGGAGGTTAAAGGCACTGACTCTCCAAGTGGGGAGAGTGTTAGTAAAGCGTCTGGAATGTTGCACCCGAGTACCAGGGGACGAAACCTGAGACACATTTGAACACTTTTCCCAATCACACGGTGGATCATACTCTGGGTTCCACATGCATGTTTTAGCTGAAGGAAGAATCCCTTAAACCTGGAGAGTTGAGACCCATGGAATGGGTACCATGCAATATAAATTCAAAGGTTCTGCATTGGCTCACCGAACCTCACCAATCTTATCACTGCTGCGCTTTTGCCACTGTACACACGCTTGATTCTCTTTCGGAGACATATAAATCCATAGATTTTAAGATTCTTACTAGTCAGGTATATTCTTAGACGTTTAATATGGGGTATTCAGTCCTCTCGTTGAGCAAAGACTAGCTCTTGTCTATTACATATTTGGCTTATGGAACGGTATCTGTGCTAATTTCAATCTCTGGTTTTATGCAGCACCCCAACTCACCTTTCCCCTTAAGCAAGCATAAGTTGGTTTTCTACATTTGAGACCCTGTTCTGTTTTGTAATTCAGTTCCTGTGTAGCCAAGTTTACATTCCGTGTAGTAGTGGTATCTTATGATGTTTCTTTTTCTGTGTGACTTATCTCACTTAGAATCATCGTACCTGAATCCACTCATTATGCTGCTATGGGCCTGATGATATAGATTTCATTGCTGAGTGATATTGCATTGTACGTAAGTACCACAACTTCTTTATCCATTTTTCGCTTTCTGTGATATTGAACTTGTACTGTAAACGAGGTTCTTGTAAACAGAGCCGTCCCAAACTTTGGGGTGGCTGTGTCTTTTTGATTTTAATTTCCCTAAGCTATAGGACGATAAGTGGAAGTGCCCTAGGCTCTGTTGCTTTGTTTTTTAGATGTTTCAGGAAACACCATACACTTCTCCAGAGTGGCTGTTGGCAATTTACATCCCGCCCATCAGCATAACAAGGCTCCCAATTCTATATGGCCTGTCCTGCCTTTCTGGATTTTACACTTTTTTCCGATGGCCCTTTTGACCGGGGGGCAGTGAGACTTCATTGTAGTGCAGATTTCCTTTGCAAGCTTGCTTGGTTGGCCAAAAAGTGCATATGCGTTTTTTCCTGAATATATTCAGGAAAAAACGCATACGCCATTTCTGGCCAAGTGCATCATTGTGGACGTTCTGCCTCTTTTCCTATGCTTTACATGCAATTCCAGTCTACCTCCTGAAACCGGTTTCCTGCAATTCTGCCCCTCTTTCAAGTCCTCTTGGCAGCCTTACTTCAATATATTTTTGGACGATAGCTGTCATTTTTAACTCTGCAGGTTTGTGAATTACAGTGCCCCTGAGCTCCTTTCTTCAACTCGCTTTCTTGTGAGCTGGCCGCAACACCGCAGGATTGCTTCAGGCCCTAGTGTGGTTCCGGCATGGCACGCAGAGCCTTTGGTTAATTCCTCTTCCTGGTGGGAAATGAGAGTTAAATTTGCCCGTCCAGGCTCCTCCAGCTAGTTTCTCATTGGTTCTCCCTATTCCTGTTCCTTTTCCGCAGAAATTGCAAACTGGGCCAAACAGGAGTTTAAAGGCACTGACTCTCCAAGTGGGGAGAGTTTTAGTAAAGCGTCTGGAATGTTGCACCCGAGTACCAGGGGACGAAAACTGAGACACATTTGAACACGTTTCCCGATCACACGGTGGATCATACTCTGGGTTCCACATGCATGTTTTAGGTGAAGGAAGAATCCCTTAAACCTGGAGAGTTGAGACCCATGGAATGGGTACCATGAAATATGACTTCAAAGGGTCTGCATTTGCTCAACGAACCTCACCAATCCTATCACTGCTGCGTTTATGCCGCTGTACACACGCTTGATTCTCTTTTGGAGACATATAAATCCATAGGATTTAAGATTCTTACTAGTCAGGTGTATTCTTAGGCGTTTAATATGAGATGTAGAGTCCACTTCGTTGAGCAAGGAGTAGCTCTTGTCTATTACATATTTGGCTTATGGAACGGTATCTGTGCTAATTTAAATCTCTGGTTTTATGCAGCACCCCAACTCACCTTTCCCCTTAAGCAAGCATAAGTTGGTTTTCTACATTTGAGATCCTGTTCTGTTTTGTAATTCAGTTTCTGTGTAGGCAAGTTTACATTCCTTGTAGTAGTGATATCTTATGATGTTTCTTTTTCTGTGTGACTTATTTCACTTAGAATCATCGTACCTGAATCCACTCATTATGCTGCTACGGGCCTGATGATATAGATTTCATTGCTGAGTGATATTGCATTGTACGTAAGTACCACAAATTCTTTATCCATTTTTCACTTTCTGTGTTATTGAACTTGTACCGTAAACGAGGTTCTTGTAAACAGAGCCGTCCCAAACTTTGGGGTGGCTGTGTCTTTTTGATTTTAATTTCCCTAAGCTATAGGACCATAAGTGGAAGTGCCCTAGGCTCTGTTGCTTTGTTTTTTAGATGTTTCAGGAAACACCATACAGTTCTCCAGAGTGGCTGTTGGCAATTTACATCCCGCCCATCAGCATAACAAGGCTCCCAGTTCTCCATGGCCTGTCCTGCCTTTCTGGATTTTATACATTTTTCAGATGGCCCTTTTGACTGGGGATCAGTGAGACTTCATTGTAGTGCAGATTTCCTTTGCAAGCTTGCTTGGTTGGTCAAAAAGGGCGTATGCGTTTTTTCCTGAATATATTCAGGAAAAAACGCATACGCCCTTTTTGGCCAAGTGCATCATTGTGGACGTTCTGTCTCTTTTCCTATGCTTTACATGCAATTCCAGTCTACCTCCTGAAATCGGTTTCCTGCAATTCTGCCCCGCTTTCAAGTCCTCTTGGCAGCCTTACTTCAATATATTTTTGGACGATAGCTGTCATTTATAACTCTGCAGGTTTGTGAATTACAGTGCCCCTGAGCTCCTTTCTTCAACTCGCTTTCTTGTGAGCTGGCCGCAACACCGCAGCATGGCTTCAGGCCCTAGTGTGGTTCCGGCATGGCACACTGAGCCTTTGGTTAATTCCTCTTCCTGGTGGGAAATGAGAGTTAAATTTGCCCGTCCAGACACCTCCAGCTAGTCTCTCATTGGTTCTCCCTATTCCTGTTCATTTTCCGCAGAAATGGCAAACTGGGCCAAACAGGAGGTTAAAGGCACTGACTCTCCAAGTGGGGAGAGTGTTAGTAAAGCGACTGGAATGTTGCACCCGAGTACCAGGGGATGAAAACTGAGACACATTTGAACACGTTTCCCGATCACATGGTGGATCATACTCTGGGTTCCACATGCATGTTTTAGCTGAAGGAAGAATCCCTTAAACCTGGAGAGTTGAGACCCATGGAATGGGAACCATGCAATATGACCTCAAAGGGTCTGCATTTGCTCACCGAACCTCACCAATCCTATCACTGCTGCGTTTATGCCGCTGTACACACGCTTCATTCTCTTTCAGAGACATAGAAATCTATAGGTTTTAAGATTCTTACTGGTCAGGTATATTCTTAGGCGTTTAATATGGGGTGTAGAGTCCACTTCGTTGAGCAAGGAGTAGCTCTTGTGTATTACATATTTGGCTTATGGAACGGTATCTGTGCTAATTTCAATCTCTGGTTTTATGCAGCACCCCAACTCACCTTTCCCCTTAAGCAAGCATAAGTTGGTTTTCTACATTTGAGACCCTGTTCTGTTTTGTAATTCAGTTCCTGTGTAGCCAAGTTTACATTCCGTGTAGTAGTGATATCTTATGATGTTTCTTTTTCTGTGTGACTTATTTCACTTAGAATCATCGTACCTGAATCCACTCATTATGCTGCTACAGGCCTGATGATATACATTTCATTGCTGAGTGATATTGCATTGTACGTAAGTACCACAACTTCTTTATCCATTTTTCACTTTCTGTGATATTGAACTTGTACTGTAAACGAGGATCTTGTAAACAGAGCCATCCCAAACTTTGGGGTGGCTGTGTCTTTTTGATTTTAATTTCCCTAAGCTATAGAACCGTAAGTGGAAGTGCCCTAGGCTCTGTTGCTTTGTTTTTTAGATGTTTCAGGAAACACCATACACTTCTCCAGAGTGGCTGTTGGCAATTTACATCCCGCCCATCAGCATAACAAGGCTCCCAATTCTCCATGGCCTGTCCTGCCTTTCTGGATTTTACACTTTTTTCAGATGGCCCTTTTGAACGGGGGGCAGTGAGACTTCATTGTAATGCAGATTTCCTTTGCAAGCTTGCTTGGTTGGCCAAAAAGGGCGTATGCGTTTTTTCCTGAATATATTCAGGAAAAAACGCATACGCCCTTTTTGGCCAAGTGCATCATTGTGGACGTTCTGCCTCTTTTCCTATGCTTTACATGCAATTCCAGTCTACCTCCTGAAATCGGTTTCCTGCAATTCTGCCCCGCTTTCAAGTCCTCTTGGCAGCCTTACTTCAATATATTTTTGGACGATAGCTGTCATTTATAACTCTGCAGGTTTGTGAATTACAGTGCCTCTGAGCTCCTTTCTTCAACTCGCTTTCTTGTGAGCTGTCTGCAACACCGCAGCATTGCTTCAGGCCCTAGTGTGGTTCCGGCATGGCACGCTGAGCCTTTGGTTAATTCCTCTTCCTGGTGGGAAATGAGAGTTAAATTTGCCCGTCCAGGCACCTCCAGCTAGTCTCTCATTGGTTCTCCCTATTCCTGTTCATTTTCCGCAGAAATGGCAAACTGGGCCAAACAGGAGGTTAAAGGCACTGACTCTCCAAGTGGGGAGAGTGTTAGTAAAGCGTCTGGAATGTTGCACCCGAGTACCAGGGGACGAAATCTGACACATTGGAACACGTTTCCCGATCACACGGTGGATCATACTCTGGGTTCCACATGCATGTTTTAGCTGAAGGAAGAATCCCTTAAACCTGGAGAGTTGAGACCCATGGAATGGGTACCATGCAATATGACTTCAAAGGGTCTGTATTTGCTCATCGAACCTCACCAATCCTATCACTGCTGCTTTTATGCCGCTGTACACATGCTTGATTCTCTTTTGGAGACATATAAATCCATAGGTTTTAAGATTATTACTAGTCAGGTATATTCTTAGGCGATTAATATGGGGTGTAGAGTCCACTTCGTTGAGCAAGGAGTAGCTCTTGTCTATTACATATTTGGCTTATGGAACGGTATCTGTGCTAATTTCAATCTCTGGTTTTATGCAGAACCCCAACTCACCTTTCCCCTTAAGCAAGCATAAGTTGGTTTTCTACATTTGAGACCGTGTTCTGTTTTGTAATTCAGTTCCTGTGTAGCCAAGTTTACATTCCGTGTAATAGTGATATCTTATGATGTTTCTTTTTCTGTGTGACTTATCTCACTTAGAATCATCGTACCTGAATCCACTCATTATGCTGCTACGGGCCTGATGATATAGATTTCATTGTTGAGTGATATTGCATTGTACGTAAGTACCACAAATACTTTATCCATTTTTCACCTTCTGTGATATTGAATTTGTACTGTAAATGAGGTTCTTGTAAACAGAGCCGTCCCAAACTTTGGGGTGGCTGTGTCTTTTTGATTTTAATTTCCCTAAGCTATAGGACCATAAGTGGAAGTGCCCTAGGCTCTGTTGCTTTGTTTTTTAGATGTTTCAGGAAACACCATACACTTCTCCAGAGTGGCTGTTGGCAATTTACATCCCGCCCATCAGCATAACAAGGCTCCCAGTTCTCCATGGCCTGTCCTGCCTTTCTGGATTTTATACTTTTTTCAGATGGCCCTTTTGACCGGGGGGCAGTGAGACTTCATTGTAGTGCAGATTTCCTTTGCAAGCTTGCTTGGTTGGCCAAAAAGGGCGTATGCGTTTTTTCCTGAATATATTCAGGAAAAAACGCATACGCCCTTTTTGGCCAAGTGCATCATTGTGGACGTTCTGCCTCTTTTCCTATGCTTTACATGCAATTCCAGTCTACCTCCTGAAATCGGTTTCCTGCAATTCTGCCCCGCTTTCAAGTCCTCTTGGCAGCCTTACTTCAATATATTTTTGGACGATAGCTGTCATTTATAACTCTGCAGGTTTGTGAATTACAGTGCCCCTGAGCTCCTTTCTTCAACTCGCTTTCTTGTGAGCTGGCCGCAACACCGCAGGATTGCTTCAGGCCCTAGTGTGGTTCCGGCATGGCACGCTGAGCCTTTGGTTAATTCCTCTTCCTGGTGGGAAATGAGAGTTAAATTTGCCCATCCAGACACCTCCAGCTAGTCTCTCATTGGTTCTCCCTATTCCTGTTCATTTTCCGCAGAAATTGCAAACTGGGCCAAACAGGATGTTAAAGGCACTGACTCTCCAATAGGGGAGAGTGTTAGTAAAGCGTCTGGAATGTTGCACCCGAGTACCAGGGGACAAAAACTGAGAAACATTTGAACACGTTTCCCGATCACATGGTGGATCATACTCTGGGTTCCACATGCATGTTTTAGCTGAAGGAAGAATCCCTTAAACCTGGAGAGTTGAGACCCATGGAATGGGTACCATGCAATATGACTTCAAAGGTTCTGCATTGGCTCACCGAACCTCACCAATCCTATCACTGCTGCGCTTATGCCACTGTACACATGCTTGATTCTCTTTCGGAGACATATAAATCCATAGGTTTTAAGATTCTTACTAGTCAGGTATATTCTTAGACGTTTAATATGGGGTGTTGAGTCCTCTTCGTTGAGCAAGGAGTAGCTCTTGTCTATTGCATATTTGGCTTATGGAATGGTATCTGTGCTAATTTCAATCTCTGGTTTTATGCAGCACCCCAACTCACCTTTCCCCTTAAGCAAGCATAAGTTGGTTTTCTACATTTGAGACCCTGTTCTGTTTTGTAATTCAGTTCCTGTGTAGCCAAGTTTACATTCCGTGTATTAGTGATATCTTATGATGTTTCTTTTTCTGTGTGACTTATTTCACTTAGAATCATCGTACCTGAATCCACTCATTATGCTGCTACGGGCCTGATGACATAGATTTCATTGCTGAGTGATATTGCATTGTACGTAAGTACCACAACTTCTTTATCCATTTTTCGCTTTCTGTGATATTGAACTTGTACCATAAACGAGGTTCTTGTAAACAGAGCTGTCGCAAACTTTGGGGTGGCTGTGTCTTTTTGATTTTAATTTACCTAATCTATAGGACCGTAAGTGGAAGTGCCCTAGGCTCTGTTCCTTTGTTTTGTAGATGTTTCAGGAAACACCATACACTTCTCCAGAGTGGCTGTTGGCAATTTACATCCCGCCCATCAGCATAACAAGGCTCCCAGTTCTCCATGGCCTGTCCTGCCTTTCTGGATTTTATACATTTTTCAGATGCCCCTTTTGACTGTGGAGCAGTGAGACTTCATTGTAGTGCAGATTTCCTTTGCAAGCTTGCTTGGTTGGCCAAAAATGGCATATGCGTTTTTTCCTGAATATAATCAGGAAAAAACGCATACGCCCTTTTTGGCCAAGTGCATCATTGTGGACGTTCTGCCTCTTTTCCTATGCTTTACATGCAATTCCAGTCTACCTCCTGAAACCGGTTTCCTGCAATTCTGCCCCGCTTTCAAGTCCTCTTGGCAGCCTTACTTCAATATATTTTTGGACGATAGCTGTCATTTTTAACTCTGCAGGTTTGTGAATTATAGTGCCCCTGAGCTACTTTCTTCAACTCGCTTTCTTGTGAGCTGGCCACAACACCGCAGCCTTGCTTCAGGCCCTAGTGTGGTTCCGGCATGGCACGCTGAGCCTTTGGTTAATTCCTCTTCCTGGTGGGAAATGAGAGTTAAATTTGCCCGTCCAGACACCTCCAGCTAGTCTCTCATTGGTTCTCCCTATTCCTGTTCATTTTCCGCAGAAATGGCAAACTGGGCCAAACAGGAGGTTAAAGGCACTGACTCTCCAAGTGGAGAGAGTTTTAGTAAAGCGACTGGAATGTTGCACCCGAGTACCAGGGGACGAAAACTGAGACACATTTGAACACGTTTCCCGATCACACGGTGGATCATACTCTGGGTTCCACATGCATGTTGTAGCTGAAGGAAGAATCCCTTAAACCTGGAGAGTTGAGACCCATGAATGAGTATCATGCAATATGACTTCAAAGGGTCTGCATTTGCTCACCGAACCTCACCAATCCTATCACTGCTGCGTTTATGCCGCTGTACACACGCTTGATTCTCTTTTGGAGACATATAAATCCATAGGATTTAAGATTCTTACTAGTCAGTATATTCTTAGGCGTTTAATATGGGATGTAGAGTCCACTTCGTTGAGCAAGGAGTAGCTCTTGTCTATTACATATTTGGCTTATGGAACGGTGTCTGTGCTAATTTCAATCTCTGGTTTTATGCAGTACCCCAACTCACCTTTCCCCTTAAGCAAGCATAAGTTGGTTTTCTACATTTGAGACCCTGTTCTGTTTTGTAATTCAGTTTCTGTGTAGGCAAGTTTACATTCCTTGTAGTAGTGATATCTTATGATGTTTCTTTTTCTGTGTGACTTATTTCACTTAGAATCATCGTACCTGAATCCACTCATTATGCTGCTACGGGCCTGATGATATAGATTTCATTGCTGAGTGATATTGCATTGTACGTAAGTACCACAAATTCTTTATCTATTTTTCACTTTCTGTGTTATTGAACTTGTACCATAAACGAGGATCTTGTAAACAGAGCCGTCCCAAACTTTGGGGTGGCTGTGTCTTTTTGATTTTAATTTCCCTAAGCTATACCACCATAAGTGGAAGTGCCCTAGGCTCTGTTGCTTTGTTTTGTAGATGTTTCAGGAAACACCATACACTTCTCCAGAGTGGCTGTTGGCAATTTACATCCCGCCCATCAGCATAACAAGGCTCCCAGTTCTCCATGGCCTGTCCTGCCTTTCTGGATTTTACACTTTTTTCAGATGCTCCTTTTGACAGGGAGGAAGTGAGACTTCATTGTAGTGCAGATTTCCTTTGCAAGCTTGCTTGGTTGGCCAAAAAGGGCGTATGCGTTTTTTCCTGAATATATTCAGGAAAAAACGCATACGCCCTTTTTGGCCAAGTGCATCATTGTCGACGTTCTGAGTGTTTTCATATGTTTTCAATGCAATTCCAGTCTACCTCCTGAAATCGGTTTCCTGCAATTCTGCCTTGCTGTCAGTGCCTCTTCATAGCCTTACCTCAATATACTTTTTGAAAATTGTTGGCCTTTTTAACTCTGCAGGTTTTTGAATTGCCGTGGCCCTTAGCTGCATTTTTCAGCTCTTATTTTTGTGATCTTGCCTCATATCCACAGGATTTCTTCAGGCCCTATTCTTCTTCTGGGTCGCCTTGCTCTTCCTTTGGTTAATTCTTCTTCCTGATGTGAATTAGAGTGACATGTTCCCATTGAAACCGCTACAGCTATTTTCTCACTGGTTCCCCCTATTCCCATTCATCCTCCGCACTAACTGCAGACTGTGCGATACCGGAACGTAAAGGCATTGACTCTCCATGTGGAGATGTTGTTAGTAAAGTGGCTGGAATGTTGATCCGGAGCCCCAGGAGAGGAAAATGAGGTGCGTTTTAGAAACCTTTCCCGATCATATGGTATACCATCCGCTGGATTTCCCATGCATGGTTTAGCTGTAGGAAGATTCCCTTCAACCTGGAGTGTTGGGACCCTTGGAATGAGTAGCATGAAGTATTGCATTAAACTTTCGGCAGTTGCTCACCAAAGCTCACCAATCCTCTCAGCCCCAAGTGTCCAGCCTTATGTCTTATCCAGCTGTGGGTTTATATGTGGTCATTCCAGGTTGCATCACAGCCCCTGAGCGAATTTTGTAAGAATTTTTCTCTCTTTCATTGTTTCTGCGTTTTGGTTTTAAAATTTATTTCTATAATGGGGTTTAGCTCATTTTCACTGCTGTGTTTGGCCGCTCTGCACACACTTGATTCCCTTATGGAGATATATCAATACATGGGTTTTAAGATTCTTATTACTCAGATATATTTCTCTGCGGTGTATAGGGTGTGTTGAGGCCAGTTCATTGAGCAAGGTGTAGATCTTGTCTAATACCTATTTGGTTTATTGAACGGTATCTGTGCTAATTTCAAACTCTGGTTTTATGCATCACCCCACCTCTCCTTTCCCCTTAAGCTGACATAAGTGTGTTTTCTAAATGTGAGACACTGTTCTGTTTTGTAATTCATTTTTTGTGCAGCCATATTTATCCTCCCTCTATAAGTGATATCTTATGATATGTTTCTTTTTCTGTTTGACTTATTTCAAGTAGTATTATCGGACCTAAATCCACTCTTTATCCTTCTACTAGCCTTATTACATTGATTTCATGGTGAAGAGATATTCCATTGTACATAAGTACCACATTTTCTTTATCCATTGTTCTCTTTCCTGGGATATTTAAGGTGTACTGAAGTTGAGGTTCTTGTAAACAGAGTAGCCCTAAACTGTGGTGTGCTTGTGTCTTGTTGATTTTTAGACTTCCCTAGATATACTTCCGTGATTGGAAGTGCCCTATGCTCTGTAGCTCTGTTTTTTAGATGATTTAGGAACCACCATACACTTCTCCAGAGTGGCTCTCGGCAGTTCACACACTGTCCATCAGCGTATAAAGGCTCCCTGTTCTCCATGGCCTGTCCTGCATTTCTGGTTTTTACAATTTTTTCGGATGGCCCTTTTGACCGGTGGGAAATGAGACTTCTTTGTTGTGCACATTTGCATTGCTTGCTTGCTTGGTTGCCCATAAAGTGCGTATGCGTTTTTTCCTGGATATATTCAGGAAAAAACGCATACTCCCTTTTGGGCCAACTGCATCATTGTCGAAATTCTGCCGCTTTTCATGTGCTTTAAAGACGAGTCCAATCTATCTCTTGAAATCTGTTTCTTGCAATTCTGTCTTGCATTCAGATCCTCTTCTTTGCCTTACCTCAACATATTTTGGGACGTTAGTTTTCATTTATAACTCTGCAGGTTTGTGAATTGCAGTGACCCTGAGCTCCATTTTTTAAGTTGCTCTTTTGTGAGCTGGCCTCAAAGCCGCAGGATTGCTTCAGGCCCTATTTTGGCTCCGGCGAGGCGGGCTGAGCCTTTTTTTAATTCTTATTCTTAATGGGAAATTAGAGTGACATGTGCCCGTCCAAACCCCTACAACTATTCTCTCATTGGTTCCCCCTCTTCCCGTTCATCCTCCTCACAATTTGCAAAATGTGTGAAACAGAAGTTTAAATGTGCTGATTCTCTAAGTGGGGAGATTCTAAGTAACGTGGCTGGAATGATGAACAGGAGCACCAGGAGAGGATAAATGAGGTGCATTTTAGACACATCTCCCGATCACATGGTGTACAGTCCTCTGGGTTTTCCATGCATGTTTTCGCTGTAGGAAGATCCCTTGAACCTGCAGATTTGGGACCCATTGAATGGGTACCAGGTAGTATTACTTTAAAGGGTGTGCATTTCCTCACCCAACCTCATATTTCTCTTAGCGTAAACAGTTTCCAGCCTTATGTCTCATCCTGCTGTGGGTCTAGATGTGTTCAATCCATGTTGCATCACCGTCCCTGAGGAAAAGTTGTAAGAGGTTTTCTCTGTCTCTTTGTCGTTTATTTTTTTCAATTTATTACTATATTGGTTACAGCTGATTTTCAAAGCTCTGTTTCTTGCTGCTGTACATCCACTTGATTCACATACAGAGAGACATCAATAAATTCTTTTTCAGATTCTTACCAGTCATATATATTCTTTTCCAGTGACTTGAGTGTGCTGAGTGCAGTTCTTTTAGCTACCGTGTAGGCCTTGTTGATTATCAGTTTGGTATTTGGAATGGTATCTTTGCTAATTTCAACCTCCTGGATGATGCCTCACCCCTCCCCACCTTTCCCGTTTAGCAGCCTTACGCGTGTTGTCTACATATTTGACTATGTTTTTGTTTTGTAATTTATTTCATGTGTAGCCATTTTGGATTCCACCTTTAAGTGATATCTTATGATATGTGTCTTTTTCTTTTTGAATTATGTCACTTAGAATGATCATACGTAACTCCTCCGGAGTTGTTACAACTGGCCATATTTCATTGACTTCCAGGCTGAGTAATATTCCACTCTACATAAGTACCACATCTCTATCCATTTTTTCCCTCCAGAGACATTTAAGTTATATCCTAGTCGAGAATCTTTTAAACAGAGAGGCAGTAAACATTGGGGTGCCTGTGTCCTCTCGATTTTTGTTTTTCCCAAGACATACGCCCATGAGTGCAAGTGCCCTATGCTCTGTAGCTCATTTTTTAGATGCTTTAGTAAACACAATACACTTCTCCAGAATGGCCATTGGCAATATACATTTCCACTATAAGCCTCACAGGGCTCCCTCTTCTCCTTGCCCTGTCCTGCATTTCTGGTGTTTACACTTTATGAGGATGGCTCTTCTGACTGATGCGAAGTGATATCTTTTGTAGTATTGATTTCCAGTGCCCACCTGTTTGGTTGGCTAAAAAAGTGTATGCCCTTTTCTTGAATATATACAGAAAAAAACGCATACAGCCTTTTTGGCCAACTGCAATGTTGGCAATGTTCAGCCCCTTTTCTTGTGCTTAATGGCGAGTCCTTTCTACCTCCTCAAATCCCTTTCCTGCCATTCTCCCTTGCTTACCAATCCTTTTCTCTGACTTTCCTCAAGACATTTTTCAGTGATAGATATTTTCAACTCTGCAGTTTCGTGAATTTTACTGCCCCTGAGTTCCATTGTTCAACTTGTGTTTATGGGAACTGGCCACAAAGCAGTGGGATTTCCTCAAGCCCTATACTGTTTCCATGGGCAACCCTAGCCTTTGGTCAATTCGTCTTCCTGATTGGAAATTAGAGTGACATGTGCCTGTCTGAACACCTAGGACTTGTCTCTCATTGTTCCTCATCCTTCCGCTTCATCCTCTGGACAAATTCCAAACTGTATGCAAAAGGATGTTGACAGTGCTGACATCTCCAAGTGGGGAGACTGTTAGTAAAGACGCTGGAGGGGTGAACCCGAGCACCAGGAGATGAGGAGATGAGATGCCTTTTCCAAACTCTTCCTGATCAGACGGTATACCATCCTCTGTGTGTGACAGACATGTTTTAGCAGTAGGAAGAGTCCCATTCATGTAAGGAGAACACCAGGGCTTTTTCAAAATCAGTGTCTCCCCGAAACCCAAACTGGGGAATTTTTTAAGCTACGGCTACACATATGTTCATTAAGGGCCTTGGGAAGTAGGCAGAGTCCAAACTTTAGATGATTGAAGTCTTCAGGGTCAGAAGCACTCACCACTGGCTTCCCTTAGGTTACACTTTAACTGTCATTGATAGATGATGTCAATAAAAATATCTATTCTTTTTCCGATTATTTCCCCTTATAGGTTATTGCAAAATATTGAGTGTAGTTCCCTGTGCTATACAGTGGTTCCTTGTTGATGATCTATTTTATACATAGCAGTGTGTATGTGTTAATTCCAAACTGTTAATTTATCCCTCCTCCCACCTTTCCCCTTTGGTAATAATAAATTATAAGATTTTATACTTCTCAGAAATGGGGGAGCTGAAAGAGAGGTATCATTTTCAATGGAAAAGCATTTAAAACAAGATTGAAGCTTTAACCAAGATTATTAGATGTACATCCTTGGAAAGAAATCACTTCATTTCTCTAATATTGACCTGACAAATAAGACAAACCTTTTCACTGAACTTGCTTATAATAAAGTGATGGAAATATCAAATGGAAGTGTTAGAAACATCTTATTTTACCCGAGCCTTATAAACTGTTCTATGTTAACTACAGTTTGGCTCACACATCTGTTCATTGAAGTTACAATAGTCTCAATTTCTGTTACTGATCCTCCAGAGTGGACCCCAACAAGTGTCCCCCTGCCCAGTGTCATTGGGGCCAACAGATCGAGACTGAGTTTGGTTCACAAGCAAAGGAAACTTTATATTTTGATCAGAGAATGGAGAGGTGAGAGCATGCACTACCCCGTGGGCTGTGGGCTGGGCTGCTGTGTAGAGATCCTGTCAGAGTCAGTGGGAGGGAGGGGGCGGAGCACTCAAGGGCCGGGTTGGCTGCAGCTCAGGCTCTATATCTTAGAGTCTGCACTGGGCCCCAGGAGCTGAGGTGTCGACCCAGCCATTCTGCACTAGGAAATCTGGTCTGAAGTGCCGGGTGTGGAACCTCTGCATGCGGGACCCTAGGAGCACGTGAAATTAGACAAAGCACAAAGGATAAAAAAGGTCAGACTTGACTTTATTGCCCAGATTCTATTTTTATCTCCCAGGGATTTTTAATGGGCTTTGCTGGGGACAAACCCCTCCTCTGCCTTTTGTCCCGTTCCTCATTCTTGGAGTGCTGAGGGTGCAGACCCTTCTTCTGTAACTGCTGAGTGCTGAGTTGGGAGCCCTCATACCAGGGGATGAGGGTCAGAACTTCTCCCCAGCAGCCTCCAGGTGACGTTGATTGGCCCCAGGACCCCTGCCTCCCTGCTCGTCCGCCTGAGCACCAGCATTGGAAGTGTTATAGATTCTAATGACCTTTAAGGGTTCAGGAAAGAGATGTGCAGAGACGCTGTGGGGGCCGGTTTCACCCCGCCCCACATTTGTTCGGCCACCTTAGGCTGACCGTTTCTGCCAGCCTAGATGCTCTGACCAGTAGTCTGCTCTTTCTTCAATTAGGCCCCTGAATTAACGTAAAAACAGCACCAGGTGTCAGAGCCCTGCCCGCTCAACTCCCAGACAGTCCAGGGTCAGTGGTGATCAAGGACCATGATGGCCACTGAGTCAACAGCCTTTTGAAGTAAACAGGAGTCCAGCCGGTCTTATTGGCCACAATCATCACGGTGTCTGTAGGCTTTTCTATGGTGACAGTGTGATATACGTTTCCCCCGCCAAGACTATTAGCTCCCCTCCGGGTGCAGTAAGTCCTGCAAGCAGTAGTCTACTCATTCGGGACACACTATTGTTGTTTTATGAGAGAAACTCCAGGTCAAGTGATGTTCACACGAGTCGTCATGGTGCCCTGTTGCCCCCGGTTATCTCTCTGGATGTTGGAGTTGGAGGGCCTCCTCACTCGAGGTCGGTGTGCCCACGGAGCGAACCCTGCAACTTCAGGGCATGGTTGGTGATTAGGATCACCACGTGGGGTCCTTTTCCCTTAGGAGGGAGGTGGCCTTTTGGGCTGCTGATTTCCAGGTTTTTAGATACCGCCAGTATCTTGGCCAGATGTGGCAGTGGGCCAAGTCCCTTGGTGACTCTATTTTATCCTACCTGGATGGCATTCTTGCGTTGTTCCATTTCAAGTGGTCCCAGTTTTTGCACTAATTCTCCAATGGCGACTCACCTTTCACCGGGAATGGAAAGGTCAAAGGGTTTAGCTCAATTAGGGAGTTCCAGGGCAAGGGTCTGAATTGACTGCTCTTTCCATTCTTGAAAGGCCACTTCTGGATTCTGTTCAAAAGGATCATCATCTTTTCCTTTCAGTGTTTCATATAGAGGCCCAGCTAGTAGACTGTAGTTAGGGATCCAGAAGCAGCAAACCCTGGCCTCCCCAGGAACCCCTAAGCTGTCTTCTAGTTTTAGAAAGGGGTAAGGCTGCAAATGGTTTCTTCCCTTTCCTGGGATGGGCTTCTCCGACCTTGTGTGAGAATGAAGCCCAGGCAGGTCACCGCAGTCTGTGATATTTGAGCTTTTTCTTGGACAACTTCTATCCTTTATTGGCTTGGTAGTTCAGAGGCCTCCTTAGTAGGGCTGGCGATCAGAATGTCGTCTGCATATTGAAGGAGGGTTTCCTTTTCTAGAGGTAGAACTTTTCGGTCTTTAGCTAAGCTTTCCCCAAAGATGGTGTGGGAATTTTTGAACCCTTGGGGCAAGACGGCCCGGAAGTATTGTTTTAGTTGTATGTTGAGTCCTGCCACTCACAAGCCAAAATTTCTTGTGACTCTGGGACTAATGGAATACAAAAGAAGGCATCATTGAAGACTAATACAGAATACCATGTCCTGGTGGTTGGTAGAATGACCAGCAGGGTGTAGGAAATGGAGCAACTGGAGGTATATCCTCGGTGGCTTCACTGACTGTCCTGACATCCTTTACCAGGTCCCCAGCAGCCCATGGGGCTCTCGTGGTCAGGCCAATCCCAGGATATGGAGCTCTCCTGGGCAGGTACCCCACCCCCAACCCAGCCCACGGGGCTCTCATGGTCAGGCCTCTCCCAGGATACAGAGCTACCCTTGCAGGTACCGTGGCAGGGCTGGGCACACAGGAACTGTGCACATAGCCCTCATTGAAGAGCACCCCCATCTCACCTGTCGCTCAGAGCTGACACAGAGCACCTCAGAGCAGGACTTGAACTAACAAACAGCAGCTCCGACAGGTCTGTGACCCTGGGCATCACTCTGTGTGGCCTCCCTCCACCTGGTCTTCCAGAGACTTCCACTGCACCCGGGGCACCAAGCCTCTGTCTCCAACCACCACCCACCCCTCCTCTCCCTGACTCCTGGGTTCCTCTCATTAGGAGAGGGTTTTCTTGAAGTTGTCTCCCACTCATGGGCCAGATAAAATGATTAGAAAACAAGCCAAAGCTGCAGCCCCTTGTCTATCCTGACTCTCAGGAGCCCACACCTGTTCCTTGGACCTGGCCGGTTCAGCAAGTTCCATTTTCTGCAACTGTGAGCCCCTGAGGGGTGATGATTGGCTGACCTGGGCAGCCTTACCATGCCGGCCAGCCCTCCCCAGGTGTGCCTGGGTTGAGATCAATATAAATACCACTCCAGGCAGCAAGAGCCCCTGCAGCTGTGCCTGACGCCATTTTCTCTGCCCTGTCAGCAGTCTCGGGGCTGGGCTGGTGGGAGGGAGTGAGAGGCCACGGCTTTGTGGGTGGCCCAGTGTGAGTGGGGCTCTGCTGGACTTTCTGCAGCAGTTGCCAGGCTGCCACCTGCTAAAGAAGAGGATGTGTCACCCATACCTGCTGCTGGAATTTCTCCCTGGGCAGAGGTGAGGAAGGAAAAAAGCAGTGGGGGCAGGGACAGGACGGGTATCTCAGGCAGGGAAATGGAAATCTTCCAGAAGAGCACCCAGGGACAGGACCATCCTGGCTGGCCTGCAGGCACCAAGTCAGCTGGCATGCTGTCACTCGTGTGGCTCCATGGCCCTTCCTCTAGGCTTTCAAGTCCTTGTATATATTCAGGTGTTTTACCTGGGAAGGGTGGGAACAGTTCAACAGCAACTGGCCTGGGGCTCAGCTCACGTTCACTCACAGATGCCTCGGCACAGTGCCCCAGCTTTGCAATGAGTACGCTTGTGTGGGGGCTGCTGGCTGAATGGGAGACGATTCCCCACCACTGACCAACTTCAGAATTGTTTACAACTGGAGCAAGTGCCCTGATACGGTTTTCCTCTGAGTAACTGGTGGGTTCTGTTTTTTTTTTTTTCTCTTTTTCGTTTTTGGTTCAAGGTAGATTTTATTCCTCTTTTTTGTATTTACAGATATAAGCATGGAAATAATTTATTCATATAAATACATGTATGTGAAGGGAATAATTGTTTTTTCTGTTTTATTTTTTAAATTTTATTTCTTTTTAATTTTGAATTTTATTTTATATTTTTATACAGCAGGTTCTTATTGGTTATCTATTTTATACATATAAATGTTTACATGCCAATCCCAATCTCTCAGCTCCTCCCACCACCACCCCCCCAAGAGCTTTCCCCCCTTGTTGTCCATACGATTGTTGTCTACATCTGTTGCTCTATTTATGCCTTGCAAAACGGTTAATCTGTACAGTTTTTCTAGGTTCCACATATATGCATGAATATACAAGATTTGTTTTTCTCTTTCTGACTTACTTCACTCTGTATGACAGTCTCTAGATCCATCGACGTCTCTACAAATGACCCAATTTCATTCCTTTCATGGCTTAGTAATATTCCATTTTATATATGTACCACATCTTTATGCATTCGTCTGTCTGTGGGCATTTAGGTTGCTTCCATTACCTCGATATTGTAAATAGTGATGCAATGAACATTGCGGTGAATGTCTCTTTTTGATTTATGGTTTTGTCTGTGTATATGTCCAGTACTGGGATTGCTGTATCATATGGTAATTCTATTATTAGTTTCTTAAGACTCCATATTGTTCTCCATAGTGACTGTATCAATTTATATTCCCAACAATAGTGGAAGAGGCTTCCTTTTCCCCACACCCTTTGAAGCAATTGTTGTTTGTAGATTTTCAGATGATGCCCATTCTAACAGGTGTGAGGTGATACCTCATTGTTGAGTCCATTTCGTTGAGCAAGGGGTAGGTCTTGTCTATTACATATTTGGCTTATGGAACGGTATCTGTGCTAATTTCAAACTCTGGTTTTATGCAGCACCCCAACTCACCTTTCCCCTTAAGCAAGCATAAGTTGGTTTTCTAAACTTGAGACCCTGTTCTGTTTTGTAATTCAGTTCATGTGTAGCCAAGTTTACATTCCATGTATTAGTGATACCTTATGATGTTTCCTTATCTGTGTGACTTATTTCACTTAGAATCATCGTGCCTCAATCCACTCATTATGCGGGTACAGGCCTGGTGACACAGATTTCATTGCTGAGTGGTATTCTGTTGTACGTTAAGTACCGCAACTTCTTTATCAATTATTTGCTCTCTGGGATACTTAACTTGTACCATAGAAGAGGTTCCTGTAAACAGAGCCGTCCCAAATTTTGGGGTGGCTGTGTCTTTTTGATTTTAATTTCCCTAAGCTATAGGACCATAAGTGGAAATGCCCTAGACTCTGTTGCTTTGTTTTTCAGATGTATCAGGAAACACCATACACTTCTCCAGAGTGGCTGTTGGCAATTTACATCCCGCCCATCAGCATAACAAGGTTCCTTTATCCCCATGGCCTGTCTTGCCTTTCTGCATTTTCCACTTTTTTCAGATGGCTCTTTAAACCGGGGGGAAGTGACACTTCATAGTAGTTCGGATTTCCATTGCAAGCTTGCTTGGTTTGCCAAAAAGGGCGTATGCGTTTTTTCCTGAATATATTCAGGAAAAAACGCATACGCCCTTTTTGGCCAAGTGCATCATTGTGGACGTTCTGCCTCTTTTCCTATGCTTTACATGCAATTCCAGTCTACCTCCTGAAATCGGTTTCCTGCAATTCTGCCCCGCTTTCAAGTCCTCTTGGCAGCCTTACTTCAATATATTTTTGGACGATAGCTGTCATTTATAACTCTGCAGGTTTGTGAATTACAGTGCCCCTAAGCTCCTTTCTTCAACTCGCTTTCTTGTGAGCTGGCCGCAACACCGCAGGATTGCTTCAGGCCCTAGTGTGGTTCCGGCATGGCACGCTGAGCCTTTGGTTAATTCCTCTTCCTGGTGGGAAATGAGAGTTAAATTTGCCCGTCCAGACACCTCCAGCTAGTCTCTCATTGGTTCTCCCTATTCCTGTTCAACTTTCAAAGAATTTGCAAACTGGGCCAAACAGGAGGTTAAAGGCACTGACTCTCCAAGTGGGGAGAGTGTTAGTAAAGCGTCTGGAATGTTGCACCCGAGTACCAGGGGACGAGACCTGAGACACTTTTGAACACGTTTCCCGATCACACGGTGGATCATACTCTGGGTTCCACATGCATGTTTTAGCTGAAGGAAGAATCCCTTAAACCTGGAGAGTTGAGACCCTTGGCATGGGTACCATGCAATATGACTTCAAAGGGTCTGCATTGGCTCACCGAACCTCACCAATCCTATCACTGCTGCGCTAGTGCACTGTACACACGCTTGATTCTCTTTCAGAGACATATAAATCCATAGGTTTTAAGATTCTTACTAGTCAGGTATATTCTTAGGCGTTTAATATGGGGTGTAGAGTCCACTTCGTTGAGCAAGGAGTAGCTCTTGTCTATTACATATTTGGCTTATGGAACAGTATCTGTGCTAATTTCAATCTCAGGTTTTATGCAGCACCCCAACTCACCTTTCCCCTTAAGCAAGCATCAGTTGGTTTTCTACATTTGAGACCCTGTTCTGTTTTGTAATTCAGTTCCTGTGTAGCCAAGTTTACATTCCGTGTAGTAGTGATATCTTATGATGTTTCTTTTTCTGTGTGACTTATCTCACTTAGAATCATCGTACCTGAATCCACTCATTATGCTGCTACGGGCCTGATGATATACATTTCATTGCTGAGTGATATTGCATTGTACGTAAGTACCACAACTTCTTTATCCATTTTTCACTTTCTGTGATATTGAACTTGTACTGTAAATGAAGTTCTTGTAAACAGAGCCGTCCCAAACTTTGGGGTGGCTGTGTCTTTTTGATTTTAATTTCCCTAAGCTATAGGACCATAAGTGGAAGTGCCCTAGGCTCTGTTGCTTTGTTTTGTAGATGTTTCAGGAAACACCATACACTTCTCCAGAGTGGCTGTTGGCAATTTACATCCCGCCCATCAGCATAACAAGGCTCCCAGTTCTCCATGGCCTGTCCTGCCTTTCTGGATTTTACACTTTTTTCAGATGGCCCTTTTGACCGGGGGGCAGTGAGACTTCATTGTAGTGCAGATTTCTTTTGCAAGCTTGCTTGGTTGGCCAAAAAGGGCGTATGCGTTTTTTCCTGAATATATTCAGGAAAAAACGCATACGCCCTTTTTGGCCAAGTGCATCATTGTGGACGTTCTGTCTCTTTTCCTATGCTTTACATGCAATTCCAGTCTACCTCCTGAAATCGGATTCCTGCAATTCTGCCCCGCTTTCGAGTCCCCTTGGCAGCCTTACTTTAATATATTTTTGGACGATAGCTGTCATTTATAACTCTGCAGGTTTGTGAATTACAATGCCCCTGAGCTCCTTTCTTCAACTCGCTTTCTTGTGAGCTGGCCGCAACACCGCAGGATTGCTTCAGGCCCTAGTGTGGTTCCGGCATGGCACGCTGAGCCTTTGGTTAATCTCTCTTCCTGGTGGGAAATGAGAGTTAAATTTGCCCGTCCAGACACCTCCAGCTAGTCTCTCATTGGTTCTCCCTATTCCTGTTCATTTTCCGCAGAAATGGCAAACTGGGCCAAACAGTAGGTTAAAGGCACTGACTCTCCAAGTGGGGAGAGTTTTAGTAAAGCGTCTGGAATGTTGCACCCGAGTACCAGGGGACAAAAACTGAGACACATTTGAACACGTTTCCCAATCACACGGTGGATCATACTCTGGGTTCCACATGCATGTTTTAGCTGAAGGAAGAATCCCTTAAACCTGGAGAGTTGAGACCCATGGAATGGGTACCATGCAATATGACTTCAAAGGTTCTGCATTGGCTCACCGAACCTCACCAATCCTATCACTGCTGCGCTTATGCCACTGTACACACGCTTGATTCTCTTTCGGAGACATATAAATCCATAGATTTTAAGATTCTTACTGGTCAGGTATATTCTTAGACGTTTAATATGGGGTGTTGAGTCCTCTTCGTTGAGCAAGGAGTAGCTCTTGTCTATTACATATTTGGCTTATGGAACGGTATCTGTGCTAATTTCAATCTCTGGTTTTATGCAGCACCCCAACTCACCTTTCCCCTTAAGCAAGCATAAGTTGGTTTTCTACATTTGAGACCCTGTTCTGTTTTGTAATTCAGTTCCTGTGTAGCCAGTTTACATTCCGTGTAGTAGTGATATCTTATGATGTTTTTTTTCTGTGTGACTTATCTCACTTAGAATCATCGTACCTGAATCCACTCATTATGCTGCTACGGGCCTGATGACATAGATTTCATTGCTGAGTGATATTGCATTGTACGTAAGTACCACCACTTCTTTATCCATTTTTCGCTTTCTGTGATATTGAACTTGTACCGTAAACGAGGTTCTTGTAAACAGAGCCGTCCCAAACTTTGGGGTGGCTGTGTCTTTTTGATTTTAATTTCCCTAAGCTATAGGACCATAAGTGGAAGTGCCCTAGGCTCTGTTGCTTTGTTTTTTAGATGTTTCAGGAAACACCATACACTTCTCCAGAGTGGCTGTTGGCAATTTACATCCCGCCCATCAGCATAACAAGGCTCCCAGTTCTCCATGGCCTGTCCTGCCTTTCTGGATTTTACACTTTTTTCAGATGGCCCTTTTGACCGGGGGGCAGTGAGACTTCATTGTAGTGCAGATTTCCTTTGCAAGCTTGCTTGGTTGGCCAAAAAGCGCGTATGCGTTTTTTCCTGAATATATTCAGGAAAAAACGCATACGCCCTTTTTGGCCAAGTGCATCATTGTGGACGTTCTGCCTCTTTTCCTATGCTTTACATGCAATTCCAGTCTACCTCCTGAAATCGGTTTCCTGCAATTCTGCCCCGCTTTCAAGTCCTCTTGGCAGCCTTACTTCAATATATTTTTGGATGATAGCTGTCATTTATAACTCTGCAGGTTTGTGAATTACAGTGCCTCTGAGCTCCTTTCTTCAACTCGCTTTCTTGTGAGCTGGCCGCAACACCGCAGGATTGCTTCAGGCCCTAGTGTCGTTCCGGCATGGCACGCTGAGCCTTTGGTTAATTCCTCTTCCTGGTGGGAAATGAGAGTTAAATTTGCCCGTCCAGACACCTCCAGCTAGTCTCTCATTGGTTCTCCCTATTCCTGATCATCTTCCGCAAATATTGCAAACTGGGCCAAACAGGTGGTTAAAGGCACTGACTCTCCAAGTGGGGAGAGTGTTAGTAAAGCGTCTGGAATGTTGCACCCGAGTACCAGGGGACGAAACCTGAGACACATTTGAACACGTATCCTGATCACACGGTGGATCATACTCTGGGTTCCACATGCATGTTTTAGCTGAAGGAAGAATCCCTTAAACCTGGAGAGTTGAGACCCATGGAACGGGTACCATGCAATATGACTTCAAAGGTTCTGCATTGGCTCACCGAACCTCACCAATCCTATCACTGCTGCACTTATGCCACTGTACACATGCTTGATTCTCTTTTGGAGACATATTAATCCATAGGTTTTAAGATTCTTACTAGTCAGGTATATTCTTAGATGTTTAATATGGGTTATTGAGTCCTCTTCGTTGAGCAAGGAGTAGCTCTTGTCTATTACATATTTGGCTTATGGAACGGTATCTGTGCTAATTTCAATCTCTGGTTTTATGCAGCACCCCAACTCACCTTTCCCCTTAAGCAAGCATAAGTTGGTTTTCTACATTTGAGACCTTGTTCTGTTTTGTAATTCAGTTCCTGTGTAGCCAAGTTTACATTCCGTGTATTAGTGATATCTTATGATGTTTCTTTTTCTGTGTGACTTATCTCACTTAGAATCATCGTACCTGAATCCACTCATTATGCTGCTATGGGCCTGATGACATAGATTTCATTGCTGAGTGATATTGCATTGTACGTAAGTACCACAACTTCTTTATCCATTTTTCGCTTTCTGTGATATTGAACTTGTACCGTAAACGAGGTTCTTGTAAACAGAGCCGTCCCAAACTTTGGGGTGGCTGTGTCTTTTTGATTTTAATTTCCCTAAGCTATAGGACCATAAGTGGAAGTGCCCTAGGCTCTGTTGCTTTGTTTTTTAGATGTTTCAGGAAACACCATACACTTCTCCAGAGTGGCTGTTGGCAATTTACATCCCGCCCATCAGCATAACAAGGCTCCCAGTTCTCCATGGCCTGTCCGGCCTTTCTGGATTTTACACTTTTTTCGGATGGCCCTTTTGACTGGGGGGCAGTGAGACTTCATTGTAGTGCAGATTTCCTTTGCAAGCTTGCTTGGTTGGCCAAAAAGGGCGTATGCGTTTTTTCCTGAATATATTCAGGAAAAAACGCATACGCCCTTTTTGGCCAAGTGCATCATTGTGGACGTTCTGTCTCTTTTCCTATGCTTTACATGCAATTCCAGTCTACCTCCTGAAATCGGATTCCTGCAATTCTGCCCCGCTTTCGAGTCCCCTTGGCAGCCTTACTTTAATATATTTTTGGACGATAGCTGTCATTTATAACTCTGCAGGTTTGTGAATTACAATGCCCCTGAGCTCCTTTCTTCAACTCGCTTTCTTGTGAGCTGGCCGCAACACCGCAGGATTGCTTCAGGCCCTAGTGTGGTTCCGGCATGGCACGCTGAGCCTTTGGTTAATCCCTCTTCCTGGTGGGAAATGAGAGTTAAATTTGCCCGTCCAGACACCTCCAGCTAGTCTCTCATTGGTTCTCCCTATTCCTGTTCATTTTCCGCAGAAATGGCAAACTGGGCCAAACAGGAGGTTAAAGGCACTGACTCTCCAAGTGGGGAGAGTTTTAGTAAAGCGTCTGGAATGTTGCACCCGAGTACCAGGGGACAAAAACTGAGACACATTTGAACACGTTTCCCAATCACACGGTGGATCATACTCTGGGTTCCACATGCATGTTTTAGCTGAAGGAAGAATCCCTTAAACCTGGAGAGTTGAGACCCATGGAATGGGTACCATGCAATATGACTTCAAAGGTTCTGCATTGGCTCACCGAACCTCACCAATCCTATCACTGCTGCGCTTATGCCACTGTACACACGCTTGATTCTCTTTTGGAGACATATAAATCCATAGGTTTTAAGATTATTATTAGTCAGGTATATTCTTAGGCGATTAATATGGGGTGTAGAGTCCACTTCGTTGAGCAAGGAGTAGCTCTTGTCTATTACATATTTGGCTTATGGAATGGTATCTGTGCTAATTTTAATCTCTGGTTTTATGCAGAACCCCAACTCACCTTTCCCCTTAAGCAAGCATAAGTTGGTTTTCTACATTTGAGACCGTGTTCTGTTTTGTAATTCAGTTTCTGTGTAGCCAAGTTTACATTCCGTGTAGTAGTGATATCTTATGATGTTTCTTTTTCTGTGTGACTTATCTCACTTAGAATCATCGTACCTGAATCCACTCATTATGCTGCTACGGGCCTGATGATATAGATTTCATTGCTGAGTGATATTGCATTGTACGTAAGTACCACAAATTCTTTATCCATTTTTCACCTTCTGTGATATTGAATTTGTACTGTAAATGAGGTTCTTGTAAACAGAGCCGTCCCAAACTTTGGGGTGGCTGTGTCTTTTTGATTTTAATTTCCCTAAGCTATAGGACCATAAGTGGAAGTGCCCTAGGCTCTGTTGCTTTGTTTTTTAGATGTTTCAGGAAACACCATACACTTCTCCAGAGTGGCTGTTGGCAATTTACATCCCGCCCATCAGCATAACAAGGCTCCCAGTTCTCCATGGCCTGTCCTGCCTTTCTGGATTTTATACTTTTTTCAGATGGCCCTTTTGACCGGGGGGCAGTGAGACTTCATTGTAGTGCAGATTTCCTTTGCAAGCTTGCTTGGTTGGCCAAAAAGGGCGTATGCGTTTTTTCCTGAATATATTCAGGAAAAAACGCATACGCCCTTTTTGGCCAAGTGCATCGTTGTGGACGTTCTGCCTCTTTTCCTATGCTTTACATGCAATTCCAGTCTACCTCCTGAAATCGGTTTCCTGCAATTCTGCCCCGCTTTCAAGTCCTCTTGGCAGCCTTACTTCAATATATTTTTGGACGATAGCTGTCATTTATAACTCTGCAGGTTTGTGAATTACAGTGCCCCTGAGCTCCTTTCTTCAACTCGCTTTCTTGTGAGCTGGCCGCAACACCGCAGGATTGCTTCAGGCCCTAGTGTCGTTCCGGCATGGCACGCTGAGCCTTTGGTTAATTCCTCTTCCTGGTGGGAAATGAGAGTTACATTTGCCAATCCAGACACCTCCAGCTAGTCTCTCATTTGTTCTCCCTATTCCTGTTCATTTTCCGCAGAAATTGCAAACTGGGCCAAACAGGAGGTTAAAGGCACTGACTCTCCAAGTGGGGAGAGTTTTAGTAAAGCGTCTGGAATGTTGCACCCGAGTACCAGCGGAGAAAATCTGAGACACATTTGAACACGTTTCCCGATCACACGGTGGATCATACTCTGGGTTCCACATGCATGTTTTAGCTGAAGGAAGAATCCCTTAAACCTGGAGAGTTGAGACCCATGGAATGGCTAGCATGCAATATGACTTCAAAGGGTCTGCATTTGCTCATCAAACCTCACCAATCCTATCACTGCTGCGTTTATGCCGCTGTACACACGCTTGATTCTCTTTTGGAGACATATAAATCCATAGGTTTTAAGATTATTACTAGTCAGGTATATTCTTAGGCGATTAATATGGGGTGTAGAGTCCACTTCGTTGAGCAAGGAGTAGCTCTTGTCTATTACATATTTGGCTTATGGAATGGTATCTGTGCTAATTTGAATCTCTGGTTTTATGCAGAACCCCAACTCACCTTTCCCCTTAAGCAAGCATAAGTTGGTTTTCTACATTTGAGACCGTGTTCTGTTTTGTAATTCAGTTTCTGTGTAGCCAAGTTTACATTCCGTGTAGTAGTGATATCTTATGATGTTTCTTTTTCTGTGTGACTTATCTCACTTAGAATCATCGTAACTGAATCCACTCATTATGCTGCTACGGGCCTGATGATATAGATTTCATTGCTGAGTGATATTGCATTGTACGTAAGTACCACAAATTCTTTATCCATTTTTCACCTTCTGTGATATTGAATTTGTACTGTAAATGAGGTTCTTGTAAACAGAGCCGTCCCAAACTTTGGGGTGGCTGTGTCTTTTTGATTTTAATTTCCCTAAGCTATAGGACCATAAGTGGAAGTGCCCTAGGCTCTGTTGCTTTGTTTTTTAGATGTTTCAGGAAACACCATACACTTCTCCAGAGTGGCTGTTGGCAATTTACATCCCGCCCATCAGCATAACAAGGCTCCCACTTCTCCATGGCCTGTCCTGCCTTTCTGGTTTTTACACTTTTTTCAGATGGCCCTTTTGACCGGGGGGCAGTGAGACTTCATTGTACTGCAGATTTCCTTTGCAAGCTTGCTTGGTTGGCCAAAAAGTGCGTATGCGTTTTTGAGAGTTGAGACCCATGGAATGGCTAGCATGCAATATGACTTCCTGAATATATTCAGGAAAAAAACGCATACGCCCTTTTTGGCCAAGTGCATCATTGTGGACGTTCTGCCTCTTTTCCTATGCTTTACATGCAATTCCAGTCTACCTCCTGAAATCGGTTTCCTGCAATTCTGCCCCGCTTTCAAGTCCTCTTGGCAGCCTTACTTCAATATATTTTTGGATGATAGCTGTCATTTATAACTCTGCAGGTTTGTGAATTACAGTGCCTCTGAGCTCCTTTCTTCAACTCGCTTTCTTGTGAGCTGGCCGCAACACCGCAGGATTGCTTCAGGCCCTAGTGTCGTTCCGGCATGGCACGCTGAGCCTTTGGTTAATTCCTCTTCCTGGTGGGAAATGAGAGTTAAATTTGCCCGTCCAGACACCTCCAGCTAGTCTCTCATTGGTTCTCCCTATTCCTGATCATCTTCCGCAAAAATTGCAAACTGGGCCAAACAGGTGGTTAAAGGCACTGACTCTCCAAGTGGGGAGAGTGTTAGTAAAGCGTCTGGAATGTTGCACCCGAGTACCAGGGGACGAAACCTGAGACACATTTGAACACGTATCCCGATCACACGGTGGATCATACTCTGGGTTCCACATGCATGTTTTAGCTGAAGGAAGAATCCCTTAAACCTGGAGAGTTGAGACCCATGGAATGGGTACCATGCAATATGACTTCAAAGGTTCTGCATTGGCTCACCGAACCTCACCAATCCTATCACTGCTGCACTTATGCCACTGTACACATGCTTGATTCTCTTTTGGAGACATATTAATCCATAGGTTTTAAGATTCTTACTAGTCAGGTATATTCTTAGATGTTTAATATGGGTTATTGAGTCCTCTTCGTTGAGCAAGGAGTAGCTCTTGTCTATTACATATTTGGCTTATGGAACGGTATCTGTGCTAATTTCAATCTCTGGTTTTATGCAGCACCCCAACTCACCTTTCCCCTTAAGCAAGCATAAGTTGGTTTTCTACATTTGAGACCTTGTTCTGTTTTGTAATTCAGTTCCTGTGTAGCCAAGTTTACATTCCGTGTATTAGTGATATCTTATGATGTTTCTTTTTCTGTGTGACTTATCTCACTTAGAATCATCGTACCTGAATCCACTCATTATGCTGCTATGGGCCTGATGACATAGATTTCATTGCTGAGTGATATTGCATTGTACGTAAGTACCACAACTTCTTTATCCATTTTTCGCTTTCTGTGATATTGAACTTGTACCGTAAACGAGGTTCTTGTAAACAGAGCCGTCCCAAACTTTGGGGTGGCTGTGTCTTTTTGATTTTAATTTCCCTAAGCTATAGGACCATAAGTGGAAGTGCCCTAGGCTCTGTTGCTTTGTTTTTTAGATGTTTCAGGAAACACCATACACTTCTCCAGAGTGGCTGTTGGCAATTTACATCCCGCCCATCAGCATAACAAGGCTCCCAGTTCTCCATGGCCTGTCCGGCCTTTCTGGATTTTACACTTTTTTCGGATGGCCCTTTTGACTGGGGGGCAGTGAGACTTCATTGTAGTGCAGATTTCCTTTGCAAGCTTGCTTGGTTGGCCAAAGAGGGCGTATGCGTTTTTTCCTGAATATATTCAGGAAAAAACGCATACGCCCTTTTTGGCCAAGTGCATCATTGTGGACGTTCTGTCTCTTTTCCTATGCTTTACATGCAATTCCAGTCTACCTCCTGAAATCGGATTCCTGCAATTCTGCCCCGCTTTCGAGTCCCCTTGGCAGCCTTACTTTAATATATTTTTGGACGATAGCTGTCATTTATAACTCTGCAGGTTTGTGAATTACAATGCCCCTGAGCTCCTTTCTTCAACTCGCTTTCTTGTGAGCTGGCCGCAACACCGCAGGATTGCTTCAGGCCCTAGTGTGGTTCCGGCATGGCACGCTGAGCCTTTGGTTAATCCCTCTTCCTGGTGGGAAATGAGAGTTAAATTTGCCCGTCCAGACACCTCCAGCTAGTCTCTCATTGGTTCTCCCTATTCCTGTTCATTTTCCGCAGAAATGGCAAACTGGGCCAAACAGGAGGTTAAAGGCACTGACTCTCCAAGTGGGGAGAGTTTTAGTAAAGCGTCTGGAATGTTGCACCCGAGTACCAGGGGACAAAAACTGAGACACATTTGAACACGTTTCCCAATCACACGGTGGATCATACTCTGGGTTCCACATGCATGTTTTAGCTGAAGGAAGAATCCCTTAAACCTGGAGAGTTGAGACCCATGGAATGGGTACCATGCAATATGACTTCAAAGGTTCTGCATTGGCTCACCGAACCTCACCAATCCTATCACTGCTGCGCTTATGCCACTGTACACACGCTTGATTCTCTTTTGGAGACATATAAATCCATAGGTTTTAAGATTATTATTAGTCAGGTATATTCTTAGGCGATTAATATGGGGTGTAGAGTCCACTTCGTTGAGCAAGGAGTAGCTCTTGTCTATTACATATTTGGCTTATGGAATGGTATCTGTGCTAATTTCAATCTCTGGTTTTATGCAGAACCCCAACTCACCTTTCCCCTTAAGCAAGCATAAGTTGGTTTTCTACATTTGAGACCGTGTTCTGTTTTGTAATTCAGTTTCTGTGTAGCCAAGTTTACATTCCGTGTAGTAGTGATATCTTATGATGTTTCTTTTTCTGTGTGACTTATCTCACTTAGAATCATCGTACCTGAATCCACTCATTATGCTGCTACGGGCCTGATGATATAGATTTCATTGCTGAGTGATATTGCATTGTACGTAAGTACCACAAATTCTTTATCCATTTTTCACCTTCTGTGATATTGAATTTGTACTGTAAATGAGGTTCTTGTAAACAGAGCCGTCCCAAACTTTGGGGTGGCTGTGTCTTTTTGATTTTAATTTCCCTAAGCTATAGGACCATAAGTGGAAGTGCCCTAGGCTCTGTTGCTTTGTTTTTTAGATGTTTCAGGAAACACCATACACTTCTCCAGAGTGGCTGTTGGCAATTTACATCCCGCCCATCAGCATAACAAGGCTCCCAGTTCTCCATGGCCTGTCCTGCCTTTCTGGATTTTATACTTTTTTCAGATGGCCCTTTTGACCGGGGGGCAGTGAGACTTCATTGTAGTGCAGATTTCCTTTGCAAGCTTGCTTGGTTGGCCAAAAAGGGCGTATGCGTTTTTTCCTGAATATATTCAGGAAAAAACGCATACGCCCTTTTTGGCCAAGTGCATCGTTGTGGACGTTCTGCCTCTTTTCCTATGCTTTACATGCAATTCCAGTCTACCTCCTGAAATCGGTTTCCTGCAATTCTGCCCCGCTTTCAAGTCCTCTTGGCAGCCTTACTTCAATATATTTTTGGACGATAGCTGTCATTTATAACTCTGCAGGTTTGTGAATTACAGTGCCCCTGAGCTCCTTTCTTCAACTCGCTTTCTTGTGAGCTGGCCGCAACACCGCAGGATTGCTTCAGGCCCTAGTGTCGTTCCGGCATGGCACGCTGAGCCTTTGGTTAATTCCTCTTCCTGGTGGGAAATGAGAGTTACATTTGCCAATCCAGACACCTCCAGCTAGTCTCTCATTTGTTCTCCCTATTCCTGTTCATTTTCCGCAGAAATTGCAAACTGGGCCAAACAGGAGGTTAAAGGCACTGACTCTCCAAGTGGGGAGAGTTTTAGTAAAGCGTCTGGAATGTTGCACCCGAGTACCAGCGGAGAAAATCTGAGACACATTTGAACACGTTTCCCGATCACACGGTGGATCATACTCTGGGTTCCACATGCATGTTTTAGCTGAAGGAAGAATCCCTTAAACCTGGAGAGTTGAGACCCATGGAATGGCTAGCATGCAATATGACTTCAAAGGGTCTGCATTTGCTCATCAAACCTCACCAATCCTATCACTGCTGCGTTTATGCCGCTGTACACACGCTTGATTCTCTTTTGGAGACATATAAATCCATAGGTTTTAAGATTATTACTAGTCAGGTATATTCTTAGGCGATTAATATGGGGTGTAGAGTCCACTTCGTTGAGCAAGGAGTAGCTCTTGTCTATTACATATTTGGCTTATGGAATGGTATCTGTGCTAATTTGAATCTCTGGTTTTATGCAGAACCCCAACTCACCTTTCCCCTTAAGCAAGCATAAGTTGGTTTTCTACATTTGAGACCGTGTTCTGTTTTGTAATTCAGTTTCTGTGTAGCCAAGTTTACATTCCGTGTAGTAGTGATATCTTATGATGTTTCTTTTTCTGTGTGACTTATCTCACTTAGAATCATCGTAACTGAATCCACTCATTATGCTGCTACGGGCCTGATGATATAGATTTCATTGCTGAGTGATATTGCATTGTACGTAAGTACCACAAATTCTTTATCCATTTTTCACCTTCTGTGATATTGAATTTGTACTGTAAATGAGGTTCTTGTAAACAGAGCCGTCCCAAACTTTGGGGTGGCTGTGTCTTTTTGATTTTAATTTCCCTAAGCTATAGGACCATAAGTGGAAGTGCCCTAGGCTCTGTTGCTTTGTTTTTTAGATGTTTCAGGAAACACCATACACTTCTCCAGAGTGGCTGTTGGCAATTTACATCCCGCCCATCAGCATAACAAGGCTCCCACTTCTCCATGGCCTGTCCTGCCTTTCTGGTTTTTACACTTTTTTCAGATGGCCCTTTTGACCGGGGGGCAGTGAGACTTCATTGTACTGCAGATTTCCTTTGCAAGCTTGCTTGGTTGGCCAAAAAGGGTGTATGCGTTTTTGAGAGTTGAGACCCATGGAATGGCTAGCATGCAATATGACTTCCTGAATATATTCAGGAAAAAACGCATACGCCCTTTTTGGCCAAGTGCATCATTGTGGACGTTCTGCCTCTTTTCGTATGCTTTACATGCAATTCCAGTCTACCTCCTGAAATCGGTTTCCTGCAATTCTGCCCCGCTTTCAAGTCCTCTTGGCAGCCTTACTTCAATATATTTTTGGACGATAGCTGTCATTTTTAACTCTGCAGGTTTGTGAATTACAGTGCCCCTGAGCTCCTTTCTTCAACTCGCTTTCTTGTGAGCTGGCCGCAACACCGCAGGATTGCTTCAGGCCCTAGTGTGGTTCCGGCATGGCACGCTGAGCCTTTGGTTAATTCCTCTTCCTGGTGGGAAATGAGAGTTACATTTGCCCGTCCAGACACCTCCAGCTAGTCTCTCATTGGTTCTCCCTATTCCTGTTCATTTTCCGCAGAAATTGCAAACTGGGCTAAACAGGAGGTTAAAGGCACTGACTCTCCAAGTGGGGAGAGTTTTAGTAAAGCGTCTGGAATGTTTCACCCAAGTACCAGCGGAGAAAATCTGAGACACATTTGAACACGTTTCCCGATCACACGGTGGATCATACTCTGGGTTCCACATGCATGTTTTAGCTGAAGGAAGAATCCCTTAAACCTGGAGAGTTGAGACCCATGGAATGGCTAGCATGCAATATGACTTCAAAGGGTCTGCATTTGCTCATCAAACCTCACCAATCCTATCACTGCTGCATTTATGCCGCTGTACACACGCTTGATTCTCTTTTGGAGACATATAAATCCATAGGTTTTAAGATTATTACTAGTCAGGTATATTCTTAGGCGATTAATATGGGGTGTAGAGTCCACTTCGTTGAGCAAGGAGTAGCTCTTGTCTATTACATATTTGGCTTATGGAATGGTATCTGTGCTAATTTCAATCTCTGGTTTTATGCAGAACCCCAACTCACCTTTCCCCTTAAGCAAGCATAAGTTGGTTTTCTACATTTGAGACCGTGTTCTGTTTTGTAATTCAGTTTCTGTGTAGCCAAGTTTTCATTCCGTGTAGTAGTGATATCTTATGATGTTTCTTTTTCTGTGTGACTTATCTCACTTAGAATCATCGTACCTGAATCCACTCATTATGCTGCTACGGGCCTGATGATATAGATTTCATTGCTGAGTGATATTGCATTGTACGTAAGTACCACAAATTCTTTATCCATTTTTCACCTTCTGTGATATTGAATTTGTACTGTAAATGAGGTTCTTGTAAACAGAGCCGTCCCAAACTTTGGGGTGGCTGTGTCTTTTTGATTTTAATTTCCCTAAGCTATAGGACCATAAGTGGAAGTGCCCTAGGCTCTGTTGCTTTGTTTTTTAGATGTTTCAGGAAACACCATACACTTCTCCAGAGTGGCTGTTGGCAATTTACATCCCGCCCATCAGCATAACAAGGTTCCCAGTTCTCCATGGCCTGTCCGGGCTTTCTGGATTTTAAACTTTTTTCAGATGGCCCTTTTGACTGGGGGGCAGTGAGACTTCATTGTAGTGCAGATTTCCTTTGCAAGCTTGCTTGGTTGGCCAAAAAGGGCGTATGCGTTTTTTCCTGAATATATTCAGGAAAAAACGCATACGCCCTTTTTGGCCAAGTGCATCATTGTGGACGTTCTGCCTCTTTTCCTATGCTTTACATGCAATTCCAGTCTACCTCCTGAAATCGGTTTCCTGCAATTCTGCCCCGCTTTCAAGTCCTCTTGGCAGCCTTACTTCAATATATTTTTGGACGATAGCTGTCATTTATAACTCTGCAGGTTTGTGAATTACAGTGCCCCTGAGCTCCTTTCTTCAACTCGCTTTCTTGTGAGCTGGCCGCAACACCGCAGGATTGATTCAGGCCCTAGTGTCGTTCCGGCATGGCACGCTGAGCCTTTGGTTAATTCCTCTTCCTGGTGGGAAATGAGAGTTAAATTTGCCCGTCCAGACACCTTCAGCTAGTCTCTCACTGGTTCTCCCTATTCCTGTTCATTTTCTGCAGAAATTGCAAACTGGGCCAAACAGGAGGTTAAAGGCACTGACTCTCCAAGTGGGGAGAGTTTTAGTAAAGCGTCTGGAATGTTGCACCCGAGTACCAGCGGAGAAAATCTGAGACACATTTGAACACGTTTCCCGATCACACGGTGGATCATACTCTGGGTTCCACATGCATGTTTTAGCTGAAGGAAGAATCCCTTAAACCTGGAGAGTTGAGACCCATGGAATGGCTAGCATGCAATATGACTTCAAAGGGTCTGCATTTGCTCATCAAACCTCACGAATCCTATCACTGCTGCGTTTATGCCGCTGTACACATGCTTGATTCTCTTTTGGAGACATATAAATCCATAGGTTTTAAGATTATTACTAGTCAGGTATATTCTTAGGCGATTAATATGGGGTGTAGAGTCCACTTCGTTGAGCAAGGAGTAGCTCTTGTCTATTACATATTTGGCTTATGGAATTGTATCTGTGCTAATTTCAATCTCTGGTTTTATGCAGAACCCCAACTCACCTTTCCCCTTAAGCAAGCATAAGTTGGTTTTCTACATTTGAGACCCTGTTCTGTTTTGTAATTCAGTTTCTGTGTAGCCAAGTTTACATTCCGTGTAGTAGTGATATCTTATGATGTTTCTTTTTCTGTGTGACTTATCTCACTTAGAATCATCGTACCTGAATCCACTCATTATGCTGCTACGGGCCTGATGATATAGATTTCATTGCTGAGTGATATTGCATTGTACGTAAGTACCACAACTTCTTTATCCATTTTTCGTTTTCTGTGATATTGAACTTGTACCGTAAACGAGGTTCTTGTAAACAGAGCCGTCCCAAACTTTGGGGTGGCTGTGTCTTTTTGATTTTAATTTCCCTAAGCTATAGGACCATAAGTGGAAGTGCCCTAGGCTCTGTTGCTTTGTTTTTTAGATGTTTCAGGAAACACCATACACTTCTCCAGAGTGGCTGTTGGCAATTTACATCCCGCCCATCAGCATAACAAGGCTCCCAGTTCTCCATGGCCTGTCCTGCCTTTCTGGATTTTACACTTTTTTCAGATGGCCCTTTTGACTGGGGGGCAGTGAGACTTCATTGTAGTGCAGATTTCCTTTGCAAGCTTGCTTGGTTGGCCAAAAAGGGCGTATGCGTTTTTTCCTGAATATATTCAGGAAAAAACGCATACGCCCTTTTTGGCCAAGTGCATCATTGTGGACGTTCTGCCTCTTTTCCTATGCTTTACATGCAATTCCAGTCTACCTCCTGAAATCGGTTTCCTGCAATTCTGCCCCGCTTTCAAGTCCTCTTGGCAGCCTTACTTCAATATATTTTTGGACGATAGCTGTCATTTATAACTCTGCAGGTTTGTGAATTACAGTGCCCCTGAGCTCCTTTCTTCAACTCGCTTTCTTGTGAGCTGGCCGCAACACCGCAGGATTGCTTCAGGCCCTAGTGTCGTTCCGGCATGGCACGCTGAGCCTTTGGTTAATTCCTCTTCCTGGTGGGAAATGAGAGTTAAATTTGCCCGTCCAGACACCTCCAGCTAGTCTCTCACTGGTTCTCCCTATTCCTGTTCATTTTCCGCAAAAATTGCAAACTGGGCCAAACAGGAGGTTAAAGGCACTGACTCTCCAAGTGGGGAGAGTGTTAGTAAAGCGTCTGGAATGTTGCACCCGAGTACCAGGGGACGAAACCTGAGACACATTTGAACACGTTTCCCGATCACACGGTGGATCATACTCTGGGTTCCACATGCATGTTTTAGCTGAAGGAAGAATCCCTTAAACCTGGAGAGTTGAGACCCATGGAATGGGTACCATGCAATATGACTTCAAAGGTTCTGCATTGGCTCACCGAACCTCACCAATCCTATCACTGCTGCGCTTATGCCACTGTACACACGCTTGATTCTCTTTCGGAGACATATAAATCCATAGGTTTTAAGATTCTTACTAGTCAGCTATATTCTTAGACGTTTAATATGGGGTGTTGAGTCCTCTTCGTTGAGCAAGGAGTAGCTCTTGTCTATTACCTATTTGGCTTATGGAACGGTATCTGTGCTAATTTCAATCTCTGGTTTTATGCAGCACCCCAACTCAACTTTCCCCTTAAGCAAGCATAAGTTGGTTTTCTACATTTGAGATCCTGTTCTGTTTTGTAATTCAGTTCCTGTGTAGCCAAGTTTACATTCCGTGTATTAGTGATATCTTATGATGTTTCTTTTTCTGTGTGACTTATCTCACTTAGAATCATCGTACCTGAATCCACTCATTATGCTGCTATGGGCCTGATGACATAGATTTCATTGCTGAGTGATATTGCATTGTACGTAAGTACCACAACTTCTTTATCCATTTTTCGCTTTCTGTGATATTGAACTTGTACCGTAAACGAGGATCTTGTAAACAGAGCCGTCCCAAACTTTGGGGTGGCTGTGTCTTTTTGATTTTAATTTCCCTAAGCTATAGGACCATAAGTGGAAGTGCCCTAGGCTCTGTTGCTTTGTTTTTTAGATGTTTCAGGAAACACCATACACTTCTCCAGAGTGGCTGTTGGCAATTTACATCCCGCCCATCAGCATAACAAGGCTCCCAGTTCTCCATGGCCTGTCCTGCCTTTCTGGATTTTACACTTTTTTCAGATGGCCATTTTGACCGGGGGGCAGTGAGACTTCATTGTAGTGCAGATTTCCTTTGCAAGCTTGCTTGGTTGGCCAAAAAGGGCGTATGCGTTTTTTCCTGAATATATTCAGGAAAAAACGCATACGCCCTTTTTGGCCAAGTGCATCATTGTGGACGTTCTGCCTCTTTTCCTATGCTTTACATGCAATTCCAGTCTACCTCCTGAAATCGGTTTCCTGCAATCCTGCCCCGCTTTCAAGTCCTCTTGGCAGCCTTACTTCAATATATTTTTGGACGATAGCTGTCATTTTTAACTCTGCAGGTTTGTGAATTACAGTGCCCCTGAGCTCCTTTCTTCAACTCACTTTCTTGTGAGCTGGCCACAACACCGCAGGATTGATTCAGGCCGTAGTGTGGTTCTGGCATGGCACGCTGAGCCTTTGGTTAATTCCTCTTCCTGGTGGGAAATGAGAGTTAAATTTGCCCATCCAGACACCTCCAGCTAGTCTCTCATTGGTTCTCCCTATTCCTGTTCATTTTCCGCAGAAATTGCAAACTGGGCCAAACAGGAGGTTAAAGGCACTGACTCTCCAAGTGGGGAGAGTGTTAGTAAAGCATCTGGAATGTTGCACCCGAGTACCAGGGGACAAAAACTGAGACACATTTGAACACGTTTCCCGATCACATGGTGGATCATACTCTGGGTTCCACATGCATGTTTTAGCTGAAGGAAGAATCCCTTAAACCTGGAGAGTTGAGACCCATGGAATGGCTACCATGCAATATGACTTCAAAGGGTCTGCATTTGCTCATCAAACCTCACCAATCCTATCACTGCTGCGTTTATGCCGCTGTACACATGCTTGATTCTCTTTTGGAGACATATAAATCCATAGGTTTTAAGATTATTACTAGTCAGGTATATTCTTAGGCGATTAATATGGGGTGTAGAGTCCACTTCGTTGAGCAAGGAGTAGCTCTTGTCTATTACATATTTGGCTTATGGAATTGTATCTGTGCTAATTTCAATCTCTGGTTTTATGCAGAACCCCAACTCACCTTTCCCCTTAAGCAAGCATAAGTTGGTTTTCTACATTTGAGACCCTGTTCTGTTTTGTAATTCAGTTTCTGTGTAGCCAAGTTTACATTCCGTGTAGTAGTGATATCTTATGATGTTTCTTTTTCTGTGTGACTTATCTCACTTAGAATCATCGTACCTGAATCCACTCATTATGCTGCTACGGGCCTGATGATATAGATTTCATTGCTGAGTGATATTGCATTGTACGTAAGTACCACAACTTCTTTATCCATTTTTCGCTTTCTGTGATATTGAACTTGTACCGTAAACGAGGTTCTTGTAAACAGAGCCGTCCCAAACTTTGGGGTGGCTGTGTCTTTTTGATTTTAATTTCCCTAAGCTATAGGACCATAAGTGGAAGTGCCCTAGGCTCTGTTGCTTTGTTTTTTAGATGTTTCAGGAAACACCATACACTTCTCCAGAGTGGCTGTTGGCAATTTACATCCCGCCCATCAGCATAACAAGGCTCCCAGTTCTCCATGGCCTGTCCTGCCTTTCTGGATTTTACACTTTTTTCAGATGGCCCTTTTGACTGGGGGGCAGTGAGACTTCATTGTAGTGCAGATTTCCTTTGCAAGCTTGCTTGGTTGGCCAAAAAGGGCATATGCGTTTTTTCCTGAATATATTCAGGAAAAAACGCATACGCCCTTTTTGGCCAAGTGCATCATTGTGGACGTTCTGCCTCTTTTCCTATGCTTTACATGCAATTCCAGTCTACCTCCTGAAATCGGTTTCCTGCAATTCTGCCCCGCTTTCAAGTCCTCTTGGCAGCCTTACTTCAATATATTTTTGGACGATAGCTGTCATTTATAACTCTGCAGGTTTGTGAATTACAGTGCCCCTGAGCTCCTTTCTTCAACTCGCTTTCTTGTGAGCTGGCCGCAACACCGCAGGATTGCTTCAGGCCCTAGTGTCGTTCCGGCATGGCACGCTGAGCCTTTGGTTAATTCCTCTTCCTGGTGGGAAATGAGAGTTAAATTTGCCCGTCCAGACACCTCCAGCTAGTCTCTCACTGGTTCTCCCTATTCCTGTTCATTTTCCGCAAAAATTGCAAACTGGGCCAAACAGGAGGTTAAAGGCACTGACTCTCCAAGTGGGGAGAGTGTTAGTAAAGCGTCTGGAATGTTGCACCCGAGTACCAGGGGACGAAACCTGAGACACATTTGAACACGTTTCCCGATCACACGGTGGATCATACTCTGGGTTCCACATGCATGTTTTAGCTGAAGGAAGAATCCCTTAAACCTGGAGAGTTGAGACCCATGGAATGGGTACCATGCAATATGACTTCAAAGGTTCTGCATTGGCTCACCGAACCTCACCAATCCTATCACTGCTGCGCTTATGCCACTGTACACACGCTTGATTCTCTTTCGGAGACATATAAATCCATAGGTTTTAAGATTCTTACTAGTCAGCTATATTCTTAGACGTTTAATATGGGGTGTTGAGTCCTCTTCGTTGAGCAAGGAGTAGCTCTTGTCTATTACCTATTTGGCTTATGGAACGGTATCTGTGCTAATTTCAATCTCTGGTTTTATGCAGCACCCCAACTCAACTTTCCCCTTAAGCAAGCATAAGTTGGTTTTCTACATTTGAGATCCTGTTCTGTTTTGTAATTCAGTTCCTGTGTAGCCAAGTTTACATTCCGTGTATTAGTGATATCTTATGATGTTTCTTTTTCTGTGTGACTTATCTCACTTAGAATCATCGTACCTGAATCCACTCATTATGCTGCTATGGGCCTGATGACATAGATTTCATTGCTGAGTGATATTGCATTGTACGTAAGTACCACAACTTCTTTATCCATTTTTCGCTTTCTGTGATATTGAACTTGTACCGTAAACGAGGATCTTGTAAACAGAGCCGTCCCAAACTTTGGGGTGGCTGTGTCTTTTTGATTTTAATTTCCCTAAGCTATAGGACCATAAGTGGAAGTGCCCTAGGCTCTGTTGCTTTGTTTTTTAGATGTTTCAGGAAACACCATACACTTCTCCAGAGTGGCTGTTGGCAATTTACATCCCGCCCATCAGCATAACAAGGCTCCCAGTTCTCCATGGCCTGTCCTGCCTTTCTGGATTTTACACTTTTTTCAGATGGCCATTTTGACCGGGGGGCAGTGAGACTTCATTGTAGTGCAGATTTCCTTTGCAAGCTTGCTTGGTTGGCCAAAAAGGGCGTATGCGTTTTTTCCTGAATATATTCAGGAAAAAACGCATACGCCCTTTTTGGCCAAGTGCATCATTGTGGACGTTCTGCCTCTTTTCCTATGCTTTACATGCAATTCCAGTCTACCTCCTGAAATCGGTTTCCTGCAATCCTGCCCCGCTTTCAAGTCCTCTTGGCAGCCTTACTTCAATATATTTTTGGACGATAGCTGTCATTTTTAACTCTGCAGGTTTGTGAATTACAGTGCCCCTGAGCTCCTTTCTTCAACTCACTTTCTTGTGAGCTGGCCACAACACCGCAGGATTGATTCAGGCCGTAGTGTGGTTCTGGCATGGCACGCTGAGCCTTTGGTTAATTCCTCTTCCTGGTGGGAAATGAGAGTTAAATTTGCCCGTCCAGACACCTCCAGCTAGTCTCTCATTGGTTCTCCCTATTCCTGTTCATTTTCCGCAGAAATTGCAAACTGGGCCAAACAGGAGGTTAAAGGCACTGACTCTCCAAGTGGGGAGAGTGTTAGTAAAGCATCTGGAATGTTGCACCCGAGTACCAGGGGACAAAAACTGAGACACATTTGAACACGTTTCCCGATCACATGGTGGATCATACTCTGGGTTCCACATGCATGTTTTAGCTGAAGGAAGAATCCCTTAAACCTGGAGAGTTGAGACCCATGGAATGGCTACCATGCAATATGACTTCAAAGGGTCTGCATTTGCTCATCAAACCTCACCAATCCTATCACTGCTGTGTTTATGCCGCTGTACACATGCTTGATTCTCTTTTGGAGACATATAAATCCATAGGTTTTAAGATTATTACTAGTCAGGTATATTCTTAGGCGATTAATATGGGGTGTAGAGTCCACTTCGTTGAGCAAGGAGTAGCTCTTGTCTATTACATATTTGGCTTATGGAATGGTATCTGTGCTAATTTCAATCTCTGGTTTTATGCAGAACCCCAACTCACCTTTCCCCTTAAGCAAGCATAAGTTGGTTTTCTACATTTGAGACCGTGTTCTGTTTTGTAATTCAGTTTCTGTGTAGCCAAGTTTACATTCCGTGTAGTAGTGATATCTTATGATGTTTCTTTTTCTGTGTGACTTATCTCACTTAGAATCATCGTACCTGAATCCACTCATTATGCTGCTATGGGCCTGATGATATAGATTTCATTGCTGAGTGATATTGCATTGTACGTAAGTACCACAAAATCTTTGTCCATTTTTCACTTTCTGTGATATTGAACTTGTACTGTAAACGAGGTTCTTGTAAACAGAGCTGTCCCAAACTTTGGGGTGGCTGTGTCTTTTTGATTTTAATTTCCCTAAGCTATAGGACCATAAGTGGAAGTGCCCTAGGCTCTGTTGCTTTGTTTTTTAGATGTTTCAGGAAACACCATACACTTCTCCAGAGTGGCTTTTGGCAATTTACATCCTGCCCATCAGCATAACAAGGCTCCCAGTTCTCCATGGCCTGTCCTGCCTTTCTGGATTTTACACTTTTTTCAGATGGCCCTTTTGACCGGGGGGCAGTGAGACTTCATGGTAGTGCAGATTTCCTTTGCAAGCTTGCTTGGTTGGCCAAAAAGGGCGTATGCGTTTTTTCCTGAATATATTCAGGAAAAAACGCATACGCCCTTTTTGGCCAAGTGCATCATTGTGGACGTTCTGCCTCTTTTCCTATGCTTTACATGCAATTCCAGTCTACCTCCTGAAATCGGTTTCCTGCAATCCTGCCCCGCTTTCAAGTCCTCTTGGCATCCTTACTTCAATATATTTTTGGACGATAGCTGTCATTTTTAACTCTGCAGGTTTGTGAATTACAGTGCCCCTGAGCTCCTTTCTTCAACTCACTTTCTTGTGAGCTGGCCGCAACACTGCAGGATTGCTTCAGGCCCTAGTGTGGTTCCGGCATGGCACGCTGAGCCTTTGGTTAATTCCACTTCCTGGTGGGAAATGAGAGTTAAATTTGCCCATCCAGACACCTCCAGCTAGTCTCTCATTGGTTCTCCCTATTCCTGTTCATTTTCCGCAGAAATTGCAAACTGGGCCAAACAGGAGGTTAAAGGCACTGACTCTCCAAGTGGGGAGAGTGTTAGTAAAGCTTCTGGAATGTTGCACCCGAGTACCAGGGGACAAAAACTGAGACACATTTGAACACGTTTCCCGATCACACGGTGGATCATACTCTGGGTTCCACATGCATGTTTTAGCTGAAGGAAGAATCCCTTAAACCTGGAGAGTTGAGACCCATGGAATGGCTACCATGCAATATGACTTCAAAGGGTCTGCATTTGCTCATCAAACCTCACCAATCCTATCACTGCTGCGTTTATGCCGCTGTACACATGCTTGATTCTCTTTTGGAGACATATAAATCCATAGGTTTCAAGATTCTTACTAGTCAGGTATATTCTTAGACGTTTAATATGGGGTGTTGAGTCCACTTTGTTGAGCAAGGAGTAGCTCTTGTCTATTACATATTTGGCTTATGGAACGGTATCTGTGCTAATTTCAATCTCTGGTTTTATGCAGAACCCCAACTCACCTTTCCCCTTAAGCAAGCATAAGTTGGTTTTCTACATTTGAGACCCTGTTCTGTTTTGTAATTCAGTTCCTGTGTAGCCAAGTTTACATTCCGTGTAGTAGTGATATCTTATGATGTTTCTTTTTCTGTGTGACTTATCTCACTTAGAATCATCGTACCTGAATCCACTCATTATGCTGCTACGGGCCTGATGACATAGATTTCATTGCTGAGTGATATTGCATTGTATGTAAGTACCACAACTTCTTTATCCATTTTTCGCTTTCTGTGATATTGAACTTGTACCGTAAACGAGGTTCTTGTAAACAGAGCCGTCCCAAACTTTGGGGTGGCTGTGTCTTTTTGATTTTAATTTCCCTAAGCTACAGGACCATAAGTGGCAGTGCCCTAGGCTCTGTTGCTTTGTTTTTTAGATGTTTCAGGAAACACCATACACTTCTCCAGAGTGGCTGTTGGCAATTTACATCCCGCCCATCAGCATAACAAGGCTCCCAGTTCTCCATGGCCTGTCCGGCCTTTCTGGATTTTACACTTTTTTCAGATGGCCCTTTTGACCGGGGGGCAGTGAGACTTCATTGTAGTGCAGATTTCCTTTGCAAGCTTGCTTGGTTGGCCAAAAAGGGCGTATGCGTTTTTTTCTGAATATATTCAGGAAAAAATGCATACGCCCTTTTTGGCCAAGTGCATCATTGTGGACGTTCTGCCTCTTTTCCTATGCTTTACATGCAATTCCAGTCTACCTCCTGAAATCGGTTTCCTGCAATTCTGCCCCGCTTTCAAGTCCTCTTGGCAGCCTTACTTCAATATATTTTTGGACGATAGCTGTCATTTTTAACTCTGCAGGTTTGTGAATTACAGTGCCCCTGAGCTCCTTTCTTCAACTCGCTTTCTTGTGAGCTGGCCGCAACACCGCAGGATTGCTTCAGGTCCTAGTGTGGTTCCGGCATGACATGCTGAGCCTTTGGTTAATTCCTCTTCCTGGTGGGAAATGAGAGTTAAATTTGCCCGTCCAGACACCTCCATCTAGTCTCTCATTGGTTCTCCCTATTCCTGTTCATTTTCCGCAGAAATTGCAAACTGGGCCAAACAGGAGGTTAAAGGCACTGACTCTCCAAGTGGAGAGAGTGTTAGTAAAGTGTCTGGAATGTTGCACCCGAGTACCAGGGGACGAAATCTGACACATTTGAACACGTTTCCCGATCACACGGTGGATCATACTCTGGGTTCCACATGCATGTTTTAGCTGAAGGAAGAATCCCTTAAACCTGGAGAGTTGAGACCCATGGAATGGGTACCATGCAATATGACTTCAAAGGGTCTGCATTTGCTCACCGAACCTCACCAATCCTATTACTGCTGCATTTATGCCTCTGTAGACACGCTTGATTCTCTTTCGGAGACATATAAATCCATACGTTTTAAGATACTTACTAGTCAGGTATATTCTTAGGCCTTTAATATGGGGTGTTGAGTCCACTTTGTTGAGCAAGGAGTAGCTCTTGTCTATTACCTATTTGGCTTATGGAATGGTATCTGTGCTAATTTCAATCTCTGGTTTTATGCAGCACCCCAACTCACCTTTCCCCTTAAGCAAGCATAAGTTGGTTTTCTACATTTGAGATCCTGTTCTGTTTTGTAATTCAGTTCCTGTGTAGCCAAGTTTACATTCCATGTATTAGTGATATCTTATGATGTTTCTTTTTCTGTGTGACTTATGTCACTTAGAATCATCGTACCTGAATCCACTCATTATGCTGCTACGGGCCTGATGACATAGATTTCATTCCTGAGTGATATTGCATTGTACGTAAGTACCACAAATTCTTTATCCATTTTTCACTTTCTGCGATATTGAACTTGTACCATAAACGAGATTCTTGTAAACAGAGCCGGCCCAAACTTTGGGGTGGCTGTGTCTTTTTGATTTTAATTTCCCTAAGCTATAGGACCATAAGTGGAAGTGCCCTAGGCTCTGTTGCTTTGTTTTTTAGATGTTTCAGGAAACACCATACACTTCTCCAGAGTGGCTGTTGGCAATTTACATCCCGCCCATCAGCATAACAAGGCTCCCAGTTCTCCATGGCCTGTCCTGCCTTTCTGGATTTTATACTTTTTTCAGATGGCCCTTTTGACCGGGGGGCAGTGAGACTTCATTGTACTGCAGATTTCCTTTGCAAGCTTGCTTGGTTGGCCAAAAAGGGCGTATGCGTTTTTTCCTGAATATATTCAGGAAAAAACGCATACGCCCTTTTTGGCCAAGTGCATCATTGTGGACGTTCTGCCTCTTTTCCTATGCTTTACATGCAATTCCAGTCTACCTCCTGAAATCGGATTCCTGCAATTCTGCCCCGCTTTCAAGTCCTCTTGGCAGCCTTACTTCAATATATTTTTGGACGATAGCTGTCATTTTTAACTCTGCAGGTTTGTGAATTACAGTGCCCCTGAGCTCCTTTCTTCAACTCGCTTTCTTGTGAGCTGGCCGCAACACCGCAGGATTGCTTCAGGCCCTAGTGTGGTTCCGGCATGGCACGCTGAGCCTTTGGTTAATTCCTCTTCCTGGTGGGAAATGAGAGTTAAATTTGCCCGTCCAGACACCTCCAGCTAGTCTCTCATTGGTTCTCCCTATTCCTGTTCATTTTCCGCAGAAATTGCAAACTGGGCCAAACAGGAGGTTAAAGGCACTGACTCTCCAAGTGGGGAGAGTGTTAGTAAAGCGTCTGGAATGTTGCACCAGAGTACCAGGGGACAAAAACTGAGACACATTTGAACACGTTTCCCGATCACACGGTGGATCATACTCTGGGTTCCACATGCATGTTTTAGCTGAAGGAAGAATCCCTAAAACCTGGAGAGTTGAGACCCATGGAATGGGTACCATTCAATATGACTTCAAAGGTTCTGCATTGGCTCACCGAACCTCACCAATCCTATCACTGCTGCGCTTATGCCACTGTACACACGCTTGATTCTCTTTCGGAGACATATAAATCCATAGATTTTAAGATTCTTACTAGTCAGGTATATTCTTAGACGTTTAATATGGGGTGTTGAGTCCTCTTCGTTGAGCAAGGAGTAGCTCTTGTCTATTACCTATTTGGCTTATGGAACGGTATCTGTGCTAATTTCAATCTCTGGTTTTATGCAGCACCCCAACTCACCTTTCCCCTTAAGCAAGCATAAGTTGGTTTTCTACATTTGAGACCTTGTTCTGTTTTGTAATTCAGTTCCTGTGTAGCCAAGTTTACATTCCGTGTATTAGTGATATCTTATGATGTTTCTTTTTCTGTGTGACTTATCTCACTTAGAATCATCGTACCTGAATCCACTCATTATGCTGCTATGGGCCTGATGACATAGATTTCATTGCTGAGTGATATTGCATTGTACGTAAGTACCACAACTTCTTTATCCATTTTTCGCTTTCTGTGATATTGAACTTGTACCGTAAACGAGGTTCTTGTAAACAGAGCCGTCCCAAACTTTGGGGTGGCTGTGTCTTTTTGATTTTAATTTCCCTAAGCTATACGACCATAAGTGGAAGTGCCCTAGGCTCTGTTGCTTTGTTTTTTAGATGTTTCAGGAAACACCATACACTTCTCCAGAGTGGCTGTTGGCAATTTACATCCCGCCCATCAGCATAACAAGGCTCCCAGTTCTCCATGGCCTGTCCTGCCTTTCTGGATTTTATACTTTTTTCAGATGGCCCTTTTGACCGGGGGGCAGTGAGACTTCATTGTAGTGCAGATTTCCTTTGCAAGCTTGCTTGGTTGGCCAAAAAGGGCGTATGCGTTTTTTCCTGAATATATTCAGGAAAAAACGCATACGCCCTTTTTGGCCAAGTGCATCATTGTGGACGTTCTGCCTCTTTTCCTATGCTTTACATGCAATTCCAGTCTACCTCCTGAAATCGGTTTCCTGCAATCCTGCCCCGCTTTCAAGTCCTCTTGGCAGCCTTACTTCAATATATTTTTGGACGATAGCTGTCATTTTTAACTCTGCAGGTTTGTGAATTACAGTGCCCCTGAGCTCCTTTCTTCAACTCACTTTCTTGTGAGCTGGCCGCAACACCGCAGGATTGCTTCAGGCCCTAGTGTGGTTCCGGCATGGCACGCTGAGCCTTTGGTTAATTCCTCTTCCTGGTGGGAAATGAGAGTTAAATTTGCCCATCCAGACACCTCCAGCTAGTCTCTCATTGGTTCTCCCTATTCCTGTTCATTTTCCGCAGAAATTGCAAACTGGGCCAAACAGGAGGTTAAAGGCACTGACTCTCCAACTGGGGAGAGTGTTAGTAAAGCATCTGGAATGTTGCACCCGAGTACCAGGGGACAAAAACTGAGACACATTTGAACACGTTTCCCGATCACACGGTGGATCATACTCTGGGTTCCACATGCATGTTTTAGCTGAAGGAAGAATCCCTTAAACCTGGAAAGTTGAGACCCATGGAATGGCTACCATGCAATATGACTTCAAAGGGTCTGCATTTTCTCATCAAACCTCACCAATCCTATCACTGCTGCGTTTATGCCGCTGTACACATGCTTGATTCTCTTTTGGAGACATATAAATCCATAGGTTTTAAGATTATTACTAGTCAGGTATATTCTTAGGCGATTAATATGGGGTGTAGAGTCCACTTCGTTGAGCAAGGAGTAGCTCTTGTCTATTACATATTTGGCTTATGGAATGGTATCTGTGCTAATTTCAATCTCTGGTTTTATGCAGAACCCCAACTCACCTTTCCCCTTAAGCAAGCATAAGTTGGTTTTCTACATTTGAGACCGTGTTCTGTTTTGTAATTCAGTTTCTGTGTAGCCAAGTTTACATTCCGTGTAGTAGTGATATCTTATGATGTTTCTTTTTCTGTGTGACTTATCTCACTTAGAATCATCGTACCTGAATCCACTCATTATGCTGCTACGGGCCTGATGACATAGATTTCATTGCTGAGTGATATTGCATTGTACGTAAGTACCACAAATTCTTTATCCATTTTTCACCTTCTGTGATATTGAATTTGTACTGTAAATGAGGTTCTTGTAAACAGAGCCGTCCCAAACTTTGGGGTGGCTGTGTCTTTTTGATTTTAATTTCCCTAAGCTATAGGACCATAAGTGGAAGTGCCCTAGGCTCTGTTGCTTTGTTTTTTAGATGTTTCAGGAAACACCATACACTTCTCCAGAGTGGCTGTTGGCAATTTACATCCCGCCCATCAGCATAACAAGGCTCCCAGTTCTCCATGGCCTGTCCTGCCTTTCTGGATTTTACACTTTTTTCAGATGGCCCTTTTGACCGGGGGGCAGTGAGACTTCATGGTAGTGCAGATTTCCTTTGCAAGCTTGCTTGGTTGGCCAAAAAGGGCGTATGCGTTTTTTCCTGAATATATTCAGGAAAAAACGCATACGCCCTTTTTGGCCAAGTGCATCATTGTGGACGTTCTGCCTCTTTTCCTATGCTTTACATGCAATTTCAGTCTACCTCCTGAAATCGGTTTCCTGCAATTCTGCCCCGCTTTCAAGTCCTCTTGGCAGCCTTACGTCAATATATTTTTGGACAATAGCTGTCATTTATAACTCTGCAGGTTTGTGAATTACAGTGCCCCTGAGCTCCTTTCTTCAACTCGCTTTCTTGTGAGCTGGCCGCAACACCGCAGGATTGCTTCAGGCCCTAGTGTCGTTCCGGCATGGCACGCTGAGCCTTTGGTTAATTCCTCTTCCTGGTGGGAAATGAGAGTTAAATTTGCCCATCCAGACACCTCCAGCTAGTCTCTCATTGGTTCTCCCTATTCCTGTTCATTTTCCACAGAAATTGCAAACTGGGCCAAACAGGAGGTTAAAGGCACTGACTCTCCAAGTGGGGAGAGTGATAGTAAAGCGTCTGGAATGTTGCACCCGAGTACCAGGGGACAAAAACTGAGACACATTTGAACACGTTTCCCGATCACACGGTGGATCATACTCTGGGTTCCACATGCATGTTTTAGCTGAAGGAAGAATCCCTTAAACCTGGAGAGTTGAGACCCATGGAATGGCTACCATGCAATATGACTTCAAAGGGTCTGCATTTGCTCATCAAACCTCACCAATCCTATCACTGCTGCGTTTATGCCGCTGTACACATGCTTGATTCTCTTTTGGAGACATATAAATCCATAGGTTTTAAGATTCTTACTAGTTAGGTATATTCTTAGACGTTTAATATGGGGTGTAGAGTCCACTTCGTTGAGCAAGGAGTAGCTCTTGTCTATTACATATTTGGCTTATGGAACGGTATCTGTGCTAATTTCAATCTCTGGTTTTATGCAGCACCCCAACTCACCTTTCCCCTTAAGCAAGCATAAGTTGGTTTTCTACCTTTGAGACCTTGTTCTCTTTTGTAATTCAGTTCCTGTGTAGCCAAGTTTACATTCCGTGTATTAGTGATATCTTATGATGTTTCTTTTTCTGTGTGACTTATCTCACTTAGAATCATCGTACCTGAATCCACTCATTATGCTGCTATGGGCCTGATGACATAGATTTCATTGCTGAGTGATATTGCATTGTACGTAAGTACCACAACTTCTTTATCCATTTTTCGCTTTCTGTGATATTGAACTTGTACCATAAACGAGGTTCTTGTAAACAGAGCCGTCCCAAACTTTGGGATGGCTGTGTTTTCTTGATTTTAATTTCTCTAAGCTATACGACCATAAGTGGAAGTGCCCTAGGCTCTGTTGCTTTGTTTTTTAGATGTTTCAGGAAACACCATACACTTCTCCAGAGTGGCTGTTGGCAATTTACATCCCGCCTATCAGCATAACAAGGCTCCCAGTTCTCCATGGCCTGTCCGGCCTTTCTGGATTTTACACTTTTTTCAGATGGCCCTTTTGACTGGGGGGCAGTGAGACTTCATTGTAGTGCAGATTTCCTTTGCAAGCTTGCTTGGTTGGCCAAAAAGTGCGTATGCGTTTTTTCCTGAATATATTCAGGAAAAAACGCATATGCCCTTTTTGGCCAAGTGCATCATTGTGGACGTTCTGCCTCTTTTCCTATGCTTTACATGCAATTCCAGTCTACCTCCTGAAATCGGTTTCCTGCAATTCTGCCCCGCTTTCAAGTCCTCTTGGCAGCCTTACTTCAATATATTTTTGGACGATAGCTGTCATTTATAACTCTGCAGGTTTGTGAATTACAGTGCCCCTGAGCTCCTTTCTTCAACTCGCTTTCTTGTGAGCTGGCTGCAACACCGCAGGATTGCTTCAGGCCCTAGTGTCGTTCCGGCATGGCACGCTGAGCCTTTGGTTAATTCCTCTTCCTGGTGGGAAATGAGAGTTAAATTTGCCCATCCAGACACCTCCAGCTAGTCTCTCAATGGTTCTCCCTATTTCTGTTCATTTTCCGCAGAAATTGCAAACTGGGCCAAACAGGAGGTTAAAGGCACTGTCTCTCCAAGTGGGGAGAGTGTTAGTAAAGCGTCTGGAATGTTGCACCCGAGTACCAGGGGACAAAAACTGAGACACATTTGAACACGTTTCCCGATCACACGGTTGATCATACTCTGGGTTCCACATGCATGTTTTAGCTGAAGGAAGAATCCCTTAAACCTGGAGAGTTGAGACCCATGGAATGGCTACCATGCAATATGACTTCAAAGGGTCTGCATTTGCTCATCAAACCTCACCAATCCTATCACTGCTGCGTTTATGCCGCTGTACACATGCTTGATTCTCTTTTGGAGACATATAAATCCATAGGTTTTAAGATTATTACTAGTCAGGTATATTCTTAGGCGATTAATATGGGGTGTAGAGTCCACTTCGTTGAGCAAGGAGTAGCTCTTGTCTATTACATATTTGGCTTATGGAATGGTATCTGTGCTAATTTCAATCTCTGGTTTTATGCAGAACCCCAACTCACCTTTCCCCTTAAGCAAGCATAAGTTGGTTTTCTACATTTGAGACCGTGTTCTGTTTTGTAATTCAGTTTCTGTGTAGCCAAGTTTACATTCCGTGTAGTAGTGATATCTTATGATGTTTCTTTTTCTGTGTGACTTATCTCACTTAGAATCATCGTACCTGAATCCACTCATTATGCTGCTACGGGCCTGATGATATAGATTTCATTGCTGAGTGATATTGCATTGTACGTAAGTACCACAAAATCTTTGTCCATTTTTCACTTTCTGTGATATTGAACTTGTACTGTAAACGAGGTTCTTGTAAACAGAGCCGTCCCAAACTTTGGGGTGGCTGTGTCTTTTTGATTTTAATTTCCCTAATCTATAGGACCATAAGTGGAAGTGCCCTAGGCTCTGTTGCTTTGTTTTTTAGATGTTTCAGGAAACACCATACACTTCTCCAGAGTGGCTGTTGGCAATTTACATCCCGCCCATCAGCATAACAAGGCTCCCAGTTCTCCATGGCCTGTCCTGCCTTTCTGGATTTTACACTTTTTTCAGATGGCCCTATTGACCGGGGGGCAGTGAGACTTCATTGTAGTGCAGATTTCCTTTGCAAGCTTGCTTGGTTGGCCAAAAAGGGCGTATGCGTTTTTTCCTGAATATATTCAGGAAAAAACGCATACGCCCTTTTTGGCCAAGTGCATCATTGTGGACGTTCTGCCTCTTTTCCTATGCTTTACATGCAATTCCAGTCTACCTCCTGAAATCGGTTTCCTACAATTCTGCCCCGCTTTCAAGTCCTCTTGGCACCCTTACTTCAATATATTTTTGGACGATAGCTGTCATTTTTAACTCTGCAGGTTTGTGAAATACAGTGCCCCTGAGCTCCTTTCTTCAACTCGCTTTCTTGTGAGCTGGCCGCAACACCGCAGGATTGCTTCAGGACATAGTGTGGTTCCGGAATGGCACGCTGAGCCTTTGTTTAATTCCTCTTCCTGGTGGGAAATGAGAGTTAAATTTGCCCGTCCAGACACCTCCAGCTAGTCTCTCATTGGTTCTCCCTATTCCTGTTCATCTTCCGCAGAAATTGCGAACTGGGCCAAACAGGAGGTTAAAGGCACTGACTCTCCATGTGGGGAGAGTGTTAGTAAAGCATCTGGAATGTTGCACCCGAGTACCAGCGGACGAAAACTGACACATTTGAACACGTTTTCCGATCACACGGTGGATCATACTCTGGGTTCCACATGCATGTTTTAGCTGAAGGAAGAATCCCTTAAACCTGGAGAGTTGAGACCCATGGAATGGGTACCACGCAATATGACTTCAAAGGGTCTGCATTTGCTCACCGAACGTCACCAATCCTATCACTGCTGCGCTTATGCCGCTGTACACACGCTTGATTCTCTTTCGGAGACAAATAAGTCCATAGGTTTTAAGATTCTTACTAGTCAGGTATATTCTTATGCGTTTAATATGGGGTGTTGTGTCCTCTTCGTTGAGCAAGGAGTAGATCTTGTCTATTACATATTTGGCTTGTGGAACGGTATCTGTGCTAATTTCAATCTCTGGTTTTATGCAGCACCCCAACTCACCTTTCCCCTTAAGCAAGCATAAGTTGGTTTTCTACATTTGACACCCTGTTCTGTTTTGTAATTCAGTTCCTGTGTAGCCAAGTTTACATTCCGTGTAGTAGTGATATCTTATGATGTTTCTTTTTCTGTGTGACTTATCTTACTTAGAATCATCGTACCTGAATCCACTCATTATGCTGTTACGGGCCTGATGACATACATTTCATTGCTGAGTGATATTGCATTGTACGTAAGTACCACAACTTCTTTATCCATTTTTCGCTTTCTGTGATATAGAACTTGTACCGTATGCGAGGTTCTTGTAAACAGAGCTGTCCCAAACTTTGGGGTGACTGTGTCTTTTTTATTTTAATTTCCCTAAGCTATAGGACCATAAGTGGAAATGTCCTAGGCTCTGTTGCTTTGTTTTTTAGATGTTTCAGGAAACACCATACACTTCTCCAGAGTGGCTGTTGGCAATTTACATCCCGCCCATCAGCATAACAAGGCTCCCAGTTCTCCATGGCCTGTCCTGCCTTTCTGGATTTTACACTTTTTTCAGATGGCCCTTTTGACCGGGGGGCAGTGAGACTTCATTGTAGTGCAGATTTCCTTTGCAAGCTTGCTTGGTTGGCCAAAAAGGGCGTATGCGTTTTTTCCTGAATATATTCAGGAAAAAACGCATACGCCCTTTTTGGCCAAGTGCATCATTGTGGACGTTCTGCCTCTTTTCCTATGCTTTACATGCAATTCCAGTCTACCTCCTGAAACCGGTTTCCTGCAATTCTGCCCCGCTTTCAAGTCCTCTTGGCAGCCTTACTTCAATATATTTTTGGACGATAGCTGTCATTTATAACTCTGCAGGTTTGTGAATTACAGTGCCCCTGAGCTCCTTTCTTCAACTCGCTTTCTTGTGAGCTGGCCGCAACACCGCAGCATTGATTCAGGCCCTAGTGTGGTTCCGGAATGGCATGTTGAGCCTTTGGTTAATTCCTCTTCCTGGTGGGAAATGAGAGTTAAATTTGCCCGTCCAGACACCTCCAGCTAGTCTCTCATTGGTTCTCCCTATTCCTGTTCATTTTCCGCAGAAATTGCAAACTGGGCCAAACAGGAGGTTAAAGGCACTGACTCTCCAAGTGGGGAGAGTGTTAGTAAAGCGTCTGGAATGTTGCACCCGAGTACCAGGGGACGAAACCTGAGACACATTTGAACACGTTTCCCGATCACACGGTGGATCATACTCTGGGTTACAAATGCATGTTTTAGCTGAAGGAAGAATCCCTTAAACCTGGAGAGTTGAGACCCATGGAATGGGTACCATGCAATATGACTTCAAAGGGTCTGCATTTGCTCACCGAACCTCACCAATCCTATCACTGCTGCGTTTATGCCGCTGTACACACGCTTGATTCCCTTTCGGAGACATAGAAATCCATAGGTTTTAAGATTCTTACTAGTCAGGTATATTCTTAGGCGTTTAATATGGGGTGTTGATTCCACTTGGTTGAGAAAGGAGTAGCTCTTGTCTATTACATATTTGGCTTATGGAACGGTATCTGTGCTAATTTCAATCTCTGGTTTTATGCAGCACCCCAACTCACCTTTCCCCTTAAGAAAGCATAAGTTGGTTTTCTACATTTGAGACCCTGTTCTGTTTTGTAATTCTGTTCCTGTGTAGCCAAGTTTTCATTCCGTGTAGTAGTGATATCTTATGATGTTTCTTTTTCTGTGTGACTTATCTCACTTAGAATCATCGTACCTGAATCCACTCATTATGCTGCTATGGGCCTGATGACATAGATTTCATTGCTGAGTGATATTGCATTGTACGTACCTACCACAACTTCTTTATCCATTTTTCACTTTCTGTGATATTGAACTCGAACTGTAAACGAGGTTCTTGTAAACAGAGCTGTCCCAAACTTTGGGGTGACTGTGTCTTTTTGATTTTAATTTCCCTAAGCTATAGGACCATAAGTGGAAGTGCCCTAGGCTCTGTTGCTTTGTTTTGTAGATGTTTCAGGAAACACCATACACTTCTCCAGAGTGGCTGTTGGCAATTTACATCCCGCCCATCAGCATAACAAGGCTCCCAGTTCTCCATGGCCTGTCCTGCCTTTCTGGATTTTACACTTTTTTCAGATGGCCCTTTTGACCGGGGGGCAGTGAGACTTCATTGTAGTGCAGATTTCCTTTGCAAGCTTGCTTGGTTGGCCAAAAAGGGCATATGCGTTTTTTCCTGAATATATTCAGGAAAAAACGCATACGCCCTTTTTGTCCAAGTGCATCATTGTGGACGTTCTGCCTCTTTTCCTATGCTTTACATGCAATTCCAGTCTACCTCCTGAAATCGGTTTCCTGCAATTCTGCCCCGCTTTCAAGTCCTCTTGGCAGCCTTACTTCAATATATTTTTGGACGATAGCTGTCATTTTTAACTCTGCAGGTTTGTGTATTACAGTGCCCCTGAGCTGCTTTCTTCAACTCGCTTTCTTGTGAGCTGGCCGCAACACTGCAGGATTGCTTCAGGCCCTAGTGTGGTTCCGGCATGGCATGCTGAGCCTTTGGTTAATTCCTGTTCCTGGTGGGAAATGAGAGTTAAATTTGCCCGTCCAGACACCTCCAGCTAGTCTCTCATTGGTTCTCCCTATTCCTGTTTATTTTCCGCAGAAATTGCAAACTGGGCCAAACAGGAGGTTAAAGGCACTGACTCTCCAAGTGGGGAGAGTGTTAGTAAAGCGTCTGGAATGTTGCACCCGAGTACGAGGAGACGAAACCTGAGACACATTTCAAAACGTTTCCCGATCACACGGTGGATCATACTCTGGGTTCCACATGCATGTTTTAGCTGAAGGAAGAATCCCTTAAACCTGGAGAGTTGAGACCCATGGAATGGGTACCATGCAATATGACTTCAAAGGTTCTGCATTGGCTCACCGAACCTCAAAAATCCTATCACTGCTGTGCTTATGCCACTGTACACACGCTTGATTCCCTTTCAGAGACATATAAATCCATAGGTTTTAAGATTCTTACTAGTCAGGTATATTCCTAGACGTTTAATATGGGGTGTTGAGTCCTCTTCGTTGAGCAAGGAGTAGCTCTTGTCTATTACATATTTGGCTTATGGAATGGTATCTGTGCTAATTTCAATCTCTGGTTTTATGCAGCACCCCAATTCACCTTTCCCCTTAAGCAAGCATAAGTTGGTTTTCTACATTTGAGACCCTGTTCTGTTTTGTATTTCAGTTCCTGGGTAGCCAAGTTTACATTCCGTGTAGTAGGGATATCTTATGATGTTTCTTTTCCTGTGTGACTTATTTCACTTAGAATCATCGTACCTGAATCCACTCATTATGCTGCTACGGGCCTGATGATATACATTTCATTTCTGAGTGATATTGCATTGTACGTAAGTACCACAAATTCTTTATCCATTTTTCGCTTTCTGTGATATTGAACTTGTACCGTAAATGAGGTTCTTGTAAACAGAGCCGTCCCAAACTTTGGGGTGGCTGTTTCTTTTTGATTTTAATTTCCCTAAGCTATAGGACCATAAGTGGAAGTGCCCTAGGCTCTGTTGCTTTGTTTTTTAGATGTTTCAGGAAACACCATACACTTCTCCAGAGTGGCTGTTGGCAATTTACATCCCGCCCATCAGCATAAAAAGGCTCCCAGTTCTCCATGGCCTGTCAGGCCTTTCTGGATTTTACACTTTTTTCAGATGGCCCTTTTGACTGGGGGGCAGTGAGACTTCATTGTAGTGCAGATTTCCTTTGCAAGCTTGCTTGGTTGGCCAAAAAGGGCGTATGCGTTTTTTCCTGAATATATTCAGGAAAAAACGCATACGCCCTTTTTGGCCAAGTGCATCATTGTGGACATTCTGTCTCTTTTCCTATGCTTTACATGCAATTCCAGTCTACCTCCTGAAATCGGATTCCTGCAATTCTGCCCCGCTTTCGAGTCCTCTTGGCAGCCTTACTTCAATATATTTTTGGACGATAGCTGTCATTTTTAACTCTGCAGGTTTGTGAATTACAGTGCCCCTGAGCTCCTTTCTTCAACTCGCTTTCTTGTGAGCTGGCCGCAACACCGCAGCATTGCTTCAGGCCCTAGTGTGGTTCCGGCATGGCACGCTGAGCCTTTGGTTAATTCCTCTTCCTGGTGGGAAATGAGAGTTAAATTTGCCCATCCAGACACCTCCAGCTAGTCTCTCATTGGTTCTCCCTATTCCTGTTCATTTTCCGCAGAAATTGCAAACTGGGCCAAACAGGAGGTTAAAGGCACTGACTCTCCAAGTGGGGAGAGTGTTAGTAAAGCGTCTGGAATGTTGCACCCGAGTACCAGGGGACGAAAACTGAGACACATTTGAACACGTTTCCCGATCACACGGTGGATCATACTCTGGGTTCCACATGCATGTTTTAGCTGAAGGAAGAATCCCTTAAACCTGGAGAGTTGAGACCCATGGAATGGCTACCATGCAATATGACTTCAAAGGGTCTGCATTTGCTCATCAAACCTCAGAAATCCTATCACTGCTGCGTTTATGCCGCTGTACACATGCTTGATTCTCTTTTGGAGACATATAAATCCATAGGTTTTAAGATTATTACTAGTCAGGTATATTCTTAGGCGATTAATATGGGGTGTAGAGTCCACTTCGTTGAGCAAGGAGTAGATCTTGTCTATTACATATTTGGCTTATGGAATGGTATCTGTGCTAATTTCAATCTCTGGTTTTATGCAGAACCCCAACTCACCTTTCCCCTTAAGCAAGCATAAGTTGGTTTTCTACATTTGAGACCGTGTTCTGTTTTGTAATTCAGTTTCTGTGTAGCCAAGTTTACATTCCGTGTAGTAGTGATATCTTATGATGTTTCCTTTTCTGTGTGACATATCTCACTTAGAATCATCGTACCTGAATCCACTCATTATGCTGCTACGGGCCTGATGATATAGATTTCATTGCTGAGTGATATTGCATTGTACGTAAGTACCACAAATTCTTTATCCATTTTTCACCTTCTGTGATATTGAATTTGTACTGTAAATGAGGTTCTTGTAAACAGAGCCGTCCCAAACTTTGGGGTGGCTGTGTCTTTTTGATTTTAATTTCCCTAAGCTATAGGACCATAAGTGGAAGTGCCCTAGGCTCTGTTGCTTTGTTTTTTAGATGTTTCAGGAAACACCATACACTTCTCCAGAGTGGCTGTTGGCAATTTACATCCCGCCCATCAGCATAACAAGGCTCCCAGTTCTCCATGGCCTGTCCTGCCTTTCTGGATTTTACACTTTTTTCAGATGGCCATTTTGACTGGGGGGCAGTGAGACTTCATTGTAGTGCAGATTTCCTTTGCAAGCTTGCTTGGTTGGCCAAAAAGTGCGTATGCGTTTTTTCCTGAATATATTCAGGAAAAAACGCATATGCCCTTTTTGGCCAAGTGCATCATTGTGGACGTTCTGCCTCTTTTCCTATGCTTTACATGCAATTCCAGTCTACCTCCTGAAATCGGTTTCCTGCAATTCTGCCCCGCATTCAAGTCCTCTTGGCAGCCTTACTTCAATATATTTTTGGACGATAGCTGTCATTTATAACTCTGCAGGTTTGTGAATTACAGTGCCCTTGAGCTCCTTTCTTCAACTCGCTTTCTTGTGAGCTGGCCGCAACACCGCAGGATTGCTTCAGGCCCTAGTGTCGTTCCGGCATGGCACGCTGAGCCTTTGGTTAATTCCTCTTCCTGGTGGGAAATGAGAGTTAAATTTGCCCATCCAGACACCTCCAGCTAGTCTCTCATTGGTTCTCTCTATTCCTGTTCATTTTCTGCAGAAATTGCAAACTGGGCCAAACAAGAGGTTAAAGGCACTGACTCTCCAAGTGGGGAGAGTTTTAGTAAAGCGTCTGGAATGTTGCACCCGAGTACCAGCGGAGAAAATCTGAGACACATTTGAACACGTTTCCCGATCACACGGTGGATCATACTCTGGGTTACAAATGCATGTTTTAGCTGAAGGAAGAATCCCTTAAACCTGGAGAGTTGAGACCCATGGAATGGTTAGCATGCAATATGACTTCAAAGGGTCTGCATTTGCTCATCAAACCTCACCAATCCTATCACTGCTGCGTTTATGCCGCTGTACACATGCTTGATTCTCTTTTGGAGACATATAAATCCATAGGTTTTAAGATTATTACTAGTCAGGTATATTCTTAGGCGATTAATATGGGGTGTAGAGTCCACTTCGTTGAGCAAGGAGTAGCTCTTGTCTATTACATATTTGGCTTATGGAATGGTATCTGTGCTAATTTCAATCTCTGGTTTTATGCAGAACCCCAACTCACCTTTCCCCTTAAGCAAGCATAAGTTGGTTTTCTACATTTGAGACCGTGTTCTGTTTTGTAATTCAGTTTCTGTGTAGCCAAGTTTACATTCCGTGTAGTAGTGATATCTTATGATGTTTCTTTTTCTGTGTGACTTATCTCACTTAGAATCATCGTACCTGAATCCACTCATTATGCTGCTACGGGCCTGATGATATAGATTTCATTGCTGAGTGATATTGCATTGTACGTAAGTACCACAAATTCTTTATCCATTTTTCGCTTTCTGTGATATTGAACTTGTACCGTAAACGAGGTTCTTGTAAACAGAGCCGTCCCAAACTTTGGGGTGGCTGTGTCTTTTTGATTTTAATTTCCCTAAGCTATAGGACCATAAGTGGAAGTGCCCTAGGCTCTGTTGCTTTGTTTTTTAGATGTTTCAGGAAACACCATACACTTCTCCAGAGTGGCTGTTGGCAATTTACATCCCGCCCATCAGCATAACAAGGCTCCCAGTTCTCCATGGCCTGTCCTGCCTTTCTGGATTTTACACTTTTTTCAGATGGCCCTTTTGACTGGGGGGCAGTGAGACTTCATTGTAGTGCAGATTTCCTTTGCAAGCTTGCTTGGTTGGCCAAAAAGGGCGTATGCGTTTTTTCCTGAATATATTCAGGAAAAAACGCATACGCCCTTTTTGGCCAAGTGCATCATTGTGGACGTTCTGCCTCTTTTCCTATGCTTTACATGCAATTCCAGTCTACCTCCTGAAATCGGTTTCCTGCAATTCTGCCCCGCTTTCAAGTCCTCTTGGCAGCCTTACTTCAATATATTTTTGGACGATAGCTGTCATTTATAACTCTGCAGGTTTGTGAATTACAGTGCCCCTGAGCTCCTTTCTTCAACTCGCTTTCTTGTGAGCTGGCCGCAACACCGCAGGATTGCTTCAGGCCCTAGTGTCGTTCCGGCATGGCACGCTGAGCCTTTGGTTAATTCCTCTTCCTGGTGGGAAATGAGAGTTAAATTTGCCCGTCCAGACACCTCCAGCTAGTCTCTCATTGGTTCTCCCTATTCCTGTTCATCTTCCGCAGAAATTGCAAACTGGGCCAAACAGGAGGTTAAAGGCACTGACTCTCCAAGTGGGGAGAGGGTTAGTAAAGCGTCTGGAATGTTGCACCCGAGTACGAGGAGACGAAACCTGAGACACATTACAACACGTTTCCCGATCACACGGTGGATCATACTCTGGGTTCCACATGCATGTTTTAGGTGAAGGAAGAATCCCTTAAACCTGGAGAGTTGAGACCCATGGAATGGGTACCATGCAATATGACTTCAAAGGTTCTGCATTGGCTCACCGAACCTCACCAATCCTATCACTGCTGTGCTTATGCCACTGTACACACGCTTGATTCCCTTTCGGAGACATATAAATCCATAGGTTTTAAGATTCTTACTAGTCAGGTATATTCCTAGACGTTTAATATGGGGTGTTGAGTCCTCTTCGTTGAGCAAGGAGTAGCTCTTGTCTATTACATATTTGGCTTATGGAACGGTATCTGTGCTAATTTCAATCTCTGGTTTTATGCAGCACCCCAACTCACCTTTCCCCTTAAGCAAGCATAAGTTGGTTTTCTCCATTTGAGACACTGTTCTGTTTTGTATTTCAGTTCCTGGGTAGCCAAGTTTACATTCCGTGTAGTAGGGATATCTTATGATGTTTCTTTTTCTGTGTGACTTATTTCACTTAGAATCATCGTACCTGAATCCACTCATTATGCTGCTACGGGCCTGATGATATACATTTCATTGCTGAGTGATATTGCATTGTACGTAAGTACCACAAATTCTTTATCCATTTTTCGCTTTCTGTGATATTGAACTTGTACCGTAAATGAGGTTCTTGTAAACAGAGCCGTCCCAAACTTTGGGGTGGCTGTTTCTTTTTGATTTTAATTTCCCTAAGCTATAGGACCATAAGTGGAAGTGCCCTAGGCTCTGTTGCTTTGTTTTTTAGATGTTTCGGGAAACACAATACACTTCTCCAGAGTGGCTGTTGGCAATTTACATCCCGCCCATCAGCATAACAAGGCTCCCAGTTCTCCAGGGCCTGTCCGGCCTTTCTGGATTTTACACTTTTTTCAGATGGCCCTTTTGACTGGGGGGCAGTGAGACTTCATTGTAGTGCAGATTTCCTTTGCAAGCTTGCTTGGTTGGCCAAAAAGGGCGTATGCGTTTTTTCCTGAATATATTCAGGAAAAAACGCATACGCCCTTTTTGGCCAAGTGCATCATTGTGGACATTCTGTCTCTTTTCCTATGCTTTACATGCAATTCCAGTCTACCTCCTGAAATCGGATTCCTGCAATTCTGCCCCGCTTTCGAGTCCTCTTGGCAGCCTTACTTCAATATATTTTTGGACGATAGCTGTCATTTTTAACTCTGCAGGTTCGTGAATTACAGTGCCGCTGAGCTCCTTTCTTCAACTCGCTTTCTTGTGAGCTGGCCGCAACACCGCAGCATTGCTTCAGGCCCTAGTGTGGTTCCGGCATGGCACGCTGAGCCTTTGGTTAATTCCTCTTCCTGGTGGGAAATGAGAGTTAAATTTGCCCATCCAGACACCTCCAGCTAGTCTCTCATTGGTTCTCCCTATTCCTGTTCATTTCCCGCAGAAATTGCAAACTGGGCCAAACAGGAGGTTAAAGGCAGTGACTCTCCAAGTGGGGAGAGTGTTAGTAAAGCGTCTGGAATGTTGCACCCGAGTACCATGGGATGAAAACTGAGACACATTTGAACACGTTTCCCGATCACACGGTGGATCATACTCTGGGTTCCACATGCATGTTTTAGCTGAAGGAAGAATCCCTTAAACCTGGAGAGTTGAGACCCATGGAATGGCTACCATGCAATATGACTTCAAAGGGTCAGCATTTGCTCATCAAACCTCAGAAATCCTATCACTGCTGCGTTTATGCCGCTGTACACATGCTTGATTCTCTTTTGGAGACATATAAATCCATAGGTTTTAAGATTATTACTAGTCAGGTATATTCTTAGGCGATTAATATGGGGTGTAGAGTCCACTTTGTTGAGCAAGGAGTAGCTCTTGTCTATTACCTATTTGGCTTATGGAATGGTATCTGTGCTAATTTCAATCTCTGGTTTTATGCAGCACCCCAACTCACCTTTCCCCTTAAGCAAGCATAAGTTGGTTTTCTACATTTGAGATCCTGTTCTGTTTTGTAATTCAGTTCCTGTGTAGCCAAGTTTACATTCCGTGTATTAGTGATATCTTATGATGTTTCTTTTTCTGTGTGACTTATTTCACTTAGAATCATCGTACCTGAATCCACTCATTATGCTGCTATGGGCCTGATGACATAGATTTCATTCCTGAGTGATATTGCATTGTACGTAAGTACCACAACTTCTTTATCCATTTTTCACTTTCTGCGATATTGAACTTGTACCATAAACGAGATTCTTGTAAACAGAGCCGGCCCAAACTTTGGGGTGGCTGTGTCTTTTTGATTTTAATTTCCCTAAGCTATAGGACCATAAGTGGAAGTGCCCTAGGCTCTGTTGCTTTGTTTTTTAGATGTTTCAGGAAACACCATACACTTCTCCAGAGTGGCTGTTGGCAATTTACATCCCGCCCATCAGCATAACAAGGCTCCCAGTTCTCCATGGCCTGTCCTGCCTTTCTGGATTTTATACTTTTTTCAGATGGCCCTTTTGACCGGGGGGCAGTGAGACTTCATTGTAGTGCAGATTTCCTTTGCAAGCTTGCTTGGTTGGCCAAAAAGGGCGTATGCGTTTTTTCCTGAATATATTCAGGAAAAAACGCATACGCCCTTTTTGGCCAAGTGCATCATTGTGGACGTTCTGCCTCTTTTCCTATGCTTTACATGCAATTCCAGTCTACCTCCTGAAATTGGATTCCTGCAATTCTGCCCCACTTTCAAGTCCTCTTGGCAGCCTTACTTCAATATATTTTTGGACGATAGCTGTCATTTTTAACTCTGCAGGTTTGTGAATTACAGTGCCCCTGAGCTCCTTTCTTCAACTCGCTTTCTTGTGAGCTGGCCGCAACACCGCAGGATTGCTTCAGGCCCTAGTGTGGTTCCGGCATGGCACGCTGAGCCTTTGGTTAATTCCTCTTCCTGGTGGGAAATGAGAGTTAAATTTGCCCGTCCAGACACCTCCAGCTAGTCTCTCATTGGTTCTCCCTATTCCTGTTCATTTTCCGCAGAAATTGCAAACTGGGTCAAACAGGAGGTTAAAGGCACTGACTCTCCAAGTGGGGAGAGTTTTAGTAAAGCATCTGGAATGTTGCACCCGAGTACCAGGGGACAAAAACTGAGACACATTTGAACACGTTTCCCGATCACACGGTGGATCATACTCTGGGTTCCACATGCATGTTTTAGCTGAAGGAAGAATCCCTTAAACCTGGAGAGTTGAGACCCATGGAATGGCTAGCATGCAATATGACTTCAAAGGTTCTGCATTGGCTCACCGAACCTCACCAATCCTATCACTGCTGCGCTTATGCCACTGTACACACGCTTGATTCTCTTTCGGAGACATATAAATCCATAGATTTTAAGATTCTTACTAGTCAGGTATATTCTTAGACGTTTAATATGGGGTGTTGAGTCCTCTTCGTTGAGCAAGGAGTAGCTCTTGTCTATTACATATTTGGCTTATGGAACGGTATCTGTGCTAATTTCAATCTCTGGTTTTATGCAGCACCCCAACTCACCTTTCCCCTTAAGCAAGCATAAGTTGGTTTTCTACATTTGAGACCTTGTTCTGTTTTGTAATTCAGTTCCTGTGTAGCCAAGTTTACATTCCGTGTATTAGTGATATCTTATGATGTTTCTTTTTCTGTGTGACTTATCTCACTTAGAATCATCATACCTGAATTCACTCATTATGCTGCTATGGGCCTGATGACATAGATTTCATTGCTGAGTGATATTGCATTGTACGTAAGTACCACAACTTCTTTATCCAGTTTTCGCTTTCTGTGATATTGAACTTGTACCGTAAACAAGGTTCTTGTAAACAGAGCCGTCCCAAACTTTGGGGTGGCTGTGTCTTTTTGATTTTAATTTCCCTAAGCTATACGACCATAAGTGGAAGTGCCCTAGGCTCTGTTGCTTTGTTTTTTAGATGTTTCAGGAAACACCATACACTTCTCCAGAGTGGCTGTTGGCAATTTACATCCCGCCCATCAGCATAACAAGGCTCCCAATTCTCCATGAGCTGTCCTGCCTTTCTGGATTTTACACTTTTTTCAGATGGCCCTTTTGACTGGGGGGCAGTGAGACTTCATTGTACTGCAGATTTCCTTTGCAAGCTTGCTTGGTTGGCCAAAAAGGGCGTATGCGTTTTTTCCTGAATATATTCAGGAAAAAACGCATACGCCCTTTTTGGCCAAGTGCATCATTGTGGACGTTCTGCCTCTTTTCCTATGCTTTACATGCAATTCCAGTCTACCTCCTGAAATCGGATTCCTGCAATTCTGCCCCGCTTTCAAGTCCTCTTGGCAGCCTTACTTCAATATATTTTTGGACGATAGCTGTCATTTTTAACTCTGCAGGTTTGTGAATTACAGTGCCCCTGAGCTCCTTTCTTCAACTCGCTTTCTTGTGAGCTGGCCGCAACACCGCAGGATTGCTTCAGGCCCTAGTGTGGTTCCGGCATGGCATGCTGAGCCTTTGGTTAATTCCTCTTCCTGGTGGGAAATGAGAGTTAAATTTGCCCGTCCAGACACCTCCAGCTAGTCTCTCATTGGTTCTCCCTATTTCTGTTCATTTTCCGCAGAAATTGCAAACTGGGCCAAACAGGAGGTTAAAGGCACTGACTCTCCAAGTGGGGAGAGTGTTAGTAAACGACTGGAATGTTGCACCCGAGTACCAGGGGACGAAAACTGAGACACATTTGAACACGTTTCCCGATCACACGGTGGATCATACTCTGGGTTCCACATGCATGTTTTAGCTGAAGGAAGAATCCCTTAAACCTGGAGAGTTGAGACCCATGGAATGGGTACCATGCAATATGACTTCAAAGGGTCTGCATTTGCTCACCGAACCTCACCAATCCTATCACTGCTGCATTTATGCCGCTGTACACACGCTTGATTCTCTTTCGGAGACATATAAATCCATAGGTGTTAAGATTCTTACTAGTCAGGTATATTCTTAGGCATTTAATATGGGGTGTTGAGTCCACTTCGTTGAGCAAGGAGTAGCTCTTGTCTATTACCTATTTGGCTTATGGAATGGTATCTGTGCTAATTTCAATCTCTGGTTTTATGCAGCACCCCAACTCACCTTTCCCCTTAAGCAAGCATAAGTTGGTTTTCTACATTTGAGATCCTGTTCTGTTTTGTAATTCAGTTCCTGTGTAGCCAAGTTTACATTCCGTGTATTAGTGATATCTTATAATGTTTCTTTTTCTGTGTGACTTATTTCACTTAGAATCATCGTACCTGAATCCACTCATTATGCTGCTACGGGCCTGATGACATAGATTTCATTCCTGAGTGATATTGCATTGTACGTAAGTACCACAACTTCTTTATCCATTTTTCACATTCTGCGATATTGAACTTGTACCATAAACGAGATTCTTGTAAACAGAGCCGGCCCAAACTTTGGGGTGGCTGTGTCTTTTTGATTTTAATTTCCCTAAGCTATAGGACCATAAGTGGAAGTGCCCTAGGCTCTGTTGCTTTGTTTTTTAGATGTTTCAGGAAACACCATACACTTCTCCAGAGTGGCTGTTGGCAATTTACATCCCGCCCATCAGCATAACAAGGCTCCCAGTTCTCCATGGCCTGTCCTGCCTTTCTGGATTTTATACTTTTTTCAGATGGCCCTTTTGACCGGGGGGCAGTGAGACTTCATTGTAGTGCAGATTTCCTTTGCAAGCTTGCTTGGTTGGCCAAAAAGGGCGTATGCGTTTTTTCCTGAATATATTCAGGAAAAAACGCATACGCCCTTTTTGGCCAAGTGCATCATTGTGGACGTTCTGCCTCTTTTCCTATGCTTTACATGCAATTCCAGTCTACCTCCTGAAATCGGATTCCTGCAATTCTGCCCCGCTTTCAAGTCCTCTTGGCAGCCTTACTTCAATATATTTTTGGACGATAGCTGTCATTTTTAACTCTGCAGGTTTGTGAATTACAGTGCCCCTGAGCTCCTTTCTTCAACTCGCTTTCTTGTGAGCTGGCCGCAACACCGCAGGATTGCTTCAGGCCCTAGTGTGGTTCCGGCATGGCACGCTGAGCCTTTGGTTAATTCCTCTTCCTGGTGGGAAATGAGAGTTAAATTTGCCCGTCCAGACACCTCCAGCTAGTCTCTCATTGGTTCTCCCTATTCCTGTTCATTTTCCGCAGAAATTGCAAACTGGGTCAAACAGGAGGTTAAAGGCACTGACTCTCCAAGTGGGGAGAGTTTTAGTAAAGCGTCTGGAATGTTGCACCCGAGTACCAGGGGACAAAAACTGAGACACATTTGAACACGTTTCCCGATCACACGGTGGATCATACTCTGGGTTCCACATGCATGTTTTAGCTGAAGGAAGAATCCCTTAAACCTGGAGAGTTGAGACCCATGGAATGGGTACCATTCAATATGACTTCAAAGGTTCTGCATTGGCTCACCGAACCTCACCAATCCTATCACTGCTGCGCTTATGCCACTGTACACACGCTTGATTCTCTTTCGGAGACATATAAATCCATAGATTTTAAGATTCTTACTAGTCAGGTATATTCTTAGACGTTTAATATGGGGTGTTGAGTCCTCTTCGTTGAGCAAGGAGTAGCTCTTGTCTATTACATATTTGGCTTATGGAACGGTATCTGTGCTAATTTCAATCTCTGGTTTTATGCAGCACCCCAACTCACCTTTCCCCTTAAGCAAGCATAAGTTGGTTTTCTACATTTGAGACCTTGTTCTGTTTTGTAATTCAGTTCCTGTGTAGCCAAGTTTACATTCCGTGTATTAGTGATATCTTATGATGTTTCTTTTTCTGTGTGACTTATCTCACTTAGAATCATCTTACCTGAATCCACTCATTATGCTGCTATGGGCCTGATGACATAGATTTCATTGCTGAGTGATATTGCATTGTACGTAAGTACCACAACTTCTTTATCCATTTTTCGCTTTCTGTGATATTGAACTTGTACCGTAAACGAGGTTCTTGTAAACAGAGCCGTCCCAAACTTTATGGTGGCTGTGTCTTTTTGATTTTAATTTCCCTAAGCTATACGACCATAAGTGGAAGTGCCCTAGGCTCTGTTGCTTTGTTTTGTAGATGTTTCAGGAAACACCATACACTTCTCCAGAGAGGCTATTGGCAATTTACATCCCGCCCATCAGCATAACAAGGCTCCCAGTTCTCCATGGCCTGTCCTGCCTTTCTGGATTCTATACTTTTTTCAGATGGCCCTTTTGACCGGGGGGCAGTGAGACTTCATTGTAGTGCAGATTTCCTTTGCAAGCTTGCTTGGTTGGCCAAAAAGGGCGTATGCGTTTTTTCCTGAATATATTCAGGAAAAAACGCATACGCCCTTTTTGGCCAAGTGCATCATTGTGGACGTTCTGCCTCTTTTCCTATGCTTTACATGCAATTCCAGTCTACCTCCTGAAACCGGTTTCCTGCAATTCTGCCCCGCTTTCAAGTCCTCTTGGCAGCCTTACTTCAATATATTTTTGGACGATAGCTGTCATTTATAACTCTGCAGGTTTGTGAATTACAGTGCCCCTGAGCTCCTTTCTTCAACTCGCTTTCTTGTGAGCTGGCCGCAACACCGCAGCATTGCTTCAGGCCCTAGAGTGGTTCTGGAATGGCATGCTGAGCCTTTGGTTAATTCCTCTTCCTGGTGGGAAATGAGAGTTAAATTTGCCCGTCCAGACACCTCCAGCTAGTCTCTCATTGGTTCTCCCTATTCCTGTTCATTTTCCGCAGAAATTGCAAACTGGGTCAAACAGGAGGTTAAAGGCACTGACTCTCCAAGTGGGGAGAGTGTTAGTAAAGCGTCTGGATGTTGCACCCGAGTACCAGGGGACGAAACCTGAGACACATTTGAACACGTTTCCCGATCACACGGTGGATCATACTCTGGGTTCCACATGCATGTTTTAGCTGAAGGAAGAATCCCTTAAACCTGGAGAGTTGAGACCCATGGAATGGGTACCATGCAATATGACTTCAAAGGGTCTGCATTTGCTCACTGAACCTCACCAATCCTATCACTGCTGCGTTTATGCCGCTGTACACACGCTTGATTCTCTTTTGGAGACATAGAAATCCATAGGTTTTAAGATTCTTACTAGTCAGGTATATTCTTAGGCGTTTAATATGGGGTGTTGATTCCACTTGGTTGAGAAAGGAGTAGCTCTTGTCTATTACATATTTGGCTTATGGAACGGTATCTGTGCTAATTTCAATCTCTGGTTTTATGCAGAACCCCAACTCACCTTTCCCCTTAAGCAAGCATAAGTTGGTTTTCTACATTTGAGACCCTGTTCTGTTTTGTAATTCAGTTCCTGTGTAGCCAAGTTTACATGCCGTGTAGTAGTGATATCTTATGATGTTTCTTTTTCTGTGTGACTTATCTCACTTAGAATCATCGTACCTGAATCCACTCATTATGCTGCTACGGGCCTGATGACATAGATTTCATTGCTGAGTGATATTGCATTGTACGTAAGTACCACAACTTCTTTATCCATTTTTCGCTTTCTGCGATATTGAACTTGTACCGTAAACAAGGTTCTTGTAAACAGAGCCGTCCCAAACTTTGGGGTGGCTGTGTCTTTTTGATTTTAATTTCCCTAAGCTATAGGACCATAAGTGGAAGTGCCCTAGGCTCTGTTGCTTTGTTTTGTAGATGTTTCAGGAAACACCATACACTTCTCCAGAGTGGCTGTTGGCAATTTACATCCCGCCCATCAGCATAACGAGGCTCCCATGTCTCCATGGCCTGTCCTGCCTTTCTGGATTTTATACTTTTTTCAGATGGCCCTTTTGACCGGGGGGCAGTGAGACTTCATTGTAGTGCAGATTTCCTTTGCAAGCTTGCTTGGTTGGCCCAAAAGGGCGTATGCGTTTTTTCCTGTATATATTCAGGAAAAAACGCATACGCCCTTTTTGGCCAAGTGCATCATTGTGGACGTTCTGCCTCTTTTCCTATGCTTTACATGCAATTCCAGTCTACCTCCTGAAATCGGTTTCCTGCAATTCTGCCCCGCTTTCAAGTCCTCTTGGCAGCCTTACTTCAATATATTTTTGGACGATAGCTGTCATTTTTAACTCTGCAGGTTTGTGAATTACAGTGCCCCTGAGCTCCTTTCTTCAACTCGCTTTTTTGTGAGCTGGCCGCAACACCGCAGCATTGCTTCAGGCCCTAGTGTGGTTCCGGCATGGCACGCTGAGCCTTTGGTTAATTCCTCTTCCTGGTGGGAAATGAGAGTTAAATTTGCCCATCCAGACACCTCCAGCTAGTCTCTCATTGGTTCTCCCTATTTCTGTTCATTTTCCGCAGAAATTGCAAACTGGGCCAAACAGGAGGTTAAAGGCACTGTCTCTCCAAGTGGGGAGAGTGTTAGTAAAGCGTCTGGAATGTTGCACCCGAGTACCAGGGGACAAAAACTGAGACACATTTGAACACGTTTCCCGATCACACGGTTGATCATACTCTGGGTTCCACATGCATGTTTTAGCTGAAGGAAGAATCCCTTAAACCTGGAGAGTTGAGACCCATGGAATGGGTACCATGCAATATGACTTCAAAGGGTCTGCATTTGCTCACCGAACCTCACCAATCCTATCACTGCTGCATTTATGCCGCTGTACACACGCTTGATTCTCTTTCGGAGACATATAAATCCATAGGTGTTAAGATTCTTACTAGTCAGGTATATTCTTAGGCATTTAATATGGGGTGTTGAGTCCACTTCGTTGAGCAAGGAGTAGCTCTTGTCTATTACCTATTTGGCTTATGGAATGGTATCTGTGCTAATTTCAATCTCTGGTTTTATGCAGCACCCCAACTCACCTTTCCCCTTAAGCAAGCATAAGTTGGTTTTCTACATTTGAGATCCTGTTCTGTTTTGTAATTCAGTTCCTGTGTAGCCAAGTTTACATTCCGTGTATTAGTGATATCTTATGATGTTTCTTTTTCTGTGTGACTTATTTCACTTAGAATCATCGTACCTGAATCCACTCATTATGCTGCTACGGGCCTGATGATATAGATTTCATTGCTGAGTGATATTGCATTGTACGTAAGTACCACAACTTCTTTATCCATTTTTCACTTTCTGCGATATTGAACTTGTACCATAAACGAGATTCTTGTAAACAGAGCCGGCCCAAACTTTGGGGTGGCTGTGTCTTTTTGATTTTAATTTCCCTAAGCTATAGGACCATAAGTGGAAGTGCCCTAGGCTCTGTTGCTTTGTTTTTTAGATGTTTCAGGAAACACCATACACTTCTCCAGAGTGGCTGTTGGCAATTTACATCCCGCCCATCAGCATAACAAGGCTCCCAGTTCTCCATGGCCTGTCCTGCCTTTCTGGATTTTATACTTTTTTCAGATGGCCCTTTTGACCGGGGGGCAGTGAGACTTCATTGTAGTGCAGATTTCCTTTGCAAGCTTGCTTGGTTGGCCAAAAAGGGCGTATGCGTTTTTTCCTGAATATATTCAGGAAAAAACGCATACGCCCTTTTTGGCCAAGTGCATCATTGTGGACGTTCTGCCTCTTTTCCTATGCTTTACATGCAATTCCAGTCTACCTCCTGAAATCGGTTTCCTGCAATTCTGCCCCGCTTTCAAGTCCTCTTGGCAGCCTTACTTCAATATATTTTTGGACGATAGCTGTCATTTTTAACTCTGCAGGTTTGTGAATTACAGTGCCCCTGAGCTCCTTTCTTCAACTCGCTTTCTTGTGAGCTGGCCGCAACACCGCAGGATTGCTTCAGGCCCTAGTGTGGTTCCGGTATGGCACGCTGAGCCTTTGGTTAATTCCTCTTCCTGGTGGGAAATGAGAGTTAAATTTGCCCGTCCAGACACCTCCAGCTAGTCTCTCATTGGTTCTCCCTATTCCTGTTCATTTTCCACAGAAATTGCAAACTGGGCCAAACAGGAGGTTAAAGGCACTGACTCTCCAAGTGGGGAGAGTTTTAGTAAAGCGTCTGGAATGTTGCACCCGAGTACCAGGGGACAAAAACTGAGACACATTTGAACACGTTTCCCGATCACACGGTGGATCATACTCTGGGTTCCACATGCATGTTTTAGCTGAAGGAAGAATCCCTTAAACCTGGAGAGTTGAGACCCATGGAATGGGTACCATTCAATATGACTTCAAAGGTTCTGCATTGGCTCACCGAACCTCACCAATCCTATCACTGCTGCGCTTATGCCACTGTACACATGCTTGATTCTCTTTCGGAGACATATAAATCCATAGATTTTAAGATTCTTCCTAGTCAGGTATATTCTTAGACGTTTAATATGGGGTGTTGAGTCCTCTTCGTTGAGCAAGGAGTAGCTCTTGTCTATTACATATTTGGATTATGGAACGGTATCTGTGCTAATTTCAATCTCTGGTTTTATGCAGCACCCCAACTCACCTTTCCCCTTAAGCAAGCATAAGTTGGTTTTCTACATTTGAGACCCTGTTCTGTTTTGTAATTCAGTTCCTGTGTAGCCAAGGTAACATTCCATGTAGTAGTGATATCTTATGATGTTTCTTTTTCTGTGTGACTTATTTCACTTAGAATCATCGTACCTGAATCCACTCATTATGCTGCTACGGGCCTGATGATATACATTTCATTGCTGAGTGATATTGCATTGTACGTAAGTACCACAAATTCTTTATCCATTCTTGGCTTTCTGTGATATTGAACTTGTACCGTAACGAGGTTCTTGTAAACAGAGCCGTCCCAAACTTTATGGTGGCTGTGTCTTTTTGATTTTAATTTCCCTAAGCTATACGACCATAAGTGGAAGTGCCCTAGGCTCTGTTGCTTTGTTTTGTAGATGTTTCAGGAAACACCATACACTTCTCCAGAGTGGCTGTTGGCAATTTACATCCCGCCCATCAGCATAACAAGGCTCCCAATTCTCCATGAGCTGTCCTGCCTTTCTGGATTTTACACTTTTTTCAGATGGCCCTTTTGACTGGGGGGCAGTGAGACTTCATTGTACTGCAGATTTCCTTTGCAAGCTTGCTTGGTTGGCCAAAAAGGGCGTATGCGTTTTTTCCTGAATATATTCAGGAAAAAACGCATACGCCCTTTTTGGCCAAGTGCATCATTGTGGACGTTCTGCCTCTTTTCCTATGCTTTACATGCAATTCCAGTCTACCTCCTGAAATCGGATTCCTGCAATTCTGCCCCGCTTTCAAGTCCTCTTGGCAGCCTTACTTCAATATATTTTTGGACGATAGCTGTCATTTTTAACTCTGCAGGTTTGTGAATTACAGTGCCCCTGAGCTCCTTTCTTCAACTCGCTTTCTTGTGAGCTGGCCGCAACACCGCAGGATTGCTTCAGGCCCTAGTGTGGTTCTGGCATGGCATGCTGAGCCTTTGGTTAATTCCTCTTCCTGGTGGGAAATGAGAGTTAAATTTGCCCGTCCAGACACCTCCATCTAGTCTCTCATTGGTTCTCCCTATTCCTGTTCATTTTCCGCAGAAATTGCAAACTGGGCCAAACAGGAGGTTAAAGGCACTGACTCTCCAAGTGGGGAGTGTGTTAGTAAAGCGTCTGGAATGTTGCACCCGAGTACCAGGGGATGAAATCTGACACATTTGAACACGTTTCCCGATCACACGGTGGATCATACTCTGGGTTCCACATGCATGTTTTAGCTGAAGGAAGAATCCCTTAAACCTGGAGAGTTGAGACCCATGGAATGGGTACCATGCAATATCACTTCAAAGGGTCTGCATTTGCTCACCGAACCTCACCAATCCTATTACTGCTGCATTTATGCCTCTGTAGACACGCTTGATTCTCTTTCGGAGACATATAAATCCATAGGTTTTAAGATTATTACTAGTCAGGTATATTCTTAGGCATTTAATATGGGGTGTTGAGTCCATTTTGTTGAGCAAGGAGTAGCTCTTGTCTATTACCTATTTGGCTTATGGAATGGTATCTGTGCTAATTTCAATCTCTGGTTTTATGCAGAACCCCAACTCACCTTTCCCCTTAAGCAAGCATAAGTTGGTTTTCTACATTTGAGATCCTGTTCTGTTTTGTAATTCAGTTCCTGTGTAGCCAAGTTTACATTCCGTGTATTAGTGATATCTTATGATGTTTCTTTTTCTGTGTGACTTATTTCACTTAGAATCATCGTACCTGAATCCACTCATTATGCTGCTACGGGCCTGATGACATAGATTTCATTCCTGAGTGATATTGCATTGTACGTAAGTACCACAACTTCTTTATCCATTTTTCACTTTCTGCGATATTGAACTTGTACCATAAACGAGATTCTTGTAAACAGAGCCGGCCCAAACTTTGGGGTAGCTGTGTCTTTTTGATTTTAATTTCCCTAAGCTATAGGACCATAAGTGGAAGTGCCCTAGGCTCTGTTGCTTTGTTTTTTAGATGTTTCAGGAAACACCATACAGTTCTCCAGAGTGGCTGTTGGCAATTTACATCCCGCCCATCAGCATAACAAGGCTCCCAGTTCTCCATGGCCTGTCCTGCCTTTCTGGATTTTATACTTTTTTCAGATGGCCCTTTTGACCGGGGGGCAGTGAGACTTCATTGTAGTGCAGATTTCCTTTGCAAGCTTGCTTGGTTGGCCAAAAAGGGCGTATGCGTTTTTTCCTGAATATATTCAGGAAAAAACGCATACGCCCTTTTTGACCAAGTGCATCATTGTGGACGTTCTGCCTCTTTTCCTATGCTTTACATGCAATTCCAGTCTACCTCCTGAAATCGGATTCCTGCAATTCTGCCCCGCTTTCAAGTCCTCTTGGCAGCCTTACTTCAATATATTTTTGGACGATAGCTGTCATTTTTAACTCTGCAGGTTTGTGAATTACAGTGCCCCTGAGCTCCTTTCTTCAACTCGCTTTCTTGTGAGCTGGCCGCAACACCGCAGGATTGCTTCAGGCCCTAGTGTGGTTCCGGCATGGCACGCTGAGCCTTTGGTTAATTCCTCTTCCTGGTGGGAAATGAGAGTTAAATTTGCCCGTCCAGACACCTCCAGCTAGTCTCTCATTGGTTCTCCCTATTCCTGTTCATTTTCCGCAGAAATTGCAAACTGGGTCAAACAGGAGGTTAAAGGCACTGACTCTCCAAGTGGGGAGAGTTTTAGTAAAGCGTCTGGAATGTTGCACCCGAGTACCAGGGGACAAAAACTGAGACACATTTGAACACGTTTCCCGATCACACGGTGGATCATACTCTGGGTTCCACATGCATGTTTTAGCTGAAGGAAGAATCCCTTAAACCTGGAGAGTTGAGACCCATGGAATGGGTACCATTCAATATGACTTCAAAGGTTCTGCATTGGCTCACCGAACCTCACCAATCCTATCACTGCTGCGCTTATGCCACTGTACACACGCTTGATTCTCTTTCGGAGACATATAAATCCATAGATTTTAAGATTCTTACTAGTCAGGTATATTCTTAGACGTTTAATATGGGGTGTTGAGTCCTCTTCGTTGAGCAAGGAGTAGCTCTTGTCTATTACATATTTGGCTTATGGAACGGTATCTGTGCTAATTTCAATCTCTGGTTTTATGCAGCACCCCAACTCACCTTTCCCCTTAAGCAAGCATAAGTTGGTTTTCTACATTTGAGACCTTGTTCTGTTTTGTAATTCAGTTCCTGTGTAGCCAAGTTTACATTCCGTGTATTAGTGATATCTTATGATGTTTCTTTTTCTGTGTGACTTATCTCACTTAGAATCATCGTACCTGAATCCACTCATTATGCTGCTATGGGCCTGATGACATAGATTTCATTGCTGAGTGATATTGCATTGTACGTAAGTACCACAACTTCTTTATCCATTTTTCGCTTTCTGTGATATTGAACTTGTACCGTAAACGAGGTTCTTGTAAACAGAGCCGTCCCAAACTTTGGGGTGGCTGTGTCTTTTTGATTTTAATTTCCCTAAGCTATACGACCATAAGTGGAAGTGCCCTAGGCTCTGTTGCTTTGTTTTTTAGATGTTTCAGGAAACACCATACACTTCTCCAGACTGGCTGTTGGCAATTTACATCCCGCCCATCAGCATAACAAGGCTCCCAATTCTCCATGAGCTGTCCTGCCTTTCTGGATTTTACACTTTTTTCAGATGGCCCTTTTGACTGGGGGGCAGTGAGACTTCATTGTACTGCAGATTTCCTTTGCAAGCTTGCTTGGTTGGCCAAAAAGGGCGTATGCGTTTTTTCCTGAATATATTCAGGAAAAAACGCATACGCCCTTTTTGGCCAAGTGCATCATTGTGGACGTTCTGCCTCTTTTCCTATGCTTTACATGCAATTCCAGTCTACCTCCTGAAATCGGATTCCTGCAATTCTGCCCCGCTTTCGAGTCCTCTTGGCAGCCTTACTTCAATATATTTTTGGACGATAGCTGTCATTTATAACTCTGCAGGTTTGTGAATTACAGTGTCCCTGAGCTCCTTTCTTCAACTCGCTTTCTTGTGAGCTGGCCGCAACACCGCAGGATTGCTTCAGGCCCTAGTGTGGTTCCGGTATGGCACGCTGAGCCTTTGGTTAATTCCTCTTCCTGGTGGGAAATGAGAGTTAAATTTGCCCGTCCAGACACCTCCAGCTAGTCTCTCATGGGTTCTCCCTATTCCTGTTCATTTTCCACAGAAATTGCAAACTGGGCCAAACAGGAGGTTAAAGGCACTGACTCTCCAAGTGGGGAGAGTTTTAGTAAAGCGTCTGGAATGTTGCACCCGAGTACCAGGGGACAAAAACTGAGACACATTTGAACACGTTTCCCGATCACACGGTGGATCATACTCTGGGTTCCACATGCATGTTTTAGCTGAAGGAAGAATCCCTTAAACCTGGAGAGTTGAGACCCATGGAATGGGTACCATGCAATATGACTTCAAAGGTTCTGCATTGGCTCACCGAACCTCACCAATCCTATCACTGCTGCGCTTATGCCACTGTACACACGCTTGATTCTCTTTCGGAGACATATAAATCCATAGATTTTAAGATTCTTCCTAGTCAGGTATATTCTTAGACGTTTAATATGGGGTGTTGAGTCCTCTTCGTTGAGCAAGGAGTAGCTCTTGTCTATTACATATTTGGATTATGGAACGGTATCTGTGCTAATTTCAATCTCTGGTTTTATGCAGCACCCCAACTCACCTTTCCCCTTAAGCAAGCATAAGTTGGTTTTCTACATTTGAGACCCTGTTCTGTTTTGTAATTCAGTTCCTGTGTAGCCAAGGTAACATTCCATGTAGTAGTGATATCTTATGATGTTTCTTTTTCTGTGTGACTTATTTCACTTAGAATCATCGTACCTGAATCCACTCATTATGCTGCTACGGGCCTGATGATATACATTTCATTGCTGAGTGATATTGCATTGTACGTAAGTACCACAAATTCTTTATCCATTCTTGGCTTTCTGTGATATTGAACTTGTACCGTAAACGAGGTTCTTGTAAACAGAGCCGTCCCAAACTTTATGGTGGCTGTGTCTTTTTGATTTTAATTTCCCTAAGCTATAGGACCATAAGTGGAAGTGCCCTAGGCTCTGTTGCTTTGTTTTGTAGATGTTTCAGGAAACACCATACACTTCTCCAGAGTGGCTGTTGGCAATTTACATCCCGCCCATCAGCATAACAAGGCTCCCAATTCTCCATGAGCTGTCCTGCCTTTCTGGATTTTACACTTTTTTCAGATGGCCCTTTTGACTGGGGGGCAGTGAGACTTCATTGTACTGCAGATTTCCTTTGCAAGCTTGCTTGGTTGGCCAAAAAGGGCGTATGCGTTTTTTCCTGAATATATTCAGGAAAAAACGCATACGCCCTTTTTGGCCAAGTGCATCATTGTGGACGTTCTGCCTCTTTTCCTATGCTTTACATGCAATTCCAGTCTACCTCCTGAAATCGGATTCCTGCAATTCTGCCCCGCTTTCAAGTCCTCTTGGCAGCCTTACTTCAATATATTTTTGGACGATAGCTGTCATTTTTAACTCTGCAGGTTTGTGAATTACAGTGCCCCTGAGCTCCTTTCTTCAACTCGCTTTCTTGTGAGCTGGCCGCAACACCGCAGGATTGTTTCAGGCCCTAGTGTGGTTCTGGCATGGCATGCTGAGCCTTTGGTTAATTCCTCTTCCTGGTGGGAAATGAGAGTTAAATTTGCCCGTCCAGACACCTCCATCTAGTCTCTCATTGGTTCTCCCTATTCCTGTTCATTTTCCGCAGAAATTGCAAACTGGGCCAAACAGGAGGTTAAAGGCACTGACTCTCCAAGTGGGGAGAGTGTTAGTAAAGCGTCTGGAATGTTGCACCCGAGTACCAGGGGATGAAATCTGACACATTTGAACACGTTTCCCGATCACACGGTGGATCATACTCTGGGTTCCACATGCATGTTTTAGCTGAAGGAAGAATCCCTTAAACCTGGAGAGTTGAGACCCATGGAATGGGTACCATGCAATATGACTTCAAAGGGTCTGCATTTGCTCACCGAACCTCACCAATCCTATTACTGCTGCATTTATGCCTCTGTAGACACGCTTGATTCTCTTTCGGAGACATATAAATCCATAGGTTTTAAGATTATTACTAGTCAGGTATATTCTTAGGCATTTAATATGGGGTGTTGAGTCCATTTTGTTGAGCAAGGAGTAGCTCTTGTCTATTACCTATTTGGCTTATGGAATGGTATCTGTGCTAATTTCAATCTCTGGTTTTATGCAGAACCCCAACTCACCTTTCCCCTTAAGCAAGCATAAGTTGGTTTTCTACATTTGAGATCCTGTTCTGTTTTGTAATTCAGTTCCTGTGTAGCCAAGTTTACATTCCGTGTATTAGTGATATCTTATGATGTTTCTTTTTCTGTGTGACTTATTTCACTTAGAATCATCGTACCTGAATCCACTCATTATGCTGCTACGGGCCTGATGACATAGATTTCATTCCTGAGTGATATTGCATTGTACGTAAGTACCACAACTTCTTTATCCATTTTTCACTTTCTGCGATATTGAACTTGTACCATAAACGAGATTCTTGTAAACAGAGCCGGCCCAAACTTTGGGGTAGCTGTGTCTTTTTGATTTTAATTTCCCTAAGCTATAGGACCATAAGTGGAAGTGCCCTAGGCTCTGTTGCTTTGTTTTTTAGATGTTTCAGGAAACACCATACAGTTCTCCAGAGTGGCTGTTGGCAATTTACATCCCGCCCATCAGCATAACAAGGCTCCCAGTTCTCCATGGCCTGTCCTGCCTTTCTGGATTTTATACTTTTTTCAGATGGCCCTTTTGACCGGGGGGCAGTGAGACTTCATTGTAGTGCAGATTTCCTTTGCAAGCTTGCTTGGTTGGCCAAAAAGGGCGTATGCGTTTTTTCCTGAATATATTCAGGAAAAAACGCATACGCCCTTTTTGGCCAAGTGCATCATTGTGGACGTTCTGCCTCTTTTCCTATGCTTTACATGCAATTCCAGTCTACCTCCTGAAATCGGATTCCTGCAATTCTGCCCCGCTTTCAAGTCCTCTTGGCAGCCTTACTTCAATATATTTTTGGACGATAGCTGTCATTTTTAACTCTGCAGGTTTGTGAATTACAGTGCCCCTGAGCTCCTTTCTTCAACTCGCTTTCTTGTGAGCTGGCCGCAACACCGCAGGATTGCTTCAGGCCCTAGTGTGGTTCCGGCATGGCACGCTGAGCCTTTGGTTAATTCCTCTTCCTGGTGGGAAATGAGAGTTAAATTTGCCCGTCCAGACACCTCCAGCTAGTCTCTCATTGGTTCTCCCTATTCCTGTTCATTTTCCGCAGAAATTGCAAACTGGGTCAAACAGGAGGTTAAAGGCACTGACTCTCCAAGTGGGGAGAGTTTTAGTAAAGCGTCTGGAATGTTGCACCCGAGTACCAGGGGACAAAAACTGAGACACATTTGAACACGTTTCCCGATCACACGGTGGATCATACTCTGGGTTCCACATGCATGTTTTAGCTGAAGGAAGAATCCCTTAAACCTGGAGAGTTGAGACCCATGGAATGGGTACCATTCAATATGACTTCAAAGGTTCTGCATTGGCTCACCGAACCTCACCAATCCTATCACTGCTGCGCTTATGCCACTGTACACACGCTTGATTCTCTTTCGGAGACATATAAATCCATAGATTTTAAGATTCTTACTAGTCAGGTATATTCTTAGACGTTTAATATGGGGTGTTGAGTCCTCTTCGTTGAGCAAGGAGTAGCTCTTGTCTATTACATATTTGGCTTATGGAACGGTATCTGTGCTAATTTCAATCTCTGGTTTTATGCAGCACCCCAACTCACCTTTCCCCTTAAGCAAGCATAAGTTGGTTTTCTACATTTGAGACCTTGTTCTGTTTTGTAATTCAGTTCCTGTGTAGCCAAGTTTACATTCCATGTATTAGTGATATCTTATGATGTTTCTTTTTCTGTGTGACTTATCTCACTTAGAATCATCGTACCTGAATCCACTCAATATGCTGCTATGGGCCTGATGACATAGATTTCATTGCTGAGTGATATTGCATTGTACGTAAGTACCACAACTTCTTTATCCATTTTTCGCTTTCTGTGATATTGAACTTGTACCGTAAACGAGGTTCTTGTAAACAGAGCCGTCCCAAACTTTGTGGTGGCTGTGTCTTTTTGATTTTAAATTCCCTAAGCTATAGGACCATAAGTGGAAGTGCCCTAGGCTCTGTTGCTTTGTTTTTTAGATGTTTCAGGAAACACCATACACTTCTCCAGACTGGCTGTTGGCAATTTACATCCCGCCCATCAGCATAACAAGGCTCCCAATTCTCCATGAGCTGTCCTGCCTTTCTGGATTTTACACTTTCTTCAGATGGCCCTTTTGACTGGGGGGCAGTGAGACTTCATTGTACTGCAGATTTCCTTTGCAAGCTTGCTTGGTTGGCCAAAAAGGGCGTATGCGTTTTTTCCTGAATATATTCAGGAAAAAACGCATACGCCCTTTTTGGCCAAGTGCATCATTGTGGACGTTCTGCCTCTTTTCCTATGCTTTACATGCAATTCCAGTCTACCTCCTGAAATCGGATTCCTGCAATTCTGCCCCGCTTTCGAGTCCTCTTGGCAGCCTTACTTCAATATATTTTTGGACGATAGCTGTCATTTATAACTCTGCAGGTTTGTGAATTACAGTGCCCCTGAGCTCCTTTCTTCAACTCGCTTTCTTGTGAGCTGGCCGCAACACCGCAGGATTGCTTCAGGCCCTAGTGTGGTTCCGGTATGGCACGCTGAGCCTTTGGTTAATTCCTCTTCCTGGTGGGAAATGAGAGTTAAATTTGCCCGTCCAGACACCTCCAGCTAGTCTCTCATGGGTTCTCCCTATTCCTGTTCATTTTCCACAGAAATTGCAAACTGGGCCAAACAGGAGGTTAAAGGCACTGACTCTCCAAGTGGGGAGAGTTTTAGTAAAGCGTCTGGAATGTTGCACCCGAGTACCAGGGGACAAAAACTGAGACACTTTTGAACACGTTTCCCGATCACACGGTGGATCATACTCTGGGTTCCACATGCATGTTTTAGCTGAAGGAAGAATCCCTTAAACCTGGAGAGTTGAGACCCATGGAATGGGTACCATGCAATATGACTTCAAAGGTTCTGCATTGGCTCACCGAACCTCACCAATCCTATCACTGCTGCGCTTATGCCACTGTACACACGCTTGATTCTCTTTCGGAGACATATAAATCCATAGATTTTAAGATTCTTCCTAGTCAGGTATATTCTTAGACGTTTAATATGGGGTGTTGAGTCCTCTTCGTTGAGCAAGGAGTAGCTCTTGTCTATTACATATTTGGATTATGGAACGGTATCTGTGCTAATTTCAATCTCTGGTTTTATGCAGCACCCCAACTCACCTTTCCCCTTAAGCAAGCATAAGTTGGTTTTCTACATTTGAGACCCTGTTCTGTTTTGTAATTCAGTTCCTGTGTAGCCAAGGTAACATTCCATGTAGTAGTGATATCTTATGATGTTTCTTTTTCTGTGTGACTTATTTCACTTAGAATCATCGTACCTGAATCCACTCATTATGCTGCTACGGGCCTGATGATATACATTTCATTGCTGAGTGATATTGCATTGTACGTAAGTACCACAAATTCTTTATCCATTCTTGGCTTTCTGTGATATTGAACTTGTACCGTAAACGAGGTTCTTGTAAACAGAGCCGTCCCAAACTTTATGGTGGCTGTGTCTTTTTGATTTTAATTTCCCTAATCTATACGACCATAAGTGGAAATGTCCTAGGCTCTGTTGCTTTGTTTTTTAGATGTTTCAGGAAACACCATACACTACTCCAGAGTGGCTGTTGGCAATTTACATCCCGCCCATCAGCATAACAAGGCTCCCAGTTCTCCATGGCCTGTCCTGCCTTTCTGGATGTTACACTTTTTTCAGATGGCCCTTTTGACCGGGGGGCAGTGAGACTTCATTGTAGTGCAGATTTCCTTTGCAAGCTTGCTTGGTTGGCCAAAAAGGGCGTATGCGTTTTTTCCTGAATATATTCAGGAAAAAACGCATACGCCCTTTTTGGCCAAGTGCATCATTGTGGACGTTCTGCCTCTTTTCCTATGCTTTACATGCAATTCCAGTCTACCTCCTGAAACCGGTTTCCTGCAATTCTGCCCCGCTTTCAAGTCCTCTTGGCAGCCTTACTTCAATATATTTTTGGACGATAGCTGTCATTTATAACTCTGCAGGTTTGTGAATTACAGTGCCCCTGAGCTCCTTTCTTCAACTCGCTTTCTTGTGAGCTGGCCGCAACACCGCCGCATTGCTTCAGGCCCTAGTGTGGTTCCGGAATGGCATGCTGAGCCTTTGGTTAATTCCTCTTCCTGGTGGGAAATGAGAGTTAAATTTGCCCGTCCAGACACCTCCAGCTAGTCTCTCATTGGTTCTCCCTATTCCTGTTCATTTTCCGCAGAAATTGCAAACTGGGCCAAACAGGAGGTTAAAGGCACTGACTCTCCAAGTGGGGAGAGTGTTAGTAAAGCGTCTGGAATGTTGCACCCGAGTACCATGGGACGAAACCTGAGACACATTTGAACACGTTTCCCGATCACACGGTGGATCATACTCTGGGTTCCACATGCATGATTTAGCTGAAGGAAGAATCCCTTAAACCTGGAGAGTTGAGACCCATGGAATGGGTACCATGCAATATGACTTCAAAGGGTCTGCATTTGCTCACCGAACCTCACCAATCCTATCACTGCTGCGTTTATGCCGCTGTACACACGCTTGATTCTCTTTCGGAGACATAGAAATCCATAGGTTTTAAGATTCTTACTAGTCAGGTATATTCTTAGGCGTTTAATATGGGGTGTTGATTCCACTTGGTTGAGAAAGGAGTAGCTCTTGTCTATTACATATTTGGCTTATGGAACGGTATCTGTGCTAATTTAAATCTCTGGTTTTATGCAGCACCCCAACTCACCTTTCCCCTTAAGAAAGCATAAGTTGGTTTTCTACATTTGAGACCCTGTTCTGTTTTGTAATTCTGTTCCTGTGTAGCCAAGTTTACATTCCGTGTAGTAGTGATATCTTATGATGTTTCTTTTTCTGTGTGACTTATCTCACTTAGAATCATCGTACCTGAATCCACTCATTATGCTGCTATGGGCCTGATGACATAGATTTCATTGCTGAGTGATATTGCATTGTACGTACCTACCACAACTTCTTTATCCATTTTTCACTTTCTGTGATATTGAACTCGAACTGTAAACGAGGTTCTTGTAAACAGAGCCGTCCCAAACTTTGGGGTGGCTGTGTCTTTTTGATTTTAATTTCCCTAAGCTATAGGACCATAAGTGGAAGTGCCCTAGGCTCTGTTGCTTTGTTTTGTAGATGTTTCAGGAAACACCATACACTTCTCCAGAGTGGCTGTTGGCAATTTGCATCCCACCCATCAGCATAACAAGGCTCCCAGTTCTCCATGGCCTGTCCTGCCTTTCTGGATTTTATACTTTTTTCAGATGGCCCTTTTGACCGGGGGGCAGTGAGACTTCATTGTAGTGCAGATTTCCTTTGCAAGCTTGCTTGGTTGGCCCAAAAGGGCGTATGCGTTTTTTCCTGAATATATTCAGGAAAAAACGCATACGCCCTTTTTGGCCAAGTGCATCATTGTGGACGTTCTGCCTCTTTCCCTATGCTTTACATGCAATTCCAGTCTACCTCCTGAAATCGGTTTTCTGCAATTCTGCCCCGCTTTCAAGTCCTCTTGGCAGCCTTACTTCAATATATTTTTGGACGATAGCTGTCATTTATAACTCTGCAGTTTTGTGAATTACAGAGCCTCTGAGCTCCTTTCTTCAACTTGCTTTCTTGTGAGCTGGCTGCAAGACCACAGCATTGCTTCAGGCCCTAGTGTGGTTCCAGCATGGCACGCTGAGCCTTTGGTTAATTCCTCTTCCTGGTGGGAAATGAGAGTTAAATTTGTCCGTCCAGACACCTCCAGCTAGTCTCTCATTGGTTCTCCCTATTCCTGTTCATTTTCCGCAGAAATTGCAAACTGGGCCAAACAGGAGGTTAAAGGCACTGACTCTCCAAGTGGGGAGAGTGTTAGTAAAGCGTCTGGAATGTTGCACCCGAGTACCAGGGGACGAAACCTGAGACACATTTGAACACTTTTCCCAATAACACGGTGGATCATACTCTGGGTTCCACATGCATGTTTTAGCTGAAGGAAGAATCCCTTAAACCTGGAGAGTTGAGACCCATGGAATGGGTACCATGCAATATAAATTCAAAGGTTCTGCATTGGCTCACCGAACCTCACCAATCTTATCACTGCTGCGCTTTTGCCACTGTACACACGCTTGATTCTCTTTCGGAGACATATAAATCCATAGATTTTAAGATTCTTACTAGTCAGGTATATTCTTAGACGTTTAATATGGGGTATTCAGTCCTCTTCGTTGAGCAAAGACTAGCTCTTGTCTATTACATATTTGGCTTATGGAACGGTATCTGTGCTAATTTCAATCTCTGGTTTTATGCAGCACCCCAACTCACCTTTCCCCTTAAGCAAGCATAAGTTGGTTTTCTACATTTGAGACCTTGTTCTGTTTTGTAATTCAGTTCCTGTGTAGCCAAGTTTACATTCCGTGTATTAGTGATATCTTATGATGTTTCTTTTTCTGTGTGACTTATCTCGCTTAGAATCATCATACCTGAATTCACTCATTATGCTGCTATGGGCCTGATGACATAGATTTCATTGCTGAGTGATATTGCATTGTACGTAAGTACCACAACTTCTTTATCCATTTTTCGCTTTCTGTGATATTGAACTTGTACCGTAAACAAGGTTCTTGTAAACAGAGCCGTCCCAAACTTTGGGGTGGCTGTGTCTTTTTGATTTTAATTTCCCTAAGCTATAGGACCATAAGTGGAAGTGCCCTAGGCTCTGTTGCTTTGTTTTTTAGATGTTTCAGGAAACACCATACACTTCTCCAGAGTGGCTGTTGGCAATTTACATCCCGCCCATCAGCATAACAAGGCTCCCAGTTCTCCATGGCCTGTCCTGCCTTTCTGGATTTTACACTTTTTTCAGATGGCCCTTTTGACTGGGGGCCAGTGAGACTTCATTGTACTGCAGATTTCCTTTGCAAGCTTGCTTGGTTGGCCAAAAAGGGCGTATGCGTTTTTTCCTGAATATATTCAGGAAAAAACGCATACGCCCTTTTTGGCCAAGTGCATCATTGTGGACGTTCTGCCTCTTTTCCTATGCTTTACATGCAATTCCAGTCTACCTCCTGAAATCGGATTCCTGCAATTCTGCCCCGCTTTCAAGTCCTCTTGGCAGCCTTACTTCAATATATTTTTGGACGATAGCTGTCATTTTTAACTCTGCAGGTTTGTGAATTACAGTGCCCCTGAGCTCCTTTCTTCAACTCGCTTTCTTGTGAGCTGGCCGCAACACCGCAGGATTGCTTCAGGCCCTAGTGTGGTTCCGGCATGGCATGCTGAGCCTTTGGTTAATTCCTCTTCCTGGTGGGAAATGAGAGTTAAATTTGCCCGTCCAGACACCTCCATCTAGTCTCTCATTGGTTCTCCCTATTCCTGTTCATTTTCCGCAGAAATTGCAAACTGGGCCAAACAGGAGGTTAAAGGCACTGACTCTCCAAGTGGGGAGAGTGTTAGTAAAGCGTCTGGAATGTTGCACCCGAGTACCAGGGGACGAAATCTGACACATTTGAACACGTTTCCCGATCACACGGTGGATCATACTCTGGGTTCCACATGCATGTTTTAGCTGAAGGAAGAATCCCTTAAACCTGGAGAGTTGAGACCCATGGAATGGGTACCATGCAATATGACTTCAAAGGGTCTGCATTTGCTCACCGAACCTCACCAATCCTATTACTGCTGCATTTATGCCTCTGTAGACACGCTTGATTCTCTTTCGGAGACATATAAATCCATAGGTTTTAAGATTCTTACTAGTCAGGTATATTCTTAGGCATTTAATATGGGGTGTTGAGTCCACTTCGTTGAGCAAGGAGTAGCTCTTGTCTATTACCTATTTGGCTTATGGAATGGTATCTGTGCTAATTTCAATCTCTGGTTTTATGCAGAACCCCAACTCACCTTTCCCCTTAAGCAAGCATAAGTTGGTTTTCTACATTTGAGATCCTGTTCTGTTTTGTAATTCAGTTCCTGTGTAGCCAAGTTTACATTCCGTGTATTAGTGATATCTTATGATGTTTCTTTTTCTGTGTGACTTATTTCACTTAGAATCATCGTACCTGAATCCACTCATTATGCTGCTACGGGCCTGATGACATAGATTTCATTCCTGAGTGATATTGCATTGTACGTAAGTACCACAACTTCTTTATCCATTTTTCACTTTCTGCGATATTGAACTTGTACCATAAACGAGATTCTTGTAAACAGAGCCGGCCCAAACTTTGGGGTGGCTGTGTCTTTTTGATTTTAATTTCCCTAAGCTATAGGACCATAAGTGGAAGTGCCCTAGGCTCTGTTGCTTTGTTTTTTAGATGTTTCAGGAAACACCATACACTTCTCCAGAGTGGCTGTTGGCAATTTACATCCCGACCATCAGCATAACAAGGCTCCCAGTTCTCCATGGCCTGTCCTGCCTTTCTGGATTTTATACTTTTTTCAGATGGCCCTTTTGACCGGGGGGCAGTGAGACTTCATTGTAGTGCAGATTTCCTTTGCAAGCTTGCTTGGTTGGCCAAAAAGGGCGTATGCGTTTTTTCCTGAATATATTCAGGAAAAAACGCATACGCCCTTTTTGGCCAAGTGCATCATTGTGGACGTTCTGCCTCTTTTCCTATGCTTTACATGCAATTCCAGTCTACCTCCTGAAATCGGATTCCTGCAATTCTGCCCCGCTTTCAAGTCCTCTTGGCAGGCTTACTTCAATATATTTTTGGACGATAGCTGTCATTTTTAACTCTGCAGGTTTGTGAATTACAGTGCCCCTGAGCTCCTTTCTTCAACTCGCTTTCTTGTGAGCTGGCCGCAACACCGCAGGATTGCTTCAGGCCCTAGTGTGGTTCCGGCATGGCACGCTGAGCCTTTGGTTAATTCCTCTTCCTGGTGGGAAATGAGAGTTAAATTTGCCCGTCCAGACACCTCCAGCTAGTCTCTCATGGGTTCTCCCTATTCCTGTTCATTTTCCACAGAAATTGCAAACTGGGCCAAACAGGAGGTTAAAGGCACTGACTCTCCAAGTGGGGAGAGTTTTAGTAAAGCGTCTGGAATGTTGCACCCGAGTACCAGGGGACAAAAACTGAGACACATTTGAACACGTTTCCCGATCACACGGTGGATCATACTCTGGGTTCCACATGCATGTTTTAGCTGAAGGAAGAATCCCTTAAACCTGGAGAGTTGAGACCCATGGAATGGGTACCATGCAATATGACTTCAAAGGTTCTGCATTGGCTCACCGAACCTCACCAATCCTATCACTGCTGCGCTTATGCCACTGTACACACGCTTGATTCTCTTTCGGAGACATATAAATCCATAGATTTTAAGATTCTTCCTAGTCAGGTATATTCTTAGACGTTTAATATGGGGTGTTGAGTCCTCTTCGTTGAGCAAGGAGTAGCTCTTGTCTATTACATATTTGGCTTATGGAACGGTATCTGTGCTAATTTCAATCTCTGGTTTTATGCAGCACCCCAACTCACCTTTCCCCTTAAGCAAGCATAAGTTGGTTTTCTACATTTGAGACCTTGTTCTGTTTTGTAATTCAGTTCCTGTGTAGCCAAGTTTACATTCCGTGTATTAGTGATATCTTATGATGTTTCTTTTTCTGTGTGACTTATCTCACTTAGAATCATCGTACCTGAATCCACTCATTATGCTGCTATGGGCCTGATGACATAGATTTCATTGCTGAGTGATATTGCATTGTACGTAAGTACCACAACTTCTTTATCCATTTTTCGCTTTCTGTGATATTGAACTTGTACCGTAAACGAGGTTCTTGTAAACAGAGCCGTCCCAAACTTTGGGGTGGCTGTGTCTTTTTGATTTTAATTTCCCTAAGCTATACGACCATAAGTGGAAGTGCCCTAGGCTCTGTTGCTTTGTTTTTTAGATGTTTCAGGAAACACCATACACTTCTCCAGACTGGCTGTTGGCAATTTACATCCCGCCCATCAGCATAACAAGGCTCCCAATTCTCCATGAGCTGTCCTGCCTTTCTGGATTTTACACTTTCTTCAGATGGCCCTTTTGACTGGGGGGCAGTGAGACTTCATTGTACTGCAGATTTCCTTTGCAAGCTTGCTTGGTTGGCCAAAAAGGGCGTATGCGTTTTTTCCTGAATATATTCAGGAAAAAATGCATACGCCCTTTTTGGCCAAGTGCATCATTGTGGACGTTCTGCCTCTTTTCCTATGCTTTACATGCAATTCCAGTCTACCTCCTGAAATCGGATTCCTGCAATTCTGCCCCGCTTTCGAGTCCTCTTGGCAGCCTTACTTCAATATATTTTTGGACGATAGCTGTCATTTATAACTCTGCAGGTTTGTGAATTACAGTGCCCCTGAGCTCCTTTCTTCAACTCGCTTTCTTGTGAGCTGGCCGCAACACCGCAGGATTGCTTCAGGCCCTAGTGTGGTTCTGGTATGGCACGCTGAGCCTTTGGTTAATTCCTCTTCCTGGTGGGAAATGAGAGTTAAATTTGCCCGTCCAGACACCTCCAGCTAGTCTCTCATGGGTTCTCCCTATTCCTGTTCATTTTCCACAGAAATTGCAAACTGGGCCAAACAGGAGGTTAAAGGCACTGACTCTCCAAGTGGGGAGAGTTTTAGTAAAGCGTCTGGAATGTTGCACCCGAGTACCAGGGGACAAAAACTGAGACACATTTGAACACGTTTCCCGATCACACGGTGGATCATACTCTGGGTTCCACATGCATGTTTTAGCTGAAGGAAGAATCCCTTAAACCTGGAGAGTTGAGACCCATGGAATGGGTACCATGCAATATGACTTCAAAGGTTCTGCATTGGCTCACTGAACCTCACCAATCCTATCACTGCTGCGCTTATGCCACTGTACACACGCTTGATTCTCTTTCGGAGACATATAAATCCATAGATTTTAAGATTCTTCCTAGTCAGGTATATTCTTAGACGTTTAATATGGGGTGTTGAGTCCTCTTCGTTGAGCAAGGAGTAGCTCTTGTCTATTACATATTTGGCTTATGGAACGGTATCTGTGCTAATTTCAATCTCTGGTTTTATGCAGCACCCCAACTCACCTTTCCCCTTAAGCAAGCATAAGTTGGTTTTCTACATTTGAGACCCTGTTCTGTTTTGTAATTCAGTTCCTGTGTAGCCAAGGTAACATTCCATGTAGTAGTGATATCTTATGATGTTTCTTTTTCTGTGTGACTTATTTCACTTAGAATCATCGTACCTGAATCCACTCATTATGCTGCTACGGGCCTGATGATATACATTTCATTGCTGAGTGATATTGCATTGTACGTAAGTACCACAAATTCTTTATCCATTCTTGGCTTTCTGTGATATTGAACTTGTACCGTAAACGAGGTTCTTGTAAACAGAGCCGTCCCAAACTTTATGGTGGCTGTGTCTTTTTGATTTTAATTTCCCTAAGCTATACGACCATAAGTGGAAGTGCCCTAGGCTCTGTTGCTTTGTTTTGTAGATGTTTCAGGAAACACCATACACTTCTCCAGAGAGGCTATTGGCAATTTACATCCCGCCCATCAGCATAACAAGGCTCCCAGTTCTCCATGGCCTGTCCTGCCTTTCTGGATTTTATACTTTTTTCAGATGGCCCTTTTGACCGGGGGGCAGTGAGACTTCATTGTAGTGCAGATTTCCTTTGCAAGCTTGCTTGGTTGGCCAAAAAGGGCGTATGCGTTTTTTCCTGAATATATTCAGGAAAAAACGCATACGCCCTTTTTGGCCAAGTGCATCATTGTGGACGTTCTGCCTCTTTTCCTATGCTTTACATGCAATTCCAGTCTACCTCCTGAAATCGGTTTCCTGCAATTCTGCCCCGCTTTCAAGTCCTCTTGGCAGCCTTACTTCAATATATTTTTGGACGATAGCTGTCATTTATAACTCTGCAGGTTTGTGAATTACAGTGCCCCTGAGCTCCTTTCTTCAACTCGCTTTCTTGTGAGCTGGCCGCAACACCGCAGCATGGCTTCAGGCCCTAGTGTGGTTCCGGCATGGCACGCTGAGCCTTTGGTTAATTCCTCTTCCTGGTGGGAAATGAGAGTTAAATTTGCCCGTCCAGACACCTCCAGCTAGTCTCTCATTGGTTCTCCCTATTTCTGTTCATTTTCCGCAGAAATTGCAAACTGGGCCAAACAGGAGGTTAAAGGCACTGACTCTCCAAGTGGGGAGAGTGTTAGTAAAGCGACTGGAATGTTGCACCCGAGTACCAGGGGACGAAAACTGAGACACATTTGAACACGTTTCCCGATCACACGGTGGATCATACTCTGGGTTCCACATGCATGTTTTAGCTGAAGGAAGAATCCCTTAAACCTGGAGAGTTGAGACCCATGGAATGGGTACCATGCAATATGACTTCAAAGGGTCTGCATTTGCTCACCGAACCTCACCAATCCTATCACTGCTGCGTTTATGCCGCTGTACACATGCTTGATTCTCTTTTGGAGACATATAAATCCATAGGTTTTAAGATTATTACTAGTCAGGTATATTCTTAGGCGATTAATATGGGTTGTAGAGTCCACTTTGTTGAGCAAGGAGTAGCTCTTGTCTATTACATATTTGGCTTATGGAATGGTATCTGTGCTAATTTCAATCTCTGGTTTTATGCAGAACCCCAACTCACCTTTCCCCTTAAGCAAGCATAAGTTGGTTTTCTACATTTGAGACCGTGTTCTGTTTTGTAATTCAGTTTCTGTGTAGCCAAGTTTACATTCCGTGTAGTAGTGATATCTTATGATGTTTCTTTTTCTGTGTGACTTATCTCACTTAGAATCATCGTACGTGAATCCACTCATTATGCTGCTACGGGCCTGATGACATAGATTTCATTCCTGAGTGATATTGCATTGTACGTAAGTACCACAACTTCTTTATCCATTTTTCACTTTCTGCGATATTGAACTTGTACCATAAACGAGATTCTTGTAAACAGAGCCGGCCCAAACTTTGGGGTGGCTGTGTCTTTTTGATTTTAATTTCCCTAAGCTATAGGACCATAAGTGGAAGTGCCCTAGGCTCTGTTGCTTTGTTTTTTAGATGTTTCAGGAAACACCATACAGTTCTCCAGAGTGGCTGTTGGCAATTTACATCCCGACCATCAGCATAACAAGGCTCCCAGTTCTCCATGGCCTGTCCTGCCTTTCTGGATTTTATACTTTTTTCAGATGGCCCTTTTGACCGGGGGGCAGTGAGACTTCATTGTAGTGCAGATTTCCTTTGCAAGCTTGCTTGGTTGGCCAAAAAGGGCGTATGCGTTTTTTCCTGAATATATTCAGGAAAAAACGCATACGCCCTTTTTGGCCAAGTGCATCATTGTGGACGTTCTGCCTCTTTTCCTATGCTTTACATGCAATTCCAGTCTACCTCCTGAAATCGGATTCCTGCAATTCTGCCCCGCTTTCAAGTCCTCTTGGCAGGCTTACTTCAATATATTTTTGGACGATAGCTGTCATTTTTAACTCTGCAGGTTTGTGAATTACAGTGCCCCTGAGCTCCTTTCTTCAACTCGCTTTCTTGTGAGCTGGCCGCAACACCGCAGGATTGCTTCAGGCCCTAGTGTGGTTCCGGCATGGCACGCTGAGCCTTTGGTTAATTCCTCTTCCTGGTGGGAAATGAGAGTTAAATTTGCCCGTCCAGACACCTCCAGCTAGTCTCTCATGGGTTCTCCCTATTCCTGTTCATTTTCCACAGAAATTGCAAACTGGGCCAAACAGGAGGTTAAAGGCACTGACTCTCCAAGTGGGGAGAGTTTTAGTAAAGCGTCTGGAATGTTGCACCCGAGTACCAGGGGACAAAAACTGAGACACATTTGAACACGTTTCCCGATCACACGGTGGATCATACTCTGGGTTCCACATGCATGTTTTAGCTGAAGGAAGAATCCCTTAAACCTGGAGAGTTGAGACCCATGGAATGGGTACCATGCAATATGACTTCAAAGGTTCTGCATTGGCTCACCGAACCTCACCAATCCTATCACTGCTGCGCTTATGCCACTGTACACACGCTTGATTCTCTTTCGGAGACATATAAATCCATAGATTTTAAGATTCTTCCTAGTCAGGTATATTCTTAGACGTTTAATATGGGGTGTTGAGTCCTCTTCGTTGAGCAAGGAGTAGCTCTTGTCTATTACATATTTGGCTTATGGAACGGTATCTGTGCTAATTTCAATCTCTGGTTTTATGCAGCACCCCAACTCACCTTTCCCCTTAAGCAAGCATAAGTTGGTTTTCTACATTTGAGACCTTGTTCTGTTTTGTAATTCAGTTCCTGTGTAGCCAAGTTTACATTCCGTGTATTAGTGATATCTTATGATGTTTCTTTTTCTGTGTGACTTATCTCACTTAGAATCATCGTACCTGAATCCACTCATTATGCTGCTATGGGCCTGATGACATAGATTTCATTGCTGAGTGATATTGCATTGTACGTAAGTACCACAACTTCTTTATCCATTTTTCGCTTTCTGTGATATTGAACTTGTACCGTAAACGAGGTTCTTGTAAACAGAGCCGTCCCAAACTTTGGGGTGGCTGTGTCTTTTTGATTTTAATTTCCCTAAGCTATACGACCATAAGTGGAAGTGCCCTAGGCTCTGTTGCTTTGTTTTTTAGATGTTTCAGGAAACACCATACACTTCTCCAGACTGGCTGTTGGCAATTTACATCCCGCCCATCAGCATAACAAGGCTCCCAATTCTCCATGAGCTGTCCTGCCTTTCTGGATTTTACACTTTCTTCAGATGGCCCTTTTGACTGGGGGGCAGTGAGACTTCATTGTACTGCAGATTTCCTTTGCAAGCTTGCTTGGTTGGCCAAAAAGGGCGTATGCGTTTTTTCCTGAATATATTCAGGAAAAAATGCATACGCCCTTTTTGGCCAAGTGCATCATTGTGGACGTTCTGCCTCTTTTCCTATGCTTTACATGCAATTCCAGTCTACCTCCTGAAATCGGATTCCTGCAATTCTGCCCCGCTTTCGAGTCCTCTTGGCAGCCTTACTTCAATATATTTTTGGACGATAGCTGTCATTTATAACTCTGCAGGTTTGTGAATTACAGTGCCCCTGAGCTCCTTTCTTCAACTCGCTTTCTTGTGAGCTGGCCGCAACACCGCAGGATTGCTTCAGGCCCTAGTGTGGTTCTGGTATGGCACGCTGAGCCTTTGGTTAATTCCTCTTCCTGGTGGGAAATGAGAGTTAAATTTGCCCGTCCAGACACCTCCAGCTAGTCTCTCATGGGTTCTCCCTATTCCTGTTCATTTTCCACAGAAATTGCAAACTGGGCCAAACAGGAGGTTAAAGGCACTGACTCTCCAAGTGGGGAGAGTTTTAGTAAAGCGTCTGGAATGTTGCACCCGAGTACCAGGGGACAAAAACTGAGACACATTTGAACACGTTTCCCGATCACACGGTGGATCATACTCTGGGTTCCACATGCATGTTTTAGCTGAAGGAAGAATCCCTTAAACCTGGAGAGTTGAGACCCATGGAATGGGTACCATGCAATATGACTTCAAAGGTTCTGCATTGGCTCACTGAACCTCACCAATCCTATCACTGCTGCGCTTATGCCACTGTACACACGCTTGATTCTCTTTCGGAGACATATAAATCCATAGATTTTAAGATTCTTCCTAGTCAGGTATATTCTTAGACGTTTAATATGGGGTGTTGAGTCCTCTTCGTTGAGCAAGGAGTAGCTCTTGTCTATTACATATTTGGATTATGGAACGGTATCTGTGCTAATTTCAATCTCTGGTTTTATGCAGCACCCCAACTCACCTTTCCCCTTAAGCAAGCATAAGTTGGTTTTCTACATTTGAGACCCTGTTCTGTTTTGTAATTCAGTTCCTGGGTAGCCAAGTTTACATTCCATGTAGTAGTGATATCTTATGATGTTTCTTTTTCTGTGTGACTTATTTCACTTAGAATCATCGTACCTGAATCCACTCATTATGCTGCTACGGGCCTGATGATATACATTTCATTGCTGAGTGATATTGCATTGTACGTAAGTACCACAAATTCTTTATCCATTCTTGGCTTTCTGTGATATTGAACTTGTACCGTAAACGAGGTTCTTGTAAACAGAGCCGTCCCAAACTTTATGGTGGCTGTGTCTTTTTGATTTTAATTTCCCTAAGCTATACGACCATAAGTGGAAGTGCCCTAGGCTCTGTTGCTTTGTTTTGTAGATGTTTCAGGAAACACCATACACTTCTCCAGAGAGGCTATTGGCAATTTACATCCCGCCCATCAGCATAACAAGGCTCCCAGTTCTCCATGGCCTGTCCTGCCTTTCTGGATTTTATACTTTTTTCAGATGGCCCTTTTGACCGGGGGGCAGTGAGACTTCATTGTAGTGCAGATTTCCTTTGCAAGCTTGCTTGGTTGGCCAAAAAGGGCGTATGCGTTTTTTCCTGAATATATTCAGGAAAAAACGCATACGCCCTTTTTGGCCAAGTGCATCATTGTGGACGTTCTGCCTCTTTTCCTATGCTTTACATGCAATTCCAGTCTACCTCCTGAAATCGGATTCCTGCAATTCTGCCCCGCTTTCAAGTCCTCTTGGCAGCCTTACTTCAATATATTTTTGGACGATAGCTGTCATTTATAACTCTGCAGGTTTGTGAATTACAGTGCCCCTGAGCTCCTTTCTTCAACTCGCTTTCTTGTGAGCTGGCCGCAACACCGCAGCATGGCTTCAGGCCCTAGTGTGGTTCCGGCATGGCACGCTGAGCCTTTGGTTAATTCCTCTTCCTGGTGGGAAATGAGAGTTAAATTTGCCCGTCCAGACACCTCCAGCTAGTCTCTCATTGGTTCTCCCTATTTCTGTTCATTTTCCGCAGAAATTGCAAACTGGGCCAAACAGGAGGTTAAAGGCACTGACTCTCCAAGTGGGGAGAGTGTTAGTAAAGCGACTGGAATGTTGCACCCGAGTACCAGGGGACGAAAACTGAGACACATTTGAACACGTTTCCCGATCACACGGTGGATCATACTCTGGGTTCCACATGCATGTTTTAGCTGAAGGAAGAATCCCTTAAACCTGGAGAGTTGAGACCCATGGAATGGGTACCATGCAATATGACTTCAAAGGGTCTGCATTTGCTCACCGAACCTCACCAATCCTATCACTGCTGCGTTTATGCCGCTGTACACATGCTTGATTCTCTTTTGGAGACATATAAATCCATAGGTTTTAAGATTATTACTAGTCAGGTATATTCTTAGGCGATTAATATGGGTTGTAGAGTCCACTTTGTTGAGCAAGGAGTAGCTCTTGTCTATTACATATTTGGCTTATGGAATGGTATCTGTGCTAATTTCAATCTCTGGTTTTATGCAGAACCCCAACTCACCTTTCCCCTTAAGCAAGCATAAGTTGGTTTTCTACATTTGAGACCGTGTTCTGTTTTGTAATTCAGTTTCTGTGTAGCCAAGTTTACATTCCGTGTAGTAGTGATATCTTATGATGTTTCTTTTTCTGTGTGACTTATCTCACTTAGAATCATCGTACGTGAATCCACTCATTATGCTGCTACGGGCCTGATGATATAGATTTCATTGCTGAGTGATATTGCATTGTACGTAAGTACCACAAAATCTTTGTCAATTTTTCACTTTCTGTGATATTGAACTCGTACTGTAAACGAGGTTCTTGTAAACAGAGCCGTCCCAAACTTTGGGGTGGCTGTGTCTTTTTGATTTTAATTTCCCTAAGCTATAGGACCATAAGTGGAAGTGCCCTAGGCTCTGTTGCTTTGTTTTTTAGATGTTTCAGGAAACACCATACACTTCTCCAGAGTGGCTGTTGGCAATTTACATCCCGCCCATCAGCATAACAAGGCTCCCAGTTCTCCATGGCCTGTCCTGCCTTTCTGGATTTTACACTTTTTTCAGATGGCCCTATTGACCGGGGGGCAGTGAGACTTCATTGTAGTGCAGATTTCCTTTGCAAGCTTGCTTGGTTGGCCAAAAAGGGCGTATGCGTTTTTTCCTGAATATATTCAGGAAAAAACGCATACGCCCTTTTTGGCCAAGTGCATCATTGTGGACGTTCTGCCTCTTTTCCTATGCTTTACATGCAATTCCAGTCTACCTCCTGAAATCGGTTTCCTACAATTCTGCCCCGCTTTCAAGTCCTCTTGGTACCCTTACTTCAATATATTTTTGGACGATAGCTGTCATTTTTAACTCTGCAGGTTTGTGAAATACAGTGCCCCTGAGCTCCTTTCTTCAACTCGCTTTCTTGTGAGCTGGCCGCAACACCGCATGATTGCTTCAGGACATAGGGTGGTTCCGGAATGGCACGCTGAGCCTTTGTTTAATTCCTCTTCCTGGTGGGAAATGAGAGTTAAATTTGCCCGTCCAGACACCTCCAGCTAGTCTCTCATTGGTTCTCCCTATTCCTGTTCATCTTCCGCAGAAATTGCGAACTGGGCCAAACAGGAGGTTAAAGGCACTGACTCTCCAAGTGGGGAGAGTGTTAGTAAAGCATCTGGAATGTTGCACCCGAGTACCAGCGGACGAAAACTGACACATTTGAACACGTTTTCCGATCACACGGTGGATCATACTCTGGGTTCCACATGCATGTTTTAGCTGAAGGAAGAATCCCTTAAACCTGGAAAGTTGAGACCCAAGGAATAGGTACCACGCAATATGACTTCAAAGGGTCTGCATTTGCTCACCGAACGTCACCAATCCTATCACTGCTGCGCTTATGCCGCTGTACACACGCTTGATTCTCTTTCGGAGACAAATAAGTCCATAGGTTTTAAGATTCTTACTAGTCAGGTATATTCTTAGGCGTTTAATATGGGGTGTTGTGTCCTCTTCGTTGAGCAAGGAGTAGATCTTGTCTATTACATATTTGGCTTGTGGAACGGTATCTGTGCTAATTTCAATCTCTGGTTTTATGCAGCACCCCAACTCACCTTTCCCCTTAAGCAAGCATAAGTTGGTTTTCTACATTTGACACCCTGTTCTGTTTTGTAATTCAGTTCCTGTGTAGCCAAGTTTACATTCCGTGTAGTAGTGATATCTTATGATGTTTCTTTTTCTGTGTGACTTATCTTACTTAGAATCATCGTACCTGAATCCACTCATTATGCTGTTACGGGCCTGATGACATACATTTCATTGCTGAGTGATATTGCATTGTACGTAAGTACCACAACTTCTTTATCCATTTTTCGCTTTCTGTGATATAGAACTTGTACCGTAAACGAGGTTCTTGTAAACAGAGCTGTCCCAAACTTTGGGGTGACTGTGTCTTTTTTATTTTAATTTCCCTAAGCTATAGGACCATAAGTGGAAATGTCCTAGGCTCTGTTGCTTTGTTTTTTAGATGTTTCAGGAAACACCATACACTACTCCAGAGTGGCTGTTGGCAATTTACATCCCGCCCATCAGCATAACAAGGCTCCCAGTTCTCCATGGCCTGTCCTGCCTTTCTGGATGTTACACTTTTTTCAGATGGCCCTTTTGACCGGGGGGCAGTGAGACTTCATTGTAGTGCAGATTTCCTTTGCAAGCTTGCTTGGTTGGCCAAAAAGGGCGTATGCGTTTTTTCCTGAATATATTCAGGAAAAAACGCATACGCCCTTTTTGGCCAAGTGCATCATTGTGGACGTTCTGCCTCTTTTCCTATGCTTTACATGCAATTCCAGTCTACCTCCTGAAACCGGTTTCCTGCAATTCTGCCCCGCTTTCAAGTCCTCTTGGCAGCCTTACTTCAATATATTTTTGTACGATAGCTGTCATTTATAACTCTGCAGGTTTGTGAATTACAGTGCCCCTGAGCTCCTTTCTTCAACTCGCTTTCTTGTGAGCTGGCCGCAACACCGCAGCATTGCTTCAGGCCCTAGTGTGGTTCCGGAATGGCATGCTGAGCCTTTGGTTAATTCCTCTTCCTGGTGGGAAATGAGAGTTAAATTTGCCCGTCCAGACACCTCCAGCTAGTCTCTCATTGGTTCTCCCTATTCCTGTTCATTTTCCGCAGAAATTGCAAACTGGGCCAAACAGGAGGTTAAAGGCACTGACTCTCCAAGTGGGGAGAGTGTTAGTAAAGCGTCTGGAATGTTGCACCCGAGTACCAGGGGACGAAATCTGAGACACATTTGAACACGTTTCCCGATCACACGGTGGATCATACTCTGGGTTCCACATGCATGTTTTAGCTGAAGGAAGAATCCCTTAAACCTGGAGAGTTGAGACCCATGGAATGGGTACCATGCAATATGACTTCAAAGGGTCTGCATTTGCTCACCGAACCTCACCAATCCAATCACTGCTGCGTTTATGCCGCTGTACACACGCTTGATTCTCTTTCGGAGACATAGAAATCCATAGGTTTTAAGATTCTTACTAGTCAGGTATATTCTTAGGCGTTTAATATGGGGTGTTGATTCCACTTGGTTGAGAAAGGAGTAGCTCTTGTCTATTACATATTTGGCTTATGGAACGGTATCTGTGCTAATTTAAATCTCTGGTTTTATGCAGCACCCCAACTCACCTTTCCCCTTAAGAAAGCATAAGTTGGTTTTCTACATTTGAGACCCTGTTCTGTTTTGTAATTCTGTTCCTGTGTAGCCAAGTTTACATTCCGTGTAGTAGTGATATCTTATGATGTTTCTTTTTCTGTGTGACTTATCTCACTTAGAATCATCGTACCTGAATCCACTCATTATGCTGCTATGGGCCTGATGACATAGATTTCATTGCTGAGTGATATTGCATTGTACGTACCTACCACAACTTCTTTATCCATTTTTCACTTTCTGTGATATTGAACTCGAACTGTAAACGAGGTTCTTGTAAACAGAGCCGTCCCAAACTTTGGGGTGGCTGTGTCTTTTTGATTTTAATTTCCCTAAGCTATAGGACCATAAGTGGAAGTGCCCTAGGCTCTGTTGCTTTGTTTTGTAGATGTTTCAGGAAACACCATACACTTCTCCAGAGTGGCTGTTGGCAATTTGCATCCCGCCCATCAGCATAACAAGGCTCCCAGTTCTCCATGGCCTGTCCTGCCTTTCTGGATTTTATACTTTTTTCAGATAGCCCTTTTGACCGGGGGGCAGTGAGACTTCATTGTAGTGCAGATTTCCTTTGCAAGCTTGCTTGGTTGGCCCAAAAGGGCGTATGCGTTTTTTCCTGAATATATTCAGGAAAAAACGCATACGCCCTTTTTGGCCAAGTGCATCATTGTGGACGTTCTGCCTCTTTCCCTATGCTTTACATGCAATTCCAGTCTACCTCCTGAAATCGGTTTTCTGCAATTCTGCCCCGCTTTCAAGTCCTCTTGGCAGCCTTACTTCAATATATTTTTGGACGATAGCTGTCATTTATAACTCTGCAGTTTTGTGAATTACAGAGCCTCTGAGCTCCTTTCTTCAACTTGCTTTCTTGTGAGCTGGCTGCAAGACCACAGCATTGCTTCAGGCCCTAGTGTGGTTCCGGCATGGCACGCTGAGCCTTTGGTTAATTCCTCTTCCTGGTGGGAAATGAGAGTTAAATTTGTCCGTCCAGACACCTCCAGCTAGTCTCTCATTGGTTCTCCCTATTCCTGTTCATTTTCCGCAGAAATTGCAAACTGGGCCAAACAGGAGGTTAAAGGCACTGACTCTCCAAGTGGGGAGAGTGTTAGTAAAGCGTCTGGAATGTTGCACCCGAGTACCAGGGGACGAAACCTGAGACACATTTGAACACTTTTCCCAATAACACGGTGGATCATACTCTGGGTTCCACATGCATGTTTTAGCTGAAGGAAGAATCCCTTAAACCTGGAGAGTTGAGACCCATGGAATGGGTACCATGCAATATAAATTCAAAGGTTCTGCATTGGCTCACCGAACCTCACCAATCTTATCACTGCTGCGCTTTTGCCACTGTACACACGCTTGATTCTCTTTCGGAGACATATAAATCCATAGATTTTAAGATTCTTACTAGTCAGGTATATTCTTAGACGTTTAATATGGGGTATTCAGTCCTCTTCGTTGAGCAAAGACTAGCTCTTGTCTATTACATATTTGGCTTATGGAACGGTATCTGTGCTAATTTCAATCTCTGGTTTTATGCAGAACCCCAACTCACCTTTCCCCTTAAGCAAGCATAAGTTGGTTTTCTACATTTGAGACCGTGTTCTGTTTTGTAATTCAGTTTCTGTGTAGCCAAGTTTACATTCCGTGTAGTAGTGATATCTTATGATGTTTCTTTTTCTGTGTGACTTATCTCACTTAGAATCATCGTACGTGAATCCACTCATTATGCTGCTACGGGCCTGATGATATAGATTTCATTGCTGAGTGATATTGCATTGTACGTAAGTACCACAAAATCTTTGTCAATTTTTCACTTTCTGTGATATTGAACTCGTACTGTAAACGAGGTTCTTGTAAACAGAGCCGTCCCAAACTTTGGGGTGGCTGTGTCTTTTTGATTTTAATTTCCCTAAGCTATAGGACCATAAGTGGAAGTGCCCTAGGCTCTGTTGCTTTGTTTTTTAGATGTTTCAGGAAACACCATACACTTCTCCAGAGTGGCTGTTGGCAATTTACATCCCGCCCATCAGCATAACAAGGCTCCCAATTCTCCATGGCCTGTCCTGCCTTTCTGGATTTTACACTTTTTTCCGATGGCCCTTTTGACCGGGGGCCAGTGAGACTTCATTGTAGTGCAGATTTCATTTGCAAGCTTGCTTGGTTGGCCAAAAAGGGCGTATGCGTTTTTTCCTGAATATATTCAGGAAAAAACGCATACGCCCTTTTTGGCCAAGTGCATCATTGTGGACGTTCTGCCTCTTTTCCTATGCTTTACATGCAATTCCAGTCTACCTCCTGAAATTGGATTCCTGCAATTCTGCCCCGCTTTCAAGTCCTCTTGGCAGCCTTACTTCAATATATTTTTGGACGATAGCTGTCATTTTTAACTCTGCAGGTTTGTGAATTACAGTGCCCCTGAGCTCCTTTCTTCAACTCGCTTTCTTGTGAGCTGGCCGCAACACCGCAGGATTGCTTCAGGCCCTAGTGTGGTTCCGGCATGGCACGCTGAGCCTTTGGTTAATTCCTCTTCCTGGTGGGAAATGAGAGTTAAATTTGCCCGTCCAGACACCTCCATCTAGTCTCTCATTGGTTCTCCCTATTCCTGTTCATTTTCCGCAGAAATTGCAAACTGGGTCAAACAGGAGGTTAAAGGCACTGACTCTCCAAGTGGGGAGAGTTTTAGTAAAGCATCTGGAATGTTGCACCCGAGTACCAGGGGACAAAAACTGAGACACATTTGAACACGTTTCCCGATCACACGGTGGATCATACTCTGGGTTCCACATGCATGTTTTAGCTGAAGGAAGAATCCCTTAAACCTGGAGAGTTGAGACCCATGGAATGGGTACCATTCAATATGACTTCAAAGGTTCTGCATTGGCTCACCGAACCTCACCAATCCTATCACTGCTGCGCTTATGCCACTGTACACATGCTTGATTCTCTTTCGGAGACATATAAATCCATAGATTTTAAGATTCTTACTAGTCAGGTATATTCTTAGACGTTTAATATGGGGTGTTGAGTCCTCTTCGTTGAGCAAGGAGTAGCTCTTGTCTATTACATATTTGGCTTATGGAACAGTATCTGTGCTAATTTCAATCTCTGGTTTTATGCAGCACCCCAACTCACCTTTCCCCTTAAGCAAGCATAAGTTGGTTTTCTACATTTGAGACCTTGTTCTGTTTTGTAATTCAGTTCCTGTGTAGCCAAGTTTACATTCCGTGTATTAGTGATATCTTATGATGTTTCTTTTTCTGTGTGACTTATCTCGCTTAGAATCATCATACCTGAATTCACTCATTATGCTGCTATGGGCCTGATGACATAGATTTCATTGCTGAGTGATATTGCATTGTACGTAAGTACCACAACTTCTTTATCCATTTTTCGCTTTCTGTGATATTGAACTTGTACCGTAAACAAGGTTCTTGTAAACAGAGCCGTCCCAAACTTTGGGGTGGCTGTGTCTTTTTGATTTTAATTTCCCTAAGCTATACGACCATAAGTGGAATTGCCCTAGGCTCTGTTGCTTTGTTTTTTAGATGTTTCAGGAAACACCATACACTTCTCCAGAGTGGCTGTTGGCAATTTACATCCCGCCCATCAGCATAACAAGGCTCCCAATTCTCCATGAGCTGTCCTGCCTTTCTGGATTTTACACTTTTTTCAGATGGCCCTTTTGACTGGGGGGCAGTGAGACTTCATTGTACTGCAGATTTCCTTTGCAAGCTTGCTTGGTTGGCCAAAAAGGGCGTATGCGTTTTTTCCTGAATATATTCAGGAAAAAACGCATACGCCCTTTTTGGCCAAGTGCATCATTGTGGACGTTCTGCCTCTTTTCCTATGCTTTACATGCAATTCCAGTCTACCTCCTGAAATCGGATTCCTGCAATTCTGCCCCGCTTTCAAGTCCTCTTGGCAGCCTTACTTCAATATATTTTTGGACGATAGCTGTCATTTTTAACTCTGCAGGTTTGTGAATTACAGTGCCCCTGAGCTCCTTTCTTCAACTCGCTTTCTTGTGAGCTGGCCGCAACACCGCAGGATTGCTTCAGGCCCTAGTGTGGTTCCGGCATGGCATGCTGAGCCTTTGGTTAATTCCTCTTCCTGGTGGGAAATGAGAGTTAAATTTGCCCGTCCAGACACCTCCATCTAGTCTCTCATTGGTTCTCCCTATTCCTGTTCATTTTCCGCAGAAATTGCAAACTGGGCCAAACAGGAGGTTAAAGGCACTGACTCTCCAAGTGGGGAGAGTGTTAGTAAAGCGTCTGGAATGTTGCACCCGAGTACCAGGGGACGAAATCTGACACATTTGAACACGTTTCCCGATCACACGGTGGATCATACTCTGGGTTCCACATGCATGTTTTAGCTGAAGGAAGAATCCCTTAAACCTGGAGAGTTGAGACCCATGGAATGGGTACCATGCAATATGACTTCAAAGGGTCTGCATTTGCTCACCGAACCTCACCAATCCTATTACTGCTGCATTTATGCCTCTGTAGACACGCTTGATTCTCTTTCGGAGACATATAAATCCATAGGTTTTAAGATTCTTACTAGTCAGGTATATTCTTAGGCATTTAATATGGGGTGTTGAGTCCACTTCGTTGAGCAAGGAGTAGCTCTTGTCTATTACCTATTTGGCTTATGGAATGGTATCTGTGCTAATTTCAATCTCTGGTTTTATGCAGAACCCCAACTCACCTTTCCCCTTAAGCAAGCATAAGTTGGTTTTCTACATTTGAGATCCTGTTCTGTTTTGTAATTCAGTTCCTGTGTAGCCAAGTTTACATTCCGTGTATTAGTGATATCTTATGATGTTTCTTTTTCTGTGTGACTTATTTCACTTAGAATCATCGTACCTGAATCCACTCATTATGCTGCTACGGGCCTGATGACATAGATTTCATTCCTGAGTGATATTGCATTGTACGTAAGTACCACATCTTCTTTATCCATTTTTCACTTTCTGCGATATTGAACTTGTACCATAAACGAGATTCTTGTAAACAGAGCCGGCCCAAACTTTGGGGTGGCTGTGTCTTTTTGATTTTAATTTCCCTAAGCTATAGGACCATAAGTGGAAGTGCCCTAGGCTCTGTTGCTTTGTTTTTTAGATGTTTCAGGAAACACCATACAGTTCTCCAGAGTGGCTGTTGGCAATTTACATCCCGCCCATCAGCATAACAAGGCTCCCAGTTCTCCATGGCCTGTCCTGCCTTTCTGGATTTTATACTTTTTTCAGATGGCCCTTTTGACCGGGGGGCAGTGAGACTTCATTGTAGTGCAGATTTCCTTTGCAAGCTTGCTTGGTTGGCCAAAAAGGGCGTATGCGTTTTTTCCTGAATATATTCAGGAAAAAACGCATACGCCCTTTTTGGCCAAGTGCATCATTGTGGACGTTCTGCCTCTTTTCCTATGCTTTACATGCAATTCCAGTCTACCTCCTGAAATCGGATTCCTGCAATTCTGCCCCGCTTTCAAGTCCTCTTGGCAGGCTTACTTCAATATATGTTTGGACGATAGCTGTCATTTTTAACTCTGCAGGTTTGTGAATTACAGTGCCCCTGAGCTCCTTTCTTCAACTCGCTTTCTTGTGAGCTGGCCGCAACACCGCAGGATTGCTTCAGGCCCTAGTGTGGTTCCGGCATGGCACGCTGAGCCTTTGGTTAATTCCTCTTCCTGGTGGGAAATGAGAGTTAAATTTGCCCGTCCAGACACCTCCAGCTAGTCTCTCGTTGGTTCTCCCTATTCCTGTTCATTTTCCGCAGAAATTGCAAACTGGGTCAAACAGGAGGTTAAAGGCACTGACTCTCCAAGTGGGGAGAGTTTTAGTAAAGCGTCTGGAATGTTGCACCCGAGTACCAGGGGACAAAAACTGAGACACATTTGAACACGTTTCCCGATCACACGGTGGATCATACTCTGGGTTCCACATGCATGTTTTAGCTGAAGGAAGAATCCCTTAAACCTGGAGAGTTGAGACCCATGGAATGGGTACCATTCAATATGACTTCAAAGGTTCTGCATTGGCTCACCGAACCTCACCAATCCTATCACTGCTGCGCTTATGCCACTGTACACACGCTTGATTCTCTTTCGGAGACATATAAATCCATAGATTTTAAGATTCTTACTAGTCAGGTATATTCTTAGACGTTTAATATGGGGTGTTGAGTCCTCTTCGTTGAGCAAGGAGTAGCTCTTGTCTATTACATATTTGGCTTATGGAACGGTATCTGTGCTAATTTCAATCTCTGGTTTTATGCAGCACCCCAACTCACCTTTCCCCTTAAGCAAGCATAAGTTGGTTTTCTACATTTGAGACCTTGTTCTGTTTTGTAATTCAGTTCCTGTGTAGCCAAGTTTACATTCCGTGTATTAGTGATATCTTATGATGTTTCTTTTTCTGTGTGACTTATCTCACTTAGAATCATCGTACCTGAATCCACTCATTATGCTGCTATGGGCCTGATGACATAGATTTCATTGCTGAGTGATATTGCATTGTACGTAAGTACCACAACTTCTTTATCCATTTTTCGCTTTCTGTGATATTGAACTTGTACCGTAAACGAGGTTCTTGTAAACAGAGCCGTCCCAAACTTTATGGTGGCTGTGTCTTTTTGATTTTAATTTCCCTAAGCTATACGACCATAAGTGGAAGTGCCCTAGGCTCTGTTGCTTTGTTTTGTAGATGTTTCAGGAAACACCATACACTTCTCCAGAGAGGCTATTGGCAATTTACATCCCGCCCATCAGCATAACAAGGCTCCCAATTCTCCATGAGCTGTCCTGCCTTTCTGGATTTTACACTTTTTTCAGATGGCCCTTTTGACCGGGGGGCAGTGAGACTTCATTGTAGTGCAGATTTCCTTTGCAAGCTTGCTTGGTTGGCCCAAAAGGGCGTATGCGTTTTTTCCTGAATATATTCAGGAAAAAACGCATACGCTCTTTTTGGCCAAGTGCATCATTGTGGACGTTCTGCCTCTTTTCCTATGCTTTACATGCAATTCCAGTCTACCTCCTGAAATCTGTTTCCTGCAATTCTGCCCCACTTTCAAGTCCTCTTGGCAGCCTTACTTCAATATATTTTTGGACGATAGCTGTCATTTTTAACTCTGCAGGTTTGTGAATTACAGTGCCCCTGAGCTCCTTTCTTCAACTCGCTTTCTTGTGAGCTGGCCGCAACACCGCAGGATTGCTTCATGCCCTACTGTGGTTCCGGCATGGCATGCTGAGCCTTTGGTTAATTCCTCTTCCTGGTGGGAAATGAGAGTTAAATTTGCCCGTCCAGACACCTCCATCTAGTCTCTCATTGGTTCTCCCTATTCCTGTTCATTTTCCGCAGAAATTGCAAACTGGGCCAAACAGGAGGTTAAAGGCACTGACTCTCCAAGTGGGGAGAGTGTTAGTAAAGCGTCTGGAATGTTGCACCCGAGTACCAGGGGACGAAATCTGACACATTTGAACACGTTTCCCGATCACACGGTGGATCATACTCTGGGTTCCACATGCATGTTTTAGCTGAAGGAAGAATCCCTTAAACCTGGAGAGTTGAGACCCATGGAATGGGTACCATGCAATATGACTTCAAAGGGTCTGCATTTGCTCACCGAACCTCACCAATCCTATTACTGCTGCATTTATGCCTCTGTAGACATGCTTGATTCTCTTTCGGAGACATATAAATCCATAGGTTTTAAGATTCTTACTAGTCAGGTATATTCTTAGGCATTTAATATGGGGTGTTGAGTCCATTTTGTTGAGCAAGGAGTAGCTCTTGTCTATTACCTATTTGGCTTATGGAATGGTATCTGTGCTAATTTCAATCTCTGGTTTTATGCAGCACCCCAACTCACCTTTCCCCTTAAGCAAGCATAAGTTGGTTTTCTACATTTGAGATCCTGTTCTGTTTTGTAATTCAGTTCCTGTGTAGCCAAGTTTACATTCCGTGTATTAGTGATATCTTATGATGTTTCTTTTTCTGTGTGACTTATTTCACTTAGAATCATCGTACCTGAATCCACTCATTATGCTGCTATGGGCCTGATGACATAGATTTCATTCCTGAGTGATATTGCATTGTACGTAAGTACCACAACTTCTTTATCCATTTTTCACTTTCTGCGATATTGAACTTGTACCATAAACGAGATTCTTGTAAACAGAGCCGGCCCAAACTTTGGGGTGGCTGTGTCTTTTTGATTTTAATTTCCCTAAGCTATAGGACCATAAGTGGAAGTGCCCTAGGCTCTGTTGCTTTGTTTTTTAGATGTTTCAGGAAACACCATACACTTCTCCAGAGTGGCTGTTGGCAATTTACATCCCGCCCATCAGCATAACAAGGCTCCCAGTTCTCCATGGCCTGTCCTGCCTTTCTGGATTTTATACTTTTTTCAGATGGCCCTTTTGACCGGGGGGCAGTGAGACTTCATTGTAGTGCAGATTTCCTTTGCAAGCTTGCTTGGTTGGCCCAAAAGGGCGTATGCGTTTTTTCCTGAATATATTCAGGAAAAAACGCATACGCCCTTTTTGGCCAAGTGCATCATTGTGGACGTTCTGCCTCTTTTCCTATGCTTTACATGCAATTCCAGTCTACCTCCTGAAATCGGATTCCTGCAATTCTGCCCCGCTTTCAAGTCCTCTTGGCAGCCTTACTTCAATATATTTTTGGACGATAGCTGTCATTTTTAACTCTGCAGGTTTGTGAATTACAGTGCCCCTGAGCTCCTTTCTTCAACTCGCTTTCTTGTGAGCTGGCCGCAACACCGCAGGATTGCTTCAGGCCCTAGTGTGGTTCCAGCATGGCACGCTGAGCCTTTGGTTAATTCCTCTTCCTGGTGGGAAATGAGAGTTAAATTTGCCCGTCCAGACACCTCCAGCTAGTCTCTCATTGGTTCTCCCTATTCCTGTTCATTTTCCGCAGAAATTGCAAACTGGGTCAAACAGGAGGTTAAAGGCACTGACTCTCCAAGTGGGGAGAGTTTTAGTAAAGCGTCTGGAATGTTGCACCCGAGTACCAGGGGACAAAAACTGAGACACATTTGAACACGTTTCCCGATCACACGGTGGATCATACTCTGGGTTCCACATGCATGTTTTAGCTGAAGGAAGAATCCCTTAAACCTGGAGAGTTGAGACCCATGGAATGGGTACCATTCAATATGACTTCAAAGGTTCTGCATTGGCTCACCGAACCTCACCAATCCTATCACTGCTGCGCTTATGCCACTGTACACACGCTTGATTCTCTTTCGGAGACATATAAATCCATAGATTTTAAGATTCTTACTAGTCAGGTATATTCTTAGACGTTTAATATGGGGTGTTGAGTCCTCTTCGTTGAGCAAGGAGTAGCTCTTGTCTATTACATATTTGGCTTATGGAACGGTATCTGTGCTAATTTCAATCTCTGGTTTTATGCAGCACCCCAACTCACCTTTCCCCTTAAGCAAGCATAAGTTGGTTTTCTACATTTGAGACCTTGTTCTGTTTTGTAATTCAGTTCCTGTGTAGCCAAGTTTACATTCCGTGTATTAGTGATATCTTATGATGTTTCTTTTTCTGTGTGACTTATCTCACTTAGAATCATCGTACCTGAATCCACTCATTATGCTGCTATGGGCCTGATGACATAGATTTCATTGCTGAGTGATATTGCATTGTACGTAAGTACCACAACTTCTTTATCCATTTTTCGCTTTCTGTGATATTGAACTTGTACCGTAAACGAGGTTCTTGTAAACAGAGCCGTCCCAAACTTTGGGGTGGCTGTGTCTTTTTGATTTTAATTTCCCTAAGCTATACGACCATAAGTGGAAGTGCCCTAGGCTCTGTTGCTTTGTTTTTTAGATGTTTCAGGAAACACCATACACTTCTCCAGACTGGCTGTTGGCAATTTACATCCCGCCCATCAGCATAACAAGGCTCCCAATTCTCCATGAGCTGTCCTGCCTTTCTGGATTTTACACTTTTTTCAGATGGCCCTTTTGACTGGGGGGCAGTGAGACTTCATTGTACTGCAGATTTCCTTTGCAAGCTTGCTTGGTTGGCCAAAAAGTGCGTATGCGTTTTTTCCTGAATATATTCAGGAAAAAACGCATACGCCCTTTTTGGCCAAGTGCATCATTGTGGACGTTCTGCCTCTTTTCCTATGCTTTACATGCAATTCCAGTCTACCTCCTGAAATCGGATTCCTGCAATTCTGCCCCGCTTTCGAGTCCTCTTGGCAGCCTTACTTCAATATATTTTTGGACGATAGCTGTCATTTATAACTCTGCAGGTTTGTGAATTACAGTGCCCCTGAGCTCCTTTCTTCAACTCGCTTTCTTGTGAGCTGGCCGCAACACCGCAGCATGGCTTCAGGCCCTAGTGTGGTTCCTGCATGGCACGCTGAGCCTTTGGTTAATTCCTCTTCCTGGTGGGAAATGAGAGTTAAATTTGCCCGTCCAGACACCTCCAGCTAGTCTCTCATTGGTTCTCCCTATTTCTGTTCATTTTCCGCAGAAATTGCAAACTGGGCCAAACAGGAGGTTAAAGGCACTGACTCTCCAAGTGGGGAGAGTGTTAGTAAAGCGACTGGAATGTTGCACCCGAGTACCAGGGGACGAAAACTGAGACACATTTGAACACGTTTCCCGATCACACGGTGGATCATACTCTGGGTTCCACATGCATGTTTTAGCTGAAGGAAGAATCCCTTAAACCTGGAGAGTTGAGACCCATGGAATGGGTACCATGCAATATGACTTCAAAGGGTCTGCATTTGCTCACTGAACCTCACCAATCCTATCACTGCTGCATTTATGCCGCTGTACACACGCTTGATTCTCTTTCGGAGACATATAAATCCATAGGTGTTAAGATTTTTACTAGTCAGGTATATTCTTAGGCATTTAATATGGGGTGTTGAGTCCACTTCGTTGAGCAAGGAGTAGCTCTTGTCTATTACCTATTTGGCTTATGGAATGGTATCTGTGCTAATTTCAATCTCTGGTTTTATGCAGCACCCCAACTCACCTTTCCCCTTAAGCAAGCATAAGTTGGTTTTCTACATTTGAGATCCTGTTCTGTTTTGTAATTCAGTTCCTGTGTAGCCAAGTTTACATTCCGTGTATTAGTGATATCTTATGATGTTTCTTTTTCTTTGTGACTTATCTCACTTAGAATCATCGTACCTGAATCCACTCATTATGCTGTTATGGGCCTGATGACATAGATTTCATTGCTGAGTGATATTGCATTGTACGTAAGTACCACAACTTCTTTATCCATTTTTCGCTTTCTGTGATATTGAACTTGTACCGTAAACGAGGTTCTTGTAAACAGAGCCGTCCCAAACTTTGGGGTGGCTGTTTCTTTTTGATTTTAATTTCCCTAAGCTATAGGACCATAAGTGGAAGTGCCCTAGGCTCTGTTGCTTTGTTTTTTAGATGTTTCAGGAAACACCATACACTTCTCCAGAGTGGCTGTTGGCAATTTACATCCCGCCCATCAGCATAACAAGGCTCCCAGTTCTCCATGGCCTGTCAGGCCTTTCTGGATTTTATTTTTTTTCAGATGGCCCTTTTGACCGGGGGGCAGTGAGACTTCATTGTAGTGCAGATTTCCTTTGCAAGCTTGCTTGGTTGGCCAAAAAGGGCGTATGCGTTTTTTCCTGAATATATTCAGGAAAAAACGCATACGCCCTTTTTGGCCAAGTGCATCATTGTGGACGTTCTGCCTCTTTTCCTATGCTTTACATGCAATTCCAGTCTACCTCCTGAAATCGGTTTCCTGCAATTCTGCCCCGCTTTCAAGTCCTCTTGGCAGCCTTACTTCAATATATTTTTGGACGATAGCTGTCATTTATAACTCTGCAGGTTTGTGAATTACAGTGCCTCTGAGCTCCTTTCTTCAACTCGCTTTCTTGTGAGCTGGCCGCAACACCGCAGGTTTGCTTCAGGCCCTAGTGTCGTTCTAGCATGGCACGCTGAGCCTTTGGTTAATTCCTCTTCCTGGTGGGAAATGAGAGTTAAATTTGCCCGTCCAGACACCTCCAGCTAGTCTCTCACTGGTTCTCCCTATTCCTGTTCATCTTCCGCAAAAATTGCAAACTGGGCCAAACAGGAGGTTAAAGGCACTGACTCTCCAAGTGGGGAGAGTGTTAGTAAAGCGTCTGGAATGTTGCACCCGAGTACCAGGGGACGAAAACTGAGACACATTTGAACACGTTTCCCGATCACATGGTGGATCATACTCTGGGTTCCACATGCATGTTTTAGCTGAAGGAAGAATCCCTTAAACCTGGAGAGTTGAGACCCATGGAATGGCTACCATGCAATATGACTTCAAAGGGTCTGTATTTGCTCATCGAACCTCACCAATCCTATCACTGCTGCTTTTATGCCGCTGTACACATGCTTGATTCTCTTTTGGAGACATATAAATCCATAGGTTTTAAGATTATTACTAGTCAGGTATATTCTTAGGCGATTAATATGGGGTGTAGAGTCCACTTCGTTGAGCAAGGAGTAGCTCTTGTCTATTACATATTTGGCTTATGGAACGGTATCTGTGCTAATTTCAATCTCTGGTTTTATGCAGAACCCCAACTCACCTTTCCCCTTAAGCAAGCATAAGTTGGTTTTCTACATTTGAGACCGTGTTCTGTTTTGTAATTCAGTTCCTGTGTAGCCAAGTTTACATTCCGTATAGTAGTGATATCTTATGATGTTTCTTTTTCTGTGTGACTTATCTCACTTAGAATCATCGTTCCTGAATCCACTCATTATGCTGCTACGGGCCTGATGATATAGATTTCATTGTTGAGTGATATTGCATTGTACGTAAGTACCACAAATTCTTTATCCATTTTTCACCTTCTGTGATATTGAATTTGTACTGTAAATGAGGTTCTTGTAAACAGTGCCGTCCCAAACTTTGGGGTGGCTGTGTCTTTTTGATTTTAATTTCCCTAAGCTATAGGACCATAAGTGGAAGTGCCCTAGGCTCTGTTGCTTTGTTTTGTAGATGTTTCAGGAAACACCATACACTTCTCCAGAGTGGCTGTTGGCAATTTACATCCCGCCCATCAGCATAACAAGGCTCCCAGTTCTCCATGGCCTGTCCTGCCTTTCTGGATTTTACACTTTTTTCAGATGGCCCTTTTGACTGGGGGGCAGTGAGACTTCATTGTAGTGCAGATTTCCTTTGCAAGCTTGCTTGGTTGGCCCAAAAGTGCGTATGCGTTTTTTCCTGAATATATTCAGGAAAAAACGCATACGCCCTTTTTGGCCAAGTGCATCATTGTGGACGTTCTGCCTCTTTTCCTATGCTTTACATGCAATTCCAGTCTACCTCCTGAAATCGGTTTCCTGCAATTCTGCCCCGCTTTCAAGTCCTCTTGGCAGCCTTACTTCAATATATTTTTGGACGATAGCTGTTATTTATAACTCTGCAGGTTTGTGAATTACAGTGCCCCTGAGCTCCTTTCTTCAACTCGCTTTCTTGTGAGCTGGCCGCAACACCGCAGCATGGCTTCAGGCCCTAGTGTGGTTCCGGCATGGCACGCTGAGCCTTTGGTTAATTCCTCTTCCTGGTGGGAAATGAGAGTTAAATTTGCCCGTCCAGACACCTCCAGCTAGTCTCTCATTGGTTCTCCCTATTCCTGTTCATTTTCCGCAGAAATTGCAAACTGGGCCAAACAGGAGGTTAAAGGCACTGACTCTCCAAGTGGGGAGAGTGATAGTAAAGCGACTGGAATGTTGCACCCGAGTACCAGGGGACGAAAACTGAGACACATTTGAACACGTTTCCCGATCACACGGTGGATCATACTCTGGGTTCCACATGCATGTTTTAGCTGAAGGAAGAATCCCTTAAACCTGGAGAGTTGAGACCCATGGAATGGGTACCATGCAATATGACTTCAAAGGGTCTGCATTTGCTCACCGAACCTCACCAATCCTATCACTGCTGCATTTATGCCGCTGTACACACGCTTGATTCTCTTTCGGAGACATATAAATCCATAGGTGTTAAGATTTTTACTAGTCAGGTATATTCTTAGGCATTTAATATGGGGTGTTGAGTCCACTTCGTTGAGCAAGGAGTAGCTCTTGTCTATTACCTATTTGGCTTATGGAATGGTATCTGTGCTAATTTCAATCTCTGGTTTTATGCAGCACCCCAACTCACCTTTCCCCTTAAGCAAGCATAAGTTGGTTTTCTACATTTGAGATCCTGTTCTGTTTTGTAATTCAGTTCCTGTGTAGCCAAGTTTACATTCCGTGTATTAGTGATATCTTATGATGTTTCTTTTTCTTTGTGACTTATCTCACTTAGAATCATCGTACCTGAATCCACTCATTATGCTGTTATGGGCCTGATGACATAGATTTCATTGCTGAGTGATATTGCATTGTACGTAAGTACCACAACTTCTTTATCCATTTTTCGCTTTCTGTGATATTGAACTTGTACCGTAAACGAGGTTCTTGTAAACAGAGCCGTCCCAAACTTTGGGGTGGCTGTTTCTTTTTGATTTTAATTTCCCTAAGCTATAGGACCATAAGTGGAAGTGCCCTAGGCTCTGTTGCTTTGTTTTTTAGATGTTTCAGGAAACACCATACACTTCTCCAGAGTGGCTGTTGGCAATTTACATCCCGCCCATCAGCATAACAAGGCTCCCAGTTCTCCATGGCCTGTCAGGCCTTTCTGGATTTTATTTTTTTTCAGATGGCCCTTTTGACCGGGGGGCAGTGAGACTTCATTGTAGTGCAGATTTCCTTTGCAAGCTTGCTTGGTTGGCCAAAAAGGGCGTATGCGTTTTTTCCTGAATATATTCAGGAAAAAACGCATACGCCCTTTTTGGCCAAGTGCATCATTGTGGACGTTCTGCCTCTTTTCCTATGCTTTACATGCAATTCCAGTCTACCTCCTGAAATCGGTTTCCTGCAATTCTGCCCCGCTTTCAAGTCCTCTTGGCAGCCTTACTTCAATATATTTTTGGACGATATCTGTCATTTTTAACTCTGCAGGTTTGTGAATTACAGTGCCCCTGAGCTCCTTTCTTCAACTCGCTTTCTTGTGAGCTGTCCGCAACACCGCAGGATTGCTTCAGGCCCTAGTGTGGTTCCGGCATGGCACGCTGAGCCTTTGGTTAATTCCTCTTCCTGGTGGGAAATGAGAGTTAAATTTGCCCGTCCAGACACCTCCATCTAGTCTCTCATTGGTTCTCCCTATTCCTGTTCATTTTCCGCAGAAATTGCAAACTGGGCCAAACAGGAGGTTAAAGGCACTGACTCTCCAAGTGGGGAGAGTGTTAGTAAAGCGTCTGGAATGTTGCACCCGAATACCAGGGGACGAAATCTGACACATTTGAACACGTTTCCCGATCACACGGTGGATCATACTCTGGGTTCCACATGCATGTTTTAGCTGAAGGAAGAATCCCTTAAACCTGGAGAGTTGAGACCCATGGAATGGGTACCATGCAATATGACTTCAAAGGGTCTGCATTTGCTCACTGAACCTCACAAATCCTATCACTGCTGCATTTATGCCGCTGTAGACATGCTTGATTCTCTTTCGGAGACATATAAATCCATAGGTTTTAAGATTCTTACTAGTCAGGTATATTCTTAGGCATTTAATATGGGCTGTTGAGTCCACTTCGTTGAGCAAGGAGTAGCTCTTGTCTATTACCTATTTGGCTTATGGAATGGTATCTGTGCTAATTTCAATCTCTGGTTTTATGCAGCACCCCAACTCACCTTTCCCCTTAAGCAAGCATAAGTTGGTTTTCTACATTTGAGATCCTGTTCTGTTTTGTAATTCAGTTCCTGTGTAGCCAAGTTTACATTCCGTGTATTAGTGATATCTTATGATGTTTCTTTTTCTGTGTGACATATTTCACTTAGAAATATCGTACCTGAATCCACTCATTATGCTGCTACGGGCCTGATGACATAGATTTCATTCCTGAGTGATATTGCATTGTACGTAAGTACCACAACTTCTTTATCCATTTTTCACTTTCTGTGATATTGAACTTGTACCATAAACGAGATTCTTGTAAACAGAGCCGGCCCAAACTTTGGGGTGGCTGTGTCTTTTTGATTTTAATTTCCCTAAGCTATAGGACCATAAGTGGAAGTGCCCTAGGCTCTGTTGCTTTGTTTTTTAGATGTTTCAGGAAACACCATACACTTCTCCAGAGTGGCTGTTGGCAATTTACATCCCGCCCATCAGCATAACAAGGCTCCCAGTTCTCCATGGCCTGTCCTGCCTTTCTGGATTTTATACTTTTTTCAGATGGCCCTTTTGACCGGGGGGCAGTGAGACTTCATTGTAGTGCAGATTTCCTTTGCAAGCTTGCTTGGTTGGCCAAAATGGGCGTATGCGTTTTTTCCTGAATATATTCAAGAAAAAACGCATACGCCCTTTTTGGCCAAGTGCATCATTGTGGACGTTCTGCCTCTTTTCCTATGCTTTACATGCAATTCCAGTCTACCTCCTGAAATCGGTTTCCTGCAATTCTGCCCCGCTTTCAAGTCCTCTTGGCAGCCTTACTTCAATATATTTTTGGACGATAGCTGTCATTTATAACTCTGCAGGTTTGTGAATTACAGTGCCTCTGAGCTCCTTTCTTCAACTCGCTTTCTTGTGAGCTGGCCGCAACACTGCAGGATTGCTTCAGGCCCTAGTGTCGTTCTAGCATGGCACGCTGAGCCTTTGGTTAATTCCTCTTCCTGGTGGGAAATGAGAGTTAAATTTGCCCGTCCAGACACCTCCAGCTAGTCTCTCACTGGTTCTCCCTATTCCTGTTCATCTTCCGCAAAAATTGCAAACTGGGCCAAACAGGAGGTTAAAGGCACTGACTCTCCAAGTGGGGAGAGTGTTAGTAAAGCGTCTGGAATGTTGCACCCGAGTACCAGGGGACGAAAACTGAGACACATTTGAACACGTTTCCCGATCACATGGTGGATCATACTCTGGGTTCCACATGCATGTTTTAGCTGAAGGAAGAATCCCTTAAACCTGGAGAGTTGAGACCCATGGAATGGCTACCATGCAATATGACTTCAAAGGGTCTGTATTTGCTCATTGAACCTCACCAATCCTATCACTGCTGCTTTTATGCCGCTGTACACATGCTTGATTCTCTTTTGGAGACATATAAATCCATAGGTTTTAAGATTATTACTAGTCAGGTATATTCTTAGGCGATTAATATGGGGTGTAGAGTCCACTTCGTTGAGCAAGGAGTAGCTCTTGTCTATTACATATTTGGCTTATGGAACGGTATCTGTGCTAATTTCAATCTCTGGTTTTATGCAGAACCCCAACTCACCTTTCCCCTTAAGCAAGCATAAGTTGGTTTTCTACATTTGAGACCGTGTTCTGTTTTGTAATTCAGTTCCTGTGTAGCCAAGTTTACATTCCGTATAGTAGTGATATCTTATGATGTTTCTTTTTCTGTGTGACTTATCTCACTTAGAATCATCGTTCCTGAATCCACTCATTATGCTGCTACGGGCCTGATGATATAGATTTCATTGTTGAGTGATATTGCATTGTACGTAAGTACCACAAATTCTTTATCCATTTTTCACCTTCTGTGATATTGAATTTGTACTGTAAATGAGGTTCTTGTAAACAGTGCCGTCCCAAACTTTGGGGTGGCTGTGTCTTTTTGATTTTAATTTCCCTAAGCTATAGGACCATAAGTGGAAGTGCCCTAGGCTCTGTTGCTTTGTTTTGTAGATGTTTCAGGAAACACCATACACTTCTCCAGAGTGGCTGTTGGCAATTTACATCCCGCCCATCAGCATAACAAGGCTCCCAGTTCTCCATGGCCTGTCCTGCCTTTCTGGATTTTACACTTTTTTCAGATGGCCCTTTTGACCGGGGGGCAGTGAGACTTCATTGTAGTGCAGATTTCCTTTGCAAGCTTGCTTGGTTGGCCCAAAAGTGCGTATGCGTTTTTTCCTGAATATATTCAGGAAAAAACGCATACGCCCTTTTTGGCCAAGTGCATCATTGTGGACGTTCTGCCTCTTTTCCTATGCTTTACATGCAATTCCAGTCTACCTCCTGAAATCGGTTTCCTGCAATTCTGCCCCGCTTTCAAGTCCTCTTGGCAGCCTTACTTCAATATATTTTTGGACGATAGCTGTTATTTATAACTCTGCAGGTTTCTGAATTACAGTGCCCCTGAGCTCCTTTCTTCAACTCGCTTTCTTGTGAGCTGGCCGCAACACCGCATGATTGCTTCAAGCCCTAGTGTGGTTCCGGCATGGCACGCTGAGCCTTTGGTTAATTCCTCTTCCTGGTGGGAAATGAGAGTTAAATTTGCCGGTCCAGACACCTCCAGCTAGTCTCTCATTGGTTCTCCCTATTCCTGTTCATTTTCCGCAGAAATGGCAAACTGGGCCAAACAGGAGGTTAAAGGCACTGACTCTCCAAGTGGGGAGAGGGTTAGTAAAGCGTCTGGAATGTTGCACCCGAGTACCAGGGGACCAAACCTGAGACACATTTGAACAAGTTTCCCGATCACATGGTGGATCATACTCTGGGTTCCACATGCATCTTTTAGCTGAAGGAAGAATCCCTTAAACCTGGAGAGTTGAGACCCATGGAATGGGTACCATGCAATATGACTTCAAAGGTTCTGCATTGGCTCACCGAACCTCACCAATCCTATCACTGCTGCGCTTTTGCCACTGTACACACGCTTGATTCTCTTTCGGAGACATATAAATCCATAGATTTTAAGATTCTTACTAGTCAGGTATATTCTTAGACGTTTAATATGGGGTGTTGAGTCCTCTTCGTTGAGCAAAGACTAGCTCTTGTCTATTACATATTTGGCTTATGGAACGGTATCTGTGCTAATTTCAATCTCTGGTTTTATGCAGCACCCCAACTCACCTTTCCCCTTAAGCAAGCATAAGTTGGTTTTCTACATTTGAGACCCTGTTTTGTTTTGTAATTCAGTTCCTGTGTAGCCAAGTTTACATTCCGTATAGTAGTGATATCTTATGATGTTTCTTTTTCTGTGTGACTTATTTCACTTAGAATCATCGTACCTGAATCCACTCATTATGCTGCTACGGGCCTGATGATATAGATTTCATTGCTGAGTGATATTGCATTGTACGTAAGTACCACAAATTCTTTATCCATTTTTCGCTTTCTGTGATATTGAACTTGTACCGTAAACGAGGTTCTTGTAAACAGAGCCGTCCCAAACTTTGGGGTGGCTGTGTCTTTTTGATTTTAATTTCCCTAAGCTATAGAACCATAAGTGGAAATGCCCTAGGCTCTGTTGCTTTGTTTTGTAGATGTTTCAGGAAACACCATACACTTCTCCAGAGTGGCTGTTGGCAATTTACATCCCGCCCATCAGCATAACAAGGCTCCCAATTCTCCATGGCCTGTCCTGCCTTTCTGGATTTTACACATTTTTCAGATGGCCCTTTTGACTGGGGGGCAGTGAGACTTCATTGTAGTGCAGATTTCCTTTGCAAGCTTGCTTGGTTGGCCAAATAGGGCGTATGCGTTTTTTCCTGAATATATTCAGGAAAAAACGCATATGCCCTTTTTGGCCAAGTGCATCATAGTGGACGTTCTGCCTCTTTTCCTATGCTTTACATGCAATTCCAGTCTACCTCCTGAAATCGGATTCCTGCAATTCTGCCCCGCTTTCGAGTCCTCTTGGCAGCCTTACTTCAATATATTTTTGGACGATAGCTGTCATTTATAACTCTGCAGGTTTGTGAATTACAGTGCCTCTGAGCTCCTTTCTTCAACTCGCTTTCTTGTGAGCTGGCTGCAACACCGTAGCATTGCTTCAGGCCCTAGTGTGGTTCCGCCATGGCACGCTGAGCCTTTGGTTAATTCCTCTTCCTGGTGGGAAATGAGAGTTAAATTTGCCCGTCCAGACACCTCCAGCTAGTCTCTCATTGGTTCTCCCTATTCCTGTTCATTTTCCGCAGAAATTGCAAACTGGGCCAAACAGGAGGTTAAAGGCACTGACTCTCCAAGTGGGGAGAGGGTTAGTAAAGCGTCTGCAATGTTGCACCCGAGTACCAGGGGACCAAACCTGAGACACATTTGAACACGTTTCCCGATCACACGGTGGATCATACTCTGGGTTCCACATGCATGTTTTAGCTGAAGGAAGAATCCCTTAAACCTGGAGAGTTGAGACCCATGGAATGGCTGGCATGCAATATGACTTCAAAGGGTCTGCATTGGCGCATCAAACCTCACCAATCCTATCACTGCTGCGTTTATGCTGCTGTACACATGCTTGATTCTCTTTTGGAGACATATAAATCCATAGGTTTTAAGATTCTTACTAGTCAGGTATATTCTTAGGCGTTTAATATGGGGTGTAGAGCCCACTTCGTTGAGCAAGGAGTAGCTCTTGTCTATTACATATTTGGCTTATGGAACGGTATCTGTGCTAATTTCAATCTCTGGTTTTATGCAGTACCCCAACTCACCTTTCCTCTTAAGCAAGCATAAGTTGGTTTTCTACATTTGAGACCGTGTTCTGTTTTGTAATTCAGTTTCTGTGTAGGAAAGTTTACATTCCTTGTAGTAGTGATATCTTATGATGTTTCTTTTTCTGTGTGATTTTTTTCACTTAGAATCATGGTACCTGAATCTACTCATTATGCTGCTACGGGCCTGATGACATAGATTTCATTGCTGAGTGATATTGCATTGTACATAAGTACCACAACTTCTTTATCCATTTTTCGCTTTCTGCGATATTGAACTTGTACCATAAACGAGGTTCTTGTAAACAGAGCCGTCCCAAACTTTGGGGTGGCTGTGTCTTTTTGATTTTAATTTCCCTAAGCTATAGGACCATAAGTGGAAGTGCCCTAGGCTCTGTTGCTTTGTTTTTTAGATGTTTCAGGAAACACCATACACTTCTCCAGAGTGGCTGTTGGCAATTTACATCCCGCCCATCAGCATAACAAGGCTCCCAGTTCTCCATGGCCTGTCCTGCCTTTCTGGATTTTACACTTTTTTCAGATGCTCCTTTTGACAGGGAGGAAGTGAGACTTCATTGTAGTGCAGATTTCCTTTGCAAGCTTGCTTGGTTGGCCAAAAAGGGCGTATGCGTTTTTTCCTGAATATATTCAGGAAAAAACGCATACGCCCTTTTTGGCCAAGTGCATCATTGTCGACGTTCTGAGTGTTTTCATATGTTTTCAATGCAATTCCAGTCTACCTCCTGAAATCGGTTTCCTGCAATTCTGCCTTGCTGTCAGTGCCTCTTCATAGCCTTACCTCAATATACTTTTTGAAAATTGTTGGCCTTTTTAACTCTGCAGGTTTTTGAATTGCCGTGGCCCTTAGCTGCATTTTTCAGCTCTTATTTTTGTGATCTTGCCTCATATCCACAGGATTTCTTCAGGCCCTATTCTTCTTCTGGGTCGCCTTGCTCTGCCTTTGGTTAATTCTTCTTCCTGATGTGAATTAGAGTGACATGTTCCCATTGAAACCGCTACAGCTATTTTCTCACTGGTTCCCCCTATTCCCATTCATCCTCCGCACTAACTGCAGACTGTGCGATACCGGAACGTAAAGGCATTGACTCTCCATGTGGAGATGTTGTTAGTAAAGTGGCTGGAATGTTGATCCGGAGCCCCAGGAGAGGAAAATGAGGTGCGTTTTAGAAACCTTTCCCGATCATATGGTATACCATCCGCTGGATTTCCCATGCATGGTTTAGCTGTAGGAAGATTCCCTTCAACCTGGAGTGTTGGGACCCTTGGAATGAGTAGCATGAAGTATTGCATTAAACTTTCGGCAGTTGCTCACCAAAGCTCACCAATCCTCTCAGCCCCAAGTGTCCAGCCTTATGTCTTATCCAGCTGTGGGTTTATATGTGGTCATTCCAGGTTGCATCACAGCCCCTGAGCGAATTTTGTAAGAATTTTTCTCTCTTTCATTGTTTCTGCGTTTTGGTTTTAAAATTTATTTCTATAATGGGGTTTAGCTCATTTTCACTGCTGTGTTTGGCCGCTCTGCACACACTTGATTCCCTTATGGAGATATATCAATACATGGGTTTTAAGATTCTTATTACTCAGATATATTTCTCTGCGGTGTATAGGGTGTGTTGAGGCCAGTTCATTGAGCAAGGTGTAGATCTTGTCTAATACCTATTTGGTTTATTGAACGGTATCTGTGCTAATTTCAAACTCTGGTTTTATGCATCACCCCACCTCTCCTTTCCCCTTAAGCTGACATAAGTGTGTTTTCTAAATGTGAGACACTGTTCTGTTTTGTAATTCATTTTTTGTGCAGCCATATTTATCCTCCCTCTATAAGTGATATCTTATGATATGTTTCTTTTTCTGTTTGACTTATTTCAAGTAGTATTATCGGACCTAAATCCACTCTTTATCCTTCTACTAGCCTTATTACATTGATTTCATGGTGAAGAGATATTCCATTGTACATAAGTACCACATTTTCTTTATCCATTGTTCTCTTTCCTGGGATATTTAAGGTGTACTGAAGTTGAGGTTCTTGTAAACAGAGTAGCCCTAAACTGTGGTGTGCTTGTGTCTTGTTGATTTTTAGACTTCCCTAGATATACTTCCGTGATTGGAAGTGCCCTATGCTCTGTAGCTCTGTTTTTTAGATGATTTAGGAACCACCATACACTTCTCCAGAGTGGCTCTCGGCAGTTCACACACTGTCCATCAGCGTATAAAGGCTCCCTGTTCTCCATGGCCTGTCCTGCATTTCTGGTTTTTACAATTTTTTCGGATGGCCCTTTTGACCGGTGGGAAATGAGACTTCTTTGTTGTGCACATTTGCATTGCTTGCTTGCTTGGTTGCCCATAAAGTGCGTATGCGTTTTTTCCTGGATATATTCAGGAAAAAACGCATACTCCCTTTTGGGCCAACTGCATCATTGTCGAAATTCTGCCGCTTTTCATGTGCTTTAAAGACGAGTCCAATCTATCTCTTGAAATCTGTTTCTTGCAATTCTGTCTTGCATTCAGATCCTCTTCTTTGCCTTACCTCAACATATTTTGGGACGTTAGTTTTCATTTATAACTCTGCAGGTTTGTGAATTGCAGTGACCCTGAGCTCCATTTTTTAAGTTGCTCTTTTGTGAGCTGGCCTCAAAGCCGCAGGATTGCTTCAGGCCCTATTTTGGCTCCGGCGAGGCGGGCTGAGCCTTTTTTTAATTCTTATTCTTAATGGGAAATTAGAGTGACATGTGCCCGTCCAAACCCCTACAACTATTCTCTCATTGGTTCCCCCTCTTCCCGTTCATCCTCCTCACAATTTGCAAAATGTGTGAAACAGAAGTTTAAATGTGCTGATTCTCTAAGTGGGGAGATTCTAAGTAACGTGGCTGGAATGATGAACAGGAGCACCAGGAGAGGATAAATGAGGTGCATTTTAGACACATCTCCCGATCACATGGTGTACAGTCCTCTGGGTTTTCCATGCATGTTTTCGCTGTAGGAAGATCCCTTGAACCTGCAGATTTGGGACCCATTGAATGGGTACCAGGTAGTATTACTTTAAAGGGTGTGCATTTCCTCACCCAACCTCATATTTCTCTTAGCGTAAACAGTTTCCAGCCTTATGTCTCATCCTGCTGTGGGTCTAGATGTGTTCAATCCATGTTGCATCACCGTCCCTGAGGAAAAGTTGTAAGAGGTTTTCTCTGTCTCTTTGTCGTTTATTTTTTTCAATTTATTACTATATTGGTTACAGCTGATTTTCAAAGCTCTGTTTCTTGCTGCTGTACATCCACTTGATTCACATACAGAGAGACATCAATAAATTCTTTTTCAGATTCTTACCAGTCATATATATTCTTTTCCAGTGACTTGAGTGTGCTGAGTGCAGTTCTTTTAGCTACCGTGTAGGCCTTGTTGATTATCAGTTTGGTATTTGGAATGGTATCTTTGCTAATTTCAACCTCCTGGATGATGCCTCACCCCTCCCCACCTTTCCCGTTTAGCAGCCTTACGCGTGTTGTCTACATATTTGACTATGTTTTTGTTTTGTAATTTATTTCATGTGTAGCCATTTTGGATTCCACCTTTAAGTGATATCTTATGATATGTGTCTTTTTCTTTTTGAATTATGTCACTTAGAATGATCATACGTAACTCCTCCGGAGTTGTTACAACTGGCCATATTTCATTGACTTCCAGGCTGAGTAATATTCCACTCTACATAAGTACCACATCTCTATCCATTTTTTCCCTCCAGAGACATTTAAGTTATATCCTAGTCGAGAATCTTTTAAACAGAGAGGCAGTAAACATTGGGGTGCCTGTGTCCTCTCGATTTTTGTTTTTCCCAAGACATACGCCCATGAGTGCAAGTGCCCTATGCTCTGTAGCTCATTTTTTAGATGCTTTAGTAAACACAATACACTTCTCCAGAATGGCCATTGGCAATATACATTTCCACTATAAGCCTCACAGGGCTCCCTCTTCTCCTTGCCCTGTCCTGCATTTCTGGTGTTTACACTTTATGAGGATGGCTCTTCTGACTGATGCGAAGTGATATCTTTTGTAGTATTGATTTCCAGTGCCCACCTGTTTGGTTGGCTAAAAAAGTGTATGCCCTTTTCTTGAATATATACAGAAAAAAACGCATACAGCCTTTTTGGCCAACTGCAATGTTGGCAATGTTCAGCCCCTTTTCTTGTGCTTAATGGCGAGTCCTTTCTACCTCCTCAAATCCCTTTCCTGCCATTCTCCCTTGCTTACCAATCCTTTTCTCTGACTTTCCTCAAGACATTTTTCAGTGATAGATATTTTCAACTCTGCAGTTTCGTGAATTTTACTGCCCCTGAGTTCCATTGTTCAACTTGTGTTTATGGGAACTGGCCACAAAGCAGTGGGATTTCCTCAAGCCCTATACTGTTTCCATGGGCAACCCTAGCCTTTGGTCAATTCGTCTTCCTGATTGGAAATTAGAGTGACATGTGCCTGTCTGAACACCTAGGACTTGTCTCTCATTGTTCCTCATCCTTCCGCTTCATCCTCTGGACAAATTCCAAACTGTATGCAACAGGATGTTGACAGTGCTGACATCTCCAAGTGGGGAGACTGTTAGTAAAGACGCTGGAGGGGTGAACCCGAGCACCAGGAGATGAGGAGATGAGATGCCTTTTCCAAACTCTTCCTGATCAGACGGTATACCATCCTCTGTGTGTGACAGACATGTTTTAGCAGTAGGAAGAGTCCCATTCATGTAAGGAGAACACCAGGGCTTTTTCAAAATCAGTGTCTCCCCGAAACCCAAACTGGGGAATTTTTTAAGCTACGGCTACACATATGTTCATTAAGGGCCTTGGGAAGTAGGCAGAGTCCAAACTTTAGATGATTGAAGTCTTCAGGGTCAGAAGCACTCACCACTGGCTTCCCTTAGGTTACACTTTAACTGTCATTGATAGATGATGTCAATAAAAATATCTATTCTTTTTCCGATTATTTCCCCTTATAGGTTATTGCAAAATATTGAGTGTAGTTCCCTGTGCTATACAGTGGTTCCTTGTTGATGATCTATTTTATACATAGCAGTGTGTATGTGTTAATTCCAAACTGTTAATTTATCCCTCCTCCCACCTTTCCCCTTTGGTAATAATAAATTATAAGATTTTATACTTCTCAGAAATGGGGGAGCTGAAAGAGAGGTATCATTTTCAATGGAAAAGCATTTAAAACAAGATTGAAGCTTTAACCAAGATTATTAGATGTACATCCTTGGAAAGAAATCACTTCATTTCTCTAATATTGACCTGACAAATAAGACAAACCTTTTCACTGAACTTGCTTATAATAAAGTGATGGAAATATCAAATGGAAGTGTTAGAAACATCTTATTTTACCCGAGCCTTATAAACTGTTCTATGTTAACTACAGTTTGGCTCACACATCTGTTCATTGAAGTTACAATAGTCTCAATTTCTGTTACTGATCCTCCAGAGTGGACCCCAACAAGTGTCCCCCTGCCCAGTGTCATTGGGGCCAACAGATTGAGACTGAGTTTGGTTCACAAGCAAAGGAAACTTTATATTTTGATCAGAGAATGGAGAGGTGAGAGCATGCACTACCCCGTGGGCTGTGGGCTGGGCTGCTGTGTAGAGATCCTGTCAGAGTCAGTGGGAGGGAGGGGGCGGAGCACTCAAGGGCCGGGTTGGCTGCAGCTCAGGCTCTATATCTTAGAGTCTGCACTGGGCCCCAGGAGCTGAGGTGTCGACCCAGCCATTCTGCACTAGGAAATCTGGTCTGAAGTGCCGGGTGTGGAACCTCTGCATGCGGGACCCTAGGAGCACGTGAAATTAGACAAAGCACAAAGGATAAAAAAGGTCAGACTTGACTTTATTGCCCAGATTCTATTTTTATCTCCCAGGGATTTTTAATGGGCTTTGCTGGGGACAAACCCCTCCTCTGCCTTTTGTCCCGTTCCTCATTCTTGGAGTGCTGAGGGTGCAGACCCTTCTTCTGTAACTGCTGAGTGCTGAGTTGGGAGCCCTCATACCAGGGGATGAGGGTCAGAACTTCTCCCCAGCAGCCTCCAGGTGACGTTGATTGGCCCCAGGACCCCTGCCTCCCTGCTCGTCCGCCTGAGCACCAGCATTGGAAGTGTTATAGATTCTAATGACCTTTAAGGGTTCAGGAAAGAGATGTGCAGAGACGCTGTGGGGGCCGGTTTCACCCCGCCCCACATTTGTTCGGCCACCTTAGGCTGACCGTTTCTGCCAGCCTAGATGCTCTGACCAGTAGTCTGCTCTTTCTTCAATTAGGCCCCTGAATTAACGTAAAAACAGCACCAGGTGTCAGAGCCCTGCCCGCTCAACTCCCAGACAGTCCAGGGTCAGTGGTGATCAAGGACCATGATGGCCACTGAGTCAACAGCCTTTTGAAGTAAACAGGAGTCCAGCCGGTCTTATTGGCCACCATCATCACGGTGTCTGTAGGCTTTTCTATGGTGACAGTGTGATATACGTTTCCCCCGCCAAGACTATTAGCTCCCCTCCGGGTGCAGTAAGTCCTGCAAGCAGTAGTCTACTCATTCGGGACACACTATTGTTGTTTTATGAGAGAAACTCCAGGTCAAGTGATGTTCACACGAGTCGTCATGGTGCCCTGTTGCCCCCGGTTATCTCTCTGGATGTTGGAGTTGGAGGGCCTCCTCACTCGAGGTCGGTGTGCCCACGGAGCGAACCCTGCAACTTCAGGGCATGGTTGGTGATTAGGATCACCACGTGGGGTCCTTTTCCCTTAGGAGGGAGGTGGCCTTTTGGGCTGCTGATTTCCAGGTTTTTAGATACCGCCAGTATCTTGGCCAGATGTGGCAGTGGGCCAAGCCCCTTGGTGACTCTATTTTATCCTACCTGGATGGCATTCTTGCGTTGTTCCATTTCAAGTGGTCCCAGTTTTTGCACTAATTCTCCAATGGCGACTCACCTTTCACCGGGAATGGAAAGGTCAAAGGGTTTAGCTCAATTAGGGAGTTCCAGGGCAAGGGTCTGAATTGACTGCTCTTTCCATTCTTGAAAGGCCACTTCTGGATTCTGTTCAAAAGGATCATCATCTTTTCCTTTCAGTGTTTCATATAGAGGCCCAGCTAGTAGACTGTAGTTAGGGATCCAGAAGCAGCAAACCCTGGCCTCCCCAGGAACCCCTAAGCTGTCTTCTAGTTTTAGAAAGGGGTAAGGCTGCAAATGGTTTCTTCCCTTTCCTGGGATGGGCTTCTCCGACCTTGTGTGAGAATGAAGCCCAGGCAGGTCACCGCAGTCTGTGATATTTGAGCTTTTTCTTGGACAACTTCTATCCTTTATTGGCTTGGTAGTTCAGAGGCCTCCTTAGTAGGGCTGGCGATCAGAATGTCGTCTGCATATTGAAGGAGGGTTTCCTTTTCTAGAGGTAGAACTTTTCGGTCTTTAGCTAAGCTTTCCCCAAAGATGGTGTGGGAATTTTTGAACCCTTGGGGCAAGACGGCCCGGAAGTATTGTTTTAGTTGTATGTTGAGTCCTGCCACTCACAAGCCAAAATTTCTTGTGACTCTGGGACTAATGGAATACAAAAGAAGGCATCATTGAAGACTAATACAGAATACCATGTCCTGGTGGTTGGTAGAATGACCAGCAGGGTGTAGGAAATGGAGCAACTGGAGGTATATCCTCGGTGGCTTCACTGACTGTCCTGACATCCTTTACCAGGTCCCCAGCAGCCCATGGGGCTCTCGTGGTCAGGCCAATCCCAGGATATGGAGCTCTCCTGGGCAGGTACCCCACCCCCAACCCAGCCCACAGGGCTCTCATGGTCAGGCCTCTCCCAGGATACAGAGCTACCCTTGCAGGTACCGTGGCAGGGCTGGGCACACAGGAACTGTGCACATAGCCCTCATTGAAGAGCACCCCCATCTCACCTGTCGCTCAGAGCTGACACAGAGCACCTCAGAGCAGGACTTGAACTAACAAACAGCAGCTCCGACAGGTCTGTGACCCTGGGCATCACTCTGTGTGGCCTCCCTCCACCTGGTCTTCCAGAGACTTCCACTGCACCCGGGGCACCAAGCCTCTGTCTCCAACCACCACCCACCCCTCCTCTCCCTGACTCCTGGGTTCCTCTCATTAGGAGAGGGTTTTCTTGAAGTTGTCTCCCACTCATGGGCCAGATAAAATGATTAGAAAACAAGCCAAAGCTGCAGCCCCTTGTCTATCCTGACTCTCAGGAGCCCACACCTGTTCCTTGGACCTGGCCGGTTCAGCAAGTTCCATTTTCTGCAACTGTGAGCCCCTGAGGGGTGATGATTGGCTGACCTGGGCAGCCTTACCATGCCGGCCAGCCCTCCCCAGGTGTGCCTGGGTTGAGATCAATATAAATACCACTCCAGGCAGCAAGAGCCCCTGCAGCTGTGCCTGACGCCATTTTCTCTGCCCTGTCAGCAGTCTCGGGGCTGGGCTGGTGGGAGGGAGTGAGAGGCCACGGCTTTGTGGGTGGCCCAGTGTGAGTGGGGCTCTGCTGGACTTTCTGCAGCAGTTGCCAGGCTGCCACCTGCTAAAGAAGAGGATGTGTCACCCATACCTGCTGCTGGAATTTCTCCCTGGGCAGAGGTGAGGAAGGAAAAAAGCAGTGGGGGCAGGGACAGGACGGGTATCTCAGGCAGGGAAATGGAAATCTTCCAGAAGAGCACCCAGGGACAGGACCATCCTGGCTGGCCTGCAGGCACCAAGTCAGCTGGCATGCTGTCACTCGTGTGGCTCCATGGCCCTTCCTCTAGGCTTTCAAGTCCTTGTATATATTCAGGTGTTTTACCTGGGAAGGGTGGGAACAGTTCAACAGCAACTGGCCTGGGGCTCAGCTCACGTTCACTCACAGATGCCTCGGCACAGTGCCCCAGCTTTGCAATGAGTACGCTTGTGTGGGGGCTGCTGGCTGAATGGGAGACGATTCCCCACCACTGACCAACTTCAGAATTGTTTACAACTGGAGCAAGTGCCCTGATACGGTTTTCCTCTGAGTAACTGGTGGGTTCTGTTTTTTTTTTTTTCTCTTTTTCGTTTTTGGTTCAAGGTAGATTTTATTCCTCTTTTTTGTATTTACAGATATAAGCATGGAAATAATTTATTCATATAAATACATGTATGTGAAGGGAATAATTGTTTTTTCTGTTTTATTTTTTAAATTTTATTTCTTTTTAATTTTGAATTTTATTTTATATTTTTATACAGCAGGTTCTTATTGGTTATCTATTTTATACATATAAATGTTTACATGCCAATCCCAATCTCTCAGCTCCTCCCACCACCACCCCCCCAAGAGCTTTCCCCCCTTGTTGTCCATACGATTGTTGTCTACATCTGTTGCTCTATTTATGCCTTGCAAAACGGTTAATCTGTACAGTTTTTCTAGGTTCCACATATATGCATGAATATACAAGATTTGTTTTTCTCTTTCTGACTTACTTCACTCTGTATGACAGTCTCTAGATCCATCGACGTCTCTACAAATGACCCAATTTCATTCCTTTCATGGCTTAGTAATATTCCATTTTATATATGTACCACATCTTTATGCATTCGTCTGTCTGTGGGCATTTAGGTTGCTTCCATTACCTCGATATTGTAAATAGTGATGCAATGAACATTGCGGTGAATGTCTCTTTTTGATTTATGGTTTTGTCTGTGTATATGTCCAGTACTGGGATTGCTGTATCATATGGTAATTCTATTATTAGTTTCTTAAGACTCCATATTGTTCTCCATAGTGACTGTATCAATTTATATTCCCAACAATAGTGGAAGAGGCTTCCTTTTCCCCACACCCTTTCCAGCAATTGTTGTTTGTAGATTTTCAGATGATGCCCATTCTAACAGGTGTGAGGTGATACCTCATTGTTGAGTCCATTTCGTTGAGCAAGGGGTAGGTCTTGTCTATTACATATTTGGCTTATGGAACGGTATCTGTGCTAATTTCAAACTCTGGTTTTATGCAGCACCCCAACTCACCTTTCCCCTTAAGCAAGCATAAGTTGGTTTTCTAAACTTGAGACCCTGTTCTGTTTTGTAATTCAGTTCATGTGTAGCCAAGTTTACATTCCATGTATTAGTGATACCTTATGATGTTTCCTTATCTGTGTGACTTATTTCACTTAGAATCATCGTGCCTCAATCCACTCATTATGCGGGTACAGGCCTGGTGACACAGATTTCATTGCTGAGTGGTATTCTGTTGTACGTTAAGTACCGCAACTTCTTTATCAATTATTTGCTCTCTGGGATACTTAACTTGTACCATAGAAGAGGTTCCTGTAAACAGAGCCGTCCCAAATTTTGGGGTGGCTGTGTCTTTTTGATTTTAATTTCCCTAAGCTATAGGACCATAAGTGGAAATGCCCTAGACTCTGTTGCTTTGTTTTTCAGATGTATCAGGAAACACCATACACTTCTCCAGAGTGGCTGTTGGCAATTTACATCCCGCCCATCAGCATAACAAGGTTCCTTTATCCCCATGGCCTGTCTTGCCTTTCTGCATTTTCCACTTTTTTCAGATGGCTCTTTAAACTGGGGGGAAGTGACACTTCATAGTAGTTCGGATTTCCATTGCAAGCTTGCTTGGTTTGCCAAAAAGGGCGTATGCGTTTTTTCCTGAATATATTCAGGAAAAAACGCATACGCCCTTTTTGGCCAAGTGCATCATTGTGGACGTTCTGCCTCTTTTCCTATGCTATACAGGCAATTCCAGTCTACCTCCTGAAATCGGTTTCCTGCAATTCTGCCCCGCTTTCAAGTCCTCTTGGCAGCCTTACTTCAATATATTTTTGGACGATAGCTGTCATTTATAACTCTGCAGGTTTTTGAATTACAGTGCCCCTAAGCTCCTTTCTTCAACTCGCTTTCTTGTGAGCTGGCCGCAACACCGCAGGATTGCTTCAGGCCCTAGTGTGGTTCCGGCATGGCACGCTGAGCCTTTGGTTAATTCCTCTTCCTGGTGGGAAATGAGAGTTAAATTTGCCCGTCCAGGCACCTCCAGCTAGTCTCTCATTGGTTCTCCCTATTCCTGTTCATTTTCCGCAGAAATGGCAAACTGGGCCAAACAGGAGGTTAAAGGCACTGACTCTCCAAGTGGGGAGAGTGTTAGTAAAGCGTCTGGAATGTTGCACCCGAGTACCAGGGGACGAAACCTGAGACACATTTGAACACGTTTCCCGATCACACGGTGGATCATACTCTGGGTTCCACATGCATGTTTTAGCTGAAGGAAGAATCCCTTAAACCTGGAGAGTTGAGACCCTTGGCATGGGTACCATGCAATATGACTTCAAAGGGTCTGCATTGGCTCACCGAACCTCACCAATCCTATCACTGCTGCGCTAATGCACTGTACACACGCTTGATTCTCTTTCAGAGATATATAAATCCATAGGTTTTAAGATTCTTACTAGTCAGGTATATTCTTAGGCGTTTAATATGGGGTGTAGAGTCCACTTCGTTGAGCAAGGAGTAGCTCTTGTCTATTACTTATTTGGCTTATGGAACAGTATCTGTGCTAATTTCAATCTCTGGTTTTATGCAGCACCCCAACTCACCTTTCCCCTTAAGCAAGCATAAGTTGGTTTTCTACATTTGAGACCCTGTTCTGTTTTGTAATTCAGTTCCTGTGTAGCCAAGTTTACATTCCGTGTAGTAGTGATATCTTATGATGTTTCTTTTTCTGTGTGACTTATCTCACTTAGAATCATCGTACCTGAATCCACTCATTATGCTGCTACGGGCCTGATGACATAGATTTCATTGCTGAGTGATATTGCATTGTACGTAAGTACCACCACTTCTTTATCCATTTTTCGCTTTCTGTGATATTGAACTTGTACCGTAAACGAGGTTCCTGTAAACAGAGCCGTCCCAAACTTTGGGGTGGCTGTGTCTTTTTTATTTTAATTTCCCTAAGCTATAGGACCATAAGTGGAAGTGCCCTAGGCTCTGTTGCTTTGTTTTTTAGATGTTTCAGGAAACACCATACACTTCTCCAGAGTGGCTGTTGGCAATTTACATCCCGCCCATCAGCATAACAAGGCTCCCAATTCTCCATGGCCTGTCCTGCCTTTCTGGATTTTACACTTTTTTCCGCTGGCCCTTTTGACCGGGGGCCAGTGAGACTTCATTGTAGTGCAGATTTCCTTTGCAAGCTTGCTTGGTTGGCCAAAAAGTGCGTATGCCTTTTTTCCTGAATATATTCAGGAAAAAACGCATACGCCCTTTTTGGCCAAGTGCATCATTGTGGACGTTCTGCCTCTTTTCCTATGCTTTACATGCAATTCCAGTCTACCTCCTGAAATCGGTTTCCTGCAATTCTGCCCCGCTTTCAAGTCCTCTTGGCAGCCTTACTTCAATATATTTTTGGATGATAGCTGTCATTTATAACTCTGCAGGTTTGTGAATTACAGTGCCTCTGAGCTCCTTTCTTCAACTCGCTTTCTTGTGAGCTGGCCGCAACACCGCAGGATTGCTTCAGGCCCTAGTGTGGTTCCGGCATGGCACGCTGAGCCTTTGGTTAATTCCTCTTCCTGGTGGGAAATGAGAGTTAAATTTGCCCGTCCAGACACCTCCAGCTAGTCTCTCATTGGTTCTCCCTATTCCTGTTCATTTTCCACAGAAATTGCAAACTGGGCCAAACAGGAGGTTAAAGGCAGTGACTCTCCAAGTGGGGAGAGTTTTAGTAAAGCGTCTGGAATGTTGCACCCGAGTACCAGGGGACGAAAAGTGAGACATTTGAACACGTTTCCCGATCACACAGTGGATCATACTCTGGGTTCCACATGCATGTTTTAGGTGAAGGAAGAATCCCTTAAACCTGGAGAGTTGAGACCCATGGAATGGCTACCATGCAATATGACTTCAAAGGGTCTGCATTTGCTCATCAAACCTCACCAATCCTATCACTGCTGCGTTTATGCCGCTGTACACATGCTTGATTCTCTTTTGGAGACATATAAATCCATAGGTTTTAAGATTATTACTAGTCAGGTATATTCTTAGGCGATTAATATGGGGTGTAGAGTCCACTTCGTTGAGCAAGGAGTAGCTCTTGTCTATTACATATTTGGCTTATGGAATGGTATCTGTGCTAATTTCAATCTCTGGTTTTATGCAGCACCCCAACTCACCTTTCCCCTTAAGCAAGCATAAGTTGGTTTTCTACATTTGAGACCGTGTTCTGTTTTGTAATTCAGTTTCTGTGTAGCCAAGTTTACATTCCGTGTAGTAGTGATATCTTATGATGTTTCTTTTTCTGTGTGACTTATCTCACTTAGAATCATCGTACCTGAATCCACTCATTATGCTGCTACGGGCCTGATGATATAGATTTCATTGCTGAGTGATATTGCATTGTACGTAAGTACCACAAATTCTTTATCCATTTTTCACCTTCTGTGATATTGAATTTGTACTGTAAATGAGGTTCTTGTAAACAGAGCCGTCCCAAACTTTGGGGTGGCTGTGTCTTTTTGATTTTAATTTCCCTAAGCTATAGGACCATAAGTGGAAGTGCCCTAGGCTCTGTTGCTTTGTTTTTTAGATGTTTCAGGAAACACCATACACTTCTCCAGAGTGGCTGTTGGCAATTTACATCCCGCCCATCAGCATAACAAGGCTCCCAGTTCTCCATGGCCTGTCCTGCCTTTCTGGATTTTACACTTTTTTCTGATGGCCCTTTTGACCGGGGGGCAGTGAGACTTCATGTTAGTGCAGATTTCCTTTGCAAGCTTGCTTGGTTGGCCAAAAAGGGCGTATGCGTTTTTTCCTGAATATATTTTTTTCCTGAATATATTCAGGAAAAAACGCATACGCCCTTTTTGGCCAAGTGCATCATTGTGGACATTCTGTCTCTTTTCCTATGCTTTACATGCAATTCCAGTCTACCTCCTGAAATCGGTTTCCTGCAATTCTGCCCCGCTTTCAAGTCCTCTTGGCAGGCTTACTTCAATATATTTTTGGACGATAGCTGTCATTTTTAACTCTGCAGGTTTGTGAATTACAGTGCCCCTGAGCTCCTTTCTTCAACTCACTTTCTTGTGAGCTGGCCGCAACACCGCAGGATTGCTTCAGGCCCTAGTGTGGTTCCGGCATGGCACGCTGATCCTTTGGTTAATTCCACTTCCTGGTGGGAAATGAGAGTTAAATTTGCCCATCCAGACACCTCCAGCTAGTCTCTCATTGGTTCTCCCTATTCCTGTTCATTTTCCACAGAAATTGCACACTGGGCCAAACAGGAGGTTAAAGGCACTGACTCTCCAGTGGGGAGAGTGTTAGTAAAGCGTCTGGAATGTTGCACCCAAGTACCAGGGGACAAAAACTGAGACACATTTGAACACGTTTCCCGATCACACGGTGAATCATACTCTGGGTTCCACATGCATGTTTTAGCTGAAGGAAGAATCCCTTAAACCTGGAGAGTTGAGACCCATGGAATGGCTACCATGCAATATGACTTCAAAGGGTCTGCATTTGCTCATCAAACCTCACCAATCCTATCACTGCTGCGTTTATGCCGCTGTACACATGCTTGATTCTCTTTTGGAGACATATAAATCCATAGGTTTTAAGATTCTTACTAGTCAGGTATATTCTTAGACGTTTAATATGGGGTGTTGAGTCCACTTCGTTGAGCAAGGAGTAGCTCTTGTCTATTACATATTTGGCTTATGGAACGGTATCTGTGCTAATTTCAATCTCTGGTTTTATGCAGCACCCCAACTCACCTTTCCCCTTAAGCAAGCATAAGTTGGTTTTCTACATTTGAGATCCTGTTCTGTTTTGTAATTCAGTTCCTCTGTAGCCAAGTTTACATTCCATGTATTAGTGATATCTTATGATGTTTCTTTTTCTGTGTGACTTATGTCACTTAGAATCATCGTACCTGAATCCACTCATTATGCTGCTACGGGCCTGATGACATAGATTTCATTCCTGAGTGATATTGCATTGTACGTAAGTACCACAACTTCTTTATCCATTTTTCGCTTTCTGTGATATTGAACTTGTACCGTAAACGAGGTTCTTGTAAACAGAGCCGTCCCAAACTTTGGGGTGGCTGTGTCTTTTTGATTTTAATTTCCCTAAGCTATAGGACCATAAGTGGAAGTGCCCTAGGCTCTGTTGCTTTGTTTTTTAGATGTTTCAGGAAACACCATACACTTCTCCAGAGTGGCTGTTGGCAATTTACATCCCGCCCATCAGCATAACAAGGCTCCCAGTTCTCCATGGCCTGTCCTGCCTTTCTGGATTTTATACTTTTTTCAGATGGCCCTTTTGACCGGGGGGCAGTGAGACTTCATTGTACTGCAGATTTCCTTTGCAAGCTTGCTTGGTTGGCCAAAAAGGGCGTATGCGTTTTTTCCTGAATATATTCAGGAAAAAACGCATACGCCCTTTTTGGCCAAGTGCATCATTGTGGACGTTCTGCCTCTTTTCCTATGCTTTACATGCAATTCCAGTCTACCTCCTGAAATCGGATTCCTGCAATTCTGCCCCGCTTTCGAGTCCTCTTGGCAGCCTTACTTCAATATATTTTTGGACGATAGCTGTCATTTATAACTCTGCAGGTTTGTGAATTACAGTGCCCCTGAGCTCCTTTCTTCAACTCGCTTTCTTGTGAGCTGGCCGCAACACCGCAGGATTGCTTCAGGCCCTAGTGTGGTTCCGGTATGGCACGCTGAGCCTTTGGTTAATTCTTCTTCCTGGTGGGAAATGAGAGTTAAATTTGCCCGTTCAGACACCTCCAGCTAGTCTCTCATTGGTTCTCCCTATTCCTGTTCATTTTCCGCAGAAATTGCAAACTGGGCCAAACAGGAGGTTAAAGGCACTGACTCTCCAAGTGGGGAGAGTTTTAGTAAAGCGTCTGGAATGTTGCACCCGAGTACCAGGGGACAAAAACTGAGACACATTTGAACACGTTTCCCGATCACACGGTGGATCATACTCTGGGTTCCACATGCATGTTTTAGCTGAAGGAAGAATCCCTTAAACCTGGAGAGTTGAGACCCATGGAATGGGTACCATTCAATATGACTTCAAAGGTTCTGCATTGGCTCACCGAACCTCACCAATCCTATCACTGCTGCGCTTATGCCACTGTACACAAACTTGATTCTCTTTCGGAGACATATAAATCCATAGATTTTAAGATTCTTCCTAGTCAGGTATATTCTTAGACGTTAAATATGGGGTGTTGAGTCCTCTTCGTTGAGCAAGGAGTAGCTCTTGTCTATTACATATTTGGCTTATGGAACGGTATCTGTGCTAATTTCAATCTCTGGTTTTATGCAGCACCCCAACTCACCTTTCCCCTTAAGCAAGCATAAGTTGGTTTTCTACATTTGAGACCTTGTTCTGTTTTGTAATTCAGTTCCTGTGTAGCCAAGTTTACATTCCGTGTATTAGTGATATCTTATGATGTTTCTTTTTCTGTGTGACTTATCTCACTTAGAATCATCGTACCTGAATCCACTCATTATGCTGCTATGGGCCTGATGACATAGATTTCATTGCTGAGTGATATTGCATTGTACGTAAGTACCACAACTTCTTTATCCATTTTTCGCTTTCTGTGATATTGAACTTGTACCGTAAACGAGGTTCTTGTAAACAGAGCCGTCCCAAACTTTGGGGTGGCTGTGTCTTTTTGATTTTAATTTCCCTAAGCTATAGGACCATAAGTGGAAGTGCCCTAGGCTCTGTTGCTTTGTTTTTTAGATGTTTCAGGAAACACCATACACTTCTCCAGAGTGGCTGTTGGCAATTTACATCCCGCCCATCAGCATAACAAGGCTCCCAATTCTCCATGAGCTGTCCTGCCTTTCTGGATTTTACACTTTTTTCAGATGGCCCTTTTGACTGGGGGGCAGTGAGACTTCATTGTACTGCAGATTTCCTTTGCAAGCTTGCTTGGTTGGCCAAAAAGGGCGTATGCGTTTTTTCCTGAATATATTCAGGAAAAAACGCATACGCACTTTTTGGCCAAGTGCATCATTGTGGACGTTCTGCCTCTTTTCCTATGCTTTACATGCAATTCCAGTCTACCTCCTGAAATCGGATTCCTGCAATTCTGCCCCGCTTTCGAGTCCTCTTGGCAGCCTTACTTCAATATATTTTTGGACGATAGCTGTCATTTATAACTCTGCAGGTTTGTGAATTACAGTGCCCCTGAGCTCCTTTCTTCAACTCGCTTTCTTGTGAGCTGGCCGCAACACCGCAGGATTGCTTCAGGCCCTAGTGTGGTTCCGGTATGGCACGCTGAGCCTTTGGTTAATTCCTCTTCCTGGTGGGAAATGAGAGTTAAATTTGCCCGTCCAGACACCTCCAGCTAGTCTCTCATTGGTTCTCCCTATTCCTGTTCATTTTCCGCAGAAATTGCAAACTGGGCCAAACAGGAGGTTAAAGGCACGGACTCTCCAAGTGGGGAGAGTTTTAGTAAAGCGTCTGGAATGTTGCACCCGAGTACCAGGGGACGAAAACTGAGACACATTTGAACACGTTTCCCGATCACACGGTGGATCATACTCTGGGTTCCACATGCATGTTTTAGCTGAAGGAAGAATCCCTTAAACCTGGAGAGTTGAGACCCATGGAATGGGTACCATGCAATATGACTTCAAAGGTTCTGCATTTGCTCACCGAACCTTACCAATCCTATCACTGCTGCATTTATGCCGCTGTAGACACGCTTGATTCTCTTTCGGAGACATATAAATCCATAGGTTTTAAGATTCTTACCAGTCAGGTATATTCTTAGGCATTTAATATGGGGTGTTGAGTCCACTTCGTTGAGCAAGGAGTAGCTCTTGTCTATTACCTATTTGGCTTATGGAATGGTATCTGTGCTAATTTCAATCTCTGGTTTTATGCAGCACCCCAACTCACCTTTCCCCTTAAGCAAGCATAAGTTGGTTTTCTACATTTGAGATCCTGTTCTGTTTTGTAATTCAGTTCCTGTGTAGCCAAGTTTACATTCCGTGTATTAGTGATATCTTATGATGTTTCTTTTTCTGTGTGACTTATCTCACTTAGAATCATCGTACCTGAATCCACTCATTATGCTGCTATGGGCCTGATGACATAGATTTCATTGCTGAGTGATATTGCATTGTACGTAAGTACCACAACTTCTTTATCCATTTTTCGCTTTCTGTGATATTGAACTTGTACCGTAAACGAGGATCTTGTAAACAGAGCCGTCCCAAACTTTGAGGTGGCTGTGTCTTTTTGATTTTAATTTCCCTAAGCTATAGGACCATAAGTGGAAGTGCCCTAGGCTCTGTTGCTTTGTTTTTTAGATGTTTCAGGAAACACCATACACTTCTCCAGAGTGGCTGTTGGCAATTTACATCCCGCCCATCAGCATAACAAGGCTCCCAGTTCTCCATGGCCTGTCCGGCCTTTCTGGATTTTACACTTTTTTCAGATGGCCCTTTTGACTGGGGGGCAGTGAGACTTCATTGTAGTGCAGATTTCCTTTGCAAGCTTGCTTGGTTGGCCAAAAAGGGCGTATGCGTTTTTTCCTGAATATATTCAGGAAAAAACGCATACGCCCTTTTTGGCCAAGTGCATCATTGTGGACATTCTGTCTCTTTTCCTATGCTTTACATGCAATTCCAGTCTACCTCCTGAAATCGGATTCCTGCAATTCTGCCCCGCTTTCGAGTCCTCTTGGCAGCCTTACTTCAATATATTTTTGGACGATAGCTGTCATTTATAACTCTGCAGGTTTGTGAATTACATTGCCCCTGAGCTCCTTTCTTCAACTCGCTTTCTTGTGAGCTGGCCGCAACACCGCAGCATGGCTTCAGGCCCTAGTGTTGTTCCGGCATGGCACGCTGAGCCTTTGGTTAATTCCTCTTCCTGGTGGGAAATGAGAGTTAAATTTGCCCATCCAGACACCTCCAGCTAGTCTCTCATTGGTTCTCCCTATTCCTGTTCATTTTCCGCAGAAATTGCAAACTGGGCCAAACAGGAGGTTAAAGGCACTGACTCTCCAAGTGGGGAGAGTGTTAGTAAAGCGTATGGAATGTTGCACCCGAGTACCAGGGGACAAAAACTGAGACACATTTGAACACGTTTCCCGATCACACGGTGGATCATACTCTGGGTTCCACATGCATGTTTTAGCTGAAGGAAGAATCCCTTAAACCTGGAGAGTTGAGACCCATGGAATGGCTACCATGCAATATGACTTCAAAGGGTCTGCATTTGCTCATCAAACCTCACCAATCCTATCACTGCTGCGTTTATGCCGCTGTACACATGCTTGATTCTCTTTTGGAGACATATAAATCCATAGGTTTTAAGATTATTACTAGTCAGGTATATTCTTAGGCGATTAATATGTGGTGTAGAGTCCACTTCGTTGAGCAAGGAGTAGCTCTTGTCTATTACATATTTGGCTTATGGAATGGTATCTGTGCTAATTTCAATCTCTGGTTTTATGCAGAACCCCAACTCACCTTTCCCCTTAAGCAAGCATAAGTTGGTTTTCTACATTTGAGACCGTGTTCTGTTTTGTAATTCAGTTTCTGTGTAGCCAAGTTTACATTCCGTGTAGTAGTGATATCTTATGATGTTTCCTTTTCTGTGTGACATATCTCACTTAGAATCATCGTACCTGAATCCACTCATTATGCTGCTACGGGCCTGATGATACAGATTTCATTGCTGAGTGATATTGCATTGTACGTAAGTACCACAAATTCTTTATCCATTTTTCACCTTCTGTGATATTGAATTTGTACTGTAAATGAGGTTCTTGTAAATAGAGCCGTCCCAAACTTTGGGGTGGCTGTGTCTTTTTGATTTTAATTTCCCTAAGCTATAGGACCATAAGTGGAAGTGCCCTAGGCTCTGTTGCTTTGTTTTTTAGATGTTTCAGGAAACACCATACACTTCTCCAGAGTGGCTGTTGGCAATTTACATCCCGCCCATCAGCATAACAAGGCTCCCAGTTCTCCATGGCCTGTCCTCCCTTTCTGGATTTTATACTTTTTTCAGATGGCCCTTTTGACCGGGGGGCAGTGAGACTTCATTGTAGTGCAGATTTCCTTTGCAAGCTTGCTTGGTTGGCCAAAAAGGGCGTATGCGTTTTTTCCTGAATATATTCAGGAAAAAACGCATACGCCCTTTTTGGCCAAGTGCATCATTGTGGACGTTCTGCCTCTTTTCCTATGCTTTACATGCAATTCCAGTCTACCTCCTGAAATCGGATTCCTGCAATTCTGCCCCGCTTTCGAGTCCTCTTGGCAGCCTTACTTCAATATATTTTTGGACGATAGCTGTCATTTATAACTCTGCAGGTTTGTGAATTACATTGCCCCTAAGCTCCTTTCTTCAACTCACTTTCTTGTGAGCTGGCCGCAACACCGCAGCATGGCTTCAGGCCCTAGTGTGGTTCCGGCATGGCACGCTGAGCCTTTGGTTAATTCCTCTTCCTGGTGGGAAATGAGAGTTAAATTTGCCCATCCAGACACCTCCAGCTAGTCTCTCATTGGTTCTCCCTATTCCTGTTCATTTTCCGCAGAAATTGCAAACTGGGCCAAACAGGAGGTTAAAGGCACTGACTCTCCAAGTGGGGAGAGTGTTAGTAAAGCGTATGGAATGTTGCACCCGAGTACCAGGGGACAAAAACTGAGACACATTTGAACACGTTTCCCGATCACACGGTGGATCATACTCTGGGTTCCACATGCATGTTTTAGCTGAAGGAAGAATCCCTTAAACCTGGAGAGTTGAGACCCATGGAATGGCTACCATGCAACATGACTTCAAAGGGTCTGCATTTGCTCATCAAACCTCACCAATCCTATCACTGCTGCGTTTATGCCGCTGTACACATGCTTGATTCTCTTTTGGAGACATATAAATCCATAGGTTTTAAGATTATTACTAGTCAGGTATATTCTTAGGCGATTAATATGTGGTGTAGAGTCCACTTCGTTGAGCAAGGAGTAGCTCTTGTCTATTACATATTTGGCTTATGGAATGGTATCTGTGCTAATTTCAATCTCTGGTTTTATGCAGAACCCCAACTCACCTTTCCCCTTAAGCAAGCATAAGTTGGTTTTCTACATTTGAGACCGTGTTCTGTTTTGTAATTCAGTTTCTGTGTAGCCAAGTTTACATTCCGTGTAGTAGTGATATCTTATGATGTTTCCTTTTCTGTGTGACATATCTCACTTAGAATCATCGTACCTGAATCCACTCATTATGCTGCTACGGGCCTGATGATATAGATTTCATTGCTGAGTGATATTGCATTGTACGTAAGTACCACAAATTCTTTATCCATTTTTCACCTTCTGTGATATTGAATTTGTACTGTAAATGAGGTTCTTGTAAACAGAGCCGTCCCAAACTTTGGGGTGGCTGTGTCTTTTTGATTTTAATTTCCCTAAGCTATAGGACCATAAGTGGAAGTGCCCTAGGCTCTGTTGCTTTGTTTTTTAGATGTTTCAGGAAACACCATACACTTCTCCAGAGTGGCTGTTGGCAATTTACATCCCGCCCATCAGCATAACAAGGCTCCCAGTTCTCCATGGCCTGTCCTGCCTTTCTGGATTTTATACTTTTTTCAGATGGCCCTTTTGACCGGGGGGCAGTGAGACTTCATTGTAGTGCAGATTTCCTTTGCAAGCTTGCTTGGTTGGCCAAAAAGGGCGTATGCGTTTTTTCCTGAATATATTCAGGAAAAAACGCATACGCCCTTTTTGGCCAAGTGCATCATTGTGGACGTTCTGCCTCTTTTCCTATGCTTTACATGCAATTCCAGTCTACCTCCTGAAATCGGTTTCCTGCAATCCTGCCCCGCTTTCAAGTCCTCTTGGCAGCCTTACTTCAATATATTTTTGGACGATAGCTGTCATTTTTAACTCTGCAGGTTTGTGAATTACAGTGCCCCTGAGCTCCTTTCTTCAACTCACTTTCTTGTGAGCTGACCGCAACACCGCAGGATTGCTTCAGGCCCTAGTGTGGTTCCGGCATGGCACGCTGAGCCTTTGGTTAATTCCTCTTCCTGGTGGGAAATGAGAGTTAAATTTGCCCATCCAGACACCTCCAGCTAGTCTCTCATTTGTTCTCCCTATTCCTGTTCATTTTCCGCAGAAATTGCAAACTGGGCCAAACAGGAGGTTAAAGGCACTGACTCTCCAAGTGGGGAGAGTGTTAGTAAAGCATCTGGAATGTTGCACCCGAGTACCAGGGGACAAAAACTGAGACACATTTGAACACGTTTCCCGATCACAAGGTGGATCATACTCTGGGTTCCACATGCATGTTTTAGCTGAAGGAAGAATCCCTTAAACCTGGAGAGTTGAGACCCATGGAATGGCTACCATGCAATATGACTTCAAAGGGTCTGCATTTGCTCATCAAACCTCACCAATCCTATCACTGCTGCGTTTATGCCGCTGTACACATGCTTGATTCTCTTTTGGAGACATATAAATCCATAGGTTTTAAGATTATTACTAGTCAGGTATATTCTTAGGCGATTAATATGGGGTGTAGAGTCCACTTCGTTGAGCAAGGAGTAGCTCTTGTCTATTACATATTTGGCTTATGGAATGGTATCTGTGCTAATTTCAATCTCTGGTTTTATGCAGAACCCCAACTCACCTTTCCCCTTAAGCAAGCATAAGTTGGTTTTCTACATTTGAGACCGTGTTCTGTTTTGTAATTCAGTTTCTGTGTAGCCAAGTTTACATTCCGTGTAGTAGTGATATCTTATGATGTTTCTTTTTCTGTGTGACTTATCTCACTTAGAATCATCGTACCTGAATCCACTCATTATGCTGCTACGGGCCTGATGATATAGATTTCATTGCTGAGTGATATTGCATTGTACGTAAGTACCACAAATTCTTTATCCATTTTTCACCTTCTGTGATATTGAATTTGTACTGTAAATGAGGTTCTTGTAAACAGAGCCGTCCCAAACTTTGGGGTGGCTGTGTCTTTTTGATTTTAATTTCCCTAAGCTATAGGACCATAAGTGGAAGTGCCCTAGGCTCTGTTGCTTTGTTTTTTAGATGTTTCAGGAAACACCATACACTTCTCCAGAGTGGCTGTTGGCAATTTACATCCCGCCCATCAGCATAACAAGGCTCCCAGTTCTCCATGGCCTGTCCTGCCTTTCTGGATTTTATACTTTTTTCAGATGGCCCTTTTGACCGGGGGGCAGTGAGACTTCATGGTAGTGCAGATTTCCTTTGCAAGCTTGCTTGGTTGGCCAAAAAGGGCGTATGCGTTTTTTCCTGAATATATTCAGGAAAAAACGCATACGCCCTTTTTGGCCAAGTGCATCATTGTGGACGTTCTGCCTCTTTTCCTATGCTTTACATGCAATTCCAGTCTACCTCCTGAAATCGGTTTCCTGCAATTCTGCCCCGCTTTCAAGTCCTCTTGGCAGCCTTACTTCAATATATTTTTGGACGATAGCTGTCATTTTTAACTCTGCAGGTTTGTGAATTACAGTGCCCCTGAGCTCCTTTCTTCAACTCACTTTCTTGTGAGCTGGCCGCAACACCGCAGGATTGCTTCAGGCCCTAGTGTGGTTCCGGCATGGCACGCTGAGCCTTTGGTTAATTCCACTTCCTGGTGGGAAATGAGAGTTAAATTTGCCCATCCAGACACCTCCAGCTAGTCTCTCATTGGTTCTCCCTATTCCTGTTCATTTTCCACAGAAATTGCAAACTGGGCCAAACAGGAGGTTAAAGGCACTGACTCTCCAGTGGGGAGAGTGTTAGTAAAGCGTCTGGAATGTTGCACCCGAGTACCAGGGGACAAAAACTGAGACACATTTGAACACGTTTCCCGATCACACGGTGGATCATACTCTGGGTTCCACATGCATGTTTTAGCTGAAGGAAGAATCCCTTAAACCTGGAGAGTTGAGACCCATGGAATGGCTACCATGCAATATGACTTCAAAGGGTCTGCATTTGCTCATCAAACCTCACCAATCCTATCACTGCTGCGTTTATGCCGCTGTACACATGCTTGATTCTCTTTTGGAGACATATAAATCCATAGGTTTTAAGATTCTTACTAGTCAGGTATATTCTTAGACGTTTAATATGGGGTGTTGAGTCCACTTCGTTGAGCAAGGAGTAGCTCTTGTCTATTACATATTTGGCTTATGGAACGGTATCTGTGCTAATTTCAATCTCTGGTTTTATGCAGCACCCCAACTCACCTTACCCCTTAAGCAAGCATAAGTTGGTTTTCTACATTTGAGATCCTGTTCTGTTTTGTAATTCAGTTCCTGTGTAGCCAAGTTTACATTCCATGTATTAGTGATATCTTATGATGTTTCTTTTTCTGTGTGACTTATGTCACTTAGAATCATCGTACCTGAATCCACTCATTATGCTGCTACGGGCCTGATGACATAGATTTCATTCCTGAGTGATATTGCATTGTACGTAAGTACCACAACTTCTTTATCCATTTTTCACTTTCTGTGATATTGAACTTGTACCGTAAACGAGGTTCTTGTAAACAGAGCCGTCCCAAACTTTGGGGTGGCTGTGTCTTTTTGATTTTAATTTCCCTAAGCTATAGGACCATAAGTGGAAGTGCCCTAGGCTCTGTTGCTTTGTTTTTTAGATGTTTCAGGAAACACCATACACTTCTCCAGAGTGGCTGTTGGCAATTTACATCCCACCCATCAGCATAACAAGGATCCCATGTCTCCATGGCCTGTCCGGCCTTTCTGGATTTTACACTTTTTTCAGATGGCCCTTTTGACTGGGGGGCAGTGAGACTTCATTGTAGTGCAGATTTCCTTTGCAAGCTTGCTTGGTTGGCCAAAAAGGGCGTATGCGTTTTTTCCTGAATATATTCAGGAAAAAACGCATACGCCCTTTTTGGCCAAGTGCATCATTGTGGACATTCTGTCTCTTTTCCTATGCTTTACATGCAATTCCAGTCTACCTCCTGAAATCGGATTCCTGCAATTCTGCCCCGCTTTCGAGTCCTCTTGGCAGCCTTACTTCAATATATTTTTGGACGATAGCTGTCATTTATAACTCTGCAGGTTTGTGAATTACAGTGCCCCTGAGCTCCTTTCTTCAACTCGCTTTCTTGTGAGCTGGCCGCAACACCGCAGCATGGCTTCAGGCCCTAGTGTTGTTCCGGCATGGCACGCTGAGCCTTTGGTTAATTCCTCTTCCTGGTGGGAAATGAGAGTTAAATTTGCCCATCCAGACACCTCCAGCTAGTCTCTCATTGGTTCTCCCTATTCCTGTTCATTTTCCGCAGAAATTGCAAACTGGGCCAAACAGGAGGTTAAAGGCACTGACTCTCCAAGTGGGGAGAGTGTTAGTAAAGCATATGGAATGTTGCACCCGAGTACCAGGGGACAAAAACTGAGACACATTTGAACACGTTTCCCGATCACACGGTGGATCATACTCTGGGTTCCACATGCATGTTTTAGCTGAAGGAAGAATCCCTTAAACCTGGAGAGTTGAGACCCATGGAATGGCTACCATGCAATATGACTTCAAAGGGTTTGCATTTGCTCATCAAACCTCACCAATCCTATCACTGCTGCGTTTATGCCGCTGTACACATGCTTGATTCTCTTTTGGAGACATATAAATCCATAGGTTTTAAGATTATTACTAGTCAGGTATATTCTTAGGCGATTAATATGTGGTGTAGAGTCCACTTCGTTGAGCAAGGAGTAGCTCTTGTCTATTACATATTTGGCTTATGGAATGGTATCTGTGCTAATTTCAATCTCTGGTTTTATGCAGCACCCCAACTCACCTTTCCCCTTAAGCAAGCATAAGTTGGTTTTCTACATTTGAGACCGTGTTCTGTTTTGTAATTCAGTTTCTGTGTAGCCAAGTTTACATTCCGTGTATTAGTGATATATTATGATGTTTCTTTTTCTGTGTGACTTATCTCACTTACAATCATCGTACCTGAATCCACTCATTATGCTGCTATGGGCCTGATGACATAGATTTCATTGCTGAGTGATATTGCATTGTACGTAAGTACCACAACTTCTTTATCCATTTTTCGCTTTCTGTGATATTGAACTTGTACCGTAAACGAGGTTCTTGTAAACAGAGCCGTCCCAAACTTTGGGGTGGCTGTGTCTTTTTGATTTTAATTTCCCTAAGCTATACGACCATAAGTGGAAGTGCCCTAGGCTCTGTTGCTTTGTTTTTTAGATGTTTCAGGAAACACCATACACTTCTCCAGAGTGGCTGTTGGCAATTTACATCCCGCCCATCAGCATAACAAGGCTCCCAGTTCTCCATGGCCTGTCCTGCCTTTCTGGATTTTACACTTTTTTCAGATGGCCCTTTTGACCGGGGGGCAGTGAGACTTCATGGTAGTGTAGATTTCCTTTGCAAGCTTGCTTGGTTGGCCAAAAAGGGCGTATGCGTTTTTTCCTGAATATATTCAGGAAAAAACGCATACGCCCTTTTTGGCCAAGTGCATCATTGTGGACGTTCTGCCTCTTTTCCTATGCTTTACATGCAATTCCAGTCTACCTCCTGAAATCGGTTTCCTGCAATTCTGCCCCGCTTTCAAGTCCTCTTGGCAGCCTTACTTCAATATATTTTTGGACGATAGCTGTCATTTTTAACTCTGCAGGTTTGTGAATTACAGTGCCCCTGAGCTCCTTTCTTCAACTCACTTTCTTGTGAGCTGGCCTCAACACCGCAGGATTGCTTCAGGCCCTAGTGTGGTTCCGGCATGGCACGCTGAGCCTTTGGTTAATTCCACTTCCTGGTGGGAAATGAGAGTTAAATTTGCCCATCCAGACACCTCCAGCTAGTCTCTCATTGGTTCTCCCTATTCCTGTTCATTTTCCACAGAAATTGCAAACTGGGCCAAACAGGAGGTTAAAGGCACTGACTCTCCAGTGGGGAGAGTGTTAGTAAAGCGTCTGGAATGTTGCACCCGAGTACCAGGGGACAAAAACTGAGACACATTTGAACACGTTTCCCAATCACACGGTGGATCATACTCTGGGTTCCACATGCATGTTTTAGCTGAGGGAAGAATCCCTTAAACCTGGAGAGTTGAGACCCATGGAATGGCTACCATGCAATATGACTTCAAAGGGTCTGCATTTGCTCATCAAACCTCACCAATCCTATCACTGCTGCGTTTATGCCGCTGTACACATGCTTGATTCTCTTTTGGAGACATATAAATCCATAGGTTTTAAGATTCTTACTAGTCAGGTATATTCTTAGACGTTTAATATGGGGTGTTGAGTCCACTTCGTTGAGCAAGGAGTAGCTCTTGTCTATTACATATTTGGCTTATGGAACGGTATCTGTGCTAATTTCAATCTCTGGTTTTATGCAGCACCCCAACTCACCTTTCCCCTTAAGCAAGCATAAGTTGGTTTTCTACATTTGAGACCGTGTTCTGTTTTGTAATTCAGTTTCTGTGTAGCCAAGTTTACATTCCGTGTATTAGTGATATCTTATGATGTTTCTTTTTCTGTGTGACTTATCTCACTTAGAATCATCGTACCTGAATCCACTCATTATGCTGCTACGGGCCTGATGACATAGATTTCATTCCTGAGTGATATTGCATTGTACGTAAGTACCACAACTTCTTTATCCATTTTTCGCTTTCTGTGATATTGAACTTGTACCGTAAACGAGGTTCTTGTAAACAGAGCCGTCCCAAACTTTGGGGTGGCTGTGTCTTTTTGATTTTAATTTCCCTAAGCTATAGGACCATAAGTGGAAGTGCCCTAGGCTCTGTTGCTTTGTTTTTTAGATGTTTCAGGAAACACCATACACTTCTCCAGAGTGGCTGTTGGCAATTTACATCCCGCCCATCAGCATAACAAGGCTCCCATGTCTCCATGGCCTGTCCGGCCTTTCTGGATTTTACACTTTTTTCAGATGGCCCTTTTGACTGGGGGGCAGTGAGACTTCATTGTAGTGCAGATTTCCTTTGCAAGCTTGCTTGGTTGGCCAAAAAGGGCGTATGCGTTTTTTCCTGAATATATTCAGGAAAAAACGCATACGCCCTTTTTGGCCAAGTGCATCATTGTGGACATTCTGTCTCTTTTCCTATGCTTTACATGCAATTCCAGTCTACCTCCTGAAATCGGATTCCTGCAATTCTGCCCCGCTTTCGAGTCCTCTTGGCAGCCTTACTTCAATATATTTTTGGACGATAGCTGTCATTTATAACTCTGCAGGTTTGTGAATTACAGTGCCCCTGAGCTCCTTTCTTCAACTCGCTTTCTTGTGAGCTGGCCGCAACACCGCAGCATGGCTTCAGGCCCTAGTGTGGTTCCGGCATGGCACGCTGAGCCTTTGGTTAATTCCTCTTCCTGGTGGGAAATGAGAGTTAAATTTGCCCATCCAGACACCTCCAGCTAGTCTCTCATTGGTTCTCCCTATTCCTGTTCATTTTCCACAGAAATTGCAAACTGGGCCAAACAGGAGGTTAAAGGCACTGACTCTCCAAGTGGGGAGAGTGTTAGTAAAGCGTATGGAATGTTGCACCCGAGTACCAGGGGACAAAAACTGAGACACATTTGAACACGTTTCCCGATCACACGGTGGATCATACTCTGGGTTCCACATGCATGTTTTACGTGAAGGAAGAATCCCTTAAACCTGGAGATTTGAGACCCATGGAATGGCTACCATGCAATATGACTTCAAAGGGTCTGCATTTGCTCATCAAACCTCACCAATCCTATCACTGCTGCGTTTATGCCGCTGTACACATGCTTGATTCTCTTTTGGAGACATATAAATCCATAGGTTTTAAGATTATTACTAGTCAGGTATATTCTTAGGCGATTAATATGTGGTGTTGAGTCCACTTCGTTGAGCAAGCAGTAGCTCTTGTCTATTACATATTTGGCTTATGGAATGGTATCTGTGCTAATTTCAATCTCTGGTTTTATGCAGAACCCCAACTCACCTTTCCCCTTAAGCAAGCATAAGTTGGTTTTCTACATTTGAGACCGTGTTCTGTTTTGTAATTCAGTTTCTGTGTAGCCAAGTTTACATTCCGTGTAGTAGTGATATCTTATGATGTTTCTTTTTCTGTGTGACTTATCTCACTTAGAATCATCGTACCTGAATCCACTCATTATGCTGCTACGGGCCTGATGATATAGATTTCATTGCTGAGTGATATTGCATTGTACGTAAGTACCACAAATTCTTTATCCATTTTTCACCTTCTGTGATATTGAATTTGTACTGTAAATGAGGTTCTTGTAAACAGAGCCGTCCCAAACTTTGGGGTGGCTGTGTCTTTTTGATTTTAATTTCCCTAAGCTATAGGACCATAAGTGGAAGTGCCCTAGGCTCTGTTGCTTTGTTTTTTAGATGTTTCAGGAAACACCATACACTTCTCCAGAGTGGCTGTTGGCAATTTACATCCCGCCCATCAGCATAACAAGGCTCCCAGTTCTCCATGGCCTGTCCTGCCTTTCTGGATTTTATACTTTTTTCAGATGGCCCTTTTGACCGGGGGGCAGTGAGACTTCATGGTAGTGCAGATTTCCTTTGCAAGCTTGCTTGGTTGGCCAAAAAGGGCGTATGCGTTTTTTCCTGAATATATTCAGGAAAAAATGCATACGCCCTTTTTGGCCAAGTGCATCATTGTGGACGTTCTGCCTCTTTTCCTATGCTTTACATGCAATTCCAGTCTACCTCCTGAAATCGGTTTCCTGCAATCCTGCCCCGCTTTCAAGTCCTCTTGGCAGCCTTACTTCAATATATTTTTGGACGATAGCTGTCATTTTTAACTCTGCAGGTTTGTGAATTACAGTGCCCCTGAGCTCCTTTCTTCAACTCACTTTCTTGTGAGCTGGCCGCAACACCGCAGGATTGCTTCAGGCCCTAGTGTGGTTCCGGCATGGCACGCTGAGCCTTTGGTTAATTCCTCTTCCTGGTGGGAAATGAGAGTTAAATTTGCCCATCCAGACACCTCCAGCTAGTCTCTCATTGGTTCTCCCTATTCCTGTTCATTTTCCGCAGAAATTGCAAACTGGGCCAAACAGGAGGTTAAAGGCACTGACTCTCCAAGTGGGGAGAGTGTTAGTAAAGCATCTGGAATGTTGCACCGAGTACCAGGGGACAAAAACTGAGACACATTTGAACACGTTTCCCGATCACACGGTGGATCATACTCTGGGTTCCACATGCATGTTTTAGCTGAAGGAAGAATCCCTTAAACCTGGAGAGTTGAGACCCATGGAATGGGTACCATGCAATATGACTTCAAAGGTTCTGCATTGGCTCACCGAACCTCACCAATCCTTTCACTGCTGCGCTTATGCCACTGTACACACGCTTGATTCTCTTTCGGAGACATATAAATCCATAGATTTTAAGATTCTTCCTAGTCAGGTATATTCTTAGACGTTTAATATGGGGTGTTGAGTCCTCTTCGTTGAGCAAGGAGTAGCTCTTGTCTATTACATATTTGGCTTATGGAACGGTATCTGTGCTAATTTCAATCTCTGGTTTTATGCAGCACCCCAACTCACCTTTCCCCTTAAGCAAGCATAAGTTGGTTTTCTACATTTGAGACCCTGTTCTGTTTTGTAATTCAGTTCCTGTGTAGCCAAGTTTACATTCCGTGTAGTAGTGATATCTTATGATGTTTCTTTTTCTGTGTGACTTATTTCACTTAGAATCATCGTACCTGAATCCACTCATTATGCTGCTACGGGCCTGATGATATACATTTCATTGCTGAGTGATATTGCATTGTACGTAAGTACCACAAATTCTTTATCCATTCTTGGCTTTCTGTGATAGTGAACTTGTACCGTAAATGAGGTTCTTGTAAACAGAGCCGTCCCAAACTTTATGGTGGCTGTGTCTTTTTGATTTTAATTTCCCTAAGCTATAGGACCATAAGTGGAAGTGCCCTAGGCTCTGTTGCTTTGTTTTGTAGATGTTTCAGGAAACACCATACACTTCTCCAGAGTGGCTGTTGGCAATTTGCATCCCGCCCATCAGCATAACAAGGCTCCCAGTTCTCCATGGCCTGTCCTGCCTTTCTGGATTTTATACTTTTTTCAGATGGCCCTTTTGACCAGGTGGCAGTGAGACTTCATTGTAGTGCAGATTTCCTTTGCAAGCTTGCTTGGTTGGCCCAAAAGGGCGTATGCGTTTTTTCCTGAATATATTCAGGAAAAAACGCATACGCCCTTTTTGGCCAAGTGCATCATTGTGGACGTTCTGCCTCTTTTCCTATGCTTTACATGCAATTCCAGTCTACCTCCTGAAATCGGTTTCCTGCAATTCTGCCCCGCTTTCAAGTCCTCTTGGCAGCCTTACTTCAATATATTTTTGGACGATAGCTGTCATTTATAACTCTGCAGGTTTGTGAATTACAGTGCCCCTGAGCTCCTTTCTTCAACTCGCTTTTTTGTGAGCTGGCCGCAACACCGCAGCATTGCTTCAGGCCCTAGTGTGGTTCCGGCATGGCACGCTGAGCCTTTGGTTAATTCCTCTTCCTGGTGGGAAATGAGAGTTAAATTTGCCCATCCAGACACCTCCAGCTAGTCTCTCATTGGTTCTCCCTATTCCTGTTCATTTTCCGCAGAAATTGCAAACTGGGCCAAACAGGAGTTTAAAGGCACTGACTCTCCAAGTGGGGAGAGTGTTAGTAAAGCGTCTGGAATGTTGCACCCGAGTACCAGCGGACGAAAACTGATACATTTGAACACGTTTTCCGATCACACGGTGGATCATACTCTGGGTTCCACATGCATGTTTTAGCTGAAGGAAGAATTCCTTAAACCTGGAAAGTTGAGACCCAAGGAATAGGTACCACGCAATATGACTTCAAAGGGTCTGCATTTGCTCACCGAACGTCACCAATCCTATCACTGCTGCGCTTATGCCACTGTACACACGCTTGATTCTCTTTCGGAGACAAATAAGTCCATAGGTTTTAAGATTCTTACTAGTCAGGTATATTCTTAGGCGTTTAATATGGGGTGTTGTGTCCTCTTCGTTGAGCAAGGAGTAGATCTTGTCTATTACATATTTGGCTTGTGGAACGGTATCTGTGCTAATTTCAATCTCTGGTTTTATGCAGCACCCCAACTCACCTTTCCCCTTAAGCAAGCATAAGTTGGTTTTCTACATTTGACACCCTGTTTTGTTTTGTAATTCAGTTCCTGTGTAGCCAAGTTTACATTCTGTGTAGTAGTGATATCTTATGATGTTTCTTTTTCTGTGTGACTTATCTTACTTAGAATCATCGTACCTGAATCCACTCATTATGCTGTTACGGGCCTGATGACATACATTTCATTGCTGAGTGATATTGCATTGTACGTAAGTACCACAACTTCTTTATCCATTTTTCGCTTTCTGTGATATAGAACTTGTACCGTAAACGAGGTTCTTGTAAACAGAGCTGTCCCAAACTTTGGGGTGACTGTGTATTTTTTATTTTAAATTCCCTAAGCTATAGGACCATAAGTGGAAGTGCCCTAGGCTCTGTTGCTTTGTTTTTTAGATGTTTCAGGAAACACAATACACTTCTCCAGAGTGGCTGTTGGCAATTTACATCCCGCCCATCAGCATAACAAGGCTCCCAGTTCTCCAGGGCCTGTCCGGCCTTTCTGGATTTTACACTTTTTTCAGATGGCCCTTTTGACTGGGGGGCAGTGAGACTTCATTGTAGTGCAGATTTCCTTTGCAAGCTTGCTTGGTTGGCCAAAAAGGGCGTATGCGTTTTTTCCTGAATATATTCAGGAAAAAACGCATACGCCCTTTTTGGCCAAGTGCATCATTGTGGACATTCTGTCTCTTTTCCTATGCTTTACATGCAATTCCAGTCTACCTCCTGAAATCGGATTCCTGCAATTCTGCCCCGCTTTCGAGTCCTCTTGGCAGCCTTACTTCAATATATTTTTGGACGATAGCTGTCATTTTTAACTCTGCAGGTTTGTGAAATACAGTGCCCCTGAGCTCCTTTCTTCAACTTGCTTTCTTGTGAGCTGGCCGCAACACCGCAGCATTGCTTCAGGCCCTAGTGTGGTTCCGGCATGGCACGCTGAGCCTTTGGTTAATTCCTCTTCCTGGTGGGAAATGAGAGTTAAATTTGCCCATCCAGACACCTCCAGCTAGTCTCTCATTGGTTCTCCCTATTCCTGTTCATTTCCCGCAGAAATTGCAAACTGGGCCAAACAGGAGTTTAAAGGCAGTGACTCTCCAAGTGGGGAGAGTGTTAGTAAAGCGTCTGGAATGTTGTACCCGAGTACCAGGGGATGAAAACTGAGACACATTTGAACACGTTTCCCGATCACACGGTGGATCATACTCTGGGTTCCACATGCATGTTTTAGCTGAAGGAAGAATCCCTTAAACCTGGAGAGTTGAGACCCATGGAATGGCTACCATGAAATATGACTTCAAAGGGTCAGCATTTGCTCATCAAACCTCAGAAATCCTATCACTGCTGCGTTTATGCCGCTGTACACATGCTTGATTCTCTTTTGGAGACATATAAATCCATAGGTTTTAAGATTATTACTAGTCAGGTATATTCTTAGGCGATTAATATGGGGTGTAGAGTCCACTTCGTTGAGCAAGGAGTAGATCTTGTCTATTACATATTTGGCTTATGGAATGGTATCTGTGCTAATTTCAATCTCTGGTTTTATGCAGAACCCCAACTCACCTTTCCCCTTAAGCAAGCATAAGTTGGTTTTCTACATTTGAGACCGTGTTCTGTTTTGTAATTCAGTTTCTGTGTAGCCAAGTTTACATTCCGTGTAGTAGTGATATCTTATGATGTTTCCTTTTCTGTGAGACTTATCTCACTTAGAATCATCGTACCTGAATCCACTCATTATGCTGCTACGGGCCTGATGATATAGATTTCATTGCTGAGTGATATTGCATTGTACGTAAGTACCACAAATTCTTTATCCATTTTTCACCTTCTGTGATATTGAATTTGTACTGTAAATGAGGTTCTTGTAAACAGAGCCGTCCCAAACTTTGGGGTGGCTGTGTCTTTTTGATTTTAATTTCCCTAAGCTATAGGACCATAAGTGGAAGTGCCCTAGGCTCTGTTGCTTTGTTTTTTAGATGTTTCAGGAAACACCATACACTTCTCCAGAGTGGCTGTTGGCAATTTACATCCCGCCCATCAGCATAACAAGGCTCCCAGTTCTCCATGGCCTGTCCTGCCTTTCTGGATTTTACACTTTTTTCAGATGGCCCTTTTGACCGGGGGGCAGTGAGACTTCATTGTAGTGCAGATTTCCTTTGCAAGCTTGCTTGGTTGGCCAAAAAGGGCGTATGCGTTTTTTCCTGAATATATTCAGGAAAAAACGCATACGTCCTTTTTGGCCAAGTGCATCATTGTGGACGTTCTGCCTCTTTTCCTATGCTTTACATGCAATTCCAGTCTACCTCCTGAAATCGGTTTCCTGCAATTCTGCCCCGCTTTCAAGTCCTCTTGGCAGTCTTACTTCAATATATTTTTGGACGATAGCTGTCATTTATAACTCTGCAGGTTTGTGAATTACAGTGCCCCTGAGCTCCTTTCTTCAACTCGCTTTCTTGTGAGCTGGCCGCAACACCGCAGGATTGCTTCAGGCCCTAGTGTGGTTCCGGCATGGCACGCTGAGCCTTTGGTTAATTCCTCTTCCTGGTGGGAAATGAGAGTTAAATTTGCCCGTCCAGACACCTCCAGCTAGTCTCTCACTGGTTCTCCCTATTCCTGTTCATCTTCCGCAAAAATTGCAAACTGGGCCAAACAGGAGGTTAAAGGCACTGACTCTCCAAGTGGGGAGAGTGTTAGTAAAGCGTCTGGAATGTTGCACCCGAGTACCAGGGGACAAAACCTGAGACACATTTGAACACGTTTCCCGATCACACGGTGGATCATACTCTGGGTTCCACATGCATGTTTTAGGTGAAGGAAGAATCCCTTAAACCTGGAGAGTTGAGACCCATGGAATGGGTACCATGCAATATGACTTCAAAGGTTCTGCATTGGCTCACCGAACCTCACCAATCCTATCACTACTGCGCTTATGCCACTGTACGCAGGCTTGATTCTCTTTCGGAGACATATAAATCCATAGGTTTTAAGATTCTTCCTAGTCAGGTATATTCTTTGACGTTTAATATGGGGTGTTGAGTCCACTTCGTTGAGCAAGGAGTAGCTCTTGTCTATTACATATTTGGCTTATGGAACGGTATCTGTGCTAATTTCAATCTCTGGTTTTATGCAGCACCACAACTCACCTTTCCCCTTAAGCAAGCATAAGTTGGTTTTCTACATTTGAGACCTTGTTCTGTTTTGTAATTCAGTTCCTGTGTAGCCAAGTTTATATTCCGTGTATTAGTGATATCTTATGATGTTTCTTTTTCTGTGTGACTTATCTCACTTAGAATCATCGTACCTGAATCCACTCATTATGCTGCTATGGGCCTGATGACATAGATTTCATTGCTGAGTGATATTGCATTGTACGTAAGTACCACAACTTCTTTATCCATTTTTCGCTTTCTGTGATATTGAACTTGTACCGTAAACGAGGTTCTTGTAAACACAGCCGTCCCAAACTTTGGGGTGGCTGTGTCTTTTTGATTTTAATTTCCCTAAGCTATACGACCATAAGTGGAAGTGCCCTAGGCTCTGTTGCTTTGTTTTTTACATGTTTCAGGAAACACCATACACTTCTCCAGAGTGGCTGTTGGCAATTTACATCCCGCCCATCAGCATAACAAGGCTCCCAGTTCTCCATGGCCTGTCCGGCCTTTCTGGATTTTTCACTTTTTTCAGATGGCCCTTTTGACTGGGGGGCAGTGAGACTTCATTGTAGTGCAGATTTCCTTTGCAAGCTTGCTTGGTTGGCCAAAAAGGGCGTATGCGTTTTTTCCTGAATATATTCAGGAAAAAACGCATACGCCCTTTTTGGCCAAGTGCATCATTGTGGACATTCTGTCTCTTTTCCTATGCTTTACATGCAATTCCAGTCTACCTCCTGAAATCGGATTCCTGCAATTCTGCCCCGCTTTCGAGTCCTCTTGGCAGCCTTACTTCAATATATTTTTGGACGATAGCTGTCATTTTTAACTCTGCAGGTTTGTGAATTACAGTGCCCCTGAGCTCCTTTCTTCAACTCGCTTTCTTGTGAGCTGGCCGCAACACCGCAGGATTGCTTCAGGCCCTAGTGTGGTTCCGGCATGGCATGCTGAGCCTTTGGTTAATTCCTCTTCCTGGTGGGTAATGAGAGTTAAATTTGCCCGTCCAGACACCTCCATCTAGTCTCTCATTGGTTCTCCCTATTCCTGTTCATTTTCCGCAGAAATTGCAAACTGGGCCAAACAGGAGGTTAAAGGCACTGACTCTCCAAGTGGGGAGAGTGTTAGTAAAGCGTCTGGAATGTTGCACCCGAGTACCAGGGGATGAAATCTGACACATTTGAACACGTTTCCCGATCACACGGTGGATCATACTCTGGGTTCCACATGCATGTTTTAGCTGAAGGAAGAATCCCTTAAACCTGGAGAGTTGAGACCCATGGAATGGGTACCATGCAATATGACTTCAAAGGTTCTGCATTGGCTCACCGAACCTCACCAATCCTATCACTGCTGCGCTTATGCCACTGTACACACGCTTGATTCTCTTTCGGAGACATATAAATCCATAGATTTTAAGATTCTTCCTAGACAGGTATATTCTTAGACGTTTAATATGGGGTGTTGAGTCCTCTTCGTTGAGCAAGGAGTAGCTCTTGTCTATTACATATTTGGATTATGGAACGGTATCTGTGCTAATTTCAATCTCTGGTTTTATGCAGCACCCCAACTCACCTTTCCCCTTAAGCAAGCATAAGTTGGTTTTCTACATTTGAGACCCTGTTCTGTTTTGTAATTCAGTTCCTGTGTAGCCAAGGTAACATTCCATGTAGTAGTGATATCTTATGATGTTTCTTTTTCTGTGTGACTTATTTCACTTAGAATCATCGTACCTGAATCTACTCATTATGCTGCTACGGGCCTGATGATATACATTTCATTGCTGAGTGATATTGCATTGTACGTAAGTACCACAAATTCTTTATCCATTCTTGGCTTTCTGTGATATTGAACTTGTACCGTAAACGAGGTTCTTGTAAACAGAGCCGTCCCAAACTTTATGGTGGCTGTGTGTTTTTGATTTTAATTTCCCTAAGCTATATGACCATAAGTGGAAGTGCCCTAGGCTCTGTTGCTTTGTTTTGTAGATGTTTCAGGAAACACCATACACTTCTCCAGAGAGGCTATTGGCAATTTACATCCCGCCCATCAGCATAACAAGGCTCCCAGTTCTCCATGGCCTGTCCTGCCTTTCTGGATTTTATACTTTTTTCAGATGGCCCTTTTGACCGGGGGGCAGTGAGACTTCATTGTAGTGCAGATTTCCTTTGCAAGCTTGCTTGGTTGGCCAAAAAGGGCGTATGCGTTTTTTCCTGAATATATTCAGGAAAAAACGCATACGCCCTTTTTGGCCAAGTGCATCATTGTGGACGTTCTGCCTCTTTTCCTATGCTTTACATGCAATTCCAGTCTACCTCCTGAAATCGGTTTCCTGCAATTCTGCCCCACTTTCAAGTCCTCTTGGCAGCCTTACTTCAATATATTTTTGGACGATAGCTGTCATTTATAACTCTGCAGGTTTGTGAATTACAGTGCCCCTGAGCTCCTTTCTTCAACTCGCTTTCTTGTGAGCTGGCCGCAACACCGCAGCATGGCTTCAGGCCCTAGTGTGGTTCCGGCATGGCACGCTGAGCCTTTGGTTAATTCCTCTTCCTGGTGGGAAATGAGAGTTAAATTTGCCCGTCCAGACACCTCCAGCTAGTCTCTCATTGGTTCTCCCTATTTCTGTTCATTTTCCGCAGAAATTGCAAACTGGGCCAAACAGGAGGTTAAAGGCACTGACTCTCCAAGTGGGGAGAGTGTTAGTAAAGCGTCTGGAATGTTGCACCCGAGTACCAGGGGACGAAATCTGACACATTTGAACACGTTTCCCGATCACACGGTGGATCATACTCTGGGTTCCACATGCATGTTTTAGCTGAAGGAAGAATCCCTTAAACCTGGAGATTTGAGACCCATGGAATGGGTACCATGCAATATGACTTCAAAGGGTCTGCATTTGCTCACCGAACCTCACCAATCCTATTACTGCTGCATTTATGCCTCTGTAGACACGCTTGATTCTCTTTCGGAGACATATAAATCCATAGGTTTTAAGATTCTTACTAGTCAGGTATATTCTTAGGCATTTAATATGGGGTGTTGAGTCCATTTTGTTGAGCAAGGAGTAGCTCTTGTCTATTACCTATTTGGCTTATGGAATGGTATCTGTGCTAATTTCAATCTCTGGTTTTATGCAGAACCCCAACTCACCTTTCCCCTTAAGCAAGCATAAGTTGGTTTTCTACATTTGAGATCCTGTTCTGTTTTGTAATTCAGTTCCTGTGTAGCCAAGTTTACATTCCGTGTATTAGTGATATCTTATGATGTTTCTTTTTCTGTGTGACTTATTTCACTTAGAATCATCGTACCTGAATCCACTCATTATGCTGCTACGGGCCTGATGACATAGATTTCATTCCTGAGTGATATTGCATTGTACGTAAGTACCACAACTTCTTTATCAATTTTTCACTTTCTGCGATATTGAACTTGTACCATAAACGAGATTCTTGTAAACAGAGCCGGCCCAAACTTTGGGGTAGCTGTGTCTTTTTGATTTTAATTTCCCTAAGCTATAGGACCATAAGTGGAAGTGCCCTAGGCTCTGTTGCTTTGTTTTTTAGATGTTTCAGGAAACACCATACAGTTCTCCAGAGTGGCTGTTGGCAATTTACATCCCGCCCATCAGCATAACAAGGCTCCCAGTTCTCCATGGCCTGTCCTGCCTTTCTGGATTTTATACTTTTTTCAGATGGCCCTTTTGACCGGGGGGCAGTGAGACTTCATTGTAGTGCAGATTTCCTTTGCAAGCTTGCTTGGTTGGCCAAAAAGGGCGTATGCGTTTTTTCCTGAATATATTCAGGAAAAAACGCATACGCCCTTTTTGGCCAAGTGCATCATTGTGGACGTTCTGCCTCTTTTCCTATGCTTTACATGCAATTCCAGTCTACCTCCTGAAATCGGATTCCTGCAATTCTGCCCCGCTTTCAAGTCCTCTTGGCAGTCTTACTTCAATATATTTTTGGACGATAGCTGTCATTTTTAACTCTGCAGGTTTGTGAATTACAGTGCCCCTGAGCTCCTTTCTTCAACTCGCTTTCTTGTGAGCTGGCCGCAACACCGCAGGATTGCTTCAGGCCCTAGTGTGGTTCCGGCATGGCACGTTGAGCCTTTGGTTAATTCCTCTTCCTGGTGGGAAATGAGAGTTAAATTTGCCCGTCCAGACACCTCCAGCTAGTCTCTCATTGGTTCTCCCTATTCCTGTTCATTTTCTGCAGAAATTGCAAACTGGGTCAAACAGGAGGTTAAAGGCACTGACTCTCCAAGTGGGGAGAGCTTTAGTAAAGCGTCTGGAATGTTGCACCCGAGTACCAGGGGACAAAAACTGAGACACATTTGAACACGTTTCCCGATCACACGGTGGATCATACTCTGGGTTCCACATGCATGTTTTAGCTGAAGGAAGAATCCCTTAAACCTGGAGAGTTGAGACCCATGGAATGGGTACCATTCAATATGACTTCAAAGGTTCTGCATTGGCTCACCGAACCTCACCAATCCTATCACTGCTGCGCTTATGCCACTGTACACACGCTTGATTCTCTTTCGGAGACATATAAATCCATAGATTTTAAGATTCTTACTAGTCAGGTATATTCTTAGACGTTTAATATGGGGTGTTGAGTCCTCTTCGTTGAGCAAGGAGTAGCTCTTGTCTATTACATATTTGGCTTATGGAACGGTATCTGTGCTAATTTCAATCTCTGGTTTTATGCAGCACCCCAACTCACCTTTCCCCTTAAGCAAGCATAAGTTGGTTTTCTACATTTGAGACCTTGTTCTGTTTTGTAATTCAGTTCCTGTGTAGCCAAGTTTACATTCCGTGTATTAGTGATATCTTATGATGTTTCTTTTTCTGTGTGACTTATCTCACTTAGAATCATCGTACCTGAATCCACTCATTATGCTGCTATGGGCCTGATGACATAGATTTCATTGCTGAGTGATATTGCATTGTACGTAAGTACCACAACTTCTTTATCCATTTTTCGCTTTCTGTGATATTGAACTTGTACCGTAAACGAGGTTCTTGTAAACAGAGCCGTCCCAAACTTTGGGGTGGCTGTGTCTTTTTGATTTTAATTTCCCTAAGCTATACGACCATAAGTGGAAGTGCCCTAGGCTCTGTTGCTTTGTTTTTTAGATGTTTCAGGAAACACCATACACTTCTCCAGACTGGCTGTTGGCAATTTACATCCCGCCCATCAGCATAACAAGGCTCCCAATTCTCCATGAGCTGTCCTGCCTTTCTGGATTTTACACTTTTTTCAGATGGCCCTTTTGACTGGGGGGCAGTGAGACTTCATTGTACTGCAGATTTCCTTTGCAAGCTTGCTTGGTTGGCCAAAAAGGGCGTATGCGTTTTTTCCTGAATATATTCAGGAAAAAACGCATACGCCCTTTTTGGCCAAGTGCATCATTGTGGACGTTCTGCCTCTTTTCCTATGCTTTACATGCAATTCCAGTCTACCTCCTGAAATCGGATTCCTGCAATTCTGCCCCGCTTTCGAGTCCTCTTGGCAGCCTTACTTCAATATATTTTTGGACGATAGCTGTCATTTATAACTCTGCAGGTTTGTGAATTACAGTGCCCCTGAGCTCCTTTCTTCAACTCGCTTTCTTGTGAGCTGGCCGCAACACCGCAGGATTGCTTCAGGCCCTAGTGTGGTTCCGGTATGGCACGCTGAGCCTTTGGTTAATTCCTCTTCCTGGTGGGAAATGAGAGTTAAATTTACCCGTCCAGACACCTCCAGCTAGTCTCTCATTGGTTCTCCCTATTCCTGTTCATTTTCCACAGAAATTGCAAACTGGGCCAAACAGGAGGTTAAAGGCACTGACTCTCCAAGTGGGGAGAGTTTTAGTAAAGCGTCTGGAATGTTGCACCCGAGTACCAGGGGACAAAAACTGAGACACATTTGAACACGTTTCCCGATCACACGGTGGATCATACTCTGGGTTCCACATGCATGTTTTAGCTGAAGGAAGAATCCCTTAAACCTGGAGAGTTGAGACCCATGGAATGGGTACCATGCAATATGACTTCAAAGGTTCTGCATTGGCTCACCGAACCTCACCAATCCTATCACTGCTGCGCTTATGCCACTGTACACACGCTTGATTCTCTTTCGGAGACATATAAATCCATAGATTTTAAGATTCTTCCTAGTCAGGTATATTCTTAGACGTTTAATATGGGGTGTTGAGTCCTCTTCGTTGAGCAAGGAGTAGCTCTTGTCTATTACATATTTGGATTATGGAACGGTATCTGTGCTAATTTCAATCTCTGGTTTTATGCAGCACCCCAACTCACCTTTCCCCTTAAGCAAGCATAAGTTGGTTTTCTACATTTGAGACCCTGTTCTGTTTTGTAATTCAGTTCCTGTGTAGCCAAGGTAACATTCCATGTAGTAGTGATATCTTATGATGTTTCTTTTTCTGTGTGACTTATTTCCCTTAGAATCATCGTACCTGAATCTACTCATTATGCTGCTACGGGCCTGATGATATACATTTCATTGCTGAGTGATATTGCATTGTACGTAAGTACCACAAATTCTTTATCCATTCTTGGCTTTCTGTGATATTGAACTTGTACCGTAAACGAGGTTCTTGTAAACAGAGCCGTCCCAAACTTTATGGTGGCTGTGTGTTTTTGATTTTAATTTCCCTAAGCTATACGACCATAAGTGGAAGTGCCCTAGGCTCTGTTGCTTTGTTTTGTAGATGTTTCAGGAAACACCATACACTTCTCCAGAGAGGCTATTGGCAATTTACATCCCGCCCATCAGCATAACAAGGCTCCCAGTTCTCCATGGCCTGTCCTGCCTTTCTGGATTTTATACTTTTTTCAGATGGCCCTTTTGACCGGGGGGCAGTGAGACTTCATTGTAGTGCAGATTTCCTTTGCAAGCTTGCTTGGTTGGCCAAAAAGGGCGTATGCGTTTTTTCCTGAATATATTCAGGAAAAAACGCATACGCCCTTTTTGGCCAAGTGCATCATTGTGGACGTTCTGCCTCTTTTCCTATGCTTTACATGCAATTCCAGTCTACCTCCTGAAATCGGTTTCCTGCAATTCTGCCCCACTTTCAAGTCCTCTTGGCAGCCTTACTTCAATATATTTTTGGACGATAGCTGTCATTTATAACTCTGCAGGTTTGTGAATTACAGTGCCCCTGAGCTCCTTTCTTCAACTCGCTTTCTTGTGAGCTGGCCGCAACACCGCAGCATGGCTTCAGGCCCTAGTGTGGTTCCGGCATGGCACGCTGAGCCTTTGGTTAATTCCTCTTCCTGGTGGGAAATGAGAGTTAAATTTGCCCGTCCAGACACCTCCAGCTAGTCTCTCATTGGTTCTCCCTATTTCTGTTCATTTTCCGCAGAAATTGCAAACTGGGCCAAACAGGAGGTTAAAGGCACTGACTCTCCAAGTGGGGAGAGTGATAGTAAAGCGACTGGAATGTTGCACCCGAGTACCAGGGGACGAAAACTGAGACACATTTGAACACGTTTCCCGATCACACGGTGGATCATACTCTGGGTTCCACATGCATGTTTTAGCTGAAGGAAGAATCCCTTAAACCTGGAGAGTTGAGACCCATGGAATGGGTACCATGCAATATGACTTCAAAGGGTCTGCATTTGCTCACCGAACCTCAACAATCCTATCACTGCTGCATTTATGCCGCTGTACACACGCTTGATTCTCTTTCGGAGACATATAAATCCATAGGTGTTAAGATTCTTACTAGTCAGGTATATTCTTAGGCATTTAATATGGGGTGTTGAGTCCACTTCGTTGAGCAAGGAGTAGCTCTTGTCTATTACCTATTTGGCTTATGGAACGGTATCTGTGCTAATTTCAATCTCTGGTTTTATGCAGCACCCCAACTCACCTTTCCCCTTAAGCAAGCATAAGTTGGTTTTCTACATTTGAGATCCTGTTCTGTTTTGTAATTCAGTTCCTGTGTAGCCAAGTTTACATTCCGTGTATTAGTGATATCTTATGATGTTTCTTTTTCTGTGTGACTTATCTCACTTAGAATCATCGTACCTGAATCCACTCATTATGCTGCTATGGGCCTGATGACATAGATTTCATTCCTGAGTGATATTGCATTGTACGTAAGTACCACAACTTCTTTATCCATTTTTCACTTTCTGCGATATTGAACTTGTACCATAAACGAGATTCTTGTAAACAGAGCCGGCCCAAACTTTGGGGTGGCTGTGTCTTTTTGATTTTAATTTCCCTAAGCTATAGGACCATAAGTGGAAGTGCCCTAGGCTCTGTTGCTTTGTTTTTTAGATGTTTCAGGAAACACCATACACTTCTCCAGAGTGGCTGTTGGCAATTTACATCCCGCCCATCAGCATAACAAGGCTCCCAGTTCTCCATGGCCTGTCCTGCCTTTCTGGATTTTATACTTTTTTCAGATGGCCCTTTTGACCGGGGGGCAGTGAGACTTCATTGTACTGCAGATTTCCTTTGCAAGCTTGCTTGGTTGGCCAAAAAGGGCGTATGCGTTTTTTCCTGAATATATTCAGGAAAAAACGCATACGCCCTTTTTGGCCAAGTGCATCATTGTGGACGTTCTGCCTCTTTTCCTATGCTTTACATGCAATTCCAGTCTACCTCCTGAAATCGGTTCCCTGCAATTCTGCCCCGCTTTCAAGTCCTCTTGGCAGCCTTACTTCAATATATTTTTGGACGATAGCTGTCATTTTTAACTCTGCAGGTTTGTGAATTACAGTGCCCCTGAGCTCCTTTCTTCAACTCGCTTTTTTGTGAGCTGGCCGCAACACCGCAGCATTGCTTCAGGCCCTAGTGTGGTTCCGGCATGGCACGCTGAGCCTTTGGTTAATTCCTCTTCCTGGTGGGAAATGAGAGTTAAATTTGCCCATCCAGACACCTCCAGCTAGTCTCTCATTGGTTCTCCCTATTCCTGTTCATTTTCCGCAGAAATTGCAAACTGGGCCAAACAGGAGTTTAAAGGCACTGACTCTCCAAGTGGGGAGAGTTTTAGTAAAGTGTCTGGAATGTTGCACCCGAGTACCAGGGGACGAAAACTGAGACACATTTGAACACGTTTCCCGATCACACGGTGGATCATACTCTGGGTTCCACATGCATGTTTTAGGTGAAGGAAGAATCCCTTAAACCTGGAGAGTTGAGACCCATGGAATGGGTACCATGAAATATGACTTCAAAGGGTCTGCATTGGCTCACCGAACCTCACCAATCCTATCACTGCTGCGTTTATGCCGCTGTACACACGCTTGATTCTCTTTTGGAGACATATAAATCCATAGGATTTAAGATTCTTACTAGTCAGGTGTATTCTTAGGCGTTTTATATGAGATGTAGAGTCCACTTCGTTGAGCAAGGAGTAGCTCTTGTCTATTACATATTTGGCTTATGGAACGGTATCTGTGCTAATTTAAATCTCTGGTTTTATGCAGCACCCCAACTCACCTTTCCCTTTAAGCAAGCATAAGTTGGTTTTCTACATTTGAGATCCTGTTCTGTTTTGTAATTCAGTTTCTGTGTAGGCAAGTTTACATTCCTTGTAGTAGTGATATCTTATGATGTTTCTTTTTCTGTGTGACTTATTTCACTTAGAATCATCGTACCTGAATCCACTCATTATGCTGCTACGGGCCTGATGCTATAGATTTCATTGCTGAGTGATATTGCATTGTACGTAAGTACCACAAATTCTTTATCCATTTTTCAGTTTCTGTGTTATTGAACTTGTACCGTAAACGAGGTTCTTGTAAACAGAGCTGTCCCAAACTTTGGGGTGGCTGTGTCTTTTTGATTTTAATTTCCCTAAGCTATAGGACCATAAGTGGAAGTGCCCTAGGCTCTGTTGCTTTGTTTTTTAGATGTTTCAGGAAACACCATACAGTTCTCCAGAGTGGCTGTTGGCAATTTACATCCCGCCCATCAGCATAACAAGGCTCCCAGTTCTCCATGGCCTGTCCTGCCTTTCTGGATTTTATACATTTTTCAGATGGCCCTTTTGACTGGGGAGCAGTGAGACTTCATTGTAGTGCAGATTTCCTTTGCAAGCTTGCTTGGTTGGTCAAAAAGGGCGTATGCGTTTTTTCCTGAATATATTCAGGAAAAAACGCATACGCACTTTTTGGCCAAGTGCATCATTGTGGACGTTCTGCCTCTTTTCCTATGCTTTACATGCAATTCCAGTCTACCTCCTGAAATCGGTTTCCTGCAATTCTGCCCCGCTTTCAAGTCCTCTTGGCAGCCTTACTTCAATATATTTTTGGACGATAGCTGTCATTTATAACTCTGCAGGTTTGTGAATTACAGTGCCCCTGAGCTCCTTTCTTCAACTCGCTTTCTTGTGAGCTGGCCGCAACACCGCAGGATTGCTTCAGGCCCTAGTGTGGTTCCGGCATGGCACGCTGAGCCTTTGGTTAATTCCTCTTCCTGGTGGGAAATGAGAGTTAAATTTGCCCGTCCAGACACCTCCAGCTAGTCTCTCATTGGTTCTCCCTATTCCTGTTCATTTTCCGCAGAAATGGCAAACTGGGCCAAACAGGAGTTTAAAGGCACTGACTCTCCAAGTGGGGAGAGTGTTAGTAAAGCGACTGGAATGTTGCACCCGAGTACCAGTGGACGAAACCTGAGATACATTTGAACACGTTTCCCGATCACATGGTGGATCATACTCTGGGTTCCACATGCATGTTTTAGCTGAAGGAAGAATCCCTTAAACCTGGAGAGTTGAGACCCATGGAATGGGAACCATGCAATATGACTTCAAAGGTTCTGCATTGGCTCACCGAACCTCACCAATCCTATCACTGCTGCGCTTATGCCACTGTACACACGCTTGATTCTCTTTCGGAGACATATAAATCCATAGATTTTAAGATTCTTACTAGTCAGGTATATTCTTAGACGTTTAATATGGGGTGTTGAGTCCTCTTCGTTGAGCAAGGAGTAGCTCTTGTCTATTACATATTTCGCTTATGGAACGGTATCCGTGCTAATTTCAATCTCTGGTTTTATGCAGCACCCCAACTCACCTTTCCCCTTAAGCAAGCATAAGTTGGTTTTCTACATTTGAGACCTTGTTCTGTTTTGTAATTCAGTTCCTGTGTAGCCAAGTTTACATTCCGTGTATTAGTGATATCTTATGATGTTTCTTTTTCTGTGTGACTTATCTCACTTAGAATCATCGTACCTGAATCCACTCATTATGCTGCTATGGGCCTGATGACATAGATTTCATTGCTGAGTGATATTGCATTGTACGTAAGTACCACAACTTCTTTATCCATTTTTCGCTTTCTGTGATATTGAACTTGTACCGTAAACGAGGTTCTTGTAAACAGAGCCGTCCCAAACTTTGGGGTGGCTGTGTCTTTTTGATTTTAATTTCCCTAAGCTATACGACCATAAGTGGAAGTGCCCTAGGCTCTGTTGCTTTGTTTTTTAGATGTTTCAGGAAACACCATACACTTCTCCAGAGTGGCTGTTGGCAATTTACATCCCGCCCATCAGCATAACAAGGCTCCCAATTATCCATGAGCTGTCCTGCCTTTCTGGATTTTACACTTTTTTCGGATGGCCCTTTTGACTGGGGGGCAGTGAGACTTCATTGTACTGCAGATTTCATTTGCAAGCTTGCTTGGTTGGCCAAAAAGGGCGTATGCGTTTTTTCCTGAATATATTCAGGAAAAAACGCATACGCCCTTTTTGGCCAAGTGCATCATTGTGGACGTTCTGCCTCTTTTCCTATGCTTTACATGCAATTCCAGTCTACCTCCTGAAATCGGATTCCTGCAATTCTGCCCCGCTTTCGAGTCCTCTTGGCAGCCTTACTTCAATATATTTTTGGATGATAGCTGTCATTTATAACTCTGCAGGTTTGAGAATTACAGTGCCCCTGAGCTCCTTTCTTCAACTCGCTTTCTTGTGAGCTGGCCGCAACACCGCAGGATTGCTTCAGGCCCTAGTGTGGTTCCGGTATGGCACGCTGAGCCTTTGGTTAATTCCTCTTCCTGGTGGGAAATGAGAGTTAAATTTGCCCGTCCAGACACCTCCAGCTAGTCTCTCATTGGTTCTCCCTATTCCTGTTCATTTTCCACAGAAATTGCAAACTGGGCCAAACAGGAGGTTAAAGGCACTGACTCTCCAAGTGGGGAGAGTTTTAGTAAAGCGTCTGGAATGTTGCACCCGAGTACCAGGGGACAAAAACTGAGACACATTTGAACACGTTTCCCGATCACACGGTGGATCATACTCTGGGTTCCACATGCATGTTTTAGCTGAAGGAAGAATCCCTTAAACCTGGAGAGTTGAGACCCATGGAATGGGTACCATGCAATATGACTTCAAAGGTTCTGCATTGGCTCACCGAACCTCACCAATCCTATCACTGCTGCGCTTATGCCACTGTACACACGCTTGATTCTCTTTCGGAGACATATAAATCCATAGATTTTAAGATTCTTCCTAGTCAGGTATATTCTTAGACGTTTAATATGGGGTGTTGAGTCCTCTTCGTTGAGCAAGGAGTAGCTCTTGTCTATTACATATTTGGATTATGGAACGGTATCTGTGCTAATTTCAATCTCTGGTTTTATGCAGCACCCCAACTCACCTTTCCCCTTAAGCAAGCATAAGTTGGTTTTCTACATTTGAGACCCTGTTCTGTTTTGTAATTCAGTTCCTGTATAGCCAAGGTAACATTCCATGTAGTAGTGATATCTTATGATGTTTCTTTTTCTGTGTGACTTATTTCACTTAGAATCATCGTACCTGAATCCACTCATTATGCTGCTTCGGGCCTGATGATATACATTTCATTGCTGAGTGATATTGCATTGTACGTAAGTACCACAAATTCTTTATCCATTCTTGGCTTTCTGTGATATTGAACTTGTACCGTAAACGAGGTTCTTGTAAACAGAGCCGTCCCAAACTTTATGGTGGCTGTGTCTTTTTGATTTTAATTTCCCTACGCTATACGACCATAAGTGGAAGTGCCCTAGGCTCTGTTGCTTTGTTTTGTAGATGTTTCAGGAAACACCATACACTTCTCCAGAGAGGCTATTGGCAATTTACATCCCGCCCATCAGCATAACAAGGCTCCCAGTTCTCCATGGCCTGTCCTGCCTTTCTGGATGTTATACTTTTTTCAGATGGCCCTTTTGACCGGGGGGCAGTGAGACTTCATTGTAGTGCAGATTTCCTTTGCAAGCTTGCTTGGTTGGCCAAAAAGGGCGTATGCGTTTTTTCCTGAATATATTCAGGAAAAAACGCATACGCCCTTTTTGGCCAAGTGCATCATTGTGGACGTTCTGCCTCTTTTCCTATGCTTTACATGCAATTCCAGTCTACCTCCTGAAATCGGTTTCCTGCAATTCTGCCCCACTTTCAAGTCCTCTTGGCAGCCTTACTTCAATATATTTTTGGACGATAGCTGTCATTTATAACTCTGCAGGTTTGTGAATTACAGTGCCCCTGAGCTCCTTTCTTCAACTCGCTTTCTTGTGAGCTGGCCGCAACACCGCAGCATGGCTTCAGGCCCTAGTGTGGTTCCGGCATGGCACGCTGAGCCTTTGGTTAATTCCTCTTCCTGGTGGGAAATGAGAGTTAAATTTGCCCGTCCAGACACCTCCAGCTAGTCTCTCATTGGTTCTCCCTATTTCTGTTCATTTTCCGCAGAAATTGCAAACTGGGCCAAACAGGAGGTTAAAGGCACTGACTCTCCAAGTGGGGAGAGTGTTAGTAAAGCGACTGGAATGTTGCACCCGAGTACCAGGGGACGAAAACTGAGACACATTTGAACACGTTTCCCGATCACACGGTGGATCATACTCTGGGTTCCACATGCATGTTTTAGCTGAAGGAAGAATCCCTTAAACCTGGAGAGTTGAGACCCATGGAATGGGTACCATGCAATATGACTTCAAAGGGTCTGCATTTGCTCACCGAACCTCACCAATCCTATCACTGCTGCATTTATGCCGCTGTACACACGCTTGATTCTCTTTCGGAGACATATAAATCCATAGGTGTTAAGATTCTTACTAGTCAGGTATATTCTTAGGCATTTAATATGGGGTGTTGAGTCCACTTCGTTGAGCAAGGAGTAGCTCTTGTCTATTACCTATTTGGCTTATGGAATGGTATCTGTGCTAATTTCAATCTCTGGTTTTATGCAGCACCCCAACTCACCTTTCCCCTTAAGCAAGCATAAGTTGGTTTTCTACATTTGAGATCCTGTTCTGTTTTGTAATTCAGTTCCTGTGTAGCCAAGTTTACATTCCGTGTATTAGTGATATCTTATGATGTTTCTTTTTCTGTGTGACTTATTTCACGTAGAATCATCGTACCTGAATCCACTCATTATGCTGCTACGGGCCTGATGACATAGATTTCATTCCTGAGTGATATTGCATTGTACGTAAGTACCACAACTTCTTTATCCATTTTTCACTTTCTGCGATATTGAACTTGTACCATAAACGAGATTCTTGTAAACAGAGCCGGCCCAAACTTTGGGGTGGCTGTGTCTTTTTGATTTTAATTTCCCTAAGCTATAGGACCATAAGTGGAAGTGCCCTAGGCTCTGTTGCTTTGTTTTTTAGATGTTTCAGGAAACACCATACACTTCTCCAGAGTGGCTGTTGGCAATTTACATCCCGCCCATCAGCATAACAAGGCTCCCAGTTCTCCATGGCCTGTCCTGCCTTTCTGGATGTTATACTTTTTTCCGATGGCCCTTTTGACCGGGGGGCAGTGAGACTTCATTGTAGTGCAGATTTCCTTTGCAAGCTTGCTTGGTTGGCCAAAAAGGGCGTATGCGTTTTTTCCTGAATATATTCAGGAAAAAACGCATACGCCCTTTTTGGCCAAGTGCATCATTGTGGACGTTCTGCCTCTTTTCCTATGCTTTACATGCAATTCCAGTCTACCTCCTGAAATCGGTTTCCTGCAATTCTGCCCCGCTTTCAAGTCCTCTTGGCAGCCTTACTTCAATATATTTTTGGACGATAGCTGTCATTTTTAACTCTGCAGGTTTGTGAATTACAGTGCCCCTGAGCTCCTTTCTTCAACTCGCTTTTTTGTGAGCTGGCCGCAACACCGCAGCATTGCTTCAGGCCCTAGTGTGGTTCCGGCATGGCACGCTGAGCCTTTGGTTAATTCCTCTTCCTGGTGGGAAATGAGAGTTAAATTTGCCCATCCAGACACCTCCAGCTAGTCTCTCATTGGTTCTCCCTATTTCTGTTCATTTTCCGCAGAAATTGCAAACTGGGCCAAACAGGAGGTTAAAGGCACTGTCTCTCCAAGTGGGGAGAGTGTTAGTAAAGCGTCTGGAATGTTGCACCCGAGTACCAGGGGACAAAAACTGAGACACATTTGAACACGTTTCCCGATCACACGGTTGATCATACTCTGGGTTCCACATGCATGTTTTAGCTGAAGGAAGAATCCCTTAAACCTGGAGAGTTGAGACCCATGGAATGGCTACCATGCAATATGACTTCAAAGGGTCTGCATTTGCTCATCAAACCTCACCAATCCTATCACTGCTGCGTTTATGCCGCTGTACACATGCTTGATTCTCTTTTGGAGACATATAAATCCATAGGTTTTAAGATTATTACTAGTCAGGTATATTCTTAGGCGATTAATATGGGTTGTAGAGTCCACTTTGTTGAGCAAGGAGTAGCTCTTGTCTATTACATATTTGGCTTATGGAATGGTATCTGTGCTAATTTCAATCTCTGGTTTTATGCAGAACCCCAACTCACCTTTCCCCTTAAGCAAGCATAAGTTGGTTTTCTACATTTGAGACCGTGTTCTGTTTTGTAATTCAGTTTCTGTGTAGCCAAGTTTACATTCCGTGTAGTAGTGATATCTTATGATGTTTCTTTTTCTGTGTGACTTATCTCACTTAGAATCATCGTACCTGAATCCACTCATTATGCTGCTACGGGCCTGATGATATAGATTTCATTGCTGAGTGATATTGCATTGTACGTAAGTACCACAAAATCTTTGTCAATTTTTCACTTTCTGTGATATTGAACTCGTATTGTAAACGAGGTTCTTGTAAACAGAGCCGTCCCAAACTTTGGGGTGGCTGTGTCTTTTTGATTTTAATTTCCCTAAGCTATAGGACCATAAGTGGAAGTGCCCTAGGCTCTGTTGCTTTGTTTTTTAGATGTTTCAGGAAACACCATACACTTCTCCAGAGTGGCTGTTGGCAATTTACATCCCGCCCATCAGCATAACAAGGCTCCCAGTTCTCCATGGCCTGTCCTGCCTTTCTGGATTTTACACTTTTTTCAGATGGCCCTATTGACCGGGGGGCAGTGAGACTTCATTGTAGTGCAGATTTCCTTTGCAAGCTTGCTTGGTTGGCCAAAAAGGGCGTATGCGTTTTCTCCTGAATATATTCAGGAAAAAACGCATACGCCCTTTTTGGCCAAGTGCATCATTGTGGACGTTCTGCCTCTTTTCCTATGCTTTACATGCAATTCCAGTCTACCTCCTGAAATCGGTTTCCAACAATTCTGCCCCGCTTTCAAGTCCTCTTGGTACCCTTACTTCAATATATTTTTGGACGATAGCTGTCATTTTTAACTCTGCAGGTTTGTGAAATACAGTGCCCCTGAGCTCCTTTCTTCAACTCGCTTTCTTGTGAGCTGGCCGCAACACCGCAGGATTGCTTCAGGACATAGGGTGGTTCCGGAATGGCACGCTGAGCCTTTGTTTAATTCCTCTTCCTGGTGGGAAATGAGAGTTAAATTTGCCCGTCCAGACACCTCCAGCTAGTCTCTCATTGGTTCTCCCTATTCCTGTTCATCTTCCGCAGAAATTGCGAACTGGGCCAAACAGGAGGTTAAAGGCACTGACTCTCCAAGTGGGGAGAGTGTTAGTAAAGCATCTGGAATGTTGCACCCGAGTACCAGCGGACGAAAACTGACACATTTGAACACGTTTTCCGATCACACGGTGGATCATACTCTGGGTTCCACATGCATGTTTTAGCTTAAGGAAGAATCCCTTAAACCTGGAAAGTTGAGACCCAAGGAATAGGTACCACGCAATATGACTTCAAAGGGTCTGCATTTGCTCACCGAACGTCACCAATCCTATCACTGCTGCGCTTATGCCGCTGTACACACGCTTGATTCTCTTTCGGAGACAAATAAGTCCATAGGTTTTAAGATTCTTACTAGTCAGGTATATTCTTAGGCGTTTAATATGGGGTGCTGTGTCCTCTTCGTTGAGCAAGGAGTAGATCTTGTCTATTACATATTTGGCTTGTGGAACGGTATCTGTGCTAATTTCAATCTCTGGTTTTATGCAGCACCCCAACTCACCTTTCCCCTTAAGCAAGCATAAGTTGGTTTTCTACATTTGACACCCTGTTCTGTTTTGTAATTCAGTTCCTGTGTAGCCAAGTTTACATTCCGTGTAGTAGTGATATCTTATGATGTTTCTTTTTCTGTGTGACTTATCTTACTTAGAATCATCGTACCTGAATCCACTCATTATGCTGTTACGGGCCTGATGACATACATTTCATTGCTGAGTGATATTGCATTGTACGTAAGTACCACAACTTCTTTATCCATTTTTCGCTTTCTGTGATATAGAACTTGTACCGTAAACGAGGTTCTTGTAAACAGAGCTGTCCCAAACTTTGGGGTGACTGTGTCTTTTTTATTTTAATTTCCCTAAGCTATAGGACCATAAGTGGAAATGTCCTAGGCTCTGTTGCTTTGTTTTTTAGATGTTTCAGGAAACACCATACACTACTCCAGAGTGGCTGTTGGCAATTTACATCCCGCCCATCAGCATAACAAGGCTCCCAGTTCTCCATGGCCTGTCCTGCCTTTCTGGATGTTACACTTTTTTCAGATGGCCCTTTTGACCGGGGGGCAGTGAGACTTCATTGTAGTGCAGATTTCTTTGCAAGCTTGCTTGGTTGGCCAAAAAGGGCGTATGCGTTTTTTCCTGAATATATTCAGGAAAAAACGCATACGCCCTTTTTGGCCAAGTGCATCATTGTGGACGTTCTGCCTCTTTTCCTATGCTTTACATGCAATTCCAGTCTACCTCCTGAAACCGGTTTCCTGCAATTCTGCCCCGCTTTCAAGTCCTCTTGGCAGCCTTACTTCAATATATTTTTGGACGATAGCTGTCATTTATAACTCTGCAGGTTTGTGAATTACAGTGCCCCTGAGCTCCTTTCTTCAACTCGCTTTCTTGTGAGCTGGCCGCAACACCGCAGCATTGCTTCAGGCCCTAGTGTGGTTCCGGCATGGCATGCTGAGCCTTTGGTTAATTCCTCTTCCTGGTGGGAAATGAGAGTTAAATTTGCCCGTCCAGACACCTCCAGCTAGTCTCTCATTGGTTCTCCCTATTCCTGTTCATTTTCCGCAGAAATTGCAAACTGGGCCAAACAGGAGGTTAAAGGCACTGACTCTCCAAGTGGGGAGAGTGTTAGTAAAGCGTCTGGAATGTTGCACCCGAGTACCAGGGGACGAAACCTTAGACACATTTGAACACGTTTCCCGATCACACGGTGGATCATACTCTGGGTTCCACATGCATGTTTTAGCTGAAGGAAGAATCCCTTAAACCTGGAGAGTTGAGACCCATGGAATGGGTACCATGCAATATGACTTCAAAGGGTCTGCATTTGCTCACCGAACCTCACCAATCCTATCACTGCTGCGTTTATGCCGCTGTACACACGCTTGATTCTCTTTCGGAGACATAGAAATCCATAGGTTTTAAGATTCTTACTAGTCAGGTATATTCTTAGGCGTTTAATATGGGGTGTTGATTCCACTTGGTTGAGAAAGGAGTAGCTCTTGTCTATTACATATTTGGCTTATGGAACGGTATCTGTGCTAATTTCAATCTCTGGTTTTATGCAGCACCCCAATTCACCTTTCCCCTTAAGAAAGCATAAGTTGGTTTTCTACATTTGAGACCCTGTTCTGTTTTGTAATTCTGTTCCTGTGTAGCCAAGTTTACATTCCGTGTATTAGTGATATCTTATGATGTTTCTTTTTCTGTGTGACTTATCTCACTTAGAATCATCGTACCTGAATCCACTCATTATGCTGCTATGGGCCTGATGACATAGATTTCATTGCTGAGTGATATTGCATTGTACGTACCTACCACAACTTCTTTATCCATTTTTCACTTTCTGTGATATTGAACTCGAACTGTAAACGAGGTTCTTGTAAACAGAGCCGTCCCAAACTTTGGGGTGGCTGTGTCTTTTTGATTTTAATTTCCCTAAGCTATAGGACCATAAGTGGAAGTGCCCTAGGCTCTGTTGCTTTGTTTTGTAGATGTTTCAGGAAACACCATACACTTCTCCAGAGTGGCTGTTGGCAATTTGCATCCCGCCCATCAGCATAACAAGGCTCCCAGTTCTCCATGGCCTGTCCTGCCTTTCTGGATTTTATACTTTTTTCAGATGGCCCTTTTGACCGTGTTGCAGTGAGACTTCATTGTAGTGCAGATTTCCTTTGGAAGCTTGCTTGGTTGGCCCAAAAGTGCGTATGCGTTTTTTCCTGAATATATTCAGGAAAAAACGCATACGCCCTTTTTGGCCAAGTGCATCATTGTGGACGTTCTGCCTCTTTTCCTATGCTTTACATGCAATTCCAGTCTACCTCCTGAAATCGGTTTTCTGCAATTCTGCCCCGCTTTCAAGTCCTCTTGGCAGCCTTACTTCAATATATTTTTGGACGATAGCTGTCATTTATAACTCTGCAGTTTTGTGAATTACAGAGCCTCTGAGCTCCTTTCTTCAACTTGCTTTCTTGTGAGCTGGCTGCAAGACCACAGCATTGCTTCAGGCCCTAGTGTGGTTCCGGCATGGCACGCTGAGCCTTTGGTTAATTCCTCTTCCTGGTGGGAAATGAGAGTTAAATTTGTCCGTCCAGACACCTCCAGCTAGTCTCTCATTGGTTCTCCCTATTCCTGTTCATTTTCCGCAGAAATTGCAAACTGGGCCAAACAGGAGGTTAAAGGCACTGACTCTCCAAGTGGGGAGAGTGTTAGTAAAGCGTCTGGAATGTTGCACCCGAGTACCAGGGGACGAAACCTGAGACACATTTGAACACTTTTCCCAATAACACGGTGGATCATACTCTGGGTTCCACATGCATGTTTTAGCTGAAGGAAGAATCCCTTAAACCTGGAGAGTTGAGACCCATGGAATGGGTACCATGCAATATAAATTCAAAGGTTCTGCATTGGCTCACCGAACCTCACCAATCTTATCACTGCTGCGCTTTTGCCACTGTACACACGCTTGATTCTCTTTCGGAGACATATAAATCCATAGATTTTAAGATTCTTACTAGTCAGGTATATTCTTAGACGTTTAATATGGGGTATTCAGTCCTCTTCGTTGAGCAAAGACTAGCTCTTGTCTATTACATATTTGGCTTATGGAACGGTATCTGTGCTAATTTCAATCTCTGGTTTTATGCAGCACCCCAACTCACCTTTCCCCGTAAGCAAGAATAAGTTGGTTTTCTACATTTGAGACCCTGTTCTGTTTTGTAATTCAGTTCCTGTGTAGCCAAGTTTACATTCCGTGTAGTAGTGATATCTTATGATGTTTCTTTTTCTGTGTGACTTATCTCACTTAGAATCATCGTACCTGAATCCACTCATTATGCTGCTATGGGCCTGATGATATAGATTTCATTGCTGAGTGATATTGCATTGTACGTAAGTACCACAACTTCTTTATCCATTTTTCACTTTCTGTGATATTGAACTTGTACTGTAAACGAGGTTCTTGTAAACAGAGCCGTCCCAAACTTTGGGGTGGCTGTGTCTTTTTGATTTTAATTTCCCTAAGCTATAGGACCATAAGTGGAAGTGCCCTAGGCTCTGTTGCTTTGTTTTTTAGATGTTTCAGGAAACACCATACACTTCTCCAGAGTGGCTGTTGGCAATTTACATCCCGCCCATCAGCATAACAAGGCTCCCAATTCTCCATGGCCTGTCCTGCCTTTCTGGATTTTACACTTTTTTCCGATGGCCCTTTTGACCGGGGGCCAGTGAGACTTCATTGTAGTGCAGATTTCCTTTGCAAGCTTGCTTGGTTGGCCAAAAAGGGCGTATGCGTTTTTTCCTGAATATATTCAGGAAAAAACGCATACGCCCTTTTTGGCCAAGTGCATCATTGTGGACGTTCTGCCTCTTTTCCTATGCTTTACATGCAATTCCAGTCTACCTCCTGAAATCGGATTCCTGCAATTCTGCCCCGCTTTCAAGTCCTCTTGGCAGCCTTACTTCAATATATTTTTGGACGATAGCTGTCATTTTTAACTCTGCAGGTTTGTGAATTACAGTGTCCCTGAGCTCCTTTCTTCAACTCGCTTTCTTGTGAGCTGGCCGCAACACCGCAGGATTGCTTCAGGCCCTAGTGTGGTTCTGGGATGGCACGCTGAGCCTTTGGTTAATTCCTCTTCCTGGTGGGAAATGAGAGTTAAATTTGCCCGTCCAGACACCTCCAGCTAGTCTCTCATTGGTTCTCCCTATTCCTGTTCATTTTCCGCAGAAATTGCAAACTGGGTCAAACAGGAGGTTAAAGGCACTGACTCTCCAAGTGGGGAGAGTTTTAGTAAAGCGTCTGGAATGTTGCACCCGAGTACCAGGGGACAAAAACTGAGACACATTTGAACACGTTTCCCGATCACACGGTGGATCATACTCTGGGTTCCACATGCATGTTTTAGCTGAAGGAAGAATCCCTTAAACCTGGAGAGTTGAGACCCATGGAATGGGTACCATTCAATATGACTTCAAAGGTTCTGCATTGGCTCACCGAACCTCACCAATCCTATCACTGCTGCGCTTATGCCACTGTACACACGCTTGATTCTCTTTCGGAGACATATAAATCCATAGATTTTAAGATTCTTACTAGTCAGGTATATTCTTAGAAGTTTAATATGGGGTGTTGAGTCCTCTTCGTTGAGCAAGGAGTAGCTCTTGTCTATTACATATTTGGCTTATGGAACGGTATCTGTGCTAATTTCAATCTCTGGTTTTATGCAGCACCCCAACTCACCTTTCCCCTTAAGCAAGCATAAGTTGGTTTTCTACATTTGAGACCTTGTTCTGTTTTGTAATTCAGTTCCTGTGTAGCCAAGTTTACATTCCGTGTATTAGTGATATCTTATGATGTTTCTTTTTCTGTGTGACTTATCTCACTTAGAATCATCGTACCTGAATCCACTCATTATGCTGCTATGGGCCTGATGACATAGATTTCATTGCTGAGTGATATTGCATTGTACGTAAGTACCACAACTTCTTTATCCATTTTTCGCTTTCTGTGATATTGAACTTGTACCGTAAACGAGGTTCTTGTAAACAGAGCCGTCCCAAACTTTGGGGTGGCTGTGTCTTTTTGATTCTAATTTCCCTAAGCTATACGACCATAAGTGGAAGTGCCCTAGGCTCTGTTGCTTTGCTTTTTAGATGTTTCAGGAAACACCATACACTTCTCCAGAGTGGCTGTTGGCAATTTACATCCCGCCCATCAGCATAACAAGGCTCCCAATTCTCCATGAGCTGTCCTGCCTTTCTGGATTTTACACTTTTTTCAGATGGCCCTTTTGACTGGGGGGCAGTGAGACTTCATTGTACTGCAGATTTCCTTTGCAAGCTTGCTTGGTTGGCCAAAAAGGGCGTATGCGTTTTTTCCTGAATATATTCAGGAAAAAACGCATACGCCCTTTTTGGCCAAGTGCATCATTGTGGACGTTCTGCCTCTTTTCCTATGCTTTACATGCAATTCCAGTCTACCTCCTGAAATCGGATTCCTGCAATTCTGCCCCGCTTTCAAGTCCTCTTGGCAGCCTTACTTCAATATATTTTTGGACGATAGCTGTCATTTTTAACTCTGCAGGTTTGTGAATTACAGTGCCCCTGAGCTCCTTTCTTCAACTCGCTTTCTTGTGAGCTGGCCGCAACACCGCAGGATTGCTTCAGGCCCTAGTGTGGTTCCGGCATGGCATGCTGAGCCTTTGGTTAATTCCTCTTCCTGGTGGGAAATGAGAGTTAAATTTGCCCGTCCAGACACCTCCAGCTAGTCTCTCATTGGTTCTCCCTATTCCTGTTCATTTTCCGCAGAAATTGCAAACTGGGCCAAACAGGAGGTTAAAGGCACTGACTCTCCAAGTGGGGAGAGTGTTAGTAAAGCGTCTGGAATGTTGCACCCGAGTACCAGGGGACGAAATCTGACACATTTGAACACGTTTCCCGATCACACGGTGGATCATACTCTGGGTTCCACATGCATGTTTTAGCTGAAGGAAGAATCCCTTAAACCTGGAGAGTTGAGACCCATGGAATGGGTACCATGCAATATGACTTCAAAGGGTCTGCATTTGCTCACCGAACCTCACCAATCCTATTACTGCTGCATTTATGCCTCTGTAGACACGCTTGATTCTCTTTCGGAGACATATAAATCCATAGGTTTTAAGATTCTTACTAGTCAGGTATATTCTTAGGCATTTAATATGGGGTGTTGAGTCCACTTCGTTGAGCAAGGAGTAGCTCTTGTCTATTACCTATTTGGCTTATGGAATGGTATCTGTGCTAATTTCAATCTCTGGTTTTATGCAGAACCCCAACTCACCTTTCCCCTTAAGCAAGCATAAGTTGGTTTTCTACATTTGAGATCCTGTTCTGTTTTGTAATTCAGTTCCTGTGTAGCCAAGTTTACATTCCGTGTATTAGTGATATCTTATGATGTTTCTTTTTCTGTGTGACTTATTTCACTTAGAATCATCGTACCTGAATCCACTCATTATGCTGCTACGGGCCTGATGACATAGATTTCATTGCTGAGTGATATTGCATTGTACGTAAGTACCACAACTTCTTTATCCATTTTTCACTTTCTGCGATATTGAACTTGTACCATAAACGAGATTCTTGTAAACAGAGCCGGCCCAAACTTTGGGGTGGCTGTGTCTTTTTGATTTTAATTTCCCTAAGCTATAGGACCATAAGTGGAAGTGCCCTAGGCTCTGTTGCTTTGTTTTTTAGATGTTTCAGGAAACACCATACACTTCTCCAGAGTGGCTGTTGGCAATTTACATCCCGCCCATCAGCATAACAAGGCTCCCAGTTCTCCATGGCCTGTCCTGCCTTTCTGGATTTTATACTTTTTTCAGATGGCCCTTTTGACCGGGGGGCAGTGAGACTTCATTGTAGTGCAGATTTCCTTTGCAAGCTTGCTTGGTTGGCCAAAAAGGGCGTATGCGTTTTTTCCTGAATATATTCAGGATAAAACGCATACGCCCTTTTTGGCCAAGTGCATCATTGTGGACGTTCTGCCTCTTTTCCTATGCTTTACATGCAATTCCAGTCTACCTCCTGAAATCGGATTCCTGCAATTCTGCCCCGCTTTCAAGTCCTCTTGGCAGCCTTACTTCAATATATTTTTGGACGATAGCTGTCATTTTTAACTCTGCAGGTTTGTGAATTACAGTGCCCCTGAGCTCCTTTCTTCAACTCGCTTTCTTGTGAGCTGGGCGCAACACCGCAGGATTGCTTCAGGCCCTAGTGTGGTTCCGGCATGGCACGCTGAGCCTTTGGTTAATTCCTCTTCCTGGTGGGAAATGAGAGTTAAATTTGCCCGTCCAGACACCTCCAGCTAGTCTCTCGTTGGTTCTCCCTATTCCTGTTCATTTTCCGCAGAAATTGCAAACTGGGTCAAACAGGAGGTTAAAGGCACTGACTCTCCAAGTGGGGAGAGTTTTAGTAAAGCGTCTGGAATGTTGCACCCGAGTACCAGGGGACAAAAACTGAGACACATTTGAACACGTTTCCCGATCACACGGTGGATCATACTCTGGGTTCCACATGCATGTTTTAGCTGAAGGAAGAATCCCTTAAACCTGGAGAGTTGAGACCCATGGAATGGGTACCATTCAATATGACTTCAAAGGTTCTGCATTGGCTCACCGAACCTCACCAATCCTATCACTGCTGCGCTTATGCCACTGTACACACGCTTGATTCTCTTTCGGAGACATATAAATCCATAGATTTTAAGATTCTTACTAGTCAGGTATATTCTTAGACGTTTAATATGGGGTGTTGAGTCCTCTTCGTTGAGCAAGGAGTAGCTCTTGTCTATTACATATTTGGCTTATGGAACGGTATCTGTGCTAATTTCAATCTCTGGTTTTATGCAACACCCCAACTCACCTTTCCCCTTAAGCAAGCATAAGTTGGTTTTCTACATTTGAGACCTTGTTCTGTTTTGTAATTCAGTTCCTGTGTAGCCAAGTTTACATTCCGTGTATTAGTGATATCTTATGATGTTTCTTTTTCTGTGTGACTTATCTCACTTAGAATCATCGTACCTGAATCCACTCATTATGCTGCTATGGGCCTGATGACATAGATTTCATTGCTGAGTGATATTGCATTGTACATAAGTACCACAACTTCTTTATCCATTTTTCGCTTTCTGTGATATTGAACTTGTACCGTAAACGAGGTTCTTGTAAACAGAGCCGTCCCAAACTTTATGGTGGCTGTGTCTTTTTGATTTTAATTTCCCTAAGCTATACGACCATAAGTGGAAGTGCCCTAGGCTCTGTTGCTTTGTTTTTTAGATGTTTCAGGAAACACCATACACTTCTCCAGAGTGGCTGTTGGCAATTTACATCCCGCCCATCAGCATAACAAGGCTCCCAGTTCTCCATGGCCTGTCCTGCCTTTCTGGATTTTACACTTTTTTCAGATGGCCCTATTGACCGGGGGGCAGTGAGACTTCATTGTAGTGCAGATTTCCTTTGCAAGCTTGCTTGGTTGGCCAAAAAGGGCGTATGCGTTTTTTCCTGAATATATTCAGGAAAAAACGCATACGCCCTTTTTGGCCAAGTGCATCATTGTGGACGTTCTGCCTCTTTTCCTATGCTTTACATGCAATTCCAGTCTACCTCCTGAAATCGGATTCCTGCAATTCTGCCCCGCTTTCAAGTCCTCTTGGCAGCCTTACTTCAATATATTTTTGGACGATAGCTGTCATTTTTAACTCTGCAGGTTTGTGAAATACAGTGCCCCTGAGCTCCTTTCTTCAACTCGCTTTCTTGTGAGCTGGCCGCAACACCGCAGCATTGCTTCAGGACATAGGGTGGTTCCGGAATGGCACGCTGAGCCTTTGTTTAATTCCTCTTCCTGGTGGGAAATGAGAGTTAAATTTGCCCGTCCAGACACCTCCAGCTAGTCTCTCATTGGTTCTCCCTATTCCTGTTCATCTTCCGCAGAAATTGCGAACTGGGCCAAACAGGAGGTTAAAGGCACTGACTCTCCAAGTGGGGAGAGTGTTAGTAAAGCATCTGGAATGTTGCACCCGAGTACCAGCGGACGAAAACTGACACATTTGAACACGTTTTCCGATCACACGGTGGATCATACTCTGGGTTCCACATGCATGTTTTATCTGAAGGAAGAATCCCTTAAACCTGGAAAGTTGAGACCCAAGGAATAGGTACCACGCAATATGACTTCAAAGGGTCTGCATTTGCTCACCGAACGTCACCAATCCTATCACTGCTGCGCTTATGCCGCTGTACACACGCTTGATTCTCTTTCGGAGACAAATAAGTCCATAGGTTTTAAGATTCTTACTAGTCAGGTATATTCTTAGGCGTTTAATATGGGGTGTTGTGTCCTCTTCGTTGAGCAAGGAGTAGATCTTGTCTATTACATATTTGGCTTGTGGAACGGTATCTGTGCTAATTTCAATCTCTGGTTTTATGCAGCACCCCAACTCACCTTTCCCCTTAAGCAAGCATAAGTTGGTTTTCTACATTTGACACCCTGTTCTGTTTTGTAATTCAGTTCCTGTGTAGCCAAGTTTACATTCCGTGTAGTAGTGATATCTTATGATGTTTCTTTTTCTGTGTGACTTATCTTACTTAGAATCATCGTACCTGAATCCACTCATTATGCTGTTACGGGCCTGATGACATACATTTCATTGCTGAGTGATATTGCATTGTACGTAAGTACCACAACTTCTTTATCCATTTTTCGCTTTCTGTGATATAGAACTTGTACCGTAAACGAGGTTCTTGTAAACAGAGCTGTCCCAAATTTTGGGGTGACTGTGTCTTTTTTATTTTAATTTCCCTAAGCTATAGGACCATAAGTGGAAATGTCCTAGGCTCTGTTGCTTTGTTTTTTAGATGTTTCAGGAAACACCATACACTTCTCCAGAGTGGCTGTTGGCAATTTACATCCCGCCCATCAGCATAACAATGCTCCCAGTTCTCCATGGCCTGTCCTGCCTTTCTGGATGTTACACTTTTTTCAGATGGCCCTTTTGACCGGGGGGCAGTGAGACTTCATTGTAGTGCAGATTTCCTTTGCAAGCTTGCTTGGTTGGCCAAAAAGGGCGTATGCGTTTTTTCCTGAATATATTCAGGAAAAAACGCATACGCCCTTTTTGGCCAAGTGCATCATTGTGGACGTTCTGCCTCTTTTCCTATGCTTTACATGCAATTCCAGTCTACCTCCTGAAACCGGTTTCCTGCAATTCTGCCCCGCTTTCAAGTCCTCTTGGCAGCCTTACTTCAATATATTTTTGGACGATAGCTGTCATTTATAACTCTGCAGGTTTGTGAATTACAGTGCCCCTGAGCTCCTTTCTTCAACTCGCTTTCTTGTGAGCTGGCCGCAACACCGCAGCATTGCTTCAGGCCCTAGTGTGGTTCTGGAATGGCATGCTGAGCCTTTGGTTAATTCCTCTTCCTGGTGGGAAATGAGAGTTAAATTTGCCCGTCCAGACACCTCCAGCTAGTCTCTCATTGGTTCTCCCTATTCCTGTTCATTTTCCGCAGAAATTGCAAACTGGGCCAAACAGGAGGTTAAAGGCACTGACTCTCCAAGTGGGGAGAGTGTTAGTAAAGCGTCTGGATGTTGCACCCGAGTACCAGGGGACGAAACCTGAGACACATTTGAACACGTTTCCCGATCACACGGTGGATCATACTCTGGGTTCCAAATGCATGTTTTAGCTGAAGGAAGAATCCCTTAAACCTGGAGAGTTGAGACCCATGGAATGGGTACCATGCAATATGACTTCAAAGGGTCTGCATTTGCTCACCGAACCTCACCAATCCTATCACTGCTGCGTTTATGCCGCTGTACACACGCTTGATTCTCTTTCGGAGACATAGAAATCCATAGGTTTTAAGATTCTTACTAGTCAGGTATATTCTTAGGCGTTTAATATGGGGTGTTGATTCCACTTGGTTGAGAAAGGAGTAGCTCTTGTCTATTACATATTTGGCTTATGGAACGGTATCTGTGCTAATTTCAATCTCTGGTTTTATGCAGCACCCCAACTCACCTTTCCCCTTAAGAAAGCATAAGTTGGTTTTCTACATTTGAGACCCTGTTCTGTTTTGTAATTCTGTTCCTGTGTAGCCATGTTTACATTCCGTGTAGTAGTGATATCTTATGATGTTTCTTTTTCTGTGTGACTTATCTCACTTAGAATCATCGTACCTGAATCCACTCATTATGCTGCTATGGGCCTGATGACATAGATTTCATTGCTGAGTGATATTGCATTGTACGTACCTACCACAACTTCTTTATCCATTTTTCGCTTTCTGTGATATTGAACTTGTACCGTAAACGAGGTTCTTGTAAACAGAGCCGTCCCAAACTTTATGGTGGCTGTGTCTTTTTGATTTTAATTTCCCTAAGCTATACGACCATAAGTGGAAGTGCCCTAGGCTCTGTTGCTTTGTTTTGTAGATGTTTCAGGAAACACCATACACTTCTCCAGAGTGGCTGTTGGCAATTTACATCCCGCCCATCAGCATAACAAGGCTCCCAGTTCTCCATGGCCTGTCCTGCCTTTCTGGATTTTACACTTTTTTCAGATGGCCCTATTGACCGGGGGGCAGTGAGACTTCATTGTAGTGCAGATTTCCTTTGCAAGCTTGCTTGGTTGGCCAAAAAGGGCGTATGCGTTTTTTCCTGAATATATTCAGGAAAAAACGCATACGCCCTTTTTGGCCAAGTGCATCATTGTGGACGTTCTGCCTCTTTTCCTATGCTTTACATGCAATTCCAGTCTACCTCCTGAAATCGGTTTCCTACAATTCTGCCCCGCTTTCAAGTCCTCTTGGTACCCTTACTTCAATATATTTTTGGACGATAGCTGTCATTTTTAACTCTGCAGGTTTGTGAAATACAGTGCCCCTGAGCTCCTTTCTTCAACTCGCTTTCTTGTGAGCTGGCCGCAACACCGCATCATTGCTTCAGGACATAGGGTGGTTCCGGAATGGCACGCTGAGCCTTTGATTAATTCCTCTTCCTGGTGGGAAATGAGAGTTAAATTTGCCCGTCCAGACACCTCCAGCTAGTCTCTCATTGGTTCTCCCTATTCCTGTTCATCTTCCGCAGAAATTGCGAACTGGGCCAAACAGGAGGTTAAAGGCACTGACTCTCCAAGTGGGGAGAGTGTTAGTAAAGCATCTGGAATGTTGCACCCGAGTACCAGCGGACGAAAACTGACACATTTGAACACGTTTTCCGATCACACGGTGGATCATACTCTGGGTTCCACATGCATGTTTTAGCTGAAGGAAGAATCCCTTAAACCTGGAAAGTTGAGACCCAAGGAATAGGTACCACGCAATATGACTTCAAAGGGTCTGCATTTGCTCACCGAACGTCACCAATCCTATCACTGTTGCGCTTATGCCGCTGTACACACGCTTGATTCTCTTTCGGAGACAAATAAGTCCATAGGTTTTAAGATTCTTACTAGTCAGGTATATTCTTAGGCGTTTAATATGGGGTGTTGTGTCCTCTTCGTTGAGCAAGGAGTAGATCTTGTCTATTACATATTTGGCTTGTGGAACGGTATCTGTGCTAATTTCAATCTCTGGTTTTATGCAGCACCCCAACTCACCTTTCCCCTTAAGCAAGCATAAGTTGGTTTTCTACATTTGACACCCTGTTCTGTTTTGTAATTCAGTTCCTGTGTAGCCAAGTTTACATTCCGTGTAGTAGTGATATCTTATGATGTTTCTTTTTCTGTGTGACTTATCTTACTTAGAATCATCGTACCTGAATCCACTCATTATGCTGTTACGGGCCTGATGACATACATTTCATTGCTGAGTGATATTGCATTGTACGTAAGTACCACAACTTCTTTATCCATTTTTCGCTTTCTGTGATATAGAACTTGTACCGTAAACGAGGTTCTTGTAAACAGAGCTGTCCCAAACTTTGGGGTGACTGTGTCTTTTTTATTTTAATTTCCCTAAGCTATAGGACCATAAGTGGAAATGTCCTAGGCTCTGTTGCTTTGTTTTTTAGATGTTTCAGGAAACACCATACACTTCTCCAGAGTGGCTGTTGGCAATTTACATCCCGCCCATCAGCATAACAAGGCTCCCAGTTCTCCATGGCCTTTCCTGCCTTTCTGGATGTTACACTTTTTTAAGATGGCCCTTTTGACCGGGGGGCAGTGAGACTTCATTGTAGTGCAGATTTCCTTTGCAAGCTTGCTTGGTTGGCCAAAAAGGGCCTATGCGTTTTTTCCTGAATATATTCAGGAAAAAACGCATACGCCCTTTTTGGCCAAGTGCATCATTGTGGACGTTCTGCCTCTTTTCCTATGCTTTACATGCAATTCCAGTCTACCTCCTGAAACCGGTTTCCTGCAATTCTGCCCCGCTTTCAAGTCCTCTTGGCAGCCTTACTTCAATATATTTTTGGACGATAGCTGTCATTTATAACTCTGCAGGTTTGTGAATTACAGTGCCCCTGAGCTCCTTTCTTCAACTCGCTTTCTTGTGAGCTGGCCGCAACACCGCAGCATTGCTTCAGGCCCTAGTGTGGTTCCGGAATGGCATGCTGAGCCTTTGGTTAATTTCTCTTCCTGGTGGGAAATGAGAGTTAAATTTGCCCGTCCAGACACCTCCAGCTAGTCTCTCATTGGTTCTCCCTATTCCTGTTCATTTTCCGCAGAAATTGCAAACTGGGCCAAACAGGAGGTTAAAGGCACTGACTCTCCAAGTGGGGAGAGTGTTAGTAAAGCGTCTGGAATGTTGCACCCGAGTACCAGGGGACGAAACCTGAGACACATTTGAACACGTTTCCCGATCACACGGTGGATCATACTCTGGGTTCCAAATGCATGTTTTAGCTGAAGGAAGAATCCCTTAAACCTGGAGAGTTGAGACCCATGGAATGGGTACCATGCAATATGACTTCAAAGGGTCTGCATTTGCTCACCGAACCTCACCAATCCTATCACTGCTGCGTTTATGCCGCTGTACACACGCTTGATTCTCTTTCGGAGACATAGAAATCCATAGGTTTTAAGATTCTTACTAGTCAGGTATATTCTTAGGCGTTTAATATGGGGTGTTGATTCCACTTGGTTGAGAAAGGAGTAGCTCTTGTCTATTACATATTTGGCTTATGGAACGGTATCTGTGCTAATTTCAATCTCTGGTTTTATGCAGCACCCCAACTCACCTTTCCCCTTAAGAAAGCATAAGTTGGTTTTCTACATTTGAGACCCTGTTCTGTTTTGTAATTCTGTTCCTGTGTAGCCAAGTTTACATTCCGTGTAGTAGTGATATCTTATGATGTTTCTTTTTCTGTGTGACTTATCTCACTTAGAATCATCGTACCTGAATCCACTCATTATGCTGCTATGGGCCTGATGACATAGATTTCATTGCTGAGTGATATTGCATTGTACGTACCTACCACAACTTCTTTATCCATTTTTCACTTTCTGTGATATTGAACTCGAACTGTAAACGAGGTTCTTGTAAACAGAGCCGTCCCAAACTTTGGGGTGGCTGTGTCTTTTTGATTTTAATTTCCCTAAGCTATAGGACCATAAGTGGAAGTGCCCTAGGCTCTGTTGCTTTGTTTTGTAGATGTTTCAGGAAACACCATACACTTCTCCAGAGTGGCTGTTGGCAATTTGCATCCCGCCCATCAGCATAACAAGGCTCCCAGTTCTCCATGGCCTGTCCTGCCTTTCTGGATTTTATACTTTTTTCAGATGGCCCTTTTGACCGGGTGGCAGTGAGACTTCATTGTAGTGCAGATTTCCTTTGCAAGCTTGCTTGGTTGGCCCAAAAGGGCGTATGCGTTTTTTCCTGAATATATTCAGGAAAAAACGCATACGCCCTTTTTGGCCAAGTGCATCATTGTGGACGTTCTGCCTCTTTTCCTATGCTTTACATGCAATTCCAGTCTACCTCCTGAAATCGGTTTTCTGCAATTCTGCCCCGCTTTCAAGTCCTCTTGGCAGCCTTACTTCAATATATTTTTGGACGATAGCTGTCATTTATAACTCTGCAGTTTTGTGAATTACAGAGCCTCTGAGCTCCTTTCTTCAACTTGCTTTCTTGTGAGCTGGCTGCAAGACCGCAGCATTGCTTCAGGCCCTAGTGTGGTTCCGGCATGGCACGCTGAGCCTTTGGTTAATTCCTCTTCCTGGTGGGAAATGAGAGTTAAATTTGTCCGACCAGACACCTCCAGCTAGTCTCTCATTGGTTCTCCCTATTCCTGTTCATTTTCTGCAGAAATTGCAAACTGGGCCAAACAGGAGGTTAAAGGCACTGACTCTCCAAGTGGGGAGAGTGTTAGTAAAGCGTCTGGAATGTTGCACCCGAGTACCAGGGGACGAAACCTGAGACACATTTGAACACTTTTCCCAATAACACGGTGGATCATACTCTGGGTTCCACATGCATGTTTTAGCTGAAGGAAGAATCCCTTAAACCTGGAGAGTTGAGACCCATGGAATGGGTACCATGCAATATGACTTCAAAGGGTCTGCATTTGCTCACCGAACCTCACCAATCTTATTAGTGCTGCATTTATGCCTGTGTAGACACGCTTGATTCTCTATCGGAGACATATAAATCCATAGGTTTTAAGATTCTTACTAGTCAGGTATATTCTTAGGCATTTAATATGGGGTGTTGAGTCCACTTTGTAGAGCAAGGAGTAGCTCTTGTCTATTACCTATTTGGCTTATGGAATGGTATCTGTGCTAATTTCAATCTCTGGTTTTATGCAGCACCCCAACTCACCTTTCCCCTTAAGCAAGCATAAGTTGGTTTTCTACATTTGAGATCCTGTTCTGTTTTGTAATTCAGTTCCTGTGTAGCCAAGTTTACATTCCGTGTATTAGTGATATCTTATGATGTTTCTTTTTCTGTGTGACTTATTTCACTTAGAATCATCGTACCTGAATCCACTCATTATGCTGCTATGGGCCTGATGACATAGATTTCTTTCCTGAGTGATATTGCATTGTACGTAAGTACCACAACTTCTTTATCCATTTTTCACTTTCTGCTATATTGAACTTGTACCATAAACGAGATTCTTGTAAACAGAGCCGGCCCAAACTTTGGGGTGGCTGTGTCTTTTTGATTTTAATTTCCCTAAGCTATAGGACCATAAGTGGAAGTGCCCTAGGCTCTGTTGCTTTGTTTTTTAGATGTTTCAGGAAACACCATACACTTCTCCAGAGTGGCTGTTGGCAATTTACATCCCGCCCATCAGCATAACAAGGCTCCCAGTTCTCCATGGCCTGTCCTGCCTTTCTGGATTTTATACTTTTTTCAGATGGCCCTTTTGACCGGGGGGCAGTGAGACTTCATTGTAGTGCAGATTTCCTTTGCAAGCTTGCTTGGTTGGCCAAAAAGGGCGTATGCGTTTTTTCCTGAATATATTCAGGAAAAAACGCATACGCCCTTTTTGGCCAAGTGCATCATTGTGGACGTTCTGCCTCTTTTCCTATGCTTTACATGCAATTCCAGTCTACCTCCTGAAATCGGATTCCTGCAATTCTGCCCCGCTTTCAAGTCCTCTTGGCAGCCTTACTTCAATATATTTTTGGACGATAGCTGTCATTTTTAACTCTGCAGGTTTGTGAAATACAGTGCCCCTGAGCTCCTTTCTTCAACTCGCTTTCTTGTGAGCTGGCCGCAACACCGCAGCATTGCTTCAGGACATAGGGTGGTTCCGGAATGGCACGCTGAGCCTTTGTTTAATTCCTCTTCCTGGTGGGAAATGAGAGTTAAATTTGCCCGTCCAGACACCTCCAGCTAGTCTCTCATTGGTTCTCCCTATTCCTGTTCATCTTCCGCAGAAATTGCGAACTGGGCCAAACAGGAGGTTAAAGGCACTGACTCTCCAAGTGGGGAGAGTGTTAGTAAAGCATCTGGAATGTTGCACCCGAGTACCAGCGGACGAAAACTGACACATTTGAACACGTTTTCCGATCACACGGTGGATCATACTCTGGGTTCCACATGCATGTTTTATCTGAAGGAAGAATCCCTTAAACCTGGAAAGTTGAGACCCAAGGAATAGGTACCACGCAATATGACTTCAAAGGGTCTGCATTTGCTCACCGAACGTCACCAATCCTATCACTGCTGCGCTTATGCCGCTGTACACACGCTTGATTCTCTTTCGGAGACAAATAAGTCCATAGGTTTTAAGATTCTTACTAGTCAGGTATATTCTTAGGCGTTTAATATGGGGTGTTGTGTCCTCTTCGTTGAGCAAGGAGTAGATCTTGTCTATTACATATTTGGCTTGTGGAACGGTATCTGTGCTAATTTCAATCTCTGGTTTTATGCAGCACCCCAACTCACCTTTCCCCTTAAGCAAGCATAAGTTGGTTTTCTACATTTGACACCCTGTTCTGTTTTGTAATTCAGTTCCTGTGTAGCCAAGTTTACATTCCGTGTAGTAGTGATATCTTATGATGTTTCTTTTTCTGTGTGACTTATCTTACTTAGAATCATCGTACCTGAATCCACTCATTATGCTGTTACGGGCCTGATGACATACATTTCATTGCTGAGTGATATTGCATTGTACGTAAGTACCACAACTTCTTTATCCATTTTTCGCTTTCTGTGATATAGAACTTGTACCGTAAACGAGGTTCTTGTAAACAGAGCTGTCCCAAATTTTGGGGTGACTGTGTCTTTTTTATTTTAATTTCCCTAAGCTATAGGACCATAAGTGGAAATGTCCTAGGCTCTGTTGCTTTGTTTTTTAGATGTTTCAGGAAACACCATACACTTCTCCAGAGTGGCTGTTGGCAATTTACATCCCGCCCATCAGCATAACAATGCTCCCAGTTCTCCATGGCCTGTCCTGCCTTTCTGGATGTTACACTTTTTTCAGATGGCCCTTTTGACCGGGGGGCAGTGAGACTTCATTGTAGTGCAGATTTCCTTTGCAAGCTTGCTTGGTTGGCCAAAAAGGGCGTATGCGTTTTTTCCTGAATATATTCAGGAAAAAACGCATACGCCCTTTTTGGCCAAGTGCATCATTGTGGACGTTCTGCCTCTTTTCCTATGCTTTACATGCAATTCCAGTCTACCTCCTGAAACCGGTTTCCTGCAATTCTGCCCCGCTTTCAAGTCCTCTTGGCAGCCTTACTTCAATATATTTTTGGACGATAGCTGTCATTTATAACTCTGCAGGTTTGTGAATTACAGTGCCCCTGAGCTCCTTTCTTCAACTCGCTTTCTTGTGAGCTGGCCGCAACACCGCAGCATTGCTTCAGGCCCTAGTGTGGTTCCGGAATGGCATGCTGAGCCTTTGGTTAATTTCTCTTCCTGGTGGGAAATGAGAGTTAAATTTGCCCGTCCAGACACCTCCAGCTAGTCTCTCATTGGTTCTCCCTATTCCTGTTCATTTTCCGCAGAAATTGCAAACTGGGCCAAACAGGAGGTTAAAGGCACTGACTCTCCAAGTGGGGAGAGTGTTAGTAAAGCGTCTGGAATGTTGCACCCGAGTACCAGGGGACGAAACCTGAGACACATTTGAACACGTTTCCCGATCACACGGTGGATCATACTCTGGGTTCCAAATGCATGTTTTAGCTGAAGGAAGAATCCCTTAAACCTGGAGAGTTGAGACCCATGGAATGGGTACCATGCAATATGACTTCAAAGGGTCTGCATTTGCTCACCGAACCTCACCAATCCTATCACTGCTGCGTTTATGCCGCTGTACACACGCTTGATTCTCTTTCGGAGACATAGAAATCCATAGGTTTTAAGATTCTTACTAGTCAGGTATATTCTTAGGCGTTTAATATGGGGTGTTGATTCCACTTGGTTGAGAAAGGAGTAGCTCTTGTCTATTACATATTTGGCTTATGGAACGGTATCTGTGCTAATTTCAATCTCTGGTTTTATGCAGCACCCCAACTCACCTTTCCCCTTAAGAAAGCATAAGTTGGTTTTCTACATTTGAGACCCTGTTCTGTTTTGTAATTCTGTTCCTGTGTAGCCAAGTTTACATTCCGTGTAGTAGTGATATCTTATGATGTTTCTTTTTCTGTGTGACTTATCTCACTTAGAATCATCGTACCTGAATCCACTCATTATGCTGCTATGGGCCTGATGACATAGATTTCATTGCTGAGTGATATTGCATTGTACGTACCTACCACAACTTCTTTATCCATTTTTCACTTTCTGTGATATTGAACTCGAACTGTAAACGAGGTTCTTGTAAACAGAGCCGTCCCAAACTTTGGGGTGGCTGTGTCTTTTTGATTTTAATTTCCCTAAGCTATAGGACCATAAGTGGAAGTGCCCTAGGCTCTGTTGCTTTGTTTTGTAGATGTTTCAGGAAACACCATACACTTCTCCAGAGTGGCTGTTGGCAATTTGCATCCCGCCCATCAGCATAACAAGGCTCCCAGTTCTCCATGGCCTGTCCTGCCTTTCTGGATTTTATACTTTTTTCAGATGGCCCTTTTGACCGGGTGGCAGTGAGACTTCATTGTAGTGCAGATTTCCTTTGCAAGCTTGCTTGGTTGGCCCAAAAGGGCGTATGCGTTTTTTCCTGAATATATTCAGGAAAAAACGCATACGCCCTTTTTGGCCAAGTGCATCATTGTGGACGTTCTGCCTCTTTTCCTATGCTTTACATGCAATTCCAGTCTACCTCCTGAAATCGGTTTTCTGCAATTCTGCCCCGCTTTCAAGTCCTCTTGGCAGCCTTACTTCAATATATTTTTGGACGATAGCTGTCATTTATAACTCTGCAGTTTTGTGAATTACAGAGCCTCTGAGCTCCTTTCTTCAACTTGCTTTCTTGTGAGCTGGCTGCAAGACCGCAGCATTGCTTCAGGCCCTAGTGTGGTTCCGGCATGGCACGCTGAGCCTTTGGTTAATTCCTCTTCCTGGTGGGAAATGAGAGTTAAATTTGTCCGACCAGACACCTCCAGCTAGTCTCTCATTGGTTCTCCCTATTCCTGTTCATTTTCTGCAGAAATTGCAAACTGGGCCAAACAGGAGGTTAAAGGCACTGACTCTCCAAGTGGGGAGAGTGTTAGTAAAGCGTCTGGAATGTTGCACCCGAGTACCAGGGGACGAAACCTGAGACACATTTGAACACTTTTCCCAATAACACGGTGGATCATACTCTGGGTTCCACATGCATGTTTTAGCTGAAGGAAGAATCCCTTAAACCTGGAGAGTTGAGACCCATGGAATGGGTACCATGCAATATGACTTCAAAGGGTCTGCATTTGCTCACCGAACCTCACCAATCTTATTAGTGCTGCATTTATGCCTGTGTAGACACGCTTGATTCTCTTTCGGAGACATATAAATCCATAGGTTTTAAGATTCTTACTAGTCAGGTATATTCTTAGGCATTTAATATGGGGTGTTGAGTCCACTTTGTAGAGCAAGGAGTAGCTCTTGTCTATTACCTATTTGGCTTATGGAATGGTATCTGTGCTAATTTCAATCTCTGGTTTTATGCAGCACCCCAACTCACCTTTCCCCTTAAGCAAGCATAAGTTGGTTTTCTACATTTGAGATCCTGTTCTGTTTTGTAATTCAGTTCCTGTGTAGCCAAGTTTACATTCCGTGTATTAGTGATATCTTATGATGTTTCTTTTTCTGTGTGACTTATTTCACTTAGAATCATCGTACCTGAATCCACTCATTATGCTGCTATGGGCCTGATGACATAGATTTCATTCCTGAGTGATATTGCATTGTACGTAAGTACCACAACTTCTTTATCCATTTTTCACTTTCTGCTATATTGAACATGTACCATAAACGAGATTCTTGTAAACAGAGCCGGCCCAAACTTTGGGGTGGCTGTGTCTTTTTGATTTTAATTTCCCTAAGCTATAGGACCATAAGTGGAAGTGCCCTAGGCTCTGTTGCTTTGTTTTTTAGATGTTTCAGGAAACACCATACACTTCTCCAGAGTGGCTGTTGGCAATTTACATCCCGCCCATCAGCATAACAAGGCTCCCAGTTCTCCATGGCCTGTCCTGCCTTTCTGGATTTTATACTTTTTTCAGATGGCCCTTTTGACCGGGGGGCAGTGAGACTTCATTGTACTGCAGATTTCCTTTGCAAGCTTGCTTGGTTGGCCAAAAAGGGCGTATGCGTTTTTTCCTGAATATATTCAGGAAAAAACGCATACGCCCTTTTTGGCCAAGTGCATCATTGTGGACGTTCTGCCTCTTTTCCTATGCTTTACATGCAATTCCAGTCTACCTCCTGAAATCGGATTCCTGCAATTCTGCCCCGCTTTCAAGTCCTCTTGGCAGCCTTACTTCAATATATTTTTGGACGATAGCTGTCATTTTTAACTCTGCAGGTTTGTGAATTACAGTGCCCCTGAGCTCCTTTCTTCAACTCGCTTTCTTGTGAGCTGGCCGCAACACCGCAGTATTGCTTCAGGCCCTAGTGTGGTTCCGGCATGGCACGCTGAGCCTTTGGTTAATTCCTCTTCCTGGTGGGAAATGAGAGTTAAATTTGCCCGTCCAGACACCTCCAGCTAGTCTCTCATTGGTTCTCCCTATTCCTGTTCATTTTCCGCAGAAATTGCAAACTGGGTCAAACAGGAGGTTAAAGGCACTGACTCTCCAAGTGGGGAGAGTTTTAGTAAAGCGTCTGGAATGTTGCACCCGAGTACCAGGGGACAAAAACTGAGACACATTTGAACACGTTTCCCGATCACACGGTGGATCATACTCTGGGTTCCACATGCATGTTTTAGCTGAAGGAAGAATCCCTTAAACCTGGAGAGTTGAGACCCATGGAATGGGTACCATTCAATATGACTTCAAAGGTTCTGCATTGGCTCACCGAAACTCACCAATCCTATCACTGCTGCGCTTATGCCACTGTACACACGCTTGATTCTCTTTCAGAGACATATAAATCCATAGATTTTAAGATTCTTACTAGTCAGGTATATTCTTAGACGTTTAATATGGGGTGTTGAGTCCTCTTCGTTGAGCAAGGAGTAGCTCTTGTCTATTACATATTTGGCTTATGGAACGGTATCTGTGCTAATTTCAATCTCTGGTTTTATGCAGCACCCCAACTCACCTTTCCCCTTAAGCAAGCATAAGTTGGTTTTCTACATTTGAGACCTTGTTCTGTTTTGTAATTCAGTTCCTGTGTAGCCAAGTTTACATTCCGTGTATTAGTGATATCTTATGATGTTTCTTTTTCTGTGTGACTTATCTCACTTAGAATCATCATACCTGAATCCACTCATTATGCTGCTATGGGCCTGATGACATAGATTTCATTGCTGAGTGATATTGCATTGTACGTAAGTACCACAACTTCTTTATCCATTTTTCGCTTTCTGTGATATTGAACTTGTACCGTAAACAAGGTTCTTGTAAACAGAGCCGTCCCAAACTTTGGGGTGGCTGTGTCTTTTTGATTTTAATTTCCCTAAGCTATAGGACCATAAGTGGAAGTGCCCTAGCCTCTGTTGCTTTGTTTTTTAGATGTTTCAGGAAACACCATACACTTCTCCAGAGTGGCTGTTGGCAATTTACATCCCGCCCATCAGCATAACAAGGCTCCCAATTCTCCATGAGCTGTCCTGCCTTTCTGGATTTTACACTTTTTTCAGATGGCCCTTTTGACTGGGGGGCAGTGAGACTTCATTGTACTGCAGATTTCCTTTGCAAGCTTGCTTGGTTGGCCAAAAAGGGCGTATGCGTTTTTTCCTGAATATATTCAGGAAAAAACGCATACGCCCTTTTTGGCCAAGTGCATCATTGTGGACGTTCTGCCTCTTTTCCTATGCTTTACATGCAATTCCAGTCTACCTCCTGAAATCGGATTCCTGCAATTCTGCCTCGCTTTCAAGTCCTCTTGGCAGCCTTACTTCAATATATTTTTGGACGATAGCTGTCATTTTTAACTCTGCAGGTTTGTGAATTACAGTGCCCCTGAGCTCCTTTCTTCAACTCGCTTTCTTGTGAGCTGGCCGCAACACTGCAGGATTGCTTCAGGCCCTAGTGTGGTTCCGGCATGGCATGCTGAGCCTTTGGTTAATTCCTCTTCCTGGTGGGAAATGAGAGTTAAATTTGCCCGTCCAGACACCTCCATCTAGTCTCTCATTGGTTCTCCCTATTCCTGTTCATTTTCCGCAGAAATTGCAAACTGGGCCAAACAGGAGGTTAAAGGCACTGACTCTCCAAGTGGGGAGAGTGTTAGTAAAGCGTCTGGAATGTTGCACCCGAGTACCAGGGGACGAAATCTGACACATTTGAACACGTTTCCCGATCACACGGTGGATCATACTCTGGGTTCCACATGCATGTTTTAGCTGAAGGAAGAATCCCTTAAACCTGGAGAGTTGAGACCCATGGAATGGGTACCATGCAATATGACTTCAAAGGGTCTGCATTTGCTCACTGAACCTCACCAATCCTATTACTGCTGCATTTATGCCTCTGTAGACACGCTTGATTCTCTTTCGGAGACATATAAATCCATAGGTTTTAAGATTCTTACTAGTCAGGTATATTCTTAGGCATTTAATATGGGGTGTTGAGTCCATTTTGTTGAGCAAGGAGTAGCTCTTGTCTATTACCTATTTGGCTTATGGAATGGTATCTGTGCTAATTTCAATCTCTGGTTTTATGCAGAACCCCAACTCACCTTTCCCCTTAAGCAAGCATAAGTTGGTTTTCTACATTTGAGATCCTGTTCTGTTTTGTAATTCAGTTCCTGTGTAGCCAAGTTTACATTCCGTGTATTAGTGATATCTTATGATGTTTCTTTTTCTGTGTGACTTATTTCACTTAGAATCATCGTACCTGAATCCACTCATTATGCTGCTATGGGCCTGATGACATAGATTTCATTGCTGAGTGATATTGCATTGTACTTACCTACCACAACTTCTTTATCAATTTTTCACTTTCTGTGATATTGAACTCGAACTGTAAACGAGGTTCTTGTAAACAGAGCCGTCCCAAACTTTGGGGTGGCTGTGTCTTTTTGATTTTAATTTCCCTAAGCTATACGACCATAAGTGGAAGTGCCCTAGGCTCTGTTGCTTTGTTTTTTAGATGTTTCAGGAAACACCATACACTTCTCCAGAGTGGCTGTTGGCAATTTACATCCCGCCCATCAGCATAACAAGGCTCCCAGTTCTCCATGGCCTGTCCTGCCTTTCTGGATTTTATACTTTTTTCCGATGGCCCTTTTGACCGGGGGGCAGTGAGACTTCATTGTAGTGCAGATTTCCTTTGCAAGCTTGCTTGGTTGGCCCAAAAGGGCGTATGCGTTTTTTCCTGAATATATTCAGGAAAAAACGCATACGCCCTTTTTGGCCAAGTGCATCATTGTGGACGTTCTGCCTCTTTTCCTATGCTTTACATGCAATTCCAGTCTACCTCCTGAAATCGGTTTTCTGCAATTCTGCCCCGCTTTCGAGTCCTCTTGGCAGCCTTACTTCAATATATTTTTGGACGATAGCTGTCATTTATAACTCTGCAGTTTTGTGAATTACAGAGCCTCTGAGCTCCTTTCTTCAACTTGCTTTCTTGTGAGCTGGCTGCAAGACCGCAGCATTGCTTCAGGCCCTAGTGTGGTTCCGGCATGGCACGCTGAGCCTTTGGTTAATTCCTCTTCCTGGTGGGAAATGAGAGTTAAATTTGTCCGTCCAGACACCTCCAGCTAGTCTCTCATTGGTTCTCCCTATTCCTGTTCATTTTCCGCAGAAATTGCAAACTGGGCCAAACAGGAGTTTAAAGGCACTGACTCTCCAAGTGGGGAGAGTTTTAGTAAAGCGTCTGGAATGTTGCACCCGAGTACCAGGGGACGAAAACTGAGACACATTTGAACACGTTTCCCGATCACACGGTGGATCATACTCTGGGTTCCCATGCATGTTTTAGGTGAAGGAAGAATCCCTTAAACCTGGAGAGTTGAGACCCATGGAATGGGTACCATGAAATATGACTTCAAAGGGTCTGCATTGGCTCACCGAACCTCACCAATCCTATCACTGCTGCGTTTATGCCGCTGTACACACGCTTGATTCTCTTTTGGAGACATATAAATCCATAGGATTTAAGATTCTTACTAGTCAGGTGTATTCTTAGGCGTTTAATATGAGATGTAGAGTCCACTTCGTTGAGCAAGGAGTAGCTCTTGTCTATTACATATTTGGCTTATGGAACGGTATCTGTGCTAATTTAAATCTCTGGTTTTATGCAGCACCCCAACTCACCTTTCCCCTTAAGCAAGCATTAGTTGGTTTTCTACATTTGAGATCCTGTTCTGTTTTGTAATTCAGTTTCTGTGTAGGCAAGTTTACATTCCTTGTAGTAGTGATATCTTATGATGTTTCTTTTTCTGTGTGACTTATTTCACTTAGAATCATCGTACCTGAATCCACTCATTATGCTGCTACGGGCCTGATGATATAGATTTCATTGCTGAGTGATATTGCATTGTACGTAAGTACCACAAATTCTTTATCCATTTTTCACTTTCTGTGTTATTGAACTTGTACCGTAAACGAGGTTCTTGTAAACAGAGCTGTCCCAAACTTTGGGGTGGCTGTGTCTTTTTGATTTTAATTTCCCTAAGCTATAGGACCATAAGTGGAAGTGCCCTAGGCTCTGTTGCTTTGTTTTTTAGATGTTTCAGGAAACACCATACAGTTCTCCAGAGTGGCTGTTGGCAATTTACATCCCGCCCATCAGCATAACAAGGCTCCCAGTTCTCCATGGCCTGTCCTGCCTTTCTGGATTTTATACATTTTTCAGATGGCCCTTTTGACTGGGGAGCAGTGAGACTTCATTGTAGTGCAGATTTCCTTTGCAAGCTTGCTTGGTTGGTCAAAAAGGGCGTATGCGTTTTTTCCTGAATATATTCAGGAAAAAACGCATACGCCCTTTTTGGCCAAGTGCATCATTGTGGACGTTCTGCCTCTTTTCCTATGCTTTACATGCAATTCCAGTCTACCTCCTGAAATCGGATTCCTGCAATTCTGCCCCGCTTTCAAGTCCTCTTGGCAGCCTTACTTCAATATATTTTTGGACGATAGCTGTCATTTATAACTCTGCAGGTTTGTGAATTACAGTGCCTCTGAGCTCCTTTCTTCAACTCGCTTTCTTGTGAGCTGTCTGCAACACCGCAGCATTGCTTCAGGCCCTAGTGTGGTTCCGGCATGGCACGCTGAGCCTTTGGTTAATTCCTCTTCCTGGTGGGAAATGAGAGTTAAATTTGCCCGTCCAGGCACCTCCAGCTTGTCTCTCATTGGTTCTCCCTATTCCTGTTCATTTTCCGCAGAAATGGCAAACTGGGCCAAACAGGAGGTTAAAGGCACTGACTCTCCAAGTGGGGAGAGTGTTAGTAAAGCGTCTGGAATGTTGCACCCGAGTACCAGGGGACGAAACCTGAGACACATTTGAACACGTTTCCCAATCACACGGTGGATCATACTCTGGGTTCCACATGCATGTTTTAGCTGAAGGAAGAATCCCTTAAACCTGGAGAGTTGAGACCCATGGAATGGGTACCATGCAATATAAATTCAAAGGTTCTGCATTGGCTCACCGAACCTCACCAATCTTATCACTGCTGCGCTTTTGCCACTGTACACACGCTTGATTCTCTTTCGGAGACATATAAATCCATAGATTTTAAGATTCTTACTAGTCAGGTATATTCTTAGACGTTTAATATGGGGTATTCAGTCCTCTTCGTTGAGCAAAGACTAGCTCTTGTCTATTACATATTTGGCTTATGGAACGGTATCTGTGCTAATTTCAATCTCTGGTTTTATGCAGCACCCCAACTCACCTTTCCCCTTAAGCAAGCATAAGTTGGTTTTCTACATTTGAGACCCTGTTCTGTTTTGTAATTCAGTTCCTGTGTAGCCAAGTTTACATTCCGTGTAGTAGTGATATCTTATGATGTTTCTTTTTCTGTGTGACTTATCTCACTTAGAATCATCGTACCTGAATCCACTCATTATGCTGCTACGGGCCTGATGACATAGATTTCATTGCTGAGTGATATTGCATTGTACGTAAGTACCACAACTTCTTTATCCATTTTTCGCTTTCTGCGATATTGAACTTGTACCGTAAACGAGGTTCTTGTAAACAGAGCCGTCCCAAACTTTGGGGTGGCTGTGTCTTTTTGATTTTAATTTCCCTAAGCTATAGGACCATAAGTGGAAGTGCCCTAGGCTCTGTTGCTTTGTTTTGTAGATGTTTCAGGAAACACCATACACTTCTCCAGAGTGGCTGTTGGCAATTTACATCCCGCCCATCAGCATAACAAGGCTCCCATGTCTCCATGGCCTGTCCTGCCTTTCTGGATTTTACACTTTTTTCAGATGGCCCTTTTGACCGGGGGGCAGTGAGACTTCATTGTAGTGCAGATTTCCTTTGCAAGCTTGCTTGGTTGGCCAAAAAGGGCGTATGCGTTTTTTCCTGAATATATTCAGGAAAAAACGCATACGCCCTTTTTGGCCAAGTGCATCATTGTGGACGTTCTGCCTCTTTTCCTATGCTTTACATGCAATTCCAGTCTACCTCCTGAAATCGGTTTCCTGCAATTCTGCCCCGCTTTCGAGTCCTCTTGGCAGCCTTACTTCAATATATTTTTGGACGATAGCTGTCATTTATAACTCTGCAGGTTTGTGAATTACAGTGCCTCTGAGCTCCTTTCTTCAACTCGCTTTCTTGTGAGCTGGCCGCAACATCGCAGGATTGCTTCAGGCCTTAGTGTGGTTCCCGCATGGCACGCTGAGCCTTTGGTTAATTCCTCTTCCTGGTGGGAAATGAGAGTTAAATTTGCCCGTACAGGCACCTCCAGCTAGTCTCTCATTGGTTCTCCCTATTCCTGTTCATTTTCCGCAGAAATTGCAAACTGGGCCAAACAGGAAGTTAAAGGCACTGACTCTCCAAGTGGGGAGAGTGTTAGTAAAGCGTCTGGAATGTTGCACCCGAGTACCAGGGGACGAAACCTGAGACACATTTGAACACGTTTCCCGATCACACGGTGGATCATACTCTGGGTTCCACATGCATGTTTTAGCTGAAGGAAGAATCCCTTAAACCTGGAGAGTTGAGACCCATGGAATGGGTACCATTCAATATGACTTCAAAGGTTCTGCATTGGCTCACCGAACCTCACCAATCCTATCACTGCTGCGCTTATGCCGCTGTACACACGCTTGATTCTCTTTCGGAGACATATAAATCCATAGATTTTAAGATTCTTACTAGTCAGGTATATTCTTAGACGTTTAATATGGGGTGTTGAGTCCTCTTCGTTGAGCAAGGAGTAGCTCTTGTCTATTACATATTTGGCTTATGGAACGGTATCTGTGCTAATTTCAATCTCTGGTTTTATGCAGCACCCCAACTCACCTTTCCCCTTAAGCAAGCATAAGTTGGTTTTCTACATTTGAGACCTTGTTCTGTTTTATAATTCAGTTCCTGTGTAGCCAAGTTTACATTCCGTGTATTAGTGATATCTTATGATGTTTCTTTTTCTGTGTGACTTATCTCACTTAGAATCATCGTACCTGAATCCACTCATTATGCTGCTATGGGCCTGATGACATAGATTTCATTGCTGAGTGATATTGCATTGTACGTAAGTACCACAACTTCTTTATCCATTTTTCGCTTTCTGTGATATTGAACTTGTACCGTAAACGAGGTTCTTGTAAACAGAGCCGTCCCAAACTTTGGGGTGGCTGTGTCTTTTTGATTTTAATTTCCCTAAGCTATACGACCATAAGTGGAAGTGCCCTAGGCTCTGTTGCTTTGTTTTTTAGATGTTTCAGGAAACACCATACACTTCTCCAGAGTGGCTGTTGGCAATTTACATCCCGCCCATCAGCATAACAAGGCTCCCAGTTCTCCATGGCCTGTCCTGCCTTTCTGGATTTTATACTTTTTTCCGATGGCCCTTTTGACCGGGGGGCAGTGAGACTTCATTGTAGTGCAGATTTCCTTTGCAAGCTTGCTTGGTTGGCCCAAAAGGGCGTATGCGTTTTTTCCTGAATATATTCAGGAAAAAACGCATACGCCCTTTTTGGCCAAGTGCATCATTGTGGACGTTCTGCCTCTTTTCCTATGCTTTACATGCAATTCCAGTCTACCTCCTGAAATCGGTTTTCTGCAATTCTGCCCCGCTTTCGAGTCCTCTTGGCAGCCTTACTTCAATATATTTTTGGACGATAGCTGTCATTTATAACTCTGCAGTTTTGTGAATTACAGAGCCTCTGAGCTCCTTTCTTCAACTTGCTTTCTTGTGAGCTGGCTGCAAGACCGCAGCATTGCTTCAGGCCCTAGTGTGGTTCCGGCATGGCACGCTGAGCCTTTGGTTAATTCCTCTTCCTGGTGGGAAATGAGAGTTAAATTTGTCCGTCCAGACACCTCCAGCTAGTCTCTCATTGGTTCTCCCTATTCCTGTTCATTTTCCGCAGAAATTGCAAACTGGGCCAAACAGGAGTTTAAAGGCACTGACTCTCCAAGTGGGGAGAGTTTTAGTAAAGCGTCTGGAATGTTGCACCCGAGTACCAGGGGACGAAAACTGAGACACATTTGAACACGTTTCCCGATCACACGGTGGATCATACTCTGGGTTCCCATGCATGTTTTAGGTGAAGGAAGAATCCCTTAAACCTGGAGAGTTGAGACCCATGGAATGGGTACCATGAAATATGACTTCAAAGGGTCTGCATTGGCTCACCGAACCTCACCAATCCTATCACTGCTGCGTTTATGCCGCTGTACACACGCTTGATTCTCTTTTGGAGACATATAAATCCATAGGATTTAAGATTCTTACTAGTCAGGTGTATTCTTAGGCGTTTAATATGAGATGTAGAGTCCACTTCGTTGAGCAAGGAGTAGCTCTTGTCTATTACATATTTGGCTTATGGAACGGTATCTGTGCTAATTTAAATCTCTGGTTTTATGCAGCACCCCAACTCACCTTTCCCCTTAAGCAAGCATTAGTTGGTTTTCTACATTTGAGATCCTGTTCTGTTTTGTAATTCAGTTTCTGTGTAGGCAAGTTTACATTCCTTGTAGTAGTGATATCTTATGATGTTTCTTTTTCTGTGTGACTTATTTCACTTAGAATCATCGTACCTGAATCCACTCATTATGCTGCTACGGGCCTGATGATATAGATTTCATTGCTGAGTGATATTGCATTGTACGTAAGTACCACAAATTCTTTATCCATTTTTCACTTTCTGTGTTATTGAACTTGTACCGTAAACGAGGTTCTTGTAAACAGAGCTGTCCCAAACTTTGAGGTGGCTGTGTCTTTTTGATTTTAATTTCCCTAAGCTATAGGACCATAAGTGGAAGTGCCCTAGGCTCTGTTGCTTTGTTTTTTAGATGTTTCAGGAAACACCATACAGTTCTCCAGAGTGGCTGTTGGCAATTTACATCCCGCCCATCAGCATAACAAGGCTCCCAGTTCTCCATGGCCTGTCCTGCCTTTCTGGATTTTATACATTTTTCAGATGGCCCTTTTGACTGGGGAGCAGTGAGACTTCATTGTAGTGCAGATTTCCTTTGCAAGCTTGCTTGGTTGGTCAAAAAGGGCGTATGCGTTTTTTCCTGAATATATTCAGGAAAAAACGCATACGCCCTTTGTGGCCAAGTGCATCATTGTGGACGTTCTGCCTCTTTTCCTATGCTTTACATGCAATTCCAGTCTACCTCCTGAAATCGGATTCCTGCAATTCTGCCCCGCTTTCAAGTCCTCTTGGCAGCCTTACTTCAATATATTTTTGGACGATAGCTGTCATTTATAACTCTGCAGGTTTGTGAATTACAGTGCCTCTGAGCTTCTTTCTTCAACTCGCTTTCTTGTGAGCTGTCTGCAACACCGCAGCATTGCTTCAGGCCCTAGTGTGGTTCCGGCATGGCACGCTGAGCCTTTGGTTAATTCCTCTTCCTGGTGGGAAATGAGAGTTAAATTTGCCCGTCCAGGCACCTCCAGCTTGTCTCTCATTGGTTCTCCCTATTCCTGTTCATTTTCCGCAGAAATGGCAAACTGGGCCAAACAGGAGGTTAAAGGCACTGACTCTCCAAGTGGGGAGAGTGTTAGTAAAGCGTCTGGAATGTTGCACCCGAGTACCAGGGGACGAAAACTGAGACACATTTGAATACGTTTCCCAATCACACGGTGGATCATACTCTGGGTTCCACATGCATGTTTTAGCTGAAGGAAGAATCCCTTAAACCTGGAGAGTTGAGACCCATGGAATGGGTACCATGCAATATAAATTCAAAGGTTCTGCATTGGCTCACCGAACCTCACCAATCTTATCACTGCTGCGCTTTTGCCACTGTACACACGCTTGATTCTCTTTCGGAGACATATAAATCCATAGATTTTAAGATTCTTACTAGTCAGGTATATTCTTAGACGTTTAATATGGGGTATTCAGTCCTCTTCGTTGAGCAAAGACTAGCTCTTGTCTATTACATATTTGGCTTATGGAACGGTATCTGTGCTAATTTCAATCTCTGGTTTTATGCAGCACCCCAACTCACCTTTCCCCTTAAGCAAGCATAAGTTGGTTTTCTACATTTGAGACCCTGTTCTGTTTTGTAATTCAGTTCCTGTGTAGCCAAGTTTACATTCCGTGTAGTAGTGATATCTTATGATGTTTCTTTTTCTGTGTGACTTATCTCACTTAGAATCATCGTACCTGAATCCACTCATTATGCTGCTACGGGCCTGATGACATAGATTTCATTGCTGAGTGATATTGCATTGTACGTAAGTACCACAACTTCTTTATCCATTTTTCGCTTTCTGCGATATTGAACTTGTACCGTAAACGAGGTTCTTGTAAACAGAGCCGTCCCAAACTTTGGGGTGGCTGTGTCTTTTTGATTTTAATTTCCCTAAGCTATAGGACCATAAGTGGAAGTGCCCTAGGCTCTGTTGCTTTGTTTTGTAGATGTTTCAGGAAACACCATACACTTCTCCAGAGTGGCTGTTGGCAATTTACATCCCGCCCATCAGCATAACAAGGCTCCCATGTCTCCATGGCCTGTCCTGCCTTTCTGGATTTTACACTTTTTTCAGATGGCCCTTTTGACCGGGGGGCAGTGAGACTTCATTGTAGTGCAGATTTCCTTTGCAAGCTTGCTTGGTTGGCCAAAAAGGGCGTATGCGTTTTTTCCTGAATATATTCAGGAAAAAACGCATACGCCCTTTTTGGCCAAGTGCATCATTGTGGACGTTCTGCCTCTTTTCCTATGCTTTACATGCAATTCCAGTCTACCTCCTGAAATCGGTTTCCTGCAATTCTGCCCCGCTTTCGAGTCCTCTTGGCAGCCTTACTTCAATATATTTTTGGACGATAGCTGTCATTTATAACTCTGCAGGTTTGTGAATTACAGTGCCTCTGAGCTCCTTTCTTCAACTCGCTTTCTTGTGAGCTGGCCGCAACATCGCAGGATTGCTTCAGGCCTTAGTGTGGTTCCCGCATGGCACGCTGAGCCTTTGGTTAATTCCTCTTCCTGGTGGGAAATGAGAGTTAAATTTGCCCGTCCAGGCACCTCCAGCTAGTCTCTCATTGGTTCTCCCTATTCCTGTTCATTTTCCGCAGAAATTGCAAACTGGGCCAAACAGGAAGTTAAAGGCACTGACTCTCCAAGTGGGGAGAGTGTTAGTAAAGCGTCTGGAATGTTGCACCCGAGTACCAGGGGACGAAACCTGAGACACATTTGAACACGTTTCCCGATCACACGGTGGATCATACTCTGGGTTCCACATGCATGTTTTAGCTGAAGGAAGAATCCCTTAAACCTGGAGAGTTGAGACCCATGGAATGGGTACCATTCAATATGACTTCAAAGGTTCTGCATTGGCTCACCGAACCTCACCAATCCTATCACTGCTGCGCTTATGCCGCTGTACACACGCTTGATTCTCTTTCGGAGACATATAAATCCATAGATTTTAAGATTCTTACTAGTCAGGTATATTCTTAGACGTTTAATATGGGGTGTTGAGTCCTCTTCGTTGAGCAAGGAGTAGCTCTTGTCTATTACATATTTGGCTTATGGAACGGTATCTGTGCTAATTTCAATCTCTGGTTTTATGCAGCACCCCAACTCACCTTTCCCCTTAAGCAAGCATAAGTTGGTTTTCTACATTTGAGACCTTGTTCTGTTTTATAATTCAGTTCCTGTGTAGCCAAGTTTACATTCCGTGTATTAGTGATATCTTATGATGTTTCTTTTTCTGTGTGACTTATCTCACTTAGAATCATCGTACCTGAATCCACTCATTATGCTGCTATGGGCCTGATGACATAGATTTCATTGCTGAGTGATATTGCATTGTACGTAAGTACCACAACTTCTTTATCCATTTTTCGCTTTCTGTGATATTGAACTTGTACCGAAAACGAGGTTCTTGTAAACAGAGCCGTCCCAAACTTTGGGGTGGCTGTGTCTTTTTGATTTTAATTTCCCTAAGCTATACGACCATAAGTGGAAGTGCCCTAGGCTCTGTTGCTTTGTTTTGTAGATGTTTCAGGAAACACCATACACTTCTCCAGAGAGGCTATTGGCAATTTACATCCCGCCCATCAGCATAACAAGGCTCCCAGTTCTCCATGGCCTGTCCTGCCTTTCTGGATTTTATACTTTTTTCAGATGGCCCTTTTGACCGGGGGGCAGTGAGACTTCATTGTAGTGCAGATTTCCTTTGCAAGCTTGCTTGGTTGGCCCAAAAGAGCGTATGCGTTTTTTCCTGAATATATTCAGGAAAAAACGCATACGCCCTTTTTGGCCAAGTGCATCATTGTGGACGTTCTGCCTCTTTTCCTATGCTTTACATGCAATTCCAGTCTACCTCCTGAAATCGGTTTCCTGCAATTCTGCCCCGCTTTCAAGTCCTCTTGGCAGCCTTACTTCAATATATTTTTGGACGATAGCTGTCATTTATAACTCTGCAGGTTTGTGAATTACAGTTTCCCTGAGCTCCTTTCTTCAACTCGCTTTCTTGTGAGCTGGCCGCAACACCGCAGGATTGCTTCAGGCCCTAGTGTGGTTCCGGCATGGCACGCTGAGCCTTTGGTTAATTCCTCTTCCTGGTGGGAAATGAGAGTTAAATATGCCCGTCCAGACACCTCCAGCTAGTCTCTCATTGGTTCTCCCTATTCCTGTTCATTTTCCGCAGAAATGGCAAACTGGGCCAAACAGGAGGTTAAAGGCACTGACTCTCCAAGTGGGGAGAGTGTTAGTAAAGCGACTGGAATGTTGCACCCGAGTACCAGGGGACGAAAACTGAGACACATTTGAACATGTTTCCCGATCACATGGTGGATCATACTCTGGGTTCCACATGCATGTTTTAGCTGAAGGAAGAATCCCTTAAACCTGGAGAGTTGAGACCCATGGAATGGGAACCATGCAATATGACCTCAAAGGGTCTGCATTTGCTCACCGAACCTCACCAATCCTATCACTGCTGCGTTTATGCCGCTGTACACACGCTTGATTCTCTTTCGGAGACATAGAAATCTATAGGTTTTAAGATTCTTACTGGTCAGGTATATTCTTAAGCGTTTAATATGGGGTGTAGAGTCCACTTCGTTGAGCAAGGAGTAGCTCTTGTCTATTACATATTTGGCTTATGGAACGGTATCTGTGCTAATTTCAATCTCTGGTTTTATGCAGCACCCCAACTCACCTTTCCCCTTAAGCAAGCATAAGTTGGTTTTCTACATTTGAGACCCTGTTCTGTTTTGTAATTCAGTTCCTGTGTAGCCAAGTTTACATTCCGTGTAGTAGTGATATCTTATGATGTTTCTTTTTCTGTGTGACTTATTTCACTTAGAATCATCGTACCTGAATCCACTCATTATGCTGCTACGGGCCTGATGATATACATTTCATTGCTGAGTGATATTGCATTGTACGTAAGTACCACAACTTCTTTATCCATTTTTCACTTTCTGTGATATTGAACTTGTACTGTAAACGAGGATCTTGTAAACAGAGCCATCCCAAACTTTGCGGTGGCTGTGTCTTTTTGATTTTAATTTCTCTAAGCTATAGAACCGTAAGTGGAAGTGCCCTAGGCTCTGTTGCTTTGTTTTTTAGATGTTTCAGGAAACACCATACACTTCTCCAGAGTGGCTGTTGGCAATTTACATCCCGCCCATCAGCATAACAAGGCTCCCAGTTCTCCATGGCCTGTCCTGCCTTTCTGGATTTTACACTTTTTTCAGATGCTCCTTTTGACAGGGAGGAAGTGAGACTTCATTGTAGTGCAGATTTCCTTTGCAAGCTTGCTTGGTTGGCCAAAAAGGGCGTATGCGTTTTTTCCTGAATATATTCAGGAAAAAACGCATACGCCCTTTTTGGCCAAGTGCATCATTGTGGACGTTCTGCCTCTTTTCCTATGCTTTACATGCAATTCCAGTCTACCTCCTGAATCGGTTTCCTGCAATTCTGCCCCGCTTTCAAGTCCTCTTGGCAGCCTTACTTCAATATATTTTTGGACGATAGCTGTCATTTATAACTCTGCAGGTTTGTGAATTACAGTGCCTCTGAGCTCCTTTCTTCAACTCGCTTTCTTGTGAGCTGTCTGCAACACCGCAGCATTGCTTCAGGCCCTAGTGTGGTTCCGGCATGGCACGCTGAGCCTTTGGTTAATTCCTCTTCCTGGTGGGAAATGAGAGTTAAATTTGCCCGTCCAGGCACCTCCAGCTTGTCTCTCATTGGTTCTCCCTATTCCTGTTCATTTTCCGCAGAAATGGCAAACTGGGCCAAACAGGAGGTTAAAGGCACTGACTCTCCAAGTGGGGAGAGTGTTAGTAAAGCGTCTGGAATGTTGCACCCGAGTACCAGGGGACGAAACCTGAGACACATTTCAACACGTTTCCCAATCACACGGTGGATCATACTCTGGGTTCCACATGCATGTTTTAGCTGAAGGAAGAATCCCTTAAACCTGGAGAGTTGAGACCCATGGAATGGGTACCATGCAATATAAATTCAAAGGTTCTGCATTGGCTCACCGAACCTCACCAATCTTATCACTGCTGCGCTTTTGCCACTGTACACACGTTTGATTCTCTTTCGGAGACATATAAATCCATACATTTTAAGATTCTTACTAGTCAGGTATATTCTTAGACGTTTAATATGGGGTATTCAGTCCTCTTCGTTGAGCAAAGACTAGCTCTTGTCTATTACATATTTGGCTTATGGAACGGTATCTGTGCTAATTTCAATCTCTGGTTTTATGCAGCACCCCAACTCACCTTTCCCCTTAAGCAAGCATAAGTTGGTTTTCTACATTTGAGACCCTGTTCTGTTTTGTAATTCAGTTCCTGTGTAGCCAAGTTTACATTCCGTGTAGTAGTGATATCTTATGATGTTTCTTTTTCTGTGTGACTTATCTCACTTAGAATCATCGTACCTGAATCCACTCATGATTCTGCTACGGGCCTGATGACATAGATTTCATTGCTGAGTGATATTGCATTGTACGTAAGTACCACAACTTCTTTATCCATTTTTCGCTTTCTGCGATATTGAACTTGTACCGTAAACGAGGTTCTTGTAAACAGAGCCGTCCCAAACTTTGGGGTGGCTGTGTCTTTTTGATTTTAATTTCCCTAAGCTATAGGACCATAAGTGGAAGTGCCCTAGGCTCTGTTGCTTTGTTTTGTAGATGTTTCAGGAAACACCATACACTTCTCCAGAGTGGCTGTTGGCAATTTACATCCCGCCCATCAGCATAACAAGGCTCCCATGTCTCCATGGCCTGTCCTGCCTTTCTGGATTTTACACATTTTTCAGATGGCCCTTTTGACCGGGGGGCAGTGAGACTTCATTGTAGTGCAGATTTCCTTTGCAAGCTTGCTTGGTTGGCCAAAAAGGGCGTATGCATTTTTTCCTGAATATATTCAGGAAAAAACGCATACGCCCTTTTTGGCCAAGTGCATCATTGTGGACGTTCTGCCTCTTTTCCTATGCTTTACATGCAATTCCAGTCTACCTCCTGAAATCGGTTTCCTGCAATTCTGCCCCGCTTTCAAGTCCTCTTGGCAGCCTTACTTCAATATATTTTTGGACGATAGCTGTCATTTATAACTCTGCAGGTTTGTGAATTACAGTGCCTCTGAGCTCCTTTCTTCAACTCGCTTTCTTGTGAGCTGGCCGCAACATCGCAGGATTGCTTCAGGCCTTAGTGTGGTTCCCGCATGGCACGCTGAGCCTTTGGTTAATTCCTGTTCCTGGTGGGAAATGAGAGTTAAATTTGCCCGTACAGGCACCTCCAGCTAGTCTCTCATTGGTTCTCCCTATTCCTGTTCATTTTCCGCAGAAATTGCAAACTGGGCCAAACAGGAGGTTAAAGGCACTGACTCTCCAAGTGGGGAGAGTGTTAGTAAAGCGTCTGGAATGTTGCACCCGAGTACCAGGGGACGAAACCTGAGACACATTTGAACACGTTTCCCGATCACACGGTGGATCATACTCTGGGTTCCACATGCATGTTTTAGCTGAAGGAAGAATCCCTTAAACCTGGAGAGTTGAGACCCATGGAATGGGTACCATTCAATATGACTTCAAAGGTTCTGCATTGGCTCACCGAACCTCACCAATCCTATCACTGCTGCGCTTATGCCGCTGTACACACGCTTGATTCTCTTTCGGAGACATATAAATCCATAGATTTTAAGATTCTTACTAGTCAGGTATATTCTTAGACGTTTAATATGGGGTGTTGAGTCCTCTTCGTTGAGCAAGGAGTAGCTCTTGTCTATTACATATTTGGCTTATGGAACGGTATCTGTGCTAATTTCAATCTCTGGTTTTATGCAGCACCCCAACTCACCTTTCCCCTTAAGCAAGCATAAGTTGGTTTTCTACATTTGAGACCTTGTTCTGTTTTGTAATTCAGTTCCTGTGTAGCCAAGTTTACATTCCGTGTATTAGTGATATCTTATGATGTTTCTTTTTCTGTGTGACTTATCTCACTTAGAATCATCGTACCTGAATCCACTCATTATGCTGCTATGGGCCTGATGACATAGATTTCATTCCTGAGTGATATTGCATTGTTCGTAAGTACCACAACTTCTTTATCCATTTTTCACTTTCTGCGATATTGAACTTGTACCATAAACGAGATTCTTGTAAACAGAGCCGGCCCAAACTTTGGGGTGGCTGTGTCTTTTTGATTTTAATTTCCCTAAGCTATAGGACCATAAGTGGAAGTGCCCTAGGCTCTGTTGCTTTGTTTTTTAGATGTTTCAGGAAACACCATACACTTCTCCAGAGTGGCTGTTGGCAATTTACATCCCGCCCATCAGCATAACAAGGCTCCCAGTTCTCCATGGCCTGTCCTGCCTTTCTGGATGTTATACTTTTTTCAGATGGCCCTTTTGACCGGGGGGCAGTGAGACTTCATTGTAGTGCAGATTTCCTTTGCAAGCTTGCTTGGTTGGCCCAAAAGGGCGTATGCGTTTTTTCCTGAATATATTCAGGAAAAAACGCATACGCCCTTTTTGGCCAAGTGCATCATTGTGGACGTTCTGCCTCTTTTCCTATGCTTTACATGCAATTCCAGTCTACCTCCTGAAATCGGTTTCCTGCAATTCTGCCCCGCTTTCAAGTCCTCTTGGCAGCCTTACTTCAATATATTTTTGGACGATAGCTGTCATTTATAACTCTGCAGGTTTGTGAATTACAGTGCCCCTGAGCTCCTTTCTTCAACTCGCTTTCTTGTGAGCTGGCCGCAACACCGCAGCATGGCTTCAGGCCCTAGTGTGGTTCCGGCATGGCACGCTGAGCCTTTGGTTAATTCCTCTTCCTGGTGGGAAATGAGAGTTAAATTTGCCCGTCCAGACACCTCCAGCTAGTCTCTCATTGGTTCTCCCTATTTCTGTTCATTTTCCGCAGAAATTGCAAACTGGGCCAAACAGGAGGTTAAAGGCACTGACTCTCCAAGTGGGGAGAGTGTTAGGAAAGCGACTGGAATGTTGCACCCGAGTACCAGGGGACGAAAACTGAGACACATTTGAACACGTTTCCCGATCACACGGTGGATCATACTCTGGGTTCCACATGCATGTTTTAGCTGAAGGAAGAATCCCTTAAACCTGGAGAGTTGAGACCCATGGAATGGCTACCATGCAATATGACTTCAAAGGGTCTGCATTTGCTCACCGAACCTCACCAATCCTATCACTGCTACGTTTATGCCGCTGTACACACGCTTGATTCTCTTTCGGAGACATATAAATCCATAGGTGTTAAGATTCTTACTAGTCAGGTATATTCTTAGGCATTTAATATGGGGTGTTGAGTCCACTTCGTTGAGCAAGGAGTAGCTCTTGTCTATTACCTATTTGTCTTATGGAATGGTATCTGTGCTAATTTCAATCTCTGGTTTTATGCAGCACCCCAACTCACCTTTCCCCTTAAGCAAGCATAAGTTGGTTTTCTACATTTGAGATCCTGTTCTGTTTTGTAATTCAGTTCCTGTGTAGCCAAGTTTACATTCCGTGTATTAGTGATATCTTATGATGTTTCTTTTTCTGTGTGACTTATTTCACTTAGAATCATCGTACCTGAATCCACTCATTATGCTGCTACGGGCCTGATGACATAGATTTCATTCCTGAGTGATATTGCATTGTACGTAAGTACCACAACTTCTTTATCCATTTTTCACTTTCTGCGATATTGAACTTGTACCATAAACGAGATTCTTGTAAACAGAGCCGGCCCAAACTTTGGGGTGGCTGTGTCTTTTTGATTTTAATTTCCCTAAGCTATAGGACCATAAGTGGAAGTGCCCTAGGCTCTGTTGCTTTGTTTTTTAGATGTTTCAGGAAACACCATACACTTCTCCAGAGTGGCTGTTGGCAATTTACATCCCGCCCATCAGCATAACAAGGCTCCCAGTTCTCCATGGCCTGTCCTGCCTTTCTGGATGTTATACTTTTTTCAGATGGCCCTTTTGACCGGGGGGCAGTGAGACTTCATTGTAGTGCAGATTTCCTTTGCAAGCTTGCTTGGTTGGCCAAAAAGGGCGTATGCGTTTTTTCCTGAATATATTCAGGAAAAAACGCATACGCCCTTTTTGGCCAAGTGCATCATTGTGGACGTTCTGCCTCTTTTCCTATGCTTTACATGCAATTCCAGTCTACCTCCTGAAATCGGTTTCCTGCAATTCTGCCCCACTTTCAAGTCCTCTTGGCAGCCTTACTTCAATATATTTTTGGACGATAGCTGTCATTTTTAACTCTGCAGGTTTGTGAATTACAGTGCCCCTGAGCTCCTTTCTTCAACTCACATTTTTGTGAGCTGGCCGCAACACCGCAGCATTGCTTCAGGCCCTAGTGTGGTTCCGGCATGGCACGCTGAGCCTTTGGTTAATTCCTCTTCCTGGTGGGAAATGAGAGTTAAATTTGCCCATCCAGACACCTCCAGCTAGTCTCTCATTGGTTCTCCCTATTTCTGTTCATTTTCCGCAGAAATTGCAAACTGGGCCAAACAGGAGGTTAAAGGCACTGTCTCTCCAAGTGGGGAGAGTGTTAGTAAAGCGTCTGGAATGTTGCACCCGAGTACCAGGGGACAAAAACTGAGACACATTTGAACACGTTTCCCGATCACACGGTGGATCATACTCTGGGTTCCACATGCATGTTTTAGCTGAAGGAAGAATCCCTTAAACCTTGAGAGTTGAGACCCATGGAATGGGTACCATGCAATATGACTTCAAAGGGTCTGCATTTGCTCACCGAACCTCACCAATCCTATCACTGCTGCATTTATGCCGCTGTACACACGCTTGATTCTCTTTCGGAGACATATAAATCCATAGGTGTTAAGATTCTTACTAGTCAGGTATATTCTTAGGCATTTAATATGGGGTGTTGAGTCCACTTCGTTGAGCAAGGAGTAGTTCTTGTCTATTACCTATTTGGCTTATGGAATGGTATCTGTGCTAATTTCAATCTCTGGTTTTATGCAGCACCCCAACTCACCTTTCCCCTTAAGCAAGCATAAGTTGGTTTTCTACATTTGAGATCCTGTTCTGTTTTGTAATTCAGTTCCTGTGTAGCCAAGTTTACATTCCGTGTATTAGTGATATCTTATGATGTTTCTTTTTCTGTGTGACTTATTTCACTTAGAATCATCATACCTGAATCCACTCATTATGCTGTTACGGGCCTGATGACATAGATTTCATTCCTGAGTGATATTGCATTGTACGTAAGTACCACAACTTCTTTATCCATTTTTCACTTTCTGCGATATTGAACTTGTACCATAAACGAGATTCTTGTAAACAGAGCCGGCCCAAACTTTGGGGTGGCTGTGTCTTTTTGATTTTAATTTCCCTAAGCTATAGGACCATAAGTGGAAGTGCCCTAGGCTCTGTTGCTTTGTTTTTTAGATGTTTCAGGAAACACCATACACTTCTCCAGAGTGGCTGTTGGCAATTTACATCCCGCCCATCAGCATAACAAGGCTCCCAGTTCTCCATGGCCTGTCCTGCCTTTCTGGATGTTATACTTTTTTCAGATGGCCCTTTTGACCGGGGGGCAGTGAGACTTCATTGTAGTGCAGATTTCCTTTGCAAGCTTGCTTGGTTGGCCAAAAAGGGCGTATGCGTTTTTTCCTGAATATATTCAGGAAAAAACGCATACGCCCTTTTTGGCCAAGTGCATCATTGTGGACGTTCTGCCTCTTTTCCTATGCTTTACATGCAATTCCAGTCTACCTCCTGAAATCGGTTTCCTGCAATTCTGCCCCGCTTTCAAGTCCTCTTGGCAGCCTTACTTCAATATATTTTTGGACGATAGCTGTCATTTTTAACTCTGCAGGTTTGTGAATTACAGTGCCCCTGAGCTCCTTTCTTCAACTCGCTTTTTTGTGAGCTGGCCGAAACACCGCAGCATTGCTTCAGGCCCTAGTGTGGTTCCGGCATGGCACGCTGAGCCTTTGGTTAATTCCTCTTCCTGGTGGGAAATGAGAGTTAAATTTGCCCATCCAGACACCTCCAGCTAGTCTCTCATTGGTTCTCCCTATTCCTGTTCATCTTCCGCAGAAATTGCGAACTGGGCCAAACAGGAGTTTAAAGGCACTGACTCTCCAAGTGGGGAGAGTGTTAGTAAAGCATCTGGAATGTTGCACCCGAGTACCAGCGGACGAAAACTGACACATTTGAACACGTTTTCCGATCACACGGTGGATCATACTCTGGGTTCCACATGCATGTTTTAGCTTAAGGAAGAATCCCTTAAACCTGGAAAGTTGAGACCCAAGGAATAGGTACCACGCAATATGACTTCAAAGGGTCTGCATTTGCTCACCGAACGTCACCAATCCTATCACTGCTGCGCTTATGCCGCTGTACACACGCTTGATTCTCTTTCGGAGACAAATAAGTCCATAGGTTTTAAGATTCTTACTAGTCAGGTATATTCTTAGGCGTTTAATATGGGGTGTTGTGTCCTCTTCGTTGAGCAAGGAGTAGATCTTGTCTATTACATATTTGGCTTGTGGAACGGTATCTGTGCTAATTTCAATCTCTGGTTTTATGCAGCACCCCAACTCACCTTTCCCCTTAAGCAAGCATAAGTTGGTTTTCTACATTTGACACCCTGTTCTGTTTTGTAATTCAGTTCCTGTGTAGCCAAGTTTACATTGCGTGTAGTAGTGATATCTTATGATGTTTCTTTTTCTGTGTGACTTATCTTACTTAGAATCATCGTACCTGAATCCACTCATTATGCTGTTACGGGCCTGATGACATACATTTCATTGCTGAGTGATATTGCATTGTACGTAAGTACCACAACTTCTTTATCCATTTTTCGCTTTCTGTGATATTGAACTTGTACCGTAAACGAGGTTCTTGTAAACAGAGCTGTCCTAAACTTTGGGGTGACTGTGTCTTTTTTATTTTAATTTCACTAAGCTATAGGACCATAAGTGGAAATGTCCTAGGCTCTGTTGCTTTGTTTTTTAGATGTTTCAGGAAACACCATACACTTCTCCAGAGTGGCTGTTGGCAATTTACATCCCGCCCATCAGCATAACAAGGCTCCCAGTTCTCCATGGCCTGTCCTGCCTTTCTGGATGTTACACTTTTTTCAGATGGCCCTTTTGACCGGGGGGCAGTGAGACTTCATTGTAGTGCAGATTTCCTTTGCAAGCTTGCTTGGTTGGCCAAAAAGGGCGTATGCATTTTTTCCTGAATATATTCAGGAAAAAACGCATACGCCCTTTTTGGCCAAGTGCATCATTGTGGACGTTCTGCCTCTTTTCCTATGCTTTACATGCAATTCCAGTCTACCTCCTGAAACCGGTTTCCTGCAATTCTGCCCCGCTTTCAAGTCCTCTTGGCAGCCTTACTTCAATATATTTTTGGACGATAGCTGTCATTTATAACTCTGCAGGTTTGTGAATTACAGTGCCCCTGAGCTCCTTTCTTCAACTCGCTTTCTTGTGAGCTGGCCGCAACACCGCAGCATTGCTTCAGGCCCTAGTGTGGTTCCGGCATGGCATGCTGAGCCTTTGGTTAATTCCTCTTCCTGGTGGGAAATGAGAGTTAAATTTGCCCGTCCAGACACCTCCAGCTAGTCTCTCATTGGTTCTCCCTATTCCTGTTCATTTTCCGCAGAAATTGCAAACTGGGCCAAACAGGAGGTTAAAGGCACTGACTCTCCAAGTGGGGAGAGTGTTAGTAAAGCGTCTGGAATGTTGCACCCGAGTACCAGGGGACGAAACCTGAGACACATTTGAACACTTTTCCCAATAACACGGTGGATCATACTCTGGGTTCCACATGCATGTTTTAGCTGAAGGAAGAATCCCTTAAACCTGGAGAGTTGAGACCCATGGAATGGGTACCATGCAATATAAATTCAAAGGTTCTGCATTGGCTCACCGAACCTCACCAATCTTATCACTGCTGCGCTTTTGCCACTGTACACACGCTTGATTCTCTTTCGGAGACATATAAATCCATAGATTTTAAGATTCTTACTAGTCAGGTATATTCTTAGACGTTTAATATGGGGTATTCAGTCCTCCTCGTTGAGCAAAGACTAGCTCTTGTCTATTACATATTTGGCTTATGGAACGGTATCTGTGCTAATTTCAATCTCTGGTTTTATGCAGCACCCCAACTCACCTTTCCCCTTAAGCAAGCATAAGTTGGTTTTCTACATTTGAGACCCTGTTCTGTTTTGTAATTCAGTTCCTGTGTAGCCAAGTTTACATTCCGTGTAGTAGTGATATCTTATGATGTTTCTTTTTCTGTGTGACTTATCTCACTTAGAATCATCGTACCTGAATCCACTCATTATGCTGCTATGGGCCTGATGATATAGATTTCATTGCTGAGTGATATTGCATTGTACGTAAGTACCACAACTTCTTTATCCATTTTTCACTTTCTGTGATATTGAACTTGTACCGTAAATGAGGTTCTTGTAAACAGAGCCGTCCCAAACTTTGGGGTGGCTGTGTCTTTTTGATTTTAATTTCCCTAAGCTATAGGACCATAAGTGGAAGTGCCCTAGGCTCTGTTGCTTTGTTTTGTAGATGTTTCAGGAAACACCATACACTTCTCCAGAGTGGCTGTTGGCAATTTACATCCCGCCCATCAGCATAACAAGGCTCCCAATTCTCCATGAGCTGTCCTGCCTTTCTGGATTTTACACTTTTTTCAGATGGCCCTTTTGACTGGGGGGCAGTGAGACTTCATTGTACTGCAGATTTCCTTTGCAAGCTTGCTTGGTTGGCCAAAAAGGGCGTATGCGTTTTTTCCTGAATATATTCAGGAAAAAACGCATACGCCCTTTTTGGCCAAGTGCATCATTGTGGACGTTCTGCCTCTTTTCCTATGCTTTACATGCAATTCCAGTCTACCTCCTGAAATCGGTTTCCTGCAATTCTGCCCCGCTTTCAAGTCCTCTTGGCAGCCTTACTTCAATATATTTTTGGACGATAGCTGTCATTTTTAACTCTGCAGGTTTGTGAATTACAGTGCCCCTGAGCTCCTTTCTTCAACTCGCTTTCTTGTGAGCTGGCCGCAACACCGCACGATTGCTTCAAGCCCTAGTGTGGTTCCGGCATGGCACGCTGAGCCTTTGGTTAATTCCTCTTCCTGGTGGGAAATGAGAGTTAAATTTGCCGGTCCAGACACCTCCAGCTAGTCTCTCATTGGTTCTCCCTATTCCTGTTCATCTTCCGCAGAAATGGCAAACTGGGCCAAACAGGAGGTTAAAGGCACTGACTCTCCAAGTGGGGAGAGTGTTAGTAAAGCGTCTGGAATGTTGCACCCGAGTACCAGGGGACGAAACCTGAGACACATTTGAACACGTTTCCCGATCACACGGTGGATCATACTCTGGGTTCCACATGCATGTTTTAGCTGAAGGAAGAATCCCTTAAACCTGGAGAGTTGAGACCCATGGAATGGGTACCATGCAATATGAATTCAAAGGGTCTGCATTTGCTCACCGAACCTCACCAATCCTATCACTGCTGCGCTACAGCACTGTACACATGCTTGATTCTCTTTCGGAGACATATAAATCCATAGGTGTTGAGATACTTACTAGTCAGGTATATTCTTAGGCGTTTAATATGGGGTGTAGAGTCCACTTCGTTGAGCAAGGAGTAGCTCTTGTCTATTACATATTTGGCTTATGGAACGGTATCTGTGCTAATTTCAATCTCTGGTTTTATGCAGCACCCCAACTCACCTTTCCCCTTAAGCAAGCATAAGTTGGTTTTCTACATTTGAGACCCTGTTCTGTTTTGTATTTCAGTTCCTGGGTAGCCAAGTTTACATTCCGTGTAGTAGTGATATCTTATGATGTTTCTTTTTCTGTGTGACTTATTTCACTTAGAATCATCGTACCTGAATCCACTCATTATGCTGCTACGGGCCTGATGATATACATTTCATTGCTGAGTGATATTGCATTGTACGTAAGTACCACAAATTCTTTATCCATTTTTCGCTTTCTGTGATATTGAACTTGTACCGTAAATGAGGTTCTTGTAAACAGAGCCGTCCCAAACTTTGGGGTGGCTGTGTCTTTTTGATTTTAATTTCCCTAAGCTATAGGACCATAAGTGGAAGTGCCCTAGGCTCTGTTGCTTTGTTTTGTAGATGTTTCAGGAAACACCATACACTTCTCCAGAGTGGCTGTTGGCAATTTACATCCCGCCCATCAGCATAACAAGGCTCCCAGTTCTCCATGGCCTGTCCTGCCTTTCTGGATTTTACACTTTTTTCAGATGGCCCTTTTGACCGGGGGGCAGTGAGACTTCATTGTAGTGCAGATTTCCTTTGCAAGCTTGCTTGGTTGGCCAAAAAGGGCGTATGGGTTTTTCCCTGAATATATTCAGGGAAAAACGCATACGCCCTTTTTGGCCAAGTGCATCATTGTGGACGTTCTGCCTCTTTTCCTATGCTTTACATGCAATTCCAGTCTACCTCCTGAAATCGGATTCCTGCAATTCTGCCCCGCTTTCAAGTCCTCTTGGCAGCCTTACTTCAATATATTTTTGGACGATAGCTGTCATTTTTAACTCTGCAGGTTTGTGAATTACAGTGCCCCTGAGCTCCTTTCTTCAACTCGCTTTCTTGTGAGCTGGCCGCAACACCGCAGGATTGCTTCAGGCCCTAGTGTGGTTCCGGCATGGCACGCTGAGCCTTTGGTTAATTCCTCTTCCTGGTGGGAAATGAGAGTTAAATTTGCCCGTCCAGACACCTCCAGCTAGTCTCTCATTGGTTCTCCCTATTCCTGTTCATTTTCCGCAGAAATTGCAAACTGGGTCAAACAGGAGGTTAAAGGCACTGACTCTCCAAGTGGGGAGAGTTTTAGTAAAGCGTCTGGAATGTTGCACCCGAGTACCAGGGGACAAAAACTGAGACACATTTGAACACGTTTCCCGATCACACGGTGGATCATACTCTGGGTTCCACATGCATGTTTTAGCTGAAGGAAGAATCCCTTAAACCTGGAGAGTTGAGACCCATGGAATGGGTACCATTCAATATGACTTCAAAGGTTCTGCATTGGCTCACCGAACCTCACCAATCCTATCACTGCTGCGCTTATGCCACTGTACACACGCTTGATTCTCTTTCGGAGACATATAAATCCATAGATTTTAAGATTCTTACTAGTCAGGTATATTCTTAGACGTTTAATATGGGGTGTTGAGTCCTCTTCGTTGAGCAAGGAGTAGCTCTTGTCTATTACATATTTGGCTTATGGAACGGTATCTGTGCTAATTTCAATCTCTGGTTTTATGCAGCACCCCAACTCACCTTTCCCCTTAAGCAAGCATAAGTTGGTTTTCTACATTTGAGACCTTGTTCTGTTTTGTAATTCAGTTCCTGTGTAGCCAAGTTTACATTCCGTGTATTAGTGATATCTTATGATGTTTCTTTTTCTGTGTGACTTATCTCACTTAGAATCATCGTACCTGAATCCACTCATTATGCTGCTATGGGCCTGATGACATAGATTTCATTGCTGAGTGATATTGCATTGTACGTAAGTACCACAACTTCTTTATCCATTTTTCGCTTTCTGTGATATTGAACTTGTACCGTAAACGAGGTTCTTGTAAACAGAGCCGTCCCAAACTTTGGGGTGGCTGTGTCTTTTTGATTTTAATTTCCCTAAGCTATAGGACCATAAGTGGAAGTGCCCTAGGCTCTGTTGCTTTGTTTTTTAGATGTTTCAGGAAACACCATACACTTCTCCAGAGTGGCTGTTGGCAATTTACATCCCGCCCATCAGCATAACAAGGCTCCCAGTTCTTCATGGCCTGTCCTGCCTTTCTGGATTTTACACTTTTTTCAGATGGCCCTATTGACCGGGGGGCAGTGAGACTTCATTGTAGTGCAGATTTCCTTTGCAAGCTTGCTTGGTTGGCCAAAAAGGGCGTATGCGTTTTTTCCTGAATATATTCAGGAAAAAACGCATACGCCCTTTTTGGCCAAGTGCATCATTGTGGACGTTCTGCCTCTTTTCCTATGCTTTACATGCAATTCCAGTCTACCTCCTGAAATCGGTTTCCTACAATTCTGCCCCGCTTTCAAGTCCTCTTGGTACCCTTACTTCAATATATTTTTGGACGATAGCTGTCATTTTTAACTCTGCAGGTTTGTGAAATACAGTGCCCCTGAGCTCCTTTCTTCAACTCGCTTTCTTGTGAGCTGGCCGCAACACCGCAGCATTGCTTCAGGACATAGGGTGGTTCCGGAATGGCACGCTGAGCCTTTGTTTAATTCCTCTTCCTGGTCGGAAATGAGAGTTAAATTTGCCCGTCCAGACACCTCCAGCTAGTCTCTCATTGGTTCTCCCTATTCCTGTTCATCTTCCGCAGAAATTGCGAACTGGGCCAAACAGGAGGTTAAAGGCACTGACTCTCCAAGTGGGGAGAGTGTTAGTAAAGCATCTGGAATGTTGCACCCGAGTACCAGCGGACGAAAACTGACACATTTGAACACGTTTTCCGATCACACGGTGGATCATACTCTGGGTTCCACATGCATGTTTTAGCTTAAGGAAGAATCCCTTAAACCTGGAAAGTTGAGACCCAAGGAATAGGTACCACGCAATATGACTTCAAAGGGTCTGCATTTGCTCACCGAACGTCACCAATCCTATCACTGCTGCGCTTATGCCGCTGTACACACGCTTGATTCTCTTTCGGAGACAAATAAGTCCATAGGTTTTAAGATTCTTACTAGTCAGGTATATTCTTAGGCGTTTAATATGGGGTGTTGTGTCCTCTTCGTTGAGCAAGGAGTAGATCTTGTCTATTACATATTTGGCTTGTGGAACGGTATCTGTGCTAATTTCAATCTCTGGTTTTATGCAGCACCCCAACTCACCTTTCCCCTTAAGCAAGCATAAGTTGGTTTTCTACATTTGACACCCTGTTCTGTTTTGTAATTCAGTTCCTGTGTAGCCAAGTTTACATTGCGTGTAGTAGTGATATCTTATGATGTTTCTTTTTCTGTGTGACTTATCTTACTTAGAATCATCGTACCTGAATCCACTCATTATGCTGTTACGGGCCTGATGACATACATTTCATTGCTGAGTGATATTGCATTGTACGTAAGTACCACAACTTCTTTATCCATTTTTCGCTTTCTGTGATATTGAACTTGTACCGTAAACGAGGTTCTTGTAAACAGAGCTGTCCTAAACTTTGGGGTGACTGTGTCTTTTTTATTTTAATTTCACTAAGCTATAGGACCATAAGTGGAAATGTCCTAGGCTCTGTTGCTTTGTTTTTTAGATGTTTCAGGAAACACCATACACTTCTCCAGAGTGGCTGTTGGCAATTTACATCCCGCCCATCAGCATAACAAGGCTCCCAGTTCTCCATGGCCTGTCCTGCCTTTCTGGATGTTACACTTTTTTCAGATGGCCCTTTTGACCGGGGGGCAGTGAGACTTCATTGTAGTGCAGATTTCCTTTGCAAGCTTGCTTGGTTGGCCAAAAAGGGCGTATGCATTTTTTCCTGAATATATTCAGGAAAAAACGCATACGCCCTTTTTGGCCAAGTGCATCATTGTGGACGTTCTGCCTCTTTTCCTATGCTTTACATGCAATTCCAGTCTACCTCCTGAAACCGGTTTCCTGCAATTCTGCCCCGCTTTCAAGTCCTCTTGGCAGCCTTACTTCAATATATTTTTGGACGATAGCTGTCATTTATAACTCTGCAGGTTTGTGAATTACAGTGCCCCTGAGCTCCTTTCTTCAACTCGCTTTCTTGTGAGCTGGCCGCAACACCGCAGCATTGCTTCAGGCCCTAGTGTGGTTCCGGCATGGCATGCTGAGCCTTTGGTTAATTCCTCTTCCTGGTGGGAAATGAGAGTTAAATTTGCCCGTCCAGACACCTCCAGCTAGTCTCTCATTGGTTCTCCCTATTCCTGTTCATTTTCCGCAGAAATTGCAAACTGGGCCAAACAGGAGGTTAAAGGCACTGACTCTCCAAGTGGGGAGAGTGTTAGTAAAGCGTCTGGAATGTTGCACCCGAGTACCAGGGGACGAAACCTGAGACACATTTGAACACTTTTCCCAATAACACGGTGGATCATACTCTGGGTTCCACATGCATGTTTTAGCTGAAGGAAGAATCCCTTAAACCTGGAGAGTTGAGACCCATGGAATGGGTACCATGCAATATAAATTCAAAGGTTCTGCATTGGCTCACCGAACCTCACCAATCTTATCACTGCTGCGCTTTTGCCACTGTACACACGCTTGATTCTCTTTCGGAGACATATAAATCCATAGATTTTAAGATTCTTACTAGTCAGGTATATTCTTAGACGTTTAATATGGGGTATTCAGTCCTCCTCGTTGAGCAAAGACTAGCTCTTGTCTATTACATATTTGGCTTATGGAACGGTATTTGTGCTAATTTCAATCTCTGGTTTTATGCAGCACCCCAACTCACCTTTCCCCTTAAGCAAGCATAAGTTGGTTTTCTACATTTGAGACCCTGTTCTGTTTTGTAATTCAGTTCCTGTGTAGCCAAGTTTACATTCCGTGTAGTAGTGATATCTTATGATGTTTCTTTTTCTGTGTGACTTATCTCACTTAGAATCATCGTACCTGAATCCACTCATTATGCTGCTATGGGCCTGATGATATAGATTTCATTGCTGAGTGATATTGCATTGTACGTAAGTACCACAACTTCTTTATCCATTTTTCACTTTCTGTGATATTGAACTTGTACTGTAAACGAGGTTCTTGTAAACAGAGCCGTCCCAAACTTTGGGGTGGCTGTGTCTTTTTGATTTTAATTTCCCTAAGCTATAGGACCATAAGTGGAAGTGCCCTAGGCTCTGTTGCTTTGTTTTGTAGATGTTTCAGGAAACACCATACACTTCTCCAGAGTGGCTGTTGGCAATTTACATCCCGCCCATCAGCATAACAAGGCTCCCAATTCTCCATGAGCTGTCCTGCCTTTCTGGATTTTACACTTTTTTCAGATGGCCCTTTTGACTGGGGGGCAGTGAGACTTCATTGTACTGCAGATTTCCTTTGCAAGCTTGCTTGGTTGGCCAAAAAGGGCGTATGCGTTTTTTCCTGAATATATTCAGGAAAAAACGCATACGCCCTTTTTGGCCAAGTGCATCATTGTGGACGTTCTGCCTCTTTTCCTATGCTTTACATGCAATTCCAGTCTACCTCCTGAAATCGGTTTCCTGCAATTCTGCCCCGCTTTCAAGTCCTCTTGGCAGCCTTACTTCAATATATTTTTGGACGATAGCTGTCATTTTTAACTCTGCAGGTTTGTGAATTACAGTGCCCCTGAGCTCCTTTCTTCAACTCGCTTTCTTGTGAGCTGGCCGCAACACCGCAGGATTGCTTCAGGCCCTAGTGTGGTTCTGGCATGGCATGCTGAGCCTTTGGTTAATTCCTCTTCCTGGTGGGAAATGAGAGTTAAATTTGCCCGTCCAGACACCTCCAGCTAGTCTCTCATTGGTTCTCCCTATTCCTGTTCATTTTCCGCAGAAATTGCAAACTGGGCCAAACAGGAGTTTAAAGGCACTGACTCTCCAAGTGGGGAGAGTGTTAGTAAAGCGTCTGGAATGTTGCACCCGAGTACCAGGGGACGAAAACTGAGACACATTTGAACACGTTTCCCGATCACACGGTGGATCATACTCTGGGTTCCACATGCATGTTTTAGCTGAAGGAAGAATCCCTTAAACCTGGAGAGTTGAGACCCATGGAATGGGTACCATGCAATATGACTTCAAAGGGTCTGCATTTGCTCACCGAACCTCACCAATCCTATTACTGCTGCATTTATGCCTCTGTAGACACGCTTGATTCTCTTTCGGAGACATATAAATCCATAGGTTTTAAGATTCTTACTAGTCAGGTATATTCTTAGGCATTTAATATGGGGTGTTGAGTCCACTTTGTTGAGCAAGGAGTAGCTCTTGTCTATTACCTATTTGGCTTATGGAATGGTATCTGTGCTAATTTCAATCTCTGGTTTTATGCAGCACCCCAACTCACCTTTCCCCTTAAGCAAGCATAAGTTGGTTTTCTACATTTGAGATCCTGTTCTGTTTTGTAATTCAGTTCCTGTGTAGCCAAGTTTACATTCCGTGTATTAGTGATATCTTATGATGTTTCTTTTTCTGTGTGACTTATTTCACTTAGAATCATCCTACCTGAATCCACTCATTATGCTGCTATGGGCCTGATGACATAGATTTCATTCCTGAGTGATATTGCATTGTACGTAAGTACCACAACTTCTTTATCCATTTTTCACTTTCTGCGATATTGAACTTGTACCATAAACGAGATTCTTGTAAACAGAGCCGGCCCAAACTTTGGGGTGGCTGTGTCTTTTTGATTTTAATTTCCCTAAGCTATAGGACCATAAGTGGAAGTGCCCTAGGCTCTGTTGCTTTGTTTTGTAGATGTTTCAGGAAACACCATACACTTCTCCAGAGTGGCTGTTGGCAATTTACATCCCGCCCATCAGCATAACAAGGCTCCCAGTTCTCCATGGCCTGTCCTGCCTTTCTGGATTTTACACTTTTTTCAGATGGCCCTTTTGACCGGGGGGCAGTGAGACTTCATTGTAGTGCAGATTTCCTTTGCAAGCTTGCTTGGTTGGCCAAAAAGGGCGTATGGGTTTTTCCCTGAATATATTCAGGGAAAAACGCATACGCCCTTTTTGGCCAAGTGCATCATTGTGGACGTTCTGCCTCTTTTCCTATGCTTTACATGCAATTCCAGTCTACCTCCTGAAATCGGATTCCTGCAATTCTGCCCCGCTTTCAAGTCCTCTTGGCAGCCTTACTTCAATATATTTTTGGACGATAGCTGTCATTTTTAACTCTGCAGGTTTGTGAATTACAGTGCCCCTGAGCTCCTTTCTTCAACTCGCTTTCTTGTGAGCTGGCCGCAACACCGCAGGATTGCTTCAGGCCCTAGTGTGGTTCCGGCATGGCACGCTGAGCCTTTGGTTAATTCCTCTTCCTGGTGGGAAATGAGAGTTAAATTTGCCCGTCCAGACACCTCCAGCTAGTCTCTCATTGGTTCTCCCTATTCCTGTTCATTTTCCGCAGAAATTGCAAACTGGGTCAAACAGGAGGTTAAAGGCACTGACTCTCCAAGTGGGGAGAGTTTTAGTAAAGCGTCTGGAATGTTGCACCCGAGTACCAGGGGACAAAAACTGAGACACATTTGAACACGTTTCCCGATCACACGGTGGATCATACTCTGGGTTCCACATGCATGTTTTAGCTGAAGGAAGAATCCCTTAAACCTGGAGAGTTGAGACCCATGGAATGGGTACCATTCAATATGACTTCAAAGGTTCTGCATTGGCTCACCGAACCTCACCAATCCTATCACTGCTGCGCTTATGCCACTGTACACACGCTTGATTCTCTTTCGGAGACATATAAATCCATAGATTTTAAGATTCTTACTAGTCAGGTATATTCTTAGACGTTTAATATGGGGTGTTGAGTCCTCTTCGTTGAGCAAGGAGTAGCTCTTGTCTATTACATATTTGGCTTATGGAACGGTATCTGTGCTAATTTCAATCTCTGGTTTTATGCAGCACCCCAACTCACCTTTCCCCTTAAGCAAGCATAAGTTGGTTTTCTACATTTGAGACCTTGTTCTGTTTTGTAATTCAGTTCCTGTGTAGCCAAGTTTACATTCCGTGTATTAGTGATATCTTATGATGTTTCTTTTTCTGTGTGACTTATCTCACTTAGAATCATCGTACCTGAATCCACTCATTATGCTGCTATGGGCCTGATGACATAGATTTCATTGCTGAGTGATATTGCATTGTACGTAAGTACCACAACTTCTTTATCCATTTTTCGCTTTCTGTGATATTGAACTTGTACCGTAAACGAGGTTCTTGTAAACAGAGCCGTCCCAAACTTTGGGGTGGCTGTGTCTTTTTGATTTTAATTTCCCTAAGCTATAGGACCATAAGTGGAAGTGCCCTAGGCTCTGTTGCTTTGTTTTTTAGATGTTTCAGGAAACACCATACACTTCTCCAGACTGGCTGTTGGCAATTTACATCCCGCCCATCAGCATAACAAGGCTCCCAATTCTCCATGAGCTGTCCTGCCTTTCTGGATTTTACACTTTTTTCAGATGGCCCTTTTGACTGGGGGGCAGTGAGACTTCATTGTACTGCAGATTTCCTTTGCAAGCTTGCTTGGTTGGCCAAAAAGGGCGTATGCGTTTTTTCCTGAATATATTCAGGAAAAAACGCATACGCCCTTTTTGGCCAAGTGCATCATTGTGGACGTTCTGCCTCTTTTCCTATGCTTTACATGCAATTCCAGTCTACCTCCTGAAATCGGATTCCTGCAATTCTGCCCCGCTTTCGAGTCCTCTTGGCAGCCTTACTTCAATATATTTTTGGACGATAGCTGTCATTTATAACTCTGCAGGTTTGTGAATTACAGTGCCCCTGAGCTCCTTTCTTCAACTCGCTTTCTTGTGAGCTGGCCGCAACACCGCAGGATTGCTTCAGGCCCTAGTGTGGTTCCGGTATGGCACGCTGAGCCTTTGGTTAATTCCTCTTCCTGGTGGGAAATGAGAGTTAAATTTGCCCGTCCAGACACCTCCAGCTAGTCTCTCATTGGTTCTCCCTATTCCTGTTCATTTTCCACAGAAATTGCAAACTGGGCCAAACAGGAGGTTAAAGGCACTGACTCTCCAAGTGGGGAGAGTTTTAGTAAAGCATCTGGAATGTTGCACCCGAGTACCAGGGGACAAAAACTGAGACACATTTGAACACGTTTCCCGATCACACGGTGGATCATACTCTGGGTTCCACATGCATGTTTTAGCTGAAGGAAGAATCCCTTAAACCTGGAGAGTTGAGACCCATGGAATGGGTACCATGCAATATGACTTCAAAGGTTCTGCATTGGCTCACCGAACCTCACCAATCCTATCACTGCTGCGCTTATGCCACTGTACACACGCTTGATTCTCTTTCGGAGACATATAAATCCATAGATTTTAAGATTCTTCCTAGTCAGGTATATTCTTAGACGTTTAATATGGGGTGTTGAGTCCTCTTCGTTGAGCAAGGAGTAGCTCTTGTCTATTACATATTTGGATTATGGAACGGTATCTGTGCTAATTTCAATCTCTGGTTTTATGCAGCACCCCAACTCACCTTTCCCCTTAAGCAAGCATAAGTTGGTTTTCTACATTTGAGACCCTGTTCTGTTTTGTAATTCAGTTCCTGTGTAGCCAAGGTAACATTCCATGTAGTAGTGATATCTTATGATGTTTCTTTTTCTGTGTGACTTATTTCACTTAGAATCATCGTACCTGAATCCACTCATTATGCTGCTACGGGCCTGATGATATACATTTCATTGCTGAGTGATATTGCATTGTACGTAAGTACCACAAATTCTTTATCCATTCTTGGCTTTCTGTGATATTGAACTTGTACCGTAAACGAGGTTCTTGTAAACAGAGCCGTCCCAAGCTTTATGGTGGCTGTGTCTTTTTGATTTTAATTTCCCTAAGCTATAGGACCATAAGTGGAAGTGCCCTAGGCTCTGTTGCTTTGTTTTTTAGATGTTTCAGGAAACACCATACACTTCTCCAGAGTGGCTGTTGGCAATTTACATCCCGCCCATCAGCATAACAAGGCTCCCAGTTCTCCATGGCCTGTCAGGCCTTTCTGGATTTTATTTTTTTTCAGATGGCCCTTTTGACCGGGGGGCAGTGAGACTTCATTGTAGTGCAGATTTCCTTTGCAAGCTTGCTTGGTTGGCCAAAAAGGGCGTATGCGTTTTTTCCTGAATATATTCAGGAAAAAACGCATACGCCCTTTTTGGCCAAGTGCATCATTGTGGACGTTCTGCCTCTTTTCCTATGCTTTACATGCAATTCCAGTCTACCTCCTGAAATCGGTTTCCTGCAATTCTGCCCCGCTTTCAAGTCCTCTTGGCAGCCTTACTTCAATATATTTTTGGACGATAGCTGTCATTTTTAACTCTGCAGGTTTGTGAATTACAGTGCCCCTGAGCTCCTTTCTTCAACTCGCTTTCTTGTGAGCTGTCCGCAACACCGCAGGATTGCTTCAGGCCCTAGTGTGGTTCCGGCATGGCACGCTGAGCCTTTGGTTAATTCCTCTTCCTGGTGGGAAATGAGAGTTAAATTTGCCCGTCCAGACACCTCCAGCTAGTCTCTCATTGGTTCTCCCTATTCCTGTTCATTTTCCGCAGAAATTGCAAACTGGGCCAAACAGGAGGTTAAAGGCACTGACTCTCCAAGTGGGGAGAGTGTTAGTAAAGCGTCTGGAATGTTGCACCCGAGTACCAGGGGACGAAATCTGACACATTTGAACACGTTTCCCGATCACACGGTGGATCATACTCTGGGTTCCACATGCATGTTTTAGCTGAAGGAAGAATCCCTTAAACCTGGAGAGTTGAGACCCATGGAATGGGTACCATGCAATATGACTTCAAAGGGTCTGCATTTGCTCACTGAACCTCACAAATCCTATCACTGCTGCATTTATGCCGCTGTAGACATGCTTGATTCTCTTTCGGAGACATATAAATCCATAGGTTTTAAGATTCTTACTAGTCAGGTATATTCTTAGGCATTTAATATGGGGTGTTGAGTCCACTTCGTTGAGCAAGGAGTAGCTCTTGTCTATTACCTATTTGGCTTATGGAATGGTATCTGTGCTAATTTCAATCTCTGGTTTTATGAAGCACCCCAACTCACCTTTCCCCTTAAGCAAGCATAAGTTGGTTTTCTACATTTGAGATCCTGTTCTGTTTTGTAATTCAGTTCCTGTGTAGCCAAGTTTACATTCCGTGTATTAGTGATATCTTATGATGTTTCTTTTTCTGTGTGACATATTTCACTTAGAAATATCGTACCTGAATCCACTCATTATGCTGCTACGGGCCTGATGACATAGATTTCATTCCTGAGTGATATTGCATTGTACGTAAGTACCACAACTTCTTTATCCATTTTTCACTTTCTGTGATATTGAACTTGTACCATAAACGAGATTCTTGTAAACAGAGCCGGCCCAAACTTTGGGGTGGCTGTGTCTTTTTGATTTTAATTTCCCTAAGCTATAGGACCATAAGTGGAAGTGCCCTAGGCTCTGTTGCTTTGTTTTTTAGATGTTTCAGGAAACACCATACACTTCTCCAGAGTGGCTGTTGGCAATTTACATCCCGCCCATCAGCATAACAAGGCTCCCAGTTCTCCATGGCCTGTCCTGCCTTTCTGGATTTTATACTTTTTTCAGATGGCCCTTTTGACCGGGGGGCAGTGAGACTTCATTGTAGTGCAGATTTCCTTTGCAAGCTTGCTTGGTTGGCCAAAATGGTCGTATGCGTTTTTTCCTGAATATATTCAAGAAAAAACGCATACACCCTTTTTGGCCAAGTGCATCATTGTGGACGTTCTGCCTCTTTTCCTATGCTTTACATGCAATTCCAGTCTACCTCCTGAAATCGGTTTCCTGCAATTCTGCCCCGCTTTCAAGTCCTCTTGGCAGCCTTACTTCAATATATTTTTGGACGATAGCTGTCATTTATAACTCTGCAGGTTTGTGAATTACAGTGCCTCTGAGCTCCTTTCTTCAACTCGCTTTCTTGTGAGCTGGCCGCAACACCGCAGGATTGCTTCAGGCCCTAGTGTCGTTCTAGCATGGCATGCTGAGCCTTTGGTTAATTCCTCTTCCTGGTGGGAAATGAGAGTTAAATTTGCCCGTCCAGACACCTCCAGCTAGTCTCTCACTGGTTCTCCCTATTCCTGTTCATCTTCCGCAAAAATTGCAAACTGGGCCAAACAGGAGGTTAAAGGCACTGACTCTCCAAGTGGGGAGAGTTTTAGTAAAGCGTCTGGAATGTTGCACCCGAGTACCAGGGGACGAAAACTGAGACACATTTGAACACGTTTCCCGATCACATGGTGGATCATACTCTGGGTTCCACATGCATGTTTTAGCTGAAGGAAGAATCCCTTAAACCTGGAGAGTTGAGACCCATGGAATGGCTACCATGCAATATGACTTCAAAGGGTCTGTATTTGCTCATCGAACCTCACCAATCCTATCACTGCTGCTTTTATGCCGCTGTACACATGCTTGATTCTCTTTTGGAGACATATAAATCCATAGGTTTTAAGATTATTACTAGTCAGGTATATTCTTAGGCGATTAATATGGGGTGTAGAGTCCACTTCGTTGAGCAAGGAGTAGCTCTTGTCTATTACCTATTTGGCTTATGGAACGGTATCTGTGCTAATTTCAATCTCTGGTTTTATGCAGCACCCCAACTCACCTTTCCCCTTAAGCAAGCATAAGTTGGTTTTCTACATTTGAGACCCTGTTCTGTTTTGTATTTCAGTTCCTGGGTAGCCAAGTTTACATTCCGTGTAGTAGTGATATCTTATGATGTTTCTTTTTCTGTGTGACTTATTTCACTTAGAATCATCGTACCTGAATCCACTCATTATGCTGCTACGGGCCTGATGATATACATTTCATTGCTGAGTGATATTGCATTGTACGTAAGTACCACAAATTCTTTATCCATTTTTCGCTTTCTGTGATATTGAACTTGTACCGTAAATGAGGTTCTTGTAAACAGAGCCGTCCCAAACTTTGGGGTGGCTGTGTCTTTTTGATTTTAATTTCCCTAAGCTATAGGACCATAAGTGGAAGTGCCCTAGGCTCTGTTGCTTTGTTTTGTAGATGTTTCAGGAAACACCATACACTTCTCCAGAGTGGCTGTTGGCAATTTACATCCCGCCCATCAGCATAACAAGGCTCCCAGTTCTCCATGGCCTGTCCTGCCTTTCTGGATTTTACACTTTTTTCAGATGGCCCTTTTGACCGGGGGGCAGTGAGACTTCATTGTAGTGCAGATTTCCTTTGCAAGCTTGCTTGGTTGGCCAAAAAGGGCGTATGGGTTTTTCCCTGAATATATTCAGGGAAAAACGCATACGCCCTTTTTGGCCAAGTGCATCATTGTGGACGTTCTGCCTCTTTTCCTATGCTTTACATGCAATTCCAGTCTACCTCCTGAAATCGGATTCCTGCAATTCTGCCCCGCTTTCAAGTCCTCTTGGCAGCCTTACTTCAATATATTTTTGGACGATAGCTGTCATTTTTAACTCTGCAGGTTTGTGAATTACAGTGCCCCTGAGCTCCTTTCTTCAACTCGCTTTCTTGTGAGCTGGCCGCAACACCGCAGGATTGCTTCAGGCCCTAGTGTGGTTCCGGCATGGCACGCTGAGCCTTTGGTTAATTCCTCTTCCTGGTGGGAAATGAGAGTTAAATTTGCCCGTCCAGACACCTCCAGCTAGTCTCTCATTGGTTCTCCCTATTCCTGTTCATTTTCCGCAGAAATTGCAAACTGGGTCAAACAGGAGGTTAAAGGCACTGACTCTCCAAGTGGGGAGAGTTTTAGTAAAGCGTCTGGAATGTTGCACCCGAGTACCAGGGGACAAAAACTGAGACACATTTGAACACGTTTCCCGATCACACGGTGGATCATACTCTGGGTTCCACATGCATGTTTTAGCTGAAGGAAGAATCCCTTAAACCTGGAGAGTTGAGACCCATGGAATGGGTACCATTCAATATGACTTCAAAGGTTCTGCATTGGCTCACCGAACCTCACCAATCCTATCACTGCTGCGCTTATGCCACTGTACACACGCTTGATTCTCTTTCGGAGACATATAAATCCATAGATTTTAAGATTCTTACTAGTCAGGTATATTCTTAGACGTTTAATATGGGGTGTTGAGTCCTCTTCGTTGAGCAAGGAGTAGCTCTTGTCTATTACATATTTGGCTTATGGAACGGTATCTGTGCTAATTTCAATCTCTGGTTTTATGCAGCACCCCAACTCACCTTTCCCCTTAAGCAAGCATAAGTTGGTTTTCTACATTTGAGACCTTGTTCTGTTTTGTAATTCAGTTCCTGTGTAGCCAAGTTTACATTCCGTGTATTAGTGATATCTTATGATGTTTCTTTTTCTGTGTGACTTATCTCACTTAGAATCATCGTACCTGAATCCACTCATTATGCTGCTATGGGCCTGATGACATAGATTTCATTGCTGAGTGATATTGCATTGTACGTAAGTACCACAACTTCTTTATCCATTTTTCGCTTTCTGTGATATTGAACTTGTACCGTAAACGAGGTTCTTGTAAACAGAGCCGTCCCAAACTTTGGGGTGGCTGTGTCTTTTTGATTTTAATTTCCCTAAGCTATAGGACCATAAGTGGAAGTGCCCTAGGCTCTGTTGCTTTGTTTTTTAGATGTTTCAGGAAACACCATACACTTCTCCAGACTGGCTGTTGGCAATTTACATCCCGCCCATCAGCATAACAAGGCTCCCAATTCTCCATGAGCTGTCCTGCCTTTCTGGATTTTACACTTTTTTCAGATGGCCCTTTTGACTGGGGGGCAGTGAGACTTCATTGTACTGCAGATTTCCTTTGCAAGCTTGCTTGGTTGGCCAAAAAGGGCGTATGCGTTTTTTCCTGAATATATTCAGGAAAAAACGCATACGCCCTTTTTGGCCAAGTGCATCATTGTGGACGTTCTGCCTCTTTTCCTATGCTTTACATGCAATTCCAGTCTACCTCCTGAAATCGGATTCCTGCAATTCTGCCCCGCTTTCGAGTCCTCTTGGCAGCCTTACTTCAATATATTTTTGGACGATAGCTGTCATTTATAACTCTGCAGGTTTGTGAATTACAGTGCCCCTGAGCTCCTTTCTTCAACTCGCTTTCTTGTGAGCTGGCCGCAACACCGCAGGATTGCTTCAGGCCCTAGTGTGGTTCCGGTATGGCACGCTGAGCCTTTGGTTAATTCCTCTTCCTGGTGGGAAATGAGAGTTAAATTTGCCCGTCCAGACACCTCCAGCTAGTCTCTCATTGGTTCTCCCTATTCCTGTTCATTTTCCACAGAAATTGCAAACTGGGCCAAACAGGAGGTTAAAGGCACTGACTCTCCAAGTGGGGAGAGTTTTAGTAAAGCGTCTGGAATGTTGCACCCGAGTACCAGGGGACAAAAACTGAGACACATTTGAACACGTTTCCCGATCACACGGTGGATCATACTCTGGGTTCCACATGCATGTTTTAGCTGAAGGAAGAATCCCTTAAACCTGGAGAGTTGAGACCCATGGAATGGGTACCATGCAATATGACTTCAAAGGTTCTGCATTGGCTCACCGAACCTCACCAATCCTATCACTGCTGCGCTTATGCCACTGTACACACGCTTGATTCTCTTTCGGAGACATATAAATCCATAGATTTTAAGATTCTTCCTAGTCAGGTATATTCTTAGACGTTTAATATGGGGTGTTGAGTCCTCTTCGTTGAGCAAGGAGTAGCTCTTGTCTATTACATATTTGGATTATGGAACGGTATCTGTGCTAATTTCAATCTCTGGTTTTATGCAGCACCCCAACTCACCTTTCCCCTTAAGCAAGCATAAGTTGGTTTTCTACATTTGAGACCCTGTTCTGTTTTGTAATTCAGTTCCTGTGTAGCCAAGGTAACATTCCATGTAGTAGTGATATCTTATGATGTTTCTTTTTCTGTGTGACTTATTTCACTTAGAATCATCGTACCTGAATCCACTCATTATGCTGCTACGGGCCTGATGATATACATTTCATTGCTGAGTGATATTGCATTGTACGTAAGTACCACAAATTCTTTATCCATTCTTGGCTTTCTGTGATATTGAACTTGTACCGTAAACGAGGTTCTTGTAAACAGAGCCGTCCCAAGCTTTATGGTGGCTGTGTCTTTTTGATTTTAATTTCCCTAAGCTATAGGACCATAAGTGGAAGTGCCCTAGGCTCTGTTGCTTTGTTTTTTAGATGTTTCAGGAAACACCATACACTTCTCCAGAGTGGCTGTTGGCAATTTACATCCCGCCCATCAGCATAACAAGGCTCCCAGTTCTCCATGGCCTGTCAGGCCTTTCTGGATTTTATTTTTTTTCAGATGGCCCTTTTGACCGGGGGGCAGTGAGACTTCATTGTAGTGCAGATTTCCTTTGCAAGCTTGCTTGGTTGGCCAAAAAGGGCGTATGCGTTTTTTCCTGAATATATTCAGGAAAAAACGCATACGCCCTTTTTGGCCAAGTGCATCATTGTGGACGTTCTGCCTCTTTTCCTATGCTTTACATGCAATTCCAGTCTACCTCCTGAAATCGGTTTCCTGCAATTCTGCCCCGCTTTCAAGTCCTCTTGGCAGCCTTACTTCAATATATTTTTGGACGATAGCTGTCATTTTTAACTCTGCAGGTTTGTGAATTACAGTGCCCCTGAGCTCCTTTCTTCAACTCGCTTTCTTGTGAGCTGTCCGCAACACCGCAGGATTGCTTCAGGCCCTAGTGTGGTTCCGGCATGGCACGCTGAGCCTTTGGTTAATTCCTCTTCCTGGTGGGAAATGAGAGTTAAATTTGCCCGTCCAGACACCTCCAGCTAGTCTCTCATTGGTTCTCCCTATTCCTGTTCATTTTCCGCAGAAATTGCAAACTGGGCCAAACAGGAGGTTAAAGGCACTGACTCTCCAAGTGGGGAGAGTGTTAGTAAAGCGTCTGGAATGTTGCACCCGAGTACCAGGGGACGAAATCTGACACATTTGAACACGTTTCCCGATCACACGGTGGATCATACTCTGGGTTCCACATGCATGTTTTAGCTGAAGGAAGAATCCCTTAAACCTGGAGAGTTGAGACCCATGGAATGGGTACCATGCAATATGACTTCAAAGGGTCTGCATTTGCTCACTGAACCTCACAAATCCTATCACTGCTGCATTTATGCCGCTGTAGACATGCTTGATTCTCTTTCGGAGACATATAAATCCATAGGTTTTAAGATTCTTACTAGTCAGGTATATTCTTAGGCATTTAATATGGGGTGTTGAGTCCACTTCGTTGAGCAAGGAGTAGCTCTTGTCTATTACCTATTTGGCTTATGGAATGGTATCTGTGCTAATTTCAATCTCTGGTTTTATGAAGCACCCCAACTCACCTTTCCCCTTAAGCAAGCATAAGTTGGTTTTCTACATTTGAGATCCTGTTCTGTTTTGTAATTCAGTTCCTGTGTAGCCAAGTTTACATTCCGTGTATTAGTGATATCTTATGATGTTTCTTTTTCTGTGTGACATATTTCACTTAGAAATATCGTACCTGAATCCACTCATTATGCTGCTACGGGCCTGATGACATAGATTTCATTCCTGAGTGATATTGCATTGTACGTAAGTACCACAACTTCTTTATCCATTTTTCACTTTCTGTGATATTGAACTTGTACCATAAACGAGATTCTTGTAAACAGAGCCGGCCCAAACTTTGGGGTGGCTGTGTCTTTTTGATTTTAATTTCCCTAAGCTATAGGACCATAAGTGGAAGTGCCCTAGGCTCTGTTGCTTTGTTTTTTAGATGTTTCAGGAAACACCATACACTTCTCCAGAGTGGCTGTTGGCAATTTACATCCCGCCCATCAGCATAACAAGGCTCCCAGTTCTCCATGGCCTGTCCTGCCTTTCTGGATTTTATACTTTTTTCAGATGGCCCTTTTGACCGGGGGGCAGTGAGACTTCATTGTAGTGCAGATTTCCTTTGCAAGCTTGCTTGGTTGGCCAAAATGGTCGTATGCGTTTTTTCCTGAATATATTCAAGAAAAAACGCATACGCCCTTTTTGGCCAAGTGCATCATTGTGGACGTTCTGCCTCTTTTCCTATGCTTTACATGCAATTCCAGTCTACCTCCTGAAATCGGTTTCCTGCAATTCTGCCCCGCTTTCAAGTCCTCTTGGCAGCCTTACTTCAATATATTTTTGGACGATAGCTGTCATTTATAACTCTGCAGGTTTGTGAATTACAGTGCCTCTGAGCTCCTTTCTTCAACTCGCTTTCTTGTGAGCTGGCCGCAACACCGCAGGATTGCTTCAGGCCCTAGTGTCGTTCTAGCATGGCATGCTGAGCCTTTGGTTAATTCCTCTTCCTGGTGGGAAATGAGAGTTAAATTTGCCCGTCCAGACACCTCCAGCTAGTCTCTCACTGGTTCTCCCTATTCCTGTTCATCTTCCGCAAAAATTGCAAACTGGGCCAAACAGGAGGTTAAAGGCACTGACTCTCCAAGTGGGGAGAGTTTTAGTAAAGCGTCTGGAATGTTGCACCCGAGTACCAGGGGACGAAAACTGAGACACATTTGAACACGTTTCCCGATCACATGGTGGATCATACTCTGGGTTCCACATGCATGTTTTAGCTGAAGGAAGAATCCCTTAAACCTGGAGAGTTGAGACCCATGGAATGGCTACCATGCAATATGACTTCAAAGGGTCTGTATTTGCTCATCGAACCTCACCAATCCTATCACTGCTGCTTTTATGCCGCTGTACACATGCTTGATTCTCTTTTGGAGACATATAAATCCATAGGTTTTAAGATTATTACTAGTCAGGTATATTCTTAGGCGATTAATATGGGGTGTAGAGTCCACTTCGTTGAGCAAGGAGTAGCTCTTGTCTATTACATATTTGGCTTATGGAACGGTATCTGTGCTAATTTCAATCTCTGGTTTTATGCAGAACCCCAACTCACCTTTCCCCTTAAGCAAGCATAAGTTGGTTTTCTACATTTGAGACCGTGTTCTGTTTTGTAATTCAGTTCCTGTGTAGCCAAGTTTACATTCCGTGTAGTAGTGATATCTTATGATGTTTCTTTTTCTGTGTGACTTATCTCACTTAGAATCATCGTACCTGAATCCACTCATTATGCTGCTACGGGCCTGATGATATAGATTTCATTGTTGAGTGATATTGCATTGTACGTAAGTACCACAAATTCTTTATCCATTTTTCACCTTCTGTGATATTGAATTTGTACTGTAAATGAGGTTCTTGTAAACAGAGCCGTCCCAAACTTTGGGGTGGCTGTGTCTTTTTGATTTTAATTTCCCTAAGCTATAGGACCATAAGTGGAAGTGCCCTAGGCTCTGTTGCTTTGTTTTTTAGATGTTTCAGGAAACACCATACACTTCTCCAGAGTGGCTGTTGGCAATTTACATCCCGCCCATCAGCATAACAAGGCTCCCAGTTCTCCATGGCCTGTCCTGCCTTTCTGGATTTTACACTTTTTTCAGATGGCCCTTTTGACCGGGGGGCAGTGAGACTTCATTGTAGTGCAGATTTCCTTTGCAAGCTTGCTTGGTTGGCCCAAAAGTGCGTATGCGTTTTTTCCTGAATATATTCAGGAAAAAACGCATACGCCCTTTTTGGCCAAGTGCATCATTGTGGACGTTCTGCCTCTTTTCCTATGCTTTACATGCAATTCCAGTCTACCTCCTGAAATCGGTTTCCTGCAATTCTGCCCCGCTTTCAAGTCCTCTTGGCAGCCTTACTTCAATATATTTTTGGACGATAGCTGTCATTTATAACTCTGCAGGTTTGTGAATTACAGTGCCCCTGAGCTCCTTTCTTCAACTCGCTTTCTTGTGAGCTGGCCGCAACACCGCACGATTGCTTCAAGCCCTAGTGTGGTTCCGGCATGGCACGCTGAGCCTTTGGTTAATTCCTCTTCCTGGTGGGAAATGAGAGTTAAATTTGCCGGTCCAGACACCTCCAGCTAGTCTCTCATTGGTTCTCCCTATTCCTGTTCATCTTCCGCAGAAATGGCAAACTGGGCCAAACAGGAGGTTAAAGGCACTGACTCTCCAAGTGGGGAGAGTGTTAGTAAAGCGTCTGGAATGTTGCACCCGAGTACCAGGGGACGAAACCTGAGACACATTTGAACACGTTTCCCGATCACACGGTGGATCATACTCTGGGTTCCACATGCATGTTTTAGCTGAAGGAAGAATCCCTTAAACCTGGAGAGTTGAGACCCATGGAATGGGTACCATGCAATATGACTTCAAAGGGTCTGCATTTGCTCACCGAACCTCACCAATCCTATCACTGCTGCGCTACTGCACTGTACACATGCTTGATTCTCTTTCGGAGACATATAAATCCATAGGTGTTGAGATACTTACTAGTCAGGTATATTCTTAGGCGTTTAATATGGGGTGTAGAGTCCACTTCGTTGAGCAAGGAGTAGCTCTTGTCTATTACATATTTGGCTTATGGAACGGTATCTGTGCTAATTTCAATCTCTGGTTTTATGCAGCACCCCAACTCACCTTTCCCCTTAAGCAAGCATAAGTTGGTTTTCTACATTTGAGACCCTGTTCTGTTTTGTATTTCAGTTCCTGGGTAGCCAAGTTTACATTCCGTGTAGTAGTGATATCTTATGATGTTTCTTTTTCTGTGTGACTTATTTCACTTAGAATCATCGTACCTGAATCCACTCATTATGCTGCTACGGGCCTGATGATATAGATTTCATTGTTGAGTGATATTGCATTGTACGTAAGTACCACAAATTCTTTATCCATTTTTCACCTTCTGTGATATTGAATTTGTACTGTAAATGAGGTTCTTGTAAACAGAGCCGTCCCAAACTTTGGGGTGGCTGTGTCTTTTTGATTTTAATTTCCCTAAGCTATAGGACCATAAGTGGAAGTGCCCTAGGCTCTGTTGCTTTGTTTTGTAGATGTTTCAGGAAACACCATACACTTCTCCAGAGTGGCTGTTGGCAATTTGCATCCCGCCCATCAGCATAACAAGGCTCCCAGTTCTCCATGGCCTGTCCTGCCTTTCTGGATTTTATACTTTTTTCAGATGGCCCTTTTGACCAGGTGGCAGTGAGACTTCATTGTAGTGCAGATTTCCTTTGCAAGCTTGCTTGGTTGGCCCAAAAGGGCGTATGCGTTTTTTCCTGAATATATTCAGGAAAAAACGCATACGCCCTTTTTGGCCAAGTGCATCATTGTGGACGTTCTGCCTCTTTTCCTATGATTTACATGCAATTCCAGTCTACCTCCTGAAATCGGTTTCCTGCAATTCTGCCCCGCTTTCAAGTCCTCTTGACAGCCTTACTTCAATATATTTTTGGACGATAGCTGTCATTTATAACTCTGCAGTTTTGTGAATTACAGAGCCTCTGAGCTCCTTTCTTCAACTTGCTTTCTTGTGAGCTGGCTGCAAGACCGCAGCATTGCTTCAGGCCCTAGTGTGGTTCCGGCATGGCACGCTGAGCCTTTGGTTAATTCCTCTTCCTGGTGGGAAATGAGAGTTAAATATTTCCGTCCAGACACCTCCAGCTAGTCTCTCATTGGTTCTCCCTATTCCTGTTCATTTTCCGCAGAAATTGCAAACTGGGCCAAACAGGAGGTTAAAGGCACTGACTCTCCAAGTGGGGAGAGTGTTAATAAAGCGTCTGGAATGTTGCACCCGAGTACCAGGGGACGAAACCTGAGACACATTTGAACACGTTTCCCGATCACACGGTGGATCATACTCTGGGTTCCACATGCATGTTGTAGCTGAAGGAAGAATCCCTTAAACCTGGAGAGTTGAGACCCATGGAATGAGTATCATGCAATATGACTTCAAAGGGTCTGCATTTGCTCACCGAACCTCACCAATCCTATCACTGCTGCGTTTATGCCGCTGTACACACGCTTGATTTTCTTTTGGAGACATATAAATCCATAGGATTTAAGATTCTTACTAGTCAGGTATATTCTTAGGCGTTTAATATGGGATGTAGAGTCCACTTCGTTGAGCAAGGAGTAGCTCTTGTCTATTACATATTTGGCTTATGGAACGGTATCTGTGCTAATTTCAATCTCTGGTTTTATGCAGTACCGCAACTCACCTTTCCCCTTAAGCAAGCATAAGTTGGTTTTCTACATTTGAGACCCTGTTCTGTTTTGTAATTCATTTCCTGGGTAGCCAAGTTTACATTCCATGTAGTAGTGATATCTTATGATGTTTCTTTTTCTGTGTGACTTATTTCACTTAGAATCATCGTACCTGAATCCACTCATTATGCTGCTATGGGCCTGATGATATACATTTCATTGCTGAGTGATATTGCATTGTACGTAAGTACCACAACTTCTTTATCCATTTTTCACTTTCTGTGATATTGAACTTGTACCGTAAACGAGGTTCTTGTAAACAGAGCCGTCCCAAACTTTGGGGTGGCTGTGTCTTACTGATTTTAATTTCCCTAAGCTATAGGACCATAAGTGGAAGTGCCATAGGCTCTGTTCCTTTGTTTTTTAGATGTTTCAGGAAACACCATACACTTCTCCAGAGTGGCTGTTGGCAATTTACATCCCGCCCATCAGCATAACAAGGCTCCCAGTTCTCCATGGCCTGTCCTGCCTTTCTGGATTTTACACTTTTTTCAGATGGCCCTTTTGAACGGGGGGCAGTGAGACTTCATTGTACTGCAGATTTCCTTTGCAAGCTTGCTTGGTTGGCCAAAAAGGGCGTATGCGTTTTTTCCTGAATATATTCAGGAAAAAACGCATACGCCCTTTTTGGCCAAGTGCATCATTGTGGACGTTCTGCCTCTTTTCCTATGCTTTACATGCAATTCCAGTCTACCTCCTGAAATCGGTTTCCTGCAATTCTGCCCCGCTTTCAAGTCCTCTTGGCAGCCTTACTTCAATATATTTTTGGACGATAGCTGTCATTTATAACTCTGCAGGTTTGTGAATTACAGTGCCTCTGAGCTCCTTTCTTCAACTCGCTTTCTTGTGAGCTGTCTGCAACACCGCAGCATTGCTTCAGGCCCTAGTGTGGTTCCGGCATGGCACGCTGAGCCTTTGGTTAATTCCTCTTCCTGGTGGGAAATGAGAGTTAAATTTGCCCGTCCAGGCACCTCCAGCTTGTCTCTCATTGGTTCTCCCTATTCCTGTTCATTTTCCGCAGAAATGGCAAACTGGGCCAAACAGGAGGTTAAAGGCACTGACTCTCCAAGTGGGGAGAGTGTTAGTAAAGCGTCTGGATGTTGCACCCGAGTACCAGGGGACGAAACCTGAGACACATTTGAACACGTTTCCCAATCACACGGTGGATCATACTCTGGGTTCCACATGCATGTTTTAGCTGAAGGAAGAATCCCTTAAACCTGGAGAGTTGAGACCCATGGAATGGGTACCATGCAATATAAATTCAAAGGTTCTGCATTGGCTCACCGAACCTCACCAATCTTATCACTGCTGCGCTTTTGCCACTGTACACACGCTTGATTCTCTTTCGGAGACATAGAAATCCATAGGTTTTAAGATTCTTACTAGTCAGGTATATTCTTAGGCGTTTAATATGGGGTGTTGATTCCACTTGGTTGAGAAAGGAGTAGCTCTTGTCTATTACATATTTGGCTTATGGAACGGTATCTGTGCTAATTTCAATCTCTGGTTTTATGCAGCACCCCAACTCACCTTTCCCCTTAAGAAAGCATAAGTTGGTTTTCTACATTTGAGACCCTGTTCTGTTTTGTAATTCTGTTCCTGTGTAGCCAAGTTTACATTCCGTGTAGTAGTGATATCTTATGATGTTTCTTTTTCTGTGTGACTTATCTCACTTAGAATCATCGTACCTGAATCCACTCATTATGCTGCTATGGGCCTGATGACATAGATTTCATTGCTGAGTGATATTGCATTGTACGTACCTACCACAACTTCTTTATCCATTTTTCACTTTCTGTGATATTGAACTCGAACTGTAAACGAGGTTCTTGTAAACAGAGCCGTCCCAAACTTTAGGGTGGCTGTGTCTTTTTGATTTTAATTTCCCTAAGCTATAGGACCATAAGTGGAAGTGCCCTAGGCTCTGTTGCTTTGTTTTGTAGATGTTTCAGGAAACACCATACACTTCTCCAGAGTGGCTGTTGGCAATTTGCATCCCGCCCATCAGCATAACAAGGCTCCCAGTTCTCCATGGCCTGTCCAGCCTTTCTGGATTTTATACTTTTTTCTGATGGCCCTTTTGACCGGGGGGCAGTGAGACTTCATTGTAGTGCAGATTTCCTTTGCAAGCTTGCTTGGTTGGCCCAAAAGGGCGTATGCGTTTTTTCCTGAATATATTCAGTAAAAAACGCATATGCCCTTTTTGGCCAAGTGCATCATTGTGGACGTTCTGCCTCTTTTCCTATGCTTTACATGCAATTCCAGTCTACCTCCTGAAATCGGTTTTCTGCAATTCTGCCCCGCTTTCGAGTCCTCTTGGCAGCCTTACTTCAATATATTTTTGGACGATAGCTGTCATTTATAACTCTGCAGTTTTGTGAATTACAGTGCCCCTGAGCTCCTTTCTTCAACTTGCTTTCTTGTGAGCTGGCTGCAAGACCGCAGCATTGCTTCAGGCCCTAGTGTGGTTCCGGCATGGCACGCTGAGCCTTTGGTTAATTCCTCTTCCTGGTGGGAAATGAGAGTTAAATTTGTCCGTCCAGACACCTCCAGCTAGTCTCTCATTGGTTCTCCCTATTCCTGTTCATTTTCCGCAGAAATTGCAAACTGGGCCAAACAGGAGTTTAAAGGCACTGACTCTCCAAGTGGGGAGAGTTTTAGTAAAGCGTCTGGAATGTTGCACCCGAGTACCAGGGGACGAAAACTGAGACACATTTGAACACGTTTCCCGATCACACGGTGGATCATACTCTGGGTTCCACATGCATGTTTTAGGTGAAGGAAGAATCCCTTAAACCTGGAGAGTTGAGACCCATGGAATGGGTACCATGAAATATGACTTCAAAGGGTCTGCATTGGCTCACCGAACCTCACCAATCCTATCACTGCTGCGTTTATGCCGCTGTACACACGCTTGATTCTCTTTTGGAGACATATAAATCCATAGGATTTAAGATTCTTACTAGTCAGGTGTATTCTTAGGCGTTTAATATGAGATGTAGAGTCCACTTCGTTGAGCAAGGAGTAGCTCTTGTCTATTACATATTTGGCTTATGGAACGGTATCTGTGCTAATTTCAATCTCTGGTTTTATGCAGCACCCCAACTCACCTTTCCCCTTAAGCAAGCATAAGTTGGTTTTCTACATTTGAGATCCTGTTCTGTTTTGTAATTCAGTTTCTGTGTAGGCAAGTTTACATTCCTTGTAGTAGTGATATCTTATGATGTTTCTTTTTCTGTGTGACTTATTTCACTTAGAATCATCGTACCTGAATCCACTCATTATGCTGCTACGGGCCTGATGATATAGATTTCATTGCTGAGTGATATTGCATTGTACGTAAGTACCACAAATTCTTTATCCATTTTTCACTTTCTGTGTTATTGAACTTGTACCGTAAACGAGGTTCTTGTAAACAGAGCTGTCCCAAACTTTGGGGTGGCTGTGTCTTTTTGATTTTAATTTCCCTAAGCTATAGGACCATAAGTGGAAGTGCCCTAGGCTCTGTTGCTTTGTTTTTTAGATGTTTCAGGAAACACCATACAGTTCTCCAGAGTGGCTGTTGGCAATTTACATCCCGCCCATCAGCATAACAAGTCTCCCAGTTCTCCATGGCCTGTCCTGCCTTTCTGGATTTTATACATTTTTCAGATGGCCCTTTTGACTGGGGAGCAGTGAGACTTCATTGTAGTGCAGATTTCCTTTGCAAGCTTGCTTGGTTGGTCAAAAAGGGCGTATGCGTTTTTTCCTGAATATATTCAGGAAAAAACGCATACGCCCTTTTTGGCCAAGTGCATCATTGTGGACGTTCTGCCTCTTTTCCTATGCTTTACATGCAATTCCAGTCTACCTCCTGAAATCGGTTTCCTGCAATTCTGCCCCGCTTTCAAGTCCTCTTGGCAGCCTTACTTCAATATATTTTTGGACGATAGCTGTCATTTATAACTCTGCAGGTTTGTGAATTACAGTGCCTCTGAGCTCCTTTCTTCAACTCGCTTTCTTGTGAGCTGTCTGCAACACCGCAGCATTGCTTCAGGCCCTAGTGTGGTTCCGGCATGGCACGCTGAGCCTTTGGTTAATTCCTCTTCCTGGTGGGAAATGAGAGTTAAATTTGCCCGTCCAGGCACCTCCAGCTTGTCTCTCATTGGTTCTCCCTATTCCTGTTCATTTTCCGCAGAAATGGCAAACTGGGCCAAACAGGAGGTTAAAGGCACTGACTCTCCAAGTGGGGAGAGTGTTAGTAAAGCGTCTGGAATGTTGCACCCGAGTACCAGGGGACGAAACCTGAGACACATTTGAACACGTTTCCCAATCACACGGTGGATCATACTCTGGGTTCCACATGCATGTTTTAGCTGAAGGAAGAATCCCTTAAACCTGGAGAGTTGAGACCCATGGAATGGGTACCATGCAATATAAATTCAAAGGTTCTGCATTGGCTCACCGAACCTCACCAATCTTATCACTGCTGCGCTTTTGCCACTGTACACACGCTTGATTCTCTTTCGGAGACATATAAATCCATAGATTTTAAGATTCTTACTAGTCAGGTATATTCTTAGACGTTTAATATGGGGTATTCAGTCCTCTTCGTTGAGCAAAGACTAGCTCTTGTCTATTACATATTTGGCTTATGGAACGGTATCTGTGCTAATTTCAATCTCTGGTTTTATGCAGCACCCCAACTCACCTTTCCCCTTAAGCAAGCATAAGTTGGTTTTCTACATTTGAGACCCTGTTCTGTTTTGTAATTCAGTTCCTGTGTAGCCAAGTTTACATTCCGTGTAGTAGTGATATCTTATGATGTTTCTTTTTCTGTGTGACTTATCTCACTTAGAATCATCGTACCTGAATCCACTCATTATGCTGCTACGGGCCTGATGACATAGATTTCATTGCTGAGTGATATTGCATTGTACGTAAGTACCACAACTTCTTTATCCATTTTTCGCTTTCTGCGATATTGAACTTGTACCGTAAACGAGGTTCTTGTAAACAGAGCCGTCCCAAACTTTGGGGTGGCTGTGTCTTTTTGATTTTAATTTCCCTAAGCTATAGGACCATAAGTGGAAGTGCCCTAGGCTCTGTTGCTTTGTTTTGTAGATGTTTCAGGAAACACCATACACTTCTCCAGAGTGGCTGTTGGCAATTTACATCCCGCCCATCAGCATAACAAGGCTCCCATGTCTCCATGGCCTGTCCTGCCTTTCTGGATTTTACACTTTTTTCAGATGGCCCTTTTGACCAGGGGGCAGTGAGACTTCATTGTAGTGCAGATTTCCTTTGCAAGCTTGCTTGGTTGGCCAAAAAGGGCGTATGCGTTTTTTCCTGAATATATTCAGGAAAAAACGCATACGCCCTTTTTGGCCAAGTGCATCATTGTGGACGTTCTGCCTCTTTTCCTATGCTTTACATGCAATTCCAGTCTACCTCCTGAAATCGGTTTCCTGCAATTCTGCCCCGCTTTCGAGTCCTCTTGGCAGCCTTACTTCAATATATTTTTGGACGATAGCTGTCATTTATAACTCTGCAGGTTTGTGAATTACAGTGCCTCTGAGCTCCTTTCTTCAACTCGCTTTCTTGTGAGCTGGCCGCAACATCGCAGGATTGCTTCAGGCCTTAGTGTGGTTCCCGCATGGCACACTGAGCCTTTGGTTAATTCCTGTTCCTGGTGGGAAATGAGAGTTAAATTTGCCCGTACAGGCACCTCCAGCTAGTCTCTCATTGGTTCTCCCTATTCCTGTTCATTTTCCGCAGAAATTGCAAACTGGGCCAAACAGGAAGTTAAAGGCACTGACTCTCCAAGTGGGGAGAGTGTTAGTAAAGCGTCTGGAATGTTGCACCCGAGTACCAGGGGACGAAACCTGAGACACATTTGAACACGTTTCCCGATCACACGGTGGATCATACTCTGGGTTCCACATGCATGTTTTAGCTGAAGGAAGAATCCCTTAAACCTGGAGAGTTGAGACCCATGGAATGGGTACCATTCAATATGACTTCAAAGGTTCTGCATTGGCTCACCGAACCTCACCAATCCTATCACTGCTGCGCTTATGCCGCTGTACACACACTTGATTCTCTTTCGGAGACATATAAATCCATAGATTTTAAGATTCTTACTAGTCAGGTATATTCTTAGACGTTTAATATGGGGTGTTGAGTCCTCTTCGTTGAGCAAGGAGTAGCTCTTGTCTATTACATATTTGGCTTATGGAACGGTATCTGTGCTAATTTCAATCTCTGGTTTTATGCAGCACCCCAACTCACCTTTCCCCTTAAGCAAGCATAAGTTGGTTTTCTACATTTGAGACCTTGTTCTGTTTTATAATTCAGTTCCTGTGTAGCCAAGTTTACATTCCGTGTATTAGTGATATCTTATGATGTTTCTTTTTCTGTGTGACTTATCTCACTTAGAATCATCGTACCTGAATCCACTCATTATGCTGCTATGGGCCTGATGACATAGATTTCATTGCTGAGTGATATTGCATTGTACGTAAGTACCACAACTTCTTTATCCATTTTTCGCTTTCTGTGATATTGAACTTGTACCGTAAACGAGGTTCTTGTAAACAGAGCCGTCCCAAACTTTGGGGTGGCTGTGTCTTTTTGATTTTAATTTCCCTAAGCTATACGACCATAAGTGGAAGTGCCCTAGGCTCTGTTGCTTTGTTTTGTAGATGTTTCAGGAAACACCATACACTTCTCCAGAGAGGCTATTGGCAATTTACATCCCGCCCATCAGCATAACAAGGCTCCCAGTTCTCCATGGCCTGTCCTGCCTTTCTGGATTTTATACTTTTTTCAGATGGCCCTTTTGACCGGGGGGCAGTGAGACTTCATTGTAGTGCAGATTTCCTTTGCAAGCTTGCTTGGTTGGCCCAAAAGAGCGTATGCGTTTTTTCCTGAATATATTCAGGAAAAAACGCATACGCCCTTTTTGGCCAAGTGCATCATTGTGGACGTTCTGCCTCTTTTCCTATGCTTTACATGCAATTCCAGTCTACCTCCTGAAATCGGTTTCCTGCAATTCTGCCCCGCTTTCAAGTCCTCTTGGCAGCCTTACTTCAATATATTTTTGGACGATAGCTGTCATTTATAACTCTGCAGGTTTGTGAATTACAGTACCCCTGAGCTCCTTTCTTCAACTCGCTTTCTTGTGAGCTGGCCGCAACACCGCAGGATTGTTTCAGGCCCTAGTGTGGTTCCGGCATGGCACGCTGAGCCTTTGGTTAATTCCTCTTCCTGGTGGGAAATGAGAGTTAAATTTGCCCGTCCAGACACCTCCAGCTAGTCTCTCATTGGTTCTCCCTATTCCTGTTCATTTTCGGCAGAAATGGCAAACTGGGCCAAACAGGAGGTTAAAGGCACTGACTCCCCAAGTGGGGAGAGTGTTAGTAAAACGACTGGAATGTTGCACCCGAGTACCAGGGGACGAAAACTGAGACACATTTGAACATGTTTCCCGATCACATGGTGGATCATACTCTGGGTTCCACATGCATGTTTTAGCTGAAGGAAGAATCCCTTAAACCTGGAGAGTTGAGACCCATGGAATGGGAACCATGCAATATGACCTCAAAGAGTCTGCATTTGCTCACCGAACCTCACCAATCCTATCACTGCTGCGTTTATGCCGCTGTACACACGCTTGATTCTCTTTCGGAGACATAGAAATCTATAGGTTTTAAGATTCTTACTGGTCAGGTATATTCTTAAGCGTTTAATATGGGGTGTAGAGTCCACTTCGTTGAGCAAGGAGTAGCTCTTGTCTATTACATATTTGGCTTATGGAACGGTATCTGTGCTAATTTCAATCTCTGGTTTTATGCAGCACCCCAACTCACCTTTCCCCTTAAGCAAGCATAAGTTGGTTTTCTACATTTGAGACCCTGTTCTGTTTTGTAATTCAGTTCCTGTGTAGCCAAGTTTACATTCCGTGTAGTAGTGATATCTTATGATGTTTCTTTTTCTGTGTGACTTATTTCACTTAGAATCATCGTACCTGAATCCACTCATTATGCTGCTACGGGCCTGATGATATACATTTCATTGCTGAGTGATATTGCATTGTACGTAAGTACCACAACTTCTTTATCCATTTTTCACTTTCTGTGATATTGAACTTGTACTGTAAACGAGGATCTTGTAAACAGAGCCATCCCAAACTTTGCGGTGGCTGTGTCTTTTTGATTTTAATTTCTCTAAGCTATAGAACCGTAAGTGGAAGTGCCCTAGGCTCTGTTGCTTTGTTTTTTAGATGTTTCAGGAAACACCATACACTTCTCCAGAGTGGCTGTTGGCAATTTACATCCCGCCCATCAGCATAACAAGGCTCCCAGTTCTCAATGGCCTGTCCTGCCTTTCTGGATTTTACACTTTTTTCAGATGCTCCTTTTGACAGGGAGGAAGTGAGACTTCATTGTAGTGCAGATTTCCTTTGCAAGCTTGCTTGGTTGTCCAAAAAGGGCGTATGCGTTTTTTCCTGAATATATTCAGGAAAAAACGCATACGCCCTTTTTGGCCAAGTGCATCATTGTGGACGTTCTGCCTCTTTTCCTATGCTTTACATGCAATTCCAGTCTACCTCCTGAAATCGGTTTCCTGCAATTCTGCCCCGCTTTCAAGTCCTCTTGGCAGCCTTACTTCAATATATTTTTGGACGATAGCTGTCATTTTTAACTCTGCAGGTTTGTGAATTACAGTGCCCCTGAGCTCCTTTCTTCAACTCGCTTTCTTGTGAGCTGTCCGCAACACCGCAGGATTGCTTCAGGCCCTAGTGTGGTTCCGGCATGGCACGCTGAGCCTTTGGTTAATTCCTCTTCCTGGTGGGAAATGAGAGTTAAATTTGCCCGTCCAGACACCTCCAGCTAGTCTCTCATTGGTTCTCCCTATTCCTGTTCATTTTCCGCAGAAATTGCAAACTGGGCCAAACAGGAGGTTAAAGGCACTGACTCTCCAAGTGGGGAGAGTGTTAGTAAAGCGTCTGGAATGTTGCACCCGAGTACCAGGGGACGAAATCTGACACATTTGAACACGTTTCCCGATCACACGGTGGATCATACTCTGGGTTCCACATGCATGTTTTAGCTGAAGGAAGAATCCCTTAAACCTGGAGAGTTGAGACCCATGGAATGGGTACCATGCAATATGACTTCAAAGGGTCTGCATTTGCTCACTGAACCTCACAAATCCTATCACTGCTGCATTTATGCCGCTGTAGACATGCTTGATTCTCTTTCGGAGACATATAAATCCATAGGTTTTAAGATTCTTACTAGTCAGGTATATTCTTAGGCATTTAATATGGGGTGTTGAGTCCACTTCGTTGAGCAAGGAGTAGCTCTTGTCTATTACCTATTTGGCTTATGGAATGGTATCTGTGCTAATTTCAATCTCTGGTTTTATGAAGCACCCCAACTCACCTTTCCCCTTAAGCAAGCATAAGTTGGTTTTCTACATTTGAGATCCTGTTCTGTTTTGTAATTCAGTTCCTGTGTAGCCAAGTTTACATTCCGTGTATTAGTGATATCTTATGATGTTTCTTTTTCTGTGTGACATATTTCACTTAGAAATATCGTACCTGAATCCACTCATTATGCTGCTACGGGCCTGATGACATAGATTTCATTCCTGAGTGATATTGCATTGTACGTAAGTACCACAACTTCTTTATCCATTTTTCACTTTCTGTGATATTGAACTTGTACCATAAACGAGATTCTTGTAAACAGAGCCGGCCCAAACTTTGGGGTGGCTGTGTCTTTTTGATTTTAATTTCCCTAAGCTATAGGACCATAAGTGGAAGTGCCCTAGGCTCTGTTGCTTTGTTTTTTAGATGTTTCAGGAAACACCATACACTTCTCCAGAGTGGCTGTTGGCAATTTACATCCCGCCCATCAGCATAACAAGGCTCCCAGTTCTCCATGGCCTGTCCTGCCTTTCTGGATTTTATACTTTTTTCAGATGGCCCTTTTGACCGGGGGGCAGTGAGACTTCATTGTAGTGCAGATTTCCTTTGCAAGCTTGCTTGGTTGGCCAAAATGGTCGTATGCGTTTTTTCCTGAATATATTCAAGAAAAAACGCATACGCCCTTTTTGGCCAAGTGCATCATTGTGGACGTTCTGCCTCTTTTCCTATGCTTTACATGCAATTCCAGTCTACCTCCTGAAATCGGTTTCCTGCAATTCTGCCCCGCTTTCAAGTCCTCTTGGCAGCCTTACTTCAATATATTTTTGGACGATAGCTGTCATTTATAACTCTGCAGGTTTGTGAATTACAGTGCCTCTGAGCTCCTTTCTTCAACTCGCTTTCTTGTGAGCTGGCCGCAACACCGCAGGATTGCTTCAGGCCCTAGTGTCGTTCTAGCATGGCATGCTGAGCCTTTGGTTAATTCCTCTTCCTGGTGGGAAATGAGAGTTAAATTTGCCCGTCCAGACACCTCCAGCTAGTCTCTCACTGGTTCTCCCTATTCCTGTTCATCTTCCGCAAAAATTGCAAACTGGGCCAAACAGGAGGTTAAAGGCACTGACTCTCCAAGTGGGGAGAGTTTTAGTAAAGCGTCTGGAATGTTGCACCCGAGTACCAGGGGACGAAAACTGAGACACATTTGAACACGTTTCCCGATCACATGGTGGATCATACTCTGGGTTCCACATGCATGTTTTAGCTGAAGGAAGAATCCCTTAAACCTGGAGAGTTGAGACCCATGGAATGGCTACCATGCAATATGACTTCAAAGGGTCTGTATTTGCTCATCGAACCTCACCAATCCTATCACTGCTGCTTTTATGCCGCTGTACACATGCTTGATTCTCTTTTGGAGACATATAAATCCATAGGTTTTAAGATTATTACTAGTCAGGTATATTCTTAGGCGATTAATATGGGGTGTAGAGTCCACTTCGTTGAGCAAGGAGTAGCTCTTGTCTATTACATATTTGGCTTATGGAACGGTATCTGTGCTAATTTCAATCTCTGGTTTTATGCAGAACCCCAACTCACCTTTCCCCTTAAGCAAGCATAAGTTGGTTTTCTACATTTGAGACCGTGTTCTGTTTTGTAATTCAGTTCCTGTGTAGCCAAGTTTACATTCCGTGTAGTAGTGATATCTTATGATGTTTCTTTTTCTGTGTGACTTATCTCACTTAGAATCATCGTACCTGAATCCACTCATTATGCTGCTACGGGCCTGATGATATAGATTTCATTGTTGAGTGATATTGCATTGTACGTAAGTACCACAAATTCTTTATCCATTTTTCACCTTCTGTGATATTGAATTTGTACTGTAAATGAGGTTCTTGTAAACAGAGCCGTCCCAAACTTTGGGGTGGCTGTGTCTTTTTGATTTTAATTTCCCTAAGCTATAGGACCATAAGTGGAAGTGCCCTAGGCTCTGTTGCTTTGTTTTTTAGATGTTTCAGGAAACACCATACACTTCTCCAGAGTGGCTGTTGGCAATTTACATCCCGCCCATCAGCATAACAAGGCTCCCAGTTCTCCATGGCCTGTCCTGCCTTTCTGGATTTTACACTTTTTTCAGATGGCCCTATTGACCGGGGGGCAGTGAGACTTCATTGTAGTGCAGATTTCCTTTGCAAGCTTGCTTGGTTGGCCCAAAAGTGCGTATGCGTTTTTTCCTGAATATATTCAGGAAAAAACGCATACGCCCTTTTTGGCCAAGTGCATCATTGTGGACGTTCTGCCTCTTTTCCTATGCTTTACATGCAATTCCAGTCTACCTCCTGAAATCGGTTTCCTGCAATTCTGCCCCGCTTTCAAGTCCTCTTGGCAGCCTTACTTCAATATATTTTTGGACGATAGCTGTCATTTATAACTCTGCAGGTTTGTGAATTACAGTGCCCCTGAGCTCCTTTCTTCAACTCGCTTTCTTGTGAGCTGGCCGCAACACCGCACGATTGCTTCAAGCCCTAGTGTGGTTCCGGCATGGCACGCTGAGCCTTTGGTTAATTCCTCTTCCTGGTGGGAAATGAGAGTTAAATTTGCCGGTCCAGACACCTCCAGCTAGTCTCTCATTGGTTCTCCCTATTCCTGTTCATCTTCCGCAGAAATGGCAAACTGGGCCAAACAGGAGGTTAAAGGCACTGACTCTCCAAGTGGGGAGAGTGTTAGTAAAGCGTCTGGAATGTTGCACCCGAGTACCAGGGGACGAAACCTGAGACACATTTCAACACGTTTCCCGATCACACGGTGGATCATACTCTGGGTTCCACATGCATGTTTTAGCTGAAGGAAGAATCCCTTAAACCTGGAGAGTTGAGACCCATGGAATGGGTACCATGCAATATGACTTCAAAGGGTCTGCATTTGCTCACCGAACCTCACCAATCCTATCACTGCTGCGCTACTGCACTGTACACATGCTTGATTCTCTTTCGGAGACATATAAATCCATAGGTGTTGAGATACTTACTAGTCAGGTATATTCTTAGGCGTTTAATATGGGGTGTAGAGTCCACTTCGTTGAGCAAGGAGTAGCTCTTGTCTATTACATATTTGGCTTATGGAACGGTATCTGTGCTAATTTCAATCTCTGGTTTTATGCAGCACCCCAACTCACCTTTCCCCTTAAGCAAGCATAAGTTGGTTTTCTACATTTGAGACCCTGTTCTGTTTTGTATTTCAGTTCCTGGGTAGCCAAGTTTACATTCCGTGTAGTAGTGATATCTTATGATGTTTCTTTTTCTGTGTGACTTATTTCACTTAGAATCATCGTACCTGAATCCACTCATTATGCTGCTACGGGCCTGATGATATAGATTTCATTGTTGAGTGATATTGCATTGTACGTAAGTACCACAAATTCTTTATCCATTTTTCACCTTCTGTGATATTGAATTTGTACTGTAAATGAGGTTCTTGTAAACAGAGCCGTCCCAAACTTTGGGGTGGCTGTGTCTTTTTGATTTTAATTTCCCTAAGCTATAGGACCATAAGTGGAAGTGCCCTAGGCTCTGTTGCTTTGTTTTGTAGTTGTTTCAGGAAACACCATACACTTCTCCAGAGTGGCTGTTGGCAATTTGCATCCCGCCCATCAGCATAACAAGGCTCCCAGTTCTCCATGGCCTGTCCTGCCTTTCTGGATTTTATACTTTTTTCAGATGGCCCTTTTGACCAGGTGGCAGTGAGACTTCATTGTAGTGCAGATTTCCTTTGCAAGCTTGCTTGGTTGGCCCAAAAGGGCGTATGCGTTTTTTCCTGAATATATTCAGGAAAAAACGCATACGCCCTTTTTGGCCAAGTGCATCATTGTGGACGTTCTGCCTCTTTTCCTATGATTTACATGCAATTCCAGTCTACCTCCTGAAATCGGTTTCCTGCAATTCTGCCCCGCTTTCAAGTCCTCTTGACAGCCTTACTTCAATATATTTTTGGACGATAGCTGTCATTTATAACTCTGCAGTTTTGTGAATTACAGAGCCTCTGAGCTCCTTTCTTCAACTTGCTTTCTTGTGAGCTGGCTGCAAGACCGCAGCATTGCTTCAGGCCCTAGTGTGGTTCCGGCATGGCACGCTGAGCCTTTGGTTAATTCCTCTTCCTGGTGGGAAATGAGAGTTAAATATTTCCGTCCAGACACCTCCAGCTAGTCTCTCATTGGTTCTCCCTATTCCTGTTCATTTTCCGCAGAAATTGCAAACTGGGCCAAACAGGAGGTTAAAGGCACTGACTCTCCAAGTGGGGAGAGTGTTAATAAAGCGTCTGGAATGTTGCACCCGAGTACCAGGGGACGAAACCTGAGACACATTTGAACACGTTTCCCGATCACACGGTGGATCATACTCTGGGTTCCACATGCATGTTGTAGCTGAAGGAAGAATCCCTTAAACCTGGAGAGTTGAGACCCATGGAATGAGTATCATGCAATATGACTTCAAAGGGTCTGCATTTGCTCACCGAACCTCACCAATCCTATCACTGCTGCGTTTATGCCGCTGTACACACGATTGATTCTCTTTTGGAGACATATAAATCCATAGGATTTAAGATTCTTACTAGTCAGGTATATTCTTAGGCGTTTAATATGGGATGTAGAGTCCACTTCGTTGAGCAAGGAGTAGCTCTTGTCTATTACATATTTGGCTTATGGAACGGTATCTGTGCTAATTTCAATCTCTGGTTTTATGCAGTACCGCAACTCACCTTTCCCCTTAAGCAAGCATAAGTTGGTTTTCTACATTTGAGACCCTGTTCTGTTTTGTAATTCATTTCCTGGGTAGCCAAGTTTACATTCCATGTAGTAGTGATATCTTATGATGTTTCTTTTTCTGTGTGACTTATTTCACTTAGAATCATCGTACCTGAATCCACTCATTATGCTGCTATGGGCCTGATGATATACATTTCATTGCTGAGTGATATTGCATTGTACGTAAGTACCACAACTTCTTTATCCATTTTTCACTTTCTGTGATATTGAACTTGTACCGTAAACGAGGTTCTTGTAAACAGAGCCGTCCCAAACTTTGGGGTGGCTGTGTCTTACTGATTTTAATTTCCCTAAGCTATAGGACCATAAGTGGAAGTGCCATAGGCTCTGTTCCTTTGTTTTTTAGATGTTTCAGGAAACACCATACACTTCTCCAGAGTGGCTGTTGGCAATTTACATCCCGCCCATCAGCATAACAAGGCTCCCAGTTCTCCATGGCCTGTCCTGCCTTTCTGGATTTTACACTTTTTTCAGATGGCCCTTTTGAACGGGGGGCAGTGAGACTTCATTGTACTGCAGATTTCCTTTGCAAGCTTGCTTGGTTGGCCAAAAAGGGCGTATGCGTTTTTTCCTGAATATATTCAGGAAAAAACGCATACGCCCTTTTTGGCCAAGTGCATCATTGTGGACGTTCTGCCTCTTTTCCTATGCTTTACATGCAATTCCAGTCTACCTCCTGAAATCGGTTTCCTGCAATTCTGCCCCGCTTTCAAGTCCTCTTGGCAGCCTTACTTCAATATATTTTTGGACGATAGCTGTCATTTATAACTCTGCAGGTTTGTGAATTACAGTGCCTCTGAGCTCCTTTCTTCAACTCGCTTTCTTGTGAGCTGTCTGCAACACCGCAGCATTGCTTCAGGCCCTAGTGTGGTTCCGGCATGGCACGCTGAGCCTTTGGTTAATTCCTCTTCCTGGTGGGAAATGAGAGTTAAATTTGCCCGTCCAGGCACCTCCAGCTTGTCTCTCATTGGTTCTCCCTATTCCTGTTCATTTTCCGCAGAAATGGCAAACTGGGCCAAACAGGAGGTTAAAGGCACTGACTCTCCAAGTGGGGAGAGTGTTAGTAAAGCGTCTGGATGTTGCACCCGAGTACCAGGGGACGAAACCTGAGACACATTTGAACACGTTTCCCAATCACACGGTGGATCATACTCTGGGTTCCACATGCATGTTTTAGCTGAAGGAAGAATCCCTTAAACCTGGAGAGTTGAGACCCATGGAATGGGTACCATGCAATATAAATTCAAAGGTTCTGCATTGGCTCACCGAACCTCACCAATCTTATCACTGCTGCGCTTTTGCCACTGTACACACGCTTGATTCTCTTTCGGAGACATAGAAATCCATAGGTTTTAAGATTCTTACTAGTCAGGTATATTCTTAGGCGTTTAATATGGGGTGTTGATTCCACTTGGTTGAGAAAGGAGTAGCTCTTGTCTATTACATATTTGGCTTATGGAACGGTATCTGTGCTAATTTCAATCTCTGGTTTTATGCAGCACCCCAACTCACCTTTCCCCTTAAGAAAGCATAAGTTGGTTTTCTACATTTGAGACCCTGTTCTGTTTTGTAATTCTGTTCCTGTGTAGCCAAGTTTACATTCCGTGTAGTAGTGATATCTTATGATGTTTCTTTTTCTGTGTGACTTATCTCACTTAGAATCATCGTACCTGAATCCACTCATTATGCTGCTATGGGCCTGATGACATAGATTTCATTGCTGAGTGATATTGCATTGTACGTACCTACCACAACTTCTTTATCCATTTTTCACTTTCTGTGATATTGAACTCGAACTGTAAACGAGGTTCTTGTAAACAGAGCCGTCCCAAACTTTAGGGTGGCTGTGTCTTTTTGATTTTAATTTCCCTAAGCTATAGGACCATAAGTGGAAGTGCCCTAGGCTCTGTTGCTTTGTTTTGTAGATGTTTCAGGAAACACCATACACTTCTCCAGAGTGGCTGTTGGCAATTTGCATCCCGCCCATCAGCATAACAAGGCTCCCAGTTCTCCATGGCCTGTCCTGCCTTTCTGGATTTTATACTTTTTTCTGATGGCCCTTTTGACCGGGGGGCAGTGAGACTTCATTGTAGTGCAGATTTCCTTTGCAAGCTTGCTTGGTTGGCCCAAAAGGGCGTATGCGTTTTTTCCTGAATATATTCAGTAAAAAACGCATATGCCCTTTTTGGCCAAGTGCATCATTGTGGACGTTCTGCCTCTTTTCCTATGCTTTACATGCAATTCCAGTCTACCTCCTGAAATCGGTTTTCTGCAATTCTGCCCCGCTTTCGAGTCCTCTTGGCAGCCTTACTTCAATATATTTTTGGACGATAGCTGTCATTTATAACTCTGCAGTTTTGTGAATTACAGTGCCCCTGAGCTCCTTTCTTCAACTTGCTTTCTTGTGAGCTGGCTGCAAGACCGCAGCATTGCTTCAGGCCCTAGTGTGGTTCCGGCATGGCACGCTGAGCCTTTGGTTAATTCCTCTTCCTGGTGGGAAATGAGAGTTAAATTTGTCCGTCCAGACACCTCCAGCTAGTCTCTCATTGGTTCTCCCTATTCCTGTTCATTTTCCGCAGAAATTGCAAACTGGGCCAAACAGGAGTTTAAAGGCACTGACTCTCCAAGTGGGGAGAGTTTTAGTAAAGCGTCTGGAATGTTGCACCCGAGTACCAGGGGACGAAAACTGAGACACATTTGAACACGTTTCCCGATCACACGGTGGATCATACTCTGGGTTCCACATGCATGTTTTAGGTGAAGGAAGAATCCCTTAAACCTGGAGAGTTGAGACCCATGGAATGGGTACCATGAAATATGACTTCAAAGGGTCTGCATTGGCTCACCGAACCTCACCAATCCTATCACTGCTGCGTTTATGCCGCTGTACACACGCTTGATTCTCTTTTGGAGACATATAAATCCATAGGATTTAAGATTCTTACTAGTCAGGTGTATTCTTAGGCGTTTAATATGAGATGTAGAGTCCACTTCGTTGAGCAAGGAGTAGCTCTTGTCTATTACATATTTGGCTTATGGAACGGTATCTGTGCTAATTTCAATCTCTGGTTTTATGCAGCACCCCAACTCACCTTTCCCCTTAAGCAAGCATAAGTTGGTTTTCTACATTTGAGATCCTGTTCTGTTTTGTAATTCAGTTTCTGTGTAGGCAAGTTTACATTCCTTGTAGTAGTGATATCTTATGATGTTTCTTTTTCTGTGTGACTTATTTCACTTAGAATCATCGTACCTGAATCCACTCATTATGCTGCTACGGGCCTGATGATATAGATTTCATTGCTGAGTGATATTGCATTGTACGTAAGTACCACAAATTCTTTATCCATTTTTCACTTTCTGTGTTATTGAACTTGTACCGTAAACGAGGTTCTTGTAAACAGAGCTGTCCCAAACTTTGGGGTGGCTGTGTCTTTTTGATTTTAATTTCCCTAAGCTATAGGACCATAAGTGGAAGTGCCCTAGGCTCTGTTGCTTTGTTTTTTAGATGTTTCAGGAAACACCATACAGTTCTCCAGAGTGGCTGTTGGCAATTTACATCCCGCCCATCAGCATAACAAGTCTCCCAGTTCTCCATGGCCTGTCCTGCCTTTCTGGATTTTATACATTTTTCAGATGGCCCTTTTGACTGGGGAGCAGTGAGACTTCATTGTAGTGCAGATTTCCTTTGCAAGCTTGCTTGGTTGGTCAAAAAGGGCGTATGCGTTTTTTCCTGAATATATTCAGGAAAAAACGCATACGCCCTTTTTGGCCAAGTGCATCATTGTGGACGTTCTGCCTCTTTTCCTATGCTTTACATGCAATTCCAGTCTACCTCCTGAAATCGGTTTCCTGCAATTCTGCCCCGCTTTCAAGTCCTCTTGGCAGCCTTACTTCAATATATTTTTGGACGATAGCTGTCATTTATAACTCTGCAGGTTTGTGAATTACAGTGCCTCTGAGCTCCTTTCTTCAACTCGCTTTCTTGTGAGCTGTCTGCAACACCGCAGCATTGCTTCAGGCCCTAGTGTGGTTCCGGCATGGCACGCTGAGCCTTTGGTTAATTCCTCTTCCTGGTGGGAAATGAGAGTTAAATTTGCCCGTACAGGCACCTCCAGCTTGTCTCTCATTGGTTCTCCCTATTCCTGTTCATTTTCCGCAGAAATGGCAAACTGGGCCAAACAGGAGGTTAAAGGCACTGACTCTCCAAGTGGGGAGAGTGTTAGTAAAGCGTCTGGAATGTTGCACCCGAGTACCAGGGGACGAAACCTGAGACACATTTGAACACGTTTCCCAATCACACGGTTGATCATACTCTGGGTTCCACATGCATGTTTTAGCTGAAGGAAGAATCCCTTAAACCTGGAGAGTTGAGACCCATGGAATGGGTACCATGCAATATAAATTCAAAGGTTCTGCATTGGCTCACCGAACCTCACCAATCTTATCACTGCTGCGCTTTTGCCACTGTACACACGCTTGATTCTCTTTCGGAGACATATAAATCCATAGATTTTAAGATTCTTACTAGTCAGGTATATTCTTAGACGTTTAATATGGGGTATTCAGTCCTCTTCGTTGAGCAAAGACTAGCTCTTGTCTATTACATATTTGGCTTATGGAACGGTATCTGTGCTAATTTCAATCTCTGGTTTTATGCAGCACCCCAACTCACCTTTCCCCTTAAGCAAGCATAAGTTGGTTTTCTACATTTGAGACCCTGTTCTGTTTTGTAATTCAGTTCCTGTGTAGCCAAGTTTACATTCCGTGTAGTAGTGATATCTTATGATGTTTCTTTTTCTGTGTGACTTATCTCACTTAGAATCATCGTACCTGAATCCACTCATTATGCTGCTACGGGCCTGATGACATAGATTTCATTGCTGAGTGATATTGCATTGTACGTAAGTACCACAACTTCTTTATCCATTTTTCGCTTTCTGCGATATTGAACTTGTACCGTAAACGAGGTTCTTGTAAACAGAGCCGTCCCAAACTTTGGGGTGGCTGTGTCTTTTTGATTTTAATTTCCCTAAGCTATAGGACCATAAGTGGAAGTGCCCTAGGCTCTGTTGCTTTGTTTTGTAGATGTTTCAGGAAACACCATACACTTCTCCAGAGTGGCTGTTGGCAATTTACATCCCGCCCATCAGCATAACAAGGCTCCCATGTCTCCATGGCCTGTCCTGCCTTTCTGGATTTTACACTTTTTTCAGATGGCCCTTTTGACCGGGGGGCAGTGAGACTTCATTGTAGTGCAGATTTCCTTTGCAAGCTTGCTTGGTTGGCCAAAAAGGGCGTATGCGTTTTTTCCTGAATATATTCAGGAAAAAACGCATACGCCCTTTTTGGCCAAGTGCATCATTGTGGACGTTCTGCCTCTTTTCCTATGCTTTACATGCAATTCCAGTCTACCTCCTGAAATCGGTTTCCTGCAATTCTGCCCCGCTTTCGAGTCCTCTTGGCAGCCTTACTTCAATATATTTTTGGACGATAGCTGTCATTTATAACTCTGCAGGTTTGTGAATTACAGTGCCTCTGAGCTCCTTTCTTCAACTCGCTTTCTTGTGAGCTGGCCGCAACATCGCAGGATTGCTTCAGGCCTTAGTGTGGTTCCCGCATGGCACGCTGAGCCTTTGGTTAATTCCTCTTCCTGGTGGGAAATGAGAGTTAAATTTGCCCGTACAGGCACCTCCAGCTAGTCTCTCATTGGTTCTCCCTATTCCTGTTCATTTTCCGCAGAAATTGCAAACTGGGCCAAACAGGAAGTTAAAGGCACTGACTCTCCAAGTGGGGAGAGTGTTAGTAAAGCGTCTGGAATGTTGCACCCGAGTACCAGGGGACGAAACCTGAGACACATTTGAACACGTTTCCCGATCACACGGTGGATCATACTCTGGGTTCCACATGCATGTTTTAGCTGAAGGAAGAATCCCTTAAACCTGGAGAGTTGAGACCCATGGAATGGGTACCATGCAATATAAATTCAAAGGTTCTGCATTGGCTCACCGAACCTCACCAATCTTATCACTGCTGCGCTTTTGCCACTGTACACACGCTTGATTCTCTTTCGGAGACATATAAATCCATAGATTTTAAGATTCTTACTAGTCAGGTATATTCTTAGACGTTTAATATGGGGTATTCAGTCCTCTTCGTTGAGCAAAGACTAGCTCTTGTCTATTACATATTTGGCTTATGGAACGGTATCTGTGCTAATTTCAATCTCTGGTTTTATGCAGCACCCCAACTCACCTTTCCCCTTAAGCAAGCATAAGTTGGTTTTCTACATTTGAGACCCTTTTCTGTTTTGTAATTCAGTTCCTGTGTAGCCAAGTTTACATTCCGTGTAGTAGTGATATCTTATGATGTTTCTTTTTCTGTGTGACTTATCTCACTTAGAATCATCGTACCTGAATCCACTCATTATGCTGCTACGGGCCTGATGACATAGATTTCATTGCTGAGTGATATTGCATTGTACGTAAGTACCACAACTTCTTTATCCATTTTTCGCTTTCTGCGATATTGAACTTGTACCGTAAACGAGGTTCTTGTAAACAGAGCCGTCCCAAACTTTGGGGTGGCTGTGTCTTTTTGATTTTAATTTCCCTAAGCTATAGGACCATAAGTGGAAGTGCCCTAGGCTCTGTTGCTTTGTTTTGTAGATGTTTCAGGAAACACCATACACTTCTCCAGAGTGGCTGTTGGCAATTTACATCCCGCCCATCAGCATAACAAGGCTCCCATGTCTCCATGGCCTGTCCTGCCTTTCTGGATTTTACACTTTTTTCAGATGGCCCTTTTGACCAGGGGGCAGTGAGACTTCATTGTAGTGCAGATTTCCTTTGCAAGCTTGCTTGGTTGGCCAAAAAGGGCGTATGCGTTTTTTCCTGAATATATTCAGGAAAAAACGCATACGCCCTTTTTGGCCAAGTGCATCATTGTGGACGTTCTGCCTCTTTTCCTATGCTTTACATGCAATTCCAGTCTACCTCCTGAAATCGGTTTCCTGCAATTCTGCCCCGCTTTCGAGTCCTCTTGGCAGCCTTACTTCAATATATTTTTGGACGATAGCTGTCATTTATAACTCTGCAGGTTTGTGAATTACAGTGCCTCTGAGCTCCTTTCTTCAACTCGCTTTCTTGTGAGCTGGCCGCAACATCGCAGGATTGCTTCAGGCCTTAGTGTGGTTCCCGCATGGCACACTGAGCCTTTGGTTAATTCCTGTTCCTGGTGGGAAATGAGAGTTAAATTTGCCCGTACAGGCACCTCCAGCTAGTCTCTCATTGGTTCTCCCTATTCCTGTTCATTTTCCGCAGAAATTGCAAACTGGGCCAAACAGGAAGTTAAAGGCACTGACTCTCCAAGTGGGGAGAGTGTTAGTAAAGCGTCTGGAATGTTGCACCCGAGTACCAGGGGACGAAACCTGAGACACATTTGAACACGTTTCCCGATCACACGGTGGATCATACTCTGGGTTCCACATGCATGTTTTAGCTGAAGGAAGAATCCCTTAAACCTGGAGAGTTGAGACCCATGGAATGGGTACCATTCAATATGACTTCAAAGGTTCTGCATTGGCTCACCGAACCTCACCAATCCTATCACTGCTGCGCTTATGCCGCTGTACACACACTTGATTCTCTTTCGGAGACATATAAATCCATAGATTTTAAGATTCTTACTAGTCAGGTATATTCTTAGACGTTTAATATGGGGTGTTGAGTCCTCTTCGTTGAGCAAGGAGTAGCTCTTGTCTATTACATATTTGGCTTATGGAACGGTATCTGTGCTAATTTCAATCTCTGGTTTTATGCAGCACCCCAACTCACCTTTCCCCTTAAGCAAGCATAAGTTGGTTTTCTACATTTGAGACCTTGTTCTGTTTTATAATTCAGTTCCTGTGTAGCCAAGTTTACATTCCGTGTATTAGTGATATCTTATGATGTTTCTTTTTCTGTGTGACTTATCTCACTTAGAATCATCGTACCTGAATCCACTCATTATGCTGCTATGGGCCTGATGACATAGATTTCATTGCTGAGTGATATTGCATTGTACGTAAGTACCACAACTTCTTTATCCATTTTTCGCTTTCTGTGATATTGAACTTGTACCGTAAACGAGGTTCTTGTAAACAGAGCCGTCCCAAACTTTGGGGTGGCTGTGTCTTTTTGATTTTAATTTCCCTAAGCTATACGACCATAAGTGGAAGTGCCCTAGGCTCTGTTGCTTTGTTTTGTAGATGTTTCAGGAAACACCATACACTTCTCCAGAGAGGCTATTGGCAATTTACATCCCGCCCATCAGCATAACAAGGCTCCCAGTTCTCCATGGCCTGTCCTGCCTTTCTGGATTTTATACTTTTTTCAGATGGCCCTTTTGACCGGGGGGCAGTGAGACTTCATTGTAGTGCAGATTTCCTTTGCAAGCTTGCTTGGTTGGCCCAAAAGAGCGTATGCGTTTTTTCCTGAATATATTCAGGAAAAAACGCATACGCCCTTTTTGGCCAAGTGCATCATTGTGGACGTTCTGCCTCTTTTCCTATGCTTTACATGCAATTCCAGTCTACCTCCTGAAATCGGTTTCCTGCAATTCTGCCCCGCTTTCAAGTCCTCTTGGCAGCCTTACTTCAATATATTTTTGGACGATAGCTGTCATTTATAACTCTGCAGGTTTGTGAATTACAGTACCCCTGAGCTCCTTTCTTCAACTCGCTTTCTTGTGAGCTGGCCGCAACACCGCAGGATTGTTTCAGGCCCTAGTGTGGTTCCGGCATGGCACGCTGAGCCTTTGGTTAATTCCTCTTCCTGGTGGGAAATGAGAGTTAAATTTGCCCGTCCAGACACCTCCAGCTAGTCTCTCATTGGTTCTCCCTATTCCTGTTCATTTTCCGCAGAAATGGCAAACTGGGCCAAACAGGAGGTTAAAGGCACTGACTCCCCAAGTGGGGAGAGTGTTAGTAAAACGACTGGAATGTTGCACCCGAGTACCAGGGGACGAAAACTGAGACACATTTGAACATGTTTCCCGATCACATGGTGGATCATACTCTGGGTTCCACATGCATGTTTTAGCTGAAGGAAGAATCCCTTAAACCTGGAGAGTTGAGACCCATGGAATGGGAACCATGCAATATGACCTCAAAGAGTCTGCATTTGCTCACCGAACCTCACCAATCCTATCACTGCTGCGTTTATGCCGCTGTACACACGCTTGATTCTCTTTCGGAGACATAGAAATCTATAGGTTTTAAGATTCTTACTGGTCAGGTATATTCTTAAGCGTTTAATATGGGGTGTAGAGTCCACTTCGTTGAGCAAGGAGTAGCTCTTGTCTATTACATATTTGGCTTATGGAACGGTATCTGTGCTAATTTCAATCTCTGGTTTTATGCAGCACCCCAACTCACCTTTCCCCTTAAGCAAGCATAAGTTGGTTTTCTACATTTGAGACCCTGTTCTGTTTTGTAATTCAGTTCCTGTGTAGCCAAGTTTACATTCCGTGTAGTAGTGATATCTTATGATGTTTCTTTTTCTGTGTGACTTATTTCACTTAGAATCATCGTACCTGAATCCACTCATTATGCTGCTACGGGCCTGATGATATACATTTCATTGCTGAGTGATATTGCATTGTACGTAAGTACCACAACTTCTTTATCCATTTTTCACTTTCTGTGATATTGAACTTGTACTGTAAACGAGGATCTTGTAAACAGAGCCATCCCAAACTTTGCGGTGGCTGTGTCTTTTTGATTTTAATTTCTCTAAGCTATAGAACCGTAAGTGGAAGTGCCCTAGGCTCTGTTGCTTTGTTTTTTAGATGTTTCAGGAAACACCATACACTTCTCCAGAGTGGCTGTTGGCAATTTACATCCCGCCCATCAGCATAACAAGGCTCCCAGTTCTCAATGGCCTGTCCTGCCTTTCTGGATTTTACACTTTTTTCAGATGCTCCTTTTGACAGGGAGGAAGTGAGACTTCATTGTAGTGCAGATTTCCTTTGCAAGCTTGCTTGGTTGGCCAAAAAGTGCGTATGCGTTTTTTCCTGAATATATTCAGGAAAAAACGCATACGCCCTTTTTGGCCAAGTGCATCATTGTGGACGTTCTGCCTCTTTTCCTATGCTTTACATGCAATTCCAGTCTACCTCCTGAATCGGTTTCCTGCAATTCTGCCCCGCTTTCAAGTCCTCTTGGCAGCCTTACTTCAATATATTTTTGGACGATAGCTGTCATTTATAACTCTGCAGGTTTGTGAATTACAGTGCCTCTGAGCTCCTTTCTTCAACTCGCTTTCTTGTGAGCTGTCTGCAACACCGCAGCATTGCTTCAGGCCCTAGTGTGGTTCTGGCATGGCACGCTGAGCCTTTGGTTAATTCCTCTTCCTGGTGGGAAATGAGAGTTAAATTTGCCCGTCCAGGCACCTCCAGCTTGTCTCTCATTGGTTCTCCCTATTCCTGTTCATTTTCCACAGAAATGGCAAACTGGGCCAAACAGGAGGTTAAAGGCACTGACTCTCCAAGTGGGGAGAGTGTTAGTAAAGCGTCTGGAATGTTGCACCCGAGTACCAGGGGACGAAACCTGAGACACATTTGAACACGTTTCCCAATCACACGGTGGATCATACTCTGGGTTCCACATGCATGTTTTAGCTGAAGGAAGAATCCCTTAAACCTGGAGAGTTGAGACCCATGGAATGGGTACCATGCAATATAAATTCAAAGGTTCTGCATTGGCTCACCGAACCTCACCAATCTTATCACTGCTGCGCTTTTGCCACTGTACACACGTTTGATTCTCTTTCGGAGACATATAAATCCATAGATTTTAAGATTCTTACTAGTCAGGTATATTCTTAGACGTTTAATATGGGGTATTCAGTCCTCTTCGTTGAGCAAAGACTAGCTCTTGTCTATTACATATTTGGCTTATGGAACGGTATCTGTGCTAATTTCAATCTCTGGTTTTATGCAGCACCCCAACTCACCTTTCCCCTTAAGCAAGCATAAGTTGGTTTTCTACATTTGAGACCCTGTTCTGTTTTGTAATTCAGTTCCTGTGTAGCCAAGTTTACATTCCGTGTAGTAGTGATATCTTATGATGTTTCTTTTTCTGTGTGACTTATCTCACTTAGAATCATCGTACCTGAATCCACTCATTATTCTGCTACGGGCCTGATGACATAGATTTCATTGCTGAGTGATATTGCATTGTACGTAAGTACCACAACTTCTTTATCCATTTTTCGCTTTCTGCGATATTGAACTTGTACCGTAAACGAGGTTCTTGTCAACAGAGCCGTCCCAAACTTTGGGGTGGCTGTGTCTTTTTGATTTTAATTTCCCTAAGCTATAGGACCATAAGTGGAAGTGCCCTAGGCTCTGTTGCTTTGTTTTGTAGATGTTTCAGGAAACACCATACACTTCTCCAGAGTGGCTGTTGGCAATTTACATCCCGCCCATCAGCATAACAAGGCTCCCAGTTCTCCATGGCCTGTCCTGCCTTTCTGGATTTTATACTTTTTTCAGATGGCCCTTTTGACCGGGGGGCAGTGAGACTTCATTGTAGTGCAGATTTCCTTTGCAAGCTTGCTTGGTTGGCCAAAAAGGGCATATGCGTTTTTTCCTGAATATATTCAGGAAAAAACGCATACGCCCTTTTTGGCCAAGTGCATCATTGTGGACGTTCTGCCTCTTTTCCTATGCTTTACATGCAATTCCAGTCTACCTCCTGAAATCGGTTTCCTGCAATTCTGCCCCGCTTTCAAGTCCTCTTGGCAGCCTTACTTCAATATATTTTTGGATGATAGCTGTCATTTTTAACTCTGCAGGTTTGTGAATTACAGTGCCCCTGAGCTCCTTTCTTCAACTCGCATTTTTGTGAGCTGGCCGCAACACCGCAGCATTGCTTCAGGCCCTAGTGTGGTTCCGGCATGGCACGCTGAGCCTTTGTTTAATTCCTCTTCCTGGTGGGAAATGAGAGTTAAATTTGCCCGTCCAGACACCTCCAGCTAGTCTCTCATTGGTTCTCCCTATTCCTGTTCATCTTCCGCAGAAATTGCGAACTGGGCCAAACAGGAGGTTAAAGGCACTGACTCTCCAAGTGGGGAGAGTGTTAGTAAAGCATCTGGAATGTTGCACCCGAGTACCAGCGGACGAAAACTGACACATTTGAACACGTTTTCCGATCACACGGTGGATCATACTCTGGGTTCCACATGCATGTTTTATCTGAAGGAAGAATCCCTTAAACCTGGAAAGTTGAGACCCAAGGAATAGGTACCACGCAATATGACTTCAAAGGGTCTGCATTTGCTCACCGAACGTCACCAATCCTATCACTGCTGCGCTTATGCCGCTGTACACACGCTTGATTCTCTTTCGGAGAAAAATAAGTCCATAGGTTTTAAGATTCTTACTAGTCTGGTATATTCATAGGCGTTTAATATGGGGTGTTGTGTCCTCTTCGTTGAGCAAGGAGTAGATCTTGTCTATTACATATTTGGCTTGTGGAACGGTATCTGTGCTAATTTCAATCTCTGGTTTTATGCAGCACCCCAACTCACCTTTCCCCTTAAGCAAGCATAAGTTGGTTTTCTACATTTGACACCCTGTTCTGTTTTGTAATTCAGTTCCTGTGTAGCCAAGTTTACATTGCGTGTAGTAGTGATATCTTATGATGTTTCTTTTTCTGTGTGACTTATCTTACTTAGAATCATCGTACCTGAATCCACTCATTATGCTGTTACGGGCCTGATGACATACATTTCATTGCTGAGTGATATTGCATTGTACGTAAGTACCACAACTTCTTTATCCATTTTTCGCTTTCTGTGATATTGAACTTGTACCGTAAACGAGGTTCTTGTAAACAGAGCTGTCCTAAACTTTGGGGTGACTGTGTCTTTTTTATTTTAATTTCCCTAAGCTATAGGACCATAAGTGGAAATGTCCTAGGCTCTGTTGCTTTGTTTTTTAGATGTTTCAGGAAACACCATACACTTCTCCAGAGTGGCTGTTGGCAATTTACATCCCGCCCATCAGCATAACAAGGCTCCCAGTTCTCCATGGCCTGTCCTGCCTTTCTGGATGTTACACTTTTTTCAGATGGCCCTTTTGACCGGGGGGCAGTGAGACTTCATTGTAGTGCAGATTTCCTTTGCAAGCTTGCTTGGTTGGTCAAAAAGGGCGTATGCGTTTTTTCCTGAATATATTCAGGAAAAAACGCATACGCCCTTTTTGGCCAAGTGCATCATTGTGGACGTTCTGCCTCTTTTCCTATGCTTTACATGCAATTCCAGTCTACCTCCTGAAACCGGTTTCCTGCAATTCTGCCCCGCTTTCAAGTCCTCTTGGCAGCCTTACTTCAATATATTTTTGGACGATAGCTGTCATTTATAACTCTGCAGGTTTGTGAATTACAGTGCCCCTGAGCTCCTTTCTTCAACTCGCTTTCTTGTGAGCTGGCCGCAACACCGCAGCATGGCTTCAGGCCCTAGTGTGGTTCCGGCATGGCACGCTGAGCCTTTGGTTAATTCCTCTTCCTGGTGGGAAATGAGAGTTAAATTTGCCCGTCCAGACACCTCCAGCTAGTCTCTCATTGGTTCTCCCTATTTCTGTTCATTTTCCGCAGAAATTGCAAACTGGGCCAAACAGGAGGTTAAAGGCACTGACTCTCCAAGTGGGGAGAGTGTTAGGAAAGCGACTGGAATGTTGCACCCGAGTACCAGGGGACGAAAACTGAGACACATTTGAACACGTTTCCCGATCACACGGTGGATCATACTCTGGGTTCCACATGCATGTTTTAGCTGAAGGAAGAATCCCTTAAACCTGGAGAGTTGAGACCCATGGAATGGCTACCATGCAATATGACTTCAAAGGGTCTGCATTTGCTCACCGAACCTCACCAATCCTATCACTGCTGTGTTTATGCCGCTGTACACACGCTTGATTCTCTTTCGGAGACATATAAATCCATAGGTGTTAAGATTCTTACTAGTCAGGTATATTCTTAGGCATTTAATATGGGGTGTTGAGTCCACTTCGTTGAGCAAGGAGTAGCTCTTGTCTATTACCTATTTGGCTTATGGAATGGTATCTGTGCTAATTTCAATCTCTGGTTTTATGCAGCACCCCAACTCACCTTTCCCCTTAAGCAAGCATAAGTTGGTTTTCTACATTTGAGATCCTGTTCTGTTTTGTAATTCAGTTCCTGTGTAGCCAAGTTTACATTCCGTGTATTAGTGATATCTTATGATGTTTCTTTTTCTGTGTGACTTATTTCACTTAGAATCATCGTACCTGAATCCACTCATTATGCTGCTACGGGCCTGATGACATAGATTTCATTGCTGAGTGATATTGCATTGTACGTAAGTACCACAACTTCTTTATCCATTTTTCACTTTCTGCGATATTGAACTTGTACCATAAACGAGATTCTTGTAAACAGAGCCGGCCCAAACTTTGGGGTGGCTGTGTCTTTTTGATTTTAATTTCCCTAAGCTATAGGACCATAAGTGGAAGTGCCCTAGGCTCTGTTGCTTTGTTTTTTAGATGTTTCAGGAAACACCATACACTTCTCCAGAGTGGCTGTTGGCAATTTACATCCCGCCCATCAGCATAACAAGGCTCCCAGTTCTCCATGGCCTGTCCTGCCTTTCTGGATGTTATACTTTTTTCAGATGGCCCTTTTGACCGGGGGGCAGTGAGACTTCATTGTAGTGCAGATTTCCTTTGCAAGCTTGCTTGGTTGGCCAAAAAGGGCGTATGCGTTTTTTCCTGAATATATTCAGGAAAAAACGCATACGCCCTTTTTGGCCAAGTGCATCATTGTGGACGTTCTGCCTCTTTTCCTATGCTTTACATGCAATTCCAGTCTACCTCCTGAAATCGGTTTCCTGCAATTCTGCCCCGCTTTCAAGTCCTCTTGGCAGCCTTACTTCAATATATTTTTGGACGATAGCTGTCATTTTTAACTCTGCAGGTTTGTGAATTACAGTGCCCCTGAGCTCCTTTCTTCAACTCGCATTTTTGTGAGCTGGCCGCAACACCGCAGCATTGCTTCAGGCCCTAGTGTGGTTCCGGCATGGCACGCTGAGCCTTTGGTTAATTCCTCTTCCTGGTGGGAAATGAGAGTTAAATTTGCCCATCCAGACACCTCCAGCTAGTCTCTCATTGGTTCTCCCTATTTCTGTTCATTTTCCGCAGAAATTGCAAACTGGGCCAAACAGGAGGTTAAAGGCACTGTCTCTCCAAGTGGGGAGAGTGTTAGTAAAGCGTCTGGAATGTTGCACCCGAGTACCAGGGGACAAAAACTGAGACACATTTGAACACGTTTCCCGATCACACGGTTGATCATACTCTGGGTTCCACATGCATGTTTTAGCTGAAGGAAGAATCCCTTAAACCTGGAGAGTTGAGACCCATGGAATGGGTACCATGCAATATGACTTCAAAGGGTCTGCATTTGCTCACCGAACCTCACCAATCCTATCACTGCTGCATTTATGCCACTGTACACACGCTTGATTCTCTTTCGGAGACATATAAATCCATAGGTGTTAAGATTCTTACTAGTCAGGTATATTCTTAGGCATTTAATATGGGGTGTTGAGTCCACTTCGTTGAGCAAGGAGTAGTTCTTGTCTATTACCTATTTGGCTTATGGAATGGTATCTGTGCTAATTTCAATCTCTGGTTTTATGCAGCACCCCAACTCACCTTTCCCCTTAAGCAAGCATAAGTTGGTTTTCTACATTTGAGATCCTGTTCTGTTTTGTAATTCAGTTCCTGTGTAGCCAAGTTTACATTCCGTGTATTAGTGATATCTTATGATGTTTCTTTTTCTGTGTGACTTATTTCACTTAGAATCATCGTACCTGAATCCACTCATTATGCTGCTACGGGCCTGATGACATAGATTTCATTGCTGAGTGATATTGCATTGTACGTAAGTACCACAACTTCTTTATCCATTTTTCACTTTCTGCGATATTGAACTTGTACCATAAACGAGATTCTTGTAAACAGAGCCGGCCCAAACTTTGGGGTGGCTGTGTCTTTTTGATTTTAATTTCCCTAAGCTATAGGACCATAAGTGGAAGTGCCCTAGGCTCTGTTGCTTTGTTTTTTAGATGTTTCAGGAAACACCATACACTTCTCCAGAGTGGCTGTTGGCAATTTACATCCCGCCCATCAGCATAACAAGGCTCCCAGTTCTCCATGGCCTGTCCTGCCTTTCTGGATGTTATACTTTTTTCAGATGGCCCTTTTGACCGGGGGGCAGTGAGACTTCATTGTAGTGCAGATTTCCTTTGCAAGCTTGCTTGGTTGGCCAAAAAGGGCGTATGCGTTTTTTCCTGAATATATTCAGGAAAAAACGCATACGCCCTTTTTGGCCAAGTGCATCATTGTGGACGTTCTGCCTCTTTTCCTATGCTTTACATGCAATTCCAGTCTACCTCCTGAAATCGGTTTCCTGCAATTCTGCCCCGCTTTCAAGTCCTCTTGGCAGCCTTACTTCAATATATTTTTGGACGATAGCTGTCATTTTTAACTCTGCAGGTTTGTGAATTACAGTGCCCCTGAGCTCCTTTCTTCAACTCGCTTTTTTGTGAGCTGGCCGAAACACTGCAGCATTGCTTCAGGCCCTAGTGTGGTTCCGGCATGGCACGCTGAGCCTTTGGTTAATTCCTCTTCCTGGTGGGAAATGAGAGTTAAATTTGCCCATCCAGACACCTCCAGCTAGTCTCTCATTGGTTCTCCCTATTTCTGTTCATTTTCTGCAGAAATTGCAAACTGGGCCAAACAGGAGGTTAAAGGCACTGTCTCTCCAAGTGGGGAGAGTGTTAGTAAAGCGTCTGGAATGTTGCACCCGAGTACCAGGGGACAAAAACTGAGACACATTTGAACACGTTTCCCGATCACACGGTGGATCATACTCTGTGTTCCACATGCATGTTTTAGCTGAAGGAAGAATCCCTTAAACCTGGAGAGTTGAGACCCATGGAATGGCTACCATGCAATATGACTTCAAAGGGTCTGCATTTGCTCATCAAACCTCACCAATCCTATCACTGCTGCGTTTATGCCGCTGTACACATGCTTGATTCTCTTTTGGAGACATATAAATCCATAGGTTTTAAGATTATTACTAGTCAGGTATATTCTTAGGCGATTAATATGGGGTGTAGAGTCCACTTCGTTGAGCTAGGAGTAGCTCTTGTCTATTACATATTTGGCTTATGGAATGGTATCTGTGCTAATTTCAATCTCTGGTTTTATGCAGAACCCCAACTCACCTTTCCCCTTAAGCAAGCATAAGTTGGTTTTCTACATTTGAGACCGTGTTCTGTTTTGTAATTCAGTTTCTGTGTAGCCAAGTTTACATTCCGTGTAGTAGTGATATCTTATGATGTTTCTTTTTCTGTGTGACTTATCTCACTTAGAATCATCGTACCTGAATCCACTCATTATGCTGCTACGGGCCTGATGATATAGATTTCATTGCTGAGTGATATTGCATTGTACGTAAGTACCACAAAATCTTTGTCCATTTTTCACTTTCTGTGATATTGAACTCGTACTGTAAACGAGGTTCTTGTAAACAGAGCCGTCCCAAACTTTGGGGTGGCTGTGTCTTTTTTATTTTAATTTCCCTAAGCTATAGGACCATAAGTGGAAGTGCCCTAGGCTCTGTTGCTTTGTTTTTTAGATGTTTCAGGAAACACCATACACTTCTCCAGAGTGGCTGTTGGCAATTTACATCCCGCCCATCAGCATAACAAGGCTCCCAGTTCTCCATGGCCTGTCCTGCCTTTCTGGATTTTACACTTTTTTCAGATGGCCCTATTGACCGGGGGGCAGTGAGACTTCATTGTAGTGCAGATTTCCTTTGCAAGCTTGCTTGGTTGGCCAAAAAGGGCGTATGCGTTTTTTCCTGAATATATTCAGGAAAAAACGCATACGCCCTTTTTGGCCAAGTGCATCATTGTGGACGTTCTGCCTCTTTTCCTATGCTTTACATGCAATTCCAGTCTACCTCCTGAAATCGGTTTCCTACAATTCTGCCCCGCTTTCAAGTCCTCTTGGTACCCTTACTTCAATATATTTTTGGACGATAGCTGTCATTTTTAACTCTGCAGGTTTGTGAAATACAGTGCCCCTGAGCTCCTTTCTTCAACTCGCTTTCTTGTGAGCTGGCCGCAACACCGCAGGATTGCTTCAGGACATAGGGTGGTTCCGGAATGGCACGCTGAGCCTTTGTTTAATTCCTCTCCCTGGTGGGAAATGAGAGTTAAATTTGCCCGTCCAGACACCTCCAGCTAGTCTCTCATTGGTTCTCCCTATTCCTGTTCATCTTCCGCAGAAATTGCGAACTGGGCCAAACAGGAGGTTAAAGGCACTGACTCTCCAAGTGGGGAGAGTGTTAGTAAAGCATCTGGAATGTTGCACCCGAGTACCAGCGGACGAAAACTGACACATTTGAACACGTTTTCCGATCACACGGTGGATCATACTCTGGGTTCCACATGCATGTTTTAGCTGAAGGAAGAATCCCTTAAACCTGGAAAGTTGAGACCCAAGGAATAGGTACCACGCAATATGACTTCAAAGGGTCTGCATTTGCTCACCGAACGTCACCAATCCTATCACTGCTGCGCTTATGCCGCTGTACACACGCTTGATTCTCTTTCGGAGACAAATAAGTCCATAGGTTTTAAGATTCTTACTAGTCAGGTATATTCTTAGGCGTTTAATATGGGGTGTTGTGTCCTCTTCGTTGAGCAAGGAGTAGATCTTGTCTATTACATATTTGGCTTGTGGAACGGTATCTGTGCTAATTTCAATCTCTGGTTTTATGCAGCACCCCAACTCACCTTTCCCCTTAAGCAAGCATAAGTTGGTTTTCTACATTTGACACCCTGTTCTGTTTTGTAATTCAGTTCCTGTGTAGCCAAGTTTACATTGCGTGTAGTAGTGATATCTTAAGATGTTTCTTTTTCTGTGTGACTTATCTTACTTAGAATCATCGTACCTGAATCCACTCATTATGCTGTTACGGGCCTGATGACATACATTTCATTGCTGAGTGATATTGCATTGTACGTAAGTACCACAACTTCTTTATCCATTTTTCGCTTTCTGTGATATTGAACTTGTACCGTAAACGAGGTTCTTGTAAACAGAGCTGTCCTAAACTTTGGGGTGACTGTGTCTTTTTTATTTTAATTTCACTAAGCTATAGGACCATAAGTGGAAATGTCCTAGGCTCTGTTGCTTTGTTTTTTAGATGTTTCAGAAAACACCATACACTTCTCCAGAGTGGCTGTTGGCAATTTACATCCCGCCCATCAGCATAACAAGGCTCCCAGTTCTCCATGGCCTGTCCTGCCTTTCTGGATGTTACACTTTTTTCAGATGGCCCTTTTGACTGGGGGGCAGTGAGACTTCATTGTAGTGCAGATTTCCTTTGCAAGCTTGCTTGGTTGGCCAAAAAGGGCGTATGCGTTTTTTCCTGAATATATTCAGGAAAAAACGCATACGCCCTTTTTGGCCAAGTGCATCATTGTGGACGTTCTGCCTCTTTTCCTATGCTTTACATGCAATTCCAGTCTACCTCCTGAAACCGGTTTCCTGCAATTCTGCCCCGCTTTCAAGTCCTCTTGGCAGCCTTACTTCAATATATTTTTGGACGATAGCTGTCATTTATAACTCTGCAGGTTTGTGAATTACAGTGCCCCTGAGCTCCTTTCTTCAACTCGCTTTCTTGTGAGCTGGCCGCAACACCGCAGCATTGCTTCAGGCCCTAGTGTGGTTCCGGCATGGCATGCTGAGCCTTTGGTTAATTCCTCTTCCTGGTGGGAAATGAGAGTTAAATTTGCCCGTCCAGACACCTCCAGCTAGTCTCTCATTGGTTCTCCCTATTCCTGTTCATTTTCCGCAGAAATTGCAAACTGGGCCAAACAGGAGGTTAAAGGCACTGACTCTCCAAGTGGGGAGAGTGTTAGTAAAGCGTCTGGAATGTTGCACCCGAGTACCAGGGGACGAAACCTGAGACACATTTGAACACTTTTCCCAATAACACGGTGGATCATACTCTGGGTTCCACATGCATGTTTTAGCTGAAGGAAGAATCCCTTAAACCTGGAGAGTTGAGACCCATGGAATGGGTACCATGCAATATAAATTCAAAGGTTCTGCATTGGCTCACCGAACCTCACCAATCTTATCACTGCTGCGCTTTTGCCACTGTACACACGCTTGATTCTCTTTCGGAGACATATAAATCCATAGATTTTAAGATTCTTACTAGTCAGGTATATTCTTAGACGTTTAATATGGGGTATTCAGTCCTCTTCGTTGAGCAAAGACTAGCTCTTGTCTATTACATATTTGGCTTATGGAACGGTATCTGTGCTAATTTCAATCTCTGGTTTTATGCAGCACCCCAACTCACCTTTCCCCTTAAGCAAGCATAAGTTGGTTTTCTACATTTGAGACCCTGTTCTGTTTTGTAATTCAGTTCCTGTGTAGCCAAGTTTACATTCCGTGTAGTAGTGATATCTTATGATGTTTCTTTTTCTGTGTGACTTATCTCACTTAGAATCATCGTACCTGAATCCACTCATTATGCTGCTATGGGCCTGATGATATAGATTTCATTGCTGAGTGATATTGCATTGTACGTAAGTACCACAACTTCTTTATCCATTTTTCACTTTCTGTGATATTGAACTTGTACTGTAAACGAGGTTCTTGTAAACAGAGCCGTCCCAAACTTTGGGGTGGCTGTGTCTTTTTGATTTTAATTTCCCTAAGCTATAGGACCATAAGTGGAAGTGCCCTAGGCTCTGTTGCTTTGTTTTTTAGATGTTTCAGGAAACACCATACACTTCTCCAGAGTGGCTGTTGGCAATTTACATCCCGCCCATCAGCATAACAAGGCTCCCAATTCTCCATGAGCTGTCCTGCCTTTCTGGATTTTACACTTTTTTCAGATGGCCCTTTTGACTGGGGGGCAGTGAGACTTCATTGTACTGCAGATTTCCTTTGCAAGCTTGCTTGGTTGGCCAAAAAGGGCGTATGCGTTTTTTCCTGAATATATTCAGGAAAAAACGCATACGCCCTTTTTGGCCAAGTGCATCATTGTGGACGTTCTGCCTCTTTTCCTATGCTTTACATGCAATTCCAGTCTACCTCCTGAAATCGGATTCCTGCAATTCTGCCCCGCTTTCAAGTCCTCTTGGCAGCCTTACTTCAATATATTTTTGGACGATAGCTGTCATTTTTAACTCTGCAGGTTTGTGAATTACAGTGCCCCTGAGCTCCTTTCTTCAACTCGCTTTCTTGTGAGCTGGCCGCAACACCGCAGGATTGCTTCAGGCCCTAGTGTGGTTCTGGCATGGCATGCTGAGCCTTTGGTTAATTCCTCTTCCTGGTGGGAAATGAGAGTTAAATTTGCCCGTCCAGACACCTCCAGCTAGTCTCTCATTGGTTCTCCCTATTCCTGTTCATTTTCCGCAGAAATTGCAAACTGGGCCAAACAGGAGTTTAAAGGCACTGACTCTCCAAGTGGGGAGAGTGTTAGTAAAGCGTCTGGAATGTTGCACCCGAGTACCAGGGGACGAAATCTGACACATTTGAACACGTTTCCCGATCACACGGTGGATCATACTCTGGGTTCCACATGCATGTTTTAGCTGAAGGAAGAATCCCTTAAACCTGGAGAGTTGAGACCCATGGAATGGGTACCATGCAATATGACTTCAAAGGGTCTGCATTTGCTCACCGAACCTCACCAATCCTATTACTGCTGCATTTATGCCTCTGTAGACACGTTTGATTCTCTTTCGGAGACATATAAATCCATAGGTTTTAAGATTCTTACTAATCAGGTATATTCTTAGGCATTTAATATGGGGTGTTGAGTCCACTTTGTTGAGCAAGGAGTAGCTCTTGTCTATTACCTATTTGGCTTATGGAATGGTATCTGTGCTAATTTCAATCTCTGGTTTTATGCAGCACCCCAACTCACCTTTCCCCTTAAGCAAGCATAAGTTGGTTTTCTACATTTGAGATCCTGTTCTGTTTTGTAATTCAGTTCCTGTGTAGCCAAGTTTACATTCCGTGTATTAGTGATATCTTATGATGTTTCTTTTTCTGTGTGACTTATTTCACTTAGAATCATCGTACCTGAATCCACTCATTATGCTGCTATGGGCCTGATGACATAGATTTCATTCCTGAGTGATATTGCATTGTACGTAAGTACCACAACTTCTTTATCCATTTTTCACTTTCTGTGATATTGAACTTGTACCATAAACGAGATTCTTGTAAACAGAGCCGGCCCAAACTTTGGGGTGGCTGTGTCTTTTTGATTTTAATTTCCCTAAGCTATAGGACCATAAGTGGAAGTGCCCTAGGCTCTGTTGCTTTGTTTTGTAGATGTTTCAGGAAACACCATACACTTCTCCAGAGTGGCTGTTGGCAATTTACATCCCGCCCATCAGCATAACAAGGCTCCCAGTTCTCCATGGCCTGTCCTGCCTTTCTGGATGTTACACTTTTTTCAGATGGCCCTTTTGACCGGGGGGCAGTGAGACTTCATTGTAGTGCAGATTTCCTTTGCAAGCTTGCTTGGTTGGCCAAAAAGGGCGTATGGGTTTTTCCCTGAATATATTCAGGGAAAAACCCATACGCCCTTTTTGGCCAAGTGCATCATTGTGGACGTTCTGCCTCTTTTCCTATGCTTTACATGCAATTCCAGTCTACCTCCTGAAACCGGTTTCCTGCAATTCTGCCCCGCTTTCAAGTCCTCTTAGCAGCCTTACTTCAATATATTTTTGGACGATAGCTGTCATTTTTAACTCTGCAGGTTTGTGAATTATAGTGCCCCTGAGCTACTTTCTTCAACTCGCTTTCTTGTGAGCTGGCCACAACACCGCAGCTTTGCTTCAGGCCATAGTGTGGTTCCGGCATGGCACGCTGAGCCTTTGGTTAATTCCTCATCCTGGTGGGAAATGAGAGTTAAATTTGCCCGTCCAGACACCTCCAGCTAGTCTCTCATTGGTTCTCCCTATTCCTGTTCATTTTCCGCAGAAATGGCAAACTGGGCCAAACAGGAGGTTAAAGGCACTGACTCTCCAAGTGCAGAGAGTTTTAGTAAAGCGACTGGAATGTTGCACCCGAGTACCAGGGGACGAAAACTGAGACACATTTGAACACGTTTCCCGATCACACGGTGGATCATACTCTGGGTTCCACATGCATGTTCTAGCTGAAGGAAGAATCCCTTAAACCTGGAGAGTTGAGACCCATGGAATGAGTATCATGCAATATGACTTCAAAGGGTCTGCATTTGCTCACCGAACCTCACCAATCCTATCACTGCTGCGTTTATGACGCTGTACACACGCTTGATTTTCTTTTGGAGACATATAAATCCATAGGATTTAAGATTCTTACTAGTCAGGTATATTCTTAGGCGTTTAATATGGGATGTAGAGTCCACTTCGTTGAGCAAGGAGTAGCTCTTGTCTATTACATATTTGGCTTATGGAACGGTATCTGTGCTAATTTCAATCTCTGGTTTTATGCAGTACCCCAACTCACCTTTCCCCTTAAGCAAGCATAAGTTGGTTTTCTACATTTGAGACCCTATTCTGTTTTGTAATTCAGTTCCTGGGTAGCCAAGTTTACATTCCATGTAGTAGTGATATCTTATGATGTTTCTTTTTCTGTGTGACTTATTTCACTTAGAATCATCGTACCTGAATCCACTCATTATGCTGCTACGGGCCTGATGATATACATTTCATTGCTGAGTGATATTGCATTGTACGTAAGTACCACAACTTCTTTATCCATTTTTCACTTTCTGTGATATTGAACTTGTACCGTAAACGAGGTTCTTGTAAACAGAGCCGTACCAAACTTTGGGGTGGCTGTGTCTTTTTGATTTTAATTTCCCTAAGCTATAGAACCATAAGTGGAACTGCCCTAGGCTCTGTTGCTTTGTTTTGTAGATGTTTCAGGAAACAGCATACACTTCTCCAGAGTGGCTGTTGGCAATTTACATCCCGCCCATCAGCATAACAAGGCTCCCAATTCTCCATGGTCTGTCCTGCCTTTCTGGATTTTACACATTTTTCAGATGGCCCTTTTGACTGGGGGGCAGTGAGACTTCATTGTAGTGCAGATTTCCTTTGCAAGCTTGCTTGGTTGGCCAAATAGGGCGTATGCGTTTTTTCCTGAATATATTCAGGAAAAAACGCATATGCCCTTTTTGGCCAAGTGCATCATAGTGGACGTTCTGCCTCTTTTCCTATGCTTTACATGCAATTCCAGTCTACCTCCTGAAATCGGATTCCTGCAATTCTGCCCCGCTTTCGAGTCCTCTTGGCAGCCTTACTTCAATATATTTTTGGACGATAGCTGTCATTTATAACTCTGCAGGTTTGTGAATTACAGTGCCTCTGAGCTCCTTTCTTCAACTCGCTTTCTTGTGAGCTGGCTGCAACACCGTAGCATTGCTTCAGGCCCTAGTGTGGTTCCGGCATGGCACGCTGAGCCTTTGGTTAATTCCTCTTCCTGGTGGGAAATGAGAGTTAAATTTGCCCGTCCAGACACCTCCAGCTAGTCTCTCATTGGTTCTCCCTATTCCTGTTCATTTTCCGCAGAAATTGCAAACTGGGCCAAACAGGAGGTTAAAGGCACTGACTCTCCAAGTGGGGAGAGGGTTAGTAAAGCGTCTGGAATGTTGCACCCGAGTACCAGGGGACCAAACCTGAGACACATTTGAACACGTTTCCCGATCACACGGTGGATCATACTCTGGGTTCCACATGCATGTTTTAGCTGAAGGAAGAATCCCTTAAACCTGGAGAGTTGAGACCCATGGAATGGCTGGCATGCAATATGACTTCAAAGGGTCTGCATTGGCTCATCAAACCTCACCAATCCTATCACTGCTGCGTTTATGCTGCTGTACACATGCTTGATTCTCTTTTGGAGACATATAAATCCATAGCTTTTAAGATTCTTACTAGTCAGGTATATTCTTAGGCGTTTAATATGGGGTGTAGAGCCCACTTCGTTGAGCAAGGAGTAGCTCTTGTCTATTACATATTTGGCTTATGGAACGGTATCTGTGCTAATTTCAATCTCTGGTTTTATGCAGTACCCCAACTCACCTTTCCCCTTAAGCAAGCATAAGTTGGTTTTCTACATTTGAGACCCTGTTCTGTTTTGTAATTCAGTTTCTGTGTAGGCAAGTTTACATTCCGTGTAGTAGTGATATCTTATGATGTTTCTTTTTCTGTGTGATTTTTTTCACTTAGAATCATGGTACCTGAATCTACTCATTATGCTGCTACGGGCCTGATGACATAGATTTCATTGCTGAGTGATATTGCATTGTACATAAGTACCACAACTTCTTTATCCATTTTTCGCTTTCTGCAATATTGAACTTGTACCATAAACGAGGTTCTTGTAAACAGAGCCGTCCCAAACTTTGGGGTGGCTGTGTCTTTTTGATTTTAATTTCCCTAAGCTATAGGACCATAAGTGGAAGTGCCCTAGGCTCTGTTGCTTTGTTTTTTAGATGTTTCAGGAAACACCATACACTTCTCCAGAGTGGCTGTTGGCAATTTACATCCCGCCCATCAGCATAACAAGGCTCCCAGTTCTCCATGGCCTGTCCTGCCTTTCTGGATTTTACACTTTTTTCAGATGCTCCTTTTGACAGGGAGGAAGTGAGACTTCATTGTAGTGCAGATTTCCTTTGCAAGCTTGCTTGGTTGGCCAAAAAGGGCGTATGCGTTTTTTCCTGAATATATTCAGGAAAAAACGCATACGCCCTTTTTGGCCAAGTGCATCATTGTCGACGTTCTGAGTGTTTTCATATGTTTTCAATGCAATTCCAGTCTACCTCCTGAAATCGGTTTCCTGCAATTCTGCCTTGCTGTCAGTGCCTCTTCATAGCCTTACCTCAATATACTTTTTGAAAATTGTTGGCCTTTTTAACTCTGCAGGTTTTTGAATTGCCGTGGCCCTTAGCTGCATTTTTCAGCTCTTATTTTTGTGATCTTGCCTCATATCCACAGGATTTCTTCAGGCCCTATTCTTCTTCTGGGTCGCCTTGCTCTGCCTTTGGTTAATTCTTCTTCCTGATGTGAATTAGAGTGACATGTTCCCATTGAAACCGCTACAGCTATTTTCTCACTGGTTCCCCCTATTCCCATTCATCCTCCGCACTAACTGCAGACTGTGCGATACCGGAACGTAAAGGCATTGACTCTCCATGTGGAGATGTTGTTAGTAAAGTGGCTGGAATGTTGATCCGGAGCCCCAGGAGAGGAAAATGAGGTGCGTTTTAGAAACCTTTCCCGATCATATGGTATACCATCCGCTGGATTTCCCATGCATGGTTTAGCTGTAGGAAGATTCCCTTCAACCTGGAGTGTTGGGACCCTTGGAATGAGTAGCATGAAGTATTGCATTAAACTTTCGGCAGTTGCTCACCAAAGCTCACCAATCCTCTCAGCCCCAAGTGTCCAGCCTTATGTCTTATCCAGCTGTGGGTTTATATGTGGTCATTCCAGGTTGCATCACAGCCCCTGAGCGAATTTTGTAAGAATTTTTCTCTCTTTCATTGTTTCTGCGTTTTGGTTTTAAAATTTATTTCTATAATGGGGTTTAGCTCATTTTCACTGCTGTGTTTGGCCGCTCTGCACACACTTGATTCCCTTATGGAGATATATCAATACATGGGTTTTAAGATTCTTATTACTCAGATATATTTCTCTGCGGTGTATAGGGTGTGTTGAGGCCAGTTCATTGAGCAAGGTGTAGATCTTGTCTAATACCTATTTGGTTTATTGAACGGTATCTGTGCTAATTTCAAACTCTGGTTTTATGCATCACCCCACCTCTCCTTTCCCCTTAAGCTGACATAAGTGTGTTTTCTAAATGTGAGACACTGTTCTGTTTTGTAATTCATTTTTTGTGCAGCCATATTTATCCTCCCTCTATAAGTGATATCTTATGATATGTTTCTTTTTCTGTTTGACTTATTTCAAGTAGTATTATCGGACCTAAATCCACTCTTTATCCTTCTACTAGCCTTATTACATTGATTTCATGGTGAAGAGATATTCCATTGTACATAAGTACCACATTTTCTTTATCCATTGTTCTCTTTCCTGGGATATTTAAGGTGTACTGAAGTTGAGGTTCTTGTAAACAGAGTAGCCCTAAACTGTGGTGTGCTTGTGTCTTGTTGATTTTTAGACTTCCCTAGATATACTTCCGTGATTGGAAGTGCCCTATGCTCTGTAGCTCTGTTTTTTAGATGATTTAGGAACCACCATACACTTCTCCAGAGTGGCTCTCGGCAGTTCACACACTGTCCATCAGCGTATAAAGGCTCCCTGTTCTCCATGGCCTGTCCTGCATTTCTGGTTTTTACAATTTTTTCGGATGGCCCTTTTGACCGGTGGGAAATGAGACTTCTTTGTTGTGCACATTTGCATTGCTTGCTTGCTTGGTTGCCCATAAAGTGCGTATGCGTTTTTTCCTGGATATATTCAGGAAAAAACGCATACTCCCTTTTGGGCCAACTGCATCATTGTCGAAATTCTGCCGCTTTTCATGTGCTTTAAAGACGAGTCCAATCTATCTCTTGAAATCTGTTTCTTGCAATTCTGTCTTGCATTCAGATCCTCTTCTTTGCCTTACCTCAACATATTTTGGGACGTTAGTTTTCATTTATAACTCTGCAGGTTTGTGAATTGCAGTGACCCTGAGCTCCATTTTTTAAGTTGCTCTTTTGTGAGCTGGCCTCAAAGCCGCAGGATTGCTTCAGGCCCTATTTTGGCTCCGGCGAGGCGGGCTGAGCCTTTTTTTAATTCTTATTCTTAATGGGAAATTAGAGTGACATGTGCCCGTCCAAACCCCTACAACTATTCTCTCATTGGTTCCCCCTCTTCCCGTTCATCCTCCTCACAATTTGCAAAATGTGTGAAACAGAAGTTTAAATGTGCTGATTCTCTAAGTGGGGAGATTCTAAGTAACGTGGCTGGAATGATGAACAGGAGCACCAGGAGAGGATAAATGAGGTGCATTTTAGACACATCTCCCGATCACATGGTGTACAGTCCTCTGGGTTTTCCATGCATGTTTTCGCTGTAGGAAGATCCCTTGAACCTGCAGATTTGGGACCCATTGAATGGGTACCAGGTAGTATTACTTTAAAGGGTGTGCATTTCCTCACCCAACCTCATATTTCTCTTAGCGTAAACAGTTTCCAGCCTTATGTCTCATCCTGCTGTGGGTCTAGATGTGTTCAATCCATGTTGCATCACCGTCCCTGAGGAAAAGTTGTAAGAGGTTTTCTCTGTCTCTTTGTCGTTTATTTTTTTCAATTTATTACTATATTGGTTACAGCTGATTTTCAAAGCTCTGTTTCTTGCTGCTGTACATCCACTTGATTCACATACAGAGAGACATCAATAAATTCTTTTTCAGATTCTTACCAGTCATATATATTCTTTTCCAGTGACTTGAGTGTGCTGAGTGCAGTTCTTTTAGCTACCGTGTAGGCCTTGTTGATTATCAGTTTGGTATTTGGAATGGTATCTTTGCTAATTTCAACCTCCTGGATGATGCCTCACCCCTCCCCACCTTTCCCGTTTAGCAGCCTTACGTGTGTTGTCTACATATTTGACTATGTTTTTGTTTTGTAATTTATTTCATGTGTAGCCATTTTGGATTCCACCTTTAAGTGATATCTTATGATATGTGTCTTTTTCTTTTTGAATTATGTCACTTAGAATGATCATACGTAACTCCTCCGGAGTTGTTACAACTGGCCATATTTCATTGACTTCCAGGCTGAGTAATATTCCACTCTACATAAGTACCACATCTCTATCCATTTTTTCCCTCCAGAGACATTTAAGTTATATCCTAGTCGAGAATCTTTTAAACAGAGAGGCAGTAAACATTGGGGTGCCTGTGTCCTCTCGATTTTTGTTTTTCCCAAGACATACGCCCATGAGTGCAAGTGCCCTATGCTCTGTAGCTCATTTTTTAGATGCTTTAGTAAACACAATACACTTCTCCAGAATGGCCATTGGCAATATACATTTCCACTATAAGCCTCACAGGGCTCCCTCTTCTCCTTGCCCTGTCCTGCATTTCTGGTGTTTACACTTTATGAGGATGGCTCTTCTGACTGATGCGAAGTGATATCTTTTGTAGTATTGATTTCCAGTGCCCACCTGTTTGGTTGGCTAAAAAAGTGTATGCCCTTTTCTTGAATATATACAGAAAAAAACGCATACAGCCTTTTTGGCCAACTGCAATGTTGGCAATGTTCAGCCCCTTTTCTTGTGCTTAATGGCGAGTCCTTTCTACCTCCTCAAATCCCTTTCCTGCCATTCTCCCTTGCTTACCAATCCTTTTCTCTGACTTTCCTCAAGACATTTTTCAGTGATAGATATTTTCAACTCTGCAGTTTCGTGAATTTTACTGCCCCTGAGTTCCATTGTTCAACTTGTGTTTATGGGAACTGGCCACAAAGCAGTGGGATTTCCTCAAGCCCTATACTGTTTCCATGGGCAACCCTAGCCTTTGGTCAATTCGTCTTCCTGATTGGAAATTAGAGTGACATGTGCCTGTCTGAACACCTAGGACTTGTCTCTCATTGTTCCTCATCCTTCCGCTTCATCCTCTGGACAAATTCCAAACTGTATGCAACAGGATGTTGACAGTGCTGACATCTCCAAGTGGGGAGACTGTTAGTAAAGACGCTGGAGGGGTGAACCCGAGCACCAGGAGATGAGGAGATGAGATGCCTTTTCCAAACTCTTCCTGATCAGACGGTATACCATCCTCTGTGTGTGACAGACATGTTTTAGCAGTAGGAAGAGTCCCATTCATGTAAGGAGAACACCAGGGCTTTTTCAAAATCAGTGTCTCCCCGAAACCCAAACTGGGGAATTTTTTAAGCTACGGCTACACATATGTTCATTAAGGGCCTTGGGAAGTAGGCAGAGTCCAAACTTTAGATGATTGAAGTCTTCAGGGTCAGAAGCACTCACCACTGGCTTCCCTTAGGTTACACTTTAACTGTCATTGATAGATGATGTCAATAAAAATATCTATTCTTTTTCCGATTATTTCCCCTTATAGGTTATTGCAAAATATTGAGTGTAGTTCCCTGTGCTATACAGTGGTTCCTTGTTGATGATCTATTTTATACATAGCAGTGTGTATGTGTTAATTCCAAACTGTTAATTTATCCCTCCTCCCACCTTTCCCCTTTGGTAATAATAAATTATAAGATTTTATACTTCTCAGAAATGGGGGAGCTGAAAGAGAGGTATCATTTTCAATGGAAAAGCATTTAAAACAAGATTGAAGCTTTAACCAAGATTATTAGATGTACATCCTTGGAAAGAAATCACTTCATTTCTCTAATATTGACCTGACAAATAAGACAAACCTTTTCACTGAACTTGCTTATAATAAAGTGATGGAAATATCAAATGGAAGTGTTAGAAACATCTTATTTTACCCGAGCCTTATAAACTGTTCTATGTTAACTACAGTTTGGCTCACACATCTGTTCATTGAAGTTACAATAGTCTCAATTTCTGTTACTGATCCTCCAGAGTGGACCCCAACAAGTGTCCCCCTGCCCAGTGTCATTGGGGCCAACAGATCGAGACTGAGTTTGGTTCACAAGCAAAGGAAACTTTATATTTTGATCAGAGAATGGAGAGGTGAGAGCATGCACTACCCCGTGGGCTGTGGGCTGGGCTGCTGTGTAGAGATCCTGTCAGAGTCAGTGGGAGGGAGGGGGCGGAGCACTCAAGGGCCGGGTTGGCTGCAGCTCAGGCTCTATATCTTAGAGTCTGCACTGGGCCCCAGGAGCTGAGGTGTCGACCCAGCCATTCTGCACTAGGAAATCTGGTCTGAAGTGCCGGGTGTGGAACCTCTGCATGCGGGACCCTAGGAGCACGTGAAATTAGACAAAGCACAAAGGATAAAAAAGGTCAGACTTGACTTTATTGCCCAGATTCTATTTTTATCTCCCAGGGATTTTTAATGGGCTTTGCTGGGGACAAACCCCTCCTCTGCCTTTTGTCCCGTTCCTCATTCTTGGAGTGCTGAGGGTGCAGACCCTTCTTCTGTAACTGCTGAGTGCTGAGTTGGGAGCCCTCATACCAGGGGATGAGGGTCAGAACTTCTCCCCAGCAGCCTCCAGGTGACGTTGATTGGCCCCAGGACCCCTGCCTCCCTGCTCGTCCGCCTGAGCACCAGCATTGGAAGTGTTATAGATTCTAATGACCTTTAAGGGTTCAGGAAAGAGATGTGCAGAGACGCTGTGGGGGCCGGTTTCACCCCGCCCCACATTTGTTCGGCCACCTTAGGCTGACCGTTTCTGCCAGCCTAGATGCTCTGACCAGTAGTCTGCTCTTTCTTCAATTAGGCCCCTGAATTAACGTAAAAACAGCACCAGGTGTCAGAGCCCTGCCCGCTCAACTCCCAGACAGTCCAGGGTCAGTGGTGATCAAGGACCATGATGGCCACTGAGTCAACAGCCTTTTGAAGTAAACAGGAGTCCAGCCGGTCTTATTGGCCACCATCATCACGGTGTCTGTAGGCTTTTCTATGGTGACAGTGTGATATACGTTTCCCCCGCCAAGACTATTAGCTCCCCTCCGGGTGCAGTAAGTCCTGCAAGCAGTAGTCTACTCATTCGGGACACACTATTGTTGTTTTATGAGAGAAACTCCAGGTCAAGTGATGTTCACACGAGTCGTCATGGTGCCCTGTTGCCCCCGGTTATCTCTCTGAATGTTGGAGTTGGAGGGCCTCCTCACTCGAGGTCGGTGTGCCCACGGAGCGAACCCTGCAACTTCAGGGCATGGTTGGTGATTAGGATCACCACGTGGGGTCCTTTTCCCTTAGGAGGGAGGTGGCCTTTTGGGCTGCTGATTTCCAGGTTTTTAGATACCACCAGTATCTTGGCCAGATGTGGCAGTGGGCCAAGCCCCTTGGTGACTCTATTTTATCCTACCTGGATGGCATTCTTGCGTTGTTCCATTTCAAGTGGTCCCAGTTTTTGCACTAATTCTCCAATGGCGACTCACCTTTCACCGGGAATGGAAAGGTCAAAGGGTTTAGCTCAATTAGGGAGTTCCAGGGCAAGGGTCTGAATTGACTGCTCTTTCCATTCTTGAAAGGCCACTTCTGGATTCTGTTCAAAAGGATCATCATCTTTTCCTTTCAGTGTTTCATATAGAGGCCCAGCTAGTAGACTGTAGTTAGGGATCCAGAAGCAGCAAACCCTGGCCTCCCCAGGAACCCCTAAGCTGTCTTCTAGTTTTAGAAAGGGGTAAGGCTGCAAATGGTTTCTTCCCTTTCCTGGGATGGGCTTCTCCGACCTTCTGTGAGAATGAAGCCCAGGCAGGTCACCGCAGTCTGTGATATTTGAGCTTTTTCTTGGACAACTTCTATCCTTTATTGGCTTGGTAGTTCAGAGGCCTCCTTAGTAGGGCTGGCGATCAGAATGTCGTCTGCATATTGAAGGAGGGTTTCCTTTTCTAGAGGTAGAACTTTTCGGTCTTTAGCTAAGCTTTCCCCAAAGATGGTGTGGGAATTTTTGAACCCTTGGGGCAAGACGGCCCGGAAGTATTGTTTTAGTTGTATGTTGAGTCCTGCCACTCACAAGCCAAAATTTCTTGTGACTCTGGGACTAATGGAATACAAAAGAAGGCATCATTGAAGACTAATACAGAATACCATGTCCTGGTGGTTGGTAGAATGACCAGCAGGGTGTAGGAAATGGAGCAACTGGAGGTATATCCTCGGTGGCTTCACTGACTGTCCTGACATCCTTTACCAGGTCCCCAGCAGCCCATGGGGCTCTCGTGGTCAGGCCAATCCCAGGATATGGAGCTCTCCTGGGCAGGTACCCCACCCCCAACCCAGCCCACGGGGCTCTCATGGTCAGGCCTCTCCCAGGATACAGAGCTACCCTTGCAGGTACCGTGGCAGGGCTGGGCACACAGGAACTGTGCACATAGCCCTCATTGAAGAGCACCCCCATCTCACCTGTCGCTCAGAGCTGACACAGAGCACCTCAGAGCAGGACTTGAACTAACAAACAGCAGCTCCGACAGGTCTGTGACCCTGGGCATCACTCTGTGTGGCCTCCCTCCACCTGGTCTTCCAGAGACTTCCACTGCACCCGGGGCACCAAGCCTCTGTCTCCAACCACCACCCACCCCTCCTCTCCCTGACTCCTGGGTTCCTCTCATTAGGAGAGGGTTTTCTTGAAGTTGTCTCCCACTCATGGGCCAGATAAAATGATTAGAAAACAAGCCAAAGCTGCAGCCCCTTGTCTATCCTGACTCTCAGGAGCCCACACCTGTTCCTTGGACCTGGCCGGTTCAGCAAGTTCCATTTTCTGCAACTGTGAGCCCCTGAGGGGTGATGATTGGCTGACCTGGGCAGCCTTACCATGCCGGCCAGCCCTCCCCAGGTGTGCCTGGGTTGAGATCAATATAAATACCACTCCAGGCAGCAAGAGCCCCTGCAGCTGTGCCTGACGCCATTTTCTCTGCCCTGTCAGCAGTCTCGGGGCTGGGCTGGTGGGAGGGAGTGAGAGGCCACGGCTTTGTGGGTGGCCCAGTGTGAGTGGGGCTCTGCTGGACTTTCTGCAGCAGTTGCCAGGCTGCCACCTGCTAAAGAAGAGGATGTGTCACCCATACCTGCTGCTGGAATTTCTCCCTGGGCAGAGGTGAGGAAGGAAAAAAGCAGTGGGGGCAGGGACAGGACGGGTATCTCAGGCAGGGAAATGGAAATCTTCCAGAAGAGCACCCAGGGACAGGACCATCCTGGCTGGCCTGCAGGCACCAAGTCAGCTGGCATGCTGTCACTCGTGTGGCTCCATGGCCCTTCCTCTAGGCTTTCAAGTCCTTGTATATATTCAGGTGTTTTACCTGGGAAGGGTGGGAACAGTTCAACAGCAACTGGCCTGGGGCTCAGCTCACGTTCACTCACAGATGCCTCGGCACAGTGCCCCAGCTTTGCAATGAGTACGCTTGTGTGGGGGCTGCTGGCTGAATGGGAGACGATTCCCCACCACTGACCAACTTCAGAATTGTTTACAACTGGAGCAAGTGCCCTGATACGGTTTTCCTCTGAGTAACTGGTGGGTTCTGTTTTTTTTTTTTTTCTCTTTTTCGTTTTTGGTTCAAGGTAGATTTTATTCCTCTTTTTTGTATTTACAGATATAAGCATGGAAATAATTTATTCATATAAATACATGTATGTGAAGGGAATAATTGTTTTTTCTGTTTTATTTTTTAAATTTTATTTCTTTTTAATTTTGAATTTTATTTTATATTTTTATACAGCAGGTTCTTATTGGTTATCTATTTTATACATATAAATGTTTACATGCCAATCCCAATCTCTCAGCTCCTCCCACCACCACCCCCCCAAGAGCTTTCCCCCCTTGTTGTCCATACGATTGTTGTCTACATCTGTTGCTCTATTTATGCCTTGCAAAACGGTTAATCTGTACAGTTTTTCTAGGTTCCACATATATGCATGAATATACAAGATTTGTTTTTCTCTTTCTGACTTACTTCACTCTGTATGACAGTCTCTAGATCCATCGACGTCTCTACAAATGACCCAATTTCATTCCTTTCATGGCTTAGTAATATTCCATTTTATATATGTACCACATCTTTATGCATTCGTCTCTCTGTGGGCATTTAGGTTGCTTCCATTACCTCGATATTGTAAATAGTGATGCAATGAACATTGCGGTGAATGTCTCTTTTTGATTTATGGTTTTGTCTGTGTATATGTCCAGTACTGGGATTGCTGTATCATATGGTAATTCTATTATTAGTTTCTTAAGACTCCATATTGTTCTCCATAGTGACTGTATCAATTTATATTCCCAACAATAGTGGAAGAGGCTTCCTTTTCCCCACACCCTTTCCAGCAATTGTTGTTTGTAGATTTTCAGATGATGCCCATTCTAACAGGTGTGAGGTGATACCTCATTGTTGAGTCCATTTCGTTGAGCAAGGGGTAGGTCTTGTCTATTACATATTTGGCTTATGGAACGGTATCTGTGCTAATTTCAAACTCTGGTTTTATGCAGCACCCCAACTCACCTTTCCCCTTAAGCAAGCATAAGTTGGTTTTCTAAACTTGAGACCCTGTTCTGTTTTGTAATTCAGTTCATGTGTAGCCAAGTTTACATTCCATGTATTAGTGATACCTTATGATGTTTCCTTATCTGTGTGACTTATTTCACTTAGAATCATCGTGCCTCAATCCACTCATTATGCGGGTACAGGCCTGGTGACACAGATTTCATTGCTGAGTGGTATTCTGTTGTACGTTAAGTACCGCAACTTCTTTATCAATTATTTGCTCTCTGGGATACTTAACTTGTACCATAGAAGAGGTTCCTGTAAACAGAGCCGTCCCAAATTTTGGGGTGGCTGTGTCTTTTTGATTTTAATTTCCCTAAGCTATAGGACCATAAGTGGAAATGCCCTAGACTCTGTTGCTTTGTTTTTCAGATGTATCAGGAAACACCATACACTTCTCCAGAGTGGCTGTTGGCAATTTACATCCCGCCCATCAGCATAACAAGGTTCCTTTATCCCCATGGCCTGTCTTGACTTTCTGCATTTTCCACTTTTTTCAGATGGCTCTTTAAACTGGGGGGAAGTGACACTTCATAGTAGTTCGGATTTCCATTGCAAGCTTGCTTGGTTTGCCAAAAAGTGCGTATGCGTTTTTTCCTGAATATATTCAGGAAAAAACGCATACGCCCTTTTTGGCCAAGTGCATCATTGTGGACGTTCTGCCTCTTTTCCTATGCTATACATGCAATTCCAGTCTACCTGCTGAAATCGGTTTCCTGCAATTCTGCCCCGCTTTCAAGTCCTCTTGGCAGCCTTACTTCAATATATTTTTGGACGATAGCTGTCATTTATAACTCTGCAGGTTTTTGAATTACAGTGCCCCTAAGCTCCTTTCTTCAACTCGCTTTCTTGTGAGCTGGCCGCAACACCGCAGGATTGCTTCAGGCCCTAGTGTGGTTCCGGCATGGCACGCTGAGCCTTTGGTTAATTCCTCTTCCTGGTGGGAAATGAGAGTTAAATTTGCCCATCCAGACACCTCCAGCTAGTCTCTCATTGGTTCTCCCTATTCCTGTTCAACTTTCAAAGAATTTGCAAACTGGGCCAAACAGGAGGTTAAAGGCACTGACTCTCCAAGTGGGGAGAGTGTTAGTAAAGCGTCTGGAATGTTGCACCCGAGTACCAGGGGACGAAACCTGAGACACATTTGAACACGTTTCCCGATCTCACGGTGGATCATACTCTGGGTTCCACATGCATGTTTTAGCTGAAGGAAGAATCCCTTAAACCTGGAGAGTTGAGACCCTTGGCATGGGTACCATGCAATATGACTTCAAAGGGTCTGCATTGGCTCACCGAACCTCACCAATCCTATCACTGCTGCGCTAATGCACTGTACACACGCTTCATTCTCTTTCAGAGACATATAAATCCATAGGTTTTAAGATTCTTACTAGTCAGGTATATTCTTAGGCGTTTAATATGGGGTGTAGAGTCCACTTCATTGAGCAAGGAGTAGCTCTTGTCTATTACATATTTGGCTTATGGAACGGTATCTGTGCTAATTTCAATCTCTGGTTTTATGCAGCACCCCAACTCACCTTTCCCCTTAAGCAAGCATAAGTTGGTTTTCTACATTTGAGACCTTGTTATGTTTTGTAATTCAGTTCCTGTGTAGCCAAGTTTACATTCCGTGTATTAGTGATATCTTATGATGTTTCTTTTTCTGTGTGACTTATCTCACTTAGAATCATCGTACCTGAATCCACTCATTATGCTGCTATGGGCCTGATGACATAGATTTCATTGCTGAGTGATATTGCATTGTACGTAAGTACCACAACTTCTTTATCCATTTTTCGCTTTCTGTGATATTGAACTTGTACCGTAAACGAGGTTCTTGTAAACAGAGCCGTCCCAAACTTTGGGGTGGCTGTGTGTTTTTGATTTTAATTTCCCTAAGCTATACGACCATAAGTGGAAGTGCCCTAGGCTCTGTTGCTTTGTATTTTAGATGTTTCAGGAAACACCATACACTTCTCCAGAGTGGCTGTTGGCAATTTACATCCCGCCCATCAGCAAAACAAGACTCCCAATTCTCCATGAGCTGTCCTGCCTTTCTGGATTTTACACTTTTTTCAGATGGCCCTTTTGACTGGGGGGCAGTGAGACTTCATTGTACTGCAGATTTCCCTTGCAAGCTTGCTTGGTTGGCCAAAAAGGGCGTATGCGTTTTTTCCTGAATATATTCAGGAAAAAACGCATACGCCCTTTTTGGCCAAGTGCATCATTGTGGACGTTCTGCCTCTTTTCCTATGCTTTACATGCAATTCCAGTCTACCTCCTGAAATCGGATTCCTGCAATTCTGCCCCGCTTTCGAGTCCTCTTGGCAGACTTACTTCAATATATTTTTGGACGATAGCTGTCATTTATAACTCTGCAGGTTTGTGAATTACAGTGCCCCTGAGCTCCTTTCTTCAATTCGCTTTCTTGTGAGCTGGCCGCAACACCGCAGGATTGCTTCAGGCCCTAGTGTGGTTCCGGTATGGCACGCTGAGCCTTTGGTTAATTCCTCTTCCTGGTGGGAAATGAGAGTTAAATTTGCCCGTCCAGACACCTCCAGCTAGTCTCTCATTGGTTCTCCCTATTCCTGTTCATTTTCCGCAGAAATTGCAAACTGGGCCAAACAGGAGGTTAAAGGCACTGACTCTCCAAGTGGGGAGAGTTTTAGTAAAGCGTCTGGAATGTTGCACCCGAGTACCAGGGGACAAAAACTGAGACACCTTTGAACACGTTTCCCGATCACACGGTGGATCATACTCTGGGTTCCACATGCATGTTTTAGCTGAAGGAAGAATCCCTTAAACCTGGAGAGTTGAGACCCATGGAATGGGTACCATGCAATATGACTTCAAAGGTTCTGCATTGGCTCACCGAACCTCACCAATCCTATCACTGCTGCGCTTATGCCACTGTACACACGCTTGATTCTCTTTCGGAGACATATAAATCCATAGATTTTAAGATTCTTCCTAGTCAGGTATATTCTTAGACGTTTAATATGGGGTGTTGAGTCCTCTTCGTTGAGCAAGGAGTAGCTCTTGTCTATTACATATTTGGCTTATGGAACGGTATCTGTGCTAATTTCAATCTCTGGTTTTATGCAGCACCCCAACTCACCTTTCCCCTTAAGCAAGCATAAGTTGGTTTTCTACATTTGAGACCCTGTTCTGTTTTGTAATTCAGTTCCTGTGTAGCCAAGGTAACATTCCATGTAGTAGTGATATCTTATGATGTTTCTTTTTCTGTGTGACTTATTTCACTTAGAATCATCGTACCTGAATCCACTCATTATGCTGCTACGGGCCTGATGATATACATTTCATTGCTGAGTGATATTGCATTGTATGTAAGTACCACAAATTCTTTATCCGTTCTTGGCTTTCTGTGATAGTGAACTTGTACCGTAAATGAGGTTCTTGTAAACAGAGCCGTCCCAAACTTTATGGTGGCTGTGTCTTTTTGATTTTAATTTCCCTAAGCTATAGGACCATAAGTGGAAGTGCCCTAGGCTCTGTTGCTTTGTTTTGTAGATGTTTCAGGAAACACCATACACTTCTCCAGAGAGGCTATTGGCAATTTACATCCCGCCCATCAGCATAACAAGGCTCCCAGTTCTCCATGGCCTGTCCTGCCTTTCTGGATTTTATACTTTTTTCAGATGGCCCTTTTGACCGGGGGGCAGTGAGACTTCATTGTAGTGCAGATTTCCTTTGCAAGCTTGCTTTGTTGGCCCAAAAGGGCGTATGCGTTTTTTCCTGAATATATTCAGGAAAAAACGCATACGCCCTTTTTGGCCAAGTGCATCATTGTGGACGTTCTGCCTCTTTTCCTATGCTTTACATGCAATTCCAGTCTACCTCCTGAAATCGGTTTCCTGCAATTCTGCCCCACTTTCAAGTCCTCTTGGCAGCCTTACTTCAATATATTTTTGGACGATAGCTGTCATTTATAACTCTGCAGGTTTGTGAATTACAGTGCCCCTGAGCTCCTTTCTTCAACTCGCTTTCTTGTGAGCTGGCCGCAACACCGCAGCATGGCTTCAGGCCCTAGTGTGGTTCCGGCATGGCACGCTGAGCCTTTGGTTAATTCCTCTTCCTGGTGGGAAATGAGAGTTAAATTTGCCCGTCCAGACACCTCCAGCTAGTCTCTCATTGGTTCTCCCTATTTCTGTTCATTTTCCGCAGAAATTGCAAACTGGGCCAAACAGGAGGTTAAAGGCACTGACTCTCCAAGTGGGGAGAGTGTTAGTAAAGCGACTGGAATGTTGCACCCGAGTACCAGGGGACGAAAACTGAGACACATTTGAACACGTTTCCCGATCACACGGTGGATCATACTCTGGGTTCCACATGCATGTTTTAGCTGAAGGAAGAATCCCTTAAACCTGGAGAGTTGAGACCCATGGAATGGGTACCATGCAATATGACTTCAAAGGGTCTGCATTTGCTCACCGAACCTCACCAATCCTATCACTGCTGCATTTATGCCGCTGTACACACGCTTGATTCTCTTTCGGAGACATATAAATCCATAGGTGTTAAGATTCTTACTAGTCAGGTATATTCTTAGGCATTTAATATGGGGTGTTGAGTCCACTTCGTTGAGCAAGGAGTAGCTCTTGTCTATTACCTATTTGGCTTATGGAATGGTATCTGTGCTAATTTCAATCTCTGGTTTTATGCAGAACCCCAACTCACCTTTCCCCTTAAGCAAGCATAAGTTGGTTTTCTACATTTGAGATCCTGTTCTGTTTTGTAATTCAGTTCCTGTGTAGCCAAGTTTACATTCCGTGTATTAGTGATATCTTATGATGTTTCTTTTTCTGTGTGACTTATTTCACTTAGAATCATCGTACCTGAATCCACTCATTATGCTGCTACGGGCCTGATGACATAGATTTCATTCCTGAGTGATATTGCATTGTACGTAAGTACCACAACTTCTTTATCCATTTTTCACTTTCTGCGATATTGAACTTGTACCATAAACGAGATTCTTGTAAACAGAGCCGGCCCAAACTTTGGGGTGGCTGTGTCTTTTTGATTTTAATTTCCCTAAGCTATACGACCATAAGTGGAAGTGCCCTAGGCTCTGTTGCTTTGTTTTTTAGATGTTTCAGGAAACACCATACACTTCTCCAGAGTGGCTGTTGGCAATTTACATCCCGCCCATCAGCATAACAAGGCTCCCAGTTCTCCATGGCCTGTCCTGCCTTTCTGGATGTTATACTTTTTTCAGATGGCCCTTTTGACCGGGGGGCAGTGAGACTTCATTGTAGTGCAGATTTCCTTTGCAAGCTTGCTTGGTTGGCCAAAAAGGGCGTATGCGTTTTTTCCTGAATATATTCAGGAAAAAACGCATACACCCTTTTTGGCCAAGTGCATCATTGTGGACGTTCTGCCTCTTTTCCTATGCTTTACATGCAATTCCAGTCTACCTCCTGAAATCGGTTTCCTGCAATTCTGCCCCGCTTTCAAGTCCTCTTGGCAGCCTTACTTCAATATATTTTTGGACGATAGCTGTCATTTATAACTCTGCAGGTTTGTCAATTACAGTGCCCCTGAGCTCCTTTCTTCAACTCGCTTTTTTGTGAGCTGGCCGCAACACCGCAGCATTGCTTCAGGCCCTAGTGTGGTTCCGGCATGGCACGCTGAGCCTTTGGTTAATTCCTCTTCCTGGTGGGAAATGAGAGTTAAATTTGCCCATCCAGACACCTCCAGCTAGTCTCTCATTGGTTCCCCCTATTTCTGTTCATTTTCCGCAGAAATTGCAAACTGGGCCAAACAGGAGTTTAAAGGCACTGACTCTCCAAGTGGGGAGAGTGTTAGTAAAGCGTCTGGAATGTTGCACCCGAGTACCAGGGGACGATACCTGAGACACATTTGAACACGTTTCCCGATCACACGGTGGATCATACTCTGGGTTCCAAATGCATGTTTTAGCTGAAGGAAGAATCCCTTAAACCTGGAGAGTTGAGACCCATGGAATGGGTACCATGCAATATGACTTCAAAGGGTCTGCATTTGCTCACCGAACCTCACCAATCCTATCACTGCTGCGTTTATGCCGCTGTACACACGCTTGATTCTCTTTCGGAGACATAGAAATCCATAGGTTTTAAGATTCTTACTAGTCAGGTATATTCTTAGGCGTTTAATATGGGGTGTTGATTCCACTTGGTTGAGAAAGGAGTAGCTCTTGTCTATTACATATTTGGCTTATGGAACGGTATCTGTGCTAATTTCAATCTCTGGTTTTATGCAGCACCCCAACTCACCTTTCCCCTTAAGAAAGCATAAGTTGGTTTTCTACATTTGAGACCCTGTTCTGTTTTGTAATTCTGTTCCTGTGTAGCCAAGTTTACATTCCGTGTAGTAGTGATATCTTATGATGTTTCTTTTTCTGTGTGACTTATGTCACTTAGAATCATCGTACCTGAATCCACTCATTATGCTGCTACGGGCCTGATGACATAGATTTCATTGCTGAGTGATATTGCATTGTACGTACCTACCACAACTTCTTTATCCATTTTTCACTTTCTGTGATATTGAACTCGAACTGTAAACGAGGTTCTTGTAAACAGAGCCGTCCCAAACTTTGGGGTGACTGTGTCTTTTTGATTTTAATTTCCCTAAGCTATAGGACCATAAGTGGAAGTGCCCTAGGCTCTGTTGCTTTGTTTTTTAGATGTTTCAGGAAACACCATACACTTCTCCAGAGTGGCTGTTGGCAATTTACATCCCGCCCATCAGCATAACAAGGTTCCCAGTTCTCCATGGCCTGTCCTGCCTTTCTGGATTTTACACTTTTTTCAGATGGCCCTATTGACCGGGGGGCAGTGAGACTTCATTGTAGTGCAGATTTCCTTTGCAAGCTTGCTTGGTTGGCCAAAAAGGGCGTATGCGTTTTTTCCTGAATATATTCAGGAAAAAACGCATACGCCCTTTTTGGCCAAGTGCATCATTGTGGACGTTCTGCCTCTTTTCCTATGCTTTACATGCAATTCCAGTCTACCTCCTGAAATCGGTTTCCTACAATTCTGTCCCGCTTTCAAGTCCTCTTGGCACCCTTACTTCAATATATTTTTGGACGATAGCTGTCATTTTTAACTCTGCAGGTTTGTGAAATACAGTGCCCCTGAGCTCCTTTCTTCAACTCGCTTTCTTGTGATCTGGCCGCAACACCGCAGGATTGCTTCAGGACATAGTGTGGTTCCGGAATGGCACGCTGAGCCTTTGTTTAATTCCTCTTCCTGGTGGGAAATGAGAGTTAAATTTGCCCGTCCAGACACCTCCAGCTAGTCTCTCATTGGTTCTCCCTATTCCTGTTCATCTTCCGCAGAAATTGCGAACTGGGCCAAACAGGAGGTTAAAGGCACTGACTCTCCAAGTGCGGAGAGTGTTAGTAAAGCATCTGGAATGTTGCACCCGAGTACCAGCGGACGAAAACTGATACATTTGAACACGTTTTCCGATCACACGGTGGATCATACTCTGGGTTCCACATGCATGTTTTAGCTGAAGGAAGAATCCCTTAAACCTGGAAAGTTGAGACCCAAGGAATAGGTACCACGCAATATGACTTCAAAGGGTCTGCATTTGCTCACCGAACGTCACCAATCCTATCACTGCTGCGCTTATGCCGCTGTACACACGCTTGATTCTCTTTCGGAGACAAATAAGTCCATAGGTTTTAAGATTCTTACTAGTCAGGTATATTCTTAGGCGTTTAATATGGGGTGTTGTGTCCTCTTCGTTGAGCAAGGAGTAGATCTTGTCTATTACATATTTGGCTTGTGGAACGGTATCTGTGCTAATTTCAATCTCTGGTTTTATGCAACACCCCAACTCACCTTTCCCCTTAAGCAAGCATAAGTTGGTTTTCTACATTTGACACCCTGTTCTGTTTTGTAATTCAGTTCCTGTGTAGCCAAGTTTACATTCTGTGTAGTAGTGATATCTTATGATGTTTCTTTTTCTGTGTGACTTATCTTACTTAGAATCATCGTACCTGAATCCACTCATTATGCTGTTACGGGCCTGATGACATACATTTCATTGCTGAGTGATATTGCATTGTACGTAAGTACCACAACTTCTTTATCCATTTTTCGCTTTCTGTGATATTGAACTTGTACCGTAAACGAGGTTCTTGTAAACAGAGCTGTCCCAAACTTTGGGGTGACTGTGTATTTTTTATTTTAAATTCCCTAAGCTATAGGACCATAAGTGGAAATGTCCTAGGCTCTGTTGCTTTGTTTTTTAGATGTTTCAGGAAACACCATACACTTCTCCAGAGTGGCTGTTGGCAATTTACATCCCGCCCATCAGCATAACAAGGCTCCCAGTTCTCCATGGCCTGTCCTGCCTTTCTGGATTTTACACTTTTTTCAGATGGCCCTTTTGACCGGGGGGCAGTGAGACTTCATTGTAGTGCAGATTTCCTTTGCAAGCTTGCTTGGTTGGCCAAAAAGGGCGTATGCGTTTTTTCCTGAATATATTCAGGAAAAAACGCATACGTCCTTTTTGGCCAAGTGCATCATTGTGGACGTTCTGCCTCTTTTCCTATGCTTTACATGCAATTCCAGTCTACCTCCTGAAACCGGTTTCCTGCAATTCTGCCCCGCTTTCAAGTCCTCTTGGCAGCCTTACTTCAATATATTTTTGGACGATAGCTGTCATTTATAACTCTGCAGGTTTGTGAATTACAGTGCCCCTGAGCTCCTTTCTTCAACTCGCTTTCTTGTGAGCTGGCCGCAACACCGCAGCATTGCTTCAGGCCCTAGTGTGGTTCCGGAATGGCATGCTGAGCCTTTGGTTAATTCCTCTTCCTGGTGGGAAATGAGAGTTAAATTTGCCCGTCCAGACACCTCCAGCTAGTCTCTCATTGGTTCTCCCTATTCCTGTTCATTTTCCGCAGAAATTGCAAACTGGGCCAAACAGGAGGTTAAAGGCACTGACTCTCCAAGTGGGGAGAGGGTTAGTAAAGCGTCTGGAATGTTGCACCCGAGTACCAGGGGACGAAACCTGAGACACATTTGAACACGTTTCCCGATCACACGGTGGATCATACTCTGGGTTCCAAATGCATGTTTTAGCTGAAGGAAGAATCCCTTAAACCTGGAGAGTTGAGACCCATGGAATGGGTACCATGCAATATGACTTCAAAGGGTCTGCATTTGCTCACCGAACCTCACCAATCCTATCACTGCTGCGTTTATGCCGCTGTACACACGCTTGATTCTCTTTCGGAGACATAGAAATCCATAGGTTTTAAGATTCTTACTAGTCAGGTATATTCTTAGGCGTTTAATATGGGGTGTTGATTCCACTTGGTTGAGAAAGGAGTAGCTCTTGTCTATTACATATTTGGCTTATGGAACGGTATCTGTGCTAATTTCAATCTCTGGTTTTATGCAGCACCCCAACTCACCTTTCCCCTTAAGAAAGCATAAGTTGGTTTTCTACATTTGAGACACTGTTCTGTTTTGTATTTCAGTTCCTGGGTAGCCAAGTTTACATTCCGTGTAGTAGGGATATCTTATGATGTTTCTTTTTCTGTGTGACTTATTTCACTTAGAATCATCGTACCTGAATCCACTCATTATGCTGCTACGGGCCTGATGATATACATTTCATTGCTGAGTGATATTGCATTGTACGTAAGTACCACAAATTCTTTATCCATTTTTCGCTTTCTGTGATATTGAACTTGTACCGTAAATGAGGTTCTTGTAAACAGAGCCGTCCCAAACTTTGGGGTGGCTGTTTCTTTTTGATTTTAATTTCCCTAAGCTATAGGACCATAAGTGGAAGTGCCCTAGGCTCTGTTGCTTTGTTTTTTAGATGTTTCAGGAAACACAATACACTTCTCCAGAGTGGCTGTTGGCAATTTACATCCCGCCCATCAGCATAACAAGGCTCCCAGTTCTCCAGGGCCTGTCCGGCCTTTCTGGATTTTACACTTTTTTCAGATGGCCCTTTTGACTGGGGGGCAGTGAGACTTCATTGTAGTGCAGATTTCCTTTGCAAGCTTGCTTGGTTGGCCAAAAAGTGCGTATGCGTTTTTTCCTGAATATATACAGGAAAAAACGCATACGCCCTTTTTGGCCAAGTGCATCATTGTGGACATTCTGTCTCTTTTCCTATGCTTTACATGCAATTCCAGTCTACCTCCTGAAATCGGATTCCTGCAATTCTGCCCCGCTTTCGAGTCCTCTTGGCAGCCTTACTTCAATATATTTTTGGACGATAGCTGTCATTTTTAACTCTGCAGGTTTGTGAATTACAGTGCCCCTGAGCTCCTTTCTTCAACTCACTTTCTTGTGAGCTGGCCGCAACACCGCAGCATTGCTTCAGGCCCTAGTGTGGTTCCGGCATGGCACGCTGAGCCTTTGGTTAATTCCTCTTCCTGGTGGGAAATGAGAGTTAAATTTGCCCATCCAGACACCTCCAGCTAGTCTCTCATTGGTTCTCCCTATTCCTGTTCATTTCCCGCAGAAATTGCAAACTGGGCCAAACAGGAGTTTAAAGGCAGTGACTCTCCAAGTGGGGAGAGTGTTAGTAAAGCGTCTGGAATGTTGCACCCGAGTACCAGGGGATGAAAACTGAGACACATTTGAACACGTTTCCCGATCACACGGTGGATCATACTCTGGGTTCCACATGCATGTTTTAGCTGAAGGAAGAATCCCTTAAACCTGGAGAGTTGAGACCCATGGAATGGCTACCATGCAATATGACTTCAAAGGGTCAGCATTTGCTCATCAAACCTCAGAAATCCTATCACTGCTGCGTTTATGCCGCTGTACACATGCTTGATTCTCTTTTGGAGACATATAAATCCATAGGTTTTAAGATTATTACTAGTCAGGTATATTCTTAGGCGATTAATATGGGGTGTAGAGTCCACTTCGTTGAGCAAGGAGTAGATCTTGTCTATTACATATTTGGCTTATGGAATGGTATCTGTGCTAATTTCAATCTCTGGTTTTATGCAGAACCCCAACTCACCTTTCCCCTTAAGCAAGCATAAGTTGGTTTTCTACATTTGAGACCGTGTTCTGTTTTGTAATTCAGTTTCTGTGTAGCCAAGTTTACATTCCGTGTAGTAGTGATATCTTATGATGTTTCCTTTTCTGTGTGACTTATCTCACTTAGAATCATCGTACCTGAACACACTCATTATGCTGCTACGGGCCTGATGATATAGATTTCATTGCTGAGTGATATTGCATTGTACGTAAGTACCACAAATTCTTTATCCATTTTTCACCTTCTGTGATATTGAATTTGTACTGTAAATGAGGTTCTTGTAAACAGAGCCGTCCCAAACTTTGGGGTGGCTGTGTCTTTTTGATTTTAATTTCCCTAAGCTATAGGACCATAAGTGGAAGTGCCCTAGGCTCTGTTGCTTTGTTTTTTAGATGTTTCAGGAAACACCATACACTTCTCCAGAGTGGCTGTTGGCAATTTACATCCCGCCCATCAGCATAACAAGGCTCCCAGTTCTCCATGGCCTGTCCTGCCTTTCTGGATTTTACACTTTTTTCAGATGGCCCTTTTGACCGGGGGGCAGTGAGACTTCATTGTAGTGCAGATTTCCTTTGCAAGCTTGCTTGGTTGGCCAAAAAGGGCGTATGCGTTTTTTCCTGAATATATTCAGGAAAAAACGCATACGTCCTTTTTGGCCAAGTGCATCATTGTGGACGTTCTGCCTCTTTTCCTATGCTTTACATGCAATTCCAGTCTACCTCCTGAAATCGGTTTCCTGCAATTCTGCCCCGCTTTCAAGTCCTCTTGGCAGCCTTACTTCAATATATTTTTGGACGATAGCTGTCATTTTTAACTCTGCAGGTTTGTGAATTACAGTGCCCCTGAGCTCCTTTCTTCAACTCGCTTTCTTGTCAGCTGGCCGCAACACCGCAGGATTGCTTCAGGCCCTAGTGTGGTTCCGGCATGGCATGCTGAGCCTTTGGTTAATTCCTCTTCCTGGTGGGTAATGAGAGTTAAATTTGCCCGTCCAGACACCTCCATCTAGTCTCTCATTGGTTCTCCCTATTCCTGTTCATTTTCCGCAGAAATTGCAAACTGGGCCAAACAGGAGGTTAAAGGCACTGACTCTCCAAGTGGGGAGAGTGTTAGTAAATCGTCTGGAATGTTGCACCCGAGTACCAGGGGATGAAATCTGACACATTTGAACACGTTTCCCGATCACACGGTGGATCATACTCTGGGTTCCACATGCATGTTTTAGCTGAAGGAAGAATCCCTTAAACCTGGAGAGTTGAGACCCATGGAATGGGTACCATGCAATATGACTTCAAAGGGTCTGCATTTGCTCACCGAACCTCACCAATCCTATTACTGCTGCATTTATGCCTCTGTAGACACGCTTGATTCTCTTTCGGAGACATATAAATCCATAGGTTTTAAGATTCTTACTAGTCAGGTATATTCTTAGGCATTTAATATGGGGTGTTGAGTCCACTTTGTTGAGCAAGGAGTAGCTCTTGTCTATTACCTATTTGGCTTATGGAATGGTATCTGTGCTAATTTCAATCTCTGGTTTTATGCAGAACCCCAACTCACCTTTCCCCTTAAGCAAGCATAAGTTGGTTTTCTACATTTGAGATCCTGTTCTGTTTTGTAATTCAGTTCCTGTGTAGCCAAGTTTACATTCCGTGTATTAGTGATATCTTATGATGTTTCTTTTTCTGTGTGACTTATTTCACTTAGAATCATCGTACCTGAATCCACTCATTATGCTGCTACGGGCCTGATGACATAGATTTCATTCCTGAGTGATATTGCATTGTACGTAAGTACCACAACTTCTTTATCCATTTTTCACTTTCTGCGATATTGAACTTGTACCATAAACGAGATTCTTGTAAACAGAGCCGGCCCAAACTTTGGGGTGGCTGTGTCTTTTTGATTTTAATTTCCCTAAGCTATAGGACCATAAGTGGAAGTGCCCTAGGCTCTGTTGCTTTGTTTTTTAGATGTTTCAGGAAACACCATACACTTCTCCAGAGTGGCTGTTGGCAATTTACATCCCGCCCATCAGCATAACAAGGCTCCCAGTTCTCCATGGCCTGTCCTGCCTTTCTGGATTTTATACTTTTTTCAGATGGCCCTTTTGACCGGGGGGCAGTGAGACTTCATTGTAGTGCAGATTTCCTTTGCAAGCTTGCTTGGTTGGCCAAAAAGGGCGTATGCGTTTTTTCCTGAATATATTCAGGAAAAAACGCATACGCCCTTTTTGGCCAAGTGCATCATTGTGGACGTTCTGCCTCTTTTCCTATGCTTTACATGCAATTCCAGTCTACCTCCTGAAATCGGATTCCTGCAATTCTGCCCCGCTTTCAAGTCCTCTTGGCAGCCTTACTTCAATATATTTTTGGACGATAGCCGTCATTTTTAACTCTGCATGTTTGTGAATTACAGTGTCCCTGAGCTCCTTTCTTCAACTCGCTTTCTTGTGAGCTGGCCGCAACACCGCAGGATTGCTTCAGGCCCTAGTGTGGTTCTGGCATGGCACGCTGAGCCTTTGGTTAATTCCTCTTCCTGGTGGGAAATGAGAGTTAAATTTGCCCGTCCAGACACCTCCAGCTAGTCTCTCATTGGTTCTCCCTATTCCTGTTCATTTTCCGCAGAAATTGCAAACTGGGTCAAACAGGAGGTTAAAGGCACTGACTCTCCAAGTGGGGAGAGTTTTAGTAAAGCGTCTGGAATGTTGCACCCGAGTACCAGGGGACAAAAACTGAGACACATTTGAACACGTTTCCCGATCACACGGTGGATCATACTCTGGGTTCCACATGCATGTTTTAGCTGAAGGAAGAATCCCTTAAACCTGGAGAGTTGAGACCCATGGAATGGGTACCATTCAATATGACTTCAAAGGTTCTGCATTGGCTCACCGAACCTCACCAATCCTATCACTGCTGCGCTTATGCCACTGTACACACGCTTGATTCTCTTTCGGAGACATATAAATCCATAGATTTTAAGATTCTTACTAGTCAGGTATATTCTTAGACGTTTAATATGGGGTGTTGAGTCCTCTTCGTTGAGCAAGGAGTAGCTCTTGTCTATTACATATTTGGCTTATGGAACGGTATCTGTGCTAATTTCAATCTCTGGTTTTATGCAGCACCCCAACTCACCTTTCCCCTTAAGCAAGCATAAGTTGGTTTTCTACATTTGAGACCTTGTTCTGTTTTGTAATTCAGTTCCTGTGTAGCCAAGTTTACATTCCGTGTATTAGTGATATCTTATGATGTTTCTTTTTCTGTGTGACTTATCTCACTTAGAATCATCGTACCTGAATCCACTCATTATGCTGCTATGGGCCTGATGACATAGATTTCATTGCTGAGTGATATTGCATTGTACGTAAGTACCACAACTTCTTTATCCATTTTTCGCTTTCTGTGATATTGAACTTGTACCGTAAACGAGGTTCTTGTAAACAGAGCCGTCCCAAACTTTGGGGTGGCTGTGTCTTTTTGATTCTAATTTCCCTAAGCTATACGACCATAAGTGGAAGTGCCCTAGGCTCTGTTGCTTTGCTTTTTAGATGTTTCAGGAAACACCATACACTTCTCCAGACTGGCTGTTGGCAATTTACATCCCGCCCATCAGCATAACAAGGCTCCCAATTCTCCATGAGCTGTCCTGCCTTTCTGGGTTTTACACTTTTTTCAGATGGCCCTTTTGACTGGGGGGCAGTGAGACTTCATTGTAGTGCAGATTTCCTTTGCAAGCTTGCTTGGTTGGCCAAAAAGGGCGTATGCGTTTTTTCCTGAATATATTCAGGAAAAAACGCATACGCCCTTTTTGGCCAAGTGCATCATTGTGGACGTTCTGCCTCTTTTCCTATGCTTTACATGCAATTCCAGTCTACCTCCTGAAATCGGATTCCTGCAATTCTGCCCCGCTTTCAAGTCCTCTTGGCAGCCTTACTTCAATATATTTTTGGACGATAGCTGTCATTTTTAACTCTGCAGGTTTGTGAATTACAGTGCCCCTGAGCTCCTTTCTTCAACTCGCTTTCTTGTGAGCTGGCCGCAACACCGCAGGATTGCTTCAGGCCCTAGTGTGGTTCCGGCATGGCATGCTGAGCCTTTGGTTAATTCCTCTTCCTGGTGGGAAATGAGAGTTAAATTTGCCCGTCCAGACACCTCCATCTAGTCTCTCATTGGTTCTCCCTATTCCTGTTCATTTTCCGCAGAAATTGCAAACTGGGCCAAACAGGAGGTTAAAGGCACTGACTCTCCAAGTGGGGAGAGTGTTAGTAAAGCGTCTGGAATGTTGCACCCGAGTACCAGGGGACAAAAACTGAGACACATTTGAACACGTTTCCCGATCACACGGTGGATCATACTCTGGGTTCCACATGCATGTTTTAGCTGAAGGAAGAATCCCTTAAACCTGGAGAGTTGAGACCCATGGAATGGGTACCATGCAATATGACTTCAAAGGTTCTGCATTGGCTCACCGAACCTCACCAATCCTATCACTGCTGCGCTTATGCCACTGTACACACGCTTGATTCTCTTTCGGAGACATATAAATCCATAGATTTTAAGATTCTTCCTAGACAGGTATATTCTTAGACGTTTAATATGGGGTGTTGAGTCCTCTTCGTTGAGCAAGGAGTAGCTCTTGTCTATTACATATTTGGATTATGGAACGGTATCTGTGCTAATTTCAATCTCTGGTTTTATGCAGCACCCCAACTCACCTTTCCCCTTAAGCAAGCATAAGTTGGTTTTCTACATTTGAGACCCTGTTCTGTTTTGTAATTCAGTTCCTGTGTAGCCAAGGTAACATTCCATGTAGTAGTGATATCTTATGATGTTTCTTTTTCTGTGTGACTTATTTCACTTAGAATCATCGTACCTGAATCTACTCATTATGCTGCTACGGGCCTGATGATATACATTTCATTGCTGAGTGATATTGCATTGTACGTAAGTACCACAAATTCGTTATCCATTCTTGGCTTTCTGTAATATTGAACTTGTACCGTAAACGAGGTTCTTGTAAACAGAGCCGTCCCAAACTTTATGGTGGCTGTGTCTTTTTGATTTTAATTTCCCTAAGCTATACGACCATAAGTGGAAGTGCCCTAGGCTCTGTTGCTTTGTTTTGTAGATGTTTCAGGAAACACCATACACTTCTCCAGAGAGGCTATTGGCAATTTACATCCCGCCCATCAGCATAACAAGGCTCCCAGTTCTCCATGGCCTGTCCTGCCTTTCTGGATTTTATACTTTTTTCAGATGGCCCTTTTGACCGGGGGGCAGTGAGACTTCATTGTAGTGCAGATTTCCCTTGCAAGCTTGCTTGGTTGGCCAAAAAGGGCGTATGCGTTTTTTCCTGAATATATTCAGGAAAAAACGCATACGCCCTTTTTGGCCAAGTGCATCATTGTGGACGTTCTGCCTCTTTTCCTATGCTTTACATGCAATTCCAGTCTACCTCCTGAAATCGGTTTCCTGCAATTCTGCCCCACTTTCAAGTCCTCTTGGCAGCCTTACTTCAATATATTTTTGGACGATAGCTGTCATTTATAACTCTGCAGGTTTGTGAATTACAGTGCCCCTGAGCTCCTTTCTTCAACTCGCTTTCTTGTGAGCTGGCCGCAACACCGCAGCATGGCTTCAGGCCCTAGTGTGGTTCCGGCATGGCACGCTGAGCCTTTGGTTAATTCCTCTTCCTGGTGGGAAATGAGAGTTAAATTTGCCCGTCCAGACACCTCCAGTTAGTCTCTCATTGGTTCTCCCTATTTCTGTTCATTTTCCGCAGAAATTGCAAACTGGGCCAAACAGGAGGTTAAAGGCACTGACTCTCCAAGTGGGGAGAGTGTTAGTAAAGCGACTGGAATGTTGCACCCGAGTACCAGGGGACGAAAACTGAGACACATTTGAACACGTTTCCCGATCACACGGTGGATCATACTCTGGGTTCCACATGCATGTTTTAGCTGAAGGAAGAATCCCTTAAACCTGGAGAGTTGAGACCCATGGAATGGGTACCATGCAATATGACTTCAAAGGGTCTGCATTTGCTCACCGCACCTCACCAATCCTATCATTGCTGCATTTATGCCGCTGTACACACGCTTGATTCTCTTTCGGAGACATATAAATCCATAGGTGTTAAGATTCTTACTAGTCAGGTATATTCTTAGGCATTTAATATGGGGTGTTGAGTCCACTTCGTTGAGCAAGGAGTAGCTCTTGTCTATTACCTATTTGGCTTATGGAACGGTATCTGTGCTAATTTCAATCTCTGGTTTTATGCAGCACCCCAACTCACCTTTCCCCTTAAGCAAGCATAAGTTGGTTTTCTACATTTGAGATCCTGTTCTGTTTTGTAATTCAGTTCCTGTGTAGCCAAGTTTACATTCCGTGTATTAGTGATATCTTATGATGTTTCTTTTTCTGTGTGACTTATTTCACTTAGAATCATCGTACCTGAATCCACTCATTATGCTGCTACGGGCCTGATGACATAGATTTCATTCCTGAGTGATATTGCATTGTACGTAAGTACCACAACTTCTTTATCCATTTTTCACTTTCTGCGATATTGAACTTGTACCATAAACGAGATTCTTGTAAACAGAGCCGGCCCAAACTTTGGGGTGGCTGTGTCTTTTTGATTTTAATTTCCCTAAGCTATAGGACCATAAGTGGAAGTGCCCTAGGCTCTGTTGCTTTGTTTTTTAGATGTTTCAGGAAACACCATACACTTCTCCAGAGTGGCTGTTGGCAATTTACATCCCGCCCATCAGCATAACAAGGCTCCCAGTTCTCCATGGCCTGTCCTGCCTTTCTGGATGTTATACTTTTTTCAGATGGCCCTTTTGACCGGGGGGCAGTGAGACTTCATTGTAGTGCAGATTTCCTTTGCAAGCTTGCTTGGTTGGCCAAAAAGGGCGTATGCGTTTTTTCCTGAATATATTCAGGAAAAAACGCATACGCCCTTTTTGGCCAAGTGCATCATTGTGGACGTTCTGCCTCTTTTCCTATGCTTTACATGCAATTCCAGTCTACCTCCTGAAATCGGTTTCCTACAATTCTGCCCCGCTTTCAAGTCCTCTTGGCAGCCTTACTTCAATATATTTTTGGACGATAGCTGTCATTTTTAACTCTGCAGGTTTGTGAATTACAGTGCCCCTGAGCTCCTTTCTTCAACTCGCTTTTTTGTGAGCTGGCCGCAACACCGCAGCATTGCTTCAGGCCCTAGTGTGGTTCCGGCATGGCACGCTGAGCCTTTGGTTAATTCCTCTTCCTGGTGGGAAATGAGAGTTAAATTTGCCCATCCAGACACCTCCAGCTAGTCTCTCATTGGTTCTCCCTATTTCTGTTCATTTTCTGCAGAAATTGCAAACTGGGCCAAACAGGAGGTTAAAGGCACTGTCTCTCCAAGTGGGGAGAGTGTTAGTAAAGCGTCTGGAATGTTGCACCCGAGTACCAGGGGACAAAAACTGAGACACATTTGAACACGGTTCCCGATCACACGGTGGATCATACTCTGGGTTCCACATGCATGTTTTAGCTGAAGGAAGAATCCCTTAAACCTGGAGAGTTGAGACCCATGGAATGGGTACCATGCAATATGACTTCAAAGGTTCTGCATTGGCTCACCGAACCTCACCAATCCTATCACTGCTGCGCTTATGCCACTGTACACACGCTTGATTCTCTTTCGGAGACATATAAATCCATAGATTTTAAGATTCTTCCTAGACAGGTATATTCTTAGACGTTTAATATGGGGTGTTGAGTCCTCTTCGTTGAGCAAGGAGTAGCTCTTGTCTATTACATATTTGGATTATGGAACGGTATCTGTGCTAATTTCAATCTCTGGTTTTATGCAGCACCCCAACTCACCTTTCCCCTTAAGCAAGCATAAGTTGGTTTTCTACATTTGAGACCCTGTTCTGTTTTGTAATTCAGTTCCTGTGTAGCCAAGGTAACATTCCATGTAGTAGTGATATCTTATGATGTTTCTTTTTCTGTGTGACTTATTTCACTTAGAATCATCGTACCTGAATCTACTCATTATGCTGCTACGGGCCTGATGATATACATTTCATTGCTGAGTGATATTGCATTGTACGTAAGTACCACAAATTCGTTATCCATTCTTGGCTTTCTGTAATATTGAACTTGTACCGTAAACGAGGTTCTTGTAAACAGAGCCGTCCCAAACTTTATGGTGGCTGTGTCTTTTTGATTTTAATTTCCCTAAGCTATACGACCATAAGTGGAAGTGCCCTAGGCTCTGTTGCTTTGTTTTGTAGATGTTTCAGGAAACACCATACACTTCTCCAGAGAGGCTATTGGCAATTTACATCCCGCCCATCAGCATAACAAGGCTCCCAGTTCTCCATGGCCTGTCCTGCCTTTCTGGATTTTATACTTTTTTCAGATGGCCCTTTTGACCGGGGGGCAGTGAGACTTCATTGTAGTGCAGATTTCCCTTGCAAGCTTGCTTGGTTGGCCAAAAAGGGCGTATGCGTTTTTTCCTGAATATATTCAGGAAAAAACGCATACGCCCTTTTTGGCCAAGTGCATCATTGTGGACGTTCTGCCTCTTTTCCTATGCTTTACATGCAATTCCAGTCTACCTCCTGAAATCGGTTTCCTGCAATTCTGCCCCACTTTCAAGTCCTCTTGGCAGCCTTACTTCAATATATTTTTGGACGATAGCTGTCATTTATAACTCTGCAGGTTTGTGAATTACAGTGCCCCTGAGCTCCTTTCTTCAACTCGCTTTCTTGTGAGCTGGCCGCAACACCGCAGCATGGCTTCAGGCCCTAGTGTGGTTCCGGCATGGCACGCTGAGCCTTTGGTTAATTCCTCTTCCTGGTGGGAAATGAGAGTTAAATTTGCCCGTCCAGACACCTCCAGTTAGTCTCTCATTGGTTCTCCCTATTTCTGTTCATTTTCCGCAGAAATTGCAAACTGGGCCAAACAGGAGGTTAAAGGCACTGACTCTCCAAGTGGGGAGAGTGTTAGTAAAGCGACTGGAATGTTGCACCCGAGTACCAGGGGACGAAAACTGAGACACATTTGAACACGTTTCCCGATCACACGGTGGATCATACTCTGGGTTCCACATGCATGTTTTAGCTGAAGGAAGAATCCCTTAAACCTGGAGAGTTGAGACCCATGGAATGGGTACCATGCAATATGACTTCAAAGGGTCTGCATTTGCTCACCGCACCTCACCAATCCTATCATTGCTGCATTTATGCCGCTGTACACACGCTTGATTCTCTTTCGGAGACATATAAATCCATAGGTGTTAAGATTCTTACTAGTCAGGTATATTCTTAGGCATTTAATATGGGGTGTTGAGTCCACTTCGTTGAGCAAGGAGTAGCTCTTGTCTATTACCTATTTGGCTTATGGAACGGTATCTGTGCTAATTTCAATCTCTGGTTTTATGCAGCACCCCAACTCACCTTTCCCCTTAAGCAAGCATAAGTTGGTTTTCTACATTTGAGATCCTGTTCTGTTTTGTAATTCAGTTCCTGTGTAGCCAAGTTTACATTCCGTGTATTAGTGATATCTTATGATGTTTCTTTTTCTGTGTGACTTATTTCACTTAGAATCATCGTACCTGAATCCACTCATTATGCTGCTACGGGCCTGATGACATAGATTTCATTCCTGAGTGATATTGCATTGTACGTAAGTACCACAACTTCTTTATCCATTTTTCACTTTCTGCGATATTGAACTTGTACCATAAACGAGATTCTTGTAAACAGAGCCGGCCCAAACTTTGGGGTGGCTGTGTCTTTTTGATTTTAATTTCCCTAAGCTATAGGACCATAAGTGGAAGTGCCCTAGGCTCTGTTGCTTTGTTTTTTAGATGTTTCAGGAAACACCATACACTTCTCCAGAGTGGCTGTTGGCAATTTACATCCCGCCCATCAGCATAACAAGGCTCCCAGTTCTCCATGGCCTGTCCTGCCTTTCTGGATGTTATACTTTTTTCAGATGGCCCTTTTGACCGGGGGGCAGTGAGACTTCATTGTAGTGCAGATTTCCTTTGCAAGCTTGCTTGGTTGGCCAAAAAGGGCGTATGCGTTTTTTCCTGAATATATTCAGGAAAAAACGCATACGCCCTTTTTGGCCAAGTGCATCATTGTGGACGTTCTGCCTCTTTTCCTATGCTTTACATGCAATTCCAGTCTACCTCCTGAAATCGGTTTCCTACAATTCTGCCCCGCTTTCAAGTCCTCTTGGCAGCCTTACTTCAATATATTTTTGGACGATAGCTGTCATTTTTAACTCTGCAGGTTTGTGAATTACAGTGCCCCTGAGCTCCTTTCTTCAACTCGCTTTTTTGTGAGCTGGCCGCAACACCGCAGCATTGCTTCAGGCCCTAGTGTGGTTCCGGCATGGCACGCTGAGCCTTTGGTTAATTCCTCTTCCTGGTGGGAAATGAGAGTTAAATTTGCCCATCCAGACACCTCCAGCTAGTCTCTCATTGGTTCTCCCTATTTCTGTTCATTTTCTGCAGAAATTGCAAACTGGGCCAAACAGGAGGTTAAAGGCACTGTCTCTCCAAGTGGGGAGAGTGTTAGTAAAGCGTCTGGAATGTTGCACCCGAGTACCAGGGGACAAAAACTGAGACACATTTGAACACGGTTCCCGATCACACGGTGGATCATACTCTGGGTTCCACATGCATGTTTTAGCTGAAGGAAGAATCCCTTAAACCTGGAGAGTTGAGACCCATGGAATGGGTACCATGCAATATGACTTCAAAGGTTCTGCATTGGCTCACCGAACCTCACCAATCCTATCACTGCTGCGCTTATGCCACTGTACACACGCTTGATTCTCTTTCGGAGACATAGAAATCCATAGGTTTTAAGATTCTTACTAGTCAGGTATATTCTTAGGCGTTTAATATGGGGTGTTGATTCCACTTGGTTGAGAAAGGAGTAGCTCTTGTCTATTACATATTTGGCTTATGGAACGGTATCTGTGCTAATTTCAATCTCTGGTTTTATGCAGCACCCCAACTCACCTTTCCCCTTAAGAAAGCATAAGTTGGTTTTCTACATTTGAGACCCTGTTCTGTTTTGTAATTCTGTTCCTGTGTAGCCAAGTTTACATTCCGTGTAGTAGTGATATCTTATGATGTTTCTTTTTCTGTGTGACTTATCTCACTTAGAATCATCGTACCTGAATCCACTCATTATGCTGCTATGGGCCTGATGACATAGATTTCATTGCTGAGTGATATTGCATTGTACGTACCTACCACAACTTCTTTATCCATTTTTCACTTTCTGTGATATTGAACTCGAACTGTAAACGAGGTTCTTGTAAACAGAGCCGTCCCAAACTTTGGGGTGGCTGTGTCTTTTTGATTTTAATTTCCCTAAGCTATAGGACCATAAGTGGAAGTGCCCTAGGCTCTGTTGCTTTGTTTTGTAGATGTTTCAGGAAACACCATACACTTCTCCAGAGTGGCTGTTGGCAATTTGCATCCCGCCCATCAGCATAACAAGGCTCCCAGTTCTCCATGGCCTGTCCTGCCTTTCTGGATTTTATACTTTTTTCAGATGGCCCTTTTGACCGGGGGGCAGTGAGACTTCATTGTAGTGCAGATTTCCTTTGCAAGCTTGCTTGGTTGGCCAAAAAGGGCGTATGCGTTTTTTCCTGAATATATTCAGGAAAAAACGCATACGCCCTTTTTGGCCAAGTGCATCATTGTGGACGTTCTGCCTCTTTTCCTATGCTTTACATGCAATTCCAGTCTACCTCCTGAAATCGGATTCCTGCAATTCTGCCCTGCTTTCAAGTCCTCTTGGCAGCCTTACTTCAATATATTTTTGGACGATAGCTGTCATTTTTAACTCTGCAGGTTTGTGAATTACAGTGTCCCTGAGCTCCTTTCTTCAACTCGCTTTCTTGTGAGCTGGCCGCAACACCGCAGGATTGCTTCAGGCCCTAGTGTGGTTCTGGCATGGCACGCTGAGCCTTTGGTTAATTCCTCTTCCTGGTGGGAAATGAGAGTTAAATTTGCCCGTCCAGACACCTCCAGCTAGTCTCTCATTGGTTCTCCCTATTCCTGTTCATTTTCCGCAGAAATTGCAAACTGGGTCAAACAGGAGGTTAAAGGCACTGACTCTCCAAGTGGGGAGAGTTTTAGTAAAGCGTCTGGAATGTTGCACCCGAGTACCAGGGGACAAAAACTGAGACACATTTGAACACGTTTCCCGATCACACGGTGGATCATACTCTGGGTTCCACATGCATGTTTTAGCTGAAGGAAGAATCCCTTAAACCTGGAGAGTTGAGACCCATGGAATGGGTACCATGCAATATGACTTCAAAGGGTCTGCATTTGCTCACCGAACCTCACCAATCCTATTACTGCTGCATTTATGCCTCTGTAGACACGCTTGATTCTCTTTCGGAGACATATAAATCCATAGGTTTTAAGATTCTTACTAGTCAGGTATATTCTTAGGCATTTAATATGGGGTGTTGAGTCCACTTTGTTGAGCAAGGAGTAGCTCTTGTCTATTACCTATTTGGCTTATGGAATGGTATCTGTGCTAATTTCAATCTCTGGTTTTATGCAGCACCCCAACTCACCTTTCCCCTTAAGCAAGCATAAGTTGGTTTTCTACATTTGAGATCCTGTTCTGTTTTGTAATTCAGTTCCTGTGTAGCCAAGTTTACATTCCGTGTATTAGTGATATCTTATGATGTTTCTTTTTCTGTGTGACTTATTTCACTTAGAATCATCGTACCTGAATCCACTCATTATGCTGCTATGGGCCTGATGACATAGATTTCATTCCTGAGTGATATTGCATTGTACGTAAGTACCACAACTTCTTTATCCATTTTTCACTTTCTGCGATATTGAACTTGTACCATAAACGAGATTCTTGTAAACAGAGCCGGCCCAAACTTTGGGGTGGCTGTGTCTTTTTGATTTTAATTTCCCTAAGCTATAGGACCATAAGTGGAAGTGCCCTAGGCTCTGTTGCTTTGTTTTTTAGATGTTTCAGGAAACACCATACACTTCTCCAGAGTGGCTGTTGGCAATTTACATCCCGCCCATCAGCATAACAAGGCTCCCAGTTCTCCATGGCCTGTCCTGCCTTTCTGGATTTTATACTTTTTTCAGATGGCCCTTTTGACCGGGGGGCAGTGAGACTTCATTGTACTGCAGATTTCCTTTGCAAGCTTGCTTGGTTGGCCAAAAAGGGCGTATGCGTTTTTTCCTGAATATATTCAGGAAAAAACGCATACGCCCTTTTTGGCCAAGTGCATCATTGTGGACGTTCTGCCTCTTTTCCTATGCTTTACATGCAATTCCAGTCTACCTCCTGAAATCGGATTCCTGCAATTCTGCCCCGCTTTCAAGTCCTCTTGGCAGCCTTACTTCAATATATTTTTGGACGATAGCTGTCATTTTTAACTCTGCATGTTTGTGAATTACAGTGCCCCTGAGCTCGTTTCTTCAACTCGCTTTCTTGTGAGCTGGCCGCAACACCGCACGATTGCTTCAGGCCCTAGTGTGGTTCTGGCATGGCACGCTGAGCCTTTGGTTAATTCCTCTTCCTGGTGGGAAATGAGAGTTAAATTTGCCCGTCCAGACACCTCCAGCTAGTCTCTCATTGGTTCTCCCTATTCCTCTTCATTTTCCGCAGAAATTGCAAACTGGGTCAAACAGGAGGTTAAAGGCACTGACTCTCCAAGTGGGGAGAGTTTTAGTAAAGCATCTGGAATGTTGCACCCGAGTACCAGGGGACAAAAACTGAGACACATTTGAACACGTTTCCCGATCACACGGTGGATCATACTCTGGGTTCCACATGCATGTTTTAGCTGAAGGAAGAATCCCTTAAACCTGGAGAGTTGAGACCCATGGAATGGGTACCATTCAATATGACTTCAAAGGTTCTGCATTGGCTCACCGAACCTCACCAATCCTATCACTGCTGCGCTTATGCCACTGTACACACGCTTGATTCTCTTTCGGAGACATATAAATCCATAGATTTTAAGATTCTTACTAGTCAGGTATATTCTTAGACGTTTAATATGGGGTGTTGAGTCCTCTTCGTTGAGCAAGGAGTAGCTCTTGTCTATTACATATTTGGCTTATGGAACGGTATCTGTGCTAATTTCAATCTCTGGTTTTATGCAGCACCCCAACTCACCTTTCCCCTTAAGCAAGCATAAGTTGGTTTTCTACATTTGAGACCTTGTTCTGTTTTGTAATTCAGTTCCTGTGTAGCCAAGTTTACATTCCGTGTATTAGTGATATCTTATGATGTTTCTTTTTCTGTGTGACTTATCTCACTTAGAATCATCATACCTGAATTCACTCATTATGCTGCTATGGGCCTGATGACATAGATTTCATTGCTGAGTGATATTGCATTGTACGTAAGTACCACAACTTCTTTATCCATTTTTCGCTTTCTGTGATATTGAACTTGTACCGTAAACAAGGTTCTTGTAAACAGAGCCGTCCCAAACTTTGGGGTGGCTGTGTCTTTTTGATTTTAATTTCCCTAAGCTATACGACCATAAGTGGAAGTGCCCTAGGCTCTGTTGCTTTGTTTTTTAGATGTTTCAGGAAACACCATACACTTCTCCAGAGTGGCTGTTGGCAATTTACATCCCGCCCATCAGCATAACAAGGCTCCCAATTCTCCATGAGCTGTCCTGCCTTTCTGGATTTTACACTTTTTTCAGATGGCCCTTTTGACTGGGGGGCAGTGAGACTTCATTGTACTGCAGATTTCCTTTGCAAGCTTGCTTGGTTGGCCAAAAAGGGCGTATGCGTTTTTTCCTGAATATATTCAGGAAAAAACGCATACGCCCTTTTTGGCCAAGTGCATCATTGTGGACGTTCTGCCTCTTTTCGTATGCTTTACATGCAATTCCAGTCTACCTCCTGAAATCGGATTCCTGCAATTCTGCCCCGCTTTCAAGTCCTCTTGGCAGCCTTACTTCAATATATTTTTGGACGATAGCTGTCATTTTTAACTCTGCAGGTTTGTGAATTACAGTGCCCCTGAGCTCCTTTCTTCAACTCGCTTTCTTGTGAGCTGGCCGCAACACCGCAGGATTGCTTCAGGCCCTAGTGTGGTTCCGGCATGGCATGCTGAGCCTTTGGTTAATTCCTCTTCCTGGTGGGAAATGAGAGTTAAATTTGCCCGTCCAGACACCTCCATCTAGTCTCTCATTGGTTCTCCCTATTCCTGTTCATTTTCCGCAGAAATTGCAAACTGGGCCAAACAGGAGGTTAAAGGCACTGACTCTCCAAGTGGGGAGAGTGTTAGTAAAGCGTCTGGAATGTTGCACCCGAGTACCAGGGGACGAAATCTGACACATTTGAACACGTTTCCCGATCACACGGTGGATCATACTCTGGGTTCCACATGCATGTTTTAGCTGAAGGAAGAATCCCTTAAACCTGGAGAGTTGAGACCCATGGAATGGGTACCATGCAATATGACTTCAAAGGGTCTGCATTGGCTCACCGAACCTCACCAATCCTATTACTGCTGCATTTATGCCTCTGTAGACACGCTTGATTCTCTTTCGGAGACATATAAATTAATAGGTTTTAAGATTCTTACTAGTCAGGTATATTCTTAGGCATTTAATATGGGGTGTTGAGTCCACTTCGTTGAGCAAGGAGTAGCTCTTGTCTATTACCTATTTGGCTTATGGAATGGTATCTGTGCTAATTTCAATCTCTTGTTTTATGCAGAACCCCAACTCACCTTTCCCCTTAAGCAAGCATAAGTTGGTTTTCTACATTTGAGATCCTGTTCTGTTTTGTAATTCAGTTCCTGTGTAGCCAAGTTTACATTCCGTGTATTAGTGATATCTTATGATGTTTCTTTTTCTGTGTGACTTATTTCACTTAGAATCATCGTACCTGAATCCACTCATTATGCTGCTACGGGCCTGATGACATAGATTTCATTCCTGAGTGATATTGCATTGTACGTAAGTACCACAACTTCTTTATCCATTTTTCACTTTCTGCGATATTGAACTTGTACCATAAACGAGATTCTTGTAAACAGAGCCGGCCCAAACTTTGGGGTGGCTGTGTCTTTTTGATTTTAATTTCCCTAAGCTATAGGACCATAAGTGGAAGTGCCCTAGGCTCTGTTGCTTTGTTTTTTAGATGTTTCAGGAAACACCATACAGTTCTCCAGAGTGGCTGTTGGCAATTTACATCCCGCCCATCAGCATAACAAGGCTCCCAGTTCTCCATGGCCTGTCCTGCCTTTCTGGATTTTATACTTTTTTCAGATGGCCCTTTTGACCGGGGGGCAGTGAGACTTCATTGTAGTGCAGATTTCCTTTGCAAGCTTGCTTGGTTGGCCAAAAAGGGCGTATGCGTTTTTTCCTGAATATATTCAGGAAAAAACGCATACGCCCTTTTTGGCCAAGTGCATCATTGTGGACGTTCTGCCTCTTTTCCTATGCTTTACATGCAATTCCAGTCTACCTCCTGAAATCGGATTCCTGCAATTCTGCCCCGCTTTCGAGTCCTCTTGGCAGCCTTACTTCAATATATTTTTGGACGATAGCTGTCATTTTTAACTCTGCAGGTTTGTGAATTACAGTGCCCCTGAGCTCCTTTCTTCAACTCGCTTTCTTGTGAGCTGGCCGCAACACCGCAGGATTGCTTCAGGCCCTAGTGTGGTTCCGGCATGGCACGCTGAGCCTTTGGTTAATTCCTCTTCCTGGTGGGAAATGAGAGTTAAATTTGCCCGTCCAGACACCTCCAGCTAGTCTCTCATTGGTTCTCCCTATTCCTGTTCATTTTCCGCAGAAATTGCAAACTGGGTCAAACAGGAGGTTAAAGGCACTGACTCTCCAAGTGGGGAGAGTTTTAGTAAAGCGTCTGGAATGTTGCACCCGAGTACCAGGGGACAAAAACTGAGACACATTTGAACACGTTTCCCGATCACACGGTGGATCATACTCTGGGTTCCACATGCATGTTTTAGCTGAAGGAAGAATCCCTTAAACCTGGAGAGTTGAGACCCATGGAATGGGTACCATTCAATATGACTTCAAAGGTTCTGCATTGGCTCACCGAACCTCACCAATCCTATCACTGCTGCGCTTATGCCACTGTACACACGCTTGATTCTCTTTCGGAGACATATAAATCCATAGATTTTAAGATTCTTACTAGTCAGGTATATTCTTAGACGTTTAATATGGGGTGTTGAGTCCTCTTCGTTGAGCAAGGAGTAGCTCTTGTCTATTACATATTTGGCTTATGGAACGGTATCTGTGCTAATTTCAATCTCTGGTTTTATGCAGCACCCCAACTCACCTTTCCCCTTAAGCAAGCATAAGTTGGTTTTCTACATTTGAGACCTTGTTCTGTTTTGTAATTCAGTTCCTGTGTAGCCAAGTTTACATTCCGTGTATTAGTGATATCTTATGATGTTTCTTTTTCTGTGTGACTTATCTCACTTAGAATCATCGTACCTGAATCCACTCATTATGCTGCTATGGGCCTGATGACATAGATTTCATTGCTGAGTGATATTGCATTGTACGTAAGTACCACAACTTCTTTATCCATTTTTCGCTTTCTGTGATATTGAACTTGTACCGTAAACGAGGTTCTTGTAAACAGAGCCGTCCCAAACTTTGGGGTGGCTGTGTCTTTTTGATTTTAATTTCCCTAAGCTATACGACCATAAGTGGAAGTGCCCTAGGCTCTGTTGCTTTGTTTTTTAGATGTTTCAGGAAACACCATACAGTTCTCCAGAGTGGCTGTGGCAATTTACATCCCGCCCATCAGCATAACAAGGCTCCCAGTTCTCCATGGCCTGTCCTGCCTTTCTGGATTTTATACTTTTTTCAGATGGCCCTTTTGACCGGGGGGCAGTGAGACTTCATTGTAGTGCAGATTTCCTTTGCAAGCTTGCTTGGTTGGCCAAAAAGGGCGTATGCGTTTTTTCCTGAATATATTCAGGAAAAAACGCATACGCCCTTTTTGGCCAAGTGCATCATTGTGGACGTTCTGCCTCTTTTCCTATGCTTTACATGCAATTCCAGTCTACCTCCTGAAATCGGATTCCTGCAATTCTGCCCCGCTTTCAAGTCCTCTTGGCAGCCTTACTTCAATATATTTTTGGACGATAGCTGTCATTTTTAACTCTGCAGGTTTGTGAATTACAGTGCCCCTGAGCTCCTTTCTTCAACTCGCTTTCTTGTGAGCTGGCCGCAACACCGCAGGATTGCTTCAGGCCCTAGTGTGGTTCCGGCATGGCACGCTGAGCCTTTGGTTAATTCCTCTTCCTGGTGGGAAATGAGAGTTAAATTTGCCCGTCCAGACACCTCCAGCTAGTCTCTCATTGGTTCTCCCTATTCCTGTTCATTTTCCGCAGAAATTGCAAACTGGGTCAAACAGGAGGTTAAAGGCACTGACTCTCCAAGTGGGGAGAGTTTTAGTAAAGCGTCTGGAATGTTGCACCCGAGTACCAGGGGACAAAAACTGAGACACATTTGAACACGTTTCCCGATCACACGGTGGATCATACTCTGGGTTCCACATGCATGTTTTAGCTGAAGGAAGAATCCCTTAAACCTGGAGAGTTGAGACCCATGGAATGGGTACCATTCAATATGACTTCAAAGGTTCTGCATTGGCTCACCGAACCTCACCAATCCTATCACTGCTGCGCTTATGCCACTGTACACACGCTTGATTCTCTTTCGGAGACATATAAATCCATAGATTTTAAGATTCTTACTAGTCAGGTATATTCTTAGACGTTTAATATGGGGTGTTGAGTCCTCTTCGTTGAGCAAGGAGTAGCTCTTGTCTATTACATATTTGGCTTATGGAACGGTATCTGTGCTAATTTCAATCTCTGGTTTTATGCAGCACCCCAACTCACCTTTCCCCTTAAGCAAGCATAAGTTGGTTTTCTACATTTGAGACCTTGTTCTGTTTTGTAATTCAGTTCCTGTGTAGCCAAGTTTACATTCCGTGTATTAGTGATATCTTATGATGTTTCTTTTTCTGTGTGACTTATCTCACTTAGAATCATCGTACCTGAATCCACTCATTATGCTGCTATGGGCCTGATGACATAGATTTCATTGCTGAGTGATATTGCATTGTACGTAAGTACCACAACTTCTTTATCCATTTTTCGCTTTCTGTGATATTGAACTTGTACCGTAAACGAGGTTCTTGTAAACAGAGCCGTCCCAAACTTTGGGGTGGCTGTGTCTTTTTGATTTTAATTTCCCTAAGCTATACGACCATAAGTGGAAGTGCCCTAGGCTCTGTTGCTTTGCTTTTTAGATGTTTCAGGAAACACCATACACTTCTCCAGACTGGCTGTTGGCAATTTACATCCCGCCCATCAGCATAACAAGGCTCCCAGTTCTCCATGAGCTGTCCTGCCTTTCTGGATTTTACACTTTTCTCAGATGGCCCTTTTGACTGGGGGGCAGTGAGACTTCATTGTACTGCAGATTTCCTTTGCAAGCTTGCTTGGTTGGCCAAAAAGGGCGTATGCGTTTTTTCCTGAATATATTCAGGAAAAAACGCATACGCCCTTTTTGGCCAAGTGCATCATTGTGGACGTTCTGCCTCTTTTCCTATGCTTTACATGCAATTCCAGTCTACCTCCTGAAATCGGTTTCCTGCAATTCTGCCCCACTTTCAAGTCCTCTTGGCAGCCTTACTTCAATATATTTTTGGACGATAGCTGTCATTTATAACTCTGCAGGTTTGTGAATTACAGTGCCCCTGAGCTCCTTTCTTCAACTCGCTTTCTTGTGAGCTGGCCGCAACACCGCAGCATGGCTTCAGGCCCTAGTGTGGTTCCGGCATGGCACGCTGAGCCTTTGGTTAATTCCTCTTCCTGGTGGGAAATGAGAGTTAAATTTGCCCGTCCAGACACCTCCAGCTAGTCTCTCATTGGTTCTCCCTATTTCTGTTCATTTTCCGCAGAAATTGCAAACTGGGCCAAACAGGAGGTTAAAGGCACTGACTCTCCAAGTGGGGAGAGTGTTAGTAAAGCGACTGGAATGTTGCACCCGAGTACCAGGGGACGAAAACTGAGACACATTTGAACACGTTTCCCGATCACACGGTGGATCATACTCTGGGTTCCACATGCATGTTTTAGCTGAAGGAAGAATCCCTTAAACCTGGAGAGTTGAGACCCATGGAATGGGTACCATGCAATATGACTTCAAAGGGTCTGCATTTGCTCACCGAACCTCACCAATCCTATCACTGCTGCATTTATGCCGCTGTACACACGCTTGATTCTCTTTCGGAGACATATAAATCCATAGGTGTTAAGATTCTTACTAGTCAGGTATATTCTTAGGCATTTAATATGGGGTGTTGAGTCCACTTCGTTGAGCAAGGAGTAGCTCTTGTCTATTACCTATTTGGCTTATGGAATGGTATCTGTGCTAATTTCAATCTCTGGTTTTATGCAGCACCCCAACTCACCTTTCCCCTTAAGCAAGCATAAGTTGGTTTTCTACATTTGAGACCGTGTTCTGTTTTGTAATTCAGTTTCTGTGTAGCCAAGTTTACATTCCGTGTAGTAGTGATATCTTATGATGTTTCTTTTTCTGTGTGACTTATCTCACTTAGAATCATTGTACCTGAATCCACTCATTATGCTGCTACGGGCCTGATGATATAGATTTCATTGCTGAGTGATATTGCATTGTACGTAAGTACCACAAAATCTTTGTCCATTTTTCACTTTCTGTGATATTGAACTCGTACTGTAAACGAGGTTCTTGTAAACAGAGCCGTCCCAAACTTTGGGGTGGCTGTGTCTTTTTGATTTTAATTTCCCTAAGCTATAGGACCATAAGTGGAAGTGCCCTAGGCTCTGTTGCTTTGTTTTTTAGATGTTTCAGGAAACACCATACACTTCTCCAGAGTGGCTGTTGGCAATTTACATCCCGCCCATCAGCATAACAAGGCTCCCAGTTCTCCATGGCCTGTCCTGCCTTTCTGGATTTTACACTTTTTTCAGATGGCCCTATTGACCGTGGGGCAGTGAGACTTCATTGTAGTGCAGATTTCCTTTGCAAGCTTGCTTGGTTGGCCAAAAAGGGCGTATGCGTTTTTTCCTGAATATATTCAGGAAAAAACGCATACGCCCTTTTTGGCCAAGTGCATCATTGTGGACGTTCTGCCTCTTTTCCTATGCTTTACATGCAATTCCAGTCTACCTCCTGAAATCGGTTTCCTACAATTCTGCCCCGCTTTCAAGTCCTCTTGGAACCCTTACTTCAATATATTTTTGGACGATAGCTGTCATTTTTAACTCTGCAGGTTTGTGAAATACAGTGCCCCTGAGCTCCTTTCTTCAACTCGCTTTCTTGTGAGCTGGCCGCAACACCGCAGCATTGCTTCAGGACATAGGGTGGTTCCGGAATGGCACGCTGAGCCTTTGTTTAATTCCTCTTCCTGGTGGGAAATGAGAGTTAAATTTGCCCGTCCAGACACCTCCAGCTAGTCTCTCATTGGTTCTCCCTATTCCTGTTCATCTTCCGCAGAAATTGCGAACTGGGCCAAACAGGAGGTTAAAGGCACTGACTCTCCAAGTGGGGAGAGTGTTAGTAAAGCATCTGGAATGTTGCACCCGAGTACCAGCGGACGAAAACTGACACATTTGAACACGTTTTCCGATCACACGGTGGATCATACTCTGGGTTCCACATGCATGTTTTAGCTGAAGGAAGAATCCCTTAAACCTGGAAAGTTGAGACCCAAGGAATAGGTACCATGCAATATGACTTCAAAGGGTCTGCATTGGCTCACTGAACGTCACCAATCCTATCACTGCTGCGCTTATGCCGCTGTACACACGCTTGATTCTCTTTCGGAGACAAATAAGTCCATAGGTTTTAAGATTCTTACTAGTCAGGTATATTCTTAGGCGTTTAATATGGGGTGTTGTGTCCTCTTCGTTGAGCAAGGAGTAGATCTTGTCTATTACATATTTGGCTTGTGGAACGGTATCTGTGCTAATTTCAATCTCTGGTTTTATGCAGCACCCCAACTCACCTTTCCCCTTAAGCAAGCATAAGTTGGTTTTCTACATTTGACACCCTGTTCTGTTTTGTAATTCAGTTCCTGTGTAGCCAAGTTTACATTCCGTGTAGTAGTGATATCTTATGATGTTTCTTTTTCTGTGTGACTTATCTTACTTAGAATCATCGTACCTGAATCCACTCATTATGCTGTTACGGGCCTGATGACATACATTTCATTGCTGAGTGATATTGCATTGTACGTAAGTACCACAACTTCTTTATCCATTTTTCGCTTTCTGTGATATAGAACTTGTACCGTAAACGAGGTTCTTGTAAACAGAGCTCTCCCAAACTTTGGGGTGACTGTGTCTTTTTTATTTTAATTTCCCTAAGCTATAGGACCATAAGTGGAAATGTCCTAGGCTCTGTTGCTTTGTTTTTTAGATGTTTCAGGAAACACCATACACTTCTCCAGAGTGGCTGTTGGCAATTTACATCCCGCCCATCAGCATAACAAGGCTCCCAGTTCTCCATGGCCTGTCCTGCCTTTCTGGATGTTACACTTTTTTCAGATGGCCCTTTTGACCGGGGGGCAGTGAGACTTCATTGTAGTGCCGATTTCCTTTGCAAGCTTGCTTGGTTGGCCAAAAAGGGCGTATGCGTTTTTTCCTGAATATATTCAGGAAAAAACGCATACGCCCTTTTTGGCCAAGTGCATCATTGTGGACGTTCTGCCTCTTTTCCTATGCTTTACATGCAATTCCAGTCTACCTCCTGAAACCGGTTTCCTGCAATTCTGCCCCGCTTTCAAGTCCTCTTGGCAGCCTTACTTCAATATATTTTTGGACGATAGCTGTCATTTATAACTCTGCAGGTTTGTGAATTACAGTGCCCCTGAGCTCCTTTCTTCAACTCGCTTTCTTGTGAGCTGGCCGCAACACCGCAGCATTGCTTCAGGCCCTAGTGTGGTTCCGGAATGGCATGCTGAGCCTTTGGTTAATTCCTCTTCCTGGTGGGAAATGAGAGTTAAATTTGCCCGTCCAGACACCTCCAGCTAGTCTCTCATTGGTTCTCCCTATTCCTGTTCATTTTCCGCAGAAATTGCAAACTGGGCCAAACAGGAGGTTAAAGGCACTGACTCTCCAAGTGGGGAGAGTGTTAGTAAAGCGTCTGGAATGTTGCACCCGAGTACCAGGGGACGAAACCTGAGACACATTTGAACACGTTTCCCGATCACACGGTGGATCATACTCTGGGTTCCAAATGCATGTTTTAGCTGAAGGAAGAATCCCTTAAACCTGGAGAGTTGAGACCCATGGAATGGGTACCATGCAATATGACTTCAAAGGGTCTGCATTTGCTCACCGAACCTCACCAATCCTATCACTGCTGCGTTTATGCCGCTGTACACACGCTTGATTCTCTTTCGGAGACATAGAAATCCATAGGTTTTAAGATTCTTACTAGTCAGGTATATTCTTAGGCGTTTAATATGGGGTGTTGATTCCACTTGGTTGAGAAAGGAGTAGCTCTTGTCTATTACATATTTGGCTTATGGAACGTTATCTGTGCTAATTTCAATCTCTGGTTTTATGCAGCATCCCAACTCACCTTTCCCCTTAAGAAAGCATAAGTTGGTTTTCTACATTTGAGACCCTGTTCTGTTTTGTAATTCTGTTCCTGTGTAGCCAAGTTTACATTCCGTGTAGTAGTGATATCTTATGATGTTTCTTTTTCTGTGTGACTTATCTCACTTAGAATCATCGTACCTGAATCCACTCATTATGCTGCTATGGGCCTGATGACATAGATTTCATTGCTGAGTGATATTGCATTGTACGTAAGTACCACAAATTCTTTATCCATTTTTCCCTTTCTGCGATATTGAACTTGTACCGTAAACGAGGTTCTTGTAAACAGAGCCGTCCCAAACTTTGGGGTGGCTGTGTCTTTTTGATTTTAATTTCCCTAAGCTATAGGACCATAAGTGGAAGTGCCCTAGGCTCTGTTGCTTTGTTTTGTAGATGTTTCAGGAAACACCATACACTTCTCCAGAGTGGCTGTTGGCAATTTGCATCCCGCCCATCAGCATAACAAGGCTCCCAGTTCTCCATGGCCTGTCCTGCCTTTCTGGATTTTATACTTTTTTCAGATGGCCCTTTTGACCGGGTGGCAGTGAGACTTCATTGTAGTGCAGATTTCCTTTGCAAGCTTGCTTGGTTGGCCAAAAAGGGCGTATGCGTTTTTTCCTGAATATATTCAGGAAAAAACGCATACGCCCTTTTTGGCCAAGTGCATCATTGTGGACGTTCTGCCTCTTTTCCTATGCTTTACATGCAATTCCAGTCTACCTCCTGAAATCGGTTTTCTGCAATTCTGCCCCGCTTTCAAGTCCTCTTGGCAGCCTTACTTCAATATATTTTTGGACGATAGCTGTCATTTATAACTCTGCAGTTTTGTGAATTACAGAGCCTCTGAGCTCCTTTCTTCAACTTGCTTTCTTGTGAGCTGGCTGCAAGACCGCAGCATTGCTTCAGGCCCTAGTGTGATTCCGGCATGGCACGCTGAGCCTTTGGTTAATTCCTCTTCCTGGTGGGAAATGAGAGTTAAATTTGTCCGTCCAGACACCTCCAGCTAGTCTCTCATTGGTTCTCCCTATTCCTGTTCATTTTCCGCAGAAATTGCAAACTGGGCCAAACAGGAGGTTAAAGGCACTGACTCTCCAAGTGGGGAGAGTGTTAGTAAAGCGTCTGGAATGTTGCACCCGAGTACCAGGGGACGAAACCTGAGACACATTTGAACACTTTTCCCAATAACACGGTGGATCATACTCTGGGTTCCACATGCATGTTTTAGCTGAAGGAAGAATCCCTTAAACCTGGAGAGTTGAGACCCATGGAATGGGTACCATGCAATATAAATTCAAAGGTTCTGCATTGGCTCACCGAACCTCACCAATCTTATCACTGCTGCGCTTTTGCCACTGTACACACGCTTGATTCTCTTTCGGAGACATATAAATCCATAGATTTTAAGATTCTTACTAGTCAGGTATATTCTTAGACGTTTAATATGGGGTATTCAGTCCTCTTCGTTGAGCAAAGACTAGCTCTTGTCTATTACATATTTGGCTTATGGAACGGTATCTGTGCTAATTTCAATCTCTGGTTTTATGCAGCACCCCAACTCACCTTTCCCCTTAAGCAAGCATAAGTTGGTTTTCTACATTTGAGACCCTGTTCTGTTTTGTAATTCAGTTCCTGTGTAGCCAAGTTTACATTCCGTGTAGTAGTGATATCTTATGATGTTTCTTTTTCTGTGTGACTTATCTCACTTAGAATCATCGTACCTGAATCCACTCATTATGCTGCTATGGGCCTGATGATATAGATTTCATTGCTGAGTGATATTGCATTGTACGTAAGTACCACAACTTCTTTATCCATTTTTCACTTTCTGTGATATTGAACTTGTACTGTAAACGAGGTTCTTGTAAACAGAGCCGTCCCAAACTTTGGGGTGGCTGTGTCTTTTTGATTTTAATTTCCCTAAGCTATACGACCATAAGTGGAAGTGCCCTAGGCTCTGTTGCTTTGTTTTTTAGATGTTTCAGGAAACACCATACACTTCTCCAGAGTGGCTGTTGGCAATTTACATCCCGCCCATCAGCATAACAAGGCTCCCAATTCTCCATGGCCTGTCCTGCCTTTCTGGATTTTACAATTTTTTCCGATGGCCCTTTTGACCGGGGGGCAGTGAGACTTCATTGTAGTGCAGATTTCCTTTGCAAGCTTGCTTGGTTGGCCAAAAAGGGCGTATGCGTTTTTTCCTGAATATATTCAGGAAAAAACGCATACGCCCTTTTTGGCCAAGTGCATCATTGTGGACGTTCTGCCTCTTTTCCTATGCTTTACATGCAATTCCAGTCTACCTCCTGAAATCGGATTCCTGCAATTCTGCCCCACTTTCAAGTCCTCTTGGCAGCCTTACTTCAATATATTTTTGGACGATAGCTGTCATTTTTAACTCTGCAGGTTTGTGAATTACAGTGCCCCTGAGCTCCTTTCTTCAACTCGCTTTCTTGTGAGCTGGCCGCAACACCGCAGGATTGCTTCAGGCCCTAGTGTGGTTCTGGCATGGCACGCTGAGCCTTTGGTTAATTCCTCTTCCTGGTGGGAAATGAGAGTTAAATTTGCCCGTCCAGACACCTCCAGCTAGTCTCTCATTGGTTCTCCCTATTCCTGTTCATTTTCCGCAGAAATTGCAAACTGGGTCAAACAGGAGGTTAAAGGCACTGACTCTCCAAGTGGGGAGAGTTTTAGTAAAGCGTCTGGAATGTTGCACCCGAGTACCAGGGGACAAAAACTGAGACACATTTGAACACGTTTCCCGATCACATGGTGGATCATACTCTGGGTTCCACATGCATGTTTTAGCTGAAGGAAGAATCCCTTAAACCTGGAGAGTTGAGACCCATGGAATGGGTACCATTCAATATGACTTCAAAGGTTCTGCATTGGCTCACCGAACCTCACCAATCCTATCACTGCTGCGCTTATGCCACTGTACACACGCTTGATTCTCTTTCGGAGACATATAAATCCATAGATTTTAAGATTCTTACTAGTCAGGTATATTCTTAGACGTTTAATATGGGGTGTTGAGTCCTCTTCGTTGAGCAAGGAGTAGCTCTTGTCTATTACATATTTGGCTTATGGAACGGTATCTGTGCTAATTTCAATCTCTGGTTTTATGCAGCACCCCAACTCACCTTTCCCCTTAAGCAAGCATAAGTTGGTTTTCTACATTTGAGACCTTGTTCTGTTTTGTAATTCAGTTCCTGTGTAGCCAAGTTTACATTCCGTGTATTAGTGATATCTTATGATGTTTCTTTTTCTGTGTGACTTATCTCACTTAGAATCATCGTACCTGAATCCACTCATTATGCTGCTATGGGCCTGATGACATAGATTTCATTGCTGAGTGATATTGCATTGTACGTAAGTACCACAACTTCTTTATCCATTTTTCGCTTTCTGTGATATTGAACTTGTACCGTAAACGAGGTTCTTGTAAACAGAGCCGTCCCAAACTTTGGGGTGGCTGTGTCTTTTTGATTCTAATTTCCCTAAGCTATACGACCATAAGTGGAAGTGCCCTAGGCTCTGTTGCTTTGCTTTTTAGATGTTTCAGGAAACACCATACACTTCTCCAGAGTGGCTGTTGGCAATTTACATCCCGCCCATCAGCATAACAAGGCTCCCAGTTCTCCATGGCCTGTCCTGCCTTTCTGGATTTTACACTTTTTTCAGATGGCCCTTTTGACTGGGGGGCAGTGAGACTTCATTGTACTGCAGATTTCCTTTGCAAGCTTGCTTGGTTGGCCAAAAAGGGCGTATGCGTTTTTTCCTGAATATATTCAGGAAAAAACGCATACGCCCTTTTTGGCCAAGTGCATCATTGTGGACGTTCTGCCTCTTTTCCTATGCTTTACATGCAATTCCAGTCTACCTCCTGAAATCGGATTCCTGCAATTCTGCCCCGCTTTCAAGTCCTCTTGGCAGCCTTACTTCAATATATTTTTGGACGATAGCTGTCATTTTTAACTCTGCAGGTTTGTGAATTACAGTGCCCCTGAGCTCCTTTCTTCAACTCGCTTTCTTGTGAGCTGGCCGCAACACCGCAGGATTGCTTCAGGCCCTAGTGTGGTTCTGTCATGGCATGCTGAGCCTTTGGTTAATTCCTCTTCCTGGTGGGAAATGAGAGTTAAATTTGCCCGTCCAGACACCTCCATCTAGTTCATTGGTTCTCCCTATTCCTGTTCATTTTCCGCAGAAATTGCAAACTGGGCCAAACAGGAGGTTAAAGGCACTGACTCTCCAAGTGGGGAGAGTGTTAGTAAAGCGTCTGGAATGTTGCACCCGAGTACCAGGGGACGAAATCTGACACATTTGAACACGTTTCCCGATCACACGGTGGATCATACTCTGGGTTCCACATGCATGTTTTAGCTGAAGGAAGAATCCCTTAAACCTGGAGAGTTGAGACCCATGGAATGGGTACCATGCAATATGACTTCAAAGGGTCTGCATTTGCTCACCGAACCTCACCAATCCTATTACTGCTGCATTTATGCCTCTGTAGACACGCTTGATTCTCTTTCGGAGACATATAAATCCATAGGTTTTAAGATTCTTACTAGTCAGGTATATTCTTAGGCATTTAATATGGGGTGTTGAGTCCACTTTGTTGAGCAAGGAGTAGCTCTTGTCTATTACCTATTTGGCTTATGGAATGGTATCTGTGCTAATTTCAATCTCTGGTTTTATGCAGCACCCCAACTCACCTTTCCCCTTAAGCAAGCATAAGTTGGTTTTCTACATTTGAGATCCTGTTCTGTTTTGTAATTCAGTTCCTGTGTAGCCAAGTTTACATTCCGTGTATTAGTGATATCTTATGATGTTTCTTTTTCTGTGTGACTTATTTCACTTAGAATCATCGTACCTGAATCCACTCATTATGCTGCTATGGGCCTGATGACATAGATTTCATTCCTGAGTGATATTGCATTGTACGTAAGTACCACAACTTCTTTATCCATTTTTCACTTTCTGCGATATTGAACTTGTACCATAAACGAGATTCTTGTAAACAGAGCCGGCCCAAACTTTGGGGTGGCTGTGTCTTTTTGATTTTAATTTCCCTAAGCTATAGGACCATAAGTGGAAGTGCCCTAGGCTCTGTTGCTTTGCTTTTTAGATGTTTCAGGAAACACCATACACTTCTCCAGAGTGGCTGTTGGCAATTTACATCCCGCCCATCAGCATAACAAGGCTCCCAGTTCTCCATGGCCTGTCCTGCCTTTCTGGATTTTATACTTTTTTCAGATGGCCCTTTTGACCGGGGGGCAGTGAGACTTCATTGTACTGCAGATTTCCTTTGCAAGCTTGCTTGGTTGGCCAAAAAGGGCGTATGCGTTTTTTCCTGAATATATTCAGGAAAAAACGCATACGCCCTTTTTGGTCAAGTGCATCATTGTGGACGTTCTGCCTCTTTTCCTATGCTTTACATGCAATTCCAGTCTACCTCCTGAAATCGGATTCCTGCAATTCTGCCCCGCTTTCAAGTCCTCTTGGCAGCCTTACTTCAATATATTTTTGGACGATAGCTGTCATTTTTAACTCTGCAGGTTTGTGAATTACAGTGCCCCTGAGCTCCTTTCTTCAACTCGCTTTCTTGTGAGCTGGCCGCAACACCGCAGGATTGCTTCAGGCCCTAGTGTGGTTCCGGCATGGCACGCTGAGCCTTTGGTTAATTCCTCTTCCTGGTGGGAAATGAGAGTTAAATTTGCCCGTCCAGACACCTCCAGCTAGTCTCTCATTGGTTCTCCCTATTCCTGTTCATTTTCCGCAGAAATTGCAAACTGGGTCAAACAGGAGGTTAAAGGCACTGACTCTCCAAGTGGGGAGAGTTTTAGTAAAGCGTCTGGAATGTTGCACCCGAGTACCAGGGGACAAAAACTGAGACACATTTGAACACGTTTCCCGATCACACGGTGGATCATACTCTGGGTTCCACATGCATGTTTTAGCTGAAGGAAGAATCCCTTAAACCTGGAGAGTTGAGACCCATGGAATGGGTACCATTCAATATGACTTCAAAGGTTCTGCATTGGCTCACCGAACCTCACCAATCCTATCACTGCTGCGCTTATGCCACTGTACACACGCTTGATTCTCTTTCGGAGACATATAAATCCATAGATTTTAAGATTCTTACTAGTCAGGTATATTCTTAGACGTTTAATATGGGGTGTTGAGTCCTCTTCGTTGAGCAAGGAGTAGCTCTTGTCTATTACATATTTGGCTTATGGAACGGTATCTGTGCTAATTTCAATCTCTGGTTTTATGCAGCACCCCAACTCACCTTTCCCCTTAAGCAAGCATAAGTTGGTTTTCTACATTTGAGACCTTGTTCTGTTTTGTAATTCAGTTCCTGTGTAGCCAAGTTTACATTCCGTGTATTAGTGATATCTTATGATGTTTCTTTTTCTGTGTGACTTATCTCACTTAGAATCATCGTACCTGAATCCACTCATTATGCTGCTATGGGCCTGATGACATAGATTTCATTGCTGAGTGATATTGCATTGTACGTAAGTACCACAACTTCTTTATCCATTTTTCGCTTTCTGTGATATTGAACTTGTACCGTAAACGAGGTTCTTGTAAACAGAGCCGTCCCAAACTTTGGGGTGGCTGTGTCTTTTTGATTCTAATTTCCCTAAGCTATACGACCATAAGTGGAAGTGCCCTAGGCTCTGTTGCTTTGCTTTTTAGATGTTTCAGGAAACACCATACACTTCTCCAGAGTGGCTGTTGGCAATTTACATCCCGCCCATCAGCATAACAAGGCTCCCAATTCTCCATGAGCTGTCCTGCCTTTCTGGATTTTACACTTTTTTCAGATGGCCCTTTTGACTGGGGGGCAGTGAGACTTCATTGTACTGCAGATTTCCTTTGCAAGCTTGCTTGGTTGGCCAAAAAGGGCGTATGCGTTTTTTCCTGAATATATTCAGGAAAAAACGCATACGCCCTTTTTGGCCAAGTGCATCATTGTGGACGTTCTGCCTCTTTTCCTATGCTTTACATGCAATTCCAGTCTACCTCCTGAAATCGGATTCCTGCAATTCTGCCCCGCTTTCAAGTCCTCTTGGCAGCCTTACTTCAATATATTTTTGGACGATAGCTGTCATTTTTAACTCTGCAGGTTTGTGAATTACAGTGCCCCTGAGCTCCTTTCTTCAACTCGCTTTCTTGTGAGCTGGCCGCAACACCGCAGGATTGCTTCAGGCCCTAGTGTGGTTCTGTCATGGCATGCTGAGCCTTTGGTTAATTCCTCTTCCTGGTGGGAAATGAGAGTTAAATTTGCCCGTCCAGACACCTCCATCTAGTCTCTCATTGGTTCTCCCTATTCCTGTTCATTTTCCGCAGAAATTGCAAACTGGGCCAAACAGGAGGTTAAAGGCACTGACTCTCCAAGTGGGGAGAGTGTTAGTAAAGCGTCTGGAATGTTGCACCCGAGTACCAGGGGACGAAATCTGACACATTTGAACACGTTTCCCGATCACACGGTGGATCATACTCTGGCTTCCACATGCATGTTTTAGCTGAAGGAAGAATCCCTTAAACCTGGAGAGTTGAGACCCATGGAATGGGTACCATGCAATATGACTTCAAAGGGTCTGCATTTGCTCACCGAACCTCACCAATCCTATTACTGCTGCATTTATGCCTCTGTAGACACGCTTGATTCTCTTTCGGAGACATATAAATCCATAGGTTTTAAGATTCTTACTAGTCAGGTATATTCTTAGGCATTTAATATGGGGTGTTGAGTCCACTTTGTTGAGCAAGGAGTAGCTCTTGTCTATTACCTATTTGGCTTATGGAATGGTATCTGTGCTAATTTCAATCTCTGGTTTTATGCAGCACCCCAACTCACCTTTCCCCTTAAGCAAGCATAAGTTGGTTTTCTACATTTGAGATCCTGTTCTGTTTTGTAATTCAGTTCCTGTGTAGCCAAGTTTACATTCCGTGTATTAGTGATATCTTATGATGTTTCTTTTTCTGTGTGACTTATTTCACTTAGAATCATCGTACCTGAATCCACTCATTATGCTGCTATGGGCCTGATGACATAGATTTCATTCCTGAGTGATATTGCATTGTACGTAAGTACCACAACTTCTTTATCCATTTTTCACTTTCTGCGATATTGAACTTGTACCATAAACGAGATTCTTGTAAACAGAGCCGGCCCAAACTTTGGGGTGGCTGTGTCTTTTTGATTTTAATTTCCCTAAGCTATAGGACCATAAGTGGAAGTGCCGTAGGCTCTGTTGCTTTGTTTTTTAGATGTTTCAGGAAACACCATACACTTCTCCAGAGTGGCTGTTGGCAATTTACATCCCGCCCATCAGCATAACAAGGCTCCCAGTTCTCCATGGCCTGTCCTGCCTTTCTGGATTTTATACTTTTTTCAGATGGCCCTTTTGACCGGGGGGCAGTGAGACTTCATTGTACTGCAGATTTCCTTTGCAAGCTTGCTTGGTTGGCCAAAAAGGGCGTATGCGTTTTTTCCTGAATATATTCAGGAAAAAACGCATACGCCCTTTTTGGCCAAGTGCATCATTGTGGACGTTCTGCCTCTTTTCCTATGCTTTACATGCAATTCCAGTCTACCTCCTGAAATCGGATTCCTGCAATTCTGCCCCGCTTTCAAGTCCTCTTGGCAGCCTTACTTCAATATATTTTTGGACGATAGCTGTCATTTTTAACTCTGCAGGTTTGTGAATTACAGTGCCCCTGAGCTCCTTTCTTCAACTCGCTTTCTTGTGAGCTGGCCGCAACACCGCAGGATTGCTTCAGGCCCTAGTGTGGTTCTGTCATGGCATGCTGAGCCTTTGGTTAATTCCTCTTCCTGGTGGGAAATGAGAGTTAAATTTGCCCGTCCAGACACCTCCATCTAGTCTCTCATTGGTTCTCCCTATTCCTGTTCATTTTCCGCAGAAATTGCAAACTGGGCCAAACAGGAGGTTAAAGGCACTGACTCTCCAAGTGGGGAGAGTGTTAGTAAAGCGTCTGGAATGTTGCACCCGAGTACCAGGGGACGAAATCTGACACATTTGAACACGTTTCCCGATCACACGGTGGATCATACTCTGGCTTCCACATGCATGTTTTAGCTGAAGGAAGAATCCCTTAAACCTGGAGAGTTGAGACCCATGGAATGGGTACCATGCAATATGACTTCAAAGGGTCTGCATTTGCTCACCGAACCTCACCAATCCTATTACTGCTGCATTTATGCCTCTGTAGACACGCTTGATTCTCTTTCGGAGACATATAAATCCATAGGTTTTAAGATTCTTACTAGTCAGGTATATTCTTAGGCATTTAATATGGGGTGTTGAGTCCACTTTGTTGAGCAAGGAGTAGCTCTTGTCTATTACCTATTTGGCTTATGGAATGGTATCTGTGCTAATTTCAATCTCTGGTTTTATGCAGCACCCCAACTCACCTTTCCCCTTAAGCAAGCATAAGTTGGTTTTCTACATTTGAGATCCTGTTCTGTTTTGTAATTCAGTTCCTGTGTAGCCAAGTTTACATTCCGTGTATTAGTGATATCTTATGATGTTTCTTTTTCTGTGTGACTTATTTCACTTAGAATCATCGTACCTGAATCCACTCATTATGCTGCTATGGGCCTGATGACATAGATTTCATTCCTGAGTGATATTGCATTGTACGTAAGTACCACAACTTCTTTATCCATTTTTCACTTTCTGCGATATTGAACTTGTACCATAAACGAGATTCTTGTAAACAGAGCCGGCCCAAACTTTGGGGTGGCTGTGTCTTTTTGATTTTAATTTCCCTAAGCTATAGGACCATAAGTGGAAGTGCCGTAGGCTCTGTTGCTTTGTTTTTTAGATGTTTCAGGAAACACCATACACTTCTCCAGAGTGGCTGTTGGCAATTTACATCCCGCCCATCAGCATAACAAGGCTCCCAGTTCTCCATGGCCTGTCCTGCCTTTCTGGATTTTATACTTTTTTCAGATGGCCCTTTTGACCGGGGGGCAGTGAGACTTCATTGTACTGCAGATTTCCTTTGCAAGCTTGCTTGGTTGGCCAAAAAGGGCGTATGCGTTTTTTCCTGAATATATTCAGGAAAAAACGCATACGCCCTTTTTGGCCAAGTGCATCATTGTGGACGTTCTGCCTCTTTTCCTATGCTTTACATGCAATTCCAGTCTACCTCCTGAAATCGGATTCCTGCAATTCTGCCCCGCTTTCAAGTCCTCTTGGCAGCCTTACTTCAATATATTTTTGGACGATAGCTGTCATTTTTAACTCTGCAGGTTTGTGAATTACAGTGCCCCTGAGCTCCTTTCTTCAACTCGCTTTCTTGTGAGCTGGCCGCAACACCGCACGATTGCTTCAGGCCCTAGTGTGGTTCCGGCATGGCACGCTGAGCCTTTGGTTAATTCCTCTTCCTGGTGGGAAATGAGAGTTAAATTTGCCCGTCCAGACACCTCCAGCTAGTCTCTCATTGGTTCTCCCTATTCCTGTTCATTTTCCGCAGAAATTGCAAACTGGGTCAAACAGGAGGTTAAAGGCACTGACTCTCCAAGTGGGGAGAGTTTTAGTAAAGCATCTGGAATGTTGCACCCGAGTACCAGGGGACAAAAACTGAGACACATTTGAACACGTTTCCCGATCACACGGTGGATCATACTCTGGGTTCCACATGCATGTTTTAGCTGAAGGAAGAATCCCTTAAACCTGGAGAGTTGAGACCCATGGAATGGGTACCATTCAATATGACTTCAAAGGTTCTGCATTGGCTCACCGAACCTCACCAATCCTATCACTGCTGCGCTTATGCCACTGTACACACGCTTGATTCTCTTTCGGAGACATATAAATCCATAGATTTTAAGATTCTTACTAGTCAGGTATATTCTTAGACGTTTAATATGGGGTGTTGAGTCCTCTTCGTTGAGCAAGGAGTAGCTCTTGTCTATTACATATTTGGCTTATGGAACGGTATCTGTGCTAATTTCAATCTCTGGTTTTATGCAGCACCCCAACTCACCTTTCCCCTTAAGCAAGCATAAGTTGGTTTTCTACATTTGAGACCTTGTTCTGTTTTGTAATTCAGTTCTTGTGTAGCCAAGTTTACATTCCGTGTATTAGTGATATCTTATGATGTTTCTTTTTCTGTGTGACTTATCTCACTTAGAATCATCATACCTGAATTCACTCATTATGCTGCTATGGGCCTGATGACATAGATTTCATTGCTGAGTGATATTGCATTGTACGTAAGTACCACAACTTCTTTATCCATTTTTCGCTTTCTGTGATATTGAACTTGTACCGTAAACAAGGTTCTTGTAAACAGAGCCGTCCCAAACTTTGGGGTGGCTGTGTCTTTTTGATTTTAATTTCCCTAAGCTATACGACCATAAGTGGAAGTGCCCTAGGCTCTGTTGCTTTGTTTTTTAGATGTTTCAGGAAACACCATACACTTCTACAGAGTGGCTGTTGGCAATTTACATCCCGCCCATCAGCATAACAAGGCTCCCAATTCTCCATGAGCTGTCCTGCCTTTCTGGATTTTACACTTTTTTCAGATGGCCCTTTTGACTGGGGGGCAGTGAGACTTCATTGTACTGCAGATTTCCTTTGCAAGCTTGCTTGGTTGGCCAAAAAGGGCGTATGCGTTTTTTCCTGAATATATTCAGGAAAAAACGCATACGCCCTTTTTGGCCAAGTGCATCATTGTGGACGTTCTGCCTCTTTTCCTATGCTTTACATGCAATTCCAGTCTACCTCCTGAAATCGGATTCCTGCAATTCTGCCCCGCTTTCAAGTCCTCTTGGCAGCCTTACTTCAATATATTTTTGGACGATAGCTGTCATTTTTAACTCTGCAGGTTTGTGAATTACAGTGCCCCTGAGCTCCTTTCTTCAACTCGCTTTCTTGTGAGCTGGCCGCAACACCGCAGGATTGCTTCAGGCCCTAGTGTGGTTCCGGCATGGCATGCTGAGCCTTTGGTTAATTCCTCTTCCTGGTGGGAAATGAGAGTTAAATTTGCCCGTCCAGACACCTCCATCTAGTCTCTCATTGGTTCTCCCTATTCCTGTTCATTTTCCGCAGAAATTGCAAACTGGGCCAAACAGGAGGTTAAAGGCACTGACTCTCCAAGTGGGGAGAGTGTTAGTAAAGCGTCTGTAATGTTGCACCCGAGTACCAGGGGACGAAATCTGACACATTTGAACACGTTTCCCGATCACACGGTGGATCATACTCTGGGTTCCACATGCATGTTTTAGCTGAAGGAAGAATCCCTTAAACCTGGAGAGTTGAGACCCATGGAATGGGTACCATGCAATATGACTTCAAAGGGTCTGCATTGGCTCACCGAACCTCACCAATCCTATTACTGCTGCATTTATGCCTCTGTAGACACGCTTGATTCTCTTTCGGAGACATATAAATCCATAGGTTTTAAGATTCTTACTAGTCAGGTATATTCTTAGGCATTTAATATGGGGTGTTGAGTCCACTTCGTTGAGCAAGGAGTAGCTCTTGTCTATTACCTATTTGGCTTATGGAATGGTATCTGTGCTAATTTCAATCTCTGGTTTTATGCAGCACCCCAACTCACCTTTCCCCTTAAGCAAGCATAAGTTGGTTTTCTACATTTGAGATCCTGTTCTGTTTTGTAATTCAGTTCCTGTGTAGCCAAGTTTACATTCCGTGTATTAGTGATATCTTATGATGTTTCTTTTTCTGTGTGACTTATTTCACTTAGAATCATCGTACCTGAATCCACTCATTATGCTGCTACGGGCCTGATGACATAGATTTCATTCCTGAGTGATATTGCATTGTACGTAAGTACCACAACTTCTTTATCCATTTTTCACTTTCTGCGATATTGAACTTGTACCATAAACGAGATTCTTGTAAACAGAGCCGGCCCAAACTTTGGGGTGGCTGTGTCTTTTTGATTTTAATTTCCCTAAGCTATAGGACCATAAGTGGAAGTGCCCTAGGCTCTGTTGCTTTGTTTTTTAGATGTTTCAGGAAACACCATACAGTTCTCCAGAGTGGCTGTTGGCAATTTACATCCCGCCCATCAGCATAACAAGGCTCCCAGTTCTCCATGGCCTGTCCTGCCTTTCTGGATTTTATACTTTTTTCAGATGGCCCTTTTGACCGGGGGGCAGTGAGACTTCATTGTAGTGCAGATTTCCTTTGCAAGCTTGCTTGGTTGGCCAAAAAGGGCGTATGCGTTTTTTCCTGAATATATTCAGGAAAAAACGCATACGCCCTTTTTGGCCAAGTGCATCATTGTGGACGTTCTGCCTCTTTTCCTATGCTTTACATGCAATTCCAGTCTACCTCCTGAAATCGGATTCCTGCAATTCTGCCCCGCTTTCAAGTCCTCTTGGCAGCCTTACTTCAATATATTTTTGGACGATAGCTGTCATTTTTAACTCTGCAGGTTTGTGAATTACAGTGCCCCTGAGCTCCTTTCTTCAACTCGCTTTCTTGTGAGCTGGCCGCAACACCGCAGGATTGCTTCAGGCCCTAGTGTGGTTCCGGCATGGCACGCTGAGCCTTTGGTTAATTCCTCTTCCTGGTGGGAAATGAGAGTTAAATTTGCCCGTCCAGACACCTCCAGCTAGTCTCTCATTGGTTCTCCCTATTCCTGTTCATTTTCCGCAGAAATTGCAAACTGGGTCAAACAGGAGTTTAAAGGCACTGACTCTCCAAGTGGGGAGAGTTTTAGTAAAGCGTCTGGAATGTTGCACCCGAGTACCAGGGGACAAAAACTGAGACACATTTGAACACGTTTCCCGATCACACGGTGGATCATACTCTGGGTTCCACATGCATGTTTTAGCTGAAGGAAGAATCCCTTAAACCTGGAGAGTTGAGACCCATGGAATGGGTACCATTCAATATGACTTCAAAGGTTCTGCATTGGCTCACCGAACCTCACCAATCCTATCACTGCTGCGCTTATGCCACTGTACACACGCTTGATTCTCTTTCGGAGACATATAAATCCATAGATTTTAAGATTCTTACTAGTCAGGTATATTCTTAGACGTTTAATATGGGGTGTTGAGTCCTCTTCGTTGAGCAAGGAGTAGCTCTTGTCTATTACATATTTGGCTTATGGAACGGTATCTGTGCTAATTTCAATCTCTGGTTTTATGCAGCACCCCAACTCACCTTTCCCCTTAAGCAAGCATAAGTTGGTTTTCTACATTTGAGACCTTGTTCTGTTTTGTAATTCAGTTCCTGTGTAGCCAAGTTTACATTCCGTGTATTAGTGATATCTTATGATGTTTCTTTTTCTGTGTGACTTATCTCACTTAGAATCATCGTACCTGAATCCACTCATTATGCTGCTATGGGCCTGATGACATAGATTTCATTGCTGAGTGATATTGCATTGTACGTAAGTACCACAACTTCTTTATCCATTTTTCGCTTTCTGTGATATTGAACTTGTACCGTAAACGAGGTTCTTGTAAACAGAGCCGTCCCAAACTTTGGGGTGGCTGTGTCTTTTTGATTTTAATTTCCCTAAGCTATACGACCATAAGTGGAAGTGCCCTAGGCTCTGTTGCTTTGTTTTTTAGATGTTTCAGGAAACACCATACAGTTCTCCAGAGTGGCTGTTGGCAATTTACATCCCGCCCATCAGCATAACAAGGCTCCCAGTTCTCCATGGCCTGTCCTGCCTTTCTGGATTTTATACTTTTTTCAGATGGCCCTTTTGACCGGGGGGCAGTGAGACTTCATTGTAGTGCAGATTTCCTTTGCAAGCTTGCTTGGTTGGCCAAAAAGGGCGTATGCGTTTTTTCCTGAATATATTCAGGAAAAAACGCATACGCCCTTTTTGGCCAAGTGCATCATTGTGGACGTTCTGCCTCTTTTCCTATGCTTTACATGCAATTCCAGTCTACCTCCTGAAATCGGATTCCTGCAATTCTGCCCCGCTTTCAAGTCCTCTTGGCAGCCTTACTTCAATATATTTTTGGACGATAGCTGTCATTTTTAACTCTGCAGGTTTGTGAATTACAGTGCCCCTGAGCTCCTTTCTTCAACTCGCTTTCTTGTGAGCTGGCCGCAACACCGCAGGATTGCTTCAGGCCCTAGTGTGGTTCCGGCATGGCACGCTGAGCCTTTGGTTAATTCCTCTTCCTGGTGGGAAATGAGAGTTAAATTTGCCCGTCCAGACACCTCCAGCTAGTCTCTCATTGGTTCTCCCTATTCCTGTTCATTTTCCGCAGAAATTGCAAACTGGGTCAAACAGGAGGTTAAAGTCACTGACTCTCCAAGTGGGGAGAGTTTTAGTAAAGCGTCTGGAATGTTGCACCCGAGTACCAGGGGACAAAAACTGAGACACATTTGAACACGTTTCCCGATCACACGGTGGATCATACTCTGGGTTCCACATGCATGTTTTAGCTGAAGGAAGAATCCCTTAAACCTGGAGAGTTGAGACCCATGGAATGGGTACCATTCAATATGACTTCAAAGGTTCTGCATTGGCTCACCGAACCTCACCAATCCTATCACTGCTGCGCTTATGCCACTGTACACACGCTTGATTCTCTTTCGGAGACATATAAATCCATAGATTTTAAGATTCTTACTAGTCAGGTATATTCTTAGACGTTTAATATGGGGTGTTGAGTCCTCTTCGTTGAGCAAGGAGTAGCTCTTGTCTATTACATATTTGGCTTATGGAACGGTATCTGTGCTAATTTCAATCTCTGGTTTTATGCAGCACCCCAACTCACCTTTCCCCTTAAGCAAGCATAAGTTGGTTTTCTACATTTGAGACCTTGTTCTGTTTTGTAATTCAGTTCCTGTGTAGCCAAGTTTACATTCCGTGTATTAGTGATATCTTATGATGTTTCTTTTTCTGTGTGACTTATCTCACTTAGAATCATCGTACCTGAATCCACTCATTATGCTGCTATGGGCCTGATGACATAGATTTCATTGCTGAGTGATATTGCATTGTACGTAAGTACCACAACTTCTTTATCCATTTTTCGCTTTCTGTGATATTGAACTTGTACCGTAAACGAGGTTCTTGTAAACAGAGCCGTCCCAAACTTTGGGGTGGCTGTGTCTTTTTGATTTTAATTTCCCTAAGCTATACGACCATAAGTGGAAGTGCCCTAGGCTCTGTTGCTTTGTTTTTTAGATGTTTCAGGAAACACCATACACTTCTCCAGACTGGCTGTTGGCAATTTACATCCCGCCCATCAGCATAACAAGGCTCCCAATTCTCCATGAGCTGTCCTGCCTTTCTGGATTTTACACTTTTTTCAGATGGCCCTTTTGACTGGGGGGCAGTGAGACTTCATTGTACTGCAGATTTCCTTTGCAAGCTTGCTTGGTTGGCCAAAAAGGGCGTATGCGTTTTTTCCTGAATATATTCAGGAAAAAACGCATACGCCCTTTTTGGCCAAGTGCATCATTGTGGACGTTCTGCCTCTTTTCCTATGCTTTACATGCAATTCCAGTCTACCTCCTGAAATCGGATTCCTGCAATTCTGCCCCGCTTTCGAGTCCTCTTGGCAGCCTTACTTCAATATATTTTTGGACAATAGCTGTCATTTATAACTCTGCAGGTTTGTGAATTACAGTGCCCCTGAGCTCCTTTCTTCAACTCGCTTTCTTGTGAGCTGGCCGCAACACCGCAGGATTGCTTCAGGCCCTAGTGTGGTTCCGGTATGGCACGCTGAGCCTTTGGTTAATTCCTCTTCCTGGTGGGAAATGAGAGTTAAATTTGCCCGTCCAGACACCTCCAGCTAGTCTCTCATTGGTTCTCCCTATTCCTGTTCATTTTCCACAGAAATTGCAAACTGGGCCAAACAGGAGGTTAAAGGCACTGACTCTCCAAGTGGGGAGAGTTTTAGTAAAGCGTCTGGAATGTTGCACCCGAGTACCAGGGGACAAAAACTGAGACACATTTGAACACGTTTCCCGATCACACGGTGGATCATACTCTGGGTTCCACATGCATGTTTTAGCTGAAGGAAGAATCCCTTAAACCTGGAGAGTTGAGACCCATGGAATGGGTACCATGCAATATGACTTCAAAGGTTCTGCATTGGCTCACCGAACCTCACCAATCCTATCACTGCTGCGCTTATGCCACTGTACACACGCTTGATTCTCTTTCGGAGACATATAAATCCATAGATTTTAAGATTCTTCCTAGTCAGGTATATTCTTAGACGTTTAATATGGGGTGTTGAGTCCTCTTCGTTGAGCAAGGAGTAGCTCTTGTCTATTACATATTTGGATTATGGAACGGTATCTGTGCTAATTTCAATCTCTGGTTTTATGCAGCACCCCAACTCACCTTTCCCCTTAAGCAAGCATAAGTTGGTTTTCTACATTTGAGACCCTGTTCTGTTTTGTAATTCAGTTCCTGTGTAGCCAAGGTAACATTCCATGTAGTAGTGATATCTTATGATGTTTCTTTTTCTGTGTGACTTATTTCACTTAGAATCATCGTACCTGAATCCACTCATTATGCTGCTACGGGCCTGATGATATACATTTCATTGCTGAGTGATATTGTATTGTACGTAAGTACCACAAATTCTTTATCCATTCTTGGCTTTCTGTGATATTGAACTTGTACCGTAAACGAGGTTCTTGTAAACAGAGCCGTCCCAAACTTTATGGTGGCTGTGTCTTTTTGATTTTAATTTCCCTAAGCTATAGGACCATAAGTGGAAGTGCCCTAGGCTCTGTTGCTTTGTTTTGTAGATGTTTCAGGAAACACCATACACTTCTCCAGAGAGGCTATTGGCAATGTACATCCCGCCCATCAGCATAACAAGGCTCCCAGTTCTCCATGGCCTGTCCTGCCTTTCTGGATTTTATACTTTTTTCAGATGGCCCTTTTGACTGGGGGGCAGTGAGACTTCATTGTAGTGCAGATTTCCTTTGCAAGCTTGCTTGGTTGGCCCAAAAGGGCGTATGCGTTTTTTCCTGAATATATTCAGGAAAAAACGCATACGCCCTTTTTGGCCAAGTGCATCATTGTGGACGTTCTGCCTCTTTTCCTATGCTTTACATGCAATTCCAGTCTACCTCCTGAAATCGGTTTCCTGCAATTCTGCCCCACTTTCAAGTCCTCTTGGCAGCCTTACTTCAATATATTTTTGGACGATAGCTGTCATTTATAACTCTGCAGGTTTGTGAATTAGGGTACCCCTGAGCTCCTTTCTTCAACTCGCTTTCTTGTGAGCTGGCCGCAACACCGCAACATGGCTTCAGGCCCTAGTGTGGTTCCGGCATGGCACGCTGAGCCTTTGGTTAATTCCTCTTCCTGGTGGGAAATGAGAGTTAAATTTGCCCGTCCAGACACCTCCAGCTAGTCTCTCATTGGTTCTCCCTATTTCTGTTCATTTTCCGCAGAAATTGCAAACTGGGCCAAACAGGAGGTTAAAGGCACTGACTCTCCAAGTGGGGAGAGTGTTAGTAAAGCGACTGGAATGTTGCACCCGAGTACCAGGGGACGAAAACTGAGACACATTTGAACACGTTTCCCGATCACACGGTGGATCATACTCTGGGTTCCACATGCATGTTTTAGCTGAAGGAAGAATCCCTTAAACCTGGAGAGTTGAGACCCATGGAATGGGTACCATGCAATATGACTTCAAAGGGTCTGCATTTGCTCACCGAACCTCACCAATCCTATCACTGCTGCATTTATGCCGCTGTAAACACGCTTGATTCTCTTTCGGAGACATATAAATCCATAGGTGTTAAGATTCTTACTAGTCAGGTATATTCTTAGGCATTTAATATGGGGTGTTGAGTCCACTTCGTTGAGCAAGGAGTAGCTCTTGTCTATTACCTATTTGGCTTATGGAATGGTATCTGTGCTAATTTCAATCTCTGGTTTTATGCAGCACCCCAACTCACCTTTCCCCTTAAGCAAGCATAAGTTGGTTTTCTACATTTGAGATCCTGTTCTGTTTTGTAATTCAGTTCCTGTGTAGCCAAGTTTACATTCCGTGTATTAGTGATATCTTATGATGTTTCTTTTTCTGTGTGACTTATTTCACTTAGAATCATCGTACCTGAATCCACTCATTATGCTGCTACGGGCCTGATGACATAGATTTCATTCCTGAGTGATATTGCATTGTACGTAAGTACCACAACTTCTTTATCCATTTTTCGCTTTCTGTGATATTGAACTTGTACCGTAAACGAGGTTCTTGTAAACAGAGCTGTCCCAAACTTTGGGGTGACTGTGTATTTTTTATTTTAAATTCCCTAAGCTATAGGACCATAAGTGGAAATGTCCTAGGCTCTGTTGCTTTGTTTTTTAGATGTTTCAGGAAACACCATACACTTCTCCAGAGTGGCTGTTGGCAATTTACATCCCGCCCATCAGCATAACAAGGCTCCCAGTTCTCCATGGCCTGTCCTGCCTTTCTGGATTTTACACTTTTTTCAGATGGCCCTTTTGACCGGGGGGCAGTGAGACTTCATTGTAGTGCAGATTTCCTTTGCAAGCTTGCTTGGTTGGCCAAAAAGGGCGTATGCGTTTTTTCCTGAATATATTCAGGAAAAAACGCATACGTCCTTTTTGGCCAAGTGCATCATTGTGGACGTTCTGCCTCTTTTCCTATGCTTTACATGCAATTCCAGTCTACCTCCTGAAACCGGTTTCCTGCAATTCTGCCCCGCTTTCAAGTCCTCTTGGCAGCCTTACTTCAATATATTTTTGGACGATAGCTGTCATTTATAACTCTGCAGGTTTGTGAATTACAGTGCCCCTGAGCTCCTTTCTTCAACTCGCTTTCTTGTGAGCTGGCCGCAACACCGCAGCATGGCTTCAGGCCCTAGTGTGGTTCCGGAATGGCATGCTGAGCCTTTGGTTAATTCCTCTTCCTGGTGGGAAATGAGAGTTAAATTTGCCCGTCCAGACACCTCCAGCTAGTCTCTCATTGGTTCTCCCTATTCCTGTTCATTTTCCGCAGAAATTGCAAACTGGGCCAAACAGGAGGTTAAAGGCACTGACTCTCCAAGTGGGGAGAGGGTTAGTAAAGCGTCTGGAATGTTGCACCCGAGTACCAGGGGACGAAACCTGAGACACATTTGAACACGTTTCCCGATCACACGGTGGATCATACTCTGGGTTCCAAATGCATGTTTTAGCTGAAGGAAGAATCCCTTAAACCTGGAGAGTTGAGACCCATGGAATGGGTACCATGCAATATGACTTCAAAGGGTCTGCATTTGCTCACCGAACCTCACCAATCCTATCACTGCTGCGTTTATGCCGCTGTACACACGCTTGATTCTCTTTCGGAGACATAGAAATCCATAGGTTTTAAGATTCTTACTAGTCAGGTATATTCTTAGGCGTTTAATATGGGGTGTTGATTCCACTTGGTTGAGAAAGGAGTAGCTCTTGTCTATTACATATTTGGCTTATGGAACGGTATCTGTGCTAATTTCAATCTCTGGTTTTATGCAGCACCCCAACTCACCTTTCCCCTTAAGAAAGCATAAGTTGGTTTTCTACATTTGAGACACTGTTCTGTTTTGTATTTCAGTTCCTGGGTAGCCAAGTTTACATTCCGTGTAGTAGGGATATCTTATGATGTTTCTTTTTCTGTGTGACTTATTTCACTTAGAATCATCGTACCTGAATCCACTCATTATGCTGCTACGGGCCTGATGATATACATTTCATTGCTGAGTGATATTGCATTGTACGTAAGTACCACAAATTCTTTATCCATTTTTCGCTTTCTGTGATATTGAACTTGTACCGTAAATGAGGTTCTTGTAAACAGAGCCGTCCCAAACTTTGGGGTGGCTGTTTCTTTTTGATTTTAATTTCCCTAAGCTATAGGACCATAAGTGGAAGTGCCCTAGGCTCTGTTGCTTTGTTTTTTAGATGTTTCAGGAAACACAATACACTTCTCCAGAGTGGCTGTTGGCAATTTACATCCCGCCCATCAGCATAACAAGGCTCCCAGTTCTCCAGGGCCTGTCCGGCCTTTCTGGATTTTACACTTTTTTCAGATGGCCCTTTTGACTGGGGGGCAGTGAGACTTCATTGTAGTGCAGATTTCCTTTGCAAGCTTGCTTGGTTGGCCAAAAAGTGCGTATGCGTTTTTTCCTGAATATATACAGGAAAAAACGCATACGCCCTTTTTGGCCAAGTGCATCATTGTGGACATTCTGTCTCTTTTCCTATGCTTTACATGCAATTCCAGTCTACCTCCTGAAATCGGATTCCTGCAATTCTGCCCCGCTTTCGAGTCCTCTTGGCAGCCTTACTTCAATATATTTTTGGACGATAGCTGTCATTTTTAACTCTGCAGGTTTGTGAATTACAGTGCCCCTGAGCTCCTTTCTTCAACTCACTTTCTTGTGAGCTGGCCGCAACACCGCAGCATTGCTTCAGGCCCTAGTGTGGTTCCGGCATGGCACGCTGAGCCTTTGGTTAATTCCTCTTCCTGGTGGGAAATGAGAGTTAAATTTGCCCATCCAGACACCTCCAGCTAGTCTCTCATTGGTTCTCCCTATTCCTGTTCATTTCCCGCAGAAATTGCAAACTGGGCCAAACAGGAGTTTAAAGGCAGTGACTCTCCAAGTGGGGAGAGTGTTAGTAAAGCGTCTGGAATGTTGCACCCGAGTACCAGGGGATGAAAACTGAGACACATTTGAACACGTTTCCCGATCACACGGTGGATCATACTCTGGGTTCCACATGCATGTTTTAGCTGAAGGAAGAATCCCTTAAACCTGGAGAGTTGAGACCCATGGAATGGCTACCATGCAATATGACTTCAAAGGGTCAGCATTTGCTCATCAAACCTCAGAAATCCTATCACTGCTGCGTTTATGCCGCTGTACACATGCTTGATTCTCTTTTGGAGACATATAAATCCATAGGTTTTAAGATTATTACTAGTCAGGTATATTCTTAGGCGATTAATATGGGGTGTAGAGTCCACTTCGTTGAGCAAGGAGTAGATCTTGTCTATTACATATTTGGCTTATGGAATGGTATCTGTGCTAATTTCAATCTCTGGTTTTATGCAGAACCCCAACTCACCTTTCCCCTTAAGCAAGCATAAGTTGGTTTTCTACATTTGAGACCGTGTTCTGTTTTGTAATTCAGTTTCTGTGTAGCCAAGTTTACATTCCGTGTAGTAGTGATATCTTATGATGTTTCCTTTTCTGTGTGACTTATCTCACTTAGAATCATCGTACCTGAACACACTCATTATGCTGCTACGGGCCTGATGATATAGATTTCATTGCTGAGTGATATTGCATTGTACGTAAGTACCACAAATTCTTTATCCATTTTTCACCTTCTGTGATATTGAATTTGTACTGTAAATGAGGTTCTTGTAAACAGAGCCGTCCCAAACTTTGGGGTGGCTGTGTCTTTTTGATTTTAATTTCCCTAAGCTATAGGACCATAAGTGGAAGTGCCCTAGGCTCTGTTGCTTTGTTTTTTAGATGTTTCAGGAAACACCATACACTTCTCCAGAGTGGCTGTTGGCAATTTACATCCCGCCCATCAGCATAACAAGGCTCCCAGTTCTCCATGGCCTGTCCTGCCTTTCTGGATTTTACACTTTTTTCAGATGGCCCTTTTGACCGGGGGGCAGTGAGACTTCATTGTAGTGCAGATTTCCTTTGCAAGCTTGCTTGGTTGGCCAAAAAGGGCGTATGCGTTTTTTCCTGAATATATTCAGGAAAAAACGCATACGTCCTTTTTGGCCAAGTGCATCATTGTGGACGTTCTGCCTCTTTTCCTATGCTTTACATGCAATTCCAGTCTACCTCCTGAAATCGGTTTCCTGCAATTCTGCCCCGCTTTCAAGTCCTCTTGGCAGCCTTACTTCAATATATTTTTGGACGATAGCTGTCATTTTTAACTCTGCAGGTTTGTGAATTACAGTGCCCCTGAGCTCCTTTCTTCAACTCGCTTTCTTGTGAGCTGGCCGCAACACCGCAGGATTGCTTCAGGCCCTAGTGTGGTTCCGGCATGGCATGCTGAGCCTTTGGTTAATTCCTCTTCCTGGTGGGTAATGAGAGTTAAATTTGCCCGTCCAGACACCTCCATCTAGTCTCTCATTGGTTCTCCCTATTCCTGTTCATTTTCCGCAGAAATTGCAAACTGGGCCAAACAGGAGGTTAAAGGCACTGACTCTCCAAGTGGGGAGAGTGTTAGTAAATCGTCTGGAATGTTGCACCCGAGTACCAGGGGATGAAATCTGACACATTTGAACACGTTTCCCGATCACACGGTGGATCATACTCTGGGTTCCACATGCATGTTTTAGCTGAAGGAAGAATCCCTTAAACCTGGAGAGTTGAGACCCATGGAATGGGTACCATGCAATATGACTTCAAAGGGTCTGCATTTGCTCACCGAACCTCACCAATCCTATTACTGCTGCATTTATGCCTCTGTAGACACGCTTGATTCTCTTTCGGAGACATATAAATCCATAGGTTTTAAGATTCTTACTAGTCAGGTATATTCTTAGGCATTTAATATGGGGTGTTGAGTCCACTTTGTTGAGCAAGGAGTAGCTCTTGTCTATTACCTATTTGGCTTATGGAATGGTATCTGTGCTAATTTCAATCTCTGGTTTTATGCAGAACCCCAACTCACCTTTCCCCTTAAGCAAGCATAAGTTGGTTTTCTACATTTGAGATCCTGTTCTGTTTTGTAATTCAGTTCCTGTGTAGCCAAGTTTACATTCCGTGTATTAGTGATATCTTATGATGTTTCTTTTTCTGTGTGACTTATTTCACTTAGAATCATCGTACCTGAATCCACTCATTATGCTGCTACGGGCCTGATGACATAGATTTCATTCCTGAGTGATATTGCATTGTACGTAAGTACCACAACTTCTTTATCCATTTTTCACTTTCTGCGATATTGAACTTGTACCATAAACGAGATTCTTGTAAACAGAGCCGGCCCAAACTTTGGGGTGGCTGTGTCTTTTTGATTTTAATTTCCCTAAGCTATAGGACCATAAGTGGAAGTGCCCTAGGCTCTGTTGCTTTGTTTTTTAGATGTTTCAGGAAACACCATACACTTCTCCAGAGTGGCTGTTGGCAATTTACATCCCGCCCATCAGCATAACAAGGCTCCCAGTTCTCCATGGCCTGTCCTGCCTTTCTGGATTTTATACTTTTTTCAGATGGCCCTTTTGACCGGGGGGCAGTGAGACTTCATTGTAGTGCAGATTTCCTTTGCAAGCTTGCTTGGTTGGCCAAAAAGGGCGTATGCGTTTTTTCCTGAATATATTCAGGAAAAAACGCATACGCCCTTTTTGGCCAAGTGCATCATTGTGGACGTTCTGCCTCTTTTCCTATGCTTTACATGCAATTCCAGTCTACCTCCTGAAATCGGATTCCTGCAATTCTGCCCCGCTTTCAAGTCCTCTTGGCAGCCTTACTTCAATATATTTTTGGACGATAGCCGTCATTTTTAACTCTGCATGTTTGTGAATTACAGTGTCCCTGAGCTCCTTTCTTCAACTCGCTTTCTTGTGAGCTGGCCGCAACACCGCAGGATTGCTTCAGGCCCTAGTGTGGTTCTGGCATGGCACGCTGAGCCTTTGGTTAATTCCTCTTCCTGGTGGGAAATGAGAGTTAAATTTGCCCGTCCAGACACCTCCAGCTAGTCTCTCATTGGTTCTCCCTATTCCTGTTCATTTTCCGCAGAAATTGCAAACTGGGTCAAACAGGAGGTTAAAGGCACTGACTCTCCAAGTGGGGAGAGTTTTAGTAAAGCGTCTGGAATGTTGCACCCGAGTACCAGGGGACAAAAACTGAGACACATTTGAACACGTTTCCCGATCACACGGTGGATCATACTCTGGGTTCCACATGCATGTTTTAGCTGAAGGAAGAATCCCTTAAACCTGGAGAGTTGAGACCCATGGAATGGGTACCATTCAATATGACTTCAAAGGTTCTGCATTGGCTCACCGAACCTCACCAATCCTATCACTGCTGCGCTTATGCCACTGTACACACGCTTGATTCTCTTTCGGAGACATATAAATCCATAGATTTTAAGATTCTTACTAGTCAGGTATATTCTTAGACGTTTAATATGGGGTGTTGAGTCCTCTTCGTTGAGCAAGGAGTAGCTCTTGTCTATTACATATTTGGCTTATGGAACGGTATCTGTGCTAATTTCAATCTCTGGTTTTATGCAGCACCCCAACTCACCTTTCCCCTTAAGCAAGCATAAGTTGGTTTTCTACATTTGAGACCTTGTTCTGTTTTGTAATTCAGTTCCTGTGTAGCCAAGTTTACATTCCGTGTATTAGTGATATCTTATGATGTTTCTTTTTCTGTGTGACTTATCTCACTTAGAATCATCGTACCTGAATCCACTCATTATGCTGCTATGGGCCTGATGACATAGATTTCATTGCTGAGTGATATTGCATTGTACGTAAGTACCACAACTTCTTTATCCATTTTTCGCTTTCTGTGATATTGAACTTGTACCGTAAACGAGGTTCTTGTAAACAGAGCCGTCCCAAACTTTGGGGTGGCTGTGTCTTTTTGATTCTAATTTCCCTAAGCTATACGACCATAAGTGGAAGTGCCCTAGGCTCTGTTGCTTTGCTTTTTAGATGTTTCAGGAAACACCATACACTTCTCCAGACTGGCTGTTGGCAATTTACATCCCGCCCATCAGCATAACAAGGCTCCCAATTCTCCATGAGCTGTCCTGCCTTTCTGGGTTTTACACTTTTTTCAGATGGCCCTTTTGACTGGGGGGCAGTGAGACTTCATTGTAGTGCAGATTTCCTTTGCAAGCTTGCTTGGTTGGCCAAAAAGGGCGTATGCGTTTTTTCCTGAATATATTCAGGAAAAAACGCATACGCCCTTTTTGGCCAAGTGCATCATTGTGGACGTTCTGCCTCTTTTCCTATGCTTTACATGCAATTCCAGTCTACCTCCTGAAATCGGATTCCTGCAATTCTGCCCCGCTTTCAAGTCCTCTTGGCAGCCTTACTTCAATATATTTTTGGACGATAGCTGTCATTTTTAACTCTGCAGGTTTGTGAATTACAGTGCCCCTGAGCTCCTTTCTTCAACTCGCTTTCTTGTGAGCTGGCCGCAACACCGCAGGATTGCTTCAGGCCCTAGTGTGGTTCCGGCATGGCATGCTGAGCCTTTGGTTAATTCCTCTTCCTGGTGGGAAATGAGAGTTAAATTTGCCCGTCCAGACACCTCCATCTAGTCTCTCATTGGTTCTCCCTATTCCTGTTCATTTTCCGCAGAAATTGCAAACTGGGCCAAACAGGAGGTTAAAGGCACTGACTCTCCAAGTGGGGAGAGTGTTAGTAAAGCGTCTGGAATGTTGCACCCGAGTACCAGGGGACAAAAACTGAGACACATTTGAACACGTTTCCCGATCACACGGTGGATCATACTCTGGGTTCCACATGCATGTTTTAGCTGAAGGAAGAATCCCTTAAACCTGGAGAGTTGAGACCCATGGAATGGGTACCATGCAATATGACTTCAAAGGTTCTGCATTGGCTCACCGAACCTCACCAATCCTATCACTGCTGCGCTTATGCCACTGTACACACGCTTGATTCTCTTTCGGAGACATATAAATCCATAGATTTTAAGATTCTTCCTAGACAGGTATATTCTTAGACGTTTAATATGGGGTGTTGAGTCCTCTTCGTTGAGCAAGGAGTAGCTCTTGTCTATTACATATTTGGATTATGGAACGGTATCTGTGCTAATTTCAATCTCTGGTTTTATGCAGCACCCCAACTCACCTTTCCCCTTAAGCAAGCATAAGTTGGTTTTCTACATTTGAGACCCTGTTCTGTTTTGTAATTCAGTTCCTGTGTAGCCAAGGTAACATTCCATGTAGTAGTGATATCTTATGATGTTTCTTTTTCTGTGTGACTTATTTCACTTAGAATCATCGTACCTGAATCTACTCATTATGCTGCTACGGGCCTGATGATATACATTTCATTGCTGAGTGATATTGCATTGTACGTAAGTACCACAAATTCGTTATCCATTCTTGGCTTTCTGTAATATTGAACTTGTACCGTAAACGAGGTTCTTGTAAACAGAGCCGTCCCAAACTTTATGGTGGCTGTGTCTTTTTGATTTTAATTTCCCTAAGCTATACGACCATAAGTGGAAGTGCCCTAGGCTCTGTTGCTTTGTTTTGTAGATGTTTCAGGAAACACCATACACTTCTCCAGAGAGGCTATTGGCAATTTACATCCCGCCCATCAGCATAACAAGGCTCCCAGTTCTCCATGGCCTGTCCTGCCTTTCTGGATTTTATACTTTTTTCAGATGGCCCTTTTGACCGGGGGGCAGTGAGACTTCATTGTAGTGCAGATTTCCCTTGCAAGCTTGCTTGGTTGGCCAAAAAGGGCGTATGCGTTTTTTCCTGAATATATTCAGGAAAAAACGCATACGCCCTTTTTGGCCAAGTGCATCATTGTGGACGTTCTGCCTCTTTTCCTATGCTTTACATGCAATTCCAGTCTACCTCCTGAAATCGGTTTCCTGCAATTCTGCCCCACTTTCAAGTCCTCTTGGCAGCCTTACTTCAATATATTTTTGGACGATAGCTGTCATTTATAACTCTGCAGGTTTGTGAATTACAGTGCCCCTGAGCTCCTTTCTTCAACTCGCTTTCTTGTGAGCTGGCCGCAACACCGCAGCATGGCTTCAGGCCCTAGTGTGGTTCCGGCATGGCACGCTGAGCCTTTGGTTAATTCCTCTTCCTGGTGGGAAATGAGAGTTAAATTTGCCCGTCCAGACACCTCCAGTTAGTCTCTCATTGGTTCTCCCTATTTCTGTTCATTTTCCGCAGAAATTGCAAACTGGGCCAAACAGGAGGTTAAAGGCACTGACTCTCCAAGTGGGGAGAGTGTTAGTAAAGCGACTGGAATGTTGCACCCGAGTACCAGGGGACGAAAACTGAGACACATTTGAACACGTTTCCCGATCACACGGTGGATCATACTCTGGGTTCCACATGCATGTTTTAGCTGAAGGAAGAATCCCTTAAACCTGGAGAGTTGAGACCCATGGAATGGGTACCATGCAATATGACTTCAAAGGGTCTGCATTTGCTCACCGCACCTCACCAATCCTATCATTGCTGCATTTATGCCGCTGTACACACGCTTGATTCTCTTTCGGAGACATATAAATCCATAGGTGTTAAGATTCTTACTAGTCAGGTATATTCTTAGGCATTTAATATGGGGTGTTGAGTCCACTTCGTTGAGCAAGGAGTAGCTCTTGTCTATTACCTATTTGGCTTATGGAACGGTATCTGTGCTAATTTCAATCTCTGGTTTTATGCAGCACCCCAACTCACCTTTCCCCTTAAGCAAGCATAAGTTGGTTTTCTACATTTGAGATCCTGTTCTGTTTTGTAATTCAGTTCCTGTGTAGCCAAGTTTACATTCCGTGTATTAGTGATATCTTATGATGTTTCTTTTTCTGTGTGACTTATTTCACTTAGAATCATCGTACCTGAATCCACTCATTATGCTGCTACGGGCCTGATGACATAGATTTCATTCCTGAGTGATATTGCATTGTACGTAAGTACCACAACTTCTTTATCCATTTTTCACTTTCTGCGATATTGAACTTGTACCATAAACGAGATTCTTGTAAACAGAGCCGGCCCAAACTTTGGGGTGGCTGTGTCTTTTTGATTTTAATTTCCCTAAGCTATAGGACCATAAGTGGAAGTGCCCTAGGCTCTGTTGCTTTGTTTTTTAGATGTTTCAGGAAACACCATACACTTCTCCAGAGTGGCTGTTGGCAATTTACATCCCGCCCATCAGCATAACAAGGCTCCCAGTTCTCCATGGCCTGTCCTGCCTTTCTGGATGTTATACTTTTTTCAGATGGCCCTTTTGACCGGGGGGCAGTGAGACTTCATTGTAGTGCAGATTTCCTTTGCAAGCTTGCTTGGTTGGCCAAAAAGGGCGTATGCGTTTTTTCCTGAATATATTCAGGAAAAAACGCATACGCCCTTTTTGGCCAAGTGCATCATTGTGGACGTTCTGCCTCTTTTCCTATGCTTTACATGCAATTCCAGTCTACCTCCTGAAATCGGTTTCCTACAATTCTGCCCCGCTTTCAAGTCCTCTTGGCAGCCTTACTTCAATATATTTTTGGACGATAGCTGTCATTTTTAACTCTGCAGGTTTGTGAATTACAGTGCCCCTGAGCTCCTTTCTTCAACTCGCTTTTTTGTGAGCTGGCCGCAACACCGCAGCATTGCTTCAGGCCCTAGTGTGGTTCCGGCATGGCACGCTGAGCCTTTGGTTAATTCCTCTTCCTGGTGGGAAATGAGAGTTAAATTTGCCCATCCAGACACCTCCAGCTAGTCTCTCATTGGTTCTCCCTATTTCTGTTCATTTTCTGCAGAAATTGCAAACTGGGCCAAACAGGAGGTTAAAGGCACTGTCTCTCCAAGTGGGGAGAGTGTTAGTAAAGCGTCTGGAATGTTGCACCCGAGTACCAGGGGACAAAAACTGAGACACATTTGAACACGGTTCCCGATCACACGGTGGATCATACTCTGGGTTCCACATGCATGTTTTAGCTGAAGGAAGAATCCCTTAAACCTGGAGAGTTGAGACCCATGGAATGGGTACCATGCAATATGACTTCAAAGGTTCTGCATTGGCTCACCGAACCTCACCAATCCTATCACTGCTGCGCTTATGCCACTGTACACACGCTTGATTCTCTTTCGGAGACATATAAATCCATAGATTTTAAGATTCTTCCTAGACAGGTATATTCTTAGACGTTTAATATGGGGTGTTGAGTCCTCTTCGTTGAGCAAGGAGTAGCTCTTGTCTATTACATATTTGGATTATGGAACGGTATCTGTGCTAATTTCAATCTCTGGTTTTATGCAGCACCCCAACTCACCTTTCCCCTTAAGCAAGCATAAGTTGGTTTTCTACATTTGAGACCCTGTTCTGTTTTGTAATTCAGTTCCTGTGTAGCCAAGGTAACATTCCATGTAGTAGTGATATCTTATGATGTTTCTTTTTCTGTGTGACTTATTTCACTTAGAATCATCGTACCTGAATCTACTCATTATGCTGCTACGGGCCTGATGATATACATTTCATTGCTGAGTGATATTGCATTGTACGTAAGTACCACAAATTCGTTATCCATTCTTGGCTTTCTGTAATATTGAACTTGTACCGTAAACGAGGTTCTTGTAAACAGAGCCGTCCCAAACTTTATGGTGGCTGTGTCTTTTTGATTTTAATTTCCCTAAGCTATACGACCATAAGTGGAAGTGCCCTAGGCTCTGTTGCTTTGTTTTGTAGATGTTTCAGGAAACACCATACACTTCTCCAGAGAGGCTATTGGCAATTTACATCCCGCCCATCAGCATAACAAGGCTCCCAGTTCTCCATGGCCTGTCCTGCCTTTCTGGATTTTATACTTTTTTCAGATGGCCCTTTTGACCGGGGGGCAGTGAGACTTCATTGTAGTGCAGATTTCCCTTGCAAGCTTGCTTGGTTGGCCAAAAAGGGCGTATGCGTTTTTTCCTGAATATATTCAGGAAAAAACGCATACGCCCTTTTTGGCCAAGTGCATCATTGTGGACGTTCTGCCTCTTTTCCTATGCTTTACATGCAATTCCAGTCTACCTCCTGAAATCGGTTTCCTGCAATTCTGCCCCACTTTCAAGTCCTCTTGGCAGCCTTACTTCAATATATTTTTGGACGATAGCTGTCATTTATAACTCTGCAGGTTTGTGAATTACAGTGCCCCTGAGCTCCTTTCTTCAACTCGCTTTCTTGTGAGCTGGCCGCAACACCGCAGCATGGCTTCAGGCCCTAGTGTGGTTCCGGCATGGCACGCTGAGCCTTTGGTTAATTCCTCTTCCTGGTGGGAAATGAGAGTTAAATTTGCCCGTCCAGACACCTCCAGTTAGTCTCTCATTGGTTCTCCCTATTTCTGTTCATTTTCCGCAGAAATTGCAAACTGGGCCAAACAGGAGGTTAAAGGCACTGACTCTCCAAGTGGGGAGAGTGTTAGTAAAGCGACTGGAATGTTGCACCCGAGTACCAGGGGACGAAAACTGAGACACATTTGAACACGTTTCCCGATCACACGGTGGATCATACTCTGGGTTCCACATGCATGTTTTAGCTGAAGGAAGAATCCCTTAAACCTGGAGAGTTGAGACCCATGGAATGGGTACCATGCAATATGACTTCAAAGGGTCTGCATTTGCTCACCGCACCTCACCAATCCTATCATTGCTGCATTTATGCCGCTGTACACACGCTTGATTCTCTTTCGGAGACATATAAATCCATAGGTGTTAAGATTCTTACTAGTCAGGTATATTCTTAGGCATTTAATATGGGGTGTTGAGTCCACTTCGTTGAGCAAGGAGTAGCTCTTGTCTATTACCTATTTGGCTTATGGAACGGTATCTGTGCTAATTTCAATCTCTGGTTTTATGCAGCACCCCAACTCACCTTTCCCCTTAAGCAAGCATAAGTTGGTTTTCTACATTTGAGATCCTGTTCTGTTTTGTAATTCAGTTCCTGTGTAGCCAAGTTTACATTCCGTGTATTAGTGATATCTTATGATGTTTCTTTTTCTGTGTGACTTATTTCACTTAGAATCATCGTACCTGAATCCACTCATTATGCTGCTACGGGCCTGATGACATAGATTTCATTCCTGAGTGATATTGCATTGTACGTAAGTACCACAACTTCTTTATCCATTTTTCACTTTCTGCGATATTGAACTTGTACCATAAACGAGATTCTTGTAAACAGAGCCGGCCCAAACTTTGGGGTGGCTGTGTCTTTTTGATTTTAATTTCCCTAAGCTATAGGACCATAAGTGGAAGTGCCCTAGGCTCTGTTGCTTTGTTTTTTAGATGTTTCAGGAAACACCATACACTTCTCCAGAGTGGCTGTTGGCAATTTACATCCCGCCCATCAGCATAACAAGGCTCCCAGTTCTCCATGGCCTGTCCTGCCTTTCTGGATGTTATACTTTTTTCAGATGGCCCTTTTGACCGGGGGGCAGTGAGACTTCATTGTAGTGCAGATTTCCTTTGCAAGCTTGCTTGGTTGGCCAAAAAGGGCGTATGCGTTTTTTCCTGAATATATTCAGGAAAAAACGCATACGCCCTTTTTGGCCAAGTGCATCATTGTGGACGTTCTGCCTCTTTTCCTATGCTTTACATGCAATTCCAGTCTACCTCCTGAAATCGGTTTCCTACAATTCTGCCCCGCTTTCAAGTCCTCTTGGCAGCCTTACTTCAATATATTTTTGGACGATAGCTGTCATTTTTAACTCTGCAGGTTTGTGAATTACAGTGCCCCTGAGCTCCTTTCTTCAACTCGCTTTTTTGTGAGCTGGCCGCAACACCGCAGCATTGCTTCAGGCCCTAGTGTGGTTCCGGCATGGCACGCTGAGCCTTTGGTTAATTCCTCTTCCTGGTGGGAAATGAGAGTTAAATTTGCCCATCCAGACACCTCCAGCTAGTCTCTCATTGGTTCTCCCTATTTCTGTTCATTTTCTGCAGAAATTGCAAACTGGGCCAAACAGGAGGTTAAAGGCACTGTCTCTCCAAGTGGGGAGAGTGTTAGTAAAGCGTCTGGAATGTTGCACCCGAGTACCAGGGGACAAAAACTGAGACACATTTGAACACGGTTCCCGATCACACGGTGGATCATACTCTGGGTTCCACATGCATGTTTTAGCTGAAGGAAGAATCCCTTAAACCTGGAGAGTTGAGACCCATGGAATGGGTACCATGCAATATGACTTCAAAGGTTCTGCATTGGCTCACCGAACCTCACCAATCCTATCACTGCTGCGCTTATGCCACTGTACACACGCTTGATTCTCTTTCGGAGACATAGAAATCCATAGGTTTTAAGATTCTTACTAGTCAGGTATATTCTTAGGCGTTTAATATGGGGTGTTGATTCCACTTGGTTGAGAAAGGAGTAGCTCTTGTCTATTACATATTTGGCTTATGGAACGGTATCTGTGCTAATTTCAATCTCTGGTTTTATGCAGCACCCCAACTCACCTTTCCCCTTAAGAAAGCATAAGTTGGTTTTCTACATTTGAGACCCTGTTCTGTTTTGTAATTCTGTTCCTGTGTAGCCAAGTTTACATTCCGTGTAGTAGTGATATCTTATGATGTTTCTTTTTCTGTGTGACTTATCTCACTTAGAATCATCGTACCTGAATCCACTCATTATGCTGCTATGGGCCTGATGACATAGATTTCATTGCTGAGTGATATTGCATTGTACGTACCTACCACAACTTCTTTATCCATTTTTCACTTTCTGTGATATTGAACTCGAACTGTAAACGAGGTTCTTGTAAACAGAGCCGTCCCAAACTTTGGGGTGGCTGTGTCTTTTTGATTTTAATTTCCCTAAGCTATAGGACCATAAGTGGAAGTGCCCTAGGCTCTGTTGCTTTGTTTTGTAGATGTTTCAGGAAACACCATACACTTCTCCAGAGTGGCTGTTGGCAATTTGCATCCCGCCCATCAGCATAACAAGGCTCCCAGTTCTCCATGGCCTGTCCTGCCTTTCTGGATTTTATACTTTTTTCAGATGGCCCTTTTGACCGGGGGGCAGTGAGACTTCATTGTAGTGCAGATTTCCTTTGCAAGCTTGCTTGGTTGGCCAAAAAGGGCGTATGCGTTTTTTCCTGAATATATTCAGGAAAAAACGCATACGCCCTTTTTGGCCAAGTGCATCATTGTGGACGTTCTGCCTCTTTTCCTATGCTTTACATGCAATTCCAGTCTACCTCCTGAAATCGGATTCCTGCAATTCTGCCCTGCTTTCAAGTCCTCTTGGCAGCCTTACTTCAATATATTTTTGGACGATAGCTGTCATTTTTAACTCTGCAGGTTTGTGAATTACAGTGTCCCTGAGCTCCTTTCTTCAACTCGCTTTCTTGTGAGCTGGCCGCAACACCGCAGGATTGCTTCAGGCCCTAGTGTGGTTCTGGCATGGCACGCTGAGCCTTTGGTTAATTCCTCTTCCTGGTGGGAAATGAGAGTTAAATTTGCCCGTCCAGACACCTCCAGCTAGTCTCTCATTGGTTCTCCCTATTCCTGTTCATTTTCCGCAGAAATTGCAAACTGGGTCAAACAGGAGGTTAAAGGCACTGACTCTCCAAGTGGGGAGAGTTTTAGTAAAGCGTCTGGAATGTTGCACCCGAGTACCAGGGGACAAAAACTGAGACACATTTGAACACGTTTCCCGATCACACGGTGGATCATACTCTGGGTTCCACATGCATGTTTTAGCTGAAGGAAGAATCCCTTAAACCTGGAGAGTTGAGACCCATGGAATGGGTACCATGCAATATGACTTCAAAGGGTCTGCATTTGCTCACCGAACCTCACCAATCCTATTACTGCTGCATTTATGCCTCTGTAGACACGCTTGATTCTCTTTCGGAGACATATAAATCCATAGGTTTTAAGATTCTTACTAGTCAGGTATATTCTTAGGCATTTAATATGGGGTGTTGAGTCCACTTTGTTGAGCAAGGAGTAGCTCTTGTCTATTACCTATTTGGCTTATGGAATGGTATCTGTGCTAATTTCAATCTCTGGTTTTATGCAGCACCCCAACTCACCTTTCCCCTTAAGCAAGCATAAGTTGGTTTTCTACATTTGAGATCCTGTTCTGTTTTGTAATTCAGTTCCTGTGTAGCCAAGTTTACATTCCGTGTATTAGTGATATCTTATGATGTTTCTTTTTCTGTGTGACTTATTTCACTTAGAATCATCGTACCTGAATCCACTCATTATGCTGCTATGGGCCTGATGACATAGATTTCATTCCTGAGTGATATTGCATTGTACGTAAGTACCACAACTTCTTTATCCATTTTTCACTTTCTGCGATATTGAACTTGTACCATAAACGAGATTCTTGTAAACAGAGCCGGCCCAAACTTTGGGGTGGCTGTGTCTTTTTGATTTTAATTTCCCTAAGCTATAGGACCATAAGTGGAAGTGCCCTAGGCTCTGTTGCTTTGTTTTTTAGATGTTTCAGGAAACACCATACACTTCTCCAGAGTGGCTGTTGGCAATTTACATCCCGCCCATCAGCATAACAAGGCTCCCAGTTCTCCATGGCCTGTCCTGCCTTTCTGGATTTTATACTTTTTTCAGATGGCCCTTTTGACCGGGGGGCAGTGAGACTTCATTGTACTGCAGATTTCCTTTGCAAGCTTGCTTGGTTGGCCAAAAAGGGCGTATGCGTTTTTTCCTGAATATATTCAGGAAAAAACGCATACGCCCTTTTTGGCCAAGTGCATCATTGTGGACGTTCTGCCTCTTTTCCTATGCTTTACATGCAATTCCAGTCTACCTCCTGAAATCGGATTCCTGCAATTCTGCCCCGCTTTCAAGTCCTCTTGGCAGCCTTACTTCAATATATTTTTGGACGATAGCTGTCATTTTTAACTCTGCATGTTTGTGAATTACAGTGCCCCTGAGCTCGTTTCTTCAACTCGCTTTCTTGTGAGCTGGCCGCAACACCGCACGATTGCTTCAGGCCCTAGTGTGGTTCTGGCATGGCACGCTGAGCCTTTGGTTAATTCCTCTTCCTGGTGGGAAATGAGAGTTAAATTTGCCCGTCCAGACACCTCCAGCTAGTCTCTCATTGGTTCTCCCTATTCCTCTTCATTTTCCGCAGAAATTGCAAACTGGGTCAAACAGGAGGTTAAAGGCACTGACTCTCCAAGTGGGGAGAGTTTTAGTAAAGCATCTGGAATGTTGCACCCGAGTACCAGGGGACAAAAACTGAGACACATTTGAACACGTTTCCCGATCACACGGTGGATCATACTCTGGGTTCCACATGCATGTTTTAGCTGAAGGAAGAATCCCTTAAACCTGGAGAGTTGAGACCCATGGAATGGGTACCATTCAATATGACTTCAAAGGTTCTGCATTGGCTCACCGAACCTCACCAATCCTATCACTGCTGCGCTTATGCCACTGTACACACGCTTGATTCTCTTTCGGAGACATATAAATCCATAGATTTTAAGATTCTTACTAGTCAGGTATATTCTTAGACGTTTAATATGGGGTGTTGAGTCCTCTTCGTTGAGCAAGGAGTAGCTCTTGTCTATTACATATTTGGCTTATGGAACGGTATCTGTGCTAATTTCAATCTCTGGTTTTATGCAGCACCCCAACTCACCTTTCCCCTTAAGCAAGCATAAGTTGGTTTTCTACATTTGAGACCTTGTTCTGTTTTGTAATTCAGTTCCTGTGTAGCCAAGTTTACATTCCGTGTATTAGTGATATCTTATGATGTTTCTTTTTCTGTGTGACTTATCTCACTTAGAATCATCATACCTGAATTCACTCATTATGCTGCTATGGGCCTGATGACATAGATTTCATTGCTGAGTGATATTGCATTGTACGTAAGTACCACAACTTCTTTATCCATTTTTCGCTTTCTGTGATATTGAACTTGTACCGTAAACAAGGTTCTTGTAAACAGAGCCGTCCCAAACTTTGGGGTGGCTGTGTCTTTTTGATTTTAATTTCCCTAAGCTATACGACCATAAGTGGAAGTGCCCTAGGCTCTGTTGCTTTGTTTTTTAGATGTTTCAGGAAACACCATACACTTCTCCAGAGTGGCTGTTGGCAATTTACATCCCGCCCATCAGCATAACAAGGCTCCCAATTCTCCATGAGCTGTCCTGCCTTTCTGGATTTTACACTTTTTTCAGATGGCCCTTTTGACTGGGGGGCAGTGAGACTTCATTGTACTGCAGATTTCCTTTGCAAGCTTGCTTGGTTGGCCAAAAAGGGCGTATGCGTTTTTTCCTGAATATATTCAGGAAAAAACGCATACGCCCTTTTTGGCCAAGTGCATCATTGTGGACGTTCTGCCTCTTTTCGTATGCTTTACATGCAATTCCAGTCTACCTCCTGAAATCGGATTCCTGCAATTCTGCCCCGCTTTCAAGTCCTCTTGGCAGCCTTACTTCAATATATTTTTGGACGATAGCTGTCATTTTTAACTCTGCAGGTTTGTGAATTACAGTGCCCCTGAGCTCCTTTCTTCAACTCGCTTTCTTGTGAGCTGGCCGCAACACCGCAGGATTGCTTCAGGCCCTAGTGTGGTTCCGGCATGGCATGCTGAGCCTTTGGTTAATTCCTCTTCCTGGTGGGAAATGAGAGTTAAATTTGCCCGTCCAGACACCTCCATCTAGTCTCTCATTGGTTCTCCCTATTCCTGTTCATTTTCCGCAGAAATTGCAAACTGGGCCAAACAGGAGGTTAAAGGCACTGACTCTCCAAGTGGGGAGAGTGTTAGTAAAGCGTCTGGAATGTTGCACCCGAGTACCAGGGGACGAAATCTGACACATTTGAACACGTTTCCCGATCACACGGTGGATCATACTCTGGGTTCCACATGCATGTTTTAGCTGAAGGAAGAATCCCTTAAACCTGGAGAGTTGAGACCCATGGAATGGGTACCATGCAATATGACTTCAAAGGGTCTGCATTGGCTCACCGAACCTCACCAATCCTATTACTGCTGCATTTATGCCTCTGTAGACACGCTTGATTCTCTTTCGGAGACATATAAATTAATAGGTTTTAAGATTCTTACTAGTCAGGTATATTCTTAGGCATTTAATATGGGGTGTTGAGTCCACTTCGTTGAGCAAGGAGTAGCTCTTGTCTATTACCTATTTGGCTTATGGAATGGTATCTGTGCTAATTTCAATCTCTTGTTTTATGCAGAACCCCAACTCACCTTTCCCCTTAAGCAAGCATAAGTTGGTTTTCTACATTTGAGATCCTGTTCTGTTTTGTAATTCAGTTCCTGTGTAGCCAAGTTTACATTCCGTGTATTAGTGATATCTTATGATGTTTCTTTTTCTGTGTGACTTATTTCACTTAGAATCATCGTACCTGAATCCACTCATTATGCTGCTACGGGCCTGATGACATAGATTTCATTCCTGAGTGATATTGCATTGTACGTAAGTACCACAACTTCTTTATCCATTTTTCACTTTCTGCGATATTGAACTTGTACCATAAACGAGATTCTTGTAAACAGAGCCGGCCCAAACTTTGGGGTGGCTGTGTCTTTTTGATTTTAATTTCCCTAAGCTATAGGACCATAAGTGGAAGTGCCCTAGGCTCTGTTGCTTTGTTTTTTAGATGTTTCAGGAAACACCATACAGTTCTCCAGAGTGGCTGTTGGCAATTTACATCCCGCCCATCAGCATAACAAGGCTCCCAGTTCTCCATGGCCTGTCCTGCCTTTCTGGATTTTATACTTTTTTCAGATGGCCCTTTTGACCGGGGGGCAGTGAGACTTCATTGTAGTGCAGATTTCCTTTGCAAGCTTGCTTGGTTGGCCAAAAAGGGCGTATGCGTTTTTTCCTGAATATATTCAGGAAAAAACGCATACGCCCTTTTTGGCCAAGTGCATCATTGTGGACGTTCTGCCTCTTTTCCTATGCTTTACATGCAATTCCAGTCTACCTCCTGAAATCGGATTCCTGCAATTCTGCCCCGCTTTCGAGTCCTCTTGGCAGCCTTACTTCAATATATTTTTGGACGATAGCTGTCATTTTTAACTCTGCAGGTTTGTGAATTACAGTGCCCCTGAGCTCCTTTCTTCAACTCGCTTTCTTGTGAGCTGGCCGCAACACCGCAGGATTGCTTCAGGCCCTAGTGTGGTTCCGGCATGGCACGCTGAGCCTTTGGTTAATTCCTCTTCCTGGTGGGAAATGAGAGTTAAATTTGCCCGTCCAGACACCTCCAGCTAGTCTCTCATTGGTTCTCCCTATTCCTGTTCATTTTCCGCAGAAATTGCAAACTGGGTCAAACAGGAGGTTAAAGGCACTGACTCTCCAAGTGGGGAGAGTTTTAGTAAAGCGTCTGGAATGTTGCACCCGAGTACCAGGGGACAAAAACTGAGACACATTTGAACACGTTTCCCGATCACACGGTGGATCATACTCTGGGTTCCACATGCATGTTTTAGCTGAAGGAAGAATCCCTTAAACCTGGAGAGTTGAGACCCATGGAATGGGTACCATTCAATATGACTTCAAAGGTTCTGCATTGGCTCACCGAACCTCACCAATCCTATCACTGCTGCGCTTATGCCACTGTACACACGCTTGATTCTCTTTCGGAGACATATAAATCCATAGATTTTAAGATTCTTACTAGTCAGGTATATTCTTAGACGTTTAATATGGGGTGTTGAGTCCTCTTCGTTGAGCAAGGAGTAGCTCTTGTCTATTACATATTTGGCTTATGGAACGGTATCTGTGCTAATTTCAATCTCTGGTTTTATGCAGCACCCCAACTCACCTTTCCCCTTAAGCAAGCATAAGTTGGTTTTCTACATTTGAGACCTTGTTCTGTTTTGTAATTCAGTTCCTGTGTAGCCAAGTTTACATTCCGTGTATTAGTGATATCTTATGATGTTTCTTTTTCTGTGTGACTTATCTCACTTAGAATCATCGTACCTGAATCCACTCATTATGCTGCTATGGGCCTGATGACATAGATTTCATTGCTGAGTGATATTGCATTGTACGTAAGTACCACAACTTCTTTATCCATTTTTCGCTTTCTGTGATATTGAACTTGTACCGTAAACGAGGTTCTTGTAAACAGAGCCGTCCCAAACTTTGGGGTGGCTGTGTCTTTTTGATTTTAATTTCCCTAAGCTATACGACCATAAGTGGAAGTGCCCTAGGCTCTGTTGCTTTGTTTTTTAGATGTTTCAGGAAACACCATACAGTTCTCCAGAGTGGCTGTGGCAATTTACATCCCGCCCATCAGCATAACAAGGCTCCCAGTTCTCCATGGCCTGTCCTGCCTTTCTGGATTTTATACTTTTTTCAGATGGCCCTTTTGACCGGGGGGCAGTGAGACTTCATTGTAGTGCAGATTTCCTTTGCAAGCTTGCTTGGTTGGCCAAAAAGGGCGTATGCGTTTTTTCCTGAATATATTCAGGAAAAAACGCATACGCCCTTTTTGGCCAAGTGCATCATTGTGGACGTTCTGCCTCTTTTCCTATGCTTTACATGCAATTCCAGTCTACCTCCTGAAATCGGATTCCTGCAATTCTGCCCCGCTTTCAAGTCCTCTTGGCAGCCTTACTTCAATATATTTTTGGACGATAGCTGTCATTTTTAACTCTGCAGGTTTGTGAATTACAGTGCCCCTGAGCTCCTTTCTTCAACTCGCTTTCTTGTGAGCTGGCCGCAACACCGCAGGATTGCTTCAGGCCCTAGTGTGGTTCCGGCATGGCACGCTGAGCCTTTGGTTAATTCCTCTTCCTGGTGGGAAATGAGAGTTAAATTTGCCCGTCCAGACACCTCCAGCTAGTCTCTCATTGGTTCTCCCTATTCCTGTTCATTTTCCGCAGAAATTGCAAACTGGGTCAAACAGGAGGTTAAAGGCACTGACTCTCCAAGTGGGGAGAGTTTTAGTAAAGCGTCTGGAATGTTGCACCCGAGTACCAGGGGACAAAAACTGAGACACATTTGAACACGTTTCCCGATCACACGGTGGATCATACTCTGGGTTCCACATGCATGTTTTAGCTGAAGGAAGAATCCCTTAAACCTGGAGAGTTGAGACCCATGGAATGGGTACCATTCAATATGACTTCAAAGGTTCTGCATTGGCTCACCGAACCTCACCAATCCTATCACTGCTGCGCTTATGCCACTGTACACACGCTTGATTCTCTTTCGGAGACATATAAATCCATAGATTTTAAGATTCTTACTAGTCAGGTATATTCTTAGACGTTTAATATGGGGTGTTGAGTCCTCTTCGTTGAGCAAGGAGTAGCTCTTGTCTATTACATATTTGGCTTATGGAACGGTATCTGTGCTAATTTCAATCTCTGGTTTTATGCAGCACCCCAACTCACCTTTCCCCTTAAGCAAGCATAAGTTGGTTTTCTACATTTGAGACCTTGTTCTGTTTTGTAATTCAGTTCCTGTGTAGCCAAGTTTACATTCCGTGTATTAGTGATATCTTATGATGTTTCTTTTTCTGTGTGACTTATCTCACTTAGAATCATCGTACCTGAATCCACTCATTATGCTGCTATGGGCCTGATGACATAGATTTCATTGCTGAGTGATATTGCATTGTACGTAAGTACCACAACTTCTTTATCCATTTTTCGCTTTCTGTGATATTGAACTTGTACCGTAAACGAGGTTCTTGTAAACAGAGCCGTCCCAAACTTTGGGGTGGCTGTGTCTTTTTGATTTTAATTTCCCTAAGCTATACGACCATAAGTGGAAGTGCCCTAGGCTCTGTTGCTTTGCTTTTTAGATGTTTCAGGAAACACCATACACTTCTCCAGACTGGCTGTTGGCAATTTACATCCCGCCCATCAGCATAACAAGGCTCCCAGTTCTCCATGAGCTGTCCTGCCTTTCTGGATTTTACACTTTTCTCAGATGGCCCTTTTGACTGGGGGGCAGTGAGACTTCATTGTACTGCAGATTTCCTTTGCAAGCTTGCTTGGTTGGCCAAAAAGGGCGTATGCGTTTTTTCCTGAATATATTCAGGAAAAAACGCATACGCCCTTTTTGGCCAAGTGCATCATTGTGGACGTTCTGCCTCTTTTCCTATGCTTTACATGCAATTCCAGTCTACCTCCTGAAATCGGTTTCCTGCAATTCTGCCCCACTTTCAAGTCCTCTTGGCAGCCTTACTTCAATATATTTTTGGACGATAGCTGTCATTTATAACTCTGCAGGTTTGTGAATTACAGTGCCCCTGAGCTCCTTTCTTCAACTCGCTTTCTTGTGAGCTGGCCGCAACACCGCAGCATGGCTTCAGGCCCTAGTGTGGTTCCGGCATGGCACGCTGAGCCTTTGGTTAATTCCTCTTCCTGGTGGGAAATGAGAGTTAAATTTGCCCGTCCAGACACCTCCAGCTAGTCTCTCATTGGTTCTCCCTATTTCTGTTCATTTTCCGCAGAAATTGCAAACTGGGCCAAACAGGAGGTTAAAGGCACTGACTCTCCAAGTGGGGAGAGTGTTAGTAAAGCGACTGGAATGTTGCACCCGAGTACCAGGGGACGAAAACTGAGACACATTTGAACACGTTTCCCGATCACACGGTGGATCATACTCTGGGTTCCACATGCATGTTTTAGCTGAAGGAAGAATCCCTTAAACCTGGAGAGTTGAGACCCATGGAATGGGTACCATGCAATATGACTTCAAAGGGTCTGCATTTGCTCACCGAACCTCACCAATCCTATCACTGCTGCATTTATGCCGCTGTACACACGCTTGATTCTCTTTCGGAGACATATAAATCCATAGGTGTTAAGATTCTTACTAGTCAGGTATATTCTTAGGCATTTAATATGGGGTGTTGAGTCCACTTCGTTGAGCAAGGAGTAGCTCTTGTCTATTACCTATTTGGCTTATGGAATGGTATCTGTGCTAATTTCAATCTCTGGTTTTATGCAGCACCCCAACTCACCTTTCCCCTTAAGCAAGCATAAGTTGGTTTTCTACATTTGAGACCGTGTTCTGTTTTGTAATTCAGTTTCTGTGTAGCCAAGTTTACATTCCGTGTAGTAGTGATATCTTATGATGTTTCTTTTTCTGTGTGACTTATCTCACTTAGAATCATTGTACCTGAATCCACTCATTATGCTGCTACGGGCCTGATGATATAGATTTCATTGCTGAGTGATATTGCATTGTACGTAAGTACCACAAAATCTTTGTCCATTTTTCACTTTCTGTGATATTGAACTCGTACTGTAAACGAGGTTCTTGTAAACAGAGCCGTCCCAAACTTTGGGGTGGCTGTGTCTTTTTGATTTTAATTTCCCTAAGCTATAGGACCATAAGTGGAAGTGCCCTAGGCTCTGTTGCTTTGTTTTTTAGATGTTTCAGGAAACACCATACACTTCTCCAGAGTGGCTGTTGGCAATTTACATCCCGCCCATCAGCATAACAAGGCTCCCAGTTCTCCATGGCCTGTCCTGCCTTTCTGGATTTTACACTTTTTTCAGATGGCCCTATTGACCGTGGGGCAGTGAGACTTCATTGTAGTGCAGATTTCCTTTGCAAGCTTGCTTGGTTGGCCAAAAAGGGCGTATGCGTTTTTTCCTGAATATATTCAGGAAAAAACGCATACGCCCTTTTTGGCCAAGTGCATCATTGTGGACGTTCTGCCTCTTTTCCTATGCTTTACATGCAATTCCAGTCTACCTCCTGAAATCGGTTTCCTACAATTCTGCCCCGCTTTCAAGTCCTCTTGGAACCCTTACTTCAATATATTTTTGGACGATAGCTGTCATTTTTAACTCTGCAGGTTTGTGAAATACAGTGCCCCTGAGCTCCTTTCTTCAACTCGCTTTCTTGTGAGCTGGCCGCAACACCGCAGCATTGCTTCAGGACATAGGGTGGTTCCGGAATGGCACGCTGAGCCTTTGTTTAATTCCTCTTCCTGGTGGGAAATGAGAGTTAAATTTGCCCGTCCAGACACCTCCAGCTAGTCTCTCATTGGTTCTCCCTATTCCTGTTCATCTTCCGCAGAAATTGCGAACTGGGCCAAACAGGAGGTTAAAGGCACTGACTCTCCAAGTGGGGAGAGTGTTAGTAAAGCATCTGGAATGTTGCACCCGAGTACCAGCGGACGAAAACTGACACATTTGAACACGTTTTCCGATCACACGGTGGATCATACTCTGGGTTCCACATGCATGTTTTAGCTGAAGGAAGAATCCCTTAAACCTGGAAAGTTGAGACCCAAGGAATAGGTACCATGCAATATGACTTCAAAGGGTCTGCATTGGCTCACCGAACGTCACCAATCCTATCACTGCTGCGCTTATGCCGCTGTACACACGCTTGATTCTCTTTCGGAGACAAATAAGTCCATAGGTTTTAAGATTCTTACTAGTCAGGTATATTCTTAGGCGTTTAATATGGGGTGTTGTGTCCTCTTCGTTGAGCAAGGAGTAGATCTTGTCTATTACATATTTGGCTTGTGGAACGGTATCTGTGCTAATTTCAATCTCTGGTTTTATGCAGCACCCCAACTCACCTTTCCCCTTAAGCAAGCATAAGTTGGTTTTCTACATTTGACACCCTGTTCTGTTTTGTAATTCAGTTCCTGTGTAGCCAAGTTTACATTCCGTGTAGTAGTGATATCTTATGATGTTTCTTTTTCTGTGTGACTTATCTTACTTAGAATCATCGTACCTGAATCCACTCATTATGCTGTTACGGGCCTGATGACATACATTTCATTGCTGAGTGATATTGCATTGTACGTAAGTACCACAACTTCTTTATCCATTTTTCGCTTTCTGTGATATAGAACTTGTACCGTAAACGAGGTTCTTGTAAACAGAGCTCTCCCAAACTTTGGGGTGACTGTGTCTTTTTTATTTTAATTTCCCTAAGCTATAGGACCATAAGTGGAAATGTCCTAGGCTCTGTTGCTTTGTTTTTTAGATGTTTCAGGAAACACCATACACTTCTCCAGAGTGGCTGTTGGCAATTTACATCCCGCCCATCAGCATAACAAGGCTCCCAGTTCTCCATGGCCTGTCCTGCCTTTCTGGATGTTACACTTTTTTCAGATGGCCCTTTTGACCGGGGGGCAGTGAGACTTCATTGTAGTGCCGATTTCCTTTGCAAGCTTGCTTGGTTGGCCAAAAAGGGCGTATGCGTTTTTTCCTGAATATATTCAGGAAAAAACGCATACGCCCTTTTTGGCCAAGTGCATCATTGTGGACGTTCTGCCTCTTTTCCTATGCTTTACATGCAATTCCAGTCTACCTCCTGAAACCGGTTTCCTGCAATTCTGCCCCGCTTTCAAGTCCTCTTGGCAGCCTTACTTCAATATATTTTTGGACGATAGCTGTCATTTATAACTCTGCAGGTTTGTGAATTACAGTGCCCCTGAGCTCCTTTCTTCAACTCGCTTTCTTGTGAGCTGGCCGCAACACCGCAGCATTGCTTCAGGCCCTAGTGTGGTTCCGGAATGGCATGCTGAGCCTTTGGTTAATTCCTCTTCCTGGTGGGAAATGAGAGTTAAATTTGCCCGTCCAGACACCTCCAGCTAGTCTCTCATTGGTTCTCCCTATTCCTGTTCATTTTCCGCAGAAATTGCAAACTGGGCCAAACAGGAGGTTAAAGGCACTGACTCTCCAAGTGGGGAGAGTGTTAGTAAAGCGTCTGGAATGTTGCACCCGAGTACCAGGGGACGAAACCTGAGACACATTTGAACACGTTTCCCGATCACACGGTGGATCATACTCTGGGTTCCAAATGCATGTTTTAGCTGAAGGAAGAATCCCTTAAACCTGGAGAGTTGAGACCCATGGAATGGGTACCATGCAATATGACTTCAAAGGGTCTGCATTTGCTCACCGAACCTCACCAATCCTATCACTGCTGCGTTTATGCCGCTGTACACACGCTTGATTCTCTTTCGGAGACATAGAAATCCATAGGTTTTAAGATTCTTACTAGTCAGGTATATTCTTAGGCGTTTAATATGGGGTGTTGATTCCACTTGGTTGAGAAAGGAGTAGCTCTTGTCTATTACATATTTGGCTTATGGAACGTTATCTGTGCTAATTTCAATCTCTGGTTTTATGCAGCACCCCAACTCACCTTTCCCCTTAAGAAAGCATAAGTTGGTTTTCTACATTTGAGACCCTGTTCTGTTTTGTAATTCTGTTCCTGTGTAGCCAAGTTTACATTCCGTGTAGTAGTGATATCTTATGATGTTTCTTTTTCTGTGTGACTTATCTCACTTAGAATCATCGTACCTGAATCCACTCATTATGCTGCTATGGGCCTGATGACATAGATTTCATTGCTGAGTGATATTGCATTGTACGTAAGTACCACAAATTCTTTATCCATTTTTCCCTTTCTGCGATATTGAACTTGTACCGTAAACGAGGTTCTTGTAAACAGAGCCGTCCCAAACTTTGGGGTGGCTGTGTCTTTTTGATTTTAATTTCCCTAAGCTATAGGACCATAAGTGGAAGTGCCCTAGGCTCTGTTGCTTTGTTTTGTAGATGTTTCAGGAAACACCATACACTTCTCCAGAGTGGCTGTTGGCAATTTGCATCCCGCCCATCAGCATAACAAGGCTCCCAGTTCTCCATGGCCTGTCCTGCCTTTCTGGATTTTATACTTTTTTCAGATGGCCCTTTTGACCGGGTGGCAGTGAGACTTCATTGTAGTGCAGATTTCCTTTGCAAGCTTGCTTGGTTGGCCAAAAAGGGCGTATGCGTTTTTTCCTGAATATATTCAGGAAAAAACGCATACGCCCTTTTTGGCCAAGTGCATCATTGTGGACGTTCTGCCTCTTTTCCTATGCTTTACATGCAATTCCAGTCTACCTCCTGAAATCGGTTTTCTGCAATTCTGCCCCGCTTTCAAGTCCTCTTGGCAGCCTTACTTCAATATATTTTTGGACGATAGCTGTCATTTATAACTCTGCAGTTTTGTGAATTACAGAGCCTCTGAGCTCCTTTCTTCAACTTGCTTTCTTGTGAGCTGGCTGCAAGACCGCAGCATTGCTTCAGGCCCTAGTGTGATTCCGGCATGGCACGCTGAGCCTTTGGTTAATTCCTCTTCCTGGTGGGAAATGAGAGTTAAATTTGTCCGTCCAGACACCTCCAGCTAGTCTCTCATTGGTTCTCCCTATTCCTGTTCATTTTCCGCAGAAATTGCAAACTGGGCCAAACAGGAGGTTAAAGGCACTGACTCTCCAAGTGGGGAGAGTGTTAGTAAAGCGTCTGGAATGTTGCACCCGAGTACCAGGGGACGAAACCTGAGACACATTTGAACACTTTTCCCAATAACACGGTGGATCATACTCTGGGTTCCACATGCATGTTTTAGCTGAAGGAAGAATCCCTTAAACCTGGAGAGTTGAGACCCATGGAATGGGTACCATGCAATATAAATTCAAAGGTTCTGCATTGGCTCACCGAACCTCACCAATCTTATCACTGCTGCGCTTTTGCCACTGTACACACGCTTGATTCTCTTTCGGAGACATATAAATCCATAGATTTTAAGATTCTTACTAGTCAGGTATATTCTTAGACGTTTAATATGGGGTATTCAGTCCTCTTCGTTGAGCAAAGACTAGCTCTTGTCTATTACATATTTGGCTTATGGAACGGTATCTGTGCTAATTTCAATCTCTGGTTTTATGCAGCACCCCAACTCACCTTTCCCCTTAAGCAAGCATAAGTTGGTTTTCTACATTTGAGACCCTGTTCTGTTTTGTAATTCAGTTCCTGTGTAGCCAAGTTTACATTCCGTGTAGTAGTGATATCTTATGATGTTTCTTTTTCTGTGTGACTTATCTCACTTAGAATCATCGTACCTGAATCCACTCATTATGCTGCTATGGGCCTGATGATATAGATTTCATTGCTGAGTGATATTGCATTGTACGTAAGTACCACAACTTCTTTATCCATTTTTCACTTTCTGTGATATTGAACTTGTACTGTAAACGAGGTTCTTGTAAACAGAGCCGTCCCAAACTTTGGGGTGGCTGTGTCTTTTTGATTTTAATTTCCCTAAGCTATACGACCATAAGTGGAAGTGCCCTAGGCTCTGTTGCTTTGTTTTTTAGATGTTTCAGGAAACACCATACACTTCTCCAGAGTGGCTGTTGGCAATTTACATCCCGCCCATCAGCATAACAAGGCTCCCAATTCTCCATGGCCTGTCCTGCCTTTCTGGATTTTACAATTTTTTCCGATGGCCCTTTTGACCGGGGGGCAGTGAGACTTCATTGTAGTGCAGATTTCCTTTGCAAGCTTGCTTGGTTGGCCAAAAAGGGCGTATGCGTTTTTTCCTGAATATATTCAGGAAAAAACGCATACGCCCTTTTTGGCCAAGTGCATCATTGTGGACGTTCTGCCTCTTTTCCTATGCTTTACATGCAATTCCAGTCTACCTCCTGAAATCGGATTCCTGCAATTCTGCCCCACTTTCAAGTCCTCTTGGCAGCCTTACTTCAATATATTTTTGGACGATAGCTGTCATTTTTAACTCTGCAGGTTTGTGAATTACAGTGCCCCTGAGCTCCTTTCTTCAACTCGCTTTCTTGTGAGCTGGCCGCAACACCGCAGGATTGCTTCAGGCCCTAGTGTGGTTCTGGCATGGCACGCTGAGCCTTTGGTTAATTCCTCTTCCTGGTGGGAAATGAGAGTTAAATTTGCCCGTCCAGACACCTCCAGCTAGTCTCTCATTGGTTCTCCCTATTCCTGTTCATTTTCCGCAGAAATTGCAAACTGGGTCAAACAGGAGGTTAAAGGCACTGACTCTCCAAGTGGGGAGAGTTTTAGTAAAGCGTCTGGAATGTTGCACCCGAGTACCAGGGGACAAAAACTGAGACACATTTGAACACGTTTCCCGATCACATGGTGGATCATACTCTGGGTTCCACATGCATGTTTTAGCTGAAGGAAGAATCCCTTAAACCTGGAGAGTTGAGACCCATGGAATGGGTACCATTCAATATGACTTCAAAGGTTCTGCATTGGCTCACCGAACCTCACCAATCCTATCACTGCTGCGCTTATGCCACTGTACACACGCTTGATTCTCTTTCGGAGACATATAAATCCATAGATTTTAAGATTCTTACTAGTCAGGTATATTCTTAGACGTTTAATATGGGGTGTTGAGTCCTCTTCGTTGAGCAAGGAGTAGCTCTTGTCTATTACATATTTGGCTTATGGAACGGTATCTGTGCTAATTTCAATCTCTGGTTTTATGCAGCACCCCAACTCACCTTTCCCCTTAAGCAAGCATAAGTTGGTTTTCTACATTTGAGACCTTGTTCTGTTTTGTAATTCAGTTCCTGTGTAGCCAAGTTTACATTCCGTGTATTAGTGATATCTTATGATGTTTCTTTTTCTGTGTGACTTATCTCACTTAGAATCATCGTACCTGAATCCACTCATTATGCTGCTATGGGCCTGATGACATAGATTTCATTGCTGAGTGATATTGCATTGTACGTAAGTACCACAACTTCTTTATCCATTTTTCGCTTTCTGTGATATTGAACTTGTACCGTAAACGAGGTTCTTGTAAACAGAGCCGTCCCAAACTTTGGGGTGGCTGTGTCTTTTTGATTCTAATTTCCCTAAGCTATACGACCATAAGTGGAAGTGCCCTAGGCTCTGTTGCTTTGCTTTTTAGATGTTTCAGGAAACACCATACACTTCTCCAGAGTGGCTGTTGGCAATTTACATCCCGCCCATCAGCATAACAAGGCTCCCAGTTCTCCATGGCCTGTCCTGCCTTTCTGGATTTTACACTTTTTTCAGATGGCCCTTTTGACTGGGGGGCAGTGAGACTTCATTGTACTGCAGATTTCCTTTGCAAGCTTGCTTGGTTGGCCAAAAAGGGCGTATGCGTTTTTTCCTGAATATATTCAGGAAAAAACGCATACGCCCTTTTTGGCCAAGTGCATCATTGTGGACGTTCTGCCTCTTTTCCTATGCTTTACATGCAATTCCAGTCTACCTCCTGAAATCGGATTCCTGCAATTCTGCCCCGCTTTCAAGTCCTCTTGGCAGCCTTACTTCAATATATTTTTGGACGATAGCTGTCATTTTTAACTCTGCAGGTTTGTGAATTACAGTGCCCCTGAGCTCCTTTCTTCAACTCGCTTTCTTGTGAGCTGGCCGCAACACCGCAGGATTGCTTCAGGCCCTAGTGTGGTTCTGTCATGGCATGCTGAGCCTTTGGTTAATTCCTCTTCCTGGTGGGAAATGAGAGTTAAATTTGCCCGTCCAGACACCTCCATCTAGTTCATTGGTTCTCCCTATTCCTGTTCATTTTCCGCAGAAATTGCAAACTGGGCCAAACAGGAGGTTAAAGGCACTGACTCTCCAAGTGGGGAGAGTGTTAGTAAAGCGTCTGGAATGTTGCACCCGAGTACCAGGGGACGAAATCTGACACATTTGAACACGTTTCCCGATCACACGGTGGATCATACTCTGGGTTCCACATGCATGTTTTAGCTGAAGGAAGAATCCCTTAAACCTGGAGAGTTGAGACCCATGGAATGGGTACCATTCAATATGACTTCAAAGGTTCTGCATTGGCTCACCGAACCTCACCAATCCTATCACTGCTGCGCTTATGCCACTGTACACACGCTTGATTCTCTTTCGGAGACATATAAATCCATAGATTTTAAGATTCTTACTAGTCAGGTATATTCTTAGACGTTTAATATGGGGTGTTGAGTCCTCTTCGTTGAGCAAGGAGTAGCTCTTGTCTATTACATATTTGGCTTATGGAACGGTATCTGTGCTAATTTCAATCTCTGGTTTTATGCAGCACCCCAACTCACCTTTCCCCTTAAGCAAGCATAAGTTGGTTTTCTACATTTGAGACCTTGTTCTGTTTTGTAATTCAGTTCCTGTGTAGCCAAGTTTACATTCCGTGTATTAGTGATATCTTATGATGTTTCTTTTTCTGTGTGACTTATCTCACTTAGAATCATCGTACCTGAATCCACTCATTATGCTGCTATGGGCCTGATGACATAGATTTCATTGCTGAGTGATATTGCATTGTACGTAAGTACCACAACTTCTTTATCCATTTTTCGCTTTCTGTGATATTGAACTTGTACCGTAAACGAGGTTCTTGTAAACAGAGCCGTCCCAAACTTTGGGGTGGCTGTGTCTTTTTGATTCTAATTTCCCTAAGCTATACGACCATAAGTGGAAGTGCCCTAGGCTCTGTTGCTTTGCTTTTTAGATGTTTCAGGAAACACCATACACTTCTCCAGAGTGGCTGTTGGCAATTTACATCCCGCCCATCAGCATAACAAGGCTCCCAATTCTCCATGAGCTGTCCTGCCTTTCTGGATTTTACACTTTTTTCAGATGGCCCTTTTGACTGGGGGGCAGTGAGACTTCATTGTACTGCAGATTTCCTTTGCAAGCTTGCTTGGTTGGCCAAAAAGGGCGTATGCGTTTTTTCCTGAATATATTCAGGAAAAAACGCATACGCCCTTTTTGGCCAAGTGCATCATTGTGGACGTTCTGCCTCTTTTCCTATGCTTTACATGCAATTCCAGTCTACCTCCTGAAATCGGATTCCTGCAATTCTGCCCCGCTTTCAAGTCCTCTTGGCAGCCTTACTTCAATATATTTTTGGACGATAGCTGTCATTTTTAACTCTGCAGGTTTGTGAATTACAGTGCCCCTGAGCTCCTTTCTTCAACTCGCTTTCTTGTGAGCTGGCCGCAACACCGCAGGATTGCTTCAGGCCCTAGTGTGGTTCTGTCATGGCATGCTGAGCCTTTGGTTAATTCCTCTTCCTGGTGGGAAATGAGAGTTAAATTTGCCCGTCCAGACACCTCCATCTAGTCTCTCATTGGTTCTCCCTATTCCTGTTCATTTTCCGCAGAAATTGCAAACTGGGCCAAACAGGAGGTTAAAGGCACTGACTCTCCAAGTGGGGAGAGTGTTAGTAAAGCGTCTGGAATGTTGCACCCGAGTACCAGGGGACGAAATCTGACACATTTGAACACGTTTCCCGATCACACGGTGGATCATACTCTGGCTTCCACATGCATGTTTTAGCTGAAGGAAGAATCCCTTAAACCTGGAGAGTTGAGACCCATGGAATGGGTACCATGCAATATGACTTCAAAGGGTCTGCATTTGCTCACCGAACCTCACCAATCCTATTACTGCTGCATTTATGCCTCTGTAGACACGCTTGATTCTCTTTCGGAGACATATAAATCCATAGGTTTTAAGATTCTTACTAGTCAGGTATATTCTTAGGCATTTAATATGGGGTGTTGAGTCCACTTTGTTGAGCAAGGAGTAGCTCTTGTCTATTACCTATTTGGCTTATGGAATGGTATCTGTGCTAATTTCAATCTCTGGTTTTATGCAGCACCCCAACTCACCTTTCCCCTTAAGCAAGCATAAGTTGGTTTTCTACATTTGAGATCCTGTTCTGTTTTGTAATTCAGTTCCTGTGTAGCCAAGTTTACATTCCGTGTATTAGTGATATCTTATGATGTTTCTTTTTCTGTGTGACTTATTTCACTTAGAATCATCGTACCTGAATCCACTCATTATGCTGCTATGGGCCTGATGACATAGATTTCATTCCTGAGTGATATTGCATTGTACGTAAGTACCACAACTTCTTTATCCATTTTTCACTTTCTGCGATATTGAACTTGTACCATAAACGAGATTCTTGTAAACAGAGCCGGCCCAAACTTTGGGGTGGCTGTGTCTTTTTGATTTTAATTTCCCTAAGCTATAGGACCATAAGTGGAAGTGCCGTAGGCTCTGTTGCTTTGTTTTTTAGATGTTTCAGGAAACACCATACACTTCTCCAGAGTGGCTGTTGGCAATTTACATCCCGCCCATCAGCATAACAAGGCTCCCAGTTCTCCATGGCCTGTCCTGCCTTTCTGGATTTTATACTTTTTTCAGATGGCCCTTTTGACCGGGGGGCAGTGAGACTTCATTGTACTGCAGATTTCCTTTGCAAGCTTGCTTGGTTGGCCAAAAAGGGCGTATGCGTTTTTTCCTGAATATATTCAGGAAAAAACGCATACGCCCTTTTTGGCCAAGTGCATCATTGTGGACGTTCTGCCTCTTTTCCTATGCTTTACATGCAATTCCAGTCTACCTCCTGAAATCGGATTCCTGCAATTCTGCCCCGCTTTCAAGTCCTCTTGGCAGCCTTACTTCAATATATTTTTGGACGATAGCTGTCATTTTTAACTCTGCAGGTTTGTGAATTACAGTGCCCCTGAGCTCCTTTCTTCAACTCGCTTTCTTGTGAGCTGGCCGCAACACCGCAGGATTGCTTCAGGCCCTAGTGTGGTTCTGTCATGGCATGCTGAGCCTTTGGTTAATTCCTCTTCCTGGTGGGAAATGAGAGTTAAATTTGCCCGTCCAGACACCTCCATCTAGTCTCTCATTGGTTCTCCCTATTCCTGTTCATTTTCCGCAGAAATTGCAAACTGGGCCAAACAGGAGGTTAAAGGCACTGACTCTCCAAGTGGGGAGAGTGTTAGTAAAGCGTCTGGAATGTTGCACCCGAGTACCAGGGGACGAAATCTGACACATTTGAACACGTTTCCCGATCACACGGTGGATCATACTCTGGCTTCCACATGCATGTTTTAGCTGAAGGAAGAATCCCTTAAACCTGGAGAGTTGAGACCCATGGAATGGGTACCATGCAATATGACTTCAAAGGGTCTGCATTTGCTCACCGAACCTCACCAATCCTATTACTGCTGCATTTATGCCTCTGTAGACACGCTTGATTCTCTTTCGGAGACATATAAATCCATAGGTTTTAAGATTCTTACTAGTCAGGTATATTCTTAGGCATTTAATATGGGGTGTTGAGTCCACTTTGTTGAGCAAGGAGTAGCTCTTGTCTATTACCTATTTGGCTTATGGAATGGTATCTGTGCTAATTTCAATCTCTGGTTTTATGCAGCACCCCAACTCACCTTTCCCCTTAAGCAAGCATAAGTTGGTTTTCTACATTTGAGATCCTGTTCTGTTTTGTAATTCAGTTCCTGTGTAGCCAAGTTTACATTCCGTGTATTAGTGATATCTTATGATGTTTCTTTTTCTGTGTGACTTATTTCACTTAGAATCATCGTACCTGAATCCACTCATTATGCTGCTATGGGCCTGATGACATAGATTTCATTCCTGAGTGATATTGCATTGTACGTAAGTACCACAACTTCTTTATCCATTTTTCACTTTCTGCGATATTGAACTTGTACCATAAACGAGATTCTTGTAAACAGAGCCGGCCCAAACTTTGGGGTGGCTGTGTCTTTTTGATTTTAATTTCCCTAAGCTATAGGACCATAAGTGGAAGTGCCGTAGGCTCTGTTGCTTTGTTTTTTAGATGTTTCAGGAAACACCATACACTTCTCCAGAGTGGCTGTTGGCAATTTACATCCCGCCCATCAGCATAACAAGGCTCCCAGTTCTCCATGGCCTGTCCTGCCTTTCTGGATTTTATACTTTTTTCAGATGGCCCTTTTGACCGGGGGGCAGTGAGACTTCATTGTACTGCAGATTTCCTTTGCAAGCTTGCTTGGTTGGCCAAAAAGGGCGTATGCGTTTTTTCCTGAATATATTCAGGAAAAAACGCATACGCCCTTTTTGGCCAAGTGCATCATTGTGGACGTTCTGCCTCTTTTCCTATGCTTTACATGCAATTCCAGTCTACCTCCTGAAATCGGATTCCTGCAATTCTGCCCCGCTTTCAAGTCCTCTTGGCAGCCTTACTTCAATATATTTTTGGACGATAGCTGTCATTTTTAACTCTGCAGGTTTGTGAATTACAGTGCCCCTGAGCTCCTTTCTTCAACTCGCTTTCTTGTGAGCTGGCCGCAACACCGCACGATTGCTTCAGGCCCTAGTGTGGTTCCGGCATGGCACGCTGAGCCTTTGGTTAATTCCTCTTCCTGGTGGGAAATGAGAGTTAAATTTGCCCGTCCAGACACCTCCAGCTAGTCTCTCATTGGTTCTCCCTATTCCTGTTCATTTTCCGCAGAAATTGCAAACTGGGTCAAACAGGAGGTTAAAGGCACTGACTCTCCAAGTGGGGAGAGTTTTAGTAAAGCATCTGGAATGTTGCACCCGAGTACCAGGGGACAAAAACTGAGACACATTTGAACACGTTTCCCGATCACACGGTGGATCATACTCTGGGTTCCACATGCATGTTTTAGCTGAAGGAAGAATCCCTTAAACCTGGAGAGTTGAGACCCATGGAATGGGTACCATTCAATATGACTTCAAAGGTTCTGCATTGGCTCACCGAACCTCACCAATCCTATCACTGCTGCGCTTATGCCACTGTACACACGCTTGATTCTCTTTCGGAGACATATAAATCCATAGATTTTAAGATTCTTACTAGTCAGGTATATTCTTAGACGTTTAATATGGGGTGTTGAGTCCTCTTCGTTGAGCAAGGAGTAGCTCTTGTCTATTACATATTTGGCTTATGGAACGGTATCTGTGCTAATTTCAATCTCTGGTTTTATGCAGCACCCCAACTCACCTTTCCCCTTAAGCAAGCATAAGTTGGTTTTCTACATTTGAGACCTTGTTCTGTTTTGTAATTCAGTTCTTGTGTAGCCAAGTTTACATTCCGTGTATTAGTGATATCTTATGATGTTTCTTTTTCTGTGTGACTTATCTCACTTAGAATCATCATACCTGAATTCACTCATTATGCTGCTATGGGCCTGATGACATAGATTTCATTGCTGAGTGATATTGCATTGTACGTAAGTACCACAACTTCTTTATCCATTTTTCGCTTTCTGTGATATTGAACTTGTACCGTAAACAAGGTTCTTGTAAACAGAGCCGTCCCAAACTTTGGGGTGGCTGTGTCTTTTTGATTTTAATTTCCCTAAGCTATACGACCATAAGTGGAAGTGCCCTAGGCTCTGTTGCTTTGTTTTTTAGATGTTTCAGGAAACACCATACACTTCTACAGAGTGGCTGTTGGCAATTTACATCCCGCCCATCAGCATAACAAGGCTCCCAATTCTCCATGAGCTGTCCTGCCTTTCTGGATTTTACACTTTTTTCAGATGGCCCTTTTGACTGGGGGGCAGTGAGACTTCATTGTACTGCAGATTTCCTTTGCAAGCTTGCTTGGTTGGCCAAAAAGGGCGTATGCGTTTTTTCCTGAATATATTCAGGAAAAAACGCATACGCCCTTTTTGGCCAAGTGCATCATTGTGGACGTTCTGCCTCTTTTCCTATGCTTTACATGCAATTCCAGTCTACCTCCTGAAATCGGATTCCTGCAATTCTGCCCCGCTTTCAAGTCCTCTTGGCAGCCTTACTTCAATATATTTTTGGACGATAGCTGTCATTTTTAACTCTGCAGGTTTGTGAATTACAGTGCCCCTGAGCTCCTTTCTTCAACTCGCTTTCTTGTGAGCTGGCCGCAACACCGCAGGATTGCTTCAGGCCCTAGTGTGGTTCCGGCATGGCATGCTGAGCCTTTGGTTAATTCCTCTTCCTGGTGGGAAATGAGAGTTAAATTTGCCCGTCCAGACACCTCCATCTAGTCTCTCATTGGTTCTCCCTATTCCTGTTCATTTTCCGCAGAAATTGCAAACTGGGCCAAACAGGAGGTTAAAGGCACTGACTCTCCAAGTGGGGAGAGTGTTAGTAAAGCGTCTGTAATGTTGCACCCGAGTACCAGGGGACGAAATCTGACACATTTGAACACGTTTCCCGATCACACGGTGGATCATACTCTGGGTTCCACATGCATGTTTTAGCTGAAGGAAGAATCCCTTAAACCTGGAGAGTTGAGACCCATGGAATGGGTACCATGCAATATGACTTCAAAGGGTCTGCATTGGCTCACCGAACCTCACCAATCCTATTACTGCTGCATTTATGCCTCTGTAGACACGCTTGATTCTCTTTCGGAGACATATAAATCCATAGGTTTTAAGATTCTTACTAGTCAGGTATATTCTTAGGCATTTAATATGGGGTGTTGAGTCCACTTCGTTGAGCAAGGAGTAGCTCTTGTCTATTACCTATTTGGCTTATGGAATGGTATCTGTGCTAATTTCAATCTCTGGTTTTATGCAGAACCCCAACTCACCTTTCCCCTTAAGCAAGCATAAGTTGGTTTTCTACATTTGAGATCCTGTTCTGTTTTGTAATTCAGTTCCTGTGTAGCCAAGTTTACATTCCGTGTATTAGTGATATCTTATGATGTTTCTTTTTCTGTGTGACTTATTTCACTTAGAATCATCGTACCTGAATCCACTCATTATGCTGCTACGGGCCTGATGACATAGATTTCATTCCTGAGTGATATTGCATTGTACGTAAGTACCACAACTTCTTTATCCATTTTTCACTTTCTGCGATATTGAACTTGTACCATAAACGAGATTCTTGTAAACAGAGCCGGCCCAAACTTTGGGGTGGCTGTGTCTTTTTGATTTTAATTTCCCTAAGCTATAGGACCATAAGTGGAAGTGCCCTAGGCTCTGTTGCTTTGTTTTTTAGATGTTTCAGGAAACACCATACAGTTCTCCAGAGTGGCTGTTGGCAATTTACATCCCGCCCATCAGCATAACAAGGCTCCCAGTTCTCCATGGCCTGTCCTGCCTTTCTGGATTTTATACTTTTTTCAGATGGCCCTTTTGACCGGGGGGCAGTGAGACTTCATTGTAGTGCAGATTTCCTTTGCAAGCTTGCTTGGTTGGCCAAAAAGGGCGTATGCGTTTTTTCCTGAATATATTCAGGAAAAAACGCATACGCCCTTTTTGGCCAAGTGCATCATTGTGGACGTTCTGCCTCTTTTCCTATGCTTTACATGCAATTCCAGTCTACCTCCTGAAATCGGATTCCTGCAATTCTGCCCCGCTTTCAAGTCCTCTTGGCAGCCTTACTTCAATATATTTTTGGACGATAGCTGTCATTTTTAACTCTGCAGGTTTGTGAATTACAGTGCCCCTGAGCTCCTTTCTTCAACTCGCTTTCTTGTGAGCTGGCCGCAACACCGCAGGATTGCTTCAGGCCCTAGTGTGGTTCCGGCATGGCACGCTGAGCCTTTGGTTAATTCCTCTTCCTGGTGGGAAATGAGAGTTAAATTTGCCCGTCCAGACACCTCCAGCTAGTCTCTCATTGGTTCTCCCTATTCCTGTTCATTTTCCACAGAAATTGCAAACTGGGCCAAACAGGAGGTTAAAGGCACTGACTCTCCAAGTGGGGAGAGTTTTAGTAAAGCGTCTGGAATGTTGCACCCGAGTACCAGGGGACAAAAACTGAGACACATTTGAACACGTTTCCCGATCACACGGTGGATCATACTCTGGGTTCCACATGCATGTTTTAGCTGAAGGAAGAATCCCTTAAACCTGGAGAGTTGAGACCCATGGAATGGGTACCATGCAATATGACTTCAAAGGTTCTGCATTGGCTCACCGAACCTCACCAATCCTATCACTGCTGCGCTTATGCCACTGTACACACGCTTGATTCTCTTTCGGAGACATATAAATCCATAGATTTTAAGATTCTTCCTAGTCAGGTATATTCTTAGACGTTTAATATGGGGTGTTGAGTCCTCTTCGTTGAGCAAGGAGTAGCTCTTGTCTATTACATATTTGGATTATGGAACGGTATCTGTGCTAATTTCAATCTCTGGTTTTATGCAGCACCCCAACTCACCTTTCCCCTTAAGCAAGCATAAGTTGGTTTTCTACATTTGAGACCCTGTTCTGTTTTGTAATTCAGTTCCTGTGTAGCCAAGGTAACATTCCATGTAGTAGTGATATCTTATGATGTTTCTTTTTCTGTGTGACTTATTTCACTTAGAATCATCGTACCTGAATCCACTCATTATGCTGCTACGGGCCTGATGATATACATTTCATTGCTGAGTGATATTGTATTGTACGTAAGTACCACAAATTCTTTATCCATTCTTGGCTTTCTGTGATATTGAACTTGTACCGTAAACGAGGTTCTTGTAAACAGAGCCGTCCCAAACTTTATGGTGGCTGTGTCTTTTTGATTTTAATTTCCCTAAGCTATAGGACCATAAGTGGAAGTGCCCTAGGCTCTGTTGCTTTGTTTTGTAGATGTTTCAGGAAACACCATACACTTCTCCAGAGAGGCTATTGGCAATGTACATCCCGCCCATCAGCATAACAAGGCTCCCAGTTCTCCATGGCCTGTCCTGCCTTTCTGGATTTTATACTTTTTTCAGATGGCCCTTTTGACTGGGGGGCAGTGAGACTTCATTGTAGTGCAGATTTCCTTTGCAAGCTTGCTTGGTTGGCCCAAAAGGGCGTATGCGTTTTTTCCTGAATATATTCAGGAAAAAACGCATACGCCCTTTTTGGCCAAGTGCATCATTGTGGACGTTCTGCCTCTTTTCCTATGCTTTACATGCAATTCCAGTCTACCTCCTGAAATCGGTTTCCTGCAATTCTGCCCCACTTTCAAGTCCTCTTGGCAGCCTTACTTCAATATATTTTTGGACGATAGCTGTCATTTATAACTCTGCAGGTTTGTGAATTAGGGTACCCCTGAGCTCCTTTCTTCAACTCGCTTTCTTGTGAGCTGGCCGCAACACCGCAACATGGCTTCAGGCCCTAGTGTGGTTCCGGCATGGCACGCTGAGCCTTTGGTTAATTCCTCTTCCTGGTGGGAAATGAGAGTTAAATTTGCCCGTCCAGACACCTCCAGCTAGTCTCTCATTGGTTCTCCCTATTTCTGTTCATTTTCCGCAGAAATTGCAAACTGGGCCAAACAGGAGGTTAAAGGCACTGACTCTCCAAGTGGGGAGAGTGTTAGTAAAGCGACTGGAATGTTGCACCCGAGTACCAGGGGACGAAAACTGAGACACATTTGAACACGTTTCCCGATCACACGGTGGATCATACTCTGGGTTCCACATGCATGTTTTAGCTGAAGGAAGAATCCCTTAAACCTGGAGAGTTGAGACCCATGGAATGGGTACCATGCAATATGACTTCAAAGGGTCTGCATTTGCTCACCGAACCTCACCAATCCTATCACTGCTGCATTTATGCCGCTGTACACACGCTTGATTCTCTTTCGGAGACATATAAATCCATAGGTGTTAAGATTCTTACTAGTCAGGTATATTCTTAGGCATTTAATATGGGGTGTTGAGTCCACTTCGTTGAGCAAGGAGTAGCTCTTGTCTATTACCTATTTGGCTTATGGAATGGTATCTGTGCTAATTTCAATCTCTGGTTTTATGCAGCACCCCAACTCACCTTTCCCCTTAAGCAAGCATAAGTTGGTTTTCTACATTTGAGATCCTGTTCTGTTTTGTAATTCAGTTCCTGTGTAGCCAAGTTTACATTCCGTGTATTAGTGATATCTTATGATGTTTCTTTTTCTGTGTGACTTATTTCACTTAGAATCATCGTACCTGAATCCACTCATTATGCTGCTACGGGCCTGATGACATAGATTTCATTCCTGAGTGATATTGCATTGTACGTAAGTACCACAACTTCTTTATCCATTTTTCACTTTCTGCGACATTGAACTTGTACCATAAACGAGATTCTTGTAAACAGAGCCGGCCCAAACTTTGGGGTGGCTGTGTCTTTTTGATTTTAATTTCCCTAAGCTATAGGACCATAAGTGGAAGTGCCCTAGGCTCTGTTGCTTTGTTTTTTAGATGTTTCAGGAAACACCATACACTTCTCCAGACTGGCTGTTGGCAATTTACATCCCGCCCATCAGCATAACAAGGATCCCAGTTCTCCATGGCCTGTCCTGCCTTTCTGGATGTTATACTTTTTTCAGATGGCCCTTTTGACCGGGGGGCAGTGAGACTTCATTGTAGTGCAGATTTCCTTTGCAAGCTTGCTTGGTTGGCCAAAAAGTGCGTATGCGTTTTTTCCTGAATATATTCAGGAAAAATCGCATACGCCCTTTTTGGCCAAGTGCATCATTGTGGACGTTCTGCCTCTTTTCTTATGCTTTACATGCAATTCCAGTCTACCTCCTGAAATCGGTTTCCTGCAATTCTGCCCCGCTTTCAAGTCCTCTTGGCAGCCTTACTTCAATATATTTTTGGACGATAGCTGTCATTTTTAACTCTGCAGGTTTGTGAATTACAGTGCCCCTGAGCTCCTTTCTTCAACTCGCTTTTTTGTGAGCTGGCCGCAACACCGCAGCATTGCTTCAGGCCCTAGTGTGGTTCCGGCATGGCACGCTGAGCCTTTGGTTAATTCCTCTTCCTGGTGGGAAATGAGAGTTAAATTTGCCCATCCAGACACCTCCAGCTAGTCTCTCATTGGTTCTCCCTATTTCTGTTCATTTTCCGCAGAAATTGCAAACTGGGCCAAACAGGAGGTTAAAGGCACTGTCTCTCCAAGTGGGGAGAGTGTTAGTAAAGCGTCTGGAATGTTGCACCCGAGTACCAGGGGACAAAAACTGAGACACATTTGAACACGTTTCCCGATCACACGGTTGATCATACTCTGGGTTCCACATGCATGTTTTAGCTGAAGGAAGAATCCCTTAAACCTGGAGAGTTGAGACCCATGGAATGGGTACCATGCAATATGACTTCAAAGGGTCTGCATTTGCTCACCGAACCTCACCAATCCTATCACTGCTGCATTTATGCCGCTGTACACACGCTGGATTCTCTTTCGGAGACATATAAATCCATAGGTGTTAAGATTCTTACTAGTCAGGTATATTCTTAGGCATTTAATATGGGGTGTTGAGTCCACTTCGTTGAGCAAGGAGTAGCTCTTGTCTATTACCTATTTGGCTTATGGAATGGTATCTGTGCTAATTTCAATCTCTGGTTTTATGCAGCACCCCAACTCACCTTTCCCCTTAAGCAAGCATAAGTTGGTTTTCTACATTTGAGACCGTGTTCTGTTTTGTAATTCAGTTTCTGTGTAGCCAAGTTTACATTCCGTGTAGTAGTGATATCTTATGATGTTTCTTTTTCTGTGTGACTTATCTCACTTAGAATCATCGTACCTGAATCCACTCATTATGCTGCTACGGGCCTGATGATATAGATTTCATTGCTGAGTGATATTGCATTGTACGTAAGTACCACAAAATCTTTGTCCATTTTTCACTTTCTGTGATATTGAACTCGTACTGTAAACGAGGTTCTTGTAAACAGAGCCGTCCCAAACTTTGGGGTGGCTGTGTCTTTTTGATTTTAATTTCCCTAAGCTATAGGACCATAAGTGGAAGTGCCCTAGGCTCTGTTGCTTTGTTTTTTAGATGTTTCAGGAAACACCATACACTTCTCCAGAGTGGCTGTTGGCAATTTACATCCCGCCCATCAGCATAACAAGGCTCCCAGTTCTCCATGGCCTGTCCTGCCTTTCTGGATTTTACACTTTTTTCAGATGGCCCTATTGACCGTGGGGCAGTGAGACTTCATTGTAGTGCAGATTTCCTTTGCAAGCTTGCTTGGTTGGCCAAAAAGGGCGTATGCGTTTTTTCCTGAATATATTCAGGAAAAAACGCATACGCCCTTTTTGGCCAAGTGCATCATTGTGGACGTTCTGCCTCTTTTCCTATGCTTTACATGCAATTCCAGTCTACCTCCTGAAATCGGTTTCCTACAATTCTGCCCCGCTTTCAAGTCCTCTTGGTACCCTTACTTCAATATATTTTTGGACGATAGCTGTCATTTTTAACTCTGCAGGTTTGTGAAATACAGTGCCCCTGAGCTCCTTTCTTCAACTCGCTTTCTTGTGAGCTGGCCGCAACACCGCAGCATTGCTTCAGGACATAGGGTGGTTCCGGAATGGCACGCTGAGCCTTTGTTTAATTCCTCTTCCTGGTGGGAAATGAGAGTTAAATTTGCCCGTCCAGACACCTCCAGCTAGTCTCTCATTGGTTCTCCCTATTCCTGTTCATCTTCCGCAGAAATTGCGAACTGGGCCAAACAGGAGGTTAAAGCACTGACTCTCCAAGTGGGGAGAGTGTTAGTAAAGCATCTGTAATGTTGCACCCGAGTACCAGCGGACGAAAACTGACACATTTGAACACGTTTTCCGATCACACGGTGGATCATACTCTGGGTTCCACATGCATGTTTTAGCTGAAGGAAGAATCCCTTAAACCTGGAAAGTTGAGACCCAAGGAATAGGTACCACACAATATGACTTCAAAGGGTCTGCATTGGCTCACCGAACGTCACCAATCCTATCACTGCTGCGCTTATGCCGCTGTACACACGCTTGATTCTCTTTCGGAGACAAATAAGTCCATAGGTTTTAAGATTCTTACTAGTCAGGTATATTCTTAGGCGTTTAATATGGGGTGTTGTGTCCTCTTCGTTGAGCAAGGAGTAGATCTTGTCTATTACATATTTGGCTTGTGGAACGGTATCTGTGCTAATTTCAATCTCTGGTTTTATGCAGCACCCCAACTCACCTTTCCCCTTAAGCAAGCATAAGTTGGTTTTCTACATTTGACACCCTGTTCTGTTTTGTAATTCAGTTCCTGTGTAGCCAAGTTTACATTCCGTGTAGTAGTGATATCTTATGATGTTTCTTTTTCTGTGTGACTTATCTTACTTAGAATCATCGTACCTGAATCCACTCATTATGCTGTTACGGGCCTGATGACATACATTTCATTGCTGAGTGATATTGCATTGTACGTAAGTACCACAACTTCTTTATCCATTTTTCGCTTTCTGTGATATAGAACTTGTACCGGAAACGAGGTTCTTGTAAACAGAGCTCTCCCAAACTTTGGGGTGACTGTGTCTTTTTTATTTTAATTTCCCTAAGCTATAGGACCATAAGTGGAAATGTCCTAGGCTCTGTTGCTTTGTTTTTTAGATGTTTCAGGAAACACCATACACTTCTCCAGAGTGGCTGTTGGCAATTTACATCCCGCCCATCAGCATAACAAGGCTCCCATTTCTCCATGGCCTGTCCTGCCTTTCTGGATGTTACACTTTTTTCAGATGGCCCTTTTGACCGGGGGGCAGTGAGACTTCATTGTAGTGCAGATTTCCTTTGCAAGCTTGCTTGGTTGGCCAAAAAGGGCGTATGCGTTTTTTCCTGAATATATTCAGGAAAAAACGCATACGCCCTTTTTGGCCAAGTGCATCATTGTGGACGTTCTGCCTCTTTTCCTATGCTTTACATGCAATTCCTGTCTACCTCCTGAAACCGGTTTCCTGCAATTCTGCCCCGCTTTCAAGTCCTCTTGGCAGCCTTACTTCAATATATTTTTGGACGATAGCTGTCATTTATAACTCTGCAGGTTTGTGAATTACAGTGCCCCTGAGCTCCTTTCTTCAACTCGCTTTCTTGTGAGCTGGCCGCAACACCGCAGCATTGCTTCAGGCCCTAGTGTGGTTCCGGAATGGCATGCTGAGCCTTTGGTTAATTCCTCTTCCTGGTGGGAAATGAGAGTTAAATTTGCCCGTCCAGACACCTCCAGCTAGTCTCTCATTGGTTCTCCCTATTCCTGTTCATTTTCCGCAGAAATTGCAAACTGGGCCAAACAGGAGGTTAAAGGCACTGACTCTCCAAGTGGGGAGAGTGTTAGTAAAGCGTCTGGAATGTTGCACCCGAGTACCAGGGGACGAAACCTGAGACACATTTGAACACGTTTCCCGATCACACGGTGGATCATACTCTGGGTTCCAAATGCATGTTTTAGCTGAAGGAAGAATCCCTTAAACCTGGAGAGTTGAGACCCATGGAATGGGTACCATGCAATATGACTTCAAAGGGTCTGCATTTGCTCACCGAACCTCACCAATCCTATCACTGCTGCGTTTATGCCGCTGTACACACGCTTGATTCTCTTTCGGAGACATAGAAATCCATAGGTTTTAAGATTCTTACTAGTCAGGTATATTCTTAGGCATTTAATATGGGGTGTTGAGTCCACTTTGTTGAGCAAGGAGTAGCTCTTGTCTATTACCTATTTGGCTTATGGAATGGTATCTGTGCTAATTTCAATCTCTGGTTTTATGCAGCACCCCAACTCACCTTTCCCCTTAAGCAAGCATAAGTTGGTTTTCTACATTTGAGATCCTGTTCTGTTTTGTAATTCAGTTCCTGTGTAGCCAAGTTTACATTCCGTGTATTAGTGATATCTTATGATGTTTCTTTTTCTGTGTGACTTATTTCACTTAGAATCATCGTACCTGAATCCACTCATTATGCTGCTATGGGCCTGATGACATAGATTTCATTCCTGAGTGATATTGCATTGTACGTAAGTACCACAACTTCTTTATCCATTTTTCACTTTCTGCGATATTGAACTTGTACCATAAACGAGATTCTTGTAAACAGAGCCGGCCCAAACTTTGGGGTGGCTGTGTCTTTTTGATTTTAATTTCCCTAAGCTATAGGACCATAAGTGGAAGTGCCCTAGGCTCTGTTGCTTTGCTTTTTAGATGTTTCAGGAAACACCATACACTTCTCCAGAGTGGCTGTTGGCAATTTACATCCCGCCCATCAGCATAACAAGGCTCCCAATTCTCCATGAGCTGTCCTGCCTTTCTGGATTTTACACTTTTTTCAGATGGCCCTTTTGACTGGGGGGCAGTGAGACTTCATTGTACTGCAGATTTCCTTTGCAAGCTTGCTTGGTTGGCCAAAAAGGGCGTATGCGTTTTTTCCTGAATATATTCAGGAAAAAACGCATACGCCCTTTTTGGCCAAGTGCATCATTGTGGACGTTCTGCCTCTTTTCCTATGCTTTACATGCAATTCCAGTCTACCTCCTGAAATCGGATTCCTGCAATTCTGCCCCGCTTTCGAGTCCTCTTGGCAGCCTTACTTCAATATATTTTTGGACGATAGCTGTCATTTATAACTCTGCAGGTTTGTGAATTACAGTGCCCCTGAGCTCCTTTCTTCAACTCGCTTTCTTGTGAGCTGGCCGCAACACCGCAGGATTGCTTCAGGCCCTAGTGTGGTTCCGGTATGGCAAGCTGAGCCTTTGGTTAATTCCTCTTCCTGGTGGGAAATGAGAGTTAAATTTGCCCGTCCAGACACCTCCAGCTAGTCTCTCATTGGTTCTCCCTATTCCTGTTCATTTTCCACAGAAATTGCAAACTGGGCCAAACAGGAGGTTAAAGGCACTGACTCTCCAAGTGGGGAGAGTTTTAGTAAAGCATCTGGAATGTTGCACCCGAGTACCAGGGGACAAAAACTGAGACACATTTGAACACGTTTCCCGATCACACGGTGGATCATACTCTGGGTTCCACATGCATGTTTTAGCTGAAGGAAGAATCCCTTAAACCTGGAGAGTTGAGACCCATGGAATGGGTACCATGCAATATGACTTCAAAGGGTCTGCATTGGCTCACCGAACCTCACCAATCCTATCACTGCTGCGCTTATGCCACTGTACACACGCTTGATTCTCTTTCGGAGACATATAAATCCATAGATTTTAAGATTCTTCCTAGTCAGGTATATTCTTAGACGTTTAATATGGGGTGTTGAGTCCTCTTCGTTGAGCAAGGAGTAGCTCTTGTCTATTACATATTTGGATTATGGAACGGTATCTGTGCTAATTTCAATCTCTGGTTTTATGCAGCACCCCAACTCACCTTTCCCCTTAAGCAAGCATAAGTTGGTTTTCTACATTTGAGACCCTGTTCTGTTTTGTATTTCAGTTCCTGTGTAGCCAAGGTAACATTCCATGTAGTAGTGATATCTTATGATGTTTCTTTTTCTGTGTGACTTATTTCACTTAGAATCATCGTACCTGAATCCACTCATTATGCTGCTACGGGCCTGATGATATACATTTCATTGCTGAGTGATATTGCATTGTACGTAAGTACCACAAATTCTTTATCCATTCTTGGCTTTCTGTGATATTGAATTTGTACCGTAAACGAGGTTCTTGTAAACAGAGCCATCCCAAACTTTATGGTGGCTGTGTCTTTTTGATTTTAATTTCCCTAAGCTATAGGACCATAAGTGGAAGTGCCCTAGGCTCTGTTGCTTTGTTTTGTAGATGTTTCAGGAAACACCATAAACTTCTCCAGAGAGGCTATTGGCAATTTACATCCCGCCCATCAGCATAACAAGGCTCCCAGTTCTCCATGGCCTGTCCTGCCTTTCTGGATTTTATACTTTTTTCAGATGGCCCTTTTGACCGGGGGGCAGTGAGACTTCATTGTAGTGCAGATTTCCTTTGCAAGCTTGCTTGGTTGGCCAAAAAGGGCGTATGCTTTTTTTCCTGAATATATTCAGGAAAAAACGCATACGCAATTTTTGGCCAAGTGCATCATTGTGGACGTTCTGCCTCTTTTCCTATACTTTACATGCAATTCCAGTCTACCTCCTGAAATCGGTTTCCTGCAATTCTGCCCCACTTTCAAGTCCTCTTGGCAGCCTTACTTCAATATATTTTTGGACGATAGCTGTCATTTATAACTCTGCAGGTTTGTGAATTACAGTGCCCCTGAGCTCCTTTCTTCAACTCGCTTTCTTGTGAGCTGGCCGCAACACCGCAGCATGGCTTCAGGCCCTAGTGTGGTTCCGGCATGGCACGCTGAGCCTTTGGTTAATTCCTCTTCCTGGTGGGAAATGAGAGTTAAATTTGCCCGTCCAGACACCTCCAGCTAGTCTCTCATTGGTTCTCCCTATTTCTGTTCATTTTCCGCAGAAATTGCAAACTGGGCCAAACAGGAGGTTAAAGGCACTGACTCTCCAAGTGGGGAGAGTGTTAGTAAAGCGACTGGAATGTTGCACCCGAGTACCAGGGGACGAAAACTGAGACACATTTGAACACGTTTCCCGATCACACGGTGGATCATACTCTGGGTTCCACATGCATGTTTTAGCTGAAGGAAGAATCCCTTAAACCTGGAGAGTTGAGACCCATGGAATGGGTACCATGCAATATGACTTCAAAGGGTCTGCATTTGCTCACCGAACCTCACCAATCCTATCACTGCTGCATTTATGCCGCTGTACACACGCTTGATTCTCTTTCGGAGACATATAAATCCATAGGTGTTAAGATTCTTACTAGTCAGGTATATTCTTAGGCATTTAATATGTGGTGTTGAGTCCACTTCGTTGAGCAAGGAGTAGCTCTTGTCTATTACCTATTTGGCTTATGGAATGGTATCTGTGCTAATTTCAATCTCTGGTTTTATGCAGCACCCCAACTCACCTTTCCCCTTAAGCAAGCATAAGTTGGTTTTCTACATTTGAGATCCTGTTCTGTTTTGTAATTCAGTTCCTGTGTAGCCAAGTTTACATTCCGTGTATTAGTGATATCTTATGATGTTTCTTTTTCTGTGTGACATATTTCACTTAGAATCATCGTACCTGAATCCACTCATTATGCTGCTACGGGCCTGATGACATAGATTTCATTCCTGAGTGATATTGCATTGTACGTAAGTACCACAACTTCTTTATCCATTTTTCACTTTCTGCGATATTGAACTTGTACCATAAACGAGATTCTTGTAAACAGAGCCGGCCCAAACTTTGGGGTGGCTGTGTCTTTTTGATTTTAATTTCCCTAAGCTATAGGACCATAAGTGGAAGTGCCCTAGGCTCTGTTGCTTTGTTTTTTAGATGTTTCAGGAAACACCATACACTTCTCCAGAGTGGCTGTTGGCAATTTACATCCCGCCCATCAGCATAACAAGGCTCCCAGTTCTCCATGGCCTGTCCTGCCTTTCTGGATGTTATACTTTTTTCAGATGGCCCTTTTGACCGGGGGGCAGTGAGACTTCATTGTAGTGCAGATTTCCTTTGCAAGCTTGCTTGGTTGGCCAAAAAGGGCGTATGCGTTTTTTCCTGAATATATTCAGGAAAAAACGCATACGCCCTTTTTGGCCAAGTGCATCATTGTGGACGTTCTGCCTCTTTTCCTATGCTTTACATGCAATTCCAGTCTACCTCCTGAAATCGGTTTCCTGCAATTCTGCCTTGCTGTCAGTGCCTCTTCATAGCCTTACCTCAATATACTTTTTGAAAATTGTTGGCCTTTTTAACTCTGCAGGTTTTTGAATTGCCGTGGCCCTTAGCTGCATTTTTCAGCTCTTATTTTTGTGATCTTGCCTCATATCCACAGGATTTCTTCAGGCCCTATTCTTCTTCTGGGTCGCCTTGCTCTGCCTTTGGTTAATTCTTCTTCCTGATGTGAATTAGAGTGACATGTTCCCATTGAAACCGCTACAGCTATTTTCTCACTGGTTCCCCCTATTCCCATTCATCCTCCGCACTAACTGCAGACTGTGCGATACCGGAACGTAAAGGCATTGACTCTCCATGTGGAGATGTTGTTAGTAAAGTGGCTGGAATGTTGATCCGGAGCCCCAGGAGAGGAAAATGAGGTGCGTTTTAGAAACCTTTCCCGATCATATGGTATACCATCCGCTGGATTTCCCATGCATGGTTTAGCTGTAGGAAGATTCCCTTCAACCTGGAGTGTTGGGACCCTTGGAATGAGTAGCATGAAGTATTGCATTAAACTTTCGGCAGTTGCTCACCAAAGCTCACCAATCCTCTCAGCCCCAAGTGTCCAGCCTTATGTCTTATCCAGCTGTGGGTTTATATGTGGTCATTCCAGGTTGCATCACAGCCCCTGAGCGAATTTTGTAAGAATTTTTCTCTCTTTCATTGTTTCTGCGTTTTGGTTTTAAAATTTATTTCTATAATGGGGTTTAGCTCATTTTCACTGCTGTGTTTGGCCGCTCTGCACACACTTGATTCCCTTATGGAGATATATCAATACATGGGTTTTAAGATTCTTATTACTCAGATATATTTCTCTGCGGTGTATAGGGTGTGTTGAGGCCAGTTCATTGAGCAAGGTGTAGATCTTGTCTAATACCTATTTGGTTTATTGAACGGTATCTGTGCTAATTTCAAACTCTGGTTTTATGCATCACCCCACCTCTCCTTTCCCCTTAAGCTGACATAAGTGTGTTTTCTAAATGTGAGACACTGTTCTGTTTTGTAATTCATTTTTTGTGCAGCCATATTTATCCTCCCTCTATAAGTGATATCTTATGATATGTTTCTTTTTCTGTTTGACTTATTTCAAGTAGTATTATCGGACCTAAATCCACTCTTTATCCTTCTACTAGCCTTATTACATTGATTTCATGGTGAAGAGATATTCCATTGTACATAAGTACCACATTTTCTTTATCCATTGTTCTCTTTCCTGGGATATTTAAGGTGTACTGAAGTTGAGGTTCTTGTAAACAGAGTAGCCCTAAACTGTGGTGTGCTTGTGTCTTGTTGATTTTTAGACTTCCCTAGATATACTTCCGTGATTGGAAGTGCCCTATGCTCTGTAGCTCTGTTTTTTAGATGATTTAGGAACCACCATACACTTCTCCAGAGTGGCTCTCGGCAGTTCACACACTGTCCATCAGCGTATAAAGGCTCCCTGTTCTCCATGGCCTGTCCTGCATTTCTGGTTTTTACAATTTTTTCGGATGGCCCTTTTGACCGGTGGGAAATGAGACTTCTTTGTTGTGCACATTTGCATTGCTTGCTTGCTTGGTTGCCCATAAAGTGCGTATGCGTTTTTTCCTGGATATATTCAGGAAAAAACGCATACTCCCTTTTGGGCCAACTGCATCATTGTCGAAATTCTGCCGCTTTTCATGTGCTTTAAAGACGAGTCCAATCTATCTCTTGAAATCTGTTTCTTGCAATTCTGTCTTGCATTCAGATCCTCTTCTTTGCCTTACCTCAACATATTTTGGGACGTTAGTTTTCATTTATAACTCTGCAGGTTTGTGAATTGCAGTGACCCTGAGCTCCATTTTTTAAGTTGCTCTTTTGTGAGCTGGCCTCAAAGCCGCAGGATTGCTTCAGGCCCTATTTTGGCTCCGGCGAGGCGGGCTGAGCCTTTTTTTAATTCTTATTCTTAATGGGAAATTAGAGTGACATGTGCCCGTCCAAACCCCTACAACTATTCTCTCATTGGTTCCCCCTCTTCCCGTTCATCCTCCTCACAATTTGCAAAATGTGTGAAACAGAAGTTTAAATGTGCTGATTCTCTAAGTGGGGAGATTCTAAGTAACGTGGCTGGAATGATGAACAGGAGCACCAGGAGAGGATAAATGAGGTGCATTTTAGACACATCTCCCGATCACATGGTGTACAGTCCTCTGGGTTTTCCATGCATGTTTTCGCTGTAGGAAGATCCCTTGAACCTGCAGATTTGGGACCCATTGAATGGGTACCAGGTAGTATTACTTTAAAGGGTGTGCATTTCCTCACCCAACCTCATATTTCTCTTAGCGTAAACAGTTTCCAGCCTTATGTCTCATCCTGCTGTGGGTCTAGATGTGTTCAATCCATGTTGCATCACCGTCCCTGAGGAAAAGTTGTAAGAGGTTTTCTCTGTCTCTTTGTCGTTTATTTTTTTCAATTTATTACTATATTGGTTACAGCTGATTTTCAAAGCTCTGTTTCTTGCTGCTGTACATCCACTTGATTCACATACAGAGAGACATCAATAAATTCTTTTTCAGATTCTTACCAGTCATATATATTCTTTTCCAGTGACTTGAGTGTGCTGAGTGCAGTTCTTTTAGCTACCGTGTAGGCCTTGTTGATTATCAGTTTGGTATTTGGAATGGTATCTTTGCTAATTTCAACCTCCTGGATGATGCCTCACCCCTCCCCACCTTTCCCGTTTAGCAGCCTTACGCGTGTTGTCTACATATTTGACTATGTTTTTGTTTTGTAATTTATTTCATGTGTAGCCATTTTGGATTCCACCTTTAAGTGATATCTTATGATATGTGTCTTTTTCTTTTTGAATTATGTCACTTAGAATGATCATACGTAACTCCTCCGGAGTTGTTACAACTGGCCATATTTCATTGACTTCCAGGCTGAGTAATATTCCACTCTACATAAGTACCACATCTCTATCCATTTTTTCCCTCCAGAGACATTTAAGTTATATCCTAGTCGAGAATCTTTTAAACAGAGAGGCAGTAAACATTGGGGTGCCTGTGTCCTCTCGATTTTTGTTTTTCCCAAGACATACGCCCATGAGTGCAAGTGCCCTATGCTCTGTAGCTCATTTTTTAGATGCTTTAGTAAACACAATACACTTCTCCAGAATGGCCATTGGCAATATACATTTCCACTATAAGCCTCACAGGGCTCCCTCTTCTCCTTGCCCTGTCCTGCATTTCTGGTGTTTACACTTTATGAGGATGGCTCTTCTGACTGATGCGAAGTGATATCTTTTGTAGTATTGATTTCCAGTGCCCACCTGTTTGGTTGGCTAAAAAAGTGTATGCCCTTTTCTTGAATATATACAGAAAAAAACGCATACAGCCTTTTTGGCCAACTGCAATGTTGGCAATGTTCAGCCCCTTTTCTTGTGCTTAATGGCGAGTCCTTTCTACCTCCTCAAATCCCTTTCCTGCCATTCTCCCTTGCTTACCAATCCTTTTCTCTGACTTTCCTCAAGACATTTTTCAGTGATAGATATTTTCAACTCTGCAGTTTCGTGAATTTTACTGCCCCTGAGTTCCATTGTTCAACTTGTGTTTATGGGAACTGGCCACAAAGCAGTGGGATTTCCTCAAGCCCTATACTGTTTCCATGGGCAACCCTAGCCTTTGGTCAATTCGTCTTCCTGATTGGAAATTAGAGTGACATGTGCCTGTCTGAACACCTAGGACTTGTCTCTCATTGTTCCTCATCCTTCCGCTTCATCCTCTGGACAAATTCCAAACTGTATGCAACAGGATGTTGACAGTGCTGACATCTCCAAGTGGGGAGACTGTTAGTAAAGACGCTGGAGGGGTGAACCCGAGCACCAGGAGATGAGGAGATGAGATGCCTTTTCCAAACTCTTCCTGATCAGACGGTATACCATCCTCTGTGTGTGACAGACATGTTTTAGCAGTAGGAAGAGTCCCATTCATGTAAGGAGAACACCAGGGCTTTTTCAAAATCAGTGTCTCTCCGAAACCCAAACTGGGGAATTTTTTAAGCTACAGCTACACATATGTTCATTAAGGGCCTTGGGAAGTAGGCAGAGTCCAAACTTTAGATGATTGAAGTCTTCAGGGTCAGAAGCACTCACCACTGGCTTCCCTTAGGTTACACTTTAACTGTCATTGATAGATGATGTCAATAAAAATATCTATTCTTTTTCCGATTATTTCCCCTTATAGGTTATTGCAAAATATTGAGTGTAGTTCCCTGTGCTATACAGTGGTTCCTTGTTGATGATCTATTTTATACATAGCAGTGTGTATGTGTTAATTCCAAACTGTTAATTTATCCCTCCTCCCACCTTTCCCCTTTGGTAATAATAAATTATAAGATTTTATACTTCTCAGAAATGGGGGAGCTGAAAGAGAGGTATCATTTTCAATGGAAAAGCATTTAAAACAAGATTGAAGCTTTAACCAAGATTATTAGATGTACATCCTTGGAAAGAAATCACTTCATTTCTCTAATATTGACCTGACAAATAAGACAAACCTTTTCACTGAACTTGCTTATAATAAAGTGATGGAAATATCAAATGGAAGTGTTAGAAACATCTTATTTTACCCGAGCCTTATAAACTGTTCTATGTTAACTACAGTTTGGCTCACACATCTGTTCATTGAAGTTACAATAGTCTCAATTTCTGTTACTGATCCTCCAGAGTGGACCCCAACAAGTGTCCCCCTGCCCAGTGTCATTGGGGCCAACAGATCGAGACTGAGTTTGGTTCACAAGCAAAGGAAACTTTATATTTTGATCAGAGAATGGAGAGGTGAGAGCATGCACTACCCCGTGGGCTGTGGGCTGGGCTGCTGTGTAGAGATCCTGTCAGAGTCAGTGGGAGGGAGGGGGCGGAGCACTCAAGGGCCGGGTTGGCTGCAGCTCAGGCTCTATATCTTAGAGTCTGCACTGGGCCCCAGGAGCTGAGGTGTCGACCCAGCCATTCTGCACTAGGAAATCTGGTCTGAAGTGCCGGGTGTGGAACCTCTGCATGCGGGACCCTAGGAGCACGTGAAATTAGACAAAGCACAAAGGATAAAAAAGGTCAGACTTGACTTTATTGCCCAGATTCTATTTTTATCTCCCAGGGATTTTTAATGGGCTTTGCTGGGGACAAACCCCTCCTCTGCCTTTTGTCCCGTTCCTCATTCTTGGAGTGCTGAGGGTGCAGACCCTTCTTCTGTAACTGCTGAGTGCTGAGTTGGGAGCCCTCATACCAGGGGATGAGGGTCAGAACTTCTCCCCAGCAGCCTCCAGGTGACGTTGATTGGCCCCAGGACCCCTGCCTCCCTGCTCGTCCGCCTGAGCACCAGCATTGGAAGTGTTATAGATTCTAATGACCTTTAAGGGTTCAGGAAAGAGATGTGCAGAGACGCTGTGGGGGCCGGTTTCACCCCGCCCCACATTTGTTCGGCCACCTTAGGCTGACCGTTTCTGCCAGCCTAGATGCTCTGACCAGTAGTCTGCTCTTTCTTCAATTAGGCCCCTGAATTAACGTAAAAACAGCACCAGGTGTCAGAGCCCTGCCCGCTCAACTCCCAGACAGTCCAGGGTCAGTGGTGATCAAGGACCATGATGGCCACTGAGTCAACAGCCTTTTGAAGTAAACAGGAGTCCAGCCGGTCTTATTGGCCACCATCATCACGGTGTCTGTAGGCTTTTCTATGGTGACAGTGTGATATACGTTTCCCCCGCCAAGACTATTAGCTCCCCTCCGGGTGCAGTAAGTCCTGCAAGCAGTAGTCTACTCATTCGGGACACACTATTGTTGTTTTATGAGAGAAACTCCAGGTCAAGTGATGTTCACACGAGTCGTCATGGTGCCCTGTTGCCCCCGGTTATCTCTCTGAATGTTGGAGTTGGAGGGCCTCCTCACTCGAGGTCGGTGTGCCCACGGAGCGAACCCTGCAACTTCAGGGCATGGTTGGTGATTAGGATCACCACGTGGGGTCCTTTTCCCTTAGGAGGGAGGTGGCCTTTTGGGCTGCTGATTTCCAGGTTTTTAGATACCGCCAGTATCTTGGCCAGATGTGGCAGTGGGCCAAGCCCCTTGGTGACTCTATTTTATCCTACCTGGATGGCATTCTTGCGTTGTTCCATTTCAAGTGGTCCCAGTTTTTGCACTAATTCTCCAATGGCGACTCACCTTTCACCGGGAATGGAAAGGTCAAAGGGTTTAGCTCAATTAGGGAGTTCCAGGGCAAGGGTCTGAATTGACTGCTCTTTCCATTCTTGAAAGGCCACTTCTGGATTCTGTTCAAAAGAATCATCATCTTTTCCTTTCAGTGTTTCATATAGAGGCCCAGCTAGTAGACTGTAGTTAGGGATCCAGAAGCAGCAAACCCTGGCCTCCCCAGGAACCCCTAAGCTGTCTTCTAGTTTTAGAAAGGGGTAAGGCTGCAAATGGTTTCTTCCCTTTCCTGGGATGGGCTTCTCCGACCTTCTGTGAGAATGAAGCCCAGGCAGGTCACCGCAGTCTGTGATATTTGAGCTTTTTCTTGGACAACTTCTATCCTTTATTGGCTTGGTAGTTCAGAGGCCTCCTTAGTAGGGCTGGCGATCAGAATGTCGTCTGCATATTGAAGGAGGGTTTCCTTTTCTAGAGGTAGAACTTTTCGGTCTTTAGCTAAGCTTTCCCCAAAGATGGTGTGGGAATTTTTGAACCCTTGGGGCAAGACGGCCCGGAAGTATTGTTTTAGTTGTATGTTGAGTCCTGCCACTCACAAGCCAAAATTTCTTGTGACTCTGGGACTAATGGAATACAAAAGAAGGCATCATTGAAGACTAATACAGAATACCATGTCCTGGTGGTTGGTAGAATGACCAGCAGGGTGTAGGAAATGGAGCAACTGGAGGTATATCCTCGGTGGCTTCACTGACTGTCCTGACATCCTTTACCAGGTCCCCAGCAGCCCATGGGGCTCTCGTGGTCAGGCCAATCCCAGGATATGGAGCTCTCCTGGGCAGGTACCCCACCCCCAACCCAGCCCACAGGGCTCTCATGGTCAGGCCTCTCCCAGGATACAGAGCTACCCTTGCAGGTACCGTGGCAGGGCTGGGCACACAGGAACTGTGCACATAGCCCTCATTGAAGAGCACCCCCATCTCACCTGTCGCTCAGAGCTGACACAGAGCACCTCAGAGCAGGACTTGAACTAACAAACAGCAGCTCCGACAGGTCTGTGACCCTGGGCATCACTCTGTGTGGCCTCCCTCCACCTGGTCTTCCAGAGACTTCCACTGCACCCGGGGCACCAAGCCTCTGTCTCCAACCACCACCCACCCCTCCTCTCCCTGACACCTGGGTTCCTCTCATTAGGAGAGGGTTTTCTTGAAGTTGTCTCCCACTCATGGGCCAGATAAAATGATTAGAAAACAAGCCAAAGCTGCAGCCCCTTGTCTATCCTGACTCTCAGGAGCCCACACCTGTTCCTTGGACCTGGCCGGTTCAGCAAGTTCCATTTTCTGCAACTGTGAGCCCCTGAGGGGTGATGATTGGCTGACCTGGGCAGCCTTACCATGCCGGCCAGCCCTCCCCAGGTGTGCCTGGGTTGAGATCAATATAAATACCACTCCAGGCAGCAAGAGCCCCTGCAGCTGTGCCTGACGCCATTTTCTCTGCCCTGTCAGCAGTCTCGGGGCTGGGCTGGTGGGAGGGAGTGAGAGGCCACGGCTTTGTGGGTGGCCCAGTGTGAGTGGGGCTCTGCTGGACTTTCTGCAGCAGTTGCCAGGCTGCCACCTGCTAAAGAAGAGGATGTGTCACCCATACCTGCTGCTGGAATTTCTCCCTGGGCAGAGGTGAGGAAGGAAAAAAGCAGTGGGGGCAGGGACAGGACGGGTATCTCAGGCAGGGAAATGGAAATCTTCCAGAAGAGCACCCAGGGACAGGACCATCCTGGCTGGCCTGCAGGCACCAAGTCAGCTGGCATGCTGTCACTCGTGTGGCTCCATGGCCCTTCCTCTAGGCTTTCAAGTCCTTGTATATATTCAGGTGTTTTACCTGGGAAGGGTGGGAACAGTTCAACAGCAACTGGCCTGGGGCTCAGCTCACGTTCACTCACAGATGCCTCGGCACAGTGCCCCAGCTTTGCAATGAGTACGCTTGTGTGGGGGCTGCTGGCTGAATGGGAGACGATTCCCCACCACTGACCAACTTCAGAATTGTTTACAACTGGAGCAAGTGCCCTGATACGGTTTTCCTCTGAGTAACTGGTGGGTTCTGTTTTTTTTTTTTTCTCTTTTTCGTTTTTGGTTCAAGGTAGATTTTATTCCTCTTTTTTGTATTTACAGATATAAGCATGGAAATAATTTATTCATATAAATACATGTATGTGAAGGGAATAATTGTTTTTTCTGTTTTATTTTTTAAATTTTATTTCTTTTTAATTTTGAATTTTATTTTATATTTTTATACAGCAGGTTCTTATTGGTTATCTATTTTATACATATAAATGTTTACATGCCAATCCCAATCTCTCAGCTCCTCCCACCACCACCCCCCCAAGAGCTTTCCCCCCTTGTTGTCCATACGATTGTTGTCTACATCTGTTGCTCTATTTATGCCTTGCAAAACGGTTAATCTGTACAGTTTTTCTAGGTTCCACATATATGCATGAATATACAAGATTTGTTTTTCTCTTTCTGACTTACTTCACTCTGTATGACAGTCTCTAGATCCATCGACGTCTCTACAAATGACCCAATTTCATTCCTTTCATGGCTTAGTAATATTCCATTTTATATATGTACCACATCTTTATGCATTCGTCTGTCTGTGGGCATTTAGGTTGCTTCCATTACCTCGATATTGTAAATAGTGATGCAATGAACATTGCGGTGAATGTCTCTTTTTGATTTATGGTTTTGTCTGTGTATATGTCCAGTACTGGGATTGCTGTATCATATGGTAATTCTATTATTAGTTTCTTAAGACTCCATATTGTTCTCCATAGTGACTGTATCAATTTATATTCCCAACAATAGTGGAAGAGGCTTCCTTTTCCCCACACCCTTTCCAGCAATTGTTGTTTGTAGATTTTCAGATGATGCCCATTCTAACAGGTGTGAGGTGATACCTCATTGTTGAGTCCATTTCGTTGAGCAAGGGGTAGGTCTTGTCTATTACATATTTGGCTTATGGAACGGTATCTGTGCTAATTTCAAACTCTGGTTTTATGCAGCACCCCAACTCACCTTTCCCCTTAAGCAAGCATAAGTTGGTTTTCTAAACTTGAGACCCTGTTCTGTTTTGTAATTCAGTTCATGTGTAGCCAAGTTTACATTCCATGTATTAGTGATACCTTATGATGTTTCCTTATCTGTGTGACTTATTTCACTTAGAATCATCGTGCCTCAATCCACTCATTATGCGGGTACAGGCCTGGTGACACAGATTTCATTGCTGAGTGGTATTCTGTTGTACGTTAAGTACCGCAACTTCTTTATCAATTATTTGCTCTCTGGGATACTTAACTTGTACCATAGAAGAGGTTCCTGTAAACAGAGCCGTCCCAAATTTTGGGGTGGCTGTGTCTTTTTGATTTTAATTTCCCTAAGCTATAGGACCATAAGTGGAAATGCCCTAGACTCTGTTGCTTTGTTTTTCAGATGTATCAGGAAACACCATACACTTCTCCAGAGTGGCTGTTGGCAATTTACATCCCGCCCATCAGCATAACAAGGTTCCTTTATCCCCATGGCCTGTCTTGCCTTTCTGCATTTTCCACTTTTTTCAGATGGCTCTTTAAACTGGGGGGAAGTGACACTTCATAGTAGTTCGGATTTCCATTGCAAGCTTGCTTGGTTTGCCAAAAAGGGCGTATGCGTTTTTTCCTGAATATATTCAGGAAAAAACGCATACGCCCTTTTTGGCCAAGTGCATCATTGTGGACGTTCTGCCTCTTTTCCTATGCTATACAGGCAATTCCAGTCTACCTCCTGAAATCGGTTTCCTGCAATTCTGCCCCGCTTTCAAGTCCTCTTGGCAGCCTTACTTCAATATACTTTTGGACGATAGCTGTCATTTATAACTCTGCAGGTTTTTGAATTACAGTGCCCCTAAGCTCCTTTCTTCAACTCGCTTTCTTGTGAGCTGGCCGCAACACCGCAGGATTGCTTCAGGCCCTAGTGTGGTTCCGGCATGGCACGCTGAGCCTTTGGTTAATTCCTCTTCCTGGTGGGAAATGAGAGTTAAATTTGCCCGTCCAGGCACCTCCAGCTAGTCTCTCATTGGTTCTCCCTATTCCTGTTCATTTTCCGCAGAAATGGCAAACTGGGCCAAACAGGAGGTTAAAGGCACTGACTCTCCAAGTGGGGAGAGTGTTAGTAAAGCGTCTGGAATGTTGCACCCGAGTACCAGGGGACGAAACCTGAGACACATTTGAACACGTTTCCCGATCACACGGTGGATCATACTCTGGGTTCCACATGCATGTTTTAGCTGAAGGAAGAATCCCTTAAACCTGGAGAGTTGAGACCCTTGGCATGGGTACCATGCAATATGACTTCAAAGGGTCTGCATTGGCTCACCGAACCTCACCAATCCTATCACTGCTGCGCTAATGCACTGTACACACGCTTGATTCTCTTTCAGAGATATATAAATCCATAGGTTTTAAGATTCTTACTAGTCAGGTATATTCTTAGGCGTTTAATATGGGGTGTAGAGTCCACTTCGTTGAGCAAGGAGTAGCTCTTGTCTATTACATATTTGGCTTATGGAACAGTATCTGTGCTAATTTCAATCTCTGGTTTTATGCAGCACCCCAACTCACCTTTCCCCTTAAGCAAGCATAAGTTGGTATTCTACATTTGAGACCGTGTTCTGTTTTGTAATTCAGTTTCTGTGTAGCCAAGTTTACATTCCGTGTAGTAGTGATATCTTATGATGTTTCTTTTTCTGTGTGACTTATCTCACTTAGAATCATCGTACCTGAATCCACTCATTATGCTGCTACGGGCCTGATGATATAGATTTCATTGCTGAGTGATATTGCATTGTACGTAAGTACCACAAATTCTTTATCCATTTTTCACCTTCTGTGATATTGAATTTGTACTGTAAATGAGGTTCTTGTAAACAGAGCCGTCCCAAACTTTGGGGTGGCTGTGTCTTTTTGATTTTAATTTCCCTAAGCTATAGGACCATAAGTGGAAGTGCCCTAGGCTCTGTTGCTTTGTTTTTTAGATGTTTCAGGAAACACCATACACTTCTCCAGAGTGGCTGTTGGCAATTTACATCCCGCCCATCAGCATAACAAGGCTCCCAGTTCTCCATGGCCTGTCCTGCCTTTCTGGATTTTACACATTTTTCAGATGGCCCTTTTGACCCGGGGGCAGTGAGACTTCATTGTAGTGCAGATTTCCTTTGCAAGCTTGCTTGGTTGGCCAAAAAGGGCGTATGCGTTTTTTCCTGAATATATTCAGGAAAAAACGCATACTCACTTTTTGGCCAAGTGCATCATTGTGGACGTTCTGCCTCTTTTCCTATGCTTTACATGCAATTCCAGTCTACCTCCTGAAATCGGTTTCCTGCAATTCTGCCCCGCTTTCAAGTCCTCTTGGCAGCCTTACTTCAATATATTTTTGGATGATAGCTGTCATTTATAACTCTGCAGGTTTGTGAATTACAGTGCCTCTGAGCTCCTTTCTTCAACTCGCTTTCTTGTGAGCTGGCCGCAACACCGCAGGATTGCTTCAGGCCCTAGTGTCGTTCCGGCATGGCACGCTGAGCCTTTGGTTAATTCCTCTTCCTGGTGGGAAATGAGAGTTAAATTTGCCCGTACAGGCACCTCCAGCTAGTCTCTCACTGGTTCTCCCTATTCCTGATCATCTTCCGCAAAAATTGCAAACTGGGCCAAACAGGTGGTTAAAGGCACTGACTCTCCAAGTGGGGAGAGTGTTAGTAAAGTGTCTGGAATGTTGCACCCGAGTACCAGGGGACGAAACCTGAGACACATTTGAACACGTATCCCGATCACACGGTGGATCATACTCTGGGTTCCACATGCATGTTTTAGCTGAAGGAAGAATCCCTTAAACCTGGAGAGTTGAGACCCATGGAATGGGTACCATGCAATATGACTTCAAAGGTTCTGCATTGGCTCACCGAACCTCACCAATCCTATCACTGCTGCACTTATGCCACTGTACACATGCTTGATTCTCTTTTGGAGACATATTAATCCATAGGTTTTAAGATTCTTACTAGTCAGGTATATTCTTAGACGTTTAATATGGGTTGTTGAGTCCTCTTCGTTGAGCAAGGAGTAGCTCTTGTCTATTACATATTTGGCTTATGGAACGGTATCTGTGCTAATTTCAATCTCTGGTTTTATGCAGCACCCCAACTCACCTTTCCCCTTAAGCAAGCATAAGTTGGTTTTCTACATTTGAGACCTTGTTCTGTTTTGTAATTCAGTTCCTGTGTAGCCAAGTTTACATTCCGTGTAGTAGTGATATCTTATGATGTTTCTTTTTCTGTGTGACTTATCTCACTTAGAATCATCGTACCTGAATCCACTCATTATGCTGCTATGGGCCTGATGACATAGATTTCATTGCTGAGTGATATTGCATTGTACGTAAGTACCACAACTTCTTTATCCATTTTTCGCTTTCTGTGATATTGAACTTGTACCGTAAACGAGGTTCTTGTAAACAGAGCCGTCCCAAACTTTGGGGTGGCTGTGTCTTTTTGATTTTAATTTCCCTAAGCTATAGGACCATAAGTGGAAGTGCCCTAGGCTCTGTTGCTTTGTTTTTTAGATGTTTCAGGAAACACCATACACTTCTCCAGAGTGGCTGTTGGCAATTTACATCCCGCCCATCAGCATAACAAGGCTCCCAGTTCTCCACGGCATGTCCTGCCTTTCTGGATTTTATACTTTTTTCAGATGGCCCTTTTGACCGGGGGGCAGTGAGACTTCATTGTAGTGCAGATTTCCTTTGCAAGCTTGCTTGGTTGGCCAAAATGGGCGTATGCGTTTTTTCCTGAATATATTCAAGAAAAAACGCATACGCCCTTTTTGGCCAAGTGCATCATTGTGGACGTTCTGCCTCTTTTCCTATGCTTTACATGCAATTCCAGTCTACCTCCTGAAATCGGATTCCTGCAATTCTGCCCCGCTTTCAAGTCCTCTTGGCAGCCTTACTTCAATATATTTTTGGACGATAGCTGTCATTTATAACTCTGCAGGTTTGTGAATTACAGTGCCCCTGAGCTCCTTTCTTCAACTCGCTTTCTTGTGAGCTGGCCACAACACCGCAGGATTGCTTCAGGCCCTAGTGTCGTTCCAGCATGGCACGCTGAGCCTTTGGTTAATTCCTCTTCCTGGTGGGAAATGAGAGTTAAATTTGCCCGTCCAGACACCTCCAGCTAGTCTCTCATTGGTTCTCCCTATTCCTGTTCATCTTCCGCAGAAATGGCAAACTGGGCCAAACAGGAGGTTAAAGGCACTGACTCTCCAAGTGGGGAGAGTGTTAGTAAAGCGTCTGGAATGTTGCACCCGAGTACCAGGGGACGAAACCTGAGACACATTTCAACACGTTTCCCGATCACACGGTGGATCATACTCTGGGTTCCACATGCATGTTTTAGCTGAAGGAAGAATCCCTTAAACCTGGAGAGTTGAGACCCATGGAATGGGTACCATGCAATATGACTTCAAAGGGTCTCCATTTGCTCACCGAACCTCACCAATCCTATCACTGCTGCGCTACTGCACTGTACACACGCTTGATTCTCTTTCGGAAACATATAAATCCATAGGTGTTAAGATACTTACTAGTCAGGTATATTCTTAGGCGTTTAATATGGGGTGTAGAGTCCACTTCGTTGAGCAAGGAGTAGCTCTTGTCTATTACATATTTGGCTTATGGAACAGTATCTGTGCTAATTTCAATCTCTGGTTTTATGCAGCACCCCAACTCACCTTTCCCCTTAAGCAAGCATAAGTTGGTTTTCTACATTTGAGACCCTGTTCTGTTTTGTATTTCAGTTCCTGGGTAGCCAAGTTTACATTCCGTGTAGTAGTGATATCTTATGATGTTTCTTTTTCTGTGTGACTTATTTCACTTAGAATCATCGTACCTGAATCCACTCATTATGCTGCTACGGGCCTGATGATATACATTTCATTGCTGAGTGATATTGCATTGTACGTAAGTACCACAAATTCTTTATCCATTTTTCGCTTTCTGTGATATTGAACTTGTACCGTAAACGAGGTTCTTGTAAACAGAGCCGTCCCAAACTTTGGGGTGGCTGTGTCTGACTGATTTTAATTTCCCTAAGCTATAGGACCATAAGTGGAAGTGCCCTAGGCTCTGTTGCTTTGTTTTTTAGATGTTTCAGGAAACACCATACACTTCTCCAGAGTGGCTCTTGGCAATTTGCATCCCGCCCATCAGCATAACAAGGCTCCCAGTTCTCCATGGCCTGTCCTGCCTTTCTGGATTTTATACATTTTTCAGATGGCCCTTTTGACTGGGGAGCAGTGAGACTTCATTGTAGTGCAGATTTCCTTTGCAAGCTTGCTTGGTTGGCCAAAAATGGCATATGCCTTTTTTCCTGAATATAATCAGGAAAAAACGCATACGCCCTTTTTGGCCAAGTGCATCATTGTGGACGTTCTGCCTCTTTTCCTATGCTTTACATGCAATTCCAGTCTACCTCCTGAAACCAGTTTCCTGCAATTCTGCCCCGCTTTCAAGTCCTCTTGGCAGCCTTACTTCAATATATTTTTGGACGATAGCTGTCATTTTTAACTCTGCAGTTTTGTGAATTATAGTGCCCCTGAGCTACTTTCTTCAACTCGCTTTCTTGTGAGCTGGCCACAACACCGCAGCCTTGCTTCAGGCCCTAGTGTGGTTCCGGCATGGCACGCTGAGCCTTTGGTTAATTCCTCTTCCTGGTGGGAAATGAGAGTTAAATTTGCCCGTCCAGACACCTCCAGCTAGTCTCTCATTGGTTCTCCCTATTCCTGTTCATTTTCCGCAGAAATGGCAAACTGGGCCAAACAGGAGTTTAAAGGCACTGACTCTCCAAGTGGAGAGAGTTTTAGTAAAGCGACTGGAATGTTGCACCCGAGTACCAGGGGACGAAAACTGAGACACATTTGAACACGTTTCCCGATCACACGGTGGATCATACTCTGGGTTCCACATGCATGTTGTAGCTGAAGGAAGAATCCCTTAAACCTGGAGAGTTGAGACCCATGGAATGAGTATCATGCAATATGACTTCAAAGGGTCTGCATTTGCTCACCGAACCTCACCAATCCTATCACTGCTGCGTTTATGCCGCTGTACACACGCTTGATTCTCTTTTGGAGACATATAATTCCATAGGATTTAAGATTCTTACTAGTCAGGTATATTCTTAGGCGTTTAATATGGGATGTAGAGTCCACTTCGTTGAGCAAGGAGTAGCTCTTGTCTATTACATATTTGGCTTATGGAACGGTATCTGTGCTAATTTCAATCTCTGGTTTTATGCAGTACCGCAACTCACCTTTCCCCTTAAGCAAGCATAAGTTGGTTTTCTACATTTGAGACCCTGTTCTGTTTTGTAATTCATTTCCTGGGTAGCCAAGTTTACATTCCATGTAGTAGTGATATCTTATGATGTTTCTTTTTCTGTGTGACTTATTTCACTTAGAATCATCGTACCTGAATCCACTCATTATGCTGCTATGGGCCTGATGATATACATTTCATTGCTGAGTGATATTGCATTGTACGTAAGTACCACAACTTCTTTATCCATTTTTCACTTTCTGTGATATTGAACTTGTACCGTAAACGAGGTTCTTGTAAACAGAGCCGTCCCAAACTTTGGGGTGGCTGTGTCTTACTGATTTTAATTTCCCTAAGCTATAGGACCATAAGTGGAAGTGCCATAGGCTCTGTTCCTTTGTTTTTTAGATGTTTCAGGAAACACCATACACTTCTCCAGAGTGGCTGTTGGCAATTTACATCCCGCCCATCAGCATAACAAGGCTCCCAGTTCTCCATGGCCTGTCCTGCCTTTCTGGGTTTTACACTTTTTTCAGATGTCCCTTTTGACCAGGGGGCAGTGAGACTTCATTGTAGTGCAGATTTCCTTTGCAAGCTTGCTTGGTTGGCCAAAAAGGGCGTATGGGTTTTTCCCTGAATATATTCAGGGAAAATCGCATACGCCCTTTTTGGCCAAGTGCATCATTGTGGACGTTCTGCCTCTTTCCCTATGCTTTACATGCAATTCCAGTCTACCTCCTGAAATCGGTTTCCTGCAATTCTGCCCCGCTTTCAAGTCCTCTTGGCAGCCTTACTTCAATATATTTTTGGACGATAGCTGTCATTTATAACTCTGCAGGTTTGTGAATTACAGTGCCTCTGAGCTCCTTTCTTCAACTCGCTTTCTTGTGAGCTGGCCGCAACACCGCAGCATTGCTTCAGTCCCTAGTGTGGTTCCGGCATGGCACGCTGAGCCTTTGGTTAATTCCTCTTCCTGGTGGGAAATGAGAGTTAAATTTGCCCGTACAGGCACCTCCAGCTAGTCTCTCATTGGTTCTCCCTATTCCTGTTCATTTTCTGCAGAAATGGCAAAATGGGCCATACAGGAGGTTAAAGGCACTGACTCTCCAAGTGGGGAGAGTGTTAGTAAAGCTACTGGAATGTTGCACCCGAGTACCAGGGGACGAAACCTGAGACACATTTGAACACATTTCCCGATCACACGGTGGATCATACTCTGGGTTCCACATGCAGGTTTTAGCTGAAGGAAGAATCCCTTAAACCTGGAGAGTTGAGACCCATGGAATGGGTACCATGCAATATGACTTCAAAGGGTCTGCATTGGCTCACAGAACCTCACCAATCCTATCACTGCTACGTTTATGCCGCTGTACACATGCTTGATTCTCTTTCGGAGACATAGAAATCCATAGGTTTTAAGATTCTTACTAGTCAGGTATATTCTTAGGCGTTTAATATGGGGTGTAGAGTCCACTTCGTTCAGCAAGGAGTAGCTCTTGTCTATTACATATTTGGCTTATGGAACGGTATCTGTGCTAATTTCAATCTCTGGTTTTATGCAGCACCCCAACTCACCTTTCCCCTTAAGCAAGCATAAGTTGGTTTTCTACATTTGACACCCTGTTCTGTTTTGTAATTCAGTTCCTTTGTAGCTAAGTTTACATTCCGTGTAGTAGTGATATCTTATGATGTTTCTTTTTCTGTGTGATTTTTTTCACTTAGAATCATGGTACCTGAATCTACTCATTATGGTGCTACGGGCCTAATGACATAGATTTCATTGCTGAGTGATATTGCATTGTACATAAGTACCACAACTTCTTTATCCATTTTTCGCTTTCTGCAATATTGAACTTGTACCATAAACGAGGTTCTTGTAAACAGAGCCGTCCCAAACTTTGGGGTGGCTGTGTCTTTTTGATTTTAATTTCCCTAAGCTATAGGACCATAAGTGGAAGTGCCCTAGGCTCTGTTGCTTTGTTTTTTAGATGTTTCAGGAAACACCATACACTTCTCCAGAGTGGCTGTTGGCAATTTACATCCCGCCCATCAGCATAACAAGGCTCCCAGTTCTCCATGGCCTGTCCTGCCTTTCTGGATTTTACACTTTTTTCAGATGCTCCTTTTGACAGGGAGGAAGTGAGACTTCATTGTAGTGCAGATTTCCTTTGCAAGCTTGCTTGGTTGGCCAAAGAGGGCGTATGCGTTTTTTCCTGAATATATTCAGGAAAAAACGCATACGCCCTTTTTGGCCAAGTGCATCATTGTCGACGTTCTGAGTGTTTTCATATGTTTTCAATGCAATTCCAGTCTACCTCCTGAAATCGGATTCCTGCAATTCTGCCCCGCTTTCGAGTCCTCTTGGCAGCCTTACTTCAATATATTTTTGGACGATAGCTGTCATTTATAACTCTGCAGGTTTGTGAATTACAGTGCCTCTGAGCTCCTTTCTTCAACTCGCTTTCTTGTGAGCTGGCTACAACACCGTAGCATTGCTTCAGGCCCTAGTGTGGTTCTGGCATGGCACACTGAGCCTTTGGTTAATTCCTCTTCCTGGTGGGAAATGAGAGTTAAATTTGCCCTTCCAGACACCTCCAGCTAGTCTCTCATTGGTTCTCCCTATTCCTGTTCATTTTCCGCAGAAATGGCAAACTGGGCCAAACAGGAGGTTAAAGGCACTGACTCTCCAAGTGGGGAGAGGGTTAGTAAAGCGTCTGGAATGTTGCACCCAAGTACCAGGGGACCAAACCTGAGACACATTTGAACACGTTTCCCGATCACATGGTGGATCATACTCTGGGTTCCACATGCATCTTTTAGCTGAAGGAAGAATCCCTTAAACCTGGAGAGTTGAGACCCATGGAATGGGTACCATGCAATATGACTTCAAAGGTTCTGCATTGGCTCACCGAACCTCACCAATCCTATCACTGCTGCGCTTTTGCCAATGTACACACGCTTGATTCTCTTTCGGAGACATATAAATCCATAGATTTTAAGATTCTTACTAGTCAGGTATATTCTTAGACGTTTAATATGGGGTGTTGAGTCCTCTTCGTTGAGCAAAGACTAGCTCTTGTCTATTACATATTTGGCTTATGGAACGGTATCTGTGCTAATTTCAATCTCTGGTTTTATGCAGCACCCCAACTCACCTTTCCCCTTAAGCAAGCATAAGTTGGTTTTCTACATTTGAGACCCTGTTTTGTTTTGTAATTCAGTTCCTGTGTAGCCAAGTTTACATTCCGTATAGTAGTGATATCTTATGATGTTTCTTTTTCTGTGTGACTTATTTCACTTAGAATCATCGTACCTGAATCCACTCATTATGCTGCTACGGGCCTGATGATATACATTTCATTGCTGAGTGATATTGCATTGTACGTAAGTACCACAAATTCTTTATCCATTTTTCGCTTTCTGTGATATTGAACTTGTACCGTAAACGAGGTTCTTGTAAACAGAGCCGTCCCAAACTTTGGGGTGGCTGTGTCTTTTTGATTTTAATTTCCCTAAGCTATAGGACCATAAGTGGAAGTGCCCTAGGCTCTGTTGCTTTGTTTTGTAGATGTTTCAGGAAACACCATACACTTCTCCAGAGTGGCTGTTGGCAATTTGCATCCCGCCCATCAGCATAACAAGGCTCCCAGTTCTCCATGGCCTGTCCTGCCTTTCTGGATGTTATACTTTTTTCAGATGGCCCTTTTGACCGGGGGGCAGTGAGACTTCATTGTAGTGCAGATTTCCTTTGCAAGCTTGCTTGGTTGGCCAAAAAGGGCGTATGCGTTTTTTCCTGAATATATTCAGGAAAAAACGCATACGCCCTTTTTGGCCAAGTGCATCATTGTGGACGTTCTGCCTCTTTTCCTATGCTTTACATGCAATTCCTGTCTACCTCGTGAAATCGGTTTTCTGCAATTTTGCCCCGCTTTCAAGTCCTCTTGGCAGCCTTACTTCAATATATTTTTGGACGATAGCTGTCATTTATAACTCTGCAGGTTTGTGAATTACAGAGCCTCTGAGCTCCTTTCTTCAACTTGCTTTCTTGTGAGCTGGCTGCAAGACCGCAGCATTGCTTCAGGCCCTAGTGTGGTTCTGGCATGGCACGCTGAGCCTTTGGTTAATTCCTCTTCCTGGTGGGAAATGAGAGTTAAATTTGTCCGTCCAGACACCTCCAGCTAGTCTCTCATTGGTTCTCCCTATTCCTGTTCATTTTCCGCAGAAATTGCAAACTGGGTCAAACAGGAGGTTAAAGGCACTGACTCTCCAAGTGGGGAGAGTGTTAGTAAAGCGTCTGGAATGTTGCACCCGAGTACCAGGGGACGAAACCTGAGACACATTTGAACACTTTTCCCAATCACACGGTGGATCATACTCTGGGTTCCACATGCATGTTTTAGCTGAAGGAAGAATCCCTTAAACCTGGAGAGGTGAGACCCATGGAATGGGTACCATGCAATATGACTTCAAAGGTTCTGCATTGGCTCACCGAACCTCACCAATCCTATCACTGCTGTGCTTTTGCCACTGTACACACGCTTGATTCTCTTTCGGAGACATATAAATCCATAGATTTTAAGATTCTTACTAGTCAGGTATATTCTTAGACGTTTAATATGGGGTGTTGAGTCCTCTTCGTTTAGCAAAGACTAGCTCTTGTCTATTACATATTTGGCTTATGGAACGGTATCTGTGCTAATTTCAATCTCTGGTTTTATGCAGTACCCCAACTCACCTTTCCCCTTAAGCAAGCATAAGTTGGTTTTCTACATTTGAGACCCTGTTCTGTTTTGTAATTCAGTTTCTGTGTAGGCAAGTTTACATTCCTTGTAGTAGTGATATCTTATGATGTTTCTTTTTCTGTGTGACTTATTTCACTTAGAATCATCGTACCTGAATCCACTCATTATGCTGCTACGGGCCTGATGATATAGATTTCATTGCTGAGTGATATTGCATTGTACGTAAGTACCACAAATTCTTTATCCATTTTTCACTTTCTGTGTTATTGAACTTGTACCGTAAACGAGGATCTTGTAAACAGAGCCGTCCCAAACTTTGGGGTGGCTGTGTCTTTTTGATTTTAATTTCCCTAAGCTATACCACCATAAGTGGAAGTGCCCTAGGCTCTGTTGCTTTGTTTTGTAGATGTTTCAGGAAACACCATACACTTCTCCAGAGTGGCTGTTGGCAATTTACATCCCGCCCATCAGCATAACAAGGCTCCCAGTTCTCCATGGCCTGTCCTGCCTTTCTGGATTTTATACGTTCTTCAGATGGCCCTTTTAACCGGGGGGCAGTGAGACTTCATTGTACTGCAGATTTCCTTTGCAAGCTTGCTTGGTTGGCCCAAAAGGGCGTATGCGTTTTTTCCTGAATATATTCAGGAAAAAACGCATACGCCCTTTTTGGCCAAGTGCATCATTGTGGACGTTCTGCCTCTTTTCCTATGCTTTACATGCAATTCCAGTCTACCTCCTGAAATCGGTTTTCTGCAATTCTGCCCCGCTTTCAAGTCCTCTTGGCAGCCTTACTTCAATATATTTTTGGACGATAGCTGTCATTTATAACTCTGCAGGTTTGTGAATTACAGAGCCTCTGAGCTCCTTTCTTCAAGTTGCTTTCTTGTGAGCTGGCTGCAAGACCGCAGCATTGCTTCAGGCCCTAGTGTGGTTCCGGCATGGCACGCTGAGCCTTTGGTTAATTCCTCTTCCTGGTGGGAAATGAGAGTTAAATTTGCCAGTACAGGCACCTCCAGCTAGTCTCTCATTGGTTCTCCCTATTCCTGTTCATTTTCCGCAGAAATGGCAAACTGGGCCATACAGGAGGTTAAAGGCACTGACTCTCCAAGTGGGGAGAGTGTTAGTAAAGCTACTGGAATGTTGCACCCGAGTACCAGGGGACGAAACCTGAGACACATTTGAACACGTTTCCCGATCACATGGTGGATCATACTCTGGGTTCCACATGCATGTTTTAGCTGAAGGAAGAATCCCTTAAACCTGGAGAGTTGAGACCCATGGAATGGGTACCATGCAATATGTCTTCAAAGGGTCTGCATTGGCTCACAGAACCTCACCAATCCTATCACTGCTACGTTTATGCCGCTGTACACACGCCTTATTCTCTTTCGGAGACATAGAAATCCATAGGTTTTAAGATTCTTACTAGTCAGGTATATTCATAGGCGTTTAATATGGGGTGTAGAGTCCACTTCGTTGAGCAAGGAGTAGCTCTTGTCTATTACATATTTGGCTTATGGAACGGTATCTGTGCTAATTTCAATCTCTGGTTTTATGCAGAACCCCAACTCACCTTTCCCCTTAAGCAAGCATAAGTTGGTTTTCTACATTTGAGACCCTGTTCTGTTTTGTAATTCAGTTCCTTTGTAGCTAAGTTTACATTCCGTGTAGTAGTGATATCTTATGATGTTTCTTTTTCTGTGTGATTTTTTTCACTTAGAATCATGGTACCTGAAGCTACTCATTATGCTGCTACGGGCCTGATGACATAGATTTCATTGCTGAGTGATATTGCATTGTACATAAGTACCACAACTTCTTTATCCATTTTTCGCTTTCTGCAATATTGAACTTGTACCATAAACGAGGTTCTTGTAAACAGAGCCGTCCCAAACTTTGGGGTGGCTGTGTCTTTTTGATTTTAATTTCCCTAAGCTATAGGACCATAAGTGGAAGTGCCCTAGGCTCTGTTGCTTTGTTTTTTAGATGTTTCAGGAAACACCATACACTTCTCCAGAGTGGCTGTTGGCAATTTACATCCCGCCCATCAGCATAACAAGGCTCCCAGTTCTCCATGGCCTGTCCTGCCTTTCTGGATTTTACACTTTTTTCAGATGCTCCTTTTGACAGGGAGGAAGTGAGACTTCATTGTAGTGCAGATTTCCTTTGCAAGCTTGCTTGGTTGGCCAAAAAGGGTGTATGCGTTTTTTCCTGAATATATTCAGGAAAAAACGCATACGCCCTTTTTGGCCAAGTGCATCATTGTCGACGTTCTGAGTGTTTTCATATGTTTTCAATGCAATTCCAGTCTACCTCCTGAAATCGGTTTCCTGCAATTCTGCCTTGCTGTCAGTGCCTCTTCATAGCCTTACCTCAATATACTTTTTGAAAATTGTTGACCTTTTTAACTCTGCAGGTTTTTGAATTGCCGTGGCCCTTAGCTGCATTTTTCAGCTCTTATTTTTGTGATCTTGCCTCATATCCACAGGATTTCTTCAGGCCCTATTCTTCTTCTGGGTCGCCTTGCTCTGCCTTTGGTTAATTCTTCTTCCTGATGTGAATTAGAGTGACATGTTCCCATTGAAACCGCTACAGCTATTTTCTCACTGGTTCCCCCTATTCCCATTCATCCTCCGCACTAACTGCAGACTGTGCGATACCGGAACGTAAAGGCATTGACTCTCCATGTGGAGATGTTGTTAGTAAAGTGGCTGGAATGTTGATCCGGAGCCCCAGGAGAGGAAAATGAGGTGCGTTTTAGAAACCTTTCCCGATCATATGGTATACCATCCGCTGGATTTCCCATGCATGGTTTAGCTGTAGGAAGATTCCCTTCAACCTGGAGTGTTGGGACCCTTGGAATGAGTAGCATGAAGTATTGCATTAAACTTTCGGCAGTTGCTCACCAAAGCTCACCAATCCTCTCAGCCCCAAGTGTCCAGCCTTATGTCTTATCCAGCTGTGGGTTTATATGTGGTCATTCCAGGTTGCATCACAGCCCCTGAGCGAATTTTGTAAGAATTTTTCTCTCTTTCATTGTTTCTGCGTTTTGGTTTTAAAATTTATTTCTATAATGGGGTTTAGCTCATTTTCACTGCTGTGTTTGGCCGCTCTGCACACACTTGATTCCCTTATGGAGATATATCAATACATGGGTTTTAAGATTCTTATTACTCAGATATATTTCTCTGCGGTGTATAGGGTGTGTTGAGGCCAGTTCATTGAGCAAGGTGTAGATCTTGTCTAATACCTATTTGGTTTATTGAACGGTATCTGTGCTAATTTCAAACTCTGGTTTTATGCATCACCCCACCTCTCCTTTCCCCTTAAGCTGACATAAGTGTGTTTTCTAAATGTGAGACACTGTTCTGTTTTGTAATTCATTTTTTGTGCAGCCATATTTATCCTCCCTCTATAAGTGATATCTTATGATATGTTTCTTTTTCTGTTTGACTTATTTCAAGTAGTATTATCGGACCTAAATCCACTCTTTATCCTTCTACTAGCCTTATTACATTGATTTCATGGTGAAGAGATATTCCATTGTACATAAGTACCACATTTTCTTTATCCATTGTTCTCTTTCCTGGGATATTTAAGGTGTACTGAAGTTGAGGTTCTTGTAAACAGAGTAGCCCTAAACTGTGGTGTGCTTGTGTCTTGTTGATTTTTAGACTTCCCTAGATATACTTCCGTGATTGGAAGTGCCCTATGCTCTGTAGCTCTGTTTTTTAGATGATTTAGGAACCACCATACACTTCTCCAGAGTGGCTCTCGGCAGTTCACACACTGTCCATCAGCGTATAAAGGCTCCCTGTTCTCCATGGCCTGTCCTGCATTTCTGGTTTTTACAATTTTTTCGGATGGCCCTTTTGACCGGTGGGAAATGAGACTTCTTTGTTGTGCACATTTGCATTGCTTGCTTGCTTGGTTGCCCATAAAGTGCGTATGCGTTTTTTCCTGGATATATTCAGGAAAAAACGCATACTCCCTTTTGGGCCAACTGCATCATTGTCGAAATTCTGCCGCTTTTCATGTGCTTTAAAGACGAGTCCAATCTATCTCTTGAAATCTGTTTCTTGCAATTCTGTCTTGCATTCAGATCCTCTTCTTTGCCTTACCTCAACATATTTTGGGACGTTAGTTTTCATTTATAACTCTGCAGGTTTGTGAATTGCAGTGACCCTGAGCTCCATTTTTTAAGTTGCTCTTTTGTGAGCTGGCCTCAAAGCCGCAGGATTGCTTCAGGCCCTATTTTGGCTCCGGCGAGGTGGGCTGAGCCTTTTTTTAATTCTTATTCTTAATGGGAAATTAGAGTGACATGTGCCCGTCCAAACCCCTACAACTATTCTCTCATTGGTTCCCCCTCTTCCCGTTCATCCTCCTCACAATTTGCAAAATGTGTGAAACAGAAGTTTAAATGTGCTGATTCTCTAAGTGGGGAGATTCTAAGTAACGTGGCTGGAATGATGAACAGGAGCACCAGGAGAGGATAAATGAGGTGCATTTTAGACACATCTCCCGATCACATGGTGTACAGTCCTCTGGGTTTTCCATGCATGTTTTCGCTGTAGGAAGATCCCTTGAACCTGCAGATTTGGGACCCATTGAATGGGTACCAGGTAGTATTACTTTAAAGGGTGTGCATTTCCTCACCCAACCTCATATTTCTCTTAGCGTAAACAGTTTCCAGCCTTATGTCTCATCCTGCTGTGGGTCTAGATGTGTTCAATCCATGTTGCATCACCGTCCCTGAGGAAAAGTTGTAAGAGGTTTTCTCTGTCTCTTTGTCGTTTATTTTTTTCAATTTATTACTATATTGGTTACAGCTGATTTTCAAAGCTCTGTTTCTTGCTGCTGTACATCCACTTGATTCACATACAGAGAGACATCAATAAATTCTTTTTCAGATTCTTACCAGTCATATATATTCTTTTCCAGTGACTTGAGTGTGCTGAGTGCAGTTCTTTTAGCTACCGTGTAGGCCTTGTTGATTATCAGTTTGGTATTTGGAATGGTATCTTTGCTAATTTCAACCTCCTGGATGATGCCTCACCCCTCCCCACCTTTCCCGTTTAGCAGCCTTACGCGTGTTGTCTACATATTTGACTATGTTTTTGTTTTGTAATTTATTTCATGTGTAGCCATTTTGGATTCCACCTTTAAGTGATATCTTATGATATGTGTCTTTTTCTTTTTGAATTATGTCACTTAGAATGATCATACGTAACTCCTCCGGAGTTGTTACAACTGGCCATATTTCATTGACTTCCAGGCTGAGTAATATTCCACTCTACATAAGTACCACATCTCTATCCATTTTTTCCCTCCAGAGACATTTAAGTTATATCCTAGTCGAGAATCTTTTAAACAGAGAGACAGTAAACATTGGGGTGCCTGTGTCCTCTCGATTTTTGTTTTTCCCAAGACATACGCCCATGAGTGCAAGTGCCCTATGCTCTGTAGCTCATTTTTTAGATGCTTTAGTAAACACAATACACTTCTCCAGAATGGCCATTGGCAATATACATTTCCACTATAAGCCTCACAGGGCTCCCTCTTCTCCTTGCCCTGTCCTGCATTTCTGGTGTTTACACTTTATGAGGATGGCTCTTCTGACTGATGCGAAGTGATATCTTTTGTAGTATTGATTTCCAGTGCCCACCTGTTTGGTTGGCTAAAAAAGTGTATGCCCTTTTCTTGAATATATACAGAAAAAAACGCATACAGCCTTTTTGGCCAACTGCAATGTTGGCAATGTTCAGCCCCTTTTCTTGTGCTTAATGGCGAGTCCTTTCTACCTCCTCAAATCCCTTTCCTGCCATTCTCCCTTGCTTACCAATCCTTTTCTCTGACTTTCCTCAAGACATTTTTCAGTGATAGATATTTTCAACTCTGCAGTTTCGTGAATTTTACTGCCCCTGAGTTCCATTGTTCAACTTGTGTTTATGGGAACTGGCCACAAAGCAGTGGGATTTCCTCAAGCCCTATACTGTTTCCATGGGCAACCCTAGCCTTTGGTCAATTCGTCTTCCTGATTGGAAATTAGAGTGACATGTGCCTGTCTGAACACCTAGGACTTGTCTCTCATTGTTCCTCATCCTTCCGCTTCATCCTCTGGACAAATTCCAAACTGTATGCAACAGGATGTTGACAGTGCTGACATCTCCAAGTGGGGAGACTGTTAGTAAAGACGCTGGAGGGGTGAACCCGAGCACCAGGAGATGAGGAGATGAGATGCCTTTTCCAAACTCTTCCTGATCAGACGGTATACCATCCTCTGTGTGTGACAGACATGTTTTAGCAGTAGGAAGAGTCCCATTCATGTAAGGAGAACACCAGGGCTTTTTCAAAATCAGTGTCTCTCCGAAACCCAAACTGGGGAATTTTTTAAGCTACAGCTACACATATGTTCATTAAGGGCCTTGGGAAGTAGGCAGAGTCCAAACTTTAGATGATTGAAGTCTTCAGGGTCAGAAGCACTCACCACTGGCTTCCCTTAGGTTACACTTTAACTGTCATTGATAGATGATGTCAATAAAAATATCTATTCTTTTTCCGATTATTTCCCCTTATAGGTTATTGCAAAATATTGAGTGTAGTTCCCTGTGCTATACAGTGGTTCCTTGTTGATGATCTATTTTATACATAGCAGTGTGTATGTGTTAATTCCAAACTGTTAATTTATCCCTCCTCCCACCTTTCCCCTTTGGTAATAATAAATTATAAGATTTTATACTTCTCAGAAATGGGGGAGCTGAAAGAGAGGTATCATTTTCAATGGAAAAGCATTTAAAACAAGATTGAAGCTTTAACCAAGATTATTAGATGTACATCCTTGGAAAGAAATCACTTCATTTCTCTAATATTGACCTGACAAATAAGACAAACCTTTTCACTGAACTTGCTTATAATAAAATGATGGAAATATCAAATGGAAGTGTTAGAAACATCTTATTTTACCCGAGCCTTATAAACTGTTCTATGTTAACTACAGTTTGGCTCACACATCTGTTCATTGAAGTTACAATAGTCTCAATTTCTGTTACTGATCCTCCAGAGTGGACCCCAACAAGTGTCCCCCTGCCCAGTGTCATTGGGGCCAACAGATCGAGACTGAGTTTGGTTCACAAGCAAAGGAAACTTTATATTTTGATCAGAGAATGGAGAGGTGAGAGCATGCACTACCCCGTGGGCTGTGGGCTGGGCTGCTGTGTAGAGATCCTGTCAGAGTCAGTGGGAGGGAGGGGGCGGAGCACTCAAGGGCCGGGTTGGCTGCAGCTCAGGCTCTATATCTTAGAGTCTGCACTGGGCCCCAGGAGCTGAGGTGTCGACCCAGCCATTCTGCACTAGGAAATCTGGTCTGAAGTGCCGGGTGTGGAACCTCTGCATGCGGGACCCTAGGAGCACGTGAAATTAGACAAAGCACAAAGGATAAAAAAGGTCAGACTTGACTTTATTGCCCAGATTCTATTTTTATCTCCCAGGGATTTTTAATGGGCTTTGCTGGGGACAAACCCCTCCTCTGCCTTTTGTCCCGTTCCTCATTCTTGGAGTGCTGAGGGTGCAGACCCTTCTTCTGTAACTGCTGAGTGCTGAGTTGGGAGCCCTCATACCAGGGGATGAGGGTCAGAACTTCTCCCCAGCAGCCTCCAGGTGACGTTGATTGGCCCCAGGACCCCTGCCTCCCTGCTCGTCCGCCTGAGCACCAGCATTGGAAGTGTTATAGATTCTAATGACCTTTAAGGGTTCAGGAAAGAGATGTGCAGAGACGCTGTGGGGGCCGGTTTCACCCCGCCCCACATTTGTTCGGCCACCTTAGGCTGACCGTTTCTGCCAGCCTAGATGCTCTGACCAGTAGTCTGCTCTTTCTTCAATTAGGCCCCTGAATTAACGTAAAAACAGCACCAGGTGTCAGAGCCCTGCCCGCTCAACTCCCAGACAGTCCAGGGTCAGTGGTGATCAAGGACCATGATGGCCACTGAGTCAACAGCCTTTTGAAGTAAACAGGAGTCCAGCCGGTCTTATTGGCCACCATCATCACGGTGTCTGTAGGCTTTTCTATGGTGACAGTGTGATATACGTTTCCCCCGCCAAGACTATTAGCTCCCCTCCGGGTGCAGTAAGTCCTGCAAGCAGTAGTCTACTCATTCGGGACACACTATTGTTGTTTTATGAGAGAAACTCCAGGTCAAGTGATGTTCACACGAGTCGTCATGGTGCCCTGTTGCCCCCGGTTATCTCTCTGAATGTTGGAGTTGGAGGGCCTCCTCACTCGAGGTCGGTGTGCCCACGGAGCGAACCCTGCAACTTCAGGGCATGGTTGGTGATTAGGATCACCACGTGGGGTCCTTTTCCCTTAGGAGGGAGGTGGCCTTTTGGGCTGCTGATTTCCAGGTTTTTAGATACCGCCAGTATCTTGGCCAGATGTGGCAGTGGGCCAAGCCCCTTGGTGACTCTATTTTATCCTACCTGGATGGCATTCTTGCGTTGTTCCATTTCAAGTGGTCCCAGTTTTTGCACTAATTCTCCAATGGCGACTCACCTTTCACCGGGAATGGAAAGGTCAAAGGGTTTAGCTCAATTAGGGAGTTCCAGGGCAAGGGTCTGAATTGACTGCTCTTTCCATGCTTGAAAGGCCACTTCTGGATTCTGTTCAAAAGAATCATCATCTTTTCCTTTCAGTGTTTCATATAGAGGCCCAGCTAGTAGACTGTAGTTAGGGATCCAGAAGCAGCAAACCCTGGCCTCCCCAGGAACCCCTAAGCTGTCTTCTAGTTTTAGAAAGGGGTAAGGCTGCAAATGGTTTCTTCCCTTTCCTGGGATGGGCTTCTCCGACCTTCTGTGAGAATGAAGCCCAGGCAGGTCACCGCAGTCTGTGATATTTGAGCTTTTTCTTGGACAACTTCTATCCTTTATTGGCTTGGTAGTTCAGAGGCCTCCTTAGTAGGGCTGGCGATCAGAATGTCGTCTGCATATTGAAGGAGGGTTTCCTTTTCTAGAGGTAGAACTTTTCGGTCTTTAGCTAAGCTTTCCCCAAAGATGGTGTGGGAATTTTTGAACCCTTGGGGCAAGACGGCCCGGAAGTATTGTTTTAGTTGTATGTTGAGTCCTGCCACTCACAAGCCAAAATTTCTTGTGACTCTGGGACTAATGGAATACAAAAGAAGGCATCATTGAAGACTAATACAGAATACCATGTCCTGGTGGTTGGTAGAATGACCAGCAGGGTGTAGGAAATGGAGCAACTGGAGGTATATCCTCGGTGGCTTCACTGACTGTCCTGACATCCTTTACCAGGTCCCCAGCAGCCCATGGGGCTCTCGTGGTCAGGCCAATCCCAGGATATGGAGCTCTCCTGGGCAGGTACCCCACCCCCAACCCAGCCCACAGGGCTCTCATGGTCAGGCCTCTCCCAGGATACAGAGCTACCCTTGCAGGTACCGTGGCAGGGCTGGGCACACAGGAACTGTGCACATAGCCCTCATTGAAGAGCACCCCCATCTCACCTGTCGCTCAGAGCTGACACAGAGCACCTCAGAGCAGGACTTGAACTAACAAACAGCAGCTCCGACAGGTCTGTGACCCTGGGCATCACTCTGTGTGGCCTCCCTCCACCTGGTCTTCCAGAGACTTCCACTGCACCCGGGGCACCAAGCCTCTGTCTCCAACCACCACCCACCCCTCCTCTCCCTGACTCCTGGGTTCCTCTCATTAGGAGAGGGTTTTCTTGAAGTTGTCTCCCACTCATGGGCCAGATAAAATGATTAGAAAACAAGCCAAAGCTGCAGCCCCTTGTCTATCCTGACTCTCAGGAGCCCACACCTGTTCCTTGGACCTGGCCGGTTCAGCAAGTTCCATTTTCTGCAACTGTGAGCCCCTGAGGGGTGATGATTGGCTGACCTGGGCAGCCTTACCATGCCGGCCAGCCCTCCCCAGGTGTGCCTGGGTTGAGATCAATATAAATACCACTCCAGGCAGCAAGAGCCCCTGCAGCTCTGCCTGACGCCATTTTCTCTGCCCTGTCAGCAGTCTCGGGGCTGGGCTGGTGGGAGGGAGTGAGAGGCCACGGCTTTGTGGGTGGCCCAGTGTGAGTGGGGCTCTGCTGGACTTTCTGCAGCAGTTGCCAGGCTGCCACCTGCTAAAGAAGAGGATGTGTCACCCATACCTGCTGCTGGAATTTCTCCCTGGGCAGAGGTGAGGAAGGAAAAAAGCAGTGGGGGCAGGGACAGGACGGGTATCTCAGGCAGGGAAATGGAAATCTTCCAGAAGAGCACCCAGGGACAGGACCATCCTGGCTGGCCTGCAGGCACCAAGTCAGCTGGCATGCTGTCACTCGTGTGGCTCCATGGCCCTTCCTCTAGGCTTTCAAGTCCTTGTATATATTCAGGTGTTTTACCTGGGAAGGGTGGGAACAGTTCAACAGCAACTGGCCTGGGGCTCAGCTCACGTTCACTCACAGATGCCTCGGCACAGTGCCCCAGCTTTGCAATGAGTACGCTTGTGTGGGGGCTGCTGGCTGAATGGGAGACGATTCCCCACCACTGACCAACTTCAGAATTGTTTACAACTGGAGCAAGTGCCCTGATACGGTTTTCCTCTGAGTAACTGGTGGGTTCTGTTTTTTTTTTTTTCTCTTTTTCGTTTTTGGTTCAAGGTAGATTTTATTCCTCTTTTTTGTATTTACAGATATAAGCATGGAAATAATTTATTCATATAAATACATGTATGTGAAGGGAATAATTGTTTTTTCTGTTTTATTTTTTAAATTTTATTTCTTTTTAATTTTGAATTTTATTTTATATTTTTATACAGCAGGTTCTTATTGGTTATCTATTTTATACATATAAATGTTTACATGCCAATCCCAATCTCTCAGCTCCTCCCACCACCACCCCCCCAAGAGCTTTCCCCCCTTGTTGTCCATACGATTGTTGTCTACATCTGTTGCTCTATTTATGCCTTGCAAAACGGTTAATCTGTACAGTTTTTCTAGGTTCCACATATATGCATGAATATACAAGATTTGTTTTTCTCTTTCTGACTTACTTCACTCTGTATGACAGTCTCTAGATCCATCGACGTCTCTACAAATGACCCAATTTCATTCCTTTCATGGCTTAGTAATATTCCATTTTATATATGTACCACATCTTTATGCATTCGTCTGTCTGTGGGCATTTAGGTTGCTTCCATTACCTCGATATTGTAAATAGTGATGCAATGAACATTGCGGTGAATGTCTCTTTTTGATTTATGGTTTTGTCTGTGTATATGTCCAGTACTGGGATTGCTGTATCATATGGTAATTCTATTATTAGTTTCTTAAGACTCCATATTGTTCTCCATAGTGACTGTATCAATTTATATTCCCAACAATAGTGGAAGAGGCTTCCTTTTCCCCACACCCTTTCCAGCAATTGTTGTTTGTAGATTTTCAGATGATGCCCATTCTAACAGGTGTGAGGTGATACCTCATTGTTGAGTCCATTTCGTTGAGCAAGGGGTAGGTCTTGTCTATTACATATTTGGCTTATGGAACGGTATCTGTGCTAATTTCAAACTCTGGTTTTATGCAGCACCCCAACTCACCTTTCCCCTTAAGCAAGCATAAGTTGGTTTTCTAAACTTGAGACCCTGTTCTGTTTTGTAATTCAGTTCATGTGTAGCCAAGTTTACATTCCATGTATTAGTGATACCTTATGATGTTTCCTTATCTGTGTGACTTATTTCACTTAGAATCATCGTGCCTCAATCCACTCATTATGCGGGTACAGGCCTGGTGACACAGATTTCATTGCTGAGTGGTATTCTGTTGTACGTTAAGTACCGCAACTTCTTTATCAATTATTTGCTCTCTGGGATACTTAACTTGTACCATAGAAGAGGTTCCTGTAAACAGAGCCGTCCCAAATTTTGGGGTGGCTGTGTCTTTTTGATTTTAATTTCCCTAAGCTATAGGACCATAAGTGGAAATGCCCTAGACTCTGTTGCTTTGTTTTTCAGATGTATCAGGAAACACCATACACTTCTCCAGAGTGGCTGTTGGCAATTTACATCCCGCCCATCAGCATAACAAGGTTCCTTTATCCCCATGGCCTGTCTTCCTTTCTGCATTTTCCACTTTTTTCAGATGGCTCTTTAAACTGGGGGGAAGTGACACTTCATAGTAGTTCGGATTTCCATTGCAAGCTTGCTTGGTTTGCCAAAAAGGGCGTATGCGTTTTTTCCTGAATATATTCAGGAAAAAACGCATACGCCCTTTTTGGCCAAGTGCATCATTGTGGACGTTCTGCCTCTTTTCCTATGCTATACAGGCAATTCCAGTCTACCTCCTGAAATCGGTTTCCTGCAATTCTGCCCCGCTTTCAAGTCCTCTTGGCAGCCTTACTTCAATATATTTTTGGACGATAGCTGTCATTTATAACTCTGCAGGTTTTTGAATTACAGTGCCCCTAAGCTCCTTTCTTCAACTCGCTTTCTTGTGAGCTGGCCGCAACACCGCAGGATTGCTTCAGGCCCTAGTGTGGTTCCGGCATGGCACGCTGAGCCTTTGGTTAATTCCTCTTCCTGGTGGGAAATGAGAGTTAAATTTGCCCGTCCAGGCACCTCCAGCTAGTCTCTCATTGGTTCTCCCTATTCCTGTTCATTTTCCACAGAAATGGCAAACTGGGCCAAACAGGAGGTTAAAGGCACTGACTCTCCAAGTGGGGAGAGTGTTAGTAAAGTGTCTGGAATGTTGCACCCGAGTACCAGGGGACGAAACCTGAGACACATTTGAACACGTATCCCGATCACACGGTGGATCATACTCTGGGTTCCACATGCATGTTTTAGCTGAAGGAAGAATCCCTTAAACCTGGAGAGTTGAGACCCATGGAATGGGTACCATGCAATGTGACCTCAAAGGGTCTGCATTTGCTCACCGAACCTCACCAATCCTATCACTGCTGCGTTTATGCCGCTGTACACACGCTTGATTCTCTTTCGGAGACATAGAAATGTATAGGTTTTAAGATTCTTACTGGTCAGGTATATTCTTAGGCGTTTAATATGGGGTGTAGAGTCCACTTCGTTCAGCAAGGAGTAGCTCTTGTCTATTACATATTTGGCTTATGGAACGGTATCTGTGCTAATTTCAATCTCTGGTTTTATGCAGCACCCCAACTCACCTTTCCCCTTAAGCAAGCATAAGTTGGTTTTCTACATTTGAGACCCTGTTCTGTTTTGTAATTCAGTTCCTGTGTAGACAAGTTTACATTCCGTGTAGTAGTGATATCTTATGATGTTTCTTTTTCTGTGTGACTTATCTCACTTAGAATCATCGTACCTGAATCCACTCATTATGCTGCTACGGGCCTGATGATATACATTTCATTGCTGAGTGATATTGCATTGTACGTAAGTACCAGAACTTCTTTATCCATTTTTCACTTTCTGTGATATTGAACTTGTACTGTAAATGAAGTTCTTGTAAACAGAGCCGTCCCAAACTTTGGGGTGGCTGTGTCTTTTTGATTTTAATTTCCCTAAGCTATAGGACCATAAGTGGAAGTGCCCTAGGCTCTGTTGTTTTGTTTTGTAGATGTTTCAGGAAACACCATACACTTCTCCAGAGTGGCTGTTGGCAATTTACATCCCGCCCATCAGCATAACAAGGCTCCCACGTCTCCATGGCCTGTCCTGCCTTTCTGGATTTTACACTTTTTTCAGATGGCCCTTTTGACCGGGGGGCAGTGAGACTTCATTGTAGTGCAGATTTCCTTTGCAAGCTTGCTTGGTTGGCCAAAAAGTGCGTATGCGTTTTTTCCTGAATATATTCAGGAAAAAACGCATACGCCCTTTTTGGCCAAGTGCATCATTGTGGACGTTCTGCCTCTTTTCCTATGCTTTACATGCAATTCCAGTCTACCTCCTGAAATCGGTTTCCTGCAATTCTGCCCCGCTTTCAAGTCCTCTTGGCAGCCTTACTTCAATATATTTTTGGATGATAGCTGTCATTTATAACTCTGCAGGTTTGTGAATTACAGTGCCTCTGAGCTCCTTTCTTCAACTCGCTTTCTTGTGAGCTGGCCGCAACACCGCAGGATTGCTTCAGGCCCTAGTGTCGTTCCGGCATGGCACGCTGAGCCTTTGGTTAATTCCTCTTCCTGGTGGGAAATGAGAGTTAAATTTGCCCGTCCAGACACCTCCAGCTAGTCTCTCACTGGTTCTCCCTATTCCTGATCATCTTCCGCAAAAATTGCAAACTGGGCCAAACAGGTGGTTAAAGGCACTGACTCTCCAAGTGGGGAGAGTGTTAGTAAAGCGTCTGGAATGTTGCACCCGAGTACCAGGGGACGAAACCTGAGACACATTTGAACACGTATCCCGATCACACGGTGGATCATACTCTGGGTTCCACATGCATGTTTTAGCTGAAGGAAGAATCCCTTAAACCTGGAGAGTTGAGACCCATGGAATGGGTACCATGCAATATGACTTCAAAGGTTCTGCATTGGCTCACCGAACCTCACCAATCCTATCACTGCTGCACTTATGCCACTGTACACATGCTTGATTCTCTTTTGGAGACATATTAATCCATAGGTTTTAAGATTCTTACTAGTCAGGTATATTCTTAGACGTTTAATATGGGGTGTTGAGTCCTCTTCGTTGAGCAAGGAGTAGCTCTTGTCTATTACATATTTGGCTTATGGAACGGTATCTGTGCTAATTTCAATCTCTGGTTTTATGCAGCACCCCAACTCACCTTTCCCCTTAAGCAAGCATAAGTTGGTTTTCTACATTTGAGACCTTGTTCTGTTTTGTAATTCAGTTCCTGTGTAGCCAAGTTTACATTCCGTGTATTAGTGATATCTTATGATGTTTCTTTTTCTGTGTGACTTATCTCACTTAGAATCATCGTACCTGAATCCACTCATTATGCTGCTATGGGCCTGATGACATAGATTTCATTGCTGAGTGATATTGCATTGTACGTAAGTACCACAACTTCTTTATCCATTTTTCGCTTTCTGTGATATTGAACTTGTACCGTAAACGAGGTTCTTGTAAACAGAGCCGTCCCAAACTTTGGGGTGGCTGTGTCTTTTTGATTTTAATTTCCCTAAGCTATAGGACCATAAGTGGAAGTGCCCTAGGCTCTGTTGCTTTGTTTTTTAGATGTTTCAGGAAACACCATACACTTCTCCAGAGTGGCTGTTGGCAATTTACATCCCGCCCATCAGCATAACAAGGCTCCCAGTTCTCCATGGCCTGTCCGGCCTTTCTGGATTTTACACTTTTTTCGGATGGCCCTTTTGACTGGGGGGCAGTGAGACTTCATTGTAGTGCAGATTTCCTTTGCAAGCTTGCTTGGTTGGCCAAAAAGGGCGTATGGGTTTTTTCCTGAATATATTCAGGAAAAAACGCATACGCCCTTTTTGGCCAAGTGCATCATTGTGGACATTCTGTCTCTTTTCCTATGCTTTACATGCAATTCCAGTCTACCTCCTGAAATCGGATTCCTGCAATTCTGCCCCGCTTTCGAGTCCTCTTGGCAGCCTTACTTCAATATATTTTTGGACGATAGCTGTCATTTATAACTCTGCAGGTTTGTGAATTACAGTGCCCCTGAGCTCCTTTCTTCAACTCGCTTTCTTGTGAGCTGGCCGCAACACCACAGGATTGCTTCAGGCCCTAGTGTGGTTCCGGCATGGCACGCTGAGCCTTTGGTTAATTCCTCTTCCTGGTGGGAAATGAGAGTTAAATTTGCCCGTCCAGGCACCTCCAGCTAGTCTCTCATTGGTTCTCCCTATTCCTGTTCATTTTCCGCAGAAATTGCAAACTGGGCCAAACAGGAGGTTAAAGGCACTGACTCTCCAAGTGGGGAGAGTGTTAGTAAAGCGTCTGGAATGTTGCACCCGAGTACCAGGGGACGAAACCTGAGACACATTTGAACACGTTTCCCGATCACACGGTGGATCATACTCTGGGTTCCACATGCATGTTTTAGGTGAAGGAAGAATCCCTTAAACCTGGAGAGTTGAGACCCATGGAATGGGTACCATGCAATGTGACCTCAAAGGGTCTGCATTTGCTCACCGAACCTCACCAATCCTATCACTGCTGCGTTTATGCCGCTGTACACACGCTTGATTCTCTTTCGGAGACATAGAAATGTATAGGTTTTAAGATTCTTACTGGTCAGGTATATTCTTAGGCGTTTAATATGGGGTGTAGAGTCCACTTCGTTCAGCAAGGAGTAGCTCTTGTCTATTACATATTTGGCTTATGGAACGGTATCTGTGCTAATTTCAATCTCTGGTTTTATGCAGCACCCCAACTCACCTTTCCCCTTAAGCAAGCATAAGTTGGTTTTCTACATTTGAGACCCTGTTCTGTTTTGTAATTCAGTTCCTGTGTAGACAAGTTTACATTCCGTGTAGTAGTGATATCTTATGATGTTTCTTTTTCTGTGTGACTTATCTCACTTAGAATCATCGTACCTGAATCCACTCATTATGCTGCTACGGGCCTGATGATATACATTTCATTGCTGAGTGATATTGCATTGTACGTAAGTACCAGAACTTCTTTATCCATTTTTCACTTTCTGTGATATTGAACTTGTACTGTAAATGAAGTTCTTGTAAACAGAGCCGTCCCAAACTTTGGGGTGGCTGTGTCTTTTTGATTTTAATTTCCCTAAGCTATAGGACCATAAGTGGAAGTGCCCTAGGCTCTGTTGCTTTGTTTTGTAGATGTTTCAGGAAACACCATACACTTCTCCAGAGTGGCTGTTGGCAATTTACATCCCGCCCATCAGCATAACAAGGCTCCCAGTTCTCCATGGCCTGTCCTGCCTTTCTGGATTTTACACTTTTTTCAGATGGCCCTTTTGACCGGGGGGCAGTGAGACTTCATTGTAGTGCAGATTTCCTTTGCAAGCTTGCTTGGTTGGCCAAAAAGGGCGTATGCGTTTTTTCCTGAATATATTCAGGAAAAAACGCATACGCCCTTTTTGGCCAAGTGCATCATTGTGGACGTTCTGTCTCTTTTCCTATGCTTTACATGCAATTCCAGTCTACCTCCTGAAATCGGATTCCTGCAATTCTGCCCCGCTTTCGAGTCCCCTTGGCAGCCTTACTTTAATATATTTTTGGACGATAGCTGTCATTTATAACTCTGCAGGTTTGTGAATTACAATGCCCCTGTGCTCCTTTCTTCAACTCGCTTTCTTATGAGATGGCCGCAACACCGCAGGATTGCTTCAGGCCCTAGTGTGGTTCCGGCATGGCACGCTGAGCCTTTGGTTAATTCCTCTTCCTGGTGGGAAATGAGAGTTAAATTTGCCCGTCCAGACACCTCCAGCTAGTCTCTCATTGGTTCTCCCTATTCCTGTTCATTTTCCGCAGAAATGGCAAACTGGGCCAAACAGGAGGTTAAAGGCACTGACTCTCCAAGTGGGGAGAGTTTTAGTAAAGCGTCTGGAATGTTGCACCCGAGTACCAGGGGACAAAAACTGAGACACATTTGAACACGTTTCCCAATCACACGGTGGATCATACTCTGGGTTCCACATGCATGTTTTAGCTGAAGGAAGAATCCCTTAAACCTGGAGAGTTGAGACCCATGGAATGGGTACCATGCAATATGACTTCAAAGGTTCTGCATTGGCTCACCGAACCTCACCAATCCTATCACTGCTGCGCTTATGCCACTGTACACACGCTTGATTCTCTTTCGGAGACATATAAATCCATAGATTTTAAGATTCTTACTGGTCAGGTATATTCTTAGACGTTTAATATGGGGTGTTGAGTCCTCTTCGTTGAGCAAGGAGTAGCTCTTGTCTATTACATATTTGGCTTATGGAACGGTATCTGTGCTAATTTCAATCTCTGGTTTTATGCAGCACCCCAACTCACCTTTCCCCTTAAGCAAGCATAAGTTGGTTTTCTACATTTGAGACCCTGTTCTGTTTTGTAATTCAGTTCCTGTGTAGCCAAGTTTACATTCCGTGTAGTAGTGATATCTTATGATGTTTCTTTTTCTGTGTGACTTATCTCACTTAGAATCATCGTACCTGAATCCACTCATTATGCTGCTACGGGCCTGATGACATAGATTTCATTGCTGAGTGATATTGCATTGTACGTAAGTACCACCACTTCTTTATACATTTTTCGCTTTCTGTGATATTGAACTTGTACCGTCAACGAGGTTCTTGTAAACAGAGCCGTCCCAAACTTTGGGGTGGCTGTGTCTTTTTGATTTTAATTTCCCTAAGCTATAGGACCATAAGTGGAAGTGCCCTAGGCTCTGTTGCTTTGTTTTTTAGATGTTTCAGGAAACACCATACACTTCTCCAGAGTGGCTGTTGGCAATTTACATCCCGCCCATCAGCATAACAAGGCTCCCACGTCTCCATGGCCTGTCCTGCCTTTCTGGATTTTACACTTTTTTCAGATGGCCCTTTTGACCGGGGGGCAGTGAGACTTCATTGTAGTGCAGATTTCCTTTGCAAGCTTGCTTGGTTGGCCAAAAAGGGCGTATGCGTTTTTTCCTGAATATATTCAGGAAAAAACGCATACGCCCTTTTTGGCCAAGTGCATCATTGTGGACGTTCTGCCTCTTTTCCTATGCTTTACATGCAATTCCAGTCTACCTCCTGAAATCGGTTTCCTGCAATTCTGCCCCGCTTTCAAGTCCTCTTGGCAGCCTTACTTCAATATATTTTTGGATAATAGCTGTCATTTATAACTCTGCAGGTTTGTGAATTACAGTGCCTCTGAGCTCCTTTCTTCAACTCGCTTTCTTGTGAGCTGGCTGCAACACCGCAGGATTGCTTCAGGCCCTAGTGTCGTTCCGGCATGGCACGCTGAGCCTTTGGTTAATTCCTCTTCCTGGTGGGAAATGAGAGTTAAATTTGCCCGTCCAGACACCTCCAGCTAGTCTCTCACTGGTTCTCCCTATTCCTGATCATCTTCCGCAAAAATTGCAAACTGGGCCAAACAGGTGGTTAAAGGCACTGACTCTCCAAGTGGGGAGAGTGTTAGTAAAGCGTCTGGAATGTTGCACCCGAGTACCAGGGGACGAAACCTGAGACACATTTGAACACGTATCCCGATCACACGGTGGATCATACTCTGGGTTCCACATGCATGTTTTAGCTGAAGGAAGAATCCCTTAAACCTGGAGAGTTGAGACCCATGGAATGGGTACCATGCAATATGACTTCAAAGGTTCTGCATTGGCTCACCGAACCTCACCAATCCTATCACTGCTGCACTTATGCCACTGTACACATGCTTGATTCTCTTTTGGAGACATATTAATCCATAGGTTTTAAGATTCTTACTAGTCAGGTATATTCTTAGACGTTTAATATGGGTTGTTGAGTCCTCTTCGTTGAGCAAGGAGTAGCTCTTGTCTATTACATATTTGGCTTATGGAACGGTATCTGTGCTAATTTCAATCTCTGGTTTTATGCAGCACCCCAACTCACCTTTCCCCTTAAGCAAGCATAAGTTGGTTTTCTACATTTGAGACCTTGTTCTGTTTTGTAATTCAGTTCCTGTGTAGCCAAGTTTACATTCCGTGTATTAGTGATATCTTATGATGTTTCTTTTTCTGTGTGACTTATCTCACTTAGAATCATCGTACCTGAATCCACTCATTATGCTGCTATGGGCCTGATGACATAGATTTCATTGCTGAGTGATATTGCATTGTACGTAAGTACCACAACTTCTTTATCCATTTTTCGCTTTCTGTGATATTGAACTTGTACCGTAAACGAGGTTCTTGTAAACAGAGCCGTCCCAAACTTTGGGGTGGCTGTGTCTTTTTGATTTTAATTTCCCTAAGCTATAGGACCATAAGTGGAAGTGCCCTAGGCTCTGTTGCTTTGTTTTTTAGATGTTTCAGGAAACACCATACACTTCTCCAGAGTGGCTGTTGGCAATTTACATCCCGCCGATCAGCATAACAAGGCTCCCAGTTCTCCATGGCCTGTCCTGCCTTTCTGGATTTTATACTTTTTTCAGATGGCCCTTTTGACCGGGGGGCAGTGAGACTTCATTGTAGTGCAGATTTCCTTTGCAAGCTTGCTTGGTTGGCCAAAAAGGGCGTATGCGTTTTTTCCTGAATATATTCAGGAAAAAATGCATACGCCCTTTTTGGCCAAGTGCATCATTGTGGACGTTCTGCCTCTTTTCCTATGCTTTACATGCAATTCCAGTCTACCTCCTGAAATCGGTTTCCTGCAATTCTGCCCTGCTTTCAAGTCCTCTTGGCAGCCTTACTTCAATATATTTTTGGACGATAGCTGTCATTTTTAACTCTGCAGGTTTGTGAATTACAGTGCCCCTGAGCTCCTTTCTTCAACTCGCTTTCTTGTGAGCTGGCCGCAACACCGCAGGATTGCTTCAGGCCCTAGTGTGGTTCCGGCATGGCACGCTGAGCCTTTGGTTAATTCCTCTTCCTGGTGGGAAATGAGAGTTAAATTTGCCCGTCCAGACACCTCCAGCTAGTCTCTTATTGGTTCTCCCTATTCCTGTTCATTTTCCGCAGAAATTGCAAACTGGGCCAAACAGGAGGTTAAAGGCACTGACTCTCCAAGTGAGGAGAGTGTTAGTAAAGCGTCTGGAATGTTGCACCCGAGTACCAGGGGACGAAATCTGACACATTTGAACACGTTTCCCGATCACACGGTGGATCATACTCTGGGTTCCACATGCATGTTTTAGCTGAAGGAAGAATCCCTTAAACCTGGAGAGTTGAGACCCATGGAATGGGTACCATGCAATATGACTTCAAAGGGTCTGCATTGGCTCACCGAACCTCACCAATCCTATCACTGCTGCGCTTATGCCACTGTACACACCCTTGATTCTCTTTCGGAGACATATAAATCCATAGGTTTTAAGATTCTTCCTAGTCAGGTATATTCTTAGACGTTTAATATGGGGTGTTGAGTCCTCTTCGTTGAGCAAGGAGTAGCTCTTGTCTATTACATATTTGGCTTATGGAACGGTATCTGTGCTAATTTCAATCTCTGGTTTTATGCAGCACCCCAACTCACCTTTCCCCTTAAGCAAGCATAAGTTGGTTTTCTACATTTGAGACCTTGTTCTGTTTTGTAGTTCAGTTCCTGTGTAGCCAAGTTTACATTCCGTGTATTAGTGATATCTTATGATGTTTCTTTTTCTGTGTGACTTATCTCACTTAGAATCATCGTACCTGAATCCACTCATTATGCTGCTATGGGCCTGATGACATAGATTTCATTGCTGAGTGATATTGCATTGTACGTAAGTACCACAACTTCTTTATCCATTTTTCGCTTTCTGTGATATTGAACTTGTACCGTAAACGAGGTTCTTGTAAACAGAGCCGTCCCAAACTTTGGGGTGGCTGTGTTTTTTTGATTTTAATTTCCCTAAGCTATACGACCATAAGTGGAAGTGCCCTAGGCTCTGTTGCTTTGTTTTTTAGATGTTTCAGGAAACACCATACACTTCTCCAGAGTGGCTGTTGGCAATTTACATCCCGCCCATCAGCATAACAAGGCTCCCAGTTCTCCATGGCCTGTCCGGCCTTTCTGGATTTTACACTTTTTTCGGATGGCCCTTTTGACTGGGGGGCAGTGAGACTTCATTGTAGTGCAGATTTCCTTTGCAAGCTTGCTTGGTTGGCCAAAAAGGGCGTATGCGTTTTTTCCTGAATATATTCAGGAAAAAACGCATACGCCCTTTTTGGCCAAGTGCATCATTGTGGACGTTCTGCCTCTTTTCCTATGCTTTACATGCAATTCCAGTCTACCTCCTGAAATCGGTTTCCTGCAATTCTGCCCCGCTTTCAAGTCCTCTTGGCAGCCTTACTTCAATATATTTTTGGACGATAGCTGTCATTTTTAACTCTGCAGGTTTGTGAATTACAGTGCCCCTGAGCTCCTTTCTTCAACTCGCTTTCTTGTGAGCTGGCCGCAACACCGCAGGATTGCTTCAGGCCCTAGTGTGGTTCCGGCATGGCACGCTGAGCCTTTGGTTAATTCCTCTTCCTGGTGGGAAATGAGAGTTACATTTGCCCATCCAGACACCTCCAGCTAGTCTCTCATTGGTTCTCCCTATTCCTGTTCATTTTCCGCAGAAATTGCAAACTGGGCCAAACAGGAGGTTAAAGGCACTGACTCTCCAAGTGGGGAGAGTTTTAGTAAAGCGTCTGGAATGTTGCACCCAAGTACCAGCGGAGAAAATCTGAGACACATTTGAACACGTTTCCCGATCACACGGTGGATCATACTCTGGGTTCCACATGCATGTTTTAGCTGAAGGAAGAATCCCTTAAACCTGGAGAGTTGAGACCCATGGAATGGCTAGCATGCAATATGACTTCAAAGGGTCTGCATTTGCTCATCAAACCTCACCAATCCTATCACTGCTGCGTTTATGCCGCTGTACACATGCTTGATTCTCTTTTGGAGACATATAAATCCATAGGTTTTAAGATTATTACTAGTCAGGTATATTCTTAGGCGATTAATATGGGGTGTAGAGTCCACTTCGTTGAGCAAGGAGTAGCTCTTGTCTATTACATATTTGGCTTATGGAATGGTATCTGTGCTAATTTCAATCTCTGGTTTTATGCAGAACCCCAACTCACCTTTCCCCTTAAGCAAGCATAAGTTGGTTTTCTACATTTGAGACCGTGTTCTGTTTTGTAATTCAGTTTCTGTGTAGCCAAGTTTTCATTCCGTGTAGTAGTGATATCTTATGATGTTTCTTTTTCTGTGTGACTTATCTCACTTAGAATCATCGTACCTGAATCCACTCATTATGCTGCTACGGGCCTGATGATATAGATTTCATTGCTGAGTGATATTGCATTGTACGTAAGTACCACAAATTCTTTATCCATTTTTCACCTTCTGTGATATTGAATTTGTACTGTAAATGAGGTTCTTGTAAACAGAGCCGTCCCAAACTTTGGGGTGGCTGTGTCTTTTTGATTTTAATTTCCCTAAGCTATAGGACCATAAGTGGAAGTGCCCTAGGCTCTGTTGCTTTGTTTTTTAGATGTTTCAGGAAACACCATACACTTCTCCAGAGTGGCTGTTGGCAATTTACATCCCGCCGATCAGCATAACAAGGCTCCCAGTTCTCCATGGCCTGTCCTGCCTTTCTGGATTTTATACTTTTTTCAGATGGCCCTTTTGACCGGGGGGCAGTGAGACTTCATTGTAGTGCAGATTTCCTTTGCAAGCTTGCTTGGTTGGCCAAAAAGGGCGTATGCGTTTTTTCCTGAATATATTCAGGAAAAAACGCATACGCCCTTTTTGGCCAAGTGCATCATTGTGGACGTTCTGCCTCTTTTCCTATGCTTTACATGCAATTCCAGTCTACCTCCTGAAATCGGTTTCCTGCAATTCTGCCCCGCTTTCAAGTCCTCTTGGCAGCCTTACTTCAATATATTTTTGGACGATAGCTGTCATTTTTAACTCTGCAGGTTTGTGAATTACAGTGCCCCTGAGCTCCTTTCTTCAACTCGCTTTCTTGTGAGCTGGCCGCAACACCGCAGGATTGCTTCAGGCCCTAGTGTGGTTCCGGCATGGCACGCTGAGCCTTTGGTTAATTCCTCTTCCTGGTGGGAAATGAGAGTTACATTTGCCCATCCAGACACCTCCAGCTAGTCTCTCATTGGTTCTCCCTATTCCTGTTCATTTTCCGCAGAAATTGCAAACTGGGCCAAACAGGAGGTTAAAGGCACTGACTCTCCAAGTGAGGAGAGTTTTAGTAAAGCGTCTGGAATGTTGCACCCGAGTACCAGCGGAGAAAATCTGAGACACATTTGAACACGTTTCCCGATCACACGGTGGATCATACTCTGGGTTCCACATGCATGTTTTAGCTGAAGGAAGAATCCCTTAAACCTGGAGAGTTGAGACCCATGGAATGGCTAGCATGCAATATGACTTCAAAGGGTCTGCATTTGCTCATCAAACCTCACCAATCCTATCACTGCTGCGTTTATGCCGCTGTACACATGCTTGATTCTCTTTTGGAGACATATAAATCCATAGGTTTTAAGATTATTACTAGTCAGGTATATTCTTAGGCGATTAATATGGGGTGTAGAGTCCACTTCGTTGAGCAAGGAGTAGCTCTTGTCTATTACATATTTGGCTTATGGAATGGTATCTGTGCTAATTTCAATCTCTGGTTTTATGCAGAACCCCAACTCACCTTTCCCCTTAAGCAAGCATAAGTTGGTTTTCTACATTTGAGACCGTGTTCTGTTTTGTAATTCAGTTTCTGTGTAGCCAAGTTTTCATTCCGTGTAGTAGTGATATCTTATGATGTTTCTTTTTCTGTGTGACTTATCTCACTTAGAATCATCGTACCTGAATCCACTCATTATGCTGCTACGGGCCTGATGATATAGATTTCATTGCTGAGTGATATTGCATTGTACGTAAGTACCACAAATTCTTTATCCATTTTTCACCTTCTGTGATATTGAATTTGTACTGTAAATGAGGTTCTTGTAAACAGAGCCGTCCCAAACTTTGGGGTGGCTGTGTCTTTTTGATTTTAATTTCCCTAAGCTATAGGACCATAAGTGGAAGTGCCCTAGGCTCTGTTGCTTTGTTTTTTAGATGTTTCAGGAAACACCATACACTTCTCCAGAGTGGCTGTTGGCAATTTACATCCCGCCGATCAGCATAACAAGGCTCCCAGTTCTCCATGGCCTGTCCTGCCTTTCTGGATTTTATACTTTTTTCAGATGGCCCTTTTGACCGGGGGGCAGTGAGACTTCATTGTAGTGCAGATTTCCTTTGCAAGCTTGCTTGGTTGGCCAAAAAGGGCGTATGCGTTTTTTCCTGAATATATTCAGGAAAAAACGCATACGCCCTTTTTGGCCAAGTGCATCATTGTGGACGTTCTGCCTCTTTTCCTATGCTTTACATGCAATTCCAGTCTACCTCCTGAAATCGGTTTCCTGCAATTCTGCCCCGCTTTCAAGTCCTCTTGGCAGCCTTACTTCAATATATTTTTGGACGATAGCTGTCATTTTTAACTCTGCAGGTTTGTGAATTACAGTGCCCCTGAGCTCCTTTCTTCAACTCGCTTTCTTGTGAGCTGGCCGCAACACCGCAGGATTGCTTCAGGCCCTAGTGTGGTTCCGGCATGGCACGCTGAGCCTTTGGTTAATTCCTCTTCCTGGTGGGAAATGAGAGTTACATTTGCCCATCCAGACACCTCCAGCTAGTCTCTCATTGGTTCTCCCTATTCCTGTTCATTTTCCGCAGAAATTGCAAACTGGGCCAAACAGGAGGTTAAAGGCACTGACTCTCCAAGTGAGGAGAGTTTTAGTAAAGCGTCTGGAATGTTGCACCCGAGTACCAGCGGAGAAAATCTGAGACACATTTGAACACGTTTCCCGATCACACGGTGGATCATACTCTGGGTTCCACATGCATGTTTTAGCTGAAGGAAGAATCCCTTAAACCTGGAGAGTTGAGACCCATGGAATGGCTAGCATGCAATATGACTTCAAAGGGTCTGCATTTGCTCATCAAACCTCACCAATCCTATCACTGCTGCGTTTATGCCGCTGTACACATGCTTGATTCTCTTTTGGAGACATATAAATCCATAGGTTTTAAGATTATTACTAGTCAGGTATATTCTTAGGCGATTAATATGGGGTGTAGAGTCCACTTCGTTGAGCAAGGAGTAGCTCTTGTCTATTACATATTTGGCTTATGGAATGGTATCTGTGCTAATTTCAATCTCTGGTTTTATGCAGAACCCCAACTCACCTTTCCCCTTAAGCAAGCATAAGTTGGTTTTCTACATTTGAGACCGTGTTCTGTTTTGTAATTCAGTTTCTGTGTAGCCAAGTTTTCATTCCGTGTAGTAGTGATATCTTATGATGTTTCTTTTTCTGTGTGACTTATCTCACTTAGAATCATCGTACCTGAATCCACTCATTATGCTGCTACGGGCCTGATGATATAGATTTCATTGCTGAGTGATATTGCATTGTACGTAAGTACCACAAATTCTTTATCCATTTTTCACCTTCTGTGATATTGAATTTGTACTGTAAATGAGGTTCTTGTAAACAGAGCCGTCCCAAACTTTGGGGTGGCTGTGTCTTTTTGATTTTAATTTCCCTAAGCTATAGGACCATAAGTGGAAGTGCCCTAGGCTCTGTTGCTTTGTTTTTTAGATGTTTCAGGAAACACCATACACTTCTCCAGAGTGGCTGTTGGCAATTTACATCCCGCCGATCAGCATAACAAGGCTCCCAGTTCTCCATGGCCTGTCCTGCCTTTCTGGATTTTATACTTTTTTCAGATGGCCCTTTTGACCGGGGGGCAGTGAGACTTCATTGTAGTGCAGATTTCCTTTGCAAGCTTGCTTGGTTGGCCAAAAAGGGCGTATGCGTTTTTTCCTGAATATATTCAGGAAAAAACGCATACGCCCTTTTTGGCCAAGTGCATCATTGTGGACGTTCTGCCTCTTTTCCTATGCTTTACATGCAATTCCAGTCTACCTCTTGAAATCGGTTTCCTGCAATTCTGCCCTGCTTTCAAGTCCTCTTGGCAGCCTTACTTCAATATATTTTTGGACGATAGCTGTCATTTTTAACTCTGCAGGTTTGTGAATTACAGTGCCCCTGAGCTCCTTTCTTCAACTCGCTTTCTTGTGAGCTGGCCGCAACACCGCCGGATTGCTTCAGGCCCTAGTGTGGTTCCGGCATGGCACGCTGAGCCTTTGGTTAATTCCTCTTCCTGGTGGGAAATGAGAGTTAAATTTGCCCGTCCAGACACCTCCAGCTAGTCTCTTATTGGTTCTCCCTATTCCTGTTCATTTTCCGCAGAAATTGCAAACTGGGCCAAACAGGAGGTTAAAGGCACTGACTCTCCAAGTGGGGAGAGTTTTAGTAAAGCGTCTGGAATGTTGCACCCGAGTACCAGGGGACGAAATCTGACACATTTGAACACGTTTCCCGATCACACGGTGGATCATACTCTGGGTTCCACATGCATGTTTTAGCTGAAGGAAGAATCCCTTAAACCTGGAGAGTTGAGACCCATGGAATGGGTACCATGCAATATGACTTCAAAGGGTCTGCATTGGCTCACCGAACCTCACCAATCCTATCACTGCTGCGCTTATGCCACTGTACACACCCTTGATTCTCTTTCGGAGACATATAAATCCATAGGTTTTAAGATTCTTCCTAGTCAGGTATATTCTTAGACGTTTAATATGGGGTGTTGAGTCCTCTTCGTTGAGCAAGGAGTAGCTCTTGTCTATTACTTATTTGGCTTATGGAACGGTATCTGTGCTAATTTCAATCTCTGGTTTTATGCAGCACCCCAACTCACCTTTCCCCTTAAGCAAGCATAAGTTGGTTTTCTACATTTGAGACCTTGTTCTGTTTTGTAATTCAGTTCCTGTGTAGCCAAGTTTACATTCCGTGTATTAGTGATATCTTATGATGTTTCTTTTTCTGTGTGACTTATCTCACTTAGAATCATCGTACCTGAATCCACTCATTATGCTGCTATGGGCCTGATGACATAGATTTCATTGCTGAGTGATATTGCATTGTACGTAAGTACCACAACTTCTTTATCCATTTTTCGTTTTCTGTGATATTGAACTTGTACCGTAAACGAGGTTCTTGTAAACAGAGCCATCCCAAACTTTGGGGTGGCTGTGTTTTTTTGATTTTAATTTCCCTAAGCTATACGACCATAAGTGGAAGTGCCCTAGGCTCTGTTGCTTTGTTTTTTAGATGTTTCAGGAAACACCATACACTTCTCCAGAGTGGCTGTTGGCAATTTACATCCCGCCCATCAGCATAACAAGGCTCCCAGTTCTCCATGGCCTGTCCGGCCTTTCTGGATTTTACACTTTTTTCAGATGGCCCTTTTGACTGGGGGGCAGTGAGACTTCATTGTAGTGCAGATTTCCTTTGCAAGCTTGCTTGGTTGGCCAAAAAGGGCATATGCGTTTTTTCCTGAATATATTCAGGAAAAAACGCATATGCCCTTTTTGGCCAAGTGCATCATTGTGGACGTTCTGCCTCTTTTCGTATGCTTTACATGCAATTCCAGTCTACCTCCTGAAATCGGTTTCCTGCAATTCTGCCCCGCTTTCAAGTCCTCTTGGCAGCCTTACTTCAATATATTTTTGGACGATAGCTGTCATTTTTAACTCTGCAGGTTTGTGAATTACAGTGCCCCTGAGCTCCTTTCTTCAACTCGCTTTCTTGTGAGCTGGCCGCACACCGCAGGATTGCTTCAGGCCCTAGTGTGGTTCCGGCATGGCACGCTGAGCCTTTGGTTAATTCCTCTTCCTGGTGGGAAATGAGAGTTACATTTGCCCATCCAGACACCTCCAGCTAGTCTCTCATTGGTTCTCCCTATTCCTGTTCATTTTCCGCAGAAATTGCAAACTGGGCCAAACAGGAGGTTAAAGGCACTGACTCTCCAAGTGGGGAGAGTGTTAGTAAAGCGTCTGGAATGTTGCACCCAAGTACCAGCGGAGAAAATCTGAGACACATTTGAACACGTTTCCCGATCACACGGTGGATCATACTCTGGGTTCCACATGCATGTTTTAGCTGAAGGAAGAATCCCTTAAACCTGGAGAGTTGAGACCCATGGAATGGCTAGCATGCAATATGACTTCAAAGGGTCTGCATTTGCTCATCAAACCTCACCAATCCTATCACTGCTGCGTTTATGCCGCTGTACACATGCTTGATTCTCTTTTGGAGACATATAAATCCATAGGTTTTAAGATTATTACTAGTCAGGTATATTCTTAGGCGATTAATATGGGGTGTAGAGTCCACTTCGTTGCGCAAGGAGTAGCTCTTGTCTATTACATATTTGGCTTATGGAATGGTATCTGTGCTAATTTCAATCTCTGGTTTTATGCAGAACCCCAACTCACCTTTCCCCTTAAGCAAGCATAAGTTGGTTTTCTACATTTGAGACCGTGTTCTGTTTTGTAATTCAGTTTCTGTGTAGCCAAGTTTTCATTCCGTGTAGTAGTGATACCTTATGATGTTTCTTTTTCTGTGTGACTTATCTCACTTAGAATCATCGTACCTGAATCCACTCATTATGCTGCTACGGGCCTGATGATATAGATTTCATTGCTGAGTGATATTGCATTGTACGTAAGTACCACAAATTCTTTATCCATTTTTCACCTTCTGTGATATTGAATTTGTACTGTAAATGAGGTTCTTGTAAACAGAGCCGTCCCAAACTTTGGGGTGGCTGTGTCTTTTTGATTTTAATTTCCCTAAGCTATAGGACCATAAGTGGAAGTGCCCTAGGCTCTGTTGCTTTGTTTTTTAGATGTTTCAGGAAACACCATACACTTCTCCAGAGTGGCTGTTGGCAATTTACATCCCGCCGATCAGCATAACAAGGCTCCCAGTTCTCCATGGCCTGTCCTGCCTTTCTGGATTTTATACTTTTTTCAGATGGCCCTTTTGACCGGGGGGCAGTGAGACTTCATTGTAGTGCAGATTTCCTTTGCAAGCTTGCTTGGTTGGCCAAAAAGGGCGTATGCGTTTTTTCCTGAATATATTCAGGAAAAAACGCATACGCCCTTTTTGGCCAAGTGCATCATTGTGGACGTTCTGCCTCTTTTCCTATGCTTTACATGCAATTCCAGTCTACCTCCTGAAATCGGTTTCCTGCAATTCTGCCCTGCTTTCAAGTCCTCTTGGCAGCCTTACTTCAATATATTTTTGGACGATAGCTGTCATTTTTAACTCTGCAGGTTTGTGAATTACAGTGCCCCTGAGCTCCTTTCTTCAACTCGCTTTCTTGTGAGCTGGCCGCAACACCGCAGGATTGCTTCAGGCCCTAGTGTGGTTCCGGCATGGCACGCTGAGCCTTTGGTTAATTCCTCTTCCTGGTGGGAAATGAGAGTTAAATTTGCCCGTCCAGACACCTCCAGCTAGTCTCTTATTGGTTCTCCCTATTCCTGTTCATTTTCCGCAGAAATTGCAAACTGGGCCAAACAGGAGGTTAAAGGCACTGACTCTCCAAGTGAGGAGAGTGTTAGTAAAGCGTCTGGAATGTTGCACCCGAGTACCAGGGGACGAAATCTGACACATTTGAACACGTTTCCCGATCACACGGTGGATCATACTCTGGGTTCCACATGCATGTTTTAGCTGAAGGAAGAATCCCTTAAACCTGGAGAGTTGAGACCCATGGAATGGGTACCATGCAATATGACTTCAAAGGGTCTGCATTGGCTCACCGAACCTCACCAATCCTATCACTGCTGCGCTTATGCCACTGTACACACCCTTGATTCTCTTTCGGAGACATATAAATCCATAGGTTTTAAGATTCTTCCTAGTCAGGTATATTCTTAGACGTTTAATATGGGGTGTTGAGTCCTCTTCGTTGAGCAAGGAGTAGCTCTTGTCTATTACATATTTGGCTTATGGAACGGTATCTGTGCTAATTTCAATCTCTGGTTTTATGCAGCACCCCAACTCACCTTTCCCCTTAAGCAAGCATAAGTTGGTTTTCTACATTTGAGACCATGTTCTCTTTTGTAATTCAGTTCCTGTGTAGCCAAGTTTACATTCCGTGTATTAGTGATATCTTATGATGTTTCTTTTTCTGTGTGACTTATCTCACTTAGAATCATCGTACCTGAATCCACTCATTATGCTGCTATGGGCCTGATGACATAGATTTCATTGCTGAGTGATATTGCATTGTACGTAAGTACCACAACTTCTTTATCCATTTTTCGCTTTCTGTGATATTGAACTTGTACCGTAAACGAGGTTCTTGTAAACAGAGCCGTCCCAAACTTATGGTGGCTGTGTTTTTTTGATTTTAATTTCCCTAAGCTATACGACCATAAGTGGAAGTGCCCTAGGCTCTGTTGCTTTGCTTTTTAGATGTTTCAGGAAACACCATACACTTCTCCAGAGTGGCTGTTGGCAATTTACATCCCGCCCATCAGCATAACAAGGCTCCCAGTTCTCCATGGCCTGTCCGGCCTTTCTGGATTTTACACTTTTTTCAGATGGCCCTTTTGACTGGGGGGCAGTGAGACTTCATTGTAGTGCAGATTTCCTTTGCAAGCTTGCTTGGTTGGCCAAAAAGGGCGTATGCGTTTTTTCCTGAATATATTCAGGAAAAAACGCATATGCCCTTTTTGGCCAAGTGCATCATTGTGGACGTTCTGCCTCTTTTCCTATGCTTTACATGCAATTCCAGTCTACCTCCTGAAATCGGTTTCCTGCAATTCTGCCCCGCTTTCAAGTCCTCTTGGCAGCCTTACTTCAATATATTTTTGGACGATAGCTGTCATTTATAACTCTGCAGGTTTGTGAATTACAGTGCCCCTGAGCTCCTTTCTTCAACTCGCTTTCTTGTGAGCTGGCCGCAACACCGCAGGATTGCTTCAGGCCCTAGTGTCGTTCCGGCATGGCACGCTGAGCCTTTGGTTAATTCCTCTTCCTGGTGAGAAATGAGAGTTAAATTTGCCAATCCAGACACCTCCAGCTAGTCTCTCATTTGTTCTCCCTATTCCTGTTCATTTTCCGCAGAAATTGCAAACTGGGCCAAACAGGAGGTTAAAGGCACTGACTCTCCAAGTGGGGAGAGTTTTAGTAAAGCGTCTGGAATGTTGCACCCGAGTACCAGCGGAGAAAATCTGAGACACATTTGAACACGTTTCCCGATCACACGGTGGATCATACTCTGGGTTCCACATGCATGTTTTAGCTGAAGGAAGAATCCCTTAAACCTGGAGAGTTGAGACCCATGGAATGGCTAGCATGCAATATGACTTCAAAGGGTCTGCATTTGCTCATCAAACCTCACCAATCCTATCACTGCTGCGTTTATGCTGCTGTACACATGCTTGATTCTCTTTTGGAGACATATAAATCCATAGGTTTTAAGATTATTACTAGTCAGGTATATTCTTAGGCGATTAATATGGGGTGTAGAGTCCACTTCGTTGAGCAAGGAGTAGCTCTTGTCTATTACATATTTGGCTTATGGAATGGTATCTGTGCTAATTTCAATCTCTGGTTTTATGCAGAACCCCAACTCACCTTTCCCCTTAAGCAAGCATAAGTTGGTATTCTACATTTGAGACCGTGTTCTGTTTTGTAATTCAGTTTCTGTGTAGCCAAGTTTACATTCCGTGTAGTAGTGATATCTTATGATGTTTCTTTTTCTGTGTGACTTATCTCACTTAGAATCATCGTACCTGAATCCACTCATTATGCTGCTACGGGTCTGATGATATAGATTTCATTGCTGAGTGATATTGCATTGTACGTAAGTACCACAAATTCTTTATCCATTTTTCACCTTCTGTGATATTGAATTTGTACTGTAAATGAGGTTCTTGTAAACAGAGCTGTCCCAAACTTTGGGGTGGCTGTGTCTTTTTGATTTTAATTTCCCTAAGCTATAGGACCATAAGTGGAAGTGCCCTAGGCTCTGTTGCTTTGTTTTTTAGATGTTTCAGGAAACACCATACACTTCTCCAGAGTGGCTGTTGGCAATTTACATCCCGCCCATCAGCATAACAAGGCTCCCAGTTCTCCATGGCCTGTCCTGCCTTTCTGGATTTTACACTTTTTTCAGATGGCCCTTTTGACCGGGGGGCAGTGAGACTTCATTGTAGTGCAGATTTCCTTTGCAAGCTTGCTTGGTTGGCCAAAAAGGGCGTATGCGTTTTTTCCTGAATATATTCAGGAAAAAACGCATACGCCCTTTTTGGCCAAGTGCATCATTGTGGACGTTCTGCCTCTTTTCGTATGCTTTACATGCAATTCCAGTCTACCTCCTGAAATCGGTTTCCTGCAATTCTGCCCCGCTTTCAAGTCCTCTTGGCAGCCTTACTTCAATATATTTTTGGACGATAGCTGTCATTTATAACTCTGCAGGTTTGTGAATTACAGTGCCCCTGAGCTCCTTTCTTCAACTCGCTTTCTTGTGAGCTGGCCGCAACACCGCAGGATTGCTTCAGGCCCTAGTGTGGTTCCGGCATGGCACGCTGAGCCTTTGGTTAATTCCTCTTCCTGGTGGGAAATGAGAGTTACATTTGCCCATCCAGACACCTCCAGCTAGTCTCTCATTGGTTCTCCCTATTCCTGTTCATTTTCCGCAGAAATTGCAAACTGGGCCAAACAGGAGGTTAAAGGCACTGACTCTCCAAGTGGGGAGAGTTTTAGTAAAGCGTCTGGAATGTTGCACCCGAGTACCAGCGGAGAAAATCTGAGACACATTTGAACACGTTTCCCGATCACACGGTGGATCATACTCTGGGTTCCACATGCATGTTTTAGCTGAAGGAAGAATCCCTTAAACCTGGAGAGTTGAGACCCATGGAATGGCTAGCATGCAATATGACTTCAAAGGGTCTGCATTTGCTCATCAAACCTCACCAATCCTATCACTGCTGCGTTTATGTCGCTGTACACATGCTTGATTCTCTTTTGGAGACATATAAATCCATAGGTTTTAAGATTATTACTAGTCAGGTATATTCTTAGGCGATTAATATGGGGTGTAGAGTCCACTTCGTTGAGCAAGGAGTAGCTCTTGTCTATTACATATTTGGCTTATGGAATGGTATCTGTGCTAATTTCAATCTCTGGTTTTATGCAGAACCCCAACTCACCTTTCCCCTTAAGCAAGCATAAGTTGGTTTTCTACATTTGAGACCGTGTTCTGTTTTGTAATTCAGTTTCTGTGTAGCCAAGTTTTCATTCCGTGTAGTAGTGATATCTTATGATGTTTCTTTTTCTGTGTGACTTATCTCACTTAGAATCATCGTACCTGAATCCACTCATTATGCTGCTACGGGCCTGATGATATAGATTTCATTGCTGAGTGATATTGCATTGTACGTAAGTACCACAAATTCTTTATCCATTTTTCACCTTCTGTGATATTGAATTTGTACTGTAAATGAGGTTCTTGTAAACAGAGCCGTCCCAAACTTTGGGGTGGCTGTGTCTTTTTGATTTTAATTTCCCTAAGCTATAGGACCATAAGTGGAAGTGCCCTAGGCTCTGTTGCTTTGTTTTTTAGATGTTTCAGGAAACACCATACACTTCTCCAGAGTGGCTGTTGGCAATTTACATCCCGCCGATCAGCATAACAAGGCTCCCAGTTCTCCATGGCCTGTCCTGCCTTTCTGGATTTTATACTTTTTTCAGATGGCCCTTTTGACCGGGGGGCAGTGAGACTTCATTGTAGTGCAGATTTCCTTTGCAAGCTTGCTTGGTTGGCCAAAAAGGGCGTATGCGTTTTTTCCTGAATATATTCAGGAAAAAACGCATACGCCCTTTTTGGCCAAGTGCATCATTGTGGACGTTCTGCCTCTTTTCCTATGCTTTACATGCAATTCCAGTCTACCTCCTGAAATCGGTTTCCTGCAATTCTGCCCTGCTTTCAAGTCCTCTTGGCAGCCTTACTTCAATATATTTTTGGACGATAGCTGTCATTTTTAACTCTGCAGGTTTGTGAATTACAGTGCCCCTGAGCTCCTTTCTTCAACTCGCTTTCTTGTGAGCTGGCCGCAACACCGCAGGATTGCTTCAGGCCCTAGTGTGGTTCCGGCATGGCACGCTGAGCCTTTGGTTAATTCCTCTTCCTGGTGGGAAATGAGAGTTAAATTTGCCCGTCCAGACACCTCCAGCTAGTCTCTTATTGGTTCTCCCTATTCCTGTTCATTTTCCGCAGAAATTGCAAACTGGGCCAAACAGGAGGTTAAAGGCACTGACTCTCCAAGTGAGGAGAGTGTTAGTAAAGCGTCTGGAATGTTGCACCCGAGTACCAGGGGACGAAATCTGACACATTTGAACACGTTTCCCGATCACACGGTGGATCATACTCTGGGTTCCACATGCATGTTTTAGCTGAAGGAAGAATCCCTTAAACCTGGAGAGTTGAGACCCATGGAATGCGTACCATGCAATATGACTTCAAAGGGTCTGCATTGGCTCACCGAACCTCACCAATCCTATCACTGCTGCGCTTATGCCACTGTACACACCCTTGATTCTCTTTCGGAGACATATAAATCCATAGGTTTTAAGATTCTTCCTAGTCAGGTATATTCTTAGACGTTTAATATGGGGTGTTGAGTCCTCTTCGTTGAGCAAGGAGTAGCTCTTGTCTATTACATATTTGGCTTATGGAACGGTATCTGTGCTAATTTCAATCTCTGGTTTTATGCAGCACCCCAACTCACCTTTCCCCTTAAGCAAGCATAAGTTGGTTTTCTACATTTGAGACCTTGTTCTGTTTTGTAATTCAGTTCCTGTGTAGCCAAGTTTACATTCCGTGTATTAGTGATATCTTATGATGTTTCTTTTTCTGTGTGACTTATCTCACTTAGAATCATCGTACCTGAATCCACTCATTATGCTGCTATGGGCCTGATGACATAGATTTCATTGCTGAGTGATATTGCATTGTACGTAAGTACCACAACTTCTTTATCCATTTTTCGCTTTCTGTGATATTGAACTTGTACCGTAAACGAGGTTCTTGTAAACAGAGCCGTCCCAAACTTTGGGGTGGCTGTGTTTTTTTTATTTTAATTTCCCTAAGCTGTAGGACCATAAGTGGAAGTGCCCTAGGCTCTGTTGCTTTGTTTTTTAGATGTTTCAGGAAACACCATACACTTCTCCAGAGTGGCTGTTGGCAATTTACATCCCGCCCATCAGCATAACAAGGCTCCCAGTTCTCCATGGCCTGTCCGGCCTTTCTGGATTTTACACTTTTTTCAGATGGCCCTTTTGACCGGGGGGCAGTGAGACTTCATTGTAGTGCAGATTTCCTTTGCAAGCTTGCTTGGTTGGCCAAAAAGTGCGTATGCGTTTTTTCCTGAATATATTCAGGAAAAAACGCATATGCCCTTTTTGGCCAAGTGCATCATTGTGGACGTTCTGCCTCTTTTCCTATGCTTTACATGCAATTCCAGTCTACCTCCTGAAATCGGTTTCCTGCAATTCTGCCCGCTTTCAAGTCCTCTTGGCAGCCTTACTTCAATATATTTTTGGACGATAGCTGTCATTTATAACTCTGCAGGTTTGTGAATTACAGTGCCCCTGAGCTCCTTTCTTCAACTCGCTTTCTTGTGAGCTGGCCGCAACACCGCAGGATTGCTTCAGGCCCTAGTGTGGTTCCGGCATGGCACGCTGAGCCTTTGGTTAATTCCTCTTCCTGGTGGGAAATGAGAGTTACATTTGCCAATCCAGACACCTCCAGCTAGTCTCTCATTGGTTCTCCCTATTCCTGTTCATTTTCCGCAGAAATTGCAAACTGGGCCAAACAGGAGGTTAAAGGCACTGACTCTCCAAGTGGGGAGAGTTTTAGTAAAGCGTCTGGAATGTTGCACCCAAGTACCAGCGGAGAAAATCTGAGACACATTTGAACACGTTTCCCGATCACACGGTGGATCATACTCTGGGTTCCACATGCATGTTTTAGCTGAAGGAAGAATCCCTTAAACCTGGAGAGTTGAGACCCATGGAATGGCTAGCATGCAATATGACTTCAAAGGGTCTGCATTTGCTCATCAAACCTCACCAATCCTATCACTGCTGCGTTTATGACGCTGTACACATGCTTGATTCTCTTTTGGAGACATATAAATCCATAGGTTTTAAGATTATTACTAGTCAGGTATATTCTTAGGCGATTAATATGGGGTGTAGAGTCCACTTCGTTGAGCAAGGAGTAGCTCTTGTCTATTACATATTTGGCTTATGGAATGGTATCTGTGCTAATTTCAATCTCTGGTTTTATGCAGAACCCCAACTCACCTTTCCCCTTAAGCAAGCATAAGTTGGTTTTCTATATTTGAGACCGTGTTCTGTTTTGTAATTCAGTTTCTGTGTAGCCAAGTTTTCATTCCGTGTAGTAGTGATATCTTATGATGTTTCTTTTTCTGTGTGACTTATCTCACTTAGAATCATCGTACCTGAATCCACTCATTATGCTGCTACGGGCCTGATGATATAGATTTCATTGCTGAGTGATATTGCATTGTACGTAAGTACCACAAATTCTTTATCCATTTTTCACCTTCTGTGATATTGAATTTGTACTGTAAATGAGGTTCTTGTAAACAGAGCCGTCCCAAACTTTGGGGTGGCTGTGTCTTTTTGATTTTAATTTCCCTAAGCTATAGGACCATAAGTGGAAGTGCCCTAGGCTCTGTTGCTTTGTTTTTTAGATGTTTCAGGAAACACCATACACTTCTCCAGAGTGGCTGTTGGCAATTTACATCCCGCCGATCAGCATAACAAGGCTCCCAGTTCTCCATGGCCTGTCCTGCCTTTCTGGATTTTATACTTTTTTCAGATGGCCCTTTTGACCGGGGGGCAGTGAGACTTCATTGTAGTGCAGATTTCCTTTGCAAGCTTGCTTGGTTGGCCAAAAAGGGCGTATGCGTTTTTTCCTGAATATATTCAGGAAAAAACGCATACGCCCTTTTTGGCCAAGTGCATCATTGTGGACGTTCTGCCTCTTTTCCTATGCTTTACATGCAATTCCAGTCTACCTCCTGAAATCGGTTTCCTGCAATTCTGCCCTGCTTTCAAGTCCTCTTGGCAGCCTTACTTCAATATATTTTTGGACGATAGCTGTCATTTTTAACTCTGCAGGTTTGTGAATTACAGTGCCCCTGAGCTCCTTTCTTCAACTCGCTTTCTTGTGAGCTGGCCGCAACACCGCAGGATTGCTTCAGGCCCTAGTGTGGTTCCGGCATGGCACGCTGAGCCTTTGGTTAATTCCTCTTCCTGGTGGGAAATGAGAGTTAAATTTGCCCGTCCAGACACCTCCAGCTAGTCTCTTATTGGTTCTCCCTATTCCTGTTCATTTTCCGCAGAAATTGCAAACTGGGCCAAACAGGAGGTTAAAGGCACTGACTCTCCAAGTGAGGAGAGTGTTAGTAAAGCGTCTGGAATGTTGCACCCGAGTACCAGGGGACGAAATCTGACACATTTGAACACGTTTCCCGATCACACGGTGGATCATACTCTGGGTTCCACATGCATGTTTTAGCTGAAGGAAGAATCCCTTAAACCTGGAGAGTTGAGACCCATGGAATGGGTACCATGCAATATGACTTCAAAGGGTCTGCATTGGCTCACCGAACCTCACCAATCCTATCACTGCTGCGCTTATGCCACTGTACACACCCTTGATTCTCTTTCGGAGACATATAAATCCATAGGTTTTAAGATTCTTCCTAGTCAGGTATATTCTTAGACGTTTAATATGGGGTGTTGAGTCCTCTTCGTTGAGCAAGGAGTAGCTCTTGTCTATTACATATTTGGCTTATGGAACGGTATCTGTGCTAATTTCAATCTCTGGTTTTATGCAGCACCCCAACTCACCTTTCCCCTTAAGCAAGCATAAGTTGGTTTTCTACATTTGAGACCTTGTTCTGTTTTGTAATTCAGTTCCTCTGTAGCCAAGTTTACATTCCGTGTATTAGTGATATCTTATGATGTTTCTTTTTCTGCGTGACTTATCTCACTTAGAATCATCGTACCTGAATCCACTCATTATGCTGCTATGGGCCTGATGACATAGATTTCATTGCTGAGTGATATTGCATTGTACGTAAGTACCACAACTTCTTTATCCATTTTTCCCTTTCTGTGATATTGAACTTGTACCGTAAACGAGGTTCTTGTAAACAGAGCCGTCCCAAACTTTGGGGTGGCTGTGTTTTTTTGATTTTAATTTTCCTAAGCTATACGACCATAAGTGGAAGTGCCCTAGGCTCTGTTGCTTTGTTTTTTAGATGTTTCAGGAAACACCATACACTTCTCCAGAGTGGCTGTTGGCAATTTACATCCCGCCCATCAGCATAACAAGGCTCCCAGTTCTCCATGGCCTGTCCGGCCTTTCTGGATTTTACACTTTTTTCAGATGGCCCTTTTGACTGGGGGGCAGTGAGACTTCATTGTAGTGCAGATTTCCTTTGCAAGCTTGCTTGGTTGGCCAAAAAGGGCGTATGCGTTTTTTCCTGAATATATTCAGGAAAAAACGCATATGCCCTTTTTGGCCAAGTGCATCATTGTGGACGTTCTGCCTCTTTTCCTATGCTTTACATGCAATTCCAGTCTACCTCCTGAAATCGGTTTCCTGCAATTCTGCCCCGCTTTCAAGTCCTCTTGGCAGCCTTACTTCAATATATTTTTGGACGATAGCTGTCATTTATAACTCTGCAGGTTTGTGAATTACAGTGCCCCTGAGCTCCTTTCTTCAACTCGCTTTCTTGTGAGCTGGCCGCAACACCGCAGGATTGCTTCAGGCCCTAGTGTCGTTCCGGCATGGCACGCTGAGCCTTTGGTTAATTCCTCTTCCTGGTGGGAAATGAGAGTTAAATTTGCCAATCCAGACACCTCCAGCTAGTCTCTCATTGGTTCTCCCTATTCCTGTTCATTTTCCGCAGAAATTGCAAACTGGGCCAAACAGGAGGTTAAAGGCACTGACTCTCCAAGTGGGGAGAGTTTTAGTAAAGCGTCTGGAATGTTGCACCCGAGTACCAGCGGAGAAAATCTGAGACACATTTGAACATGTTTCCCGATCACACGGTGGATCATACTCTGGGTTCCACATGCATGTTTTAGCTGAAGGAAGAATCCCTTAAACCTGGAGAGTTGAGACCCATGGAATGGCTGGCATGCAATATGACTTCAAAGGGTCTGCATTTGCTCATCAAACCTCACCAATCCTATCACTGCTGCGTTTATGCTGCTGTACACATGCTTGATTCTCTTTTGGAGACATATAAATCCATAGATTTTAAGATTATTACTAGTCAGGTATATTCTTAGGCGATTAATATGGGGTGTAGAGTCCACTTCGTTGAGCAAGGAGTAGCTCTTGTCTATTACATATTTGGCTTATGGAATGGTATCTGTGCTAATTTCAATCTCTGGTTTTATGCAGAACCCCAACTCACCTTTCCCCTTAAGCAAGCATAAGTTGGTTTTCTACATTTGAGACCGTGTTCTGTTTTGTAATTCAGTTTCTGTGTAGCCAAGTTTACATTCCGTGTAGTAGTGATATCTTATGATGTTTCTTTTTCTGTGTGACTTATCTCACTTAGAATCATCGTACCTGAATCCACTCATTATGCTGCTACGGGCCTGATGATATAGATTTCATTGCTGAGTGATATTGCATTGTACGTAAGTACCACAAATTCTTTATCCATTTTTCACCTTCTGTGATATTGAATTTGTACTGTAAATGAGGTTCTTGTAAACAGAGCCGTCCCAAACTTTGGGGTGGCTGTGTCTTTTTGATTTTAATTTCCCTAAGCTATAGGACCATAAGTGGAAGTGCCCTAGGCTCTGTTGCTTTGTTTTTTAGATGTTTCAGGAAACACCATACACTTCTCCAGAGTGGCTGTTGGCAATTTACATCCCGCCCATCAGCATAACAAGGCTCCCAGTTCTCCATGGCCTGTCCTGCCTTTCTGGATTTTACACTTTTTTCAGATGGCCCTTTTGACCGGGGGGCAGTGAGACTTCATTGTAGTGCAGATTTCCTTTGCAAGCTTGCTTGGTTGGCCAAAAAGGGCGTATGTGTTTTTTCCTGAATATATTCAGGAAAAAACGCATACGCCCTTTTTGGCCAAGTGCATCATTGTGGACGTTCTGCCTCTTTTCGTATGCTTTACATGCAATTCCAGTCTACCTCCTGAAATCGGTTTCCTGCAATTCTGCCCCGCTTTCAAGTCCTCTTGGCAGCCTTACTTCAATATATTTTTGGACGATAGCTGTTATTTTTAACTCTGCAGGTTTGTGAATTACAGTGCCCCTGAGCTCCTTTCTTCAACTCGCTTTCTTGTGAGCTGGCCGCAACACCGCAGGATTGCTTCAGGCCCTAGTGTGGTTCCGGCATGACACGCTGAGCCTTTGGTTAATTCCTCTTCCTGGTGGGAAATGAGAGTTACATTTGCCCATCCAGACACCTCCAGCTAGTCTCTCATTGGTTCTCCCTATTCCTGTTCATTTTCCGCAGAAATTGCAAACTGGGCCAAACAGGAGGTTAAAGGCACTGACTCTCCAAGTGGGGAGAGTTTTAGTAAAGCGTCTGGAATGTTGCACCCAAGTACCAGCGGAGAAAATCTGAGACACATTTGAACACGTTTCCCGATCACACGGTGGATCATACTCTGGGTTCCACATGCATGTTTTAGCTGAAGGAAGAATCCCTTAAACCTGGAGAGTTGAGACCCATGGAATGGCTAGCATGCAATATGACTTCAAAGGGTCTGCATTTGCTCATCAAACCTCACCAATCCTATCACTGCTGCGTTTATGCCGCTGTACACATGCTTGATTCTCTTTTGGAGACATATAAATCCATAGGTTTTAAGATTATTACTAGTCAGGTATATTCTTAGGCGATTAATATGGGGTGTAGAGTCCACTTCGTTGAGCAAGGAGTAGCTCTTGTCTATTACATATTTGGCTTATGGAATGGTATCTGTGCTAATTTCAATCTCTGGTTTTATGCAGAACCCCAACTCACCTTTCCCCTTAAGCAAGCATAAGTTGGTTTTCTACATTTGAGACCGTGTTCTGTTTTGTAATTCAGTTTCTGTGTAGCCAAGTTTTCATTCCGTGTAGTAGTGATATCTTATGATGTTTCTTTTTCTGTGTGACTTATCTCACTTAGAATCATCGTACCTGAATCCACTCATTATGCTGCTACGGGCCTGATGATATAGATTTCATTGCTGAGTGATATTGCATTGTACGTAAGTACCACAAATTCTTTATCCATTTTTCACCTTCTGTGATATTGAATTTGTACTGTAAATGAGGTTCTTGTAAACAGAGCCGTCCCAAACTTTGGGGTGGCTGTGTCTTTTTGATTTTAATTTCCCTAAGCTATAGGACCATAAGTGGAAGTGCCCTAGGCTCTGTTGCTTTGTTTTTTAGATGTTTCAGGAAACACCATACACTTCTCCAGAGTGGCTGTTGGCAATTTACATCCCGCCGATCAGCATAACAAGGCTCCCAGTTCTCCATGGCCTGTCCTGCCTTTCTGGAGTTTATACTTTTTTCAGATGGCCCTTTTGACCGGGGGGCAGTGAGACTTCATTGTAGTGCAGATTTCCTTTGCAAGCTTGCTTGGTTGGCCAAAAAGGGCGTATGCGTTTTTTCCTGAATATATTCAGGAAAAAACGCATACGCCCTTTTTGGCCAAGTGCATCATTGTGGACGTTCTGCCTCTTTTCCTATGCTTTACATGCAATTCCAGTCTACCTCCTGAAATCGGTTTCCTGCAATTCTGCCCTGCTTTCAAGTCCTCTTGGCAGCCTTACTTCAATATATTTTTGGACGATAGCTGTCATTTTTAACTCTGCAGGTTTGTGAATTACAGTGCCCCTGAGCTCCTTTCTTCAACTCGCTTTCTTGTGAGCTGGCCGCAACACCGCAGGATTGCTTCAGGCCCTAGTGTGGTTCCGGCATGGCACGCTGAGCCTTTGGTTAATTCCTCTTCCTGGTGGGAAATGAGAGTTAAATTTGCCCGTCCAGACACCTCCAGCTAGTCTCTTATTGGTTCTCCCTATTCCTGTTCATTTTCCGCAGAAATTGCAAACTGGGCCAAACAGGAGGTTAAAGGCACTGACTCTCCAAGTGAGGAGAGTGTTAGTAAAGCGTCTGGAATGTTGCACCCGAGTACCAGGGGACGAAATCTGACACATTTGAACACGTTTCCCGATCACACGGTGGATCATACTCTGGGTTCCACATGCATGTTTTAGCTGAAGGAAGAATCCCTTAAACCTGGAGAGTTGAGACCCATGGAATGGGTACCATGCAATATGACTTCAAAGGGTCTGCATTGGCTCACCGAACCTCACCAATCCTATCACTGCTGCGCTTATGCCACTGTACACACCCTTGATTCTCTTTCGGAGACATATAAATCCATAGGTTTTAAGATTCTTCCTAGTCAGGTATATTCTTAGACGTTTAATATGGGGTGTTGAGTCCTCTTCGTTGAGCAAGGAGTAGCTCTTGTCTATTACATATTTGGCTTATGGAACGGTATCTGTGCTAATTTCAATCTCTGGTTTTATGCAGCACCCCAACTCACCTTTCCCCTTAAGCAAGCATAAGTTGGTTTTCTACATTTGAGACCTTGTTCTGTTTTGTAATTCAGTTCCTCTGTAGCCAAGTTTACATTCCGTGTATTAGTGATATCTTATGATGTTTCTTTTTCTGCGTGACTTATCTCACTTAGAATCATCGTACCTGAATCCACTCATTATGCTGCTATGGGCCTGATGACATAGATTTCATTGCTGAGTGATATTGCATTGTACGTAAGTACCACAACTTCTTTATCCATTTTTCCCTTTCTGTGATATTGAACTTGTACCGTAAACGAGGTTCTTGTAAACAGAGCCGTCCCAAACTTTGGGGTGGCTGTGTTTTTTTGATTTTAATTTTCCTAAGCTATACGACCATAAGTGGAAGTGCCCTAGGCTCTGTTGCTTTGTTTTTTAGATGTTTCAGGAAACACCATACACTTCTCCAGAGTGGCTGTTGGCAATTTACATCCCGCCCATCAGCATAACAAGGCTCCCAGTTCTCCATGGCCTGTCCGGCCTTTCTGGATTTTACACTTTTTTCAGATGGCCCTTTTGACTGGGGGGCAGTGAGACTTCATTGTAGTGCAGATTTCCTTTGCAAGCTTGCTTGGTTGGCCAAAAAGGGCGTATGCGTTTTTTCCTGAATATATTCAGGAAAAAACGCATATGCCCTTTTTGGCCAAGTGCATCATTGTGGACGTTCTGCCTCTTTTCCTATGCTTTACATGCAATTCCAGTCTACCTCCTGAAATCGGTTTCCTGCAATTCTGCCCCGCTTTCAAGTCCTCTTGGCAGCCTTACTTCAATATATTTTTGGACGATAGCTGTCATTTATAACTCTGCAGGTTTGTGAATTACAGTGCCCCTGAGCTCCTTTCTTCAACTCGCTTTCTTGTGAGCTGGCCGCAACACCGCAGGATTGCTTCAGGCCCTAGTGTGGTTCCGGCATGGCACGCTGAGCCTTTGGTTAATTCCTCTTCCTGGTGGGAAATGAGAGTTACATTTGCCCATCCAGACACCTCCAGCTAGTCTCTCATTGGTTCTCCCTATTCCTGTTCATTTTCCGCAGAAATTGCAAACTGGGCCAAACAGGAGGTTAAAGGCACTGACTCTCCAAGTGGGGAGAGTTTTAGTAAAGCGTCTGGAATGTTGCACCCAAGTACCAGCGGAGAAAATCTGAGACACATTTGAACACGTTTCCCGATCACACGGTGGATCATACTCTGGGTTCCACATGCATGTTTTAGCTGAAGGAAGAATCCCTTAAACCTGGAGAGTTGAGACCCATGGAATGGCTAGCATGCAATATGACTTCAAAGGGTCTGCATTTGCTCATCAAACCTCACCAATCCTATCACTGCTGCGTTTATGCCGCTGTACACATGCTTGATTCTCTTTTGGAGACATATAAATCCATAGGTTTTAAGATTATTACTAGTCAGGTATATTCTTAGGCGATTAATATGGAGTGTAGAGTCCACTTCGTTGAGCAAGGAGTAGCTCTTGTCTATTACATATTTGGCTTATGGAATGGTATCTGTGCTAATTTCAATCTCTGGTTTTATGCAGAACCCCAACTCACCTTTCCCCTTAAGCAAGCATAAGTTGGTTTTCTACATTTGAGACCGAGTTCTGTTTTGTAATTCAGTTTCTGTGTAGCCAAGTTTTCATTCCGTGTAGTAGTGATATCTTATGATGTTTCTTTTTCTGTGTGACTTATCTCACTTAGAATCATCGTACCTGAATCCACTCATTATGCTGCTACGGGCCTGATGATATAGATTTCATTGCTGAGTGATATTGCATTGTACGTAAGTACCACAAATTCTTTATCCATTTTTCACCTTCTGTGATATTGAATTTGTACTGTAAATGAGGTTCTTGTAAACAGAGCCGTCCCAAACTTTGGGGTGGCTGTGTCTTTTTGATTTTAATTTCCCTAAGCTATAGGACCATAAGTGGAAGTGCCCTAGGCTCTGTTGCTTTGTTTTTTAGATGTTTCAGGAAACACCATACACTTCTCCAGAGTGGCTGTTGGCAATTTACATCCCGCCGATCAGCATAACAAGGCTCCCAGTTCTCCATGGCCTGTCCTGCCTTTCTGGATTTTATACTTTTTTCAGATGGCCCTTTTGACCGGGGGGCAGTGAGACTTCATTGTAGTGCAGATTTCCTTTGCAAGCTTGCTTGGTTGGCCAAAAAGGGCGTATGCGTTTTTTCCTGAATATATTCAGGAAAAAACGCATACGCCCTTTTTGGCCAAGTGCATCATTGTGGACGTTCTGCCTCTTTTCCTATGCTTTACATGCAATTCCAGTCTACCTCCTGAAATCGGTTTCCTGCAATTCTGCCCCGCTTTCAAGTCCTCTTGGCAGCCTTACTTCAATATATTTTTGGACGATAGCTGTCATTTATAACTCTGCAGGTTTGTGAATTACAGTGCCCCTGAGCTCCTTTCTTCAACTCGCTTTCTTGTGAGCTGGCCGCAACACCGCAGGATTGCTTCAGGCCCTAGTGTGGTTCCGGCATGGCACGCTGAGCCTTTGGTTAATTCCTCTTCCTGGTGGGAAATGAGAGTTACATTTGCCCATCCAGACACCTCCAGCTAGTCTCTCATTGGTTCTCCCTATTCCTGTTCATTTTCCGCAGAAATTGCAAACTGGGCCAAACAGGAGGTTAAAGGCACTGACTCTCCAAGTGGGGAGAGTTTTAGTAAAGCGTCTGGAATGTTGCACCCAAGTACCAGTGGAGAAAATCTGAGACACATTTGAACACGTTTCCCGATCACACGGTGGATCATACTCTGGGTTCCACATGCATGTTTTAGCTGAAGGAAGAATCCCTTAAACCTGGAGAGTTGAGACCCATGGAATGGCTAGCATGCAATATGACTTCAAAGGGTCTGCATTTGCTCATCAAACCTCACCAATCCTATCACTGCTGCGTTTATGCCGCTGTACACATGCTTGATTCTCTTTTGGAGATATATAAATCCATAGGTTTTAAGATTATTACTAGTCAGGTATATTCTTAGGCGATTAATATGGGGTGTAGAGTCCACTTCGTTGAGCAAGGAGTAGCTCTTGTCTATTACATATTTGGCTTATGGAATGGTATCTGTGCTAATTTCAATCTCTGGTTTTATGCAGAACCCCAACTCACCTTTCCCCTTAAGCAAGCATAAGTTGGTTTTCTACATTTGAGACCGTGTTCTGTTTTGTAATTCAGTTTCTGTGTAGCCAAGTTTACATTCCGTGTAGTAGTGATATCTTATGATGTTTCTTTTTCTGTGTGACTTATCTCACTTAGAATCATCGTACCTGAATCCACTCATTATGCTGCTACGGGCCTGATGATATAGATTTCATTGCTGAGTGATATTGCATTGTACATAAGTACCACAAATTCTTTATCCATTTTTCACCTTCTGTGATATTGAATTTGTACTGTAAATGAGGTTCTTGTAAACAGAGCCGTCCCAAACTTTGGGGTGGCTGTGTCTTTTTGATTTTAATTTCCCTAAGCTATAGGACCATAAGTGGAAGTGCCCTAGGCTCTGTTGCTTTGTTTTTTAGATGTTTCAGGAAACACCATACACTTCTCCAGAGTGGCTGTTGGCAATTTACATCCCGCCCATCAGCATAACAAGGCTCCCAGTTCTCCATGGCCTGTCCTGCCTTTCTGGATTTTACACTTTTTTCAGATGGCCCTTTTGACCGGGGGGCAGTGAGACATCATTGTAGTGCAGATTTCCTTTGCAAGCTTGCTTGGTTGGCCAAAAAGGGCGTATGCGTTTTTTCCTGAATATATTCAGGAAAAAACGCATACGCCCTTTTTGGCCAAGTGCATCATTGTGGACGTTCTGCCTCTTTTCCTATGCTTTACATGCAATTCCAGTCTACCTCCTGAAATCGGTTTCCTGCAATTCTGCCCCGCTTTCAAGTCCTCTTGGCAGCCTTACTTCAATATATTTTTGGACGATAGCTGTCATTTTTAACTCTGCAGGTTTGTGAATTACAGTGCCCCTGAGCTCCTTTCTTCAACTCGCTTTCTTGTGAGCTGGCCGCAACACCGCAGGATTGCTTCAGGCCCTAGTGTGGTTCCGGCATGGCACGCTGAGCCTTTGGTTAATCCCTCTTCCTGGTGGGAAATGAGAGTTACATTTGCCCATCCAGACACCTCCAGCTAGTCTCTCATTGGTTCTCCCTATTCCTGTTCATTTTCCGCAGAAATTGCAAACTGGGCCAAACAGGAGGTTAAAGGCACTGACTCTCCAAGTGAGGAGAGTGTTAGTAAAGCGTCTGGAATGTTGCACCCGAGTACCAGGGGACGAAACCTGACACATTTGAACACGTTTCCCGATCACACGGTGGATCATACTCTGGGTTCCACATGCATGTTTTAGCTGAAGGAAGAATCCCTTAAACCTGGAGAGTTGAGACCCATGGAATGGGTACCATGCAATATGACTTCAAAGGGTCTGCATTGGCTCACCGAACCTCACCAATCCTATCACTGCTGCGCTTATGCCACTGTACACACCCTTGATTCTCTTTCGGAGACATATAAATCCATAGGTTTTAAGATTCTTCCTAGTCAGGTATATTCTTAGACGTTTAATATGGGGTGTTGAGTCCTCTTCGTTGAGCAAGGAGTAGCTCTTGTCTATTACATATTTGGCTTATGGAACGGTATCTGTGCTAATTTCAATCTCTGGTTTTATGCAGCACCCCAACTCACCTTTCCCCTTAAGCAAGCATAAGTTGGTTTTCTACATTTGAGACCTTGTTCTGTTTTGTAATTCAGTTCCTGTGTAGCCAAGTTTACATTCCGTGTATTAGTGATATCTTATGATGTTTCTTTTTCTGTGTGACTTATCTCACTTAGAATCATCGTACCTGAATCCACTCATTATGCTGCTACGGGCCTGATGACATAGATTTCATTGCTGAGTGATATTGCATTGTACGTAAGTACCACAACTTCTTTATCCATTTTTCGCTTTCTGTGATATTGAACTTGTACCGTAAACGAGGTTCTTGTAAACAGAGCCGTCCCAAACTTTGGGGTGGCTGTGTTTTTTTGATTTTAATTTCCCTAAGCTATACGACCATAAGTGGAAGTGCCCTAGGCTCTGTTGCTTTGTTTTTTAGATGTTTCAGGAAACACCATACACTTCTCCAGAGTGGCTGTTGGCAATTTACATCCCGCCCATCAGCATAACAAGGCTCCCAGTTCTCCATGGCCTGTCCGGCCTTTCTGGATTTTACACTTTTTTCAGATGGCCCTTTTGACTGGGGGGCAGTGAGACTTCATTGTAGTGCAGATTTCCTTTGCAAGCTTGCTTGGTTGGCCAAAAAGGGCGTATGCATTTTTTCCTGAATATATTCAGGAAAAAACGCATACGCCCTTTTTGGCCAAGTGCATCATTGTGGACGTTCTGCCTCTTTTCCTATGCTTTTCATGCAATTCCAGTCTACCTCCTGAAATCGGTTTCCTGCAATTCTGCCCCGCTTTCAAGTCCTCTTGGCAGCCTTACTTCAATATATTTTTGGACGATAGCTGTCATTTATAACTCTGCAGGTTTGTGAATTACAGTGCCCCTGAGCTCCTTTCTTCAACTCGCTTTCTTGTGAGCTGGCCGCAACACCGCAGGATTGCTTCAGGCCCTAGTGTCGTTCCGGCATGGCACGCTGAGCCTTTGGTTAATTCCTCTTCCTGGTGGGAAATGAGAGTTAAATTTGCCAATCCAGACACCTCCAGCTAGTCTCTCATTTGTTCTCCCTATTCCTGTTCATTTTCCGCAGAAATTGCAAACTGGGCCAAACAGGAGGTTAAAGGCACTGACTCTCCAAGTGGGGAGAGTTTTAGTAAAGCGTCTGGAATGTTGCACCCGAGTACCAGCGGAGAAAATCTGAGACACATTTGAACACGTTTCCCGATCACACGGTGGATCATACTCTGGGTTCCACATGCATGTTTTAGCTGAAGGAAGAATCCCTTAAACCTGGAGAGTTGAGACCCATGGAATGGCTGGCATGCAATATGACTTCAAAGGGTCTGCATTTGCTCATCAAACCTCACCAATCCTATCACTGCTGCGTTTATGCTGCTGTACACATGCTTGATTCTCTTTTGGAGACATATAAATCCATAGGTTTTAAGATTATTACTAGTCAGGTATATTCTTAGGCGATTAATATGGGGTGTAGAGTCCACTTCGTTGAGCAAGGAGTAGCTCTTGTCTATTACATATTTGGCTTATGGAATGGTATCTGTGCTAATTTCAATCTCTGGTTTTATGCAGAACCCCAACTCACCTTTCCCCTTAAGCAAGCATAAGTTGGTTTTCTACATTTGAGACCGTGTTCTGTTTTGTAATTCAGTTTCTGTGTAGCCAAGTTTACATTCCGTGTAGTAGTGATATCTTATGATGTTTCTTTTTCTGTGTGACTTATCTCACTTAGAATCATCGTACCTGAATCCACTCATTATGCTGCTACGGGCCTGATGATATAGATTTCATTGCTGAGTGATATTGCATTGTACGTAAGTACCACAAATTCTTTATCCATTTTTCACCTTCTGTGATATTGAATTTGTACTGTAAATGAGGTTCTTGTAAACAGAGCCGTCCCAAACTTTGGGGTGGCTGTGTCTTTTTGATTTTAATTTCCCTAAGCTATAGGACCATAAGTGGAAGTGCCCTAGGCTCTGTTGCTTTGTTTTTTAGATGTTTCAGGAAACACCATACACTTCTCCAGAGTGGCTGTTGGCAATTTACATCCCGCCCATCAGCATAACAAGGCTCCCAGGTCTCTATGGCCTGTCCTGCCTTTCTGGATTTTATACTTTTTTCAGATGGCTCTTTTCACCGGGGGGCAGTGAGACTTCATTGTAGTGCAGATTTCCTTTGCAAGCTTGCTTGGTTGGCCAAAAAGGGCGTATGCGTTTTTTCCTGAATATATTCAGGAAAAAACGCATACGCCCTTTTTGGCCAAGTGCATCATTGTGGACGTTCTGCCTCTTTTCCTATGCTTTACATGCAATTCCAGTCTACCTCCTGAAATCGGTTTCCTGCAATTCTGCCCCGCTTTCAAGTCCTCTTGGCAGCCTTACTTCAATATATTTTTGGACGATAGCTGTCATTTATAACTCTGCAGGTTTGTGAATTACAGTGCCCCTGAGCTCCTTTCTTCAACTCGCTTTCTTGTGAGCTGGCCGCAACACCGCAGGATTGCTTCAGGCCCTAGTGTGGTTCCAGCATGGCACGCTGAGCCTTGGTTAATTCCTCTTCCTGGTGGGAAATGAGAGTTACATTTGCCCATCCAGACACCTCCAGCTAGTCTCTCATTGGTTCTCCCTATTCCTGTTCATTTTCCGCAGAAATTGCAAACTGGGCCAAACAGGAGGTTAAAGGCACTGACTCTCCAAGTGGGGAGAGTTTTAGTAAAGCGTCTGGAATGTTGCACCCAAGTACCAGCGGAGAAAATATGAGACACATTTGAACACGTTTCCCGATCACACGGTGGATCATACTCTGGGTTCCACATGCATGTTTTAGCTGAAGGAAGAATCCCTTAAACCTGGAGAGTTGAGACCCATGGAATGGCTGGCATGCAATATGACTTCAAAGGGTCTGCATTTGCTCATCAAACCTCACCAATCCTATCACTGCTGCGTTTATGCTGCTGTACACATGCTTGATTCTCTTTTGGAGACATATAAATCCATAGGTTTTAAGATTCTTCCTAGTCAGGTATATTCTTAGGCGATTAATATGGGGTGTAGAGTCCACTTCGTTGAGCAAGGAGTAGCTCTTGTCTATTACATATTTGGCTTATGGAATGGTATCTGTGCTAATTTCAATCTCTGGTTTTATGCAGAACCCCAACTCACCTTTCCCCTTAAGCAAGCATAAGTTGGTTTTCTACATTTGAGACCGTGTTCTGTTTTTAATTCAGTTTCTGTGTAGCCAAGTTTACATTCCGTGTAGTAGTGATATCTTATGATGTTTCTTTTTCTGTGTGACTTATCTCACTTAGAATCATCGTACCTGAATCCACTCATTATGCTGCTACGGGCCTGATGATATAGATTTCATTGCTGAGTGATATTGCATTGTACGTAAGTACCACAAATTCTTTATCCATTTTTCACCTTCTGTGATATTGAATTTGTACTGTAAATGAGGTTCTTGTAAACAGAGCCGTCCCAAACTTTGGGGTGGCTGTGTCTTTTTGATTTTAATTTCCCTAAGCTATAGGACCATAAGTGGAAGTGCCCTAGGCTCTGTTGCTTTGTTTTTTAGATGTTTCAGGAAACACCATACACTTCTCCAGAGTGGCTGTTGGCAATTTACATCCCGCCCATCAGCATAACAAGGCTCCCAGGTCTCTATGGCCTGTCCTGCCTTTCTGGATTTTATACTTTTTTCAGATGGCTCTTTTCACCGGGGGGCAGTGAGACTTCATTGTAGTGCAGATTTCCTTTGCAAGCTTGCTTGGTTGGCCAAAAAGGGCGTATGCGTTTTTTCCTGAATATATTCAGGAAAAAACACATACACCCTTTTTGGCCAAGTGCATCATTGTGGACGTTCTGCCTCTTTTCCTATGCTTTACATGCAATTCCAGTCTACCTCCTGAAATCGGTTTCCTGCAATTCTGCCCCGCTTTCAAGTCCTCTTGGCAGCCTTACTTCAATATATTTTTGGACGATAGCTGTCATTTATAACTCTGCAGGTTTGTGAATTACAGTGCCCCTGAGCTCCTTTCTTCAACTCGCTTTCTTGTGAGCTGGCCGCAACACCGCAGGATTGCTTCAGGCCCTAGTGTGGTTCCAGCATGGCACGCTGAGCCTTGGTTAATTCCTCTTCCTGGTGGGAAATGAGAGTTACATTTGCCCATCCAGACACCTCCAGCTAGTCTCTCATTGGTTCTCCCTATTCCTGTTCATTTTCCGCAGAAATTGCAAACTGGGCCAAACAGGAGGTTAAAGGCACTGACTCTCCAAGTGGGGAGAGTTTTAGTAAAGCGTCTGGAATGTTGCACCCAAGTACCAGCGGAGAAAATCTGAGACACATTTGAACACGTTTCCCGATCACACGGTGGATCATACTCTGGGTTCCACATGCATGTTTTAGCTGAAGGAAGAATCCCTTAAACCTGGAGAGTTGAGACCCATGGAATGGCTGGCATGCAATATGACTTCAAAGGGTCTGCATTTGCTCATCAAACCTCACCAATCCTATCACTGCTGCGTTTATGCTGCTGTACACATGCTTGATTCTCTTTTGGAGACATATAAATCCATAGGTTTTAAGATTCTTCCTAGTCAGGTATATTCTTAGGCGATTAATATGGGGTGTAGAGTCCACTTCGTTGAGCAAGGAGTAGCTCTTGTCTATTACATATTTGGCTTATGGAATGGTATCTGTGCTAATTTCAATCTCTGGTTTTATGCAGAACCCCAACTCACCTTTCCCCTTAAGCAAGCATAAGTTGGTTTTCTACATTTGAGACCGTGTTCTGTTTTGTAATTCAGTTTCTGTGTAGCCAAGTTTACATTCCGTGTAGTAGTGATATCTTATGATGTTTCTTTTTCTGTGTGACTTATCTCACTTAGAATCATCGTACCTGAATCCACTCATTATGCTGCTACGGGCCTGATGATATAGATTTCATTGCTGAGTGATATTGCATTGTACGTAAGTACCACAAATTCTTTATCCATTTTTCACCTTCTGTGATATTGAATTTGTACTGTAAATGAGGTTCTTGTAAACAGAGCCGTCCCAAACTTTGGGGTGGCTGTGTCTTTTTGATTTTAATTTCCCTAAGCTATAGGACCATAAGTGGAAGTGCCCTAGGCTCTGTTGCTTTGTTTTTTAGATGTTTCAGGAAACACCATACACTTCTCCAGAGTGGCTGTTGGCAATTTACATCCCGCCCATCAGCATAACAAGGCTCTCAGGTCTCTATGGCCTGTCCTGCCTTTCTGGATTTTATACTTTTTTCAGATGGCTCTTTTCACCGGGGGGCAGTGAGACTTCATTGTAGTGCAGATTTCCTTTGCAAGCTTGCTTGGTTGGCCAAAAAGGGCGTATGCGTTTTTTCCTGAATATATTCAGGAAAAAACGCATACGCCCTTTTTGGCCAAGTGCATCATTGTGGACGTTCTGCCTCTTTTCCTATGCTTTACATGCAATTCCAGTCTACCTCCTGAAATCGGTTTCCTGCAATTCTGCCCCGCTTTCAAGTCCTCTTGGCAGCCTTACTTCAATATATTTTTGGACGATAGCTGTCATTTATAACTCTGCAGGTTTGTGAATTACAGTGCCCCTGAGCTCCTTTCTTCAACTCGCTTTCTTGTGAGCTGGCCGCAACACCGCAGGATTGCTTCAGGCCCTAGTGTGGTTCCAGCATGGCACGCTGAGCCTTGGTTAATTCCTATTCCTGGTGGGAAATGAGAGTTACATTTGCCCATCCAGACACCTCCAGCTAGTCTCTCATTGGTTCTCCCTATTCCTGTTCATTTTCCGCAGAAATTGCAAACTGGGCCAAACAGGAGGTTAAAGGCACTGACTCTCCAAGTGGGGAGAGTTTTAGTAAAGCGTCTGGAATGTTGCACCCAAGTACCAGCGGAGAAAATCTGAGACACATTTGAACACGTTTCCCGATCACACGGTGGATCATACTCTGGGTTCCACATGCATGTTTTAGCTGAAGGAAGAATCCCTTAAACCTGGAGAGTTGAGACCCATGGAATGGCTGGCATGCAATATGACTTCAAAGGGTCTGCATTTGCTCATCAAACCTCACCAATCCTATCACTGCTGCGTTTATGCTGCTGTACACATGCTTGATTCTCTTTTGGAGACATATAAATCCATAGGTTTTAAGATTCTTCCTAGTCAGGTATATTCTTAGGCGATTAATATGGGGTGTAGAGTCCACTTCGTTGAGCAAGGAGTAGCTCTTGTCTATTACATATTTGGCTTATGGAATGGTATCTGTGCTAATTTCAATCTCTGGTTTTATGCAGAACCCCAACTCACCTTTCCCCTTAAGCAAGCATAAGTTGGTTTTCTACATTTGAGACCGTGTTCTGTTTTGTAATTCAGTTTCTGTGTAGCCAAGTTTACATTCCGTGTAGTAGTGATATCTTATGATGTTTCTTTTTCTGTGTGACTTATCTCACTTAGAATCATCGTACCTGAATCCACTCATTATGCTGCTACGGGCCTGATGATATAGATTTCATTGCTGAGTGATATTGCATTGTACGTAAGTACCACAAATTCTTTATCCATTTTTCACCTTCTGTGATATTGAATTTGTACTGTAAATGAGGTTCTTGTAAACAGAGCCGTCCCAAACTTTGGGGTGGCTGTGTCTTTTTGATTTTAATTTCCCTAAGCTATAGGACCATAAGTGGAAGTGCCCTAGGCTCTGTTGCTTTGTTTTTTAGATGTTTCAGGAAACACCATACACTTCTCCAGAGTGGCTGTTGGCAATTTACATCCCGCCCATCAGCATAACAAGGCTCCCAGTTCTCCATGGCCTGTCCGGCCTTTCTGGATTTTACACTTTTTTCAGATGGCCCTTTTGACTGGTGGGCAGTGAGACTTCATTGTAGTGCAGATTTCCTTTGCAAGCTTGCTTGGTTGGCCAAAAAGGGCGTATGCGTTTTTTCCTGAATATATTCAGGAAAAAACGCATACGCCCTTTTTGGCCAAGTGCATCATTGTGGACATTCTGTCTCTTTTCCTATGCTTTACATGCAATTCCAGTCTACCTCCTGAAATCGGATTCCTGCAATTCTGCCCCGCTTTCGAGTCCTCTTGGCAGCCTTACTTCAATATATTTTTGGATGATAGCTGTCATTTTTAACTCTGCAGGTTTGTGAATTACAGTGCCCCTGAGCTCCTTTCTTCAACTCGCTTTCTTGTGAGCTGGCCGCAACACCGCAGGATTGCTTCAGGCCCTAGTGTGGTTCCGGCATGGCACGCTGAGCCTTTGGTTAATTCCTCTTCCTGGTGGGAAATGAGAGTTAAATTTGCCCATCCAGACACCTCCAGCTAGTCTCTCATTGGTTCTCCCTATTCCTGTTCATTTTCCGCAGAAATGGCAAACTGGGCCAAACAGGAGGTTAAAGGCACTGACTCTCCAAGTGGGGAGAGTTTTAGTAAAGCGTCTGGAATGTTGCACCCGAGTACCAGGGGACGAAAACTGAGACACATTTGAACACGTTTCCCGATCACACGGTGGATCATACTCTGGGTTCCACATGCATGTTTTAGCTGAAGGAAGAATCCCTTAAACCTGGAGAGTTGAGACCCATGGAATGGCTACCATGCAATATGACTTCAAAGGGTCTGTATTTGCTCATCGAACCTCACCAATCCTATCACTGCTGCTTTTATGCTGCTGTACACTTGCTTGATTCTCTTTTGGAGACATATAAATCCATAGGTTTTAAGATTATTACTAGTCAGGTATATTCTTAGGCGATTAATATGGGGTGTAGAGTCCACTTCGTTGAGCAAGGAGTAGCTCTTGTCTATTACATATTTGGCTTATGGAATGGTATCTGTGCTAATTTCAATCTCTGGTTTTATGCAGAACCCCAACTCACCTTTCCCCTTAAGCAAGCATAAGTTGGTTTTCTACATTTTAGACCGTGTTCTGTTTTGTAATTCAGTTTCTGTGTAGCCAAGTTTACATTCCGTGTAGTAGTGATATCTTATGATGTTTCTTTTTCTGTGTGACTTATCTCACTTAGAATCATCGTACCTGAATCCACTCATTATGCTGCTACGGGCCTGATGATATAGATTTCATTGCTGAGTGATATTGCATTGTACGTAAGTACCACAAATTCTTTATCCATTTTTCACCTTCTGTGATATTGAATTTGTACTGTAAATGAGGTTCTTGTAAACAGAGCCGTCCCAAACTTTGGGGTGGCTGTGTCTTTTTGATTTTAATTTCCCTAAGCTATAGGACCATAAGTGGAAGTGCCCTAGGCTCTGTTGCTTTGTTTTTTAGATGTTTCAGGAAACACCATACACTTCTCCAGAGTGGCTGTTGGCAATTTACATCCCGCCCATCAGCATAACAAGGCTCCCAGTTCTCCATGGCCTGTCCTGCCTTTCTGGATTTTATACATTTTTCAGATGGCCCTTTTGACTGGGGAGCAGTGAGAGTTCATTGTAGTGCAGATTTCCTTTGCAAGCTTGCTTGGTTGGCCAAAAATGGCATATGCTTTTTTTCCTGCATATAATCAGGAAAAAACGCATACGCCCTTTTTGGCCAAGTGCATCATTGTGGACGTTCTGCCTCTTTTCCTATGCTTTACATGCAATTCCAGTCTACCTCCTGAAACCGGTTTCCTGCAATTCTGCCCCGCTTTCAAGTCCTCTTGGCAGCCTTACTTCAATATATTTTTGGACGATAGCTGTCATTTTTAACTCTGCAGGTTTGTGAATTACAGTGCCCCTGAGCTACTTTCTTCAACTCGCTTTCTTGTGAGCTGGCCACAACACCGCAGCCTTGCTTCAGGCCCTAGTGTGGTTCCGGCATGGCACGCTGAGCCTTTGGTTAATTCCTCTTCCTGGTGGGAAATGAGAGTTAAATTTGCCCGTCCAGACACCTCCAGCTAGTCTCTCATTGGTTCTCCCTATTCCTGTTCATTTTCCGCAGAAATGGCAAACTGGGCCAAACAGGAGGTTAAAGGCACTGACTCTCCAAGTGCAGAGAGTTTTAGTAAAGCTACTGGAATGTTGCACCCGAGTACCAGGGGACGAAAACTGAGACACATTTGAACACGTTTCCCGATCACACGGTGGATCATACTCTGGGTTCCACATGCATGTTTTAGCTGAAGGAAGAATCCCTTAAACCTGGAGAGTTGAGACCCATGGAATGAGTATCATGCAATATGACTTCAAAGGGTCTGCATTTGCTCACCGAACCTCACCAATCCTATCACTGCTGCGTTTATGACGCTGTACACACGCTTGATTTTCTTTTGGAGACATATAAATCCATAGGATTTAAGATTCTTACTAGTCAGGTATATTCTTAGGCGTTTAATATGGGATGTAGAGTCCACTTCGTTGAGCAAGGAGTAGCTCTTGTCTATTACATATTTGGCTTATGGAACGGTATCTGTGCTAATTTCAATCTCTTGTTTTATGCAGTACCCCAACTCACCTTTCCCCTTAAGCAAGCATAAGTTGGTTTTCTACATTTGAAACCCTATTCTGTTTTGTAATTCAGTTCCTGGGTAGCCAAGTTTACATTCCATGTAGTAGTGATATCTTATGATGTTTCTTTTTCTGTGTGACTTATTTCACTTAGAATCATCGTACCTGAATCCACTCATTATGCTGCTACGGGCCTGATGATATACATTTCATTGCTGAGTGATATTGCATTGTACGTAAGTACCACAACTTCTTTATCCATTTTTCACTTTCTGTGATATTGAACTTGTACCGTAAACGAGGTTCTTGTAAACAGAGCCGTACCAAACTTTGGGGTGGCTGTGTCTTTTTGATTTTAATTTCCCTAAGCTATAGAACCATAAGTGGAACTGCCCTAGGCTCTGTTGCTTTGTTTTGTAGATGTTTCAGGAAACACCATACACTTCTCCAGAGTGGCTGTTGGCAATTTACATCCCGCCCATCAGCATAACAAGGCTCCCAATTCTCCATGGCCTGTCCTGCCTTTCTGGATTTTACACATTTTTCAGATGGCCCTTTTGACTGGGGGGCAGTGAGACTTCATTGTACTGCAGATTTCCTTTGCAAGCTTGCTTGGTTGGCCAAATAGGGCGTATGCGTTTTTTCCTGAATATATTCAGGAAAAAACGCATACGCCCTTTTTGGCCAAGTGCATCATAGTGGACGTTCTGCCTCTTTTCCTATGCTTTACATGCAATTCCAGTCTACCTCCTGAAATCGGATTCCTGCAATTCTGCCCCGCTTTCGAGTCCTCTTGGCAGCCTTACTTCAATATATTTTTGGACGATAGCTGTCATTTATAACTCTGCAGGTTTGTGAATTACAGTGCCTCTGAGCTCCTTTCTTCAACTCGCTTTCTTGTGAGCTGGCTGCAACACCGTAGCATTGCTTCAGGCCCTAGTGTGGTTCCGGCATGGCACGCTGAGCCTTTGGTTAATTCCTCTTCCTGGTGGGAAATGAGAGTTAAATTTGCCCATCCAGACACCTCCAGCTAGTCTCTCATTGGTTCTCCCTATTCCTGTTTATTTTCCGCAGAAATTGCAAACTGGGCCAAACAGGAGGTTAAAGGCACTGACTCTCCAAGTGGGGAGAGGGTTAGTAAAGCGTCTGGAATGTTGCACCCGAGTACCAGGGGACCAAACCTGAGACACATTTGAACACGTTTCCCGATCACACGGTGGATCATACTCTGGGTTCCACATGCATGTTTTAGCTGAAGGAAGAATCCCTTAAACCTGAAGAGTTGAGACCCATGGAATGGCTGGCATGCAATATGACTTCAAAGGGTCTGCATTGGCTCATCAAACCTCACCAATCCTATCACTGCTGCGTTTATGCTGCTGTACACATGCTTGATTCTCTTTTGGAGACATATAAATCCATAGGTTTTAAGATTCTTACTAGTCAGGTATATTCTTAGGCGTTTAATATGGGGTGTAGAGCCCACTTCGTTGAGCAAGGAGTAGCTCTTGTCTATTACATATTTGGCTTATGGAATGGTATCTGTGCTAATTTCAATCTCTGGTTTTATGCAGTACCCCAACTCACCTTTCCCCTTAAGCAAGCATAAGTTGGTTTTCTACATTTGAGACCCTGTTCTGTTTTGTAATTCAGTTTCTGTGTAGGCAAGTTTACATTCCTTGTAGTAGTGATATCTTATGATGTTTCTTTTTCTGTGTGACTTATTTCACTTAGAATCATCGTACCTGAATCCACTCATTATGCTGCTACGGGCCTGATGATATAGATTTCATTGCTGAGTGATATTGCATTGTACGTAAGTACCACAAATTCTTTATCCATTTTTCACTTTCTGTGTTATTGAACTTGTACCGTAAACGAGGATCTTGTAAACAGAGCCGTCCCAAACTTTGGGGTGGCTGTGTCTTTTTGATTTTAATTTCCCTAAGCTATACCACCATAAGTGTAAGTGCCCTAGGCTCTGTTGCTTTGTTTTGTAGATGTTTCAGGAAACACCATACACTTCTCCAGAGTGGCTGTTGGCAATTTACATCCCGCCCATCAGCATAACAAGGCTCCCAGTTCTCCATGGCCTGTCCTGCCTTTCTGGATTTTACACTTTTTTCAGATGCTCCTTTTGACAGGGAGGAAGTGAGACTTCATTGTAGTGCAGATTTCCTTTGCAAGCTTGCTTGGTTGGCCAAAAAGGGCGTATGCGTTTTTTCCTGAATATATTCAGGAAAAAACGCATACGCCCTTTTTGGCCAAGTGCATCATTGTCGACGTTCTGAGTGTTTTCATATGTTTTCAATGCAATTCCAGTCTACCTCCTGAAATCGGTTTCCTGCAATTCTGCCTTGCTGTCAGTGCCTCTTCATAGCCTTACCTCAATATACTTTTTGAAAATTGTTGGCCTTTTTAACTCTGCAGGTTTTTGAATTGCCGTGGCCCTTAGCTGCATTTTTCAGCTCTTATTTTTGTGATCTTGCCTCATATCCACAGGATTTCTTCAGGCCCTATTCTTCTTCTGGGTCGCCTTGCTCTGCCTTTGGTTAATTCTTCTTCCTGATGTGAATTAGAGTGACATGTTCCCATTGAAACCGCTACAGCTATTTTCTCACTGGTTCCCCCTATTCCCATTCATCCTCCGCACTAACTGCAGACTGTGCGATACCGGAACGTAAAGGCATTGACTCTCCATGTGGAGATGTTGTTAGTAAAGTGGCTGGAATGTTGATCCGGAGCCCCAGGAGAGGAAAATGAGGTGCGTTTTAGAAACCTTTCCCGATCATATGGTATACCATCCGCTGGATTTCCCATGCATGGTTTAGCTGTAGGAAGATTCCCTTCAACCTGGAGTGTTGGGACCCTTGGAATGAGTAGCATGAAGTATTGCATTAAACTTTCGGCAGTTGCTCACCAAAGCTCACCAATCCTCTCAGCCCCAAGTGTCCAGCCTTATGTCTTATCCAGCTGTGGGTTTATATGTGGTCATTCCAGGTTGCATCACAGCCCCTGAGCGAATTTTGTAAGAATTTTTCTCTCTTTCATTGTTTCTGCGTTTTGGTTTTAAAATTTATTTCTATAATGGGGTTTAGCTCATTTTCACTGCTGTGTTTGGCTGCTCTGCACACACTTGATTCCCTTATGGAGATATATCAATACATGGGTTTTAAGATTCTTAGTACTCAGATATATTTCTCTGCGGTGTATAGGGTGTGTTGAGGCCAGTTCATTGAGCAAGGTGTAGATCTTGTCTAATACCTATTTGGTTTATTGAACGGTATCTGTGCTAATTTCAAACTCTGGTTTTATGCATCACCCCACCTCTCCTTTCCCCTTAAGCTGACATAAGTGTGTTTTCTAAATGTGAGACACTGTTCTGTTTTGTAATTCATTTTTTGTGCAGCCATATTTATCCTCCCTCTATAAGTGATATCTTATGATATGTTTCTTTTTCTGTTTGACTTATTTCAAGTAGTATTATCGGACCTAAATCCACTCTTTATCCTTCTACTAGCCTTATTACATTGATTTCATGGTGAAGAGATATTCCATTGTACATAAGTACCACATTTTCTTTATCCATTGTTCTCTTTCCTGGGATATTTAAGGTGTACTGAAGTTGAGGTTCTTGTAAACAGAGTAGCCCTAAACTGTGGTGTGCTTGTGTCTTGTTGATTTTTAGACTTCCCTAGATATACTTCCGTGATTGGAAGTGCCCTATGCTCTGTAGCTCTGTTTTTTAGATGATTTAGGAACCACCATACACTTCTCCAGAGTGGCTCTCGGCAGTTCACACACTGTCCATCAGCGTATAAAGGCTCCCTGTTCTCCATGGCCTGTCCTGCATTTCTGGTTTTTACAATTTTTTCGGATGGCCCTTTTGACCGGTGGGAAATGAGACTTCTTTGTTGTGCACATTTGCATTGCTTGCTTGCTTGGTTGCCCATAAAGTGCGTATGCGTTTTTTCCTGGATATATTCAGGAAAAAACGCATACTCCCTTTTGGGCCAACTGCATCATTGTCGAAATTCTGCCGCTTTTCATGTGCTTTAAAGACGAGTCCAATCTATCTCTTGAAATCTGTTTCTTGCAATTCTGTCTTGCATTCAGATCCTCTTCTTTGCCTTACCTCAACATATTTTGGGACGTTAGTTTTCATTTATAACTCTGCAGGTTTGTGAATTGCAGTGACCCTGAGCTCCATTTTTTAAGTTGCTCTTTTGTGAGCTGGCCTCAAAGCCGCAGGATTGCTTCAGGCCCTATTTTGGCTCCGGCGAGGCGGGCTGAGCCTTTTTTTAATTCTTATTCTTAATGGGAAATTAGAGTGACATGTGCCCGTCCAAACCCCTACAACTATTCTCTCATTGGTTCCCCCTCTTCCCGTTCATCCTCCTCACAATTTGCAAAATGTGTGAAACAGAAGTTTAAATGTGCTGATTCTCTAAGTGGGGAGATTCTAAGTAACGTGGCTGGAATGATGAACAGGAGCACCAGGAGAGGATAAATGAGGTGCATTTTAGACACATCTCCCGATCACATGGTGTACAGTCCTCTGGGTTTTCCATGCATGTTTTCGCTGTAGGAAGATCCCTTGAACCTGCAGATTTGGGACCCATTGAATGGGTACCAGGTAGTATTACTTTAAAGGGTGTGCATTTCCTCACCCAACCTCATATTTCTCTTAGCGTAAACAGTTTCCAGCCTTATGTCTCATCCTGCTGTGGGTCTAGATGTGTTCAATCCATGTTGCATCACCGTCCCTGAGGAAAAGTTGTAAGAGGTTTTCTCTGTCTCTTTGTCGTTTATTTTTTTCAATTTATTACTATATTGGTTACAGCTGATTTTCAAAGCTCTGTTTCTTGCTGCTGTACATCCACTTGATTCACATACAGAGAGACATCAATAAATTCTTTTTCAGATTCTTACCAGTCATATATATTCTTTTCCAGTGACTTGAGTGTGCTGAGTGCAGTTCTTTTAGCTACCGTGTAGGCCTTGTTGATTATCAGTTTGGTATTTGGAATGGTATCTTTGCTAATTTCAACCTCCTGGATGATGCCTCACCCCTCCCCACCTTTCCCGTTTAGCAGCCTTACGCGTGTTGTCTACATATTTGACTATGTTTTTGTTTTGTAATTTATTTCATGTGTAGCCATTTTGGATTCCACCTTTAAGTGATATCTTATGATATGTGTCTTTTTCTTTTTGAATTATGTCACTTAGAATGATCATACGTAACTCCTCCGGAGTTGTTACAACTGGCCATATTTCATTGACTTCCAGGCTGAGTAATATTCCACTCTACATAAGTACCACATCTCTATCCATTTTTTCCCTCCAGAGACATTTAAGTTATATCCTAGTCGAGAATCTTTTAAACAGAGAGGCAGTAAACATTGGGGTGCCTGTGTCCTCTCGATTTTTGTTTTTCCCAAGACATACGCCCATGAGTGCAAGTGCCCTATGCTCTGTAGCTCATTTTTTAGATGCTTTAGTAAACACAATACACTTCTCCAGAATGGCCATTGGCAATATACATTTCCACTATAAGCCTCACAGGGCTCCCTCTTCTCCTTGCCCTGTCCTGCATTTCTGGTGTTTACACTTTATGAGGATGGCTCTTCTGACTGATGCGAAGTGATATCTTTTGTAGTATTGATTTCCAGTGCCCACCTGTTTGGTTGGCTAAAAAAGTGTATGCCCTTTTCTTGAATATATACAGAAAAAAACGCATACAGCCTTTTTGGCCAACTGCAATGTTGGCAATGTTCAGCCCCTTTTCTTGTGCTTAATGGCGAGTCCTTTCTACCTCCTCAAATCCCTTTCCTGCCATTCTCCCTTGCTTACCAATCCTTTTCTCTGACTTTCCTCAAGACATTTTTCAGTGATAGATATTTTCAACTCTGCAGTTTCGTGAATTTTACTGCCCCTGAGTTCCATTGTTCAACTTGTGTTTATGGGAACTGGCCACAAAGCAGTGGGATTTCCTCAAGCCCTATACTGTTTCCATGGGCAACCCTAGCCTTTGGTCAATTCGTCTTCCTGATTGGAAATTAGAGTGACATGTGCCTGTCTGAACACCTAGGACTTGTCTCTCATTGTTCCTCATCCTTCCGCTTCATCCTCTGGACAAATTCCAAACTGTATGCAACAGGATGTTGACAGTGCTGACATCTCCAAGTGGGGAGACTGTTAGTAAAGACGCTGGAGGGGTGAACCCGAGCACCAGGAGATGAGGAGATGAGATGCCTTTTCCAAACTCTTCCTGATCAGACGGTATACCATCCTCTGTGTGTGACAGACATGTTTTAGCAGTAGGAAGAGTCCCATTCATGTAAGGAGAACACCAGGGCTTTTTCAAAATCAGTGTCTCTCCGAAACCCAAACTGGGGAATTTTTTAAGCTACAGCTACACATATGTTCATTAAGGGCCTTGGGAAGTAGGCAGAGTCCAAACTTTAGATGATTGAAGTCTTCAGGGTCAGAAGCACTCACCACTGGCTTCCCTTAGGTTACACTTTAACTGTCATTGATAGATGATGTCAATAAAAATATCTATTCTTTTTCCGATTATTTCCCCTTATAGGTTATTGCAAAATATTGAGTGTAGTTCCCTGTGCTATACAGTGGTTCCTTGTTGATGATCTATTTTATACATAGCAGTGTGTATGTGTTAATTCCAAACTGTTAATTTATCCCTCCTCCCACCTTTCCCCTTTGGTAATAATAAATTATAAGATTTTATACTTCTCAGAAATGGGGGAGCTGAAAGAGAGGTATCATTTTCAATGGAAAAGCATTTAAAACAAGATTGAAGCTTTAACCAAGATTATTAGATGTACATCCTTGGAAAGAAATCACTTCATTTCTCTAATATTGACCTGACAAATAAGACAAACCTTTTCACTGAACTTGCTTATAATAAAATGATGGAAATATCAAATGGAAGTGTTAGAAACATCTTATTTTACCCGAGCCTTATAAACTGTTCTATGTTAACTACAGTTTGGCTCACACATCTGTTCATTGAAGTTACAATAGTCTCAATTTCTGTTACTGATCCTCCAGAGTGGACCCCAACAAGTGTCCCCCTGCCCAGTGTCATTGGGGCCAACAGATCGAGACTGAGTTTGGTTCACAAGCAAAGGAAACTTTATATTTTGATCAGAGAATGGAGAGGTGAGAGCATGCACTACCCCGTGGGCTGTGGGCTGGGCTGCTGTGTAGAGATCCTGTCAGAGTCAGTGGGAGGGAGGGGGCGGAGCACTCAAGGGCCGGGTTGGCTGCAGCTCAGGCTCTATATCTTAGAGTCTGCACTGGGCCCCAGGAGCTGAGGTGTCGACCCAGCCATTCTGCACTAGGAAATCTGGTCTGAAGTGCCGGGTGTGGAACCTCTGCATGCGGGACCCTAGGAGCACGTGAAATTAGACAAAGCACAAAGGATAAAAAAGGTCAGACTTGACTTTATTGCCCAGATTCTATTTTTATCTCCCAGGGATTTTTAATGGGCTTTGCTGGGGACAAACCCCTCCTCTGCCTTTTGTCCCGTTCCTCATTCTTGGAGTGCTGAGGGTGCAGACCCTTCTTCTGTAACTGCTGAGTGCTGAGTTGGGAGCCCTCATACCAGGGGATGAGGGTCAGAACTTCTCCCCAGCAGCCTCCAGGTGACGTTGATTGGCCCCAGGACCCCTGCCTCCCTGCTCGTCTGCCTGAGCACCAGCATTGGAAGTGTTATAGATTCTAATGACCTTTAAGGGTTCAGGAAAGAGATGTGCAGAGACGCTGTGGGGGCCGGTTTCACCCCGCCCCACATTTGTTCGGCCACCTTAGGCTGACCGTTTCTGCCAGCCTAGATGCTCTGACCAGTAGTCTGCTCTTTCTTCAATTAGGCCCCTGAATTAACGTAAAAACAGCACCAGGTGTCAGAGCCCTGCCCGCTCAACTCCCAGACAGTCCAGGGTCAGTGGTGATCAAGGACCATGATGGCCACTGAGTCAACAGCCTTTTGAAGTAAACAGGAGTCCAGCCGGTCTTATTGGCCACCATCATCACGGTGTCTGTAGGCTTTTCTATGGTGACAGTGTGATATACGTTTCCCCCGCCAAGACTATTAGCTCCCCTCCGGGTGCAGTAAGTCCTGCAAGCAGTAGTCTACTCATTCGGGACACACTATTGTTGTTTTATGAGAGAAACTCCAGGTCAAGTGATGTTCACACGAGTCGTCATGGTGCCCTGTTGCCCCCGGTTATCTCTCTGAATGTTGGAGTTGGAGGGCCTCCTCACTCGAGGTCGGTGTGCCCACGGAGCGAACCCTGCAACTTCAGGGCATGGTTGGTGATTAGGATCACCACGTGGGGTCCTTTTCCCTTAGGAGGGAGGTGGCCTTTTGGGCTGCTGATTTCCAGGTTTTTAGATACCGCCAGTATCTTGGCCAGATGTGGCAGTGGGCCAAGCCCCTTGGTGACTCTATTTTATCCTACCTGGATGGCATTCTTGCGTTGTTCCATTTCAAGTGGTCCCAGTTTTTGCACTAATTCTCCAATGGCGACTCACCTTTCACCGGGAATGGAAAGGTCAAAGGGTTTAGCTCAATTAGGGAGTTCCAGGGCAAGGGTCTGAATTGACTGCTCTTTCCATTCTTGAAAGGCCACTTCTGGATTCTGTTCAAAAGAATCATCATCTTTTCCTTTCAGTGTTTCATATAGAGGCCCAGCTAGTAGACTGTAGTTAGGGATCCAGAAGCAGCAAACCCTGGCCTCCCCAGGAACCCCTAAGCTGTCTTCTAGTTTTAGAAAGGGGTAAGGCTGCAAATGGTTTCTTCCCTTTCCTGGGATGGGCTTCTCCGACCTTCTGTGAGAATGAAGCCCAGGCAGGTCACCGCAGTCTGTGATATTTGAGCTTTTTCTTGGACAACTTCTATCCTTTATTGGCTTGGTAGTTCAGAGGCCTCCTTAGTAGGGCTGGCGATCAGAATGTCGTCTGCATATTGAAGGAGGGTTTCCTTTTCTAGAGGTAGAACTTTTCGGTCTTTAGCTAAGCTTTCCCCAAAGATGGTGTGGGAATTTTTGAACCCTTGGGGCAAGACGGCCCGGAAGTATTGTTTTAGTTGTATGTTGAGTCCTGCCACTCACAAACCAAAATTTCTTGTGACTCTGGGACTAATGGAATACAAAAGAAGGCATCATTGAAGACTAATACAGAATACCATGTCCTGGTGGTTGGTAGAATGACCAGCAGGGTGTAGGAAATGGAGCAACTGGAGGTATATCCTCGGTGGCTTCACTGACTGTCCTGACATCCTTTACCAGGTCCCCAGCAGCCCATGGGGCTCTCGTGGTCAGGCCAATCCCAGGATATGGAGCTCTCCTGGGCAGGTACCCCACCCCCAACCCAGCCCACAGGGCTCTCATGGTCAGGCCTCTCCCAGGATACAGAGCTACCCTTGCAGGTACCGTGGCAGGGCTGGGCACACAGGAACTGTGCACATAGCCCTCATTGAAGAGCACCCCCATCTCACCTGTCGCTCAGAGCTGACACAGAGCACCTCAGAGCAGGACTTGAACTAACAAACAGCAGCTCCGACAGGTCTGTGACCCTGGGCATCACTCTGTGTGGCCTCCCTCCACCTGGTCTTCCAGAGACTTCCACTGCACCCGGGGCACCAAGCCTCTGTCTCCAACCACCACCCACCCCTCCTCTCCCTGACTCCTGGGTTCCTCTCATTAGGAGAGGGTTTTCTTGAAGTTGTCTCCCACTCATGGGCCAGATAAAATGATTAGAAAACAAGCCAAAGCTGCAGCCCCTTGTCTATCCTGACTCTCAGGAGCCCACACCTGTTCCTTGGACCTGGCCGGTTCAGCAAGTTCCATTTTCTGCAACTGTGAGCCCCTGAGGGGTGATGATTGGCTGACCTGGGCAGCCTTACCATGCCGGCCAGCCCTCCCCAGGTGTGCCTGGGTTGAGATCAATATAAATACCACTCCAGGCAGCAAGAGCCCCTGCAGCTGTGCCTGACGCCATTTTCTCTGCCCTGTCAGCAGTCTCGGGGCTGGGCTGGTGGGAGGGAGTGAGAGGCCACGGCTTTGTGGGTGGCCCAGTGTGAGTGGGGCTCTGCTGGACTTTCTGCAGCAGTTGCCAGGCTGCCACCTGCTAAAGAAGAGGATGTGTCACCCATACCTGCTGCTGGAATTTCTCCCTGGGCAGAGGTGAGGAAGGAAAAAAGCAGTGGGGGCAGGGACAGGACGGGTATCTCAGGCAGGGAAATGGAAATCTTCCAGAAGAGCACCCAGGGACAGGACCATCCTGGCTGGCCTGCAGGCACCAAGTCAGCTGGCATGCTGTCACTCGTGTGGCTCCATGGCCCTTCCTCTAGGCTTTCAAGTCCTTGTATATATTCAGGTGTTTTACCTGGGAAGGGTGGGAACAGTTCAACAGCAACTGGCCTGGGGCTCAGCTCACGTTCACTCACAGATGCCTCGGCACAGTGCCCCAGCTTTGCAATGAGTACGCTTGTGTGGGGGCTGCTGGCTGAATGGGAGACGATTCCCCACCACTGACCAACTTCAGAATTGTTTACAACTGGAGCAAGTGCCCTGATACGGTTTTCCTCTGAGTAACTGGTGGGTTCTGTTTTTTTTTTTTTCTCTTTTTCGTTTTTGGTTCAAGGTAGATTTTATTCCTCTTTTTTGTATTTACAGATATAAGCATGGAAATAATTTATTCATATAAATACATGTATGTGAAGGGAATAATTGTTTTTTCTGTTTTATTTTTTAAATTTTATTTCTTTTTAATTTTGAATTTTATTTTATATTTTTATACAGCAGGTTCTTATTGGTTATCTATTTTATACATATAAATGTTTACATGCCAATCCCAATCTCTCAGCTCCTCCCACCACCACCCCCCCAAGAGCTTTCCCCCCTTGTTGTCCATACGATTGTTGTCTACATCTGTTGCTCTATTTATGCCTTGCAAAACGGTTAATCTGTACAGTTTTTCTAGGTTCCACATATATGCATGAATATACAAGATTTGTTTTTCTCTTTCTGACTTACTTCACTCTGTATGACAGTCTCTAGATCCATCGACGTCTCTACAAATGACCCAATTTCATTCCTTTCATGGCTTAGTAATATTCCATTTTATATATGTACCACATCTTTATGCATTCGTCTGTCTGTGGGCATTTAGGTTGCTTCCATTACCTCGATATTGTAAATAGTGATGCAATGAACATTGCGGTGAATGTCTCTTTTTGATTTATGGTTTTGTCTGTGTATATGTCCAGTACTGGGATTGCTGTATCATATGGTAATTCTATTATTAGTTTCTTAAGACTCCATATTGTTCTCCATAGTGACTGTATCAATTTATATTCCCAACAATAGTGGAAGAGGCTTCCTTTTCCCCACACCCTTTCCAGCAATTGTTGTTTGTAGATTTTCAGATGATGCCCATTCTAACAGGTGTGAGGTGATACCTCATTGTTGAGTCCATTTCGTTGAGCAAGGGGTAGGTCTTGTCTATTACATATTTGGCTTATGGAACGGTATCTGTGCTAATTTCAAACTCTGGTTTTATGCAGCACCCCAACTCACCTTTCCCCTTAAGCAAGCATAAGTTGGTTTTCTAAACTTGAGACCCTGTTCTGTTTTGTAATTCAGTTCATGTGTAGCCAAGTTTACATTCCATGTATTAGTGATACCTTATGATGTTTCCTTATCTGTGTGACTTATTTCACTTAGAATCATCGTGCCTCAATCCACTCATTATGCGGGTACAGGCCTGGTGACACAGATTTCATTGCTGAGTGGTATTCTGTTGTACGTTAAGTACCGCAACTTCTTTATCAATTATTTGCTCTCTGGGACACTTAACTTGTACCATACAAGAGGTTCCTGTAAACAGAGCCGTCCCAAATTTTGGGGTGGCTGTGTCTTTTTGATTTTAATTTCCCTAAGCTATAGGACCATAAGTGGAAATGCCCTAGACTCTGTTGCTTTGTTTTTCAGATGTATCAGGAAACACCATACACTTCTCCAGAGTGGCTGTTGGCAATTTACATCCCGCCCATCAGCATAACAAGGTTCCTTTATCCCCATGGCCTGTCTTGCCTTTCTGCATTTTCCACTTTTTTCAGATGGCTCTTTAAACTGGGGGGAAGTGACACTTCACAGTAGTTCGGATTTCCATTGCAAGCTTGCTTGGTTTGCCAAAAAGGGCGTATGCGTTTTTTCCTGAATATATTCAGGAAAAAACGCATACGCCCTTTTTGGCCAAGTGCATCATTGTGGACGTTCTGCCTCTTTTCCTATGCTATACAGGCAATTCCAGTCTACCTCCTGAAATCGGTTTCCTGCAATTCTGCCCCGCTTTCAAGTCCTCTTGGCAGCCTTACTTCAATATATTTTTGGACGATAGCTGTCATTTATAACTCTGCAGGTTTTTGAATTACAGTGCCCCTAAGCTCCTTTCTTCAACTCGCTTTCTTGTGAGCTGGCCGCAACACCGCAGGATTGCTTCAGGCCCTAGTGTGGTTCCGGCATGGCACGCTGAGCCTTTGGTTAATTCCTCTTCCTGGTGGGAAATGAGAGTTAAATTTGCCCGTCCAGGCACCTCCAGCTAGTCTCTCATTGGTTCTCCCTATTCCTGTTCATTTTCCGCAGAAATGGCAAACTGGGCCAAACAGGAGGTTAAAGGCACTGACTCTCCAAGTGGGGAGAGTGTTAGTAAAGCGTCTGGAATGTTGCACCCGAGTACCAGGGGACGAAACCTGAGACACATTTGAACACGTTTCCCGATCACACGGTGGATCATACTCTGGGTTCCACATGCATGTTTTAGCTGAAGGAAGAATCCCTTAAACCTGGAGAGTTGAGACCCTTGGCATGGGTACCATGCAATATGACTTCAAAGGGTCTGCATTGGCTCACCGAACCTCACCAATCCTATCACTGCTGCGCTAATGCACTGTACACACGCTTGATTCTCTTTCAGAGATATATAAATCCATAGGTTTTAAGATTCTTACTAGTCAGGTATATTCTTAGGCGTTTAATATGGGGTGTAGAGTCCACTTCGTTGAGCAAGGAGTAGCTCTTGTCTATTACATATTTGGCTTATGGAACAGTATCTGTGCTAATTTCAATCTCTGGTTTTATGCAGCACCCCAACTCACCTTTCCCCTTAAGCAAGCATAAGTTGGTATTCTACATTTGAGAACGTGTTCTGTTTTGTAATTCAGTTTCTGTGTAGCCAAGTTTACATTCCGTGTAGTAGTGATATCTTATGATGTTTCTTTTTCTGTGTGACTTATCTCACTTAGAATCATCGTACCTGAATCCACTCATTATGCTGCTACGGGCCTGATGATATAGATTTCATTGCTGAGTGATATTGCATTGTACGTAAGTACCACAAATTCTTTATCCATTTTTCACCTTCTGTGATATTGAATTTGTACTGTAAATGAGGTTCTTGTAAACAGAGCCGTCCCAAACTTTGGGGTGGCTGTGTCTTTTTGATTTTAATTTCCCTAAGCTATAGGACCATAAGTGGAAGTGCCCTAGGCTCTGTTGCTTTGTTTTTTAGATGTTTCAGGAAACACCATACACTTCTCCAGAGTGGCTGTTGGCAATTTACATCCCGCCCATCAGCATAACAAGGCTCCCAGTTCTCCATGGCCTGTCCTGCCTTTCTGGATTTTACACATTTTTCAGATGGCCCTTTTGACCCGGGGGCAGTGAGACTTCATTGTAGTGCAGATTTCCTTTGCAAGCTTGCTTGGTTGGCCAAAAAGGGCGTATGCGTTTTTTCCTGAATATATTCAGGAAAAAACGCATACGCCCTTTTTGGCCAAGTGCATCATTGTGGACGTTCTGCCTCTTTTCCTATGCTTTACATGCAATTCCAGTCTACCTCCTGAAATCGGTTTCCTGCAATTCTGCCCCGCTTTCAAGTCCTCTTGGCAGCCTTACTTCAATATATTTTTGGATGATAGCTGTCATTTATAACTCTGCAGGTTTGTGAATTACAGTGCCTCTGAGCTCCTTTCTTCAACTCGCTTTCTTGTGAGCTGGCCGCAACACCGCAGGATTGCTTCAGGCCCTAGTGTCGTTCCGGCATGGCACGCTGAGCCTTTGGTTAATTCCTCTTCCTGGTGGGAAATGAGAGTTAAATTTGCCCGTCCAGACACCTCCAGCTAGTCTCTCACTGGTTCTCCCTATTCCTGATCATCTTCCGCAAAAATTGCAAACTGGGCCAAACAGGTGGTTAAAGGCACTGACTCTCCAAGTGGGGAGAGTGTTAGTAAAGTGTCTGGAATGTTGCACCCGAGTACCAGGGGACGAAACCTGAGACACATTTGAACACGTATCCCGATCACACGGTGGATCATACTCTGGGTTCCACATGCATGTTTTAGCTGAAGGAAGAATCCCTTAAACCTGGAGAGTTGAGACCCATGGAATGGGTACCATGCAATATGACTTCAAAGGTTCTGCATTGGCTCACCGAACCTCACCAATCCTATCACTGCTGCACTTATGCCACTGTACACATGCTTGATTCTCTTTTGGAGACATATTAATCCATAGGTTTTAAGATTCTTACTAGTCAGGTATATTCTTAGACGTTTAATATGGGTTGTTGAGTCCTCTTCGTTGAGCAAGGAGTAGCTCTTGTCTATTACATATTTGGCTTATGGAACGGTATCTGTGCTAATTTCAATCTCTGGTTTTATGCAGCACCCCAACTCACCTTTCCCCTTAAGCAAGCATAAGTTGGTTTTCTACATTTGAGACCTTGTTCTGTTTTGTAATTCAGTTCCTGTGTAGCCAAGTTTACATTCCGTGTATTAGTGATATCTTATGATGTTTCTTTTTCTGTGTGACTTATCTCACTTAGAATCATCGTACCTGAATCCACTCATTATGCTGCTATGGGCCTGATGACATAGATTTCATTGCTGAGTGATATTGCATTGTACGTAAGTACCACAACTTCTTTATCCATTTTTCGCTTTCTGTGATATTGAACTTGTACCGTAAACGAGGTTCTTGTAAACAGAGCCGTCCCAAACTTTGGGGTGGCTGTGTCTTTTTGATTTTAATTTCCCTAAGCTATAGGACCATAAGTGGAAGTGCCCTAGGCTCTGTTGCTTTGTTTTTTAGATGTTTCAGGAAACACCATACACTTCTCCAGAGTGGCTGTTGGCAATTTACATCCCGCCCATCAGCATAACAAGGCTCCCAGTTCTCCATGGCCTGTCCGGCCTTTCTGGATTTTACACTTTTTTCGGATGGCCCTTTTGACTGGGGGGCAGTGAGACTTCATTGTAGTGCAGATTTCCTTTGCAAGCTTGCTTGGTTGGCCAAAAAGGGCGTATGGGTTTTTTCCTGAATATATTCAGGAAAAAACGCATACGCCCTTTTTGGCCAAGTGCATCATTGTGGACATTCTGTCTCTTTTCCTATGCTTTACATGCAATTCCAGTCTACCTCCTGAAATCGGATTCCTGCAATTCTGCCCCGATTTCGAGTCCTCTTGGCAGCCTTACTTCAATATATTTTTGGACGATAGCTGTCATTTATAACTCTGCAGGTTTGTGAATTACAGTGCCCCTGAGCTCCTTTCTTCAACTCGCTTTCTTGTGAGCTGGCCGCAACACCACAGGATTGCTTCAGGCCCTAGTGTGGTTCCGGCATGGCACGCTGAGCCTTTGGTTAATTCCTCTTCCTGGTGGGAAATGAGAGTTAAATTTGCCCGTCCAGGCACCTCCAGCTAGTCTCTCATTGGTTCTCCCTATTCCTGTTCATTTTCCGCAGAAATGGCAAACTGGGCCAACCAGGAGGTTAAAGGCACTGACTCTCCAAGTGGGGAGAGTGTTAGTAAAGCGTCTGGAATGTTGCACCCGAGTACCAGGGGACGAAACCTGAGACACATTTGAACACGTTTCCCGATCACACGGTGGATCATACTCTGGGTTCCACATGCATGTTTTAGGTGAAGGAAGAATCCCTTAAACCTGGAGAGTTGAGACCCATGGAATGGGTACCATGCAATGTGACCTCAAAGGGTCTGCATTTGCTCACCGAACCTCACCAATCCTATCACTGCTGCGTTTATGCCGCTGTACACACGCTTGATTCTCTTTCGGAGACATAGAAATGTATAGGTTTTAAGATTCTTACTGGTCAGGTATATTCTTAGGCGTTTAATATGGGGTGTAGAGTCCACTTCGTTCAGCAAGGAGTAGCTCTTGTCTATTACATATTTGGCTTATGGAACGGTATCTGTGCTAATTTCAATCTCTGGTTTTATGCAGCACCCCAACTCACCTTTCCCCTTAAGCAAGCATAAGTTGGTTTTCTACATTTGAGACCCTGTTCTGTTTTGTAATTCAGTTCCTGTGTAGACAAGTTTACATTCCGTGTAGTAGTGATATCTTATGATGTTTCTTTTTCTGTGTGACTTATCTCACTTAGAATCATCGTACCTGAATCCACTCATTATGCTGCTACGGGCCTGATGATATACATTTCATTGCTGAGTGATATTGCATTGTACGTAAGTACCAGAACTTCTTTATCCATTTTTCACTTTCTTTGATATTGAACTTGTACTGTAAATGAAGTTCTTGTAAACAGAGCCGTCCCAAACTTTGGGGTGGCTGTGTCTTTTTGATTTTAATTTCCCTAAGCTATAGGACCATAAGTGGAAGTGCCCTAGGCTCTGTTGCTTTGTTTTGTAGATGTTTCAGGAAACACCATACACTTCTCCAGAGTGGCTGTTGGCAATTTACATCCCGTCCATTAGCATAACAAGGCTCCCAGTTCTCCATGGCCTGTCCTGCCTTTCTGGATTTTACACTTTTTTCAGATGGCCCTTTTGACCGGGGGGCAGTGAGACTTCATTGTAGTGCAGATTTCCTTTGCAAGCTTGCTTGGTTGGCCAAAAAGGGCGTATGCGTTTTTTCCTGAATATATTCAGGAAAAAACGCATACACCCTTTTTGGCCAAGTGCATCATTGTGGACGTTCTGTCTCTTTTCCTATGCTTTACATGCAATTCCAGTCTACCTCCTGAAATCGGATTCCTGCAATTCTGCCCCGCTTTCGAGTCCCCTTGGCAGCCTTACTTTAATATATTTTTGGACGATAGCTGTCATTTATAACTCTGCAGGTTTGTGAATTACAATGCCCCTGTGCTCCTTTCTTCAACTCGCTTTCTTGTGAGCTGGCCGCAACACCGCAGGATTGCTTCAGGCCCTAGTGTGGTTCCGGCATGGCACGCTGAGCCTTTGGTTAATTCCTCTTCCTGGTGGGAAATGAGAGTTAAATTTGCCCGTCCAGACACCTCCAGCTAGTCTCTCATTGGTTCTCCCTATTCCTGTTCATTTTCCGCAGAAATGGCAAACTGGGCCAAACAGGAGGTTAAAGGCACTGACTCTCCAAGTGGGGAGAGTTTTAGTAAAGCGTCTGGAATGTTGCACCCGAGTACCAGGGGACAAAAACTGAGACACATTTGAACACGTTTCCCAATCACACGGTGGATCATACTCTGGGTTCCACATGCATGTTTTAGCTGAAGGAAGAATCCCTTAAACCTGGAGAGTTGAGACCCATGGAATGGGTACCATGCAATATGACTTCAAAGGTTCTGCATTGGCTCACCGAACCTCACCAATCCTATCACTGCTGCGCTTATGCCACTGTACACACGCTTGATTCTCTTTCGGAGACATATAAATCCATAGATTTTAAGATTCTTACAGGTCAGGTATATTCTTAGACGTTTAATATGGGGTGTTGAGTCCTCTTCGTTGAGCAAGGAGTAGCTCTTGTCTATTACATATTTGGCTTATGGAACGGTATCTGTGCTAATTTCAATCTCTGGTTTTATGCAGAACCCCAACTCACCTTTCCCCTTAAGCAAGCATAAGTTGGTTTTCTACATTTGAGACCCTGTTCTGTTTTGTAATTCAGTTCCTGTGTAGCCAAGTTTACATTCCGTGTAGTAGTGATATCTTATGATGTTTCTTTTTCTGTGTGACTTATCTCACTTAGAATCATCGTACCTGAATCCACTCATTATGCTGCTACGGGCCTGATGACATAGATTTCATTGCTGAGTGATATTGCATTGTACGTAAGTACCACCACTTCTTTATCCATTTTTCGCTTTCTGTGATATTGAACTTGTACCGTAAACGAGGTTCTTGTAAACAGAGCCGTCCCAAACTTTGGGGTGGCTGTGTCTTTTTGATTTTAATTTCCCTAAGGTATAGGACCATAAGTGGAAGTGCCCTTGGCTCTGTTGCTTTGTTTTTTAGATGTTTCAGGAAACACCATACACTTCTCCAGAGTGGCTGTTGGCAATTTACATCCCGCCCATCAGCATAACAAGGCTCCCACGTCTCCATGGCCTGTCCTGCCTTTCTGGATTTTACACTTTTTTCAGATGGCCCTTTTGACCGGGGGGCAGTGAGACTTCATTGTAGTGCAGATTTCCTTTGCAAGCTTGCTTGGTTGGCCAAAAAGTGCGTATACGTTTTTTCCTGAATATATTCAGGAAAAAACGCATACGCCCTTTTTGGCCAAGTGCATCATTGTGGACGTTCTGCCTCTTTTCCTATGCTTTACATGCAATTCCAGTCTACCTCCTGAAATCGGTTTCCTGCAATTCTGCCCCGCTTTCAAGTCCTCTTGGCAGCCTTACTTCAATATATTTTTGGATGATAGCTGTCATTTATAACTCTGCAGGTTTGTGAATTACAGTGCCTCTGAGCTCCTTTCTTCAACTCGCTTTCTTGTGAGCTGGCCGCAACACCGCAGGATTGCTTCAGGCCCTAGTGTCGTTCCGGCATGGCACGCTGAGCCTTTGGTTAATTCCTCTTCCTGGTGGGAAATGAGAGTTAAATTTGCCCGTCCAGACACCTCCAGCTAGTCTCTCACTGGTTCTCCCTATTCCTGATCATCTTCCGCAAAAATTGCAAACTGGGCCAAACAGGTGGTTAAAGGCACTGACTCTCCAAGTGGGGAGAGTGTTAGTAAAGCGTCTGGAATGTTGCACCCGAGTACCAGGGGACGAAACCTGAGACACATTTGAATACGTATCCCGATCACACGGTGGATCATACTCTGGGTTCCACATGCATGTTTTAGCTGAAGGAAGAATCCCTTAAACCTGGAGAGTTGAGACCCATGGAATGGGTACCATGCAATATGACTTCAAAGGTTCTGCATTGGCTCACCGAACCTCACCAATCCTATCACTGCTGCACTTATGCCACTGTACACATGCTTGATTCTCTTTTGGAGACATATTAATCCATAGGTTTTAAGATTCTTACTAGTCAGGTATATTCTTAGACGTTTAATATGGGGTGTTGAGTCCTCTTCGTTGAGCAAGGAGTAGCTCTTGTCTATTACATATTTGGCTTATGGAACGGTATCTGTGCTAATTTCAATCTCTGGTTTTATGCAGCACCCCAACTCACCTTTCCCCTTAAGCAAGCATAAGTTGGTTTTCTACATTTGAGACCTTGTTCTGTTTTGTAATTCAGTTCCTGTGTAGCCAAGTTTACATTCCGTGTATTAGTGATATCTTATGATGTTTCTTTTTCTGTGTGACTTATCTCACTTAGAATCATCGTACCTGAATCCACTCATTATGCTGCTATGGGCCTGATGACATAGATTTCATTGCTGAGTGATATTGCATTGTACGTAAGTACCACAACTTCTTTATCCATTTTTCGCTTTCTGTGATATTGAACTTGTACCGTAAACGAGGTTCTTGTAAACAGAGCCATCCCAAACTTTGGGGTGGCTGTGTCTTTTTGATTTTAATTTCCCTAAGCTATAGGACCATAAGTGGAAGTGCCCTAGGCTCTGTTGCTTTGTTCTTTAGATGTTTCAGGAAACACCATACACTTCTCCAGAGTGGCTGTTGGCAATTTACATCCCGCCCATCAGCATAACAAGGCTCCCAGTTCTCCATGGCCTGTCCGGCCTTTCTGGATTTTACACTTTTTTCGGATGGCCCTTTTGACTGGGGGGCAGTGAGACTTCATTGTAGTGCAGATTTCCTTTGCAAGCTTGCTTGGTTGGCCAAAAAGGGCGTATGCATTTTTTCCTGAATATATTCAGGAAAAAACGCATACGCCCTTTTTGGCCAAGTGCATCATTGTGGACATTCTGTCTCTTTTCCTATGCTTTACATGCAATTCCAGTCTACCTCCTGAAATCGGATTCCTGCAATTCTGCCCCGCTTTCGAGTCCTCTTGGCAGCCTTACTTCAATATATTTTTGGACGATAGCTGTCATTTATAACTCTGCAGGTTTGTGAATTACAGTGCCCCTGAGCTCCTTTCTTCAACTCGCTTTCTTGTGAGCTGGCCGCAACACCACAGGATTGCTTCAGGCCCTAGTGTGGTTCCGGCATGGCACGCTGAGCCTTTGGTTAATTCCTCTTCCTGGTGGGAAATGAGAGTTAAATTTGCCCGTCCAGGCACCTCCAGCTAGTCTCTCATTGGTTCTCCCTATTCCTGTTCATTTTAAGCAGAAATGGCAAACTGGGCCAAACAGGAGGTTAAAGGCACTGACTCTCCAAGTGGGGAGAGTGTTAGTAAAGCGTCTGGAATGTTGCACCCGAGTACCAGGGGACGAAACCTGAGACACATTTGAACACGTTTCCCGATCACACGGTGGATCATACTCTGGGTTCCACATGCATGTTTTAGGTGAAGGAAGAATCCCTTAAACCTGGAGAGTTGAGACCCATGGAATGGGTACCATGCAATGTGACCTCAAAGGGTCTGCATTTGCTCACCGAACCTCACCAATCCTATCACTGCTGCGTTTATGCCGCTGTACACACGCTTGATTCTCTTTCGGAGACATAGAAATGTATAGGTTTTAAGATTCTTACTGGTCAGGTATATTCTTAGGCGTTTAATATGGGGTGTAGAGTCCACTTCGTTCAGCAAGGAGTAGCTCTTGTCTATTACATATTTGGCTTATGGAACGGTATCTGTGCTAATTTCAATCTCTGGTTTTATGCAGCACCCCAACTCACCTTTCCCCTTAAGCAAGCATAAGTTGGTTTTCTACATTTGAGACCCTGTTCTGTTTTGTAATTCAGTTCCTGTGTAGCCAAGTTTACATTCCGTGTAGTAGTGATATCTTATGATGTTTCTTTTTCTGTGTGACTTATCTCACTTAGAATCATCGTACCTGAATCCACTCATTATGCTGCTACGGGCCTGATGATATACATTTCATTGCTGAGTGATATTGCATTGTACGTAAGTACCAGAACTTCTTTATCCATTTTTCACTTTCTGTGATATTGAACTTGTACTGTAAATGAAGTTCTTGTAAACAGAGCCGTCCCAAACTTTGGGGTGGCTGTGTCTTTTTGATTTTAATTTCCCTAAGCTATAGGACCATAAGTGGAAGTGCCCTAGGCTCTGTTGCTTTGTTTTGTAGATGTTTCAGGAAACACCATACACTTCTCCAGAGTGGCTGTTGGCAATTTACATCCCGCCCATCAGCATAACAAGGCTCTCAGTTCTCCATGGCCTGTCCTGCCTTTCTGGATTTTACACTTTTTTCAGATGGCCCTTTTGACTGGGGGGCAGTGAGACTTCATTGTAGTGCAGATTTCCTTTGCAAGCTTGCTTGGTTGGCCAAAAAGGGCGTATGCGTTTTTTCCTGAATATATTCAGGAAAAGACGCATACGCCCTTTTTGGCCAAGTGCATCATTGTGGACGTTCTGTCTCTTTTCCTATGCTTTACATGCAATTCCAGTCTACCTCCTGAAATCGGATTCCTGCAATTCTGCCCCGCTTTCGAGTCCCCTTGGCAGCCTTACTTTAATATATTTTTGGACGATAGCTGTCATTTATAACTCTGCAGGTTTGTGAATTACAATGCCCCTGTGCTCCTTTCTTCAACTCGCTTTCTTGTGAGCTGGCCGCAACACCGCAGGATTGCTTCAGGCCCTAGTGTGGTTCCGGCATGGCACGCTGAGCCTTTGGTTAATTCCTCTTCCTGGTGGGAAATGAGAGTTAAATTTGCCCGTCCAGACACCTCCAGCTAGTCTCTCATTGGTTCTCCCTATTCCTGTTCATTTTCCGCAGAAATGGCAAACTGGGCCAAACAGGAGGTTAAAGGCACTGACTCTCCAAGTGGGGAGAGTTTTAGTAAAGCGTCTGGAATGTTGCACCCGAGTACCAGGGGACAAAAACTGAGACACATTTGAACACGTTTCCCAATCACACGGTGGATCATACTCTGGGTTCCACATGCATGTTTTAGCTGAAGGAAGAATCCCTTAAACCTGGAGAGTTGAGACCCATGGAATGGGTACCATGCAATATGACTTCAAAGGTTCTGCATTGGCTCACCGAACCTCACCAATCCTATCACTGCTGCGTTTATGCCACTGTACACACGCTTGATTCTCTTTCGGAGACATATAAATCCATAGATTTTAAGATTCTTACAGGTCAGGTATATTCTTAGACGTTTAATATGGGGTGTTGAGTCCTCTTCGTTGAGCAAGGAGTAGCTCTTGTCTATTACATATTTGGCTTATGGAACGGTATCTGTGCTAATTTCAATCTCTGGTTTTATGCAGAACCCCAACTCACCTTTCCCCTTAAGCAAGCATAAGTTGGTTTTCTACATTTGAGACCCTGTTCTGTTTTGTAATTCAGTTCCTGTGTAGCCAAGTTTACATTCCGTGTAGTAGTGATATCTTATGATGTTTCTTTTTCTGTGTGACTTATCTCACTTAGAATCATCGTACCTGAATCCACTCATTATGCTGCTACGGGCCTGATGACATAGATTTCATTGCTGAGTGATATTGCATTGTACGTAAGTACCACCACTTCTTTATCCATTTTTCGCTTTCTGTGATATTGAACTTGTACCGTAAACGAGGTTCTTGTAAACAGAGCCGTCCCAAACTTTGGGGTGGCTGTGTCTTTTTGATTTTAATTTCCCTAAGCTATAGGACCATAAGTGGAAGTGCCCTAGGCTCTGTTGCTTTGTTTTTTAGATGTTTCAGGAAACACCATACACTTCTCCAGAGTGGCTGTTGGCAATTTACATCCCGCCCATCAGCATAACAAGGCTCCCACGTCTCCATGGCCTGTCCTGCCTTTCTGGATTTTACACATTTTTCAGATGGCCCTTTTGACCGGGGGGCAGTGAGACTTCATTGTAGTGCAGATTTCCTTTGCAAGCTTGCTTGGTTGGCCAAAAAGTGCGTATGCGTTTTTTCCTGAATATATTCAGGAAAAAACGCATACGCCCTTTTTGGCCAAGTGCATCATTGTGGACGTTCTGCCTCTTTTCCTATGCTTTACATGCAATTCCAGTCTACCTCCTGAAATCGGTTTCCTGCAATTCTGCCCCGCTTTCAAGTCCTCTTGGCAGCCTTACTTCAATATATTTTTGGATGATAGCTGTCATTTATAACTCTGCAGGTTTGTGAATTACAGTGCCTCTGAGCTCCTTTCTTCAACTCGCTTTCTTGTGAGCTGGCCGCAACACCGCAGGATTGCTTCAGGCCCTAGTGTCGTTCCGGCATGGCACGCTGAGCCTTTGGTTAATTCCTCTTCCTGGTGGGAAATGAGAGTTAAATTTGCCCGTCCAGACACCTCCAGCTAGTCTCTCACTGGTTCTCCCTATTCCTGATCATCTTCCGCAAAAATTGCAAACTGGGCCAAACAGGTGGTTAAAGGCACTGACTCTCCAAGTGGGGAGAGTGTTAGTAAAGCGTCTGGAATGTTGCACCCGAGTACCAGGGGACGAAACCTGAGACACATTTGAACACGTATCCCGATCACACGGTGGATCATACTCTGGGTTCCACATGCATGTTTTAGCTGAAGGAAGAATCCCTTAAACCTGGAGAGTTGAGACCCATGGAATGGGTACCATGCAATATGACTTCAAAGGTTCTGCATTGGCTCACCGAACCTCACCAATCCTATCACTGCTGCACTTATGCCACTGTACACATGCTTGATTCTCTTTTGGAGACATATTAATCCATAGGTTTTAAGATTCTTACTAGTCAGGTATATTCTTAGACGTTTAATATGGGGTGTTGAGTCCTCTTCGTTGAGCAAGGAGTAGCTCTTGTCTATTACATATTTGGCTTATGGAACGGTATCTGTGCTAATTTCAATCTCTGGTTTTATGCAGCACCCCAACTCACCTTTCCCCTTAAGCAAGCATAAGTTGGTTTTCTACATTTGAGACCTTGTTCTGTTTTGTAATTCAGTTCCTGTGTAGCCAAGTTTACATTCCGTGTATTAGTGATATCTTATGATGTTTCTTTTTCTGTGTGACTTATCTCACTTAGAATCATCGTACCTGAATCCACTCATTATGCTGCTATGGGCCTGATGACATAGATTTCATTGCTGAGTGATATTGCATTGTACGTAAGTACCACAACTTCTTTATCCATTTTTCGCTTTCTGTGATATTGAACTTGTACCGTAAACGAGGTTCTTGTAAACAGAGCCGTCCCAAACTTTGGGGTGGCTGTGTCTTTTTGATTTTAATTTCCCTAAGCTATAGGACCATAAGTGGAAGTGCCCTAGGCTCTGTTGCTTTGTTCTTTAGATGTTTCAGGAAACACCATACACTTCTCCAGAGTGGCTGTTGGCAATTTACATCCCGCCCATCAGCATAACAAGGCTCCCAGTTCTCCATGGCCTGTCCGGCCTTTCTGGATTTTACACTTTTTTCGGATGGCCCTTTTGACTGGGGGGCAGTGAGACTTCATTGTAGTGCAGATTTCCTTTGCAAGCTTGCTTGGTTGGCCAAAAAGGGCGTATGCATTTTTTCCTGAATATATTCAGGAAAAAACGCATACGCCCTTTTTGGCCAAGTGCATCATTGTGGACATTCTGTCTCTTTTCCTATGCTTTACATGCAATTCCAGTCTACCTCCTGAAATCGGATTCCTGCAATTCTGCCCCGCTTTCGAGTCCTCTTGGCAGCCTTACTTCAATATATTTTTGGACGATAGCTGTCATTTATAACTCTGCAGGTTTGTGAATTACAGTGCCCCTGAGCTCCTTTCTTCAACTCGCTTTCTTGTGAGCTGGCCGCAACACCACAGGATTGCTTCAGGCCCTAGTGTGGTTCCGGCATGGCACGCTGAGCCTTTGGTTAATTCCTCTTCCTGGTGGGAAATGAGAGTTAAATTTGCCCGTCCAGGCACCTCCAGCTAGTCTCTCATTGGTTCTCCCTATTCCTGTTCATTTTAAGCAGAAATGGCAAACTGGGCCAAACAGGAGGTTAAAGGCACTGACTCTCCAAGTGGGGAGAGTGTTAGTAAAGCGTCTGGAATGTTGCACCCGAGTACCAGGGGACGAAACCTGAGACACATTTGAACACGTTTCCCGATCACACGGTGGATCATACTCTGGGTTCCACATGCATGTTTTAGGTGAAGGAAGAATCCCTTAAACCTGGAGAGTTGAGACCCATGGAATGGGTACCATGCAATGTGACCTCAAAGGGTCTGCATTTGCTCACCGAACCTCACCAATCCTATCACTGCTGCGTTTATGCCGCTGTACACACGCTTGATTCTCTTTCGGAGACATAGAAATGTATAGGTTTTAAGATTCTTACTGGTCAGGTATATTCTTAGGCGTTTAATATGGGGTGTAGAGTCCACTTCGTTCAGCAAGGAGTAGCTCTTGTCTATTACATATTTGGCTTATGGAACGGTATCTGTGCTAATTTCAATCTCTGGTTTTATGCAGCACCCCAACTCACCTTTCCCCTTAAGCAAGCATAAGTTGGTTTTCTACATTTGAGACCCTGTTCTGTTTTGTAATTCAGTTCCTGTGTAGCCAAGTTTACATTCCGTGTAGTAGTGATATCTTATGATGTTTCTTTTTCTGTGTGACTTATCTCACTTAGAATCATCGTACCTGAATCCACTCATTATGCTGCTACGGGCCTGATGACATAGATTTCATTCCTGAGTGATATTGCATTGTACGTAAGTACCACAACTTCTTTATCCATTTTTCACTTTCTGTGATATTGAACTTGTACTGTAAATGAAGTTCTTGTAAACAGAGCCGTCCCAAACTTTGGGGTGGCTGTGTCTTTTTGATTTTAATTTCCCTAAGCTATAGGACCATAAGTGGAAGTGCCCTAGGCTCTGTTGCTTTGTTTTGTAGATGTTTCAGGAAACACCATACACTTCTCCAGAGTGGCTGTTGGCAATTTACATCCCGCCCATCAGCATAACAAGGCTCTCAGTTCTCCATGGCCTGTCCTGCCTTTCTGGATTTTACACTTTTTTCAGATGGCCCTTTTGACTGGGGGGCAGTGAGACTTCATTGTAGTGCAGATTTCCTTTGCAAGCTTGCTTGGTTGGCCAAAAAGGGCGTATGCGTTTTTTCCTGAATATATTCAGGAAAAGACGCATACGCCCTTTTTGGCCAAGTGCATCATTGTGGACGTTCTGTCTCTTTTCCTATGCTTTACATGCAATTCCAGTCTACCTCCTGAAATCGGATTCCTGCAATTCTGCCCCGCTTTCGAGTCCCCTTGGCAGCCTTACTTTAATATATTTTTGGACGATAGCTGTCATTTATAACTCTGCAGGTTTGTGAATTACAATGCCCCTGTGCTCCTTTCTTCAACTCGCTTTCTTGTGAGCTGGCCGCAACACCGCAGGATTGCTTCAGGCCCTAGTGTGGTTCCGGCATGGCACGCTGAGCCTTTGGTTAATTCCTCTTCCTGGTGGGAAATGAGAGTTAAATTTGCCCGTCCAGACACCTCCAGCTAGTCTCTCATTGGTTCTCCCTATTCCTGTTCATTTTCCGCAGAAATGGCAAACTGGGCCAAACAGGAGGTTAAAGGCACTGACTCTCCAAGTGGGGAGAGTTTTAGTAAAGCGTCTGGAATGTTGCACCCGAGTACCAGGGGACAAAAACTGAGACACATTTGAACACGTTTCCCAATCACACGGTGGATCATACTCTGGGTTCCACATGCATGTTTTAGCTGAAGGAAGAATCCCTTAAACCTGGAGAGTTGAGACCCATGGAATGGGTACCATGCAATATGACTTCAAAGGTTCTGCATTGGCTCACCGAACCTCACCAATCCTATCACTGCTGCGCTTATGCCACTGTACACACGCTTGATTCTCTTTCGGAGACATATAAATCCATAGATTTTAAGATTCTTACAGGTCAGGTATATTCTTAGACGTTTAATATGGGGTGTTGAGTCCTCTTCGTTGAGCAAGGAGTAGCTCTTGTCTATTACATATTTGGCTTATGGAACGGTATCTGTGCTAATTTCAATCTCTGGTTTTATGCAGAACCCCAACTCACCTTTCCCCTTAAGCAAGCATAAGTTGGTTTTCTACATTTGAGACCCTGTTCTGTTTTGTAATTCAGTTCCTGTGTAGCCAAGTTTACATTCCGTGTAGTAGTGATATCTTATGATGTTTCTTTTTCTGTGTGACTTATCTCACTTAGAATCATCGTACCTGAATCCACTCATTATGCTGCTATGGGCCTGATGACATAGATTTCATTGCTGAGTGATATTGCATTGTACGTAAGTACCACCACTTCTTTATCCATTTTTCGCTTTCTGTGATATTGAACTTGTACCGTAAACGAGGTTCTTGTAAACAGAGCCGTCCCAAACTTTGGGGTGGCTGTGTCTTTTTGATTTTAATTTCCCTAAGCTATAGGACCATAAGTGGAAGTGCCCTAGGCTCTGTTGCTTTGTTTTTTAGATGTTTCAGGAAACACCATACACTTCTCCAGAGTGGCTGTTGGCAATTTACATCCCGCCCATCAGCATAACAAGGCTCCCACGTCTCCATGGCCTGTCCTGCCTTTCTGGATTTTACACATTTTTCAGATGGCCCTTTTGACCGGGGGGCAGTGAGACTTCATTGTAGTGCAGATTTCCTTTGCAAGCTTGCTTGGTTGGCCAAAAAGTGCGTATGCGTTTTTTCCTGAATATATTCAGGAAAAAACGCATACGCCCTTTTTGGCCAAGTGCATCATTGTGGACGTTCTGCCTCTTTTCCTATGCTTTACATGCAATTCCAGTCTACCTCCTGAAATCGGTTTCCTGCAATTCTGCCCCGCTTTCAAGTCCTCTTGGCAGCCTTACTTCAATATATTTTTGGATGATAGCTGTCATTTATAACTCTGCAGGTTTGTGAATTACAGTGCCTCTGAGCTCCTTTCTTCAACTCGCTTTCTTGTGAGCTGGCCGCAACACCGCAGGATTGCTTCAGGCCCTAGTGTCGTTCCGGCATGGCACGCTGAGCCTTTGGTTAATTCCTCTTCCTGGTGGGAAATGAGAGTTAAATTTGCCCGTCCAGACACCTCCAGCTAGTCTCTCACTGGTTCTCCCTATTCCTGATCATCTTCCGCAAAAATTGCAAACTGGGCCAAACAGGTGGTTAAAGGCACTGACTCTCCAAGTGGGGAGAGTGTTAGTAAAGCGTCTGGAATGTTGCACCCGAGTACCAGGGGACGAAACCTGAGACACATTTGAACACGTATCCCGATCACACGGTGGATCATACTCTGGGTTCCACATGCATGTTTTAGCTGAAGGAAGAATCCCTTAAACCTGGAGAGTTGAGACCCATGGAATGGGTACCATGCAATATGACTTCAAAGGTTCTGCATTGGCTCACCGAACCTCACCAATCCTATCACTGCTGCACTTATGCCACTGTACACATGCTTGATTCTCTTTTGGAGACATATTAATCCATAGGTTTTAAGATTCTTACTAGTCAGGTATATTCTTAGACGTTTAATATGGGGTGTTGAGTCCTCTTCGTTGAGCAAGGAGTAGCTCTTGTCTATTACATATTTGGCTTATGGAACGGTATCTGTGCTAATTTCAATCTCTGGTTTTATGCAGCACCCCAACTCACCTTTCCCCTTAAGCAAGCATAAGTTGGTTTTCTACATTTGAGACCTTGTTCTGTTTTGTAATTCAGTTCCTGTGTAGCCAAGTTTACATTCCGTGTATTAGTGATATCTTATGATGTTTCTTTTTCTGTGTGACTTATCTCACTTAGAATCATCGTACCTGAATCCACTCATTATGCTGCTATGGGCCTGATGACATAGATTTCATTGCTGAGTGATATTGCATTGTACGTAAGTACCACAACTTCTTTATCCATTTTTCGCTTTCTGTGATATTGAACTTGTACCGTAAACGAGGTTCTTGTAAACAGAGCCGTCCCAAACTTTGGGGTGGCTGTGTCTTTTTGATTTTAATTTCCCTAAGCTATAGGACCATAAGTGGAAGTGCCCTAGGCTCTGTTGCTTTGTTCTTTAGATGTTTCAGGAAACACCATACACTTCTCCAGAGTGGCTGTTGGCAATTTACATCCCGCCCATCAGCATAACAAGGCTCCCAGTTCTCCATGGCCTGTCCGGCCTTTCTGGATTTTACACTTTTTTCGGATGGCCCTTTTGACTGGGGGGCAGTGAGACTTCATTGTAGTGCAGATTTCCTTTGCAAGCTTGCTTGGTTGGCCAAAAAGGGCGTATGCATTTTTTCCTGAATATATTCAGGAAAAAACGCATACGCCCTTTTTGGCCAAGTGCATCATTGTGGACATTCTGTCTCTTTTCCTATGCTTTACATGCAATTCCAGTCTACCTCCTGAAATCGGATTCCTGCAATTCTGCCCCGCTTTCGAGTCCTCTTGGCAGCCTTACTTCAATATATTTTTGGACGATAGCTGTCATTTATAACTCTGCAGGTTTGTGAATTACAGTGCCCCTGAGCTCCTTTCTTCAACTCGCTTTCTTGTGAGCTGGCCGCAACACCACAGGATTGCTTCAGGCCCTAGTGTGGTTCCGGCATGGCACGCTGAGCCTTTGGTTAATTCCTCTTCCTGGTGGGAAATGAGAGTTAAATTTGCCCGTCCAGGCACCTCCAGCTAGTCTCTCATTGGTTCTCCCTATTCCTGTTCATTTTAAGCAGAAATGGCAAACTGGGCCAAACAGGAGGTTAAAGGCACTGACTCTCCAAGTGGGGAGAGTGTTAGTAAAGCGTCTGGAATGTTGCACCCGAGTACCAGGGGACGAAACCTGAGACACATTTGAACACGTTTCCCGATCACACGGTGGATCATACTCTGGGTTCCACATGCATGTTTTAGGTGAAGGAAGAATCCCTTAAACCTGGAGAGTTGAGACCCATGGAATGGGTACCATGCAATGTGACCTCAAAGGGTCTGCATTTGCTCACCGAACCTCACCAATCCTATCACTGCTGCGTTTATGCCGCTGTACACACGCTTGATTCTCTTTCGGAGACATAGAAATGTATAGGTTTTAAGATTCTTACTGGTCAGGTATATTCTTAGGCGTTTAATATGGGGTGTAGAGTCCACTTCGTTCAGCAAGGAGTAGCTCTTGTCTATTACATATTTGGCTTATGGAACGGTATCTGTGCTAATTTCAATCTCTGGTTTTATGCAGCACCCCAACTCACCTTTCCCCTTAAGCAAGCATAAGTTGGTTTTCTACATTTGAGACCCTGTTCTGTTTTGTAATTCAGTTCCTGTGTAGCCAAGTTTACATTCCGTGTAGTAGTGATATCTTATGATGTTTCTTTTTCTGTGTGACTTATCTCACTTAGAATCATCGTACCTGAATCCACTCATTATGCTGCTACGGGCCTGATGATATACATTTCATTGCTGAGTGATATTGCATTGTACGTAAGTACCAGAACTTCTTTATCCATTTTTCACTTTCTGTGATATTGAACTTGTACTGTAAATGAAGTTCTTGTAAACAGAGCCGTCCCAAACTTTGGGGTGGCTGTGTCTTTTTGATTTTAATTTCCCTAAGCTATAGGACCATAAGTGGAAGTGCCCTAGGCTCTGTTGCTTTGTTTTGTAGATGTTTCAGGAAACACCATACACTTCTCCAGAGTGGCTGTTGGCAATTTACATCCCGCCCATCAGCATAACAAGGCTCTCAGTTCTCCATGGCCTGTCCTGCCTTTCTGGATTTTACACTTTTTTCAGATGGCCCTTTTGACCGGGGGGCAGTGAGACTTCATTGTAGTGCAGATTTCCTTTGCAAGCTTGCTTGGTTGGCCAAAAAGGGCGTATGCGTTTTTTCCTGAATATATTCAGGAAAAGACGCATACGCCCTTTTTGGCCAAGTGCATCATTGTGGACGTTCTGTCTCTTTTCCTATGCTTTACATGCAATTCCAGTCTACCTCCTGAAATCGGATTCCTGCAATTCTGCCCCGCTTTCGAGTCCCCTTGGCAGCCTTACTTTAATATATATTTGGACGATAGCTGTCATTTATAACTCTGCAGGTTTGTGAATTACAATGCCCCTGAGCTCCTTTCTTCAACTCGCTTTCTTATGAGCTGGCCGCAACACCGCAGGATTGCTTCAGGCCCTAGTGTGGTTCCGGCATGGCACGCTGAGCCTTTGGTTAATTCCTCTTCCTGGTGGGAAATGAGAGTTAAATTTGCCCGTCCAGACACCTCCAGCTAGTCTCTCATTGGTTCTCCCTATTCCTGTTCATTTTCCGCAGAAATGGCAAACTGGGCCAAACAGGAGGTTAAAGGCACTGACTCTCCAAGTGGGGAGAGTTTTAGTAAAGCGTCTGGAATGTTGCACCCGAGTACCAGGGGACAAAAACTGAGACACATTTGAACACGTTTCCCAATCACACGGTGGATCATACTCTGGGTTCCACATGCATGTTTTAGCTGAAGGAAGAATCCCTTAAACCTGGAGAGTTGAGACCCATGGAATGGGTACCATGCAATATGACTTCAAAGGTTCTGCATTGGCTCACCGAACCTCACCAATCCTATCACTGCTGCACTTATGCCACTGTACACATGCTTGATTCTCTTTTGGAGACATATTAATCCATAGGTTTTAAGATTCTTACTAGTCAGGTATATTCTTAGACGTTTAATATGGGTTGTTGAGTCCTCTTCGTTGAGCAAGGAGTAGCTCTTGTCTATTACATATTTGGCTTATGGAACGGTATCTGTGCTAATTTCAATCTCTGGTTTTATGCAGCACCCCAACTCACCTTTCCCCTTAAGCAAGCATAAGTTGGTTTTCTACATTTGAGACCTTGTTCTGTTTTGTAATTCAGTTCCTGTGTAGCCAAGTTTACATTCCGTGTATTAGTGATATCTTATGATGTTTCTTTTTCTGTGTGACTTATCTCACTTAGAATCATCGTACCTGAATCCACTCATTATGCTGCTATGGGCCTGATGACATAGATTTCATTGCTGAGTGATATTGCATTGTACGTAAGTACCACAACTTCTTTATCCATTTTTCGCTTTCTGTGATATTGAACTTGTACCGTAAACGAGGTTCTTGTAAACAGAGCCGTCCCAAACTTTGGGGTGGCTGTGTCTTTTTGATTTTAATTTCCCTAAGCTATAGGACCATAAGTGGAAGTGCCCTAGGCTCTGTTGCTTTGTTTTTTAGATGTTTCAGGAAACACCATACACTTCTCCAGAGTGGCTGTTGGCAATTTACATCCCGCCCATCAGCATAAAAAGGCTCCCAGTTCTCCATGGCCTGTCCTGCCTTTCTGGATTTTATACTTTTTTCAGATGGCCCTTTTGACCGGGGGGCAGTGAGACTTCATTGTAGTGCAGATTTCCTTTGCAAGCTTGCTTGGTTGGCCAAAAAGGGCGTATGCGTTTTTTCCTGAATATATTCAGGAAAAAACGCATACGCCCTTTTTGGCCAAGTGCATCATTGTGGACGTTCTGCCTCTTTTCCTATGCTTTACATGCATTTCCAGTCTACCTCCTGAAATCGGTTTCCTGCAATTCTGCCCTGCTTTCAAGTCCTCTTGGCAGCCTTACTTCAATATATTTTTGGACGATAGCTGTCATTTTTAACTCTGCAGGTTTGTGAGTTACAGTGCCCTTGAGCTCCTTTCTTCAACTCGCTTTCTTGTGAGCTGGCCGCAACACCGCAGGATTGCTTCAGGCCCTAGTGTGGTTCCGGCATGGCACGCTGAGCCTTTGGTTAATTCCTCTTCTTGGTGGGAAATGAGAGTTAAATTTGCCCGTCCAGACACCTCCAGCTAGTCTCTTATTGGTTCTCCCTATTCCTGTTCATTTTCCGCAGAAATTGCAAACTGGGCCAAACAGGAGGTTAAAGGCACTGACTCTCCAAGTGAGGAGAGTGTTAGTAAAGCGTCTGGAATGTTGCACCCGAGTACCAGGGGACGAAATCTGACACATTTGAACACGTTTCCCGATCACACGGTGGATCATACTCTGGGTTCCACATGCATGTTTTAGCTGAAGGAAGAATCCCTTAAACCTGGAGAGTTGAGACCCATGGAATGGGTACCATGCAATATGACTTCAAAGGGTCTGCATTTGCTCACCGAACCTCACCAATCCTATCACTGCTGCATTTATGCCACTGTACACACGCTTGATTCTCTTTCGGAGACATATAAATCCATAGGTTTTAAGATTCTTACTAGTCAGGTATATTCTTAGGCATTTAATATGTGGTGTTGAGTCCACTTCGTTGAGCAAGGAGTAGCTCTTGTCTATTACCTATTTGGCTTATGGAACGGTATCTGTGCTAATTTCAATCTCTGGTTTTATGCAGCACCCCAACTCACCTTTCCCCTTAAGCAAGCATAAGTTGGTTTTCTACATTTGAGATCCTGTTCTGTTTTGTAATTCAGTTCCTGTGTAGCCAAGTTTACATTCCATGTATTAGTGATATCTTATGATGTTTCTTTTTCTGTGTGACATATCTCACTTAGAATCATCGTACCTGAATCCACTCATTATGCTGCTACGGGCCTGATGACATAGATTTCATTCCTGAGTGATATTGCATTGTACATAAGTACCACAACTTCTTTATCCATTTTTCACTTTCTGCGATATTGAACATATACCGTAAACGAGGTTCTTGTAAACAGAGCCGTCCCATACTTTGGGGTGGCTGTGTCTTTTTGATTTTAATTTGCCTAAGCTATAGGACCATAAGTGGAAGTGCCCTAGGCTCTGTTGCTTTGTTTTTTAGATGTTTCAGGAAACACCATACACTTCTCCAGAGTGGCTGTTGGCAATATACATCCCGCCCATCAGCATAACAAGGCTCCCAGTTCTCCATGGCCTGTCCTGCCTTTCTGGATTTTACACTTTTTTCAGATGGCCCTTTTGACCGGGGGGCAGTGAGACTTCATTGTAGTGCAGATTTCCTTTGCAAGCTTGCTTGGTTGGCCAAAAAGTGCGTATGCGTTTTTTCCTGAATATATTCAGGAAAAAACGCATACGCCCTTTTTGGCCAAGTGCATCATTGTGGACGTTCTGCCTCTTTTCCTATGCTTTACATGCAATTCCAGTCTACCTCCTGAAATTGGTTTCCTGCAATTCTGCCCCGCTTTCAAGTCCTCTTGGCAGCCTTACTTCAATATATTTTTGGACGATAGCTGTCATTTATAACTCTGCAGGTTTGTGAATTACAGTGCCCCTGAGCTCCTTTCTTCAACTCGCTTTCTTGTGAGCTGGCCGCAACACCGCAGGATTGCTTCAGGCCCTAGTGTGGTTCCGGCATGACACGCTGAGCCTTTGGTTAATTCCTCTTCCTGGTGGGAAATGAGAGTTACATTTGCCCATCCAGACACCTCCAGCTAGTCTCTCATTGGTTCTCCCTATTCCTGTTCATTTTCCGCAGAAATTGCAAACTGGGCCAAACAGGAGGTTAAAGGCACTGACTCTCCAAGTGGGGAGAGTTTTAGTAAAGCGTCTGGAATGTTGCACCCAAGTACCAGTGGAGAAAATCTGAGACACATTTGAACACGTTTCCCGATCACACGGTGGATCATACTCTGGGTTCCACATGCATGTTTTAGCTGAAGGAAGAATCCCTTAAACCTGGAGAGTTGAGACCCATGGAATGGCTAGCATGCAATATGACTTCAAAGGGTCTGCATTTGCTCATCAAACCTCACCAATCCTATCACTGCTGCGTTTATGCCGCTGTACACATGCTTGATTCTCTTTTGGAGACATATAAATCCATAGGTTTTAAGATTATTACTAGTCAGGTATATTCTTAGGCGATTAATATGGGGTGTAGAGTCCACTTCGTTGAGCAAGGAGTAGCTCTTGTCTATTACATATTTGGCTTATGGAATGGTATCTGTGCTAATTTCAATCTCTGGTTTTATGCAGAACCCCAACTCACCTTTCCCCTTAAGCAAGCATAAGTTGGTTTTCTATATTTGAGACCGTGTTCTGTTTTGTAATTCAGTTTCTGTGTAGCCAAGTTTTCATTCCGTGTAGTAGTGATATCTTATGATGTTTCTTTTTCTGTGTGACTTATCTCACTTAGAATCATCGTACCTGAATCCACTCATTATGCTGCTACGGGCCTGATGATATAGATTTCATTGCTGAGTGATATTGCATTGTACGTAAGTACCACAAATTCTTTATCCATTTTTCACCTTCTGTGATATTGAATTTGTACTGTAAATGAGGTTCTTGTAAACAGAGCCGTCCCAAACTTTGGGGTGGCTGTGTCTTTTTGATTTTAATTTCCCTAAGCTATAGGACCATAAGTGGAAGTGCCCTAGGCTCTGTTGCTTTGTTTTTTAGATGTTTCAGGAAACACCATACACTTCTCCAGAGTGGCTGTTGGCAATTTACATCCCGCCCATCAGCATAACAAGGCTCCCAGTTCTCCATGGCCTGTCCTGCCTTTCTGGATTTTATACTTTTTTCAGATGGCCCTTTTGACCGGGGGGCAGTGAGACTTCATTGTAGTGCAGATTTCCTTTGCAAGCTTGCTTGGTTGGCCAAAAAGGGCGTATGCGTTTTTTCCTGAATATATTCAGGAAAAAACGCATACGCCCTTTTTGGCCAAGTGCATCATTGTGGACGTTCTGCCTCTTTTCCTATGCTTTACATGCAATTCCAGTCTACCTCCTGAAATCGGTTTCCTGCAATTCTGCCCTGCTTTCAAGTCCTCTTGGCAGCCTTACTTCAATATATTTTTGGACGATAGCTGTCATTTTTAACTCTGCAGGTTTGTGAATTACAGTGCCCCTGAGCTCCTTTCTTCAACTCGCTTTCTTGTGAGCTGGCCGCAACACCGCAGGATTGCTTCAGGCCCTAGTGTGGTTCCGGCATGGCACGCTGAGCCTTTGGTTAATTCCTCTTCCTGGTGGGAAATGAGAGTTAAATTTGCCCGTCCAGACACCTCCAGCTAGTCTCTCATTGGTTCTCCCTATTCCTGTTCATTTTCCGCAGAAATTGCAAACTGGGCCAAACAGGAGGTTAAAGGCACTGACTCTCCAAGTGAGGAGAGTGTTAGTAAAGCGTCTGGAATGTTGCACCCGAGTACCAGGGGACGAAATCTGACACATTTGAACACGTTTCCCGATCACACGGTGGATCATACTCTGGGTTCCACATGCATGATTTAGCTGAAGGAAGAATCCCTTAAACCTGGAGAGTTGAGACCCATGGAATGGGTACCATGCAATATGACTTCAAAGGGTCTGCATTGGCTCACCGAACCTCACCAATCCTATCACTGCTGCGTTTATGCCACTGTACACACCCTTGATTCTCTTTCGGAGACATATAAATCCATAGGTTTTAAGATTCTTCCTAGTCAGGTATATTCTTAGACGTTTAATATGGGGTGTTGAGTCCTCTTCGTTGAGCAAGGAGTAGCTCTTGTCTATTACATATTTGGCTTATGGAACGGTATCTGTGCTAATTTCAATCTCTGGTTTTATGCAGCACCCCAACTCACCTTTCCCCTTAAGCAAGCATAAGTTGGTTTTCTACATTTGAGACCTTGTTCTGTTTTGTAATTCAGTTCCTGTGTAGCCAAGTTTACATTCCGTGTATTAGTGATATCTTATGATGTTTCTTTTTCTGTGTGACTTATCTCACTTAGAATCATCGTACCTGAATCCACTCATTATGCTGCTATGGGCCTGATGACATAGATTTCATTGCTGAGTGATATTGCATTGTACGTAAGTACCACAACTTCTTTATCCATTTTTCGCTTTCTGTGATATTGAACTTGTACCGTAAACGAGGTTCTTGTAAACAGAGCCGTCCCAAACTTTGGGGTGGTTGTGTTTTTTTGATTTTAATTTCCCTAAGCTATACGACCATAAGTGGAAGTGCCCTAGGCTCTGTTGCTTTGTTTTTTAGATGTTTCAGGAAACACCATACACTTCTCCAGAGTGGCTGTTGGCAATTTACATCCCGCCCATCAGCATAACAAGGCTCCCAGTTCTCCATGGCCTGTCCGGCCTTTCTGGATTTTACACTTTTTTCGGATGGCCCTTTTGACTGGGGGGCAGTGAGACTTCATTGTAGTGCAGATTTCCTTTGCAAGCTTGCTTGGTTGGCCAAAAAGGGCGTATGCGTTTTTTCCTGAATATATTCAGGAAAAAACGCATATGCCCTTTTTGGCCAAGTGCATCATTGTGGACGTTCTGCCTCTTTTCCTATGCTTTACATGCAATTCCAGTCTACCTCCTGAAATCGGTTTCCTGCAATTCTGCCCCGCTTTCAAGTCCTCTTGGCAGCCTTACTTCAATATATTTTTGGACGATAGCTGTCATTTATAACTCTGCAGGTTTGTGAATTACAGTGCCCCTGAGCTCCTTTCTTCAACTCGCTTTCTTGTGAGCTGGCCGCAACACCGCAGGATTGCTTCAGGCCCTAGTGTCGTTCCGGCATGGCACGCTGAGCCTTTGGTTAATTCCTCTTCCTGGTGGGAAATGAGAGTTAAATTTGCCAATCCAGACACCTCCAGCTAGTCTCTCATTTGTTCTCCCTATTCCTGTTCATTTTCCGCAGAAATTGCAAACTGGGCCAAACAGGAGGTTAAAGGCACTGACTCTCCAAGTGGGGAGAGTTTTAGTAAAGCGTCTGGAATGTTGCACCCGAGTACCAGCGGAGAAAATCTGAGACACATTTGAACACGTTTCCCGATCACACGGTGGATCATACTCTGGGTTCCACATGCATGTTTTAGCTGAAGGAAGAATCCCTTAAACCTGGAGAGTTGAGACCCATGGAATGGCTGGCATGCAATATGACTTCAAAGGGTCTGCATTTGCTCATCAAACCTCACCAATCCTATCACTGCTGCGTTTATGCCGCTGTACACATGCTTGATTCTCTTTTGGAGACATATAAATCCATAGGTTTTAAGATTATTACTAGTCAGGTATATTCTTAGGCGATTAATATGGGGTGTAGAGTCCACTTCGTTGAGCAAGGAGTAGCTCTTGTCTATTACATATTTGGCTTATGGAATGGTATCTGTGCTAATTTCAATCTCTGGTTTTATGCAGAACCCCAACTCACCTTTCCCCTTAAGCAAGCATAAGTTGGTTTTCTACATTTGAGACCCTGTTCTGTTTTGTAATTCAGTTTCTGTGTAGCCAAGTTTACATTCCGTGTAGTAGTGATATCTTATGATGTTTCTTTTTCTGTGTGACTTATCTCACTTAGAATCATCGTACCTGAATCCACTCATTATGCTGCTACGGGCCTGATGATATAGATTTCATTGCTGAGTGATATTGCATTGTACGTAAGTACCACAAATTCTTTATCCATTTTTCACCTTCTGTGATATTGAATTTGTACTGTAAATGAGGTTCTTGTAAACAGAGCCGTCCCAAACTTTGGGGTGGCTGTGTCTTTTTGATTTTAATTTCCCTAAGCTATAGGACCATAAGTGGAAGTGCCCTAGGCTCTGTTGCTTTGTTTTTTAGATGTTTCAGGAAACACCATACACTTCTCCAGAGTGGCTGTTGGCAATTTACATCCCGCCCATCAGCATAACAAGGCTCCCAGTTCTCCATGGCCTGTCCTGCCTTTCTGGATTTTACACTTTTTTCAGATGGCCCTTTTGACCGGGGGGCAGTGAGACTTCATTGTAGTGCAGATTTCCTTTGCAAGCTTGCTTGGTTGGCCAAAAAGGGCGTATGCGTTTTTTCCTGAATATATTCAGGAAAAAACGCATACGCCCTTTTTGGCCAAGTGCATCATTGTGGACGTTCTGCCTCTTTTCGTATGCTTTACATGCAATTCCAGTCTACCTCCTGAAATCGGTTTCCTGCAATTCTGCCCCGCTTTCAAGTCCTCTTGGCAGCCTTACTTCAATATATTTTTGGACGATAGCTGTCATTTTTAACTCTGCAGGTTTGTGAATTACAGTGCCCCTGAGCTCCTTTCTTCAACTCGCTTTCTTGTGAGCTGGCCGCAACACCGCAGGATTGCTTCAGGCCCTAGTGTGGTTCCGGCATGGCACGCTGAGCCTTTGGTTAATTCCTCTTCCTGGTGGGAAATGAGAGTTACATTTGCCCATCCAGACACCTCCAGCTAGTCTCTCATTGGTTCTCCCTATTCCTGTTCATTTTCCGCAGAAATTGCAAACTGGGCCAAACAGGAGGTTAAAGGCACTGACTCTCCAAGTGGGGAGAGTTTTAGTAAAGCGTCTGGAATGTTGCACCCAAGTACCAGCGGAGAAAATCTGAGACACATTTGAACACGTTTCCCGATCACACGGTGGATCATACTCTGGGTTCCACATGCATGTTTTAGCTGAAGGAAGAATCCCTTAAACCTGGAGAGTTGAGACCCATGGAATGGCTAGCATGCAATATGACTTCAAAGGGTCTGCATTTGCTCATCAAACCTCACCAATCCTATCACTGCTGCGTTTATGCTGCTGTACACATGCTTGATTCTCTTTTGGAGACATATAAATCCATAGGTTTTAAGATTATTACTAGTCAGGTATATTCTTAGGCGATTAATATGGGGTGTAGAGTCCACTTCGTTGAGCAAGGAGTAGCTCTTGTCTATTACATATTTGGCTTATGGAATGGTATCTGTGCTAATTTCAATCTCTGGTTTTATGCAGAACCCCAACTCACCTTTCCCCTTAAGCAAGCATAAGTTGGTTTTCTACATTTGAGACCGTGTTCTGTTTTGTAATTCAGTTTCTGTGTAGCCAAGTTTTCATTCCGTGTAGTAGTGATATCTTATGATGTTTCTTTTTCTGTGTGACTTATCTCACTTAGAATCATCGTACCTGAATCCACTCATTATGCTGCTACGGGCCTGATGATATAGATTTCATTGCTGAGTGATATTGCATTGTACGTAAGTACCACAAATTCTTTATCCATTTTTCACCTTCTGTGATATTGAATTTGTACTGTAAATGAGGTTCTTGTAAACAGAGCCGTCCCAAACTTTGGGGTGGCTGTGTCTTTTTGATTTTAATTTCCCTAAGCTATAGGACCATAAGTGGAAGTGCCCTAGGCTCTGTTGCTTTGTTTTTTAGATGTTTCAGGAAACACCATACACTTCTCCAGAGTGGCTGTTGGCAATTTATATCCCGCTGATCAGCATAACAAGGCTCCCAGTTCTCCATGGCCTGTCCTGCCTTTCTGGATTTTATACTTTTTTCAGATGGCCCTTTTGACCGGGGGGCAGTGAGACTTCATTGTAGTGCAGATTTCCTTTGCAAGCTTGCTTGGTTGGCCAAAAAGGGCGTATGCGTTTTTTCCTGAATATATTCAGGAAAAAACGCATACGCCCTTTTTGGCCAAGTGCATCATTGTGGACGTTCTGCCTCTTTTCCTATGCTTTACATGCAATTCCAGTCTACCTCCTGAAATCGGTTTCCTGCAATTCTGCCCTGCTTTCAAGTCCTCTTGGCAGCCTTACTTCAATATATTTTTGGACGATAGCTGTCATTTATAACTCTGCAGGTTTGTGAATTACAGTGCCCCTGAGCTCCTTTCTTCAACTCGCTTTCTTGTGAGCTGGCCGCAACACCGCAGGATTGCTTCAGGCCCTAGTGTGGTTCCGGCATGGCACGCTGAGCCTTTGGTTAATTCCTCTTCCTGGTGGGAAATGAGAGTTAAATTTGCCCGTCCAGACACCTCCAGCTAGTCTCTTATTGGTTCTCCCTATTCCTGTTCATTTTCCGCAGAAATTGCAAACTGGGCCAAACAGGAGGTTAAAGGCACTGACTCTCCAAGTGAGGAGAGTGTTAGTAAAGCGTCTGGAATGTTGCACCCGAGTACCAGGGGACGAAATCTGACACATTTGAACACGTTTCCCGATCACACGGTGGATCATACTCTGGGTTCCACATGCATGTTTTAGCTGAAGGAAGAATCCCTTAAACCTGGAGAGTTGAGACCCATGGAATGGGTACCATGCAATATGACTTCAAAGGGTCTGCATTGGCTCACCGAACCTCACCAATCCTATCACTGCTGCACTTATGCCACTGTACACACCCTTGATTCTCTTTCGGAGACATATAAATCCATAGGTTTTAAGATTCTTCCTAGTCAGGTATATTCTTAGACGTTTAATATGGGGTGTTGAGTCCTCTTCGTTGAGCAAGGAGTAGCTCTTGTCTATTACATATTTGGCTTATGGAACGGTATCTGTGCTAATTTCAATCTCTGGTTTTATGCAGCACCCCAACTCACCTTTCCCCTTAAGCAAGCATAAGTTGGTTTTCTACATTTGAGACCTTGTTCTGTTTTGTAATTCAGTTCCTGTGTAGCCAAGTTTACATTCCGTGTATTAGTGATATCTTATGATGTTTCTTTTTCTGTGTGACTTATCTCACTTAGAATCATCGTACCTGAATCCACTCATTATGCTGCTATGGGCCTGATGACATAGATTTCATTGCTGAGTGATATTGCATTGTACGTAAGTACCACAACTTCTTTATCCATTTTTCGCTTTCTGTGATATTGAACTTGTACCGTAAACGAGGTTCTTGTAAACAGAGCCGTCCCAAACTTTGGGGTGGCTGTGTCTTTTTGATTTTAATTTCCCTAAGCTATACGACCATAAGTGGAAGTGCCCTAGGCTCTGTTGCTTTGTTTTTTAGATGTTTCAGGAAACACCATACACTTCTCCAGAGTGGCTGTTGGCAATTTACATCCCGCCCATCAGCATAACAAGGCTCCCAGTTCTCCATGGCCTGTCCGGCCTTTCTGGATTTTACACTTTTTTCAGATGGCCCTTTTGACTGGGGGGCAGTGAGACTTCATTGTAGTGCAGATTTCCTTTGCAAGCTTGCTTGGTTGGCCAAAAAGGGCGTATGCGTTTTTTCCTGAATATATTCAGGAAAAAACGCATATGCCCTTTTTGGCCAAGTGCATCATTGTGGACGTTCTGCCTCTTTTCCTATGCTTTACATGCAATTCCAGTCTACCTCCTGAAATCGGTTTCCTGCAATTCTGCCCCGCTTTCAAGTCCTCTTGGCAGCCTTACTTCAATATATTTTTGGACGATAGCTGTCATTTATAACTCTGCAGGTTTGTGAATTACAGTGCCCCTGAGCTCCTTTCTTCAACTCGCTTTCTTGTGAGCTGGCCGCAACACCGCAGGATTGCTTCAGGCCCTAGTGTCGTTCCGGCATGGCACGCTGAGCCTTTGGTTAATTCCTCTTCCTGGTGAGAAATGAGAGTTAAATTTGCCAATCCAGACACCTCCAGCTAGTCTCTCATTTGTTCTCCCTATTCCTGTTCATTTTCCGCAGAAATTGCAAACTGGGCCAAACAGGAGGTTAAAGGCACTGACTCTCCAAGTGGGGAGAGTTTTAGTAAAGCGTCTGGAATGTTGCACCCGAGTACCAGCGGAGAAAATCTGAGACACATTTGAACACGTTTCCCGATCACACGGTGGATCATACTCTGGGTTCCACATGCATGTTTTAGCTGAAGGAAGAATCCCTTAAACCTGGAGAGTTGAGACCCATGGAATGGCTGGCATGCAATATGACTTCAAAGGGTCTGCATTTGCTCATCAAACCTCACCAATCCTATCACTGCTGCGTTTATGCTGCTGTACACATGCTTGATTCTCTTTTGGAGACATATAAATCCATAGGTTTTAAGATTATTACTAGTCAGGTATATTCTTAGGCGATTAATATGGGGTGTAGAGTCCACTTCGTTGAGCAAGGAGTAGCTCTTGTCTATTACATATTTGGCTTATGGAATGGTATCTGTGCTAATTTCAATCTCTGGTTTTATGCAGAACCCCAACTCACCTTTCCCCTTAAGCAAGCATAAGTTGGTATTCTACATTTGAGACCGTGTTCTGTTTTGTAATTCAGTTTCTGTGTAGCCAAGTTTACATTCCGTGTAGTAGTGATATCTTATGATGTTTCTTTTTCTGTGTGACTTATCTCACTTAGAATCATCGTACCTGAATCCACTCATTATGCTGCTACGGGCCTGATGATATAGATTTCATTGCTGAGTGATATTGCATTGTACGTAAGTACCACAAATTCTTTATCCATTTTTCACCTTCTGTGATATTGAATTTGTACTGTAAATGAGGTTCTTGTAAACAGAGCCGTCCCAAACTTTGGGGTGGCTGTGTCTTTTTGATTTTAATTTCCCTAAGCTATAGGACCATAAGTGGAAGTGCCCTAGGCTCTGTTGCTTTGTTTTTTAGATGTTTCAGGAAACACCATACACTTCTCCAGAGTGGCTGTTGGCAATTTACATCCCGCCCATCAGCATAACAAGGCTCCCAGTTCTCCATGGCCTGTCCTGCCTTTCTGGATTTTACACTTTTTTCAGATGGCCCTTTTGACCGGGGGGCAGTGAGACTTCATTGTAGTGCAGATTTCCTTTGCAAGCTTGCTTGGTTGGCCAAAAAGGGCGTATGCGTTTTTTCCTGAATATATTCAGGAAAAAACGCATACGCCCTTTTTGGCCAAGTGCATCATTGTGGACGTTCTGCCTCTTTTCCTATGCTTTACATGCAATTCCAGTCTACCTCCTGAAATCGGTTTCCTGCAATTCTGCCCCGCTTTCAAGTCCTCTTGGCAGCCTTACTTCAATATATTTTTGGACGATAGTTGTCATTTATAACTCTGCAGGTTTGTGAATTACAGTGCCCCTGAGCTCCTTTCTTCAACTCGCTTTCTTGTGAGCTGGCCGCAACACCGCAGGATTGCTTCAGGCCCTAGTGTGGTTCCGGCATGGCACGCTGAGCCTTTGGTTAATTCCTCTTCCTGGTGGGAAATGAGAGTTACATTTGCCCATCCAGACACCTCCAGCTAGTCTCTCATTGGTTCTCCCTATTCCTGTTCATTTTCCGCAGAAATTGCAAACTGGGCCAAACAGGAGGTTAAAGGCACTGACTCTCCAAGTGGGGAGAGTTTTAGTAAAGCGTCTGGAATGTTGCACCCGAGTACCAGCGGAGAAAATCTGAGACACATTTGAACACGTTTCCCGATCACACGGTGGATCATACTCTGGGTTCCACATGCATGTTTTAGCTGAAGGAAGAATCCCTTAAACCTGGAGAGTTGAGACCCATGGAATGGCTAGCATGCAATATGACTTCAAAGGGTCTGCATTTGCTCATCAAACCTCACCAATCCTATCACTGCTGCGTTTATGCCGCTGTACACATGCTTGATTCTCTTTTGGAGACATATAAATCCATAGGTTTTAAGATTATTACTAGTCAGGTATATTCTTAGGCGATTAATATGGGGTGTAGAGTCCACTTCGTTGAGCAAGGAGTAGCTCTTGTCTATTACATATTTGGCTTATGGAATGGTATCTGTGCTAATTTCAATCTCTGGTTTTATGCAGAACCCCAACTCACCTTTCCCCTTAAGCAAGCATAAGTTGGTTTTCTACATTTGAGACCGTGTTCTGTTTTGTAATTCAGTTTCTGTGTAGCCAAGTTTTCATTCCGTGTAGTAGTGATATCTTATGATGTTTCTTTTTCTGTGTGACTTATCTCACTTAGAATCATCGTACCTGAATCCACTCATTATGCTGCTACGGGCCTGATGATATAGATTTCATTGCTGAGTGATATTGCATTGTACGTAAGTACCACAAATTCTTTATCCATTTTTCACCTTCTGTGATATTGAATTTGTACTGTAAATGAGGTTCTTGTAAACAGAGCCGTCCCAAACTTTGGGGTGGCTGTGTCTTTTTGATTTTAATTTCCCTAAGCTATAGGACCATAAGTGGAAGTGCCCTAGGCTCTGTTGCTTTGTTTTTTAGATGTTTCAGGAAACACCATACACTTCTCCAGAGTGGCTGTTGGCAATTTACATCCCGCCGATCAGCATAACAAGGCTCCCAGTTCTCCATGGCCTGTCCTGCCTTTCTGGATTTTATACTTTTTTCAGATGGCCCTTTTGACCGGGGGGCAGTGAGACTTCATTGTAGTGCAGATTTCCTTTGCAAGCTTGCTTGGTTGGCCAAAAAGGGCGTATGCGTTTTTTCCTGAATATATTCAGGAAAAAACGCATACGCCCTTTTTGGCCAAGTGCATCATTGTGGACGTTCTGCCTCTTTTCCTATGCTTTACATGCAATTCCAGTCTACCTCCTGAAATCGGTTTCCTGCAATTCTGCCCTGCTTTCAAGTCCTCTTGGCAGCCTTACTTCAATATATTTTTGGACGATAGCTGTCATTTTTAACTCTGCAGGTTTGTGAATTACAGTGCCCCTGAGCTCCTTTCTTCAACTCGCTTTCTTGTGAGCTGGCCGCAACACCGCAGGATTGCTTCAGGCCCTAGTGTGGTTCCGGCATGGCACGCTGAGCCTTTGGTTAATTCCTCTTCCTGGTGGGAAATGAGAGTTAAATTTGCCCGTCCAGACACCTCCAGCTAGTCTCTTATTGGTTCTCCCTATTCCTGTTCATTTTCCGCAGAAATTGCAAACTGGGCCAAACAGGAGGTTAAAGGCACTGACTCTCCAAGTGAGGAGAGTGTTAGTAAAGCGTCTGGAATGTTGCACCCGAGTACCAGGGGACGAAATCTGACACATTTGAACACGTTTCCCGATCACACGGTGGATCATACTCTGGGTTCCACATGCATGTTTTAGCTGAAGGAAGAATCCCTTAAACCTGGAGAGTTGAGACCCATGGAATGGGTACCATGCAATATGACTTCAAAGGGTCTGCATTGGCTCACCGAACCTCACCAATCCTATCACTGCTGCGCTTATGCCACTGTACACACCCTTGATTCTCTTTCGGAGACATATAAATCCATAGGTTTTAAGATTCTTCCTAGTCAGGTATATTCTTAGACGTTTAATATGGGGTGTTGAGTCCTCTTCGTTGAGCAAGGAGTAGCTCTTGTCTATTACATATTTGGCTTATGGAACGGTATCTGTGCTAATTTCAATCTCTGGTTTTATGCAGCACCCCAACTCACCTTTCCCCTTAAGCAAGCATAAGTTGGTTTTCTACATTTGAGACCTTGTTCTGTTTTGTAATTCAGTTCCTGTGTAGCCAAGTTTACATTCCGTGTATTAGTGATATCTTATGATGTTTCTTTTTCTGTGTGACTTATCTCACTTAGAATCATCGTACCTGAATCCACTCATTATGCTGCTATGGGCCTGATGACATAGATTTCATTGCTGAGTGATATTGCATTGTACGTAAGTACCACAACTTCTTTATCCATTTTTCGCTTTCTGTGATATTGAACTTGTACCGTAAACGAGGTTCTTGTAAACAGAGCCGTCCCAAACTTTGGGGTGGCTGTGTTTTTTTGATTTTAATTTCCCTAAGCTATACGACCATAAGTGGAAGTGCCCTAGGCTCTGTTGCTTTGTTTTTTAGATGTTTCAGGAAACACCATACACTTCTCCAGAGTGGCTGTTGGCAATTTACATCCCGCCCATCAGCATAACAAGGCTCCCAGTTCTCCATGGCCTGTCCGGCCTTTCTGGATTTTACACTTTTTTCAGATGGCCCTTTTGACTGGGGGGCAGTGAGACTTCATTGTAGTGCAGATTTCCTTTGCAAGCTTGCTTGGTTGGCCAAAAAGGGCGTATGCGTTTTTTCCTGAATATATTCAGGAAAAAACGCATACGCCCTTTTTGGCCAAGTGCATCATTGTGGACGTTCTGCCTCTTTTCCTATGCTTTACATGCAATTCCAGTCTACCTCCTGAAATCGGTTTCCTGCAATTCTGCCCCGCTTTCAAGTCCTCTTGGCAGCCTTACTTCAATATATTTTTGGACGATAGCTGTCATTTATAACTCTGCAGGTTTGTGAATTACAGTGCCCCTGAGCTCCTTTCTTCAACTCGCTTTCTTGTGAGCTGGCCGCAACACCGCAGGATTGCTTCAGGCCCTAGTGTCGTTCCGGCATGGCACGCTGAGCCTTTGGTTAATTCCTCTTCCTGGTGGGAAATGAGAGTTAAATTTGCCAATCCAGACACCTCCAGCTAGTCTCTCATTTGTTCTCCCTATTCCTGTTCATTTTCCGCAGAAATTGCAAACTGGGCCAAACAGGAGGTTAAAGGCACTGACTCTCCAAGTGGGGAGAGTTTTAGTAAAGCGTCTGGAATGTTGCACCCGAGTACCAGCGGAGAAAATCTGAGACACATTTGAACACGTTTCCCGATCACACGGTGGATCATACTCTGGGTTCCACATGCATGTTTTAGCTGAAGGAAGAATCCCTTAAACCTGGAGAGTTGAGACCCATGGAATGGCTGGCATGCAATATGACTTCAAAGGGTCTGCATTTGCTCATCAAACCTCACCAATCCTATCACTGCTGCGTTTATGCTGCTGTACACATGCTTGATTCTCTTTTGGAGACATATAAATCCATAGGTTTTAAGATTATTACTAGTCAGGTATATTCTTAGGCGATTAATATGGGGTGTAGAGTCCACTTCGTTGAGCAAGGAGTAGCTCTTGTCTATTACATATTTGGCTTATGGAATGGTATCTGTGCTAATTTCAATCTCTGGTTTTATGCAGAACCCCAACTCACCTTTCCCCTTAAGCAAGCATAAGTTGGTTTTCTACATTTGAGACCGTGTTCTGTTTTGTAATTCAGTTTCTGTGTAGCCAAGTTTTCATTCCGTGTAGTAGTGATATCTTATGATGTTTCTTTTTCTGTGTGACTTATCTCACTTAGAATCATCGTACCTGAATCCACTCATTATGCTGCTACGGGCCTGATGATATAGATTTCATTGCTGAGTGATATTGCATTGTACGTAAGTACCACAAATTCTTTATCCATTTTTCACCTTCTGTGATATTGAATTTGTACTGTAAATGAGGTTCTTGTAAACAGAGCCGTCCCAAACTTTGGGGTGGCTGTGTCTTTTTGATTTTAATTTCCCTAAGCTATAGGACCATAAGTGGAAGTGCCCTAGGCTCTGTTGCTTTGTTTTTTAGATGTTTCAGGAAACACCATACACTTCTCCAGAGTGGCTGTTGGCAATTTACATCCCGCCGATCAGCATAACAAGGCTCCCAGTTCTCCATGGCCTGTCCTGCCTTTCTGGAGTTTATACTTTTTTCAGATGGCCCTTTTGACCGGGGGGCAGTGAGACTTCATTGTAGTGCAGATTTCCTTTGCAAGCTTGCTTGGTTGGCCAAAAAGGGCGTATGCGTTTTTTCCTGAATATATTCAGGAAAAAACGCATACGCCCTTTTTGGCCAAGTGCATCATTGTGGACGTTCTGCCTCTTTTCCTATGCTTTACATGCAATTCCAGTCTACCTCCTGAAATCGGTTTCCTGCAATTCTGCCCTGCTTTCAAGTCCTCTTGGCAGCCTTACTTCAATATATTTTTGGACGATAGCTGTCATTTTTAACTCTGCAGGTTTGTGAATTACAGTGCCCCTGAGCTCCTTTCTTCAACTCGCTTTCTTGTGAGCTGGCCGCAACACCGCAGGATTGCTTCAGGCCCTAGTGTGGTTCCGGCATGGCACGCTGAGCCTTTGGTTAATTCCTCTTCCTGGTGGGAAATGAGAGTTAAATTTGCCCGTCCAGACACCTCCAGCTAGTCTCTTATTGGTTCTCCCTATTCCTGTTCATTTTCCGCAGAAATTGCAAACTGGGCCAAACAGGAGGTTAAAGGCACTGACTCTCCAAGTGAGGAGAGTGTTAGTAAAGCGTCTGGAATGTTGCACCCGAGTACCAGGGGACGAAATCTGACACATTTGAACACGTTTCCCGATCACACGGTGGATCATACTCTGGGTTCCACATGCATGTTTTAGCTGAAGGAAGAATCCCTTAAACCTGGAGAGTTGAGACCCATGGAATGGGTACCATGCAATATGACTTCAAAGGGTCTGCATTGGCTCACTGAACCTCACCAATCCTATCACTGCTGCGCTTATGCCACTGTACACACCCTTGATTCTCTTTCGGAGACATATAAATCCATAGGTTTTAAGATTCTTCCTAGTCAGGTATATTCTTAGACGTTTAATATGGGGTGTTGAGTCCTCTTCGTTGAGCAAGGAGTAGCTCTTGTCTATTACATATTTGGCTTATGGAACGGTATCTGTGCTAATTTCAATCTCTGGTTTTATGCAGCACCCCAACTCACCTTTCCCCTTAAGCAAGCATAAGTTGGTTTTCTACATTTGAGACCTTGTTCTGTTTTGTAATTCAGTTCCTGTAGCCAAGTTTACATTCCGTGTATTAGTGATATCTTATGATGTTTCTTTTTCTGTGTGACTTATCTCACTTAGAATCATCGTACCTGAATCCACTCATTATGCTGCTATGGGCCTGATGACATAGATTTCATTGCTGAGTGATATTGCATTGTACGTAAGTACCACAACTTCTTTATCCATTTTTCGCTTTCTGTGATATTGAACTTGTACTGTAAATGAGGTTCTTGTAAACAGAGCCGTCCCAAACTTTGGGGTGGCTGTGTTTTTTTGATTTTAATTTCCCTAAGCTATACGACCATAAGTGGAAGTGCCCTAGGCTCTGTTGCTTTGTTTTTTAGATGTTTCAGGAAACACCATACACTTCTCCAGAGTGGCTGTTGGCAATTTACATCCCGCCCATCAGCATAACAAGGCTCCCAGTTCTCCATGGCCTGTCCGGCCTTTCTGGATTTTACACTTTTTTCAGATGGCCCTTTTGACTGGGGGGCAGTGAGACTTCATTGTAGTGCAGATTTCCTTTGCAAGCTTGCTTGGTTGGCCAAAAAGGGCGTATGCGTTTTTTCCTGAATATATTCAGGAAAAAACGTATATGCCCTTTTTGGCCAAGTGCATCATTGTGGACGTTCTGCCTCTTTTCCTATGGTTTACATGCAATTCCAGTCTACCTCCTGAAATCGGTTTTCTGCAATTCTGCCCCGCTTTCAAGTCCTCTTGGCAGCCTTACTTCAATATATTTTTGGACGATAGCTGTCATTTATAACTCTGCAGGTTTGTGAATTACAGTGCCCCTGAGCTCCTTTCTTCAACTCGCTTTCTTGTGAGCTGGCCGCAACACCGCAGGATTGCTTCAGGCCCTAGTGTCGTTCCGGCATGGCACGCTGAGCCTTTGGTTAATTCCTCTTCCTGGTGGGAAATGAGAGTTAAATTTGCCCATCCAGACACCTCCAGCTAGTCTCTCATTTGTTCTCCCTATTCCTGTTCATTTTCCGCTGAAATTGCAAACTGGGCCAAACAGGAGGTTAAAGGCACTGACTCTCCAAGTGGGGAGAGTTTTAGTAAAGCGTCTGGAATGTTGCACCCGAGTACCAGGGGACAAAAACTGAGACACATTTGAACACGTTTCCCGATCACACGGTGGATCATACTCTGGGTTCCACATGCATGTTTTAGCTGAAGGAAGAATCCCTTAAACCTGGAGAGTTGAGACCCATGGAATGGCTGGCATGCAATATGACTTCAAAGGGTCTGCATTTGCTCATCAAACCACACCAATCCTATCACTGCTGCGTTTATGCTGCTGTACACATGCTTGATTCTCTTTTGGAGACATATAAATCCATAGGTTTTAAGATTATTACTAGTCAGGTATATTCTTAGGCGATTAATATGGGGTGTAGAGTCCACTTCGTTGAGCAAGGAGTAGCTCTTGTCTATTACATATTTGGCTTATGGAATGGTATCTGTGCTAATTTCAATCTCTGGTTTTATGCAGAACCCCAACTCACCTTTCCCCTTAAGCAAGCATAAGTTGGTTTTCTACATTTGAGACCGTGTTCTGTTTTGTAATTCAGTTTCTGTGTAGCCAAGTTTACATTCCGTGTAGTAGTGATATCTTATGATGTTTCTTTTTCTGTGTGACTTATCTCACTTAGAATCATCGTACCTGAATCCACTCATTATGCTGCTACGGGCCTGATGATATAGATTTCATTGCTGAGTGATATTGCATTGTACGTAAGTACCACAAATTCTTTATCCATTTTTCACCTTCTGTGATATTGAATTTGTACTGTAATTGAGGTTCTTGTAAACAGAGCCGTCCCAAACTTTGGGGTGGCTGTGTCTTTTTGATTTTAATTTCCCTAAGCTATAGGACCATAAGTGGAAGTGCCCTAGGCTCTGTTGCTTTGTTTTTTAGATGTTTCAGGAAACACCATACACTTCTCCAGAGTGGCTGTTGGCAATTTACATCCCGCCCATCAGCATAACAAGGCTCCCAGTTCTCCATGGCCTGTCCGGCCTTTCTGGATTTTACACTTTTTTCAGATGGCCCTTTTGACTGGGGGGCAGTGAGACTTCATTGTAGTGCAGATTTCCTTTGCAAGCTTGCTTGGTTGGCCAAAAAGGGCGTATGCGTTTTTTCCTGAATATATTCAGGAAAAAACGCATATGCCCTTTTTGGCCAAGTGCATCATTGTGGACGTTCTGCCTCTTTTCCTATGCTTTTCATGCAATTCCAGTCTACCTCCTGAAATCGGTTTCCTGCAATTCTGCCCGCTTTCAAGTCCTCTTGGCAGCCTTACTTCAATATATTTTTGGACGATAGCTGTCATTTATAACTCTGCAGGTTTGTGAATTACAGTGCCCCTGAGCTCCTTTCTTCAACTCGCTTTCTTGTGAGCTGGCCGCAACACCGCAGGATTGCTTCAGGCCCTAGTGTGGTTCCGGCATGGCACGCTGAGCCTTTGGTTAATTCCTCTTCCTGGTGGGAAATGAGAGTTACATTTGCCCATCCAGACACCTCCAGCTAGTCTCTCATTTGTTCTCCCTATTCCTGTTCATTTTCCGCAGAAATTGCAAACTGGGCCAAACAGGAGGTTAAAGGCACTGACTCTCCAAGTGGGGAGAGTTTTAGTAAAGCGTCTGGAATGTTGCACCCAAGTACCAGCGGAGAAAATCTGAGACACATTTGAACACGTTTCCCGATCACACGGTGGATCATACTCTGGGTTCCACATGCATGTTTTAGCTGAAGGAAGAATCCCTTAAACCTGGAGAGTTGAGACCCATGGAATGGCTAGCATGCAATATGACTTCAAAGGGTCTGCATTTGCTCATCAAACCTCACCAATCCTATCACTGCTGCGTTTATGCCGCTGTACACATGCTTGATTCTCTTTTGGAGACATATAAATCCATAGGTTTTAAGATTATTACTAGTCAGGTATATTCTTAGGCGATTAATATGGGGTGTAGAGTCCACTTCGTTGAGCAAGGAGTAGCTCTTGTCTATTACATATTTGGCTTATGGAATGGTATCTGTGCTAATTTCAATCTCTGGTTTTATGCAGAACCGCAACTCACCTTTCCCCTTAAGCAAGCATAAGTTGGTTTTCTACATTTGAGACCGTGTTCTGTTTTGTAATTCAGTTTCTGTGTAGCCAAGTTTTCATTCCGTGTAGTAGTGATATCTTATGATGTTTCTTTTTCTGTGTGACTTATCTCACTTAGAATCATCGTACCTGAATCCACTCATTATGCTGCTACGGGCCTGATGATATAGATTTCATTGCTGAGTGATATTGCATTGTACGTAAGTACCACAAATTCTTTATCCATTTTTCACCTTCTGTGATATTGAATTTGTACTGTAAATGAGGTTCTTGTAAACAGAGCCGTCCCAAACTTTGGGGTGGCTGTGTCTTTTTGATTTTAATTTCCCTAAGCTATAGGACCATAAGTGGAAGTGCCCTAGGCTCTGTTGCTTTGTTTTTTAGATGTTTCAGGAAACACCATACACTTCTCCAGAGTGGCTGTTGGCAATTTACATCCCGCCGATCAGCATAACAAGGCTCCCAGTTCTCCATGGCCTGTCCTGCCTTTCTGGATTTTATACTTTTTTCAGATGGCCCTTTTGACCGGGGGGCAGTGAGACTTCATTGTAGTGCAGATTTCCTTTGCAAGCTTGCTTGGTTGGCCAAAAAGGGCGTATGCGTTTTTTCCTGAATATATTCAGGAAAAAACGCATACGCCCTTTTTGGCCAAGTGCATCATTGTGGACGTTCTGCCTCTTTTCCTATGCTTTACATGCAATTCCAGTCTACCTCCTGAAATCGGTTTCCTGCAATTCTGCCCTGCTTTCAAGTCCTCTTGGCAGCCTTACTTCAATATATTTTTGGACGATAGCTGTCATTTTTAACTCTGCAGGTTTGTGAATTACAGTGCCCCTGAGCTCCTTTCTTCAACTCGCTTTCTTGTGAGCTGGCCGCAACACCGCAGGATTGCTTCAGGCCCTAGTGTGGTTCCGGCATGGCACGCTGAGCCTTTGGTTAATTCCTCTTCCTGGTGGGAAATGAGAGTTAAATTTGCCCGTCCAGACACCTCCAGCTAGTCTCTTATTGGTTCTCCCTATTCCTGTTCATTTTCCGCAGAAATTGCAAACTGGGCCAAACAGGAGGTTAAAGGCACTGACTCTCCAAGTGAGGAGAGTGTTAGTAAAGCGTCTGGAATGTTGCACCCGAGTACCAGGGGACGAAATCTGACACATTTGAACACGTTTCCCGATCACACGGTGGATCATACTCTGGGTTCCACATGCATGTTTTAGCTGAAGGAAGAATCCCTTAAACCTGGAGAGTTGAGACCCATGGAATGGCTACCATGCAATATGACTTCAAAGGGTCTGCATTTGCTCATCAAACCTCACCAATCCTATCACTGCTGCGTTTATGCCGCTGTACACATGCTTGATTCTCTTTCGGAGACATATAAATCCATAGGTATTAAGATTCTTCCTAGTCAGGTATATTCTTAGACGTTTAATATGGGGTGTTGAGTCCTCTTCGTTGAGCAAGGAGTAGCTCTTGTCTATTACATATTTGGCTTATGGAACGGTATCTGTGCTAATTTCAATCTCTGGTTTTATGCAGCACCCCAACTCACCTTTCCCCTTAAGCAAGCATAAGTTGGTTTTCTACATTTGAGACCTTGTTCTGTTTTGTAATTCAGTTCCTGTAGCCAAGTTTACATTCCGTGTATTAGTGATATCTTATGATGTTTCTTTTTCTGTGTGACTTATCTCACTTAGAATCATCGTACCTGAATCCACTCATTATGCTGCTATGGGCCTGATGACATAGATTTCATTGCTGAGTGATATTGCATTGTACGTAAGTACCACAACTTCTTTATCCATTTTTCGCTTTCTGTGATATTGAACTTGTACTGTAAATGAGGTTCTTGTAAACAGAGCCGTCCCAAACTTTGGGGTGGCTGTGTTTTTTTGATTTTAATTTCCCTAAGCTATACGACCATAAGTGGAAGTGCCCTAGGCTCTGTTGCTTTGTTTTTTAGATGTTTCAGGAAACACCATACACTTCTCCAGAGTGGCTGTTGGCAATTTACATCCCGCCCATCAGCATAACAAGGCTCCCAGTTCTCCATGGCCTGTCCGGCCTTTCTGGATTTTACACTTTTTTCAGATGGCCCTTTTGACTGGGGGGCAGTGAGACTTCATTGTAGTGCAGATTTCCTTTGCAAGCTTGCTTGGTTGGCCAAAAAGGGCGTATGCGTTTTTTCCTGAATATATTCAGGAAAAAACGCATATGCCCTTTTTGGCCAAGTGCATCATTGTGGACGTTCTGCCTCTTTTCCTATGGTTTACATGCAATTCCAGTCTACCTCCTGAAATCGGTTTCCTGCAATTCTGCCCCGCTTTCAAGTCCTCTTGGCAGCCTTACTTCAATATATTTTTGGACGATAGCTGTCATTTATAACTCTGCAGGTTTGTGAATTACAGTGCCCCTGAGCTCCTTTCTTCAACTCGCTTTCTTGTGAGCTGGCCGCAACACCGCAGGATTGCTTCAGGCCCTAGTGTCGTTCCGGCATGGCACGCTGAGCCTTTGGTTAATTCCTCTTCCTGGTGGGAAATGAGAGTTAAATTTGCCCATCCAGACACCTCCAGCTAGTCTCTCATTTGTTCTCCCTATTCCTGTTCATTTTCCGCTGAAATTGCAAACTGGGCCAAACAGGAGGTTAAAGGCACTGACTCTCCAAGTGGGGAGAGTTTTAGTAAAGCGTCTGGAATGTTGCACCCGAGTACCAGGGGACAAAAACTGAGACACATTTGAACACGTTTCCCGATCACACGGTGGATCATACTCTGGGTTCCACATGCATGTTTTAGCTGAAGGAAGAATCCCTTAAACCTGGAGAGTTGAGACCCATGGAATGGCTGGCATGCAATATGACTTCAAAGGGTCTGCATTTGCTCATCAAACCTCACCAATCCTATCACTGCTGCGTTTATGCTGCTGTACACATGCTTGATTCTCTTTTGGAGACATATAAATCCATAGGTTTTAAGATTATTACTAGTCAGGTATATTCTTAGGCGATTAATATGGGGTGTAGAGTCCACTTCGTTGAGCAAGGAGTAGCTCTTGTCTATTACATATTTGGCTTATGGAATGGTATCTGTGCTAATTTCAATCTCTGGTTTTATGCAGAACCCCAACTCACCTTTCCCCTTAAGCAAGCATAAGTTGGTTTTCTACATTTGAGACCGTGTTCTGTTTTGTAATTCAGTTTCTGTGTAGCCAAGTTTACATTCCGTGTAGTAGTGATATCTTATGATGTTTCTTTTTCTGTGTGACTTATCTCACTTAGAATCATCGTACCTGAATCCACTCATTATGCTGCTACGGGCCTGATGATATAGATTTCATTGCTGAGTGATATTGCATTGTACGTAAGTACCACAAATTCTTTATCCATTTTTCACCTTCTGTGATATTGAATTTGTACTGTAAATGAGGTTCTTGTAAACAGAGCCGTCCCAAACTTTGGGGTGGCTGTGTCTTTTTGATTTTAATTTCCCTAAGCTATAGGACCATAAGTGGAAGTGCCCTAGGCTCTGTTGCTTTGTTTTTTAGATGTTTCAGGAAACACCATACACTTCTCCAGAGTGGCTGTTGGCAATTTACATCCCGCCCATCAGCATAACAAGGCTCCCAGTTCTCCATGGCCTGTCCGGCCTTTCTGGATTTTACACTTTTTTCAGATGGCCCTTTTGACTGGGGGCAGTGAGACTTCATTGTAGTGCAGATTTCCTTTGCAAGCTTGCTTGGTTGGCCAAAAAGGGCGTATGCGTTTTTTCCTGAATATATTCAGGAAAAAACGCATATGCCCTTTTTGGCCAAGTGCATCATTGTGGACGTTCTGCCTCTTTTCCTATGCTTTTCATGCAATTCCAGTCTACCTCCTGAAATCGGTTTCCTGCAATTCTGCCCGCTTTCAAGTCCTCTTGGCAGCCTTACTTCAATATATTTTTGGACGATAGCTGTCATTTATAACTCTGCAGGTTTGTGAATTACAGTGCCCCTGAGCTCCTTTCTTCAACTCGCTTTCTTGTGAGCTGGCCGCAACACCGCAGGATTGCTTCAGGCCCTAGTGTGGTTCCGGCATGGCACGCTGAGCCTTTGGTTAATTCCTCTTCCTGGTGGGAAATGAGAGTTACATTTGCCCATCCAGACACCTCCAGCTAGTCTCTCATTGGTTCTCCCTATTCCTGTTCATTTTCCGCAGAAATTGCAAACTGGGCCAAACAGGAGGTTAAAGGCACTGACTCTCCAAGTGGGGAGAGTTTTAGTAAAGCGTCTGGAATGTTGCACCCAAGTACCAGCGGAGAAAATCTGAGACACATTTGAACACGTTTCCCGATCACACGGTGGATCATACTCTGGGTTCCACATGCATGTTTTAGCTGAAGGAAGAATCCCTTAAACCTGGAGAGTTGAGACCCATGGAATGGGTACCATGCAATATGACTTCAAAGGGTCTGCATTGGCTCACTGAACCTCACCAATCCTATCACTGCTGCGCTTATGCCACTGTACACACCCTTGATTCTCTTTCGGAGACATATAAATCCATAGGTTTTAAGATTCTTCCTAGTCAGGTATATTCTTAGACGTTTAATATGGGGTGTTGAGTCCTCTTCGTTGAGCAAGGAGTAGCTCTTGTCTATTACATATTTGGCTTATGGAACGGTATCTGTGCTAATTTCAATCTCTGGTTTTATGCAGCACCCCAACTCACCTTTCCCCTTAAGCAAGCATAAGTTGGTTTTCTACATTTGAGACCTTGTTCTGTTTTGTAATTCAGTTCCTGTAGCCAAGTTTACATTCCGTGTATTAGTGATATCTTATGATGTTTCTTTTTCTGTGTGACTTATCTCACTTAGAATCATCGTACCTGAATCCACTCATTATGCTGCTATGGGCCTGATGACATAGATTTCATTGCTGAGTGATATTGCATTGTACGTAAGTACCACAACTTCTTTATCCATTTTTCGCTTTCTGTGATATTGAACTTGTACTGTAAATGAGGTTCTTGTAAACAGAGCCGTCCCAAACTTTGGGGTGGCTGTGTTTTTTTGATTTTAATTTCCCTAAGCTATACGACCATAAGTGGAAGTGCCCTAGGCTCTGTTGCTTTGTTTTTTAGATGTTTCAGGAAACACCATACACTTCTCCAGAGTGGCTGTTGGCAATTTGCATCCCGCCCATCAGCATAACAAGGCTCCCAGTTCTCCATGGCCTGTCCGGCCTTTCTGGATTTTACACTTTTTTCAGATGGCCCTTTTGACTGGGGGGCAGTGAGACTTCATTGTAGTGCAGATTTCCTTTGCAAGCTTGCTTGGTTGGCCAAAAAGGGCGTATGCGTTTTTTCCTGAATATATTCAGGAAAAAACGCATATGCCCTTTTTGGCCAAGTGCATCATTGTGGACGTTCTGCCTCTTTTCCTATGGTTTACATGCAATTCCAGTCTACCTCCTGAAATCGGTTTCCTGCAATTCTGCCCCGCTTTCAAGTCCTCTTGGCAGCCTTACTTCAATATATTTTTGGACGATAGCTGTCATTTATAACTCTGCAGGTTTGTGAATTACAGTGCCCCTGAGCTCCTTTCTTCAACTCGCTTTCTTGTGAGCTGGCCGCAACACCGCAGGATTGCTTCAGGCCCTAGTGTCGTTCCGGCATGGCACGCTGAGCCTTTGGTTAATTCCTCTTCCTGGTGGGAAATGAGAGTTAAATTTGCCCATCCAGACACCTCCAGCTAGTCTCTCATTTGTTCTCCCTATTCCTGTTCATTTTCCGCTGAAATTGCAAACTGGGCCAAACAGGAGGTTAAAGGCACTGACTCTCCAAGTGGGGAGAGTTTTAGTAAAGCGTCTGGAATGTTGCACCCGAGTACCAGGGGACAAAAACTGAGACACATTTGAACACGTTTCCCGATCACACGGTGGATCATACTCTGGGTTCCACATGCATGTTTTAGCTGAAGGAAGAATCCCTTAAACCTGGAGAGTTGAGACCCATGGAATGGCTGGCATGCAATATGACTTCAAAGGGTCTGCATTTGCTCATCAAACCTCACCAATCCTATCACTGCTGCGTTTATGCTGCTGTACACATGCTTGATTCTCTTTTGGAGACATATAAATCCATAGGTTTTAAGATTATTACTAGTCAGGTATATTCTTAGGCGATTAATATGGGGTGTAGAGTCCACTTCGTTGAGCAAGGAGTAGCTCTTGTCTATTACATATTTGGCTTATGGAATGGTATCTGTGCTAATTTCAATCTCTGGTTTTATGCAGAACCCCAACTCACCTTTCCCCTTAAGCAAGCATAAGTTGGTTTTCTACATTTGAGACCGTGTTCTGTTTTGTAATTCAGTTTCTGTGTAGCCAAGTTTACATTCCGTGTAGTAGTGATATCTTATGATGTTTCTTTTTCTGTGTGACTTATCTCACTTAGAATCATCGTACCTGAATCCACTCATTATGCTGCTACGGGCCTGATGATATAGATTTCATTGCTGAGTGATATTGCATTGTACGTAAGTACCACAAATTCTTTATCCATTTTTCACCTTCTGTGATATTGAATTTGTACTGTAAATGAGGTTCTTGTAAACAGAGCCGTCCCAAACTTTGGGGTGGCTGTGTCTTTTTGATTTTAATTTCCCTAAGCTATAGGACCATAAGTGGAAGTGCCCTAGGCTCTGTTGCTTTGTTTTTTAGATGTTTCAGGAAACACCATACACTTCTCCAGAGTGGCTGTTGGCAATTTACATCCCGCCCATCAGCATAACAAGGCTCCCAGTTCTCCATGGCCTGTCCGGCCTTTCTGGATTTTACACTTTTTTCAGATGGCCCTTTTGACCGGGGGGCAGTGAGACTTCATTGTAGTGCAGATTTCCTTTGCAAGCTTGCTTGGTTGGCCCAAAAGGGCGTATGCGTTTTTTCCTGAATATATTCAGGAAAAAACGCATACGCCCTTTTTGGCCAAGTGCATCATTGTGGACGTTCTGCCTCTTTTCCTATGCTTTACATGCAATTCCAGTCTACCTCCTGAAATCGGTTTCCTGCAATTCTGCCCCGCTTTCAAGTCCTCTTGGCAGCCTTACTTCAATATATTTTTGGACGATAGCTGTCATTTTTAACTCTGCAGGTTTGTGAATTACAGTGCCCCTGAGCTCCTTTCTTCAACTCGCTTTCTTGTGAGCTGGCCGCAACACCGCAGGATTGCTTCAGGCCCTAGTGTGGTTCCGGCATGGCACGCTGAGCCTTTGGTTAATTCCTCTTCCTGGTGGGAAATGAGAGTTACATTTGCCCATCCAGACACCTCCAGCTAGTCTCTCATTGGTTCTCCCTATTCCTGTTCATTTTCCGCAGAAATTGCAAACTGGGCCAAACAGGAGGTTAAAGGCACTGACTCTCCAAGTGAGGAGAGTGTTAGTAAAGCGTCTGGAATGTTGCACCCGAGTACCAGGGGACGAAATCTGACACATTTGAACACGTTTCCCGATCACACGGTGGATCATACTCTGGGTTCCACATGCATGTTTTAGCTGAAGGAAGAATCCCTTAAACCTGGAGAGTTGAGACCCATGGAATGGGTACCATGCAATATGACTTCAAAGGGTCTGCATTGGCTCACCGAACCTCACCAATCCTATCACTGCTGCGCTTATGCCACTGTACACACCCTTGATTCTCTTTCGGAGACATATAAATCCATAGGTTTTAAGATTCTTCCTAGTCAGGTATATTCTTAGACGTTTAATATGGGGTGTTGAGTCCTCTTCGTTGAGCAAGGAGTAGCTCTTGTCTATTACATATTTGGCTTATGGAACGGTATCTGTGCTAATTTCAATCTCTGGTTTTATGCAGCACCCCAACTCACCTTTCCCCTTAAGCAAGCATAAGTTGGTTTTCTACATTTGAGACCTTGTTCTGTTTTGTAATTCAGTTCCTGTGTAGCCAAGTTTACATTCCGTGTATTAGTGATATCTTATGATGTTTCTTTTTCTGTGTGACTTATCTCACTTAGAATCATCGTACCTGAATCCACTCATTATGCTGCTACGGGCCTGATGACATAGATTTCATTGCTGAGTGATATTGCATTGTACGTAAGTACCACAACTTCTTTATCCATTTTTCGCTTTCTGTGATATTGAACTTGTACCGTAAACGAGGTTCTTGTAAACAGAGCCGTCCCAAACTTTGGGGTGGCTGTGTTTTTTTGATTTTAATTTCCCTAAGCTATACGACCATAAGTGGAAGTGCCCTAGGCTCTGTTGCTTTGTTTTTTAGATGTTTCAGGAAACACCATACACTTCTCCAGAGTGGCTGTTGGCAATTTACATCCCGCCCATCAGCATAACAAGGCTCCCAGTTCTCCATGGCCTGTCCGGCCTTTCTGGATTTTACACTTTTTTCAGATGGCCCTTTTGACTGGGGGGCAGTGAGACTTCATTGTAGTGCAGATTTCCTTTGCAAGCTTGCTTGGTTGGCCAAAAAGGGCGTATGCGTTTTTTCCTGAATATATTCAGGAAAAAACGCATATGCCCTTTTTGGCCAAGTGCATCATTGTGGACGTTCTGCCTCTTTTCCTATGCTTTTCATGCAATTCCAGTCTACCTCCTGAAATCGGTTTCCTGCAATTCTGCCCCGCTTTCAAGTCCTCTTGGCAGCCTTACTTCAATATATTTTTGGACGATAGCTGTCATTTATAACTCTGCAGGTTTGTGAATTACAGTGCCCCTGAGCTCCTTTCTTCAACTCGCTTTCTTGTGAGCTGGCCGCAACACCGCAGGATTGCTTCAGGCCCTAGTGTCGTTCCGGCATGGCACGCTGAGCCTTTGGTTAATTCCTCTTCCTGGTGGGAAATGAGAGTTAAATTTGCCAATCCAGACACCTCCAGCTAGTCTCTCATTTGTTCTCCCTATTCCTGTTCATTTTCCGCAGAAATTGCAAACTGGGCCAAACAGGAGGTTAAAGGCACTGACTCTCCAAGTGGGGAGAATTTTAGTAAAGCGTCTGGAATGTTGCACCCAACTACCAGCGGAGAAAATCTGAGACACATTTGAACACGTTTCCCGATCACACGGTGGATCATACTCTGGGTTCCACATGCATGTTTTAGCTGAAGGAAGAATCCCTTAAACCTGGAGAGTTGAGACCCATGGAATGGCTAGCATGCAATATGACTTCAAAGGGTCTGCATTTGCTCATCAAACCTCACCAATCCTATCACTGCTGCGTTTATGCCGCTGTACACATGCTTGATTCTCTTTTGGAGACATATAAATCCATAGGTTTTAAGATTATTACTAGTCAGGTATATTCTGAGGCGATTAATATGGGGTGTAGAGTCCACTTCGTTGAGCAAGGAGTAGCTCTTGTCTATTACATATTTGGCTTATGGAATGGTATCTGTGCTAATTTCAATCTCTGGTTTTATGCAGAACCCCAACTCACCTTTCCCCTTAAGCAAGCATAAGTTGGTTTTCTACATTTGAGACCGTGTTCTGTTTTGTAATTCAGTTTCTGTGTAGCCAAGTTTTCATTCCGTGTAGTAGTGATATCTTATGATGTTTCTTTTTCTGTGTGACTTATCTTACTTAGAATCATCGTACCTGAATCCACTCATTATGCTGCTACGGGCCTGATGATATAGATTTCATTGCTGAGTGATATTGCATTGTACGTAAGTACCACAAATTCTTTATCCATTTTTCACCTTCTGTGATATTGAATTTGTACTGTAAATGAGGTTCTTGTAAACAGAGCCGTCCCAAACTTTGGGGTGGCTGTGTCTTTTTGATTTTAATTTCCCTAAGCTATAGGACCATAAGTGGAAGTGCCCTAGGCTCTGTTGCTTTGTTTTTTAGATGTTTCAGGAAACACCATACACTTCTCCAGAGTGGCTGTTGGCAATTTACATCCCGCCCATCAGCATAACAAGGCTCCCAGTTCTCCATGGTCTGTCCTGCCTTTCTGGATTTTACACATTTTTCAGATCGCCCTTTTGACTGGGGGGCAGTGAGACTTCATTGTACTGCAGATTTCCTTTGCAAGCTTGCTTGGTTGGCCAAATAGGGCGTATGCGTTTTTTCCTGAATATATTCAGGAAAAAACGCATACGCCCTTTTTGGCCAAGTGCATCATAGTGGACGTTCTGCCTCTTTTCCTATGCTTTACATGCAATTCCAGTCTACCTCCTGAAATCGGATTCCTGCAATTCTGCCCCGCTTTCGAGTCCTCTTGGCAGCCTTACTTCAATATATTTTTGGACGATAGCTGTCATTTATAACTCTGCAGGTTTGTGAATTACAGTGCCTCTGAGCTCCTTTCTTCAACTCGCTTTCTTGTGAGCTGGCTGCAACACCGTAGCATTGCTTCAGGCCCTAGTGTGGTTCCGGCATGGCACGCTGAGCCTTTGGTTAATTCCTCTTCCTGGTGGGAAATGAGAGTTAAATTTGCCCGTCCAGACACCTCCAGCTAGTCTCTCATTGGTTCTCCCTATTCCTGTTCATTTTCCGCAGAAATTGCAAACTGGGCCAAACAGGAGGTTAAAGGCACTGACTCTCCAAGTGGGGAGAGGGTTAGTAAAGCGTCTGGAATGTTGCACCCGAGTACCAGGGGACCAAACCTGAGACACATTTGAACACGTTTCCCGATCACACGGTGGATCATACTCTGGGTTCCACATGCATGTTTTAGCTGAAGGAAGAATCCCTTAAACCTGGAGAGTTGAGACCCATGGAATGGCTGGCATGCAATATGACTTCAAAGGGTCTGCATTGGCTCATCAAACCTCACCAATCCTATCACTGCTGCGTTTATGCTGCTGTACACATGCTTGATTCTCTTTTGGAGACATATAAATCCATAGGTTTTAAGATTCTTACTAGTCAGGTATATTCTTAGGCGTTTAATATGGGGTGTAGAGCCCACTTCGTTGAGCAAGGAGTAGCTCTTGTCTATTACATATTTGGATTATGGAACGGTATCTGTGCTAATTTCAATCTCTGGTTTTATGCAGTACCCCAACTCACCTTTCCCCTTAAGCAAGCATAAGTTGGTTTTCTACATTTGAGACCCTGTTCTGTTTTGTAATTCAGTTTCTGTGTAGGCAAGTTTACATTCCTTGTAGTAGTGATATCTTATGATGTTTCTTTTTCTGTGTGACTTATTTCACTTAGAATCATCGTACCTGAATCCACTCATTATGCTGCTACGGGCCTGATGATATAGATTTCATTGCTGAGTGATATTGCATTGTACGTAAGTACCACAAATTCTTTATCCATTTTTCACTTTCTGTGTTATTGAACTTGTACCGTAAACGAGGTTCTTGTAAACAGAGCCATCCCAAACTTTGGGGTGGCTGTGTCTTTTTGATTTTAATTTCCCTAAGCTATACCACCATAAGTGGAAGTGCCCTAGGCTCTGTTGCTTTGTTTTGTAGATGTTTCAGGAAACACCATACACTTCTCCAGAGTGGCTGTTGGCAATTTACATCCCGCCCATCAGCATAACAAGGCTCCCAGTTCTCCATGGCCTGTCCTGCCTTTCTGGATTTTATACGTTCTTCAGATGGCCCTTTTAACCGGGGGGCAGTGAGACTTCATTGTAGTGCAGATTTCCTTTGCAAGCTTGCTTGGTTGGCCCAAAAGGGCGTATGCGTTTTTTCCTGAATATATTCAGGAAAAAACGCATACGCCCTTTTTGGCCAAGTGCATCATTGTGGACGTTCTGCCTCTTTTCCTATGCTTTACATGCAATTCCAGTCTACCTCCTGAAATCGGTTTTCTGCAATTCTGCCCCGCTTTCAAGTCCTCTTGGCAGCCTTACTTCAATATATTTTTGGACGATAGCTGTCATTTATAACTCTGCAGGTTTGTGAATTACAGAGCCTCTGAGCTCCTTTCTTCAACTTGCTTTCTTGTGAGCTGGCTGCAAGACCGCAGCATTGCTTCAGGCCCTAGTGTGGTTCCGGCATGGCACGCTGAGCCTTTGGTTAATTCCTCTTCCTGGTGGAAAATGAGAGTTAAATTTGCCAGTACAGGCACCTCCAGCTAGTCTCTCATTGGTTCTCCCTATTCCTGTTCATTTTCCGCAGAAATGGCAAACTGGGCCATACAGGAGGTTAAAGGCACTGACTCTCCAAGTGGGGAGAGTGTTAGTAAAGCTACTGGAATGTTGCACCCGAGTACCAGGGGACGAAACCTGAGACACATTTGAACACGTTTCCCGATCACACGGTGGATCATACTCTGGGTTCCACATGCATGTTTTAGCTGAAGGAAGAATCCCTTAAACCTGGAGAGTTGAGACCCATGGAATGGGTACCATGCAATATGTCTTCAAAGGGTCTGCATTGGCTCACAGAACCTCACCAATCCTATCACTGCTACGTTTATGCCGCTGTACACACGCCTTATTCTCTTTCGGAGACATAGAAATCCATAGGTTTTAAGATTCTTACTAGTCAGGTATATTCATAGGCGTTTAATATGGGGTGTAGAGTCCACTTCGTTGAGCAAGGAGTAGCTCTTGTCTATTACATATTTGGCTTATGGAACGGTATCTGTGCTAATTTCAATCTCTGGTTTTATGCAGAACCCCAACTCACCTTTCCCCTTAAGCAAGCATAAGTTGGTTTTCTACATTTGAGACCCTGTTCTGTTTTGTAATTCAGTTCCTTTGTAGCTAAGTTTACATTCCGTGTAGTAGTGATATCTTATGATGTTTCTTTTTCTGTGTGATTTTTTTCACTTAGAATCATGGTACCTGAAGCTACTCATTATGCTGCTACGGGCCTGATGACATAGATTTCATTGCTGAGTGATATTGCATTGTACATAAGTACCACAACTTCTTTATCCATTTTTCGCTTTCTGCAATATTGAACTTGTACCATAAACGAGGTTCTTGTAAACAGAGCCGTCCCAAACTTTGGGGTGGCTGTGTCTTTTTGATTTTAATTTCCCTAAGCTATAGGACCATAAGTGGAAGTGCCCTAGGCTCTGTTGCTTTGTTTTTTAGATGTTTCAGGAAACACCATACACTTCTCCAGAGTGGCTGTTGGCAATTTACATCCCGCCCATCAGCATAACAAGGCTCCCAGTTCTCCATGGCCTGTCCTGCCTTTCTGGATTTTACACTTTTTTCAGATGCTCCTTTTGACAGGGAGGAAGTGAGACTTCATTGTAGTGCAGATTTCCTTTGCAAGCTTGCTTGGTTGGCCAAAAAGGGCGTATGCGTTTTTTCCTGAATATATTCAGGAAAAAACGCATACGCCCTTTTTGGCCAAGTGCATCATTGTCGACGTTCTGAGTGTTTTCATATGTTTTCAATGCAATTCCAGTCTACCTCCTGAAATCGGTTTCCTGCAATTCTGCCTTGCTGTCAGTGCCTCTTCATAGCCTTACCTCAATATACTTTTTGAAAATTGTTGACCTTTTTAACTCTGCAGGTTTTTGAATTGCCGTGGCCCTTAGCTGCATTTTTCAGCTCTTATTTTTGTGATCTTGCCTCATATCCACAGGATTTCTTCAGGCCCTATTCTTCTTCTGGGTCGCCTTGCTCTGCCTTTGGTTAATTCTTCTTCCTGATGTGAATTAGAGTGACATGTTCCCATTGAAACCGCTACAGCTATTTTCTCACTGGTTCCCCCTATTCCCATTCATCCTCCGCACTAACTGCAGACTGTGCGATACCGGAACGTAAAGGCATTGACTCTCCATGTGGAGATGTTGTTAGTAAAGTGGCTGGAATGTTGATCCGGAGCCCCAGGAGAGGAAAATGAGGTGCGTTTTAGAAACCTTTCCCGATCATATGGTATACCATCCGCTGGATTTCCCATGCATGGTTTAGCTGTAGGAAGATTCCCTTCAACCTGGAGTGTTGGGACCCTTGGAATGAGTAGCATGAAGTATTGCATTAAACTTTCGGCAGTTGCTCACCAAAGCTCACCAATCCTCTCAGCCCCAAGTGTCCAGCCTTATGTCTTATCCAGCTGTGGGTTTATATGTGGTCATTCCAGGTTGCATCACAGCCCCTGAGCGAATTTTGTAAGAATTTTTCTCTCTTTCATTGTTTCTGCGTTTTGGTTTTAAAATTTATTTCTATAATGGGGTTTAGCTCATTTTCACTGCTGTGTTTGGCCGCTCTGCACACACTTGATTCCCTTATGGAGATATATCAATACATGGGTTTTAAGATTCTTATTACTCAGATATATTTCTCTGCGGTGTATAGGGTGTGTTGAGGCCAGTTCATTGAGCAAGGTGTAGATCTTGTCTAATACCTATTTGGTTTATTGAACGGTATCTGTGCTAATTTCAAACTCTGGTTTTATGCATCACCCCACCTCTCCTTTCCCCTTAAGCTGACATAAGTGTGTTTTCTAAATGTGAGACACTGTTCTGTTTTGTAATTCATTTTTTGTGCAGCCATATTTATCCTCCCTCTATAAGTGATATCTTATGATATGTTTCTTTTTCTGTTTGACTTATTTCAAGTAGTATTATCGGACCTAAATCCACTCTTTATCCTTCTACTAGCCTTATTACATTGATTTCATGGTGAAGAGATATTCCATTGTACATAAGTACCACATTTTCTTTATCCATTGTTCTCTTTCCTGGGATATTTAAGGTGTACTGAAGTTGAGGTTCTTGTAAACAGAGTAGCCCTAAACTGTGGTGTGCTTGTGTCTTGTTGATTTTTAGACTTCCCTAGATATACTTCCGTGATTGGAAGTGCCCTATGCTCTGTAGCTCTGTTTTTTAGATGATTTAGGAACCACCATACACTTCTCCAGAGTGGCTCTCGGCAGTTCACACACTGTCCATCAGCGTATAAAGGCTCCCTGTTCTCCATGGCCTGTCCTGCATTTCTGGTTTTTACAATTTTTTCGGATGGCCCTTTTGACCGGTGGGAAATGAGACTTCTTTGTTGTGCACATTTGCATTGCTTGCTTGCTTGGTTGCCCATAAAGTGCGTATGCGTTTTTTCCTGGATATATTCAGGAAAAAACGCATACTCCCTTTTGGGCCAACTGCATCATTGTCGAAATTCTGCCGCTTTTCATGTGCTTTAAAGACGAGTCCAATCTATCTCTTGAAATCTGTTTCTTGCAATTCTGTCTTGCATTCAGATCCTCTTCTTTGCCTTACCTCAACATATTTTGGGACGTTAGTTTTCATTTATAACTCTGCAGGTTTGTGAATTGCAGTGACCCTGAGCTCCATTTTTTAAGTTGCTCTTTTGTGAGCTGGCCTCAAAGCCGCAGGATTGCTTCAGGCCCTATTTTGGCTCCGGCGAGGCGGGCTGAGCCTTTTTTTAATTCTTATTCTTAATGGGAAATTAGAGTGACATGTGCCCGTCCAAACCCCTACAACTATTCTCTCATTGGTTCCCCCTCTTCCCGTTCATCCTCCTCACAATTTGCAAAATGTGTGAAACAGAAGTTTAAATGTGCTGATTCTCTAAGTGGGGAGATTCTAAGTAACGTGGCTGGAATGATGAACAGGAGCACCAGGAGAGGATAAATGAGGTGCATTTTAGACACATCTCCCGATCACATGGTGTACAGTCCTCTGGGTTTTCCATGCATGTTTTCGCTGTAGGAAGATCCCTTGAACCTGCAGATTTGGGACCCATTGAATGGGTACCAGGTAGTATTACTTTAAAGGGTGTGCATTTCCTCACCCAACCTCATATTTCTCTTAGCGTAAACAGTTTCCAGCCTTATGTCTCATCCTGCTGTGGGTCTAGATGTGTTCAATCCATGTTGCATCACCGTCCCTGAGGAAAAGTTGTAAGAGGTTTTCTCTGTCTCTTTGTCGTTTATTTTTTTCAATTTATTACTATATTGGTTACAGCTGATTTTCAAAGCTCTGTTTCTTGCTGCTGTACATCCACTTGATTCACATACAGAGAGACATCAATAAATTCTTTTTCAGATTCTTACCAGTCATATATATTCTTTTCCAGTGACTTGAGTGTGCTGAGTGCAGTTCTTTTAGCTACCGTGTAGGCCTTGTTGATTATCAGTTTGGTATTTGGAATGGTATCTTTGCTAATTTCAACCTCCTGGATGATGCCTCACCCCTCCCCACCTTTCCCGTTTAGCAGCCTTACGCGTGTTGTCTACATATTTGACTATGTTTTTGTTTTGTAATTTATTTCATGTGTAGCCATTTTGGATTCCACCTTTAAGTGATATCTTATGATATGTGTCTTTTTCTTTTTGAATTATGTCACTTAGAATGATCATACGTAACTCCTCCGGAGTTGTTACAACTGGCCATATTTCATTGACTTCCAGGCTGAGTAATATTCCACTCTACATAAGTACCACATCTCTATCCATTTTTTCCCTCCAGAGACATTTAAGTTATATCCTAGTCGAGAATCTTTTAAACAGAGAGGCAGTAAACATTGGGGTGCCTGTGTCCTCTCGATTTTTGTTTTTCCCAAGACATACGCCCATGAGTGCAAGTGCCCTATGCTCTGTAGCTCATTTTTTAGATGCTTTAGTAAACACAATACACTTCTCCAGAATGGCCATTGGCAATATACATTTCCACTATAAGCCTCACAGGGCTCCCTCTTCTCCTTGCCCTGTCCTGCATTTCTGGTGTTTACACTTTATGAGGATGGCTCTTCTGACTGATGCGAAGTGATATCTTTTGTAGTATTGATTTCCAGTGCCCACCTGTTTGGTTGGCTAAAAAAGTGTATGCCCTTTTCTTGAATATATACAGAAAAAAACGCATACAGCCTTTTTGGCCAACTGCAATGTTGGCAATGTTCAGCCCCTTTTCTTGTGCTTAATGGCGAGTCCTTTCTACCTCCTCAAATCCCTTTCCTGCCATTCTCCCTTGCTTACCAATCCTTTTCTCTGACTTTCCTCAAGACATTTTTCAGTGATAGATATTTTCAACTCTGCAGTTTCGTGAATTTTACTGCCCCTGAGTTCCATTGTTCAACTTGTGTTTATGGGAACTGGCCACAAAGCAGTGGGATTTCCTCAAGCCCTATACTGTTTCCATGGGCAACCCTAGCCTTTGGTCAATTCGTCTTCCTGATTGGAAATTAGAGTGACATGTGCCTGTCTGAACACCTAGGACTTGTCTCTCATTGTTCCTCATCCTTCCGCTTCATCCTCTGGACAAATTCCAAACTGTATGCAACAGGATGTTGACAGTGCTGACATCTCCAAGTGGGGAGACTGTTAGTAAAGACGCTGGAGGGGTGAACCCGAGCACCAGGAGATGAGGAGATGAGATGCCTTTTCCAAACTCTTCCTGATCAGACGGTATACCATCCTCTGTGTGTGACAGACATGTTTTAGCAGTAGGAAGAGTCCCATTCATGTAAGGAGAACACCAGGGCTTTTTCAAAATCAGTGTCTCTCCGAAACCCAAACTGGGGAATTTTTTAAGCTACAGCTACACATATGTTCATTAAGGGCCTTGGGAAGTAGGCAGAGTCCAAACTTTAGATGATTGAAGTCTTCAGGGTCAGAAGCACTCACCACTGGCTTCCCTTAGGTTACACTTTAACTGTCATTGATAGATGATGTCAATAAAAATATCTATTCTTTTTCCGATTATTTCCCCTTATAGGTTATTGCAAAATATTGAGTGTAGTTCCCTGTGCTATACAGTGGTTCCTTGTTGATGATCTATTTTATACATAGCAGTGTGTATGTGTTAATTCCAAACTGTTAATTTATCCCTCCTCCCACCTTTCCCCTTTGGTAATAATAAATTATAAGATTTTATACTTCTCAGAAATGGGGGAGCTGAAAGAGAGGTATCATTTTCAATGGAAAAGCATTTAAAACAAGATTGAAGCTTTAACCAAGATTATTAGATGTACATCCTTGGAAAGAAATCACTTCATTTCTCTAATATTGACCTGACAAATAAGACAAACCTTTTCACTGAACTTGCTTATAATAAAATGATGGAAATATCAAATGGAAGTGTTAGAAACATCTTATTTTACCCGAGCCTTATAAACTGTTCTATGTTAACTACAGTTTGGCTCACACATCTGTTCATTGAAGTTACAATAGTCTCAATTTCTGTTACTGATCCTCCAGAGTGGACCCCAACAAGTGTCCCCCTGCCCAGTGTCATTGGGGCCAACAGATCGAGACTGAGTTTGGTTCACAAGCAAAGGAAACTTTATATTTTGATCAGAGAATGGAGAGGTGAGAGCATGCACTACCCCGTGGGCTGTGGGCTGGGCTGCTGTGTAGAGATCCTGTCAGAGTCAGTGGGAGGGAGGGGGCGGAGCACTCAAGGGCCGGGTTGGCTGCAGCTCAGGCTCTATATCTTAGAGTCTGCACTGGGCCCCAGGAGCTGAGGTGTCGACCCAGCCATTCTGCACTAGGAAATCTGGTCTGAAGTGCCGGGTGTGGAACCTCTGCATGCGGGACCCTAGGAGCACGTGAAATTAGACAAAGCACAAAGGATAAAAAAGGTCAGACTTGACTTTATTGCCCAGATTCTATTTTTATCTCCCAGGGATTTTTAATGGGCTTTGCTGGGGACAAACCCCTCCTCTGCCTTTTGTCCCGTTCCTCATTCTTGGAGTGCTGAGGGTGCAGACCCTTCTTCTGTAACTGCTGAGTGCTGAGTTGGGAGCCCTCATACCAGGGGATGAGGGTCAGAACTTCTCCCCAGCAGCCTCCAGGTGACGTTGATTGGCCCCAGGACCCCTGCCTCCCTGCTCGTCCGCCTGAGCACCAGCATTGGAAGTGTTATAGATTCTAATGACCTTTAAGGGTTCAGGAAAGAGATGTGCAGAGACGCTGTGGGGGCCGGTTTCACCCCGCCCCACATTTGTTCGGCCACCTTAGGCTGACCGTTTCTGCCAGCCTAGATGCTCTGACCAGTAGTCTGCTCTTTCTTCAATTAGGCCCCTGAATTAACGTAAAAACAGCACCAGGTGTCAGAGCCCTGCCCGCTCAACTCCCAGACAGTCCAGGGTCAGTGGTGATCAAGGACCATGATGGCCACTGAGTCAACAGCCTTTTGAAGTAAACAGGAGTCCAGCCGGTCTTATTGGCCACCATCATCACGGTGTCTGTAGGCTTTTCTATGGTGACAGTGTGATATACGTTTCCCCCGCCAAGACTATTAGCTCCCCTCCGGGTGCAGTAAGTCCTGCAAGCAGTAGTCTACTCATTCGGGACACACTATTGTTGTTTTATGAGAGAAACTCCAGGTCAAGTGATGTTCACACGAGTCGTCATGGTGCCCTGTTGCCCCCGGTTATCTCTCTGAATGTTGGAGTTGGAGGGCCTCCTCACTCGAGGTCGGTGTGCCCACGGAGCGAACCCTGCAACTTCAGGGCATGGTTGGTGATTAGGATCACCACGTGGGGTCCTTTTCCCTTAGGAGGGAGGTGGCCTTTTGGGCTGCTGATTTCCAGGTTTTTAGATACCGCCAGTATCTTGGCCAGATGTGGCAGTGGGCCAAGCCCCTTGGTGACTCTATTTTATCCTACCTGGATGGCATTCTTGCGTTGTTCCATTTCAAGTGGTCCCAGTTTTTGCACTAATTCTCCAATGGCGACTCACCTTTCACCGGGAATGGAAAGGTCAAAGGGTTTAGCTCAATTAGGGAGTTCCAGGGCAAGGGTCTGAATTGACTGCTCTTTCCATTCTTGAAAGGCCACTTCTGGATTCTGTTCAAAAGAATCATCATCTTTTCCTTTCAGTGTTTCATATAGAGGCCCAGCTAGTAGACTGTAGTTAGGGATCCAGAAGCAGCAAACCCTGGCCTCCCCAGGAACCCCTAAGCTGTCTTCTAGTTTTAGAAAGGGGTAAGGCTGCAAATGGTTTCTTCCCTTTCCTGGGATGGGCTTCTCCGACCTTCTGTGAGAATGAAGCCCAGGCAGGTCACCGCAGTCTGTGATATTTGAGCTTTTTCTTGGACAACTTCTATCCTTTATTGGCTTGGTAGTTCAGAGGCCTCCTTAGTAGGGCTGGCGATCAGAATGTCGTCTGCATATTGAAGGAGGGTTTCCTTTTCTAGAGGTAGAACTTTTCGGTCTTTAGCTAAGCTTTCCCCAAAGATGGTGTGGGAATTTTTGAACCCTTGGGGCAAGACGGCCCGGAAGTATTGTTTTAGTTGTATGTTGAGTCCTGCCACTCACAAACCAAAATTTCTTGTGACTCTGGGACTAATGGAATACAAAAGAAGGCATCATTGAAGACTAATACAGAATACCATGTCCTGGTGGTTGGTAGAATGACCAGCAGGGTGTAGGAAATGGAGCAACTGGAGGTATATCCTCGGTGGCTTCACTGACTGTCCTGACATCCTTTACCAGGTCCCCAGCAGCCCATGGGGCTCTCGTGGTCAGGCCAATCCCAGGATATGGAGCTCTCCTGGGCAGGTACCCCACCCCCAACCCAGCCCACAGGGCTCTCATGGTCAGGCCTCTCCCAGGATACAGAGCTACCCTTGCAGGTACCGTGGCAGGGCTGGGCACACAGGAACTGTGCACATAGCCCTCATTGAAGAGCACCCCCATCTCACCTGTCGCTCAGAGCTGACACAGAGCACCTCAGAGCAGGACTTGAACTAACAAACAGCAGCTCCGACAGGTCTGTGACCCTGGGCATCACTCTGTGTGGCCTCCCTCCACCTGGTCTTCCAGAGACTTCCACTGCACCCGGGGCACCAAGCCTCTGTCTCCAACCACCACCCACCCCTCCTCTCCCTGACTCCTGGGTTCCTCTCATTAGGAGAGGGTTTTCTTGAAGTTGTCTCCCACTCATGGGCCAGATAAAATGATTAGAAAACAAGCCAAAGCTGCAGCCCCTTGTCTATCCTGACTCTCAGGAGCCCACACCTGTTCCTTGGACCTGGCCGGTTCAGCAAGTTCCATTTTCTGCAACTGTGAGCCCCTGAGGGGTGATGATTGGCTGACCTGGGCAGCCTTACCATGCCGGCCAGCCCTCCCCAGGTGTGCCTGGGTTGAGATCAATATAAATACCACTCCAGGCAGCAAGAGCCCCTGCAGCTCTGCCTGACGCCATTTTCTCTGCCCTGTCAGCAGTCTCGGGGCTGGGCTGGTGGGAGGGAGTGAGAGGCCACGGCTTTGTGGGTGGCCCAGTGTGAGTGGGGTTCTGCTGGACTTTCTGCAGCAGTTGCCAGGCTGCCACCTGCTAAAGAAGAGGATGTGTCACCCATACCTGCTGCTGGAATTTCTCCCTGGGCAGAGGTGAGGAAGGAAAAAAGCAGTGGGGGCAGGGACAGGACGGGTATCTCAGGCAGGGAAATGGAAATCTTCCAGAAGAGCACCCAGGGACAGGACCATCCTGGCTGGCCTGCAGGCACCAAGTCAGCTGGCATGCTGTCACTCGTGTGGCTCCATGGCCCTTCCTCTAGGCTTTCAAGTCCTTGTATATATTCAGGTGTTTTACCTGGGAAGGGTGGGAACAGTTCAACAGCAACTGGCCTGGGGCTCAGCTCACGTTCACTCACAGATGCCTCGGCACAGTGCCCCAGCTTTGCAATGAGTACGCTTGTGTGGGGGCTGCTGGCTGAATGGGAGACGATTCCCCACCACTGACCAACTTCAGAATTGTTTACAACTGGAGCAAGTGCCCTGATACGGTTTTCCTCTGAGTAACTGGTGGGTTCTGTTTTTTTTTTTTTCTCTTTTTCGTTTTTGGTTCAAGGTAGATTTTATTCCTCTTTTTTGTATTTACAGATATAAGCATGGAAATAATTTATTCATATAAATACATGTATGTGAAGGGAATAATTGTTTTTTCTGTTTTATTTTTTAAATTTTATTTCTTTTTAATTTTGAATTTTATTTTATATTTTTATACAGCAGGTTCTTATTGGTTATCTATTTTATACATATAAATGTTTACATGCCAATCCCAATCTCTCAGCTCCTCCCACCACCACCCCCCCAAGAGCTTTCCCCCCTTGTTGTCCATACGATTGTTGTCTACATCTGTTGCTCTATTTATGCCTTGCAAAACGGTTAATCTGTACAGTTTTTCTAGGTTCCACATATATGCATGAATATACAAGATTTGTTTTTCTCTTTCTGACTTACTTCACTCTGTATGACAGTCTCTAGATCCATCGACGTCTCTACAAATGACCCAATTTCATTCCTTTCATGGCTTAGTAATATTCCATTTTATATATGTACCACATCTTTATGCATTCGTCTGTCTGTGGGCATTTAGGTTGCTTCCATTACCTCGATATTGTAAATAGTGATGCAATGAACATTGCGGTGAATGTCTCTTTTTGATTTATGGTTTTGTCTGTGTATATGTCCAGTACTGGGATTGCTGTATCATATGGTAATTCTATTATTAGTTTCTTAAGACTCCATATTGTTCTCCATAGTGACTGTATCAATTTATATTCCCAACAATAGTGGAAGAGGCTTCCTTTTCCCCACACCCTTTCCAGCAATTGTTGTTTGTAGATTTTCAGATGATGCCCATTCTAACAGGTGTGAGGTGATACCTCATTGTTGAGTCCATTTCGTTGAGCAAGGGGTAGGTCTTGTCTATTACATATTTGGCTTATGGAACGGTATCTGTGCTAATTTCAAACTCTGGTTTTATGCAGCACCCCAACTCACCTTTCCCCTTAAGCAAGCATAAGTTGGTTTTCTAAACTTGAGACCCTGTTCTGTTTTGTAATTCAGTTCATGTGTAGCCAAGTTTACATTCCATGTATTAGTGATACCTTATGATGTTTCCTTATCTGTGTGACTTATTTCACTTAGAATCATCGTGCCTCAATCCACTCATTATGCGGGTACAGGCCTGGTGACACAGATTTCATTGCTGAGTGGTATTCTGTTGTACGTTAAGTACCGCAACTTCTTTATCAATTATTTGCTCTCTGGGATACTTAACTTGTACCATAGAAGAGGTTCCTGTAAACAGAGCCGTCCCAAATTTTGGGGTGGCTGTGTCTTTTTGATTTTAATTTCCCTAAGCTATAGGACCATAAGTGGAAATGCCCTAGACTCTGTTGCTTTGTTTTTCAGATGTATCAGGAAACACCATACACTTCTCCAGAGTGGCTGTTGGCAATTTACATCCCGCCCATCAGCATAACAAGGTTCCTTTATCCCCATGGCCTGTCTTGCCTTTCTGCATTTTCCACTTTTTTCAGATGGCTCTTTAAACTGGGGGGAAGTGACACTTCATAGTAGTTCGGATTTCCATTGCAAGCTTGCTTGGTTTGCCAAAAAGGGCGTATGCGTTTTTTCCTGAATATATTCAGGAAAAAACGCATACGCCCTTTTTGGCCAAGTGCATCATTGTGGACGTTCTGCCTCTTTTCCTATGCTATACAGGCAATTCCAGTCTACCTCCTGAAATCGGTTTCCTGCAATTCTGCCCCGCTTTCAAGTCCTCTTGGCAGCCTTACTTCAATATATTTTTGGACGATAGCTGTCATTTATAACTCTGCAGGTTTTTGAATTACAGTGCCCCTAAGCTCCTTTCTTCAACTCGCTTTCTTGTGAGCTGGCCGCAACACCGCAGGATTGCTTCAGGCCCTAGTGTGGTTCCGGCATGGCACGCTGAGCCTTTGGTTAATTCCTCTTCCTGGTGGGAAATGAGAGTTAAATTTGCCCGTCCAGGCACCTCCAGCTAGTCTCTCATTGGTTCTCCCTATTCCTGTTCATTTTCCGCAGAAATGGCAAACTGGGCCAAACAGGAGGTTAAAGGCACTGACTCTCCAAGTGGGGAGAGTGTTAGTAAAGCGTCTGGAATGTTGCACCCGAGTACCAGGGGACGAAAAGTGAGACACATTTGAACACGTTTCCCGATCACACGGTGGATCATACTCTGGGTTCCACATGCATGTTTTAGCTGAAGGAAGAATCCCTTAAACCTGGAGAGTTGAGACCCTTGGCATGGGTACCATGCAATATGACTTCAAAGGGTCTGCATTGGCTCACCGAACCTCACCAATCCTATCACTGCTGCGCTAATGCACTGTACACACGCTTGATTCTCTTTCAGAGATATATAAATCCATAGGTTTTAAGATTCTTACTAGTCAGGTATATTCTTAGGCGTTTAATATGGGGTGTAGAGTCCACTTCGTTGAGCAAGGAGTAGCTCTTGTCTATTACATATTTGGCTTATGGAACAGTATCTGTGCTAATTTCAATCTCTGGTTTTATGCAGCACCCCAACTCACCTTTCCCCTTAAGCAAGCATAAGTTGGTTTTCTACATTTGAGACCCTGTTCTGTTTTGTAATTCAGTTCCTGTGTAGCCAAGTTTACATTCCGTGTAGTAGTGATATCTTTTGATGTTTCTTTTTCTGTGTGACTTATCTCACTTAGAATCATCGTACCTGAATCCACTCATTATGCTGCTATGGGCCTGATGACATAGATTTCATTGCTGAGTGATATTGCATTGTACGTAAGTACCACAAATTCTTTATCCATTTTTCACCTTCTGTGATACTGAATTTGTACTGTAAATGAGGTTCTTGTAAACAGAGCCGTCCCAAACTTTGGGGTGGCTGTGTCTTTTTGATTTTAATTTCCCTAAGCTATAGGACCATAAGTGGAAGTGCCCTAGGCTTTGTTGCTTTGTTTTTTAGATGTTTCAGGAAACACCATACACTTCTCCAGAGTGGCTGTTGGCAATTTACATCCCGCCCATCAGCATAACAAGGCTCCCATGTCTCTATGGCCTGTCCTGCCTTTCTGGATTTTACACTTTTCTCAGATGGCCCTTTTGACCGGGGGGCAGTGAGACTTCATTGTAGTGCAGATTTCCTTTGCAAGCTTGCTTGGTTGGCCAAAAAGGGCGTATGCGTTTTTTTCTGAATATATTCAGGAAAAAATGCATACGCCCTTTTTGGCCAAGTGCATCATTGTGGACGTTCTGCCTCTTTTCCTATGCTTTACATGCAATTCCAGTCTACCTCCTGAAATCGGTTTCCTGCAATCCTGCCCTGCTTTGAAGTCCTCTTGGCAGCCTTACTTCAATATATTTTTGGATGATAGCTGTCATTTATAACTCTGCAGGTTTGTGAATTACAGTGCCCCTGAGCTCCTTTCTTCAACTCGCTTTCTTGTGAGCTGGCCGCAACACCGCAGGATTGCTTCAGGCCCTAGTGTGGTTCCGGCATGGCACGCTGAGCCTTTGGTTAATTCCTCTTCCTGGTGGGAAATGAGAGTTAAATTTGCCCGTCCAGACACCTCCAGCTAGTCTCTCACTGGTTCTCCCTATTCCTGATCATCTTCCGCAAAAATTGCAAACTGGGCCAAACAGGTGGTTAAAGGCACTGACTCTCCAAGTGGGGAGAGTGTTAGTAAAGCGTCTGGAATGTTGCACCCGAGTACCAGGGGACGAAACCTGAGACACATTTGAACACGTATCCCGATCACACGGAGGATCATACTCTGGGTTCCACATGCATGTTTTAGCTGAAGGAAGAATCCCTTAAACCTGGAGAGTTGAGACCTATGGAATGGGTACCATGCAATATGACTTCAAAGGTTCTGCATTGGCTCACCGAACCTCACCAATCCTATCACTGCTGCACTTATGCCACTGTACACATGCTTGATTCTCTTTTGGAGACATATTAATCCATAGGTTTTAAGATTCTTACTAGTCAGGTATATTCTTAGACGTTTAATATGGGTTGTTGAGTCCTCTTCGTTGAGCAAGGAGTAGCTCTTGTCTATTACATATTTGGCTTATGGAACGGTATCTGTGCTAATTTCAATCTCTGGTTTTATGCAGCACCCCAACTCACCTTTCCCCTTAAGCAAGCATAAGTTGGTTTTCTACATTTGAGACCTTGTTCTGTTTTGTAATTCAGTTCCTGTGTAGCCAAGTTTACATTCCGTGTATTAGTGATATCTTATGATGTTTCTTTTTCTGTGTGACTTATCTCACTTAGAATCATCGTACCTGAATCCACTCATTATGCTGCTATGGGCCTGATGACATAGATTTCATTGCTGAGTGATATTGCATTGTACGTAAGTACCACAACTTCTTTATCCATTTTTCGCTTTCTGTGATATTGAACTTGTACCGTAAACGAGGTTCTTGTAAACAGAGCCGTCCCAAACTTTGGGGTGGCTGTGTCTTTTTGATTTTAATTTCCCTAAGCTATAGGACCATAAGTGGAAGTGCCCTAGGCTCTGTTGCTTTGTTTTTTAGATGTTTCAGGAAACACCATACACTTCTCCAGAGTGGCTGTTGGCAATTTACATCCCGCCCATCAGCATAACAAGGCTCCCAGTTCTCCATGGCCTGTCCGGCCTTTCTGGATTTTACACTTTTTTCGGATGGCCCTTTTGACTGGGGGGCAGTGAGACTTCATTGTAGTGCAGATTTCCTTTGCAAGCTTGCTTGGTTGGCCAAAAAGGGCGTATGCGTTTTTTCCTGAATATATTCAGGAAAAAACGCATACGCCCTTTTTGGCCAAGTGCATCATTGTGGACATTCTGTCTCTTTTCCTATGCTTTACATGCAATTCCAGTCTACCTCCTGAAATCGGATTCCTGCAATTCTGCCCCGCTTTCGAGTCCTCTTGGCAGCCTTACTTCAATATATTTTTGGACGATAGCTGTCATTTATAACTCTGCAGGTTTGTGAATTACAGTGCCCCTGAGCTCCTTTCTTCAACTCGCTTTCTTGTGAGCTGGCCGCAACACCACAGGATTGCTTCAGGCCCTAGTGTGGTTCCGGCATGGCACGCTGAGCCTTTGGTTAATTCCTCTTCCTGGTGGGAAATGAGAGTTAAATTTGCCCGTCCAGGCACCTCCAGCTAGTCTCTCATTGGTTCTCCCTATTCCTGTTCATTTTAAGCAGAAATGGCAAACTGGGCCAAACAGGAGGTTAAAGGCACTGACTCTCCAAGTGGGGAGAGTGTTAGTAAAGCGGCTGGAATGTTGCACCCGAGTACCAGGGGACGAAACCTGAGACACATTTGAACACGTTTCCCGATCACACGGTGGATCATACTCTGGGTTCCACATGCATGTTTTAGGTGAAGGAAGAATCCCTTAAACCTGGAGAGTTGAGACCCATGGAATGGGTACCATGCAATGTGACCTCAAAGGGTCTGCATTTGCTCACCGAACCTCACCAATCCTATCACTGCTGCGTTTATGCCGCTGTACACACGCTTGATTCTCTTTCGGAGACATAGAAATGTATAGGTTTTAAGATTCTTACTGGTCAGGTATATTCTTAGGCGTTTAATATGGGGTGTAGAGTCCACTTCGTTCAGCAAGGAGTAGCTCTTGTCTATTACATATTTGGCTTATGGAACGGTATCTGTGCTAATTTCAATCTCTGGTTTTATGCAGCACCCCAACTCACCTTTCCCCTTAAGCAAGCATAAGTTGGTTTTCTACATTTGAGACCTCGTTCTGTTTTGTAATTCAGTTCCTGTGTAGCCAAGTTTACATTCCGTGTAGTAGTGATATCTTATGATGTTTCTTTTTCTGTGTGACTTATCTCACTTAGAATCATCGTACCTGAATCCACTCATTATGCTGCTACGGGCCTGATGATATACATTTCATTGCTGAGTGATATTGCATTGTACGTAAGTACCAGAACTTCTTTATCCATTTTTCACTTTCTGTGATATTGAACTTGTACTGTAAATGAAGTTCTTGTAAACAGAGCCGTCCCAAACTTTGGGGTGGCTGTGTCTTTTTGATTTTAATTTCCCTAAGCTATAGGACCATAAGTGGAAGTGCCCTAGGCTCTGTTGCTTTGTTTTGTAGATGTTTCAGGAAACACCATACACTTCTCCAGAGTGGCTGTTGGCAATTTACATCCCGCCCATCAGCATAACAAGGCTCCCAGTTCTCCATGGCCTGTCCTGCCTTTCTGGATTTTACACTTTTTTCAGATGGCCCTTTTGACCGGGGGGCAGTGAGACTTCATTGTAGTGCAGATTTCCTTTGCAAGCTTGCTTGGTTGGCCAAAAAGGGCGTATGCGTTTTTTCCTGAATATATTCAGGAAAAAACGCATACGCCCTTTTTGGCCAAGTGCATCATTGTGGACGTTCTGTCTCTTTTCCTATGCTTTACATGCAATTCCAGTCTACCTCCTGAAATCGGATTCCTGCAATTCTGCCCCGCTTTCGAGTCCCCTTGGCAGCCTTACTTTAATATATTTTTGGACGATAGCTGTCATTTATAACTCTGCAGGTTTGTGAATTACAATGCCCCTGAGCTCCTTTCTTCAACTCGCTTTCTTATGAGCTGGCCGCAACACCGCAGGATTGCTTCAGGCCCTAGTGTGGTTCCGGCATGGCACGCTGAGCCTTTGGTTAATTCCTCTTCCTGGTGGGAAATGAGAGTTAAATTTGCCCGTCCAGACACCTCCAGCTAGTCTCTCATTGGTTCTCCCTATTCCTGTTCATTTTCCGCAGAAATGGCAAACTGGGCCAAACAGGAGGTTAAAGGCACTGACTCTCCAAGTGGGGAGAGTTTTAGTAAAGCGTCTGGAATGTTGCACCCGAGTACCAGGGGACAAAAACTGAGACACATTTGAACACGTTTCCCAATCACACGGTGGATCATACTCTGGGTTCCACATGCATGTTTTAGCTGAAGGAAGAATCCCTTAAACCTGGAGAGTTGAGACCCATGGAATGGGTACCATGCAATATGACTTCAAAGGTTCTGCATTGGCTCACCGAACCTCACCAATCCTATCACTGCTGCGCTTATGCCACTGTACACACGCTTGATTCTCTTTCGGAGACATATAAATCCATAGATTTTAAGATTCTTACTGGTCAGGTATATTCTTAGACGTTTAATATGGGGTGTTGAGTCCTCTTCGTTGAGCAAGGAGTAGCTCTTGTCTATTACATATTTGGCTTATGGAACGGTATCTGTGCTAATTTCAATCTCTGGTTTTATGCAGCACCCCAACTCACCTTTCCCCTTAAGCAAGCATAAGTTGGTTTTCTACATTTGAGACCCTGTTCTGTTTTGTAATTCAGTTCCTGTGTAGCCAAGTTTACATTCCGTGTAGTAGTGATATCTTATGATGTTTCTTTTTCTGTGTGACTTATCTCACTTAGAATCATCGTACCTGAATCCACTCATTATGCTGCTACGGGCCTGATGACATAGATTTCATTGCTGAGTGATATTGCATTGTACGTAAGTACCACCACTTCTTTATCCATTTTTCGCTTTCTGTGATATTGAACTTGTACCGTAAACGAGGTTCTTGTAAACAGAGCCGTCCCAAACTTTGGGGTGGCTGTGTCTTTTTGATTTTAATTTCCCTAAGCTATAGGACCATAAGTGGAAGTGCCCTAGGCTCTGTTGCTTTGTTTTTTAGATGTTTCAGGAAACACCATACACTTCTCCAGAGTGGCTGTTGGCAATTTACATCCCGCCCATCAGCATAACAAGGCTCCCACGTCTCCATGGCCTGTCCTGCCTTTCTGGATTTTACACTTTTTTCAGATGGCCCTTTTGACCGGGGGGCAGTGAGACTTCATTGTAGTGCAGATTTCCTTTGCAAGCTTGCTTGGTTGGCCAAAAAGTGCGTATGCGTTTTTTCCTGAATATATTCAGGAAAAAACGCATACGCCCTTTTTGGCCAAGTGCATCATTGTGGACGTTCTGCCTCTTTTCCTATGCTTTACATGCAATTCCAGTCTACCTCCTGAAATCGGTTTCCTGCAATTCTGCCCCGCTTTCAAGTCCTCTTGGCAGCCTTACTTCAATATATTTTTGGATGATAGCTGTCATTTATAACTCTGCAGGTTTGTGAATTACAGTGCCTCTGAGCTCCTTTCTTCAACTCGCTTTCTTGTGAGCTGGCCGCAACACCGCAGGATTGCTTCAGGCCCTAGTGTCGTTCCGGCATGGCACGCTGAGCCTTTGGTTAATTCCTCTTCCTGGTGGGAAATGAGAGTTAAATTTGCCCGTCCAGACACCTCCAGCTAGTCTCTCACTGGTTCTCCCTATTCCTGATCATCTTCCGCAAAAATTGCAAACTGGGCCAAACAGGTGGTTAAAGGCACTGACTCTCCAAGTGGGGAGAGTGTTAGTAAAGCGTCTGGAATGTTGCACCCGAGTACCAGGGGACGAAACCTGAGACACATTTGAACACGTATCCCGATCACACGGTGGATCATACTCTGGGTTCCACATGCATGTTTTAGCTGAAGGAAGAATCCCTTAAACCTGGAGAGTTGAGACCCATGGAATGGGTACCATGCAATATGACTTCAAAGGGTCTGCATTTGCTCACCGAACCTCACCAATCCTATCACTGCTGCATTTATGCCACTGTACACACGCTTGATTCTCTTTCGGAGACATATAAATCCATAGGTTTTAAGATTCTTACTAGTCAGGTATATTCTTAGGCATTTAATATGTGGTGTTGAGTCCACTTCGTTGAGCAAGGAGTAGCTCTTGTCTATTACCTATTTGGCTTATGGAACGGTATCTGTGCTAATTTCAATCTCTGGTTTTATGCAGCACCCCAACTCACCTTTCCCCTTAAGCAAGCATAAGTTGGTTTTCTACATTTGAGATCCTGTTCTGTTTTGTAATTCAGTTCCTGTGTAGCCAAGTTTACATTCCATGTATTAGTGATATCTTATGATGTTTCTTTTTCTGTGTGACTTATCTCACTTAGAATCATCGTACCTGAATCCACTCATTATGCTGCTATGGGCCTGATGACATAGATTTCATTGCTGAGTGATATTGCATTGTACGTAAGTACCACAACTTCTTTATCCATTTTTCGTTTTCTGTGATATTGAACTTGTACCGTAAACGAGGTTCTTGTAAACAGAGCCGTCCCAAACTTTGGGGTGGCTGTGTTTTTTTGATTTTAATTTCCCTAAGCTATACGACCATAAGTGGAAGTGCCCTAGGCTCTGTTGCTTTGTTTTTTAGATGTTTCAGGAAACACCATACACTTCTCCAGAGTGGCTGTTGGCAATTTACATCCCGCCCATCAGCATAACAAGGCTCCCAGTTCTCCATGGCCTGTCCGGCCTTTCTGGATTTTACACTTTTTTCAGATGGCCCTTTTGACTGGGGGGCAGTGAGACTTCATTGTAGTGCAGATTTCCTTTGCAAGCTTGCTTGGTTGGCCAAAAAGGGCATATGCGTTTTTTCCTGAATATATTCAGGAAAAAACGCATATGCCCTTTTTGGCCAAGTGCATCATTGTGGACGTTCTGCCTCTTTTCGTATGCTTTACATGCAATTCCAGTCTACCTCCTGAAATCGGTTTCCTGCAATTCTGCCCCGCTTTCAAGTCCTCTTGGCAGCCTTACTTCAATATATTTTTGGACGATAGCTGTCATTTTTAACTCTGCAGGTTTGTGAATTACAGTGCCCCTGAGCTCCTTTCTTCAACTCGCTTTCTTGTGAGCTGGCCGCACACCGCAGGATTGCTTCAGGCCCTAGTGTGGTTCCGGCATGGCACGCTGAGCCTTTGGTTAATTCCTCTTCCTGGTGGGAAATGAGAGTTACATTTGCCCATCCAGACACCTCCAGCTAGTCTCTCATTGGTTCTCCCTATTCCTGTTCATTTTCCGCAGAAATTGCAAACTGGGCCAAACAGGAGGTTAAAGGCACTGACTCTCCAAGTGGGGAGAGTGTTAGTAAAGCGTCTGGAATGTTGCACCCAAGTACCAGCGGAGAAAATCTGAGACACATTTGAACACGTTTCCCGATCACACGGTGGATCATACTCTGGGTTCCACATGCATGTTTTAGCTGAAGGAAGAATCCCTTAAACCTGGAGAGTTGAGACCCATGGAATGGCTAGCATGCAATATGACTTCAAAGGGTCTGCATTTGCTCATCAAACCTCACCAATCCTATCACTGCTGCGTTTATGCCGCTGTACACATGCTTGATTCTCTTTTGGAGACATATAAATCCATAGGTTTTAAGATTATTACTAGTCAGGTATATTCTTAGGCGATTAATATGGGGTGTAGAGTCCACTTCGTTGAGCAAGGAGTAGCTCTTGTCTATTACATATTTGGCTTATGGAATGGTATCTGTGCTAATTTCAATCTCTGGTTTTATGCAGAACCCCAACTCACCTTTCCCCTTAAGCAAGCATAAGTTGGTTTTCTACATTTGAGACCGTGTTCTGTTTTGTAATTCAGTTTCTGTGTAGCCAAGTTTTCATTCCGTGTAGTAGTGATATCTTATGATGTTTCTTTTTCTGTGTGACTTATCTCACTTAGAATCATCGTACCTGAATCCACTCATTATGCTGCTACGGGCCTGATGATATAGATTTCATTGCTGAGTGATATTGCATTGTACGTAAGTACCACAAATTCTTTATCCATTTTTCACCTTCTGTGATATTGAATTTGTACTGTAAATGAGGTTCTTGTAAACAGAGCCGTCCCAAACTTTGGGGTGGCTGTGTCTTTTTGATTTTAATTTCCCTAAGCTATAGGACCATAAGTGGAAGTGCCCTAGGCTCTGTTGCTTTGTTTTTTAGATGTTTCAGGAAACACCATACACTTCTCCAGAGTGGCTGTTGGCAATTTACATCCCGCCGATCAGCATAACAAGGCTCCCAGTTCTCCATGGCCTGTCCTGCCTTTCTGGATTTTATACTTTTTTCAGATGGCCCTTTTGACCGGGGGGCAGTGAGACTTCATTGTAGTGCAGATTTCCTTTGCAAGCTTGCTTGGTTGGCCAAAAAGGGCGTATGCGTTTTTTCCTGAATATATTCAGGAAAAAACGCATACGCCCTTTTTGGCCAAGTGCATCATTGTGGACGTTCTGCCTCTTTTCCTATGCTTTACATGCAATTCCAGTCTACCTCCTGAAATCGGTTTCCTGCAATTCTGCCCCGCTTTCAAGTCCTCTTGGCAGCCTTACTTCAATATATTTTTGGACGATAGCTGTCATTTTTAACTCTGCAGGTTTGTGAATTACAGTGCCCCTGAGCTCCTTTCTTCAACTCGCTTTCTTGTGAGCTGGCCGCAACACCGCAGGATTGCTTCAGGCCCTAGTGTGGTTCCGGCATGGCACGCTGAGCCTTTGGTTAATTCCTCTTCCTGGTGGGAAATGAGAGTTAAATTTGCCCGTCCAGACACCTCCAGCTAGTCTCTTATTGGTTCTCCCTATTCCTGTTCATTTTCCGCAGAAATTGCAAACTGGGCCAAACAGGAGGTTAAAGGCACTGACTCTCCAAGTGAGGAGAGTGTTAGTAAAGCGTCTGGAATGTTGCACCCGAGTACCAGGGGACGAAATCTGACACATTTGAACACGTTTCCCGATCACACGGTGGATCATACTCTGGGTTCCACATGCATGTTTTAGCTGAAGGAAGAATCCCTTAAACCTGGAGAGTTGAGACCCATGGAATGGGTACCATGCAATATGACTTCAAAGGGTCTGCATTGGCTCACCGAACCTCACCAATCCTATCACTGCTGCGCTTATGCCACTGTACACACCCTTGATTCTCTTTCGGAGACATATAAATCCATAGGTTTTAAGATTCTTCCTAGTCAGGTATATTCTTAGACGTTTAATATGGGGTGTTGAGTCCTCTTCGTTGAGCAAGGAGTAGCTCTTGTCTATTACATATTTGGCTTATGGAACGGTATCTGTGCTAATTTCAATCTCTGGTTTTATGCAGCACCCCAACTCACCTTTCCCCTTAAGCAAGCATAAGTTGGTTTTCTACATTTGAGACCTTGTTCTGTTTTGTAATTCAGTTCCTGTGTAGCCAAGTTTACATTCCGTGTATTAGTGATATCTTATGATGTTTCTTTTTCTGTGTGACTTATCTCACTTAGAATCATCGTACCTGAATCCACTCATTATGCTGCTATGGGCCTGATGACATAGATTTCATTGCTGAGTGATATTGCATTGTACGTAAGTACCACAACTTCTTTATCCATTTTTCGCTTTCTGTGATATTGAACTTGTACCGTAAACGAGGTTCTTGTAAACAGAGCCATCCCAAACTTTGGGGTGGCTGTGTTTTTTTGATTTTAATTTCCCTAAGCTATACGACCATAAGTGGAAGTGCCCTAGGCTCTGTTGCTTTGTTTTTTAGATGTTTCAGGAAACACCATACACTTCTCCAGAGTGGCTGTTGGCAATTTACATCCCGCCCATCAGCATAACAAGGCTCCCAGTTCTCCATGGCCTGTCCGGCCTTTCTGGATTTTACACTTTTTTCAGATGGCCCTTTTGACTGGGGGGCAGTGAGACTTCATTGTAGTGCAGATTTCCTTTGCAAGCTTGCTTGGTTGGCCAAAAAGGGCATATGCGTTTTTTCCTGAATATATTCAGGAAAAAACGCATATGCCCTTTTTGGCCAAGTGCATCATTGTGGACGTTCTGCCTCTTTTCCTATGCTTTACATGCAATTCCAGTCTACCTCCTGAAATCGGTTTCCTGCAATTCTGCCCCGCTTTCAAGTCCTCTTGGCAGCCTTACTTCAATATATTTTTGGACGATAGCTGTCATTTATAACTCTGCAGGTTTGTGAATTACAGTGCCCCTGAGCTCCTTTCTTCAACTCGCTTTCTTGTGAGCTGGCCGCAACACCGCAGGATTGCTTCAGGCCCTAGTGTCGTTCCGGCATGGCACGCTGAGCCTTTGGTTAATTCCTCTTCCTGGTGGGAAATGAGAGTTAAATTTGCCAATCCAGACACCTCCAGCTAGTCTCTCATTTGTTCTCCCTATTCCTGTTCATTTTCCGCAGAAATTGCAAACTGGGCCAAACAGGAGGTTAAAGGCACTGACTCTCCAAGTGGGGAGAGTTTTAGTAAAGCGTCTGGAATGTTGCACCCGAGTACCAGCGGAGAAAATCTGAGACACATTTGAACACGTTTCCCGATCACACGGTGGATCATACTCTGGGTTCCACATGCATGTTTTAGCTGAAGGAAGAATCCCTTAAACCTGGAGAGTTGAGACCCATGGAATGGCTGGCATGCAATATGACTTCAAAGGGTCTGCATTTGCTCATCAAACCTCACCAATCCTATCACTGCTGCGTTTATGCTGCTGTACACATGCTTGATTCTCTTTTGGAGACATATAAATCCATAGGTTTTAAGATTATTACTAGTCAGGTATATTCTTAGGCGATTAATATGGGGTGTAGAGTCCACTTCGTTGAGCAAGGAGTAGCTCTTGTCTATTACATATTTGGCTTATGGAATGGTATCTGTGCTAATTTCAATCTCTGGTTTTATGCAGAACCCCAACTCACCTTTCCCCTTAAGCAAGCATAAGTTGGTATTCTACATTTGAGACCGTGTTCTGTTTTGTAATTCAGTTTCTGTGTAGCCAAGTTTACATTCCGTGTAGTAGTGATATCTTATGATGTTTCTTTTTCTGTGTGACTTATCTCACTTAGAATCATCGTACCTGAATCCACTCATTATGCTGCTACGGGCCTGATGATATAGATTTCATTGCTGAGTGATATTGCATTGTACGTAAGTACCACAAATTCTTTATCCATTTTTCACCTTCTGTGATATTGAATTTGTACTGTAAATGAGGTTCTTGTAAACAGAGCCGTCCCAAACTTTGGGGTGGCTGTGTCTTTTTGATTTTAATTTCCCTAAGCTATAGGACCATAAGTGGAAGTGCCCTAGGCTCTGTTGCTTTGTTTTTTAGATGTTTCAGGAAACACCATACACTTCTCCAGAGTGGCTGTTGGCAATTTACATCCCGCCCATCAGCATAACAAGGCTCCCAGTTCTCCATGGCCTGTCCTGCCTTTCTGGATTTTACACTTTTTTCAGATGGCCCTTTTGACCAGGGGGCAGTGAGACTTCATTGTAGTGCAGATTTCCTTTGCAAGCTTGCTTGGTTGGCCAAAAAGGGCGTATGCGTTTTTTCCTGAATATATTCAGGAAAAAACGCATACGCCCTTTTTGGCCAAGTGCATCATTGTGGACGTTCTGCCTCTTTTCGTATGCTTTACATGCAATTCCAGTCTACCTCCTGAAATCGGTTTCCTGCAATTCTGCCCCGCTTTCAAGTCCTCTTGGCAGCCTTACTTCAATATATTTTTGGACGATAGCTGTCATTTATAACTCTGCAGGTTTGTGAATTACAGTGCCCCTGAGCTCCTTTCTTCAACTCGCTTTCTTGTGAGCTGGCCGCAACACCGCAGGATTGCTTCAGGCCCTAGTGTGGTTCCGGCATGGCACGCTGAGCCTTTGGTTAATTCCTCTTCCTGGTGGGAAATGAGAGTTACATTTGCCCATCCAGACACCTCCAGCTAGTCTCTCATTGGTTCTCCCTATTCCTGTTCATTTTCCGCAGAAATTGCAAACTGGGCCAAACAGGAGGTTAAAGGCACTGACTCTCCAAGTGGGGAGAGTTTTAGTAAAGCGTCTGGAATGTTGCACCCGAGTACCAGCGGAGAAAATCTGAGACACATTTGAACACGTTTCCCGATCACACGGTGGATCATACTCTGGGTTCCACATGCATGTTTTAGCTGAAGGAAGAATCCCTTAAACCTGGAGAGTTGAGACCCATGGAATGGCTAGCATGCAATATGACTTCAAAGGGTCTGCATTTGCTCATCAAACCTCACCAATCCTATCACTGCTGCGTTTATGCCGCTGTACACATGCTTGATTCTCTTTTGGAGACATATAAATCCATAGGTTTTAAGATTATTACTAGTCAGGTATATTCTTAGGCGATTAATATGGGGTGTAGAGTCCTCTTCGTTGAGCAAGGAGTAGCTCTTGTCTATTACATATTTGGCTTATGGAACGGTATCTGTGCTAATTTCAATCTCTGGTTTTATGCAGCACCCCAACTCACCTTTCCCCTTAAGCAAGCATAAGTTGGTTTTCTACATTTGAGACCTCGTTCTGTTTTGTAATTCAGTTCCTGTGTAGCCAAGTTTACATTCCGTGTATTAGTGATATCTTATGATGTTTCTTTTTCTGTGTGACTTATCTCACTTAGAATCATCGTACCTGAATCCACTCATTATGCTGCTATGGGCCTGATGACATAGATTTCATTGCTGAGTGATATTGCATTGTACGTAAGTACCACAACTTCTTTATCCATTTTTCGCTTTCTGTGATATTGAACTTGTACCGTAAACGAGGTTCTTGTAAACAGAGCCGTCCCAAACTTTGGGGTGGCTGTGTTTTTTTGATTTTAATTTCCCTAAGCTATACGACCATAAGTGGAAGTGCCCTAGGCTCTGTTGCTTTGTTTTTTAGATGTTTCAGGAAACACCATACACTTCTCCAGAGTGGCTGTTGGCAATTTACATCCCGCCCATCAGCATAACAAGGCTCCCAGTTCTCCATGGCCTGTCCGGCCTTTCTGGATTTTACACTTTTTTCAGATGGCCCTTTTGACTGGGGGGCAGTGAGACTTCATTGTAGTGCAGATTTCCTTTGCAAGCTTGCTTGGTTGGCCAAAAAGTGCGTATGCGTTTTTTCCTGAATATATTCAGGAAAAAACGCATATGCCCTTTTTGGCCAAGTGCATCATTGTGGACGTTCTGCCTCTTTTCCTATGCTTTACATGCAATTCCAGTCTACCTCCTGAAATCGGTTTCCTGCAATTCTGCCCCGCTTTCAAGTCCTCTTGGCAGCCTTACTTCAATATATTTTTGGACGATAGCTGTCATTTATAACTCTGCAGGTTTGTGAATTACAGTGCCCCTGAGCTCCTTTCTTCAACTCGCTTTCTTGTGAGCTGGCCGCAACACCGCAGGATTGCTTCAGGCCCTAGTGTGGTTCCGGCATGGCACGCTGAGCCTTTGGTTAATTCCTCTTCCTGGTGGGAAATGAGAGTTAAATTTGCCAATCCAGACACCTCCAGCTAGTCTCTCATTGGTTCTCCCTATTCCTGTTCATTTTCCGCAGAAATTGCAAACTGGGCCAAACAGGAGGTTAAAGGCACTGACTCTCCAAGTGGGGAGAGTTTTAGTAAAGCGTCTGGAATGTTGCACCCAAGTACCAGCGGAGAAAATCTGAGACACATTTGAACACATTTCCCGATCACACGGTGGATCATACTCTGGGTTCCACATGCATGTTTTAGCTGAAGGAAGAATCCCTTAAACCTGGAGAGTTGAGACCCATGGAATGGCTAGCATGCAATATGACTTCAAAGGGTCTGCATTTGCTAATCAAACCTCACCAATCCTATCACTGCTGCGTTTATGCCGCTGTACACATGCTTGATTCTCTTTTGGAGACATATAAATCCATAGGTTTTAAGATTATTACTAGTCAGGTATATTCTTAGGCGATTAATATGGGGTGTAGAGTCCACTTCGTTGAGCAAGGAGTAGCTCTTGTCTATTACATATTTGGCTTATGGAATGGTATCTGTGCTAATTTCAATCTCTGGTTTTATGCAGAACCCCAACTCACCTTTCCCCTTAAGCAAGCATAAGTTGGTTTTCTATATTTGAGACCGTGTTCTGTTTTGTAATTCAGTTTCTGTGTAGCCAAGTTTTCATTCCGTGTAGTAGTGATATCTTATGATGTTTCTTTTTCTGTGTGACTTATCTCACTTAGAATCATCGTACCTGAATCCACTCATTATGCTGCTACGGGCCTGATGATATAGATTTCATTGCTGAGTGATATTGCATTGTACGTAAGTACCACAAATTCTTTATCCATTTTTCACCTTCTGTGATATTGAATTTGTACTGTAAATGAGGTTCTTGTAAACAGAGCCGTCCCAAACTTTGGGGTGGCTGTGTCTTTTTGATTTTAATTTCCCTAAGCTATAGGACCATAAGTGGAAGTGCCCTAGGCTCTGTTGCTTTGTTTTTTAGATGTTTCAGGAAACACCATACACTTCTCCAGAGTGGCTGTTGGCAATTTACATCCCGCCGATCAGCATAACAAGGCTCCCAGTTCTCCATGGCCTGTCCTGCCTTTCTGGATTTTATACTTTTTTCAGATGGCCCTTTTGACCGGGGGGCAGTGAGACTTCATTGTAGTGCAGATTTCCTTTGCAAGCTTGCTTGGTTGGCCAAAAAGGGCGTATGCGTTTTTTCCTGAATATATTCAGGAAAAAACGCATACGCCCTTTTTGGCCAAGTGCATCATTGTGGACGTTCTGCCTCTTTTCGTATGCTTTACATGCAATTCCAGTCTACCTCCTGAAATCGGTTTCCTGCAATTCTGCCCTGCTTTCAAGTCCTCTTGGCAGCCTTACTTCAATATATTTTTGGACGATAGCTGTCATTTTTAACTCTGCAGGTTTGTGAATTACAGTGCCCCTGAGCTCCTTTCTTCAACTCGCTTTCTTGTGAGCTGGCCGCAACACCGCAGGATTGCTTCAGGCCCTAGTGTGGTTCCGGCATGGCACGCTGAGCCTTTGGTTAATTCCTCTTCCTGGTGGGAAATGAGAGTTAAATTTGCCCGTCCAGACACCTCCAGCTAGTCTCTTATTGGTTCTCCCTATTCCTGTTCATTTTCCGCAGAAATTGCAAACTGGGCCAAACAGGAGGTTAAAGGCACTGACTCTCCAAGTGAGGAGAGTGTTAGTAAAGCGTCTGGAATGTTGCACCCGAGTACCAGGGGACGAAATCTGACACATTTGAACACGTTTCCCGATCACACGGTGGATCATACTCTGGGTTCCACATGCATGTTTTAGCTGAAGGAAGAATCCCTTAAACCTGGAGAGTTGAGACCCATGGAATGGGTACCATGCAATATGACTTCAAAGGGTCTGCATTGGCTCACCGAACCTCACCAATCCTATCACTGCTGCGCTTATGCCACTGTACACACCCTTGATTCTCTTTCGGAGACATATAAATCCATAGGTTTTAAGATTCTTCCTAGTCAGGTATATTCTTAGACGTTTAATATGGGGTGTTGAGTCCTCTTCGTTGAGCAAGGAGTAGCTCTTGTCTATTACATATTTGGCTTATGGAACGGTATCTGTGCTAATTTCAATCTCTGGTTTTATGCAGCACCCCAACTCACCTTTCCCCTTAAGCAAGCATAAGTTGGTTTTCTACATTTGAGACCTTGTTCTGTTTTGTAATTCAGTTCCTGTGTAGCCAAGTTTACATTCCGTGTATTAGTGATATCTTATGATGTTTCTTTTTCTGTGTGACTTATCTCACTTAGAATCATCGTACCTGAATCCACTCATTATGCTGCTATGGGCCTGATGACATAGATTTCATTGCTGAGTGATATTGCATTGTACGTAAGTACCACAACTTCTTTATCCATTTTTCGCTTTCTGTGATATTGAACTTGTACCGTAAACGAGGTTCTTGTAAACAGAGCCGTCCCAAACTTTGGGGTGGCTGTGTTTTTTTGATTTTAATTTCCCTAAGCTATACGACCATAAGTGGAAGTGCCCTAGGCTCTGTTGCTTTGTTTTTTAGATGTTTCAGGAAACACCATACACTTCTCCAGAGTGGCTGTTGGCAATTTACATCCCGCCCATCAGCATAACAAGGCTCCCAGTTCTCCATGGCCTGTCCGGCCTTTCTGGATTTTACACTTTTTTCAGATGGCCCTTTTGACTGGGGGGCAGTGAGACTTCATTGTAGTGCAGATTTCCTTTGCAAGCTTGCTTGGTTGGCCAAAAAGGGCGTATGCGTTTTTTCCTGAATATATTCAGGAAAAAACGCATATGCCCTTTTTGGCCAAGTGCATCATTGTGGACGTTCTGCCTCTTTTCCTATGCTTTACATGCAATTCCAGTCTACCTCCTGAAATCGGTTTCCTGCAATTCTGCCCCACTTTCAAGTCCTCTTGGCAGCCTTACTTCAATATATTTTTGGACGATAGCTGTCATTTATAACTCTGCAGGTTTGTGAATTACAGTGCCCCTGAGCTCCTTTCTTCAACTCGCTTTCTTGTGAGCTGGCCGCAACACCGCAGGATTGCTTCAGGCCCTAGTGTCGTTCCGGCATGGCACGCTGAGCCTTTGGTTAATTCCTCTTCCTGGTGGGAAATGAGAGTTAAATTTGCCAATCCAGACACCTCCAGCTAGTCTCTCATTTCTTCTCCCTATTCCTGTTCATTTTCCGCAGAAATTGCAAACTGGGCCAAACAGGAGGTTAAAGGCACTGACTCTCCAAGTGGGGAGAGTTTTAGTAAAGCGTCTGGAATGTTGCACCCGAGTACCAGCGGAGAAAATCTGAGACACATTTGAACACGTTTCCCCATCACACGGTGGATCATACTCTGGGTTCCACATGCATGTTTTAGCTGAAGGAAGAATCCCTTAAACCTGGAGAGTTGAGACCCATGGAATGGCTAGCATGCAATATGACTTCAAAGGGTCTGCATTTGCTCATCAAACCTCACCAATCCTATCACTGCTGCGTTTATGCTGCTGTACACATGCTTGATTCTCTTTTGGAGACATATAAATCCATAGGTTTTAAGATTATTACTAGTCAGGTATATTCTTAGGCGATTAATATGGGGTGTAGAGTCCACTTCGTTGAGCAAGGAGTAGCTCTTGTCTATTACATATTTGGCTTATGGAATGGTATCTGTGCTAATTTCAATCTCTGGTTTTATGCAGAACCCCAACTCACCTTTCCCCTTAAGCAAGCATAAGTTGGTTTTCTACATTTGAGACCGTGTTCTGTTTTGTAATTCAGTTTCTGTGTAGCCAAGTTTACATTCCGTGTAGTAGTGATATCTTATGATGTTTCTTTTTCTGTGTGACTTATCTCACTTAGAATCATCGTACCTGAATCCACTCATTATGCTGCTACGGGCCTGATGATATAGATTTCATTGCTGAGTGATATTGCATTGTACGTAAGTACCACAAATTCTTTATCCATTTTTCACCTTCTGTGATATTGAATTTGTACTGTAAATGAGGTTCTTGTAAACAGAGCCGTCCCAAACTTTGGGGTGGCTGTGTCTTTTTGATTTTAATTTCCCTAAGCTATAGGACCATAAGTGGAAGTGCCCTAGGCTCTGTTGCTTTGTTTTTTAGATGTTTCAGGAAACACCATACACTTCTCCAGAGTGGCTGTTGGCAATTTACATCCCGCCCATCAGCATAACAAGGCTCCCAGTTCTCCATGGCCTGTCCTGCCTTTCTGGATTTTACACTTTTTTCAGATGGCCCTTTTGACCGGGGGGCAGTGAGACTTCATTGTAGTGCAGATTTCCTTTGCAAGCTTGCTTGGTTGGCCAAAAAGGGCGTATGCGTTTTTTCCTGAATATATTCAGGAAAAAACGCATACGCCCTTTTTGGCCAAGTGCATCATTGTGGACGTTCTGCCTCTTTTCCTATGCTTTACATGCAATTCCAGTCTACCTCCTGAAATCGGTTTCCTGCAATTCTGCCCCGCTTTCAAGTCCTCTTGGCAGCCTTACTTCAATATATTTTTGGACGATAGCTGTCATTTTTAACTCTGCAGGTTTGTGAATTACAGTGCCCCTGAGCTCCTTTCTTCAACTCGCTTTCTTGTGAGCTGGCCGCAACACCGCAGGATTGCTTCAGGCCCTAGTGTGGTTCCGGCATGACACGCTGAGCCTTTGGTTAATTCCTCTTCCTGGTGGGAAATGAGAGTTACATTTGCCCATCCAGACACCTCCAGCTAGTCTCTCATTGGTTCTCCCTATTCCTGTTCATTTTCCGCAGAAATTGCAAACTGGGCCAAACAGGAGGTTAAAGGCACTGACTCTCCAAGTGGGGAGAGTTTTAGTAAAGCGTCTGGAATGTTGCACCCAAGTACCAGCGGAGAAAATCTGAGACACATTTGAACACGTTTCCCGATCACACGGTGGATCATACTCTGGGTTCCACATGCATGTTTTAGCTGAAGGAAGAATCCCTTAAACCTGGAGAGTTGAGACCCATGGAATGGCTAGCATGCAATATGACTTCAAAGGGTCTGCATTTGCTCATCAAACCTCACCAATCCTATCACTGCTGCGTTTATGCCGCTGTACACATGCTTGATTCTCTTTTGGAGACATATAAATCCATAGGTTTTAAGATTATTACTAGTCAGGTATATTCTTAGGCGATTAATATGGGGTGTAGAGTCCACTTCGTTGAGCAAGGAGTAGCTCTTGTCTATTACATATTTGGCTTATGGAATGGTATCTGTGCTAATTTCAATCTCTGGTTTTATGCAGAACCCCAACTCACCTTTCCCCTTAAGCAAGCATAAGTTGGTTTTCTACATTTGAGACCGTGTTCTGTTTTGTAATTCAGTTTCTGTGTAGCCAAGTTTTCATTCCGTGTAGTAGTGATATCTTATGATGTTTCTTTTTCTGTGTGACTTATCTCACTTAGAATCATCGTACCTGAATCCACTCATTATGCTGCTACGGGCCTGATGATATAGATTTCATTGCTGAGTGATATTGCATTGTACGTAAGTACCACAAATTCTTTATCCATTTTTCACCTTCTGTGATATTGAATTTGTACTGTAAATGAGGTTCTTGTAAACAGAGCCGTCCCAAACTTTGGGGTGGCTGTGTCTTTTTGATTTTAATTTCCCTAAGCTATAGGACCATAAGTGGAAGTGCCCTAGGCTCTGTTGCTTTGTTTTTTAGATGTTTCAGGAAACACCATACACTTCTCCAGAGTGGCTGTTGGCAATTTACATCCCGCCCATCAGCATAACAAGGCTCCCAGTTCTCCATGGCCTGTCCTGCCTTTCTGGATTTTACACTTTTTTCAGATGGCCCTTTTGACCGGGGGGCAGTGAGACTTCATTGTAGTGCAGATTTCCTTTGCAAGCTTGCTTGGTTGGCCAAAAAGGGCGTATGCGTTTTTTCCTGAATATATTCAGGAAAAAACGCATACGCCCTTTTTGGCCAAGTGCATCATTGTGGACGTTCTGCCTCTTTTCGTATGCTTTACATGCAATTCCAGTCTACCTCCTGAAATCGGTTTCCTGCAATTCTGCCCCGCTTTCAAGTCCTCTTGGCAGCCTTACTTCAATATATTTTTGGACGATAGCTGTCATTTTTAACTCTGCAGGTTTGTGAATTACAGTGCCCCTGAGCTCCTTTCTTCAACTCGCTTTCTTGTGAGCTGGCCGCAACACCGCAGGATTGCTTCAGGCCCTAGTGTGGTTCCGGCATGACACGCTGAGCCTTTGGTTAATTCCTCTTCCTGGTGGGAAATGAGAGTTACATTTGCCCATCCAGACACCTCCAGCTAGTCTCTCATTGGTTCTCCCTATTCCTGTTCATTTTCCGCAGAAATTGCAAACTGGGCCAAACAGGAGGTTAAAGGCACTGACTCTCCAAGTGGGGAGAGTTTTAGTAAAGCGTCTGGAATGTTGCACCCAAGTACCAGCGGAGAAAATCTGAGACACATTTGAACACGTTTCCCGATCACACGGTGGATCATACTCTGGGTTCCACATGCATGTTTTAGCTGAAGGAAGAATCCCTTAAACCTGGAGAGTTGAGACCCATGGAATGGCTAGCATGCAATATGACTTCAAAGGGTCTGCATTTGCTCATCAAACCTCACCAATCCTATCACTGCTGCGTTTATGCCGCTGTACACATGCTTGATTCTCTTTTGGAGACATATAAATCCATAGGTTTTAAGATTATTACTAGTCAGGTATATTCTTAGGCGATTAATATGGGGTGTAGAGTCCACTTCGTTGAGCAAGGAGTAGCTCTTGTCTATTACATATTTGGCTTATGGAATGGTATCTGTGCTAATTTCAATCTCTGGTTTTATGCAGAACCCCAACTCACCTTTCCCCTTAAGCAAGCATAAGTTGGTTTTCTACATTTGAGACCGTGTTCTGTTTTGTAATTCAGTTTCTGTGTAGCCAAGTTTTCATTCCGTGTAGTAGTGATATCTTATGATGTTTCTTTTTCTGTGTGACTTATCTCACTTAGAATCATCGTACCTGAATCCACTCATTATGCTGCTACGGGCCTGATGATATAGATTTCATTGCTGAGTGATATTGCATTGTACGTAAGTACCACAAATTCTTTATCCATTTTTCACCTTCTGTGATATTGAATTTGTACTGTAAATGAGGTTCTTGTAAACAGAGCCGTCCCAAACTTTGGGGTGGTTGTGTCTTTTTGATTTTAATTTCCCTAAGCTATAGGACCATAAGTGGAAGTGCCCTAGGCTCTGTTGCTTTGTTTTTTAGATGTTTCAGGAAACACCATACACTTCTCCAGAGTGGCTGTTGGCAATTTACATCCCACCGATCAGCATAACAAGGCTCCCAGTTCTCCATGGCCTGTCCTGCCTTTCTGGATTTTATACTTTTTTCAGATGGCCCTTTTGACCAGGGGGCAGTGAGACTTCATTGTAGTGCAGATTTCCTTTGCAAGCTTGCTTGGTTGGCCAAAAAGGGCGTATGCGTTTTTTCCTGAATATATTCAGGAAAAAACGCATACGCCCTTTTTGGCCAAGTGCATCATTGTGGACGTTCTGCCTCTTTTCCTATGCTTTACATGCAATTCCAGTCTACCTCCTGAAATCGGTTTCCTGCAATTCTGCCCTGCTTTCAAGTCCTCTTGGCAGCCTTACTTCAATATATTTTTGGACGATAGCTGTCATTTTTAACTCTGCAGGTTTGTGAATTACAGTGCCCCTGAGCTCCTTTCTTCAACTCGCTTTCTTGTGAGCTGGCCGCAACACCGCAGGATTGCTTCAGGCCCTAGTGTGGTTCCGGCATGACACGCTGAGCCTTTGGTTAATTCCTCTTCCTGGTGGGAAATGAGAGTTAAATTTGCCCGTCCAGACACCTCCAGCTAGTCTCTCATTGGTTTTCCCTATTCCTGTTCATTTTCCGCAGAAATTGCAAACTGGGCCAAACAGGAGGTTAAAGGCACTGACTCTCCAAGTGAGGAGAGTGTTAGTAAAGCGTCTGGAATGTTGCACCCGAGTACCAGGGGACGAAATCTGACACATTTGAACACGTTTCCCGATCACACGGTGGATCATACTCTGGGTTCCACATGCATGTTTTAGCTGAAGGAAGAATCCCTTAAACCTGGAGAGTTGAGACCCATGGAATGGGTACCATGCAATATGACTTCAAAGGGTCTGCATTGGCTCACCGAACCTCACCAATCCTATCACTGCTGCGCTTATGCCACTGTACACACCCTTGATTCTCTTTCGGAGACATATAAATCCATAGGTTTTAAGATTCTTCCTAGTCAGGTATATTCTTAGACGTTTAATATGGGGTGTTGAGTCCTCTTCGTTGAGCAAGGAGTAGCTCTTGTCTATTACATATTTGGCTTATGGAACGGTATCTGTGCTAATTTCAATCTCTGGTTTTATGCAGCACCCCAACTCACCTTTCCCCTTAAGCAAGCATAAGTTGGTTTTCTACATTTGAGACCTTGTTCTGTTTTGTAATTCAGTTCCTGTGTAGCCAAGTTTACATTCCGTGTATTAATGATATCTTATGATGTTTCTTTTTCTGTGTGACTTATCTCACTTAGAATCATCGTACCTGAATCCACTCATTATGCTGCTATGGGCCTGATGACATAGATTTCATTGCTGAGTGATATTGCATTGTACGTAAGTACCACAACTTCTTTATCCATTTTTCCCTTTCTGTGATATTGAACTTGTACCGTAAACGAGGTTCTTGTAAACAGAGCCGTCCCAAACTTTGGGGTGGCTGTGTTTTTTTGATTTTAATTTCCCTAAGCTATACGACCATAAGTGGAAGTGCCCTAGGCTCTGTTGCTTTGTTTTTTAGATGTTTCAGGAAACACCATACACTTCTCCAGAGTGGCTGTTGGCAATTTACATCCCGCCGATCAGCATAACAAGGCTCCCAGTTCTCCATGGCCTGTCCGGCCTTTCTGGATTTTACACTTTTTTCAGATGGCCCTTTTGACTGGGGGGCAGTGAGACTTCATTGTAGTGCAGATTTCCTTTGCAAGCTTGCTTGGTTGGCCAAAAAGGGCGTATGCGTTTTTTCCTGAATATATTCAGGAAAAAACGCATATGCCCTTTTTGGCCAAGTGCATCATTGTGGACGTTCTGCCTCTTTTCCTATGCTTTACATGCAATTCCAGTCTACCTCCTGAAATCGGTTTCCTGCAATTCTGCCCCGCTTTCAAGTCGTCTTGGCAGCCTTACTTCAATATATTTTTGGACGATAGCTGTCATTTATAACTCTGCAGGTTTGTGAATTACAGTGCCCCTGAGCTCCTTTCTTCAACTCGCTTTCTTGTGAGCTGGCCGCAACACCGCAGGATTGCTTCAGGCCCTAGTGTCGTTCCGGCATGGCACGCTGAGCCTTTGGTTAATTCCTCTTCCTGGTGGGAAATGAGAGTTAAATTTGCCAATCCAGACACCTCCAGCTAGTCTCTCATTTGTTCTCCCTATTCCTGTTCATTTTCCGCAGAAATTGCAAACTGGGCCAAACAGGAGGTTAAAGGCACTGACTCTCCAAGTGGGGAGAGTTTTAGTAAAGCGTCTGGAATGTTGCACCCGAGTACCAGCGGAGAAAATCTGAGACACATTTGAACACGTTTCCCGATCACACGGTGGATCATACTCTGGGTTCCACATGCATGTTTTAGCTGAAGGAAGAATCCCTTAAACCTGGAGAGTTGAGACCCATGGAATGGCTGGCATGCAATATGACTTCAAAGGGTCTGCATTTGCTCATCAAACCTCACCAATCCTATCACTGCTGCGTTTATGCTGCTGTACACATGCTTGATTCTCTTTTGGAGACATATAAATCCATAGGTTTTAAGATTATTACTAGTCAGGTATATTCTTAGGCGATTAATATGGGGTGTAGAGTCCACTTCGTTGAGCAAGGAGTAGCTCTTGTCTATTACATATTTGGCTTATGGAATGGTATCGGTGCTAATTTCAATCTCTGGTTTTATGCAGAACCCCAACTCACCTTTCCCCTTAAGCAAGCATAAGTTGGTTTTCTACATTTGAGACCGTGTTCTGTTTTGTAATTCAGTTTCTGTGTAGCCAAGTTTACATTCCGTGTAGTAGTGATATCTTATGATGTTTCTTTTTCTGTGTGACTTATCTCACTTAGAATCATCGTACCTGAATCCACTCATTATGCTGCTACGGGCCTGATGATATAGATTTCATTGCTGAGTGATATTGCATTGTACGTAAGTACCACAAATTCTTTATCCATTTTTCACCTTCTGTGATATTGAATTTGTACTGTAAATGAGGTTCTTGTAAACAGAGCCGTCCCAAACTTTGGGGTGGCTGTGTCTTTTTGATTTTAATTTCCCTAAGCTATACGACCATAAGTGGAAGTGCCCTACGCTCTGTTGCTTTGTTTTTTAGATGTTTCAGGAAACACCATACACTTCTCCAGAGTGGCTGTTGGCAATTTACATCCCGCCCATCAGCATAACAAGGCTCCCAGTTCTCCATGGCCTGTCCGGCCTTTCTGGATTTTACACTTTTTTCAGATGGCCCTTTTGACCGGGGGGCAGTGAGACTTCATTGTAGTGCAGATTTCCTTTGCAAGCTTGCTTGGTTGGCCAAAAAGGGCGTATGCGTTTTTTCCTGAATATATTCAGGAAAAAACGCATACGCCCTTTTTGGCCAAGTGCATCATTGTGGACGTTCTGCCTCTTTTCGTATGCTTTACATGCAATTCCAGTCTACCTCCTGAAATCGGTTTCCTGCAATTCTGCCCCGCTTTCAAGTCCTCTTGGCAGCCTTACTTCAATATATTTTTGGATGATAGCTGTCATTTTTAACTCTGCAGGTTTGTGAATTACAGTGCCCCTGAGCTCCTTTCTTCAACTCGCTTTCTTGTGAGCTGGCCGCAACACTGCAGGATTGCTTCAGGCCCTAGTGTGGTTCCGGCATGGCACGCTGAGCCTTTGGTTAATTCCTCTTCCTGGTGGGAAATGAGAGTTACATTTGCCCATCCAGACACCTCCAGCTAGTCTCTCATTGGTTCTCCATATTCCTGTTCATTTTCCGCAGAAATTGCAAACTGGGCCAAACAGGAGGTTAAAGGCACTGACTCTCCAAGTGGGGAGAGTTTTAGTAAAGCGTCTGGAATGTTGCACCCAAGTACCAGCGGAGAAAATCTGAGACACATTTGAACACGTTTCCCGATCACACGGTGGATCATACTCTGGGTTCCACATGCATGTTTTAGCTGAAGGAAGAATCCCTTAAACCTGGAGAGTTGAGACCCATGGAATGGCTAGCATGCAATATGACTTCAAAGGGTCTGCATTTGCTCATCAAACCTCACCAATCCTATCACTGCTGCGTTTATGCCGCTGTACACATGCTTGATTCTCTTTTGGAGACATATAAATCCATAGGTTTTAAGATTATTACTAGTCAGGTATATTCTGAGGCGATTAATATGGGGTGTAGAGTCCACTTCGTTGAGCAAGGAGTAGCTCTTGTCTATTACATATTTGGCTTATGGAATGGTATCTGTGCTAATTTCAATCTCTGGTTTTATGCAGAACCCCAACTCACCTTTCCCCTTAAGCAAGCATAAGTTGGTTTTCTACATTTGAGACCGTGTTCTGTTTTGTAATTCAGTTTCTGTGTAGCCAAGTTTTCATTCCGTGTAGTAGTGATATCTTATGATGTTTCTTTTTCTGTGTGACTTATCTCACTTAGAATCATCGTACCTGAATCCACTCATTATGCTGCTATGGGCCTGGTGATATAGATTTCATTGCTGAGTGATATTGCATTGTACGTAAGTACCACAAATTCTTTATCCATTTTTCACCTTCTGTGATATTGAATTTGTACTGTAAATGAGGTTCTTGTAAACAGAGCCGTCCCAAACTTTGGGGTGGCTGTGTCTTTTTGATTTTAATTTCCCTAAGCTATAGGACCATAAGTGGAAGTGCCCTAGGCTCTGTTGCTTTGTTTTTTAGATGTTTCAGGAAACACCATACACTTCTCCAGAGTGGCTGTTGGCAATTTACATCCCGCCGATCAGCATAACAAGGCTCCCAGTTCTCCATGGCCTGTCCTGCCTTTCTGGATTTTATACTTTTTTCAGATGGCCCTTTTGACCGGGGGGCAGTGAGACTTCATTGTAGTGCAGATTTCCTTTGCAAGCTTGCTTGGTTGGCCCAAAAGTGCGTATGCGTTTTTTCCTGAATATATTCAGGAAAAAACGCATACGCCCTTTTTGGCCAAGTGCATCATTGTGGACGTTCTGCCTCTTTTCCTATGCTTTACATGCAATTCCAGTCTACCTCCTGAAATCGGTTTCCTGCAATTCTGCCCTGCTTTCAAGTCCTCTTGGCAGCCTTACTTCAATATATTTTTGGACGATAGCTGTCATTTTTAACTCTGCAGGTTTGTGAATTACAGTGCCCCTGAGCTCCTTTCTTCAACTCGCTTTCTTGTGAGCTGGCCGCAACACCGCAGGATTGCTTCAGGCCCTAGTGTGGTTCCGGCATGGCACGCTGAGCCTTTGGTTAATTCCTCTTCCTGGTGGGAAATGAGAGTTAAATTTGCCCGTCCAGACACCTCCAGCTAGTCTCTTATTGGTTCTCCCTATTCCTGTTCATTTTCCGCAGAAATTGCAAACTGGGCCAAACAGGAGGTTAAAGGCACTGACTCTCCAAGTGAGGAGAGTGTTAGTAAAGCGTCTGGAATGTTGCACCCGAGTACCAGGGGACGAAATCTGACACATTTGAACACGTTTCCCGATCACACGGTGGATCATACTCTGGGTTCCACATGCATGTTTTAGCTGAAGGAAGAATCCCTTAAACCTGGAGAGTTGAGACCCATGGAATGGGTACCATGCAATATGACTTCAAAGGGTCTGCATTGGCTCACCGAACCTCACCAATCCTATCACTGCTGCGCTTATGCCACTGTACACACCCTTGATTCTCTTTCGGAGACATATAAATCCATAGGTTTTAAGATTCTTCCTAGTCAGGTATATTCTTAGACGTTTAATATGGGGTGTTGAGTCCTCTTCGTTGAGCAAGGAGTAGCTCTTGTCTATTACATATTTGGCTTATGGAACGGTATCTGTGCTAATTTCAATCTCTGGTTTTATGCAGCACCCCAACTCACCTTTCCCCTTAAGCAAGCATAAGTTTGTTTTCTACATTTGAGACCTTGTTCTCTTTTGTAATTCAGTTCCTGTGTAGCCAAGTTTACATTCCGTGTATTAGTGATATCTTATGATGTTTCTTTTTCTGTGTGACTTATCTCACTTAGAATCATCGTACCTGAATCCACTCATTATGCTGCTATGGGCCTGATGACATAGATTTCATTGCTGAGTGATATTGCATTGTACGTAAGTACCACAACTTCTTTATCCATTTTTCGCTTTCTGTGATATTGAACTTGTACCGTAAACGAGGTTCTTGTAAACAGAGCCGTCCCAAACTTTGGGGTGGCTGTGTCTTTTTGATTTTAATTTCCCTAAGCTATACGACCATAAGTGGAAGTGCCCTAGGCTATGTTGCTTTGTTTTTTAGATGTTTCAGGAAACACCATACACTTCTCCAGAGTGGCTGTTGGCAATTTACATCCCGCCCATCAGCATAACAAGGCTCCCAGTTCTCCATGGCCTGTCCGGCCTTTCTGGATTTTACACTTTTTTCAGATGGCCCTTTTGACTGGGGGGCAGTGAGACTTCATTGTAGTGCAGATTTCCTTTGCAAGCTTGCTTGGTTGGCCAAAAAGGGCGTATGCGTTTTTTCCTGAATATATTCAGGAAAAAACGCATACGCCCTTTTTGGCCAAGTGCATCATTGTGGACGTTCTGCCTCTTTTCCTATGCTTTACATGCAATTCCAGTCTACCTCCTGAAATCGGTTTCCTGCAATTCTGCCCCGCTTTCAAGTCCTCTTGGCAGCCTTACTTCAATATATTTTTGGACGATAGCTGTCATTTATAACTCTGCAGGTTTGTGAATTACAGTGCCCCTGAGCTCCTTTCTTCAACTCGCTTTCTTGTGAGCTGGCCGCAACACCGCAGGATTGCTTCAGGCCCTAGTGTGGTTCCGGCATGGCACGCTGAGCCTTTGGTTAATTCCTCTTCCTGGTGGGAAATGAGAGTTAAATTTGCCAATCCAGACACCTCCAGCTAGTCTCTCATTTGTTCTCCCTATTCCTGTTCATTTTCCACAGAAATTGCAAACTGGGCCAAACAGGAGGTTAAAGGCACTGACTCTCCAAGTGGGGAGAGTTTTAGTAAAGCGTCTGGAATGTTGCACCCAAGTACCAGCGGAGAAAATCTGAGACACATTTGAACACGTTTCCCGATCACACGGTGGATCATACTCTGGGTTCCACATGCATGTTTTAGCTGAAGGAAGAATCCCTTAAACCTGGAGAGTTGAGACCCATGGAATGGCTGGCATGCAATATGACTTCAAAGGGTCTGCATTTGCTCATCAAACCTCACCAATCCTATCACTGCTGCGTTTATGCCGCTGTACACATGCTTGATTCTCTTTTGGAGACATATAAATCCATAGGTTTTAAGATTATTACTAGTCAGGTATATTCTTAGGCGATTAATATGGGGTGTAGAGTCCACTTCGTTGAGCAAGGAGTAGCTCTTGTCTATTACATATTTGGCTTATGGAATGGTATCTGTGCTAATTTCAATCTCTGGTTTTATGCAGAACCCCAACTCACCTTTCCCCTTAAGCAAGCATAAGTTGGTTTTCTACATTTGAGACCGTGTTCTGTTTTGTAATTCAGTTTCTGTGTAGCCAAGTTTACATTCCGTGTAGTAGTGATATCTTATGATGTTTCTTTTTCTGTGTGACTTATCTCACTTAGAATCATCGTACCTGAATCCACTCATTATGCTGCTACGGGCCTGATGATATAGATTTCATTGCTGAGTGATATTGCATTGTACGTAAGTACCAGAACTTCTTTATCCATTTTTCACTTTCTGTGATATTGAACTTGTACTGTAAATGAAGTTCTTGTAAACAGAGCCGTCCCAAACTTTGGGGTGGCTGTGTCTTTTTGATTTTAATTTCCCTAAGCTATAGGACCATAAGTGGAAGTGCCCTAGGCTCTGTTGCTTTGTTTTGTAGATGTTTCAGGAAACACCATACACTTCTCCAGAGTGGCTGTTGGCAATTTACATCCCGTCCATTAGCATAACAAGGCTCCCAGTTCTCCATGGCCTGTCCTGCCTTTCTGGATTTTACACTTTTTTCAGATGGCCCTTTTGACCGGGGGGCAGTGAGACTTCATTGTAGTGCAGATTTCCTTTGCAAGCTTGCTTGGTTGGCCAAAAAGGGCGTATGCGTTTTTTCCTGAATATATTCAGGAAAAAACGCATACGCCCTTTTTGGCCAAGTGCATCATTGTGGACGTTCTGTCTCTTTTCCTATGCTTTACATGCAATTCCAGTCTACCTCCTGAAATCGGATTCCTGTAATTCTGCCCCGCTTTCGAGTCCCCTTGGCAGCCTTACTTTAATATATTTTTGGACGATAGCTGTCATTTATAACTCTGCAGGTTTGTGAATTACAATGCCCCTGTGCTCCTTTCTTCAACTCGCTTTCTTGTGAGCTGGCCGCAACACCGCAGGATTGCTTCAGGCCCTAGTGTGGTTCCGGCATGGCACGCTGAGCCTTTGGTTAATTCCTCTTCCTGGTGGGAAATGAGAGTTAAATTTGCCCGTCCAGACACCTCCAGCTAGTCTCTCATTGGTTCTCCCTATTCCTGTTCATTTTCCGCAGAAATGGCAAACTGGGCCAAACAGGAGGTTAAAGGCACTGACTCTCCAAGTGGGGAGAGTTTTAGTAAAGCGTCTGGAATGTTGCACCCGAGTACCAGGGGACAAAAACTGAGACACATTTGAACACGTTTCCCAATCACACGGTGGATCATACTCTGGGTTCCACATGCATGTTTTAGCTGAAGGAAGAATCCCTTAAACCTGGAGAGTTGAGACCCATGGAATGGGTACCATGCAATATGACTTCAAAGGTTCTGCATTGGCTCACCGAACCTCACCAATCCTATCACTGCTGCGCTTATGCCACTGTACACACGCTTGATTCTCTTTCGGAGACATATAAATCCATAGATTTTAAGATTCTTACTGGTCAGGTATATTCTTAGACGTTTAATATGGGGTGTTGGGTCCTCTTCGTTGAGCAAGGAGTAGCTCTTGTCTATTACATATTTGGCTTATGGAACGGTATCTGTGCTAATTTCAATCTCTGGTTTTATGCAGAACCCCAACTCACCTTTCCCCTTAAGCAAGCATAAGTTGGTTTTCTACATTTGAGACCCTGTTCTGTTTTGTAATTCAGTTCCTGTGTAGCCAAGTTTACATTCCGTGTATTAGTGATATCTTATGATGTTTCTTTTTCTGTGTGACTTATCTCACTTAGAATCATCGTACCTGAATCCACTCATTATGCTGCTATGGGCCTGATGACATAGATTTCATTGCTGAGTGATATTGCATTGTACGTAAGTACCACAACTTCTTTATCCATTTTTCGCTTTCTGTGATATTGAACTTGTACCGTAAACGAGGTTCTTGTAAACAGAGCCGTCCCAAACTTTGGGGTGGCTGTGTCTTTTTGATTTTAATTTCCCTAAGCTATAGGACCATAAGTGGAAGTGCCCTAGGCTCTGTTGCTTTGTTTTTTAGATGTTTCAGGAAACACCATACACTTCTCCAGAGTGGCTGTTGGCAATTTACATCCCGCCCATCAGCATAACAAGGCTCCCAGTTCTCCATGGCCTGTCCGGCCTTTCTGGATTTTACACTTTTTTCGGATGGCCCTTTTGACTGGGGGGCAATGAGACTTCATTGTAGTGCAGATTTCCTTTGCAAGCTTGCTTGGTTGGCCAAAAAGGGCGTATGCGTTTTTTCCTGAATATATTCAGGAAAAAACGCATACGCCCTTTTTGGCCAAGTGCATCATTGTGGACATTCTGTCTCTTTTCCTATGCTTTACATGCAATTCCAGTCTACCTCCTGAAATCGGATTCCTGCAATTCTGCCCCGCTTTCGAGTCCTCTTGGCAGCCTTACTTCAATATATTTTTGGACGATAGCTGTCATTTATAACTCTGCAGGTTTGTGAATTACAGTGCCCCTGAGCTCCTTTCTTCAACTCGCTTTCTTGTGAGCTGGCCGCAACACCACAGGATTGCTTCAGGCCCTAGTGTGGTTCCGGCATGGCACGCTGAGCCTTTGGTTAATTCCTCTTCCTGGTGGGAAATGAGAGTTAAATTTGCCCGTCCAGGCACCTCCAGCTAGTCTCTCATTGGTTCTCCCTATTCCTGTTCATTTTAAGCAGAAATGGCAAACTGGGCCAAACAGGAGGTTAAAGGCACTGACTCTCCAAGTGGGGAGAGTGTTAGTAAAGCGGCTGGAATGTTGCACCCGAGTACCAGGGGACGAAACCTGAGACACATTTGAACACGTTTCCCGATCACACGGTGGATCATACTCTGGGTTCCACATGCATGTTTTAGGTGAAGGAAGAATCCCTTAAACCTGGAGAGTTGAGACCCATGGAATGGGTACCATGCAATGTGACCTCAAAGGGTCTGCATTTGCTCACCGAACCTCACCAATCCTATCACTGCTGCGTTTATGCCGCTGTACACACGCTTGATTCTCTTTCGGAGACATAGAAATGTATAGGTTTTAAGATTCTTCCTAGTCAGGTATATTCTTAGGCGTTTAATATGGGGTGTAGAGTCCACTTCGTTCAGCAAGGAGTAGCTCTTGTCTATTACATATTTGGCTTATGGAACGGTATCTGTGCTAATTTCAATCTCTGGTTTTATGCAGCACCCCAACTCACCTTTCCCCTTAAGCAAGCATAAGTTGGTTTTCTACATTTGAGACCCTGTTCTGTTTTGTAATTCAGTTCCTGTGTAGCCAAGTTTACATTCCGTGTAGTAGTGATATCTTATGATGTTTCTTTTTCTGTGTGACTTATCTCACTTAGAATCATCGTACCTGAATCCACTCATTATGCTGCTACGGGCCTGATGATATACATTTCATTGCTGAGTGATATTGCATTGTACGTAAGTACCAGAACTTCTTTATCCATTTTTCACTTTCTGTGATATTGAACTTGTACTGTAAATGAAGTTCTTGTAAACAGAGCCGTCCCAAACTTTGGGGTGGCTGTGTCTTTTTGATTTTAATTTCCCTAAGCTATAGGACCATAAGTGGAAGTGCCCTAGGCTCTGTTGCTTTGTTTTGTAGATGTTTCAGGAAACACCATACACTTCTCCAGAGTGGCTGTTGGCAATTTACATCCCGCCCATCAGCATAACAAGGCTCCCAGTTCTCCATGGCCTGTCCTGCCTTTCTGGATTTTACACTTTTTTAAGATGGCCCTTTTGACCGGGGGGCAGTGAGACTTCATTGTAGTGCAGATTTCCTTTGCAAGCTTGCTTGGTTGGCCAAAAAGGGCATATGCGTTTTTTCCTGAATATATTCAGGAAAAAACGCATACGCCCTTTTTGGCCAAGTGCATCATTGTGGACGTTCTGTCTCTTTTCCTATGCTTTACATGCAATTCCAGTCTACCTCCTGAAATCGGATTCCTGCAATTCTGCCCCGCTTTCAAGTCCTCTTGGCAGCCTTACTTCAATATATTTTTGGATGATAGCTGTCATTTATAACTCTGCAGGTTTGTGAATTACAGTGCCTCTGAGCTCCTTTCTTCAACTCGCTTTCTTGTGAGCTGGCCGCAACACCGCAGGATTGCTTCAGGCCCTAGTGTCGTTCCGGCATGGCACGCTGAGCCTTTGGTTAATTCCTCTTCCTGGTGGGAAATGAGAGTTAAATTTGCCCGTCCAGACACCTCCAGCTAGTCTCTCACTGGTTCTCCCTATTCCTGATCATCTTCCGCAAAAATTGCAAACTGGGCCAAACAGGTGGTTAAAGGCACTGACTCTCCAAGTGGGGAGAGTGTTAGTAAAGCGTCTGGAATGTTGCACCCGAGTACCAGGGGACGAAACCTGAGACACATTTGAACACATATCCCGATCACACGGTGGATCATACTCTGGGTTCCACATGCATGTTTTAGCTGAAGGAAGAATCCCTTAAACCTGGAGAGTTGAGACCCATGGAATGGCTACCATGCAATATGACTTCAAAGGGTCTGGATTTGCTCATCGAACCTCACCAATCCTATCACTGCTGCGTTTATGCCACTGTACACATGCTTGATTCTCTTTTGGAGACATATAAATCCATAGGTTTTAAGATTATTACTAGTCAGGTATATTCTTAGGCGATTAATATGGGGTGTAGAGTCCACTTCGTTGAGCAAGGAGTAGCTCTTGTCTATTACATATTTGGCTTATGGAACGGTATCTGTGCTAATTTCAATCTCTGGTTTTATGCAGAACCCCAACTCACCTTTCCCCTTAAGCAAGCATAAGTTGGTTTTCTACATTTGAGACCGTGTTCTGTTTTGTAATTCAGTTTCTGTGTAGCCAAGTTTACATTCCGTGTAGTAGTTATATCTTATGATGTTTCTTTTTCTGTGTGACTTATCTCACTTAGAATCATCGTACCTGAATCCACTCATTATGCTGCTACAGGCCTGATGATATAGATTTCATTGCTGAGTGATATTGCATTGTACGTAAGTACCACCACTTCTTTATCCATTTTTCGCTTTCTGTGATATTGAACTTGTACCGTAAACGAGGTTCTTGTAAACAGAGCCGTCCCAAACTTTGGGGTGGCTGTGTCTTTTTGATTTTAATTTCCCTAAGCTATAGGACCATAAGTGGAAGTGCCCTAGGCTCTGTTGCTTTGTTTTTTAGATGTTTCATGAAACACCATACACTTCTCCAGAGTGGCTGTTGGCAATTTACATCCCGCCCATCAGCATAAAAAGGCTCCCAGTTCTCCATGGCCTGTCCTGCCTTTCTGGATTTTATACTTTTTTCAGATGGCCCTTTTGACCGGGGGGCAGTGAGACTTCATTGTAGTGCAGATTTCCTTTGCAAGCTTGCTTGGTTGGCCAAAAAGGGCGTATGCGTTTTTTCCTGAATATATTCAGGAAAAAACGCATACGCCCTTTTTGGCCAAGTGCATCATTGTGGACATTCTGTCTCTTTTCCTATGCTTTACATGCAATTCCAGTCTACCTCCTGAAATCGGTTTCCTGCAATTCTGCCCTGCTTTCAAGTCCTCTTGGCAGCCTTACTTCAATATATTTTTGGACGATAGCTGTCATTTTTAACTCTGCAGGTTTGTGAATTACAGTGCCCTTGAGCTCCTTTCTTCAACTCGCTTTCTTGTGAGCTGGCCGCAACACCGCAGGATTGCTTCAGGCCCTAGTGTGGTTCCGGCATGGCACGCTGAGCCTTTGGTTAATTCCTCTTCCTGGTGGGAAATGAGAGTTAAATTTGCCCGTCCAGACACCTCCAGCTAGTCTCTTATTGGTTCTCCCTATTCCTGTTCATTTTCCGCAGAAATTGCAAACTGGGCCAAACAGGAGGTTAAAGGCACTGACTCTCCAAGTGAGGAGAGTGTTAGTAAAGCGTCTGGAATGTTGCACTCGAGTACCAGGGGACGAAATCTGACACATTTGAACACGTTTCCCGATCACACGGTGGATCATACTCTGGGTTCCACATGCATGTTTTAGCTGAAGGAAGAATCCCTTAAACCTGGAGAGTTGAGACCCATGGAATGGGTACCATGCAATATGACTTCAAAGGGTCTGCATTTGCTCACCGAACCTCACCAATCCTATCACTGCTGCATTTATGCCACTGTACACACGCTTGATTCTCTTTCGGAGACATATAAATCCATAGGTTTTAAGATTCTTACTAGTCAGGTATATTCTTAGGCATTTAATATGTGGTGTTGAGTCCACTTCGTTGAGCAAGGAGTAGCTCTTGTCTATTACCTATTTGGCTTATGGAACGGTATCTGTGCTAATTTCAATCTCTGGTTTTATGCAGAACCCCAACTCACCTTTCCCCTTAAGCAAGCATAAGTTGGTTTTCTACATTTGAGACCGTGTTCTGTTTTGTAATTCAGTTCCTGTGTAGCCAAGTTTACATTCCATGTATTAGTGATATCTTATGATGTTTCTTTTTCTGTGTGACTTATCTCACTTAGAATCATCGTACCTGAATCCACTCATTATGCTGCTATGGGCCTGATGACATAGATTTCATTGCTGAGTGATATTGCATTGTACGTAAGTACCACAAATTCTTTATCCATTTTTCGTTTTCTGTGATATTGAACTTGTACCGTAAACGAGGTTCTTGTAAACAGAGCCGTCCCAAACTTTGGGGTGGCTGTGTTTTTTTGATTTTAATTTCCCTAAGCTATACGACCATAAGTGGAAGTGCCCTAGGCTCTGTTGCTTTGTTTTTTAGATGTTTCAGGAAACACCATACACTTCTCCAGAGTGGCTGTTGGCAATTTACATCCCGCCCATCAGCATAACAAGGCTCCCAGTTCTCCATGGCCTGTCCGGCCTTTCTGGATTTTACACTTTTTTCAGATGGCCCTTTTGACTGGGGGGCAGTGAGACTTCATTGTAGTGCAGATTTCCTTTGCAAGCTTGCTTGGTTGGCCAAAAAGGGCATATGCGTTTTTTCCTGAATATATTCAGGAAAAAACGCATACGCCCTTTTTGGCCAAGTGCATCATTGTGGACGTTCTGCCTCTTTTCCTATGCTTTACATGCAATTCCAGTCTACCTCCTGAAATCGGTTTCCTGCAATTCTGCCCCGCTTTCAAGTCCTCTTGGCAGCCTTACTTCAATATATTTTTGGACGATAGCTGTCATTTTTAACTCTGCAGGTTTGTGAATTACAGTGCCCCTGAGCTCCTTTCTTCAACTCGCTTTCTTGTGAGCTGGCCGCACACCGCAGGATTGCTTCAGGCCCTAGTGTGGTTCCGGCATGGCACGCTGAGCCTTTGGTTAATTCCTCTTCCTGGTGGGAAATGAGAGTTACATTTGCCCATCCAGACACCTCCAGCTAGTCTCTCATTGGTTCTCCCTATTCCTGTTCATTTTCCGCAGAAATTGCAAACTGGGCCAAACAGGAGGTTAAAGGCACTGACTCTCCAAGTGGGGAGAGTGTTAGTAAAGCGTCTGGAATGTTGCACCCAAGTACCAGCGGAGAAAATCTGAGACACATTTGAACACGTTTCCCGATCACACGGTGGATCATACTCTGGGTTCCACATGCATGTTTTAGCTGAAGGAAGAATCCCTTAAACCTGGAGAGTTGAGACCCATGGAATGGCTAGCATGCAATATGACTTCAAAGGGTCTGCATTTGCTCATCAAACCTCACCAATCCTATCACTGCTGCGTTTATGCCGCTGTACACATGCTTGATTCTCTTTTGGAGACATATAAATCCATAGGTTTTAAGATTATTACTAGTCAGGTATATTCTTAGGCGATTAATATGGGGTGTAGAGTCCACTTCGTTGAGCAAGGAGTAGCTCTTGTCTATTACATATTTGGCTTATGGAATGGTATCTGTGCTAATTTCAATCTCTGGTTTTATGCAGAACCCCAACTCACCTTTCCCCTTAAGCAAGCATAAGTTGGTTTTCTACATTTGAGACCGTGTTCTGTTTTGTAATTCAGTTTCTGTGTAGCCAAGTTTTCATTCCGTGTAGTAGTGATATCTTATGATGTTTCTTTTTCTGTGTGACTTATCTCACTTAGAATCATCATACCTGAATCCACTCATTATGCTGCTACGGGCCTGATGATATAGATTTCATTGCTGAGTGATATTGCATTGTACGTAAGTACCACAAATTCTTTATCCATTTTTCACCTTCTGTGATATTGAATTTGTACTGTAAATGAGGTTCTTGTAAACAGAGCCGTCCCAAACTTTGGGGTGGCTGTGTCTTTTTGATTTTAATTTCCCTAAGCTATAGGACCATAAGTGGAAGTGCCCTAGGCTCTGTTGCTTTGTTTTTTAGATGTTTCAGGAAACACCATACACTTCTCCAGAGTGGCTGTTGGCAATTTACATCCCGCCGATCAGCATAACAAGGCTCCCAGTTCTCCATGGCCTGTCCTGCCTTTCTGGATTTTATACTTTTTTCAGATGGCCCTTTTGACCGGGGGGCAGTGAGACTTCATTGTAGTGCAGATTTCCTTTGCAAGCTTGCTTGGTTGGCCAAAAAGGGCGTATGCGTTTTTTCCTGAATATATTCAGGAAAAAACGCATACGCCCTTTTTGGCCAAGTGCATCATTGTGGACGTTCTGCCTCTTTTCCTATGCTTTACATGCAATTCCAGTCTACCTCCTGAAATCGGTTTCCTGCAATTCTGCCCTGCTTTCAAGTCCTCTTGGCAGCCTTACTTCAATATATTTTTGGACGATAGCTGTCATTTTTAACTCTGCAGGTTTGTGAATTACAGTGCCCCTGAGCTCCTTTCTTCAACTCGCTTTCTTGTGAGCTGGCCGCAACACCGCAGGATTGCTTCAGGCCCTAGTGTGGTTCCGGCATGGCACGCTGAGCCTTTGGTTAATTCCTCTTCCTGGTGGGAAATGAGAGTTAAATTTGCCCGTCCAGACACCTCCAGCTAGTCTCTTATTGGTTCTCCCTATTCCTGTTCATTTTCCGCAGAAATTGCAAACTGGGCCAAACAGGAGGTTAAAGGCACTGACTCTCCAAGTGAGGAGAGTGTTAGTAAAGCGTCTGGAATGTTGCACCCGAGTACCAGGGGACGAAATCTGACACATTTGAACACGTTTCCCGATCACACGGTGGATCATACTCTGGGTTCCACATGCATGTTTTAGCTGAAGGAAGAATCCCTTAAACCTGGAGAGTTGAGACCCATGGAATGGGTACCATGCAATATGACTTCAAAGGGTCTGCATTGGCTCACCGAACCTCACCAATCCTATCACTGCTGCGCTTATGCCACTGTACACACCCTTGATTCTCTTTCGGAGACATATAAATCCATAGGTTTTAAGATTCTTCCTAGTCAGGTATATTCTTAGACGTTTAATATGGGGTGTTGAGTCCTCTTCGTTGAGCAAGGAGTAGCTCTTGTCTATTACATATTTGGCTTATGGAACGGTATCTGTGCTAATTTCAATCTCTGGTTTTATGCAGCACCCCAACTCACCTTTCCCCTTAAGCAAGCATAAGTTGGTTTTCTACATTTGAGACCTTGTTCTGTTTTGTAATTCAGTTCCTGTGTAGCCAAGTTTACATTCCGTGTATTAGTGATATCTTATGATGTTTCTTTTTCTGTGTGACTTATCTCACTTAGAATCATCGTACCTGAATCCACTCATTATGCTGCTATGGGCCTGATGACATAGATTTCATTGCTGAGTGATATTGCATTGTACGTAAGTACCACAACTTCTTTATCCATTTTTCGCTTTCTGTGATATTGAACTTGTACCGTAAACGAGGTTCTTGTAAACAGAGCCGTCCCAAACTTTGGGGTGGCTGTGTTTTTTTGATTTTAATTTCCCTAAGCTATACGACCATAAGTGGAAGTGCCCTAGGCTCTGTTGCTTTGTTTTTTAGATGTTTCAGGAAACACCATACACTTCTCCAGAGTGGCTGTTGGCAATTTACATCCCGCCCATCAGCATAACAAGGCTCCCAGTTCTCCATGGCCTGTCCGGCCTTTCTGGATTTTACACTTTTTTCAGATGGCCCTTTTGACTGGGGGGCAGTGAGACTTCATTGTAGTGCAGATTTCCTTTGCAAGCTTGCTTGGTTGGCCAAAAAGGGCGTATGCGTTTTTTCCTGAATATATTCAGGAAAAAACGCATATGCCCTTTTTGGCCAAGTGCATCATTGTGGACGTTCTGCCTCTTTTCCTATGCTTTACATGCAATTCCAGTCTACCTCCTGAAATCGGTTTCCTGCAATTCTGCCCCGCTTTCAAGTCCTCTTGGCAGCCTTACTTCAATATATTTTTGGACGATAGCTGTCATTTATAACTCTGCAGGTTTGTGAATTACAGTGCCCCTGAGCTCCTTTCTTCAACTCGCTTTCTTGTGAGCTGGCCGCAACACCGCAGGATTGCTTCAGGCCCTAGTGTCGTTCCGGCATGGCACGCTGAGCCTTTGGTTAATTCCTCTTCCTGGTGGGAAATGAGAGTTAAATTTGCCAATCCAGACACCTCCAGCTAGTCTCTCATTTGTTCTCCCTATTCCTGTTCATTTTCCGCAGAAATTGCAAACTGGGCCAAACAGGAGGTTAAAGGCACTGACTCTCCAAGTGGGGAGAGTTTTAGTAAAGCGTCTGGAATGTTGCACCCGAGTACCAGCGGAGAAAATCTGAGACACATTTGAACACGTTTCCCGATCACACGGTGGATCATACTCTGGGTTCCACATGCATGTTTTAGCTGAAGGAAGAATCCCTTAAACCTGGAGAGTTGAGACCCATGGAATGGCTGGCATGCAATATGACTTCAAAGGGTCTGCATTTGCTCATCAAACCTCACCAATCCTATCACTGCTGCGTTTATGCTGCTGTACACATGCTTGATTCTCTTTTGGAGACATATAAATCCATAGGTTTTAAGATTATTACTAGTCAGGTATATTCTTAGGCGATTAATATGGGGTGTAGAGTCCACTTCGTTGAGCAAGGAGTAGCTCTTGTCTATTACATATTTGGCTTATGGAATGGTATCTGTGCTAATTTCAATCTCTGGTTTTATGCAGAACCCCAACTCACCTTTCCCCTTAAGCAAGCATAAGTTGGTTTTCTACATTTGAGACCGTGTTCTGTTTTGTAATTCAGTTTCTGTGTAGCCAAGTTTACATTCCGTGTAGTAGTGATATCTTATGATGTTTCTTTTTCTGTGTGACTTATCTCACTTAGAATCATCGTACCTGAATCCACTCATTATGCTGCTACGGGCCTGATGATATAGATTTCATTGCTGAGTGATATTGCATTGTACGTAAGTACCACAAATTCTTTATCCATTTTTCACCTTCTGTGATATTGAATTTGTACTGTAAATGAGGTTCTTGTAAACAGAGCCGTCCCAAACTTTGGGGTGGCTGTGTCTTTTTGATTTTAATTTCCCTATGCTATAGGACCATAAGTGGAAGTGCCCTAGGCTCTGTTGCTTTGTTTTTTAGATGTTTCAGGAAACACCATACACTTCTCCAGAGTGGCTGTTGGCAATTTACATCCCGCCCATCAGCATAACAAGGCTCCCAGTTCTCCATGGCCTGTCCTGCCTTTCTGGATTTTACACTTTTTTCAGATGGCCCTTTTGACCGGGGGGCAGTGAGACTTCATTGTAGTGCAGATTTCCTTTGCAAGCTTGCTTGGTTGGCCCAAAAGGGCGTATGCGTTTTTTCCTGAATATATTCAGGAAAAAACGCATACGCCCTTTTTGGCCAAGTGCATCATTGTGGACGTTCTGCCTCTTTTCGTATGCTTTACATGCAATTCCAGTCTACCTCCTGAAATCGGTTTCCTGCAATTCTGCCCCGCTTTCAAGTCCTCTTGGCAGCCTTACTTCAATATATTTTTGGACGATAGCTGTCATTTATAACTCTGCAGGTTTGTGAATTACAGTGCCCCTGAGCTCCTTTCTTCAACTCGCTTTCTTGTGAGCTGGCCGCAACACCGCAGGATTGCTTCAGGCCCTAGTGTGGTTCCGGCATGGCACGCTGAGCCTTTGGTTAATTCCTCTTCCTGGTGGGAAATGAGAGTTACATTTGCCCATCCAGACACCTCCAGCTAGTCTCTCATTGGTTCTCCCTATTCCTGTTCATTTTCCGCAGAAATTGCAAACTGGGCCAAACAGGAGGTTAAAGGCACTGACTCTCCAAGTGGGGAGAGTTTTAGTAAAGCGTCTGGAATGTTGCACCCGAGTACCAGCGGAGAAAATCTGAGACACATTTGAACACGTTTCCCGATCACACGGTGGATCATACTCTGGGTTCCACATGCATGTTTTAGCTGAAGGAAGAATCCCTTAAACCTGGAGAGTTGAGACCCATGGAATGGCTAGCATGCAATATGACTTCAAAGGGTCTGCATTTGCTCATCAAACCTCACCAATCCTATCACTGCTGCGTTTATGCCGCTGTACACATGCTTGATTCTCTTTTGGAGACATATAAATCCATAGGTTTTAAGATTATTACTAGTCAGGTATATTCTTAGGCGATTAATATGGGGTGTAGAGTCCACTTCGTTGAGCAAGGAGTAGCTCTTGTCTATTACATATTTGGCTTATGGAATGGTATCTGTGCTAATTTCAATCTCTGGTTTTATGCAGAACCCCAACTCACCTTTCCCCTTAAGCAAGCATAAGTTGGTTTTCTACATTTGAGACCGTGTTCTGTTTTGTAATTCAGTTTCTGTGTAGCCAAGTTTTCATTCCGTGTAGTAGTGATATCTTATGATGTTTCTTTTTCTGTGTGACTTATCTCACTTAGAATCATCGTACCTGAATCCACTCATTATGCTGCTACGGGCCTGATGATATAGATTTCATTGCTGAGTGATATTGCATTGTACGTAAGTACCACAAATTCTTTATCCATTTTTCACCTTCTGTGATATTGAATTTGTACTGTAAATGAGGTTCTTGTAAACAGAGCCGTCCCAAACTTTGGGGTGGCTGTGTCTTTTTGATTTTAATTTCCCTAAGCTATAGGACCATAAGTGGAAGTGCCCTAGGCTCTGTTGCTTTGTTTTTTAGATGTTTCAGGAAACACCATACACTTCTCCAGAGTGGCTGTTGGCAATTTACATCCCGCCGATCAGCATAACAAGGCTCCCAGTTCTCCATGGCCTGTCCTGCCTTTCTGGATTTTATACTTTTTTCAGATGGCCCTTTTGACCGGGGGGCAGTGAGACTTCATTGTAGTGCAGATTTCCTTTGCAAGCTTGCTTGGTTGGCCAAAAAGGGCGTATGCGTTTTTTCCTGAATATATTCAGGAAAAAACGCATACGCCCTTTTTGGCCAAGTGCATCATTGTGGACGTTCTGCCTCTTTTCCTATGCTTTACATGCAATTCCAGTCTACCTCCTGAAATCGGTTTCCTGCAATTCTGCCCTGCTTTCAAGTCCTCTTGGCAGCCTTACTTCAATATATTTTTGGACGATAGCTGTCATTTTTAACTCTGCAGGTTTGTGAATTACAGTGCCCCTGAGCTCCTTTCTTCAACTCGCTTTCTTGTGAGCTGGCCGCAACACCGCAGGATTGCTTCAGGCCCTAGTGTGGTTCCGGCATGGCACGCTGAGCCTTTGGTTAATTCCTCTTCCTGGTGGGAAATGAGAGTTAAATTTGCCCGTCCAGACACCTCCAGCTAGTCTCTTATTGGTTCTCCCTATTCCTGTTCATTTTCCGCAGAAATTGCAAACTGGGCCAAACAGGAGGTTAAAGGCACTGACTCTCCAAGTGAGGAGAGTGTTAGTAAAGCGTCTGGAATGTTGCACCCGAGTACCAGGGGACGAAATCTGACACATTTGAACACGTTTCCCGATCACACGGTGGATCATACTCTGGGTTCCACATGCATGTTTTAGCTGAAGGAAGAATCCCTTAAACCTGGAGAGTTGAGACCCATGGAATGGGTACCATGCAATATGACTTCAAAGGGTCTGCATTGGCTCACCGAACCTCACCAATCCTATCACTGCTGCGCTTATGCCACTGTACACACCCTTGATTCTCTTTCGGAGACATATAAATCCATAGGTTTTAAGATTCTTCCTAGTCAGGTATATTCTTAGACGTTTAATATGGGGTGTTGAGTCCTCTTCGTTGAGCAAGGAGTAGCTCTTGTCTATTACATATTTGGCTTATGGAACGGTATCTGTGCTAATTTCAATCTCTGGTTTTATGCAGCACCCCAACTCACCTTTCCCCTTAAGCAAGCATAAGTTGGTTTTCTACATTTGAGACCTTGTTCTGTTTTGTAATTCAGTTCCTGTGTAGCCAAGTTTACATTCCGTGTATTAGTGATATCTTATGATGTTTCTTTTTCTGTGTGACTTATCTCACTTAGAATCATCGTACCTGAATCCACTCATTATGCTGCTATGGGCCTGATGACATAGATTTCATTGCTGAGTGATATTGCATTGTACGTAAGTACCACAACTTCTTTATCCATTTTTCGCTTTCTGTGATATTGAACTTGTACCGTAAACGAGGTTCTTGTAAACAGAGCCATCCCAAACTTTGGGGTGGCTGTGTTTTTTTGATTTTAATTTCCCTAAGCTATACGACCATAAGTGGAAGTGCCCTAGGCTCTGTTGCTTTGTTTTTTAGATGTTTCAGGAAACACCATACACTTCTCCAGAGTGGCTGTTGGCAATTTACATCCCGCCCATCAGCATAACAAGGCTCCCAGTTCTCCATGGCCTGTCCTGCCTTTCTGGATTTTACACTTTTTTCAGATGGCCCTTTTGACTGGGGGGCAGTGAGACTTCATTGTAGTGCGGATTTCCTTTGCAAGCTTGCTTGGTTGGCCAAAAAGGGCGTATGCGTTTTATCCTGAATATATTCAGGAAAAAACGCATATGCCCTTTTTGGCCAAGTGCATCATTGTGGACGTTCTGCCTCTTTTCCTATGCTTTACATGCAATTCCAGTCTACCTCCTGAAATCGGTTTCCTGCAATTCTGCCCCGCTTTCAAGTCCTCTTGGCAGCCTTACTTCAATATATTTTTGGACGATAGCTGTCATTTATAACTCTGCAGGTTTGTGAATTACAGTGCCCCTGAGCTCCTTTCTTCAACTCGCTTTCTTGTGAGCTGGCCGCAACACCGCAGGATTGCTTCAGGCCCTAGTGTCGTTCCGGCATGGCACGCTGAGCCTTTCGTTAATTCCTCTTCCTGGTGGGAAATGAGAGTTAAATTTGCCCGTCCAGACACCTCCAGCTAGTCTCTCACTGGTTCTCCCTATTCCTGTTCATCTTCCGCAAATATTGCAAACTGGGCCAAACAGGAGGTTAAAGGCACTGACTCTCCAAGTGGGGAGAGTGTTAGTAAAGCGTCTGGAATGTTGCACCCGAGTACCAGGGGACAAAACCTGAGACACATTTGAACACGTTTCCCGATCACATGGTGGATCATACTCTGGGTTCCACATGCATGTTTTAGCTGAAGGAAGAATCCCTTAAACCTGGAGAGTTGAGACCCATGGAATGGGTACCATGCAATATGACTTCAAAGGTTCTGCATTGGCTCACCGAACCTCACCAATCCTATCACTGCTGCGCTTATGCCACTGTACACACCCTTGATTCTCTTTCGGAGACATATAAATCCATAGGTTTTAAGATTCTTCCTAGTCAGGTATATTCTTAGACGTTTAATATGGGGTGTTGAGTCCTCTTCGTTGAGCAAGGAGTAGCTCTTGTCTATTACATATTTGGCTTATGGAACGGTATCTGTGCTAATTTCAATCTCTGGTTTTATGCAGCACCCCAACTCACCTTTCCCCTTAAGCAAGCATAAGTTGGTTTTCTACATTTGAGACCTTGTTCTGTTTGGTAATTCAGTTCCTGTGTAGCCAAGTTTACATTCCGTGTATTAGTGATATCTTATGATGTTTCTTTTTCTGTGTGACTTATCTCACTTAGAATCATCGTACCTGAATCCACTCATTATGCTGCTATGGGCCTGATGACATAGATTTCATTGCTGAGTGATATTGCATTGTACGTAAGTACCACAACTTCTTTATCCATTTTTCGCTTTCTGTGATATTGAACTTGTACCGTAAACGAGGTTCTTGTAAACAGAGCCGTCCCAAACTTTGGGGTGGCTGTGTTTTTTTGATTTTAATTTCCCTAAGCTATACGACCATAAGTGGAAGTGCCCTAGGCTCTGTTGCTTTGTTTTTTAGATGTTTCAGGAAACACCATACACTTCTCCAGAGTGGCTGTTGGCAATTTACATCCCGCCCATCAGCATAACAAGGCTCCCAGTTCTCCATGGCCTGTCCGGCCTTTCTGGATTTTACACTTTTTTCAGATGGCCCTTTTGACTGGGGGGCAGTGAGACTTCATTGTAGTGCAGATTTCCTTTGCAAGCTTGCTTGGTTGGCCAAAAAGTGCGTATGCGTTTTTTCCTGAATATATTCAGGAAAAAACGCATATGCCCTTTTTGGCCAAGTGCATCATTGTGGACGTTCTGCCTCTTTTCCTATGCTTTACATGCAATTCCAGTCTACCTCCTGAAATCGGTTTCCTGCAATTCTGCCCCGCTTTCAAGTCCTCTTTGCAGCCTTACTTCAATATATTTTTGGACGATAGCTGTCATTTATAACTCTGCAGGTTTGTGAATTACAGTGCCCCTGAGCTCCTTTCTTCAACTCGCTTTCTTGTGAGCTGGCCGCAACACCGCAGGATTGCTTCAGGCCCTAGTGTGGTTCCGGCATGGCACGCTGAGCCTTTGGTTAATTCCTCTTCCTGGTGGGAAATGAGAGTTACATTTGCCCATCCAGACACCTCCAGCTAGTCTCTCATTGGTTCTCCCTATTCCTGTTCATTTTCCGCAGAAATTGCAAACTGGGCCAAACAGGAGGTTAAAGGCACTGACTCTCCAAGTGGGGAGAGTTTTAGTAAAGCGTCTGGAATGTTGCACCCAAGTACCAGCGGAGAAAATCTGAGACACATTTGAACACGTTTCCCGATCACACGGTGGATCATACTCTGGGTTCCATATGCATGTTTTAGCTGAAGGAAGAATCCCTTAAACCTGGAGAGTTGAGACCCATGGAATGGCTAGCATGCAATATGACTTCAAAGGGTCTGCATTTGCTCATCAAACCTCACCAATCCTATCACTGCTGCGTTTATGCCGCTGTACACATGCTTGATTCTCTTTTGGAGACATATAAATCCATAGGTTTTAAGATTATTACTAGTCAGGTATATTCTTAGGCGATTAATATGGGGTGTAGAGTCCACTTCGTTGAGCAAGGAGTAGCTCTTGTCTATTACATATTTGGCTTATGGAATGGTATCTGTGCTAATTTCAATCTCTGGTTTTATGCAGAACCCCAACTCACCTTTCCCCTTAAGCAAGCATAAGTTGGTTTTCTACATTTGAGACCGTGTTCTGTTTTGTAATTCAGTTTCTGTGTAGCCAAGTTTTCATTCCGTGTAGTAGTGATATCTTATGATGTTTCTTTTTCTGTGTGACTTATCTCACTTAGAATCATCGTACCTGAATCCACTCATTATGCTGCTACGGGCCTGATGATATAGATTTCATTGCTGAGTGATATTGCATTGTACGTAAGTACCACAAACTCTTTATCCATTTTTCACCTTCTGTGATATTGAATTTGTACTGTAAATGAGGTTCTTGTAAACAGAGCCATCCCAAACTTTGGGGTGGCTGTGTCTTTTTGATTTTAATTTCCCTAAGCTATAGGACCATAAGTGGAAGTGCCCTAGGCTCTGTTGCTTTGTTTTTTAGATGTTTCAGGAAACAGCATACACTTCTCCAGAGTGGCTGTTGGCAATTTACATCCCGCCCATCAGCATAACAAGGCTCCCAGTTCTCCATGGCCTGTCCTGCCTTTCTGGATTTTAAACTTTTTTCAGATGGCCCTTTTGACTGGGGGGCAGTGAGACTTCATTGTACTGCAGATTTCCTTTGCAAGCTTGCTTGGTTGGCCTAAAAGGGCGTATGCGTTTTTTCCTGAATATATTCAGGAAAAAACGCATACGCCCTTTTTGGCCAAGTGCATCATTGTGGACGTTCTGCCTCTTTTCCTATGCTTTACATGCAATTCCAGTCTACCTCCTGAAATCGGTTTCCTGCAATTCTGCCCCGCTTTCAAGTCCTCTTGGCAGCCTTACTTCAATATATTTTTGGACGATAGCTGTCATTTATAACTCTGCAGGTTTGTGAATTACAGTGCCCCTGAGCTCCTTTCTTCAACTCGCTTTCTTGTGAGCTGGCCGCAACACCGCAGGATTGCTTCAGGCCCTAGTGTCATTCCGCAATGGCACGCTGAGCCTTTGGTTAATTCCTCTTCCTGGTGGGAAATGAGAGTTATATTTGCCCGTCCAGACACCTCCAGCTAGTCTCTCACTGGTTCTCCCTATTCCTGTTCATCTTCCACAAATATTGCAAACTGCGCCAAACAGGAGGTTAAAGGCACTGACTCTCCAAGTGGGGAGAGTGTTAGTAAAGCGTCTGGAATGTTGCACCCGAGTACCAGGGGACAAAACCTGAGACACATTTGAACACGTTTCCCAATCACATGGTGGATCATACTCTGGGTTCCACATGCATGTTTTAGCTGAAGGAAGAATCCCTTAAACCTGGAGAGTTGAGACCCATGGAATGGGTACCATGCAATATGACTTCAAAGGTTCTGCATTGGCTCACCGAACCTCACCAATCCTATCACTGCTGCGCTTATGCCACTGTACACACCCTTGATTCTCTTTCGGAGACATATAAATCCATAGGTTTTAAGATTCTTCCTAGTCAGGTATATTCTTAGACGTTTAATATGGGGTGTTGAGTCCTCTTCGTTGAGCAAGGAGTAGCTCTTGTCTATTACATATTTGGCTTATGGAACGGTATCTGTGCTAATTTCAATCTCTGGTTTTATGCAGCACCTCAACTCACCTTTCCCCTTAAGCAAGCATAAGTTGGTTTTCTACATTTGAGACCTTGTTCTGTTTTGTAATTCAGTTCCTGTGTAGCCAAGTTTACATTCCGTGTATTAGTGATATCTTATGATGTTTCTTTTTCTGTGTGACTTATCTCACTTAGAATCATCGTACCTGAATCCACTCATTATGCTGCTATGGGCCTGATGACATAGATTTCATTGCTGAGTGATATTGCATTGTACGTAAGTACCACAACTTCTTTATCCATTTTTCGCTTTCTGTGATATTGAACTTGTACCGTAAACGAGGTTCTTGTAAACAGAGCCGTCCCAAACTTTGGGGTGGCTGTGTTTTTTTGATTTTAATTTCCCTAAGCTATACGACCATAAGTGGAAGTGCCCTAGGCTCTGTTGCTTTGTTTTTTAGATGTTTCAGGAAACACCATACACTTCTCCAGAGTGGCTGTTGGCAATTTACATCCCGCCCATCAGCATAACAAGGCTCCCAGTTCTCCATGGCCTGTCCGGCCTTTCTGGATTTTACACTTTTTTCAGATGGCCCTTTTGACTGGGGGGCAGTGAGACTTCATTGTAGTGCAGATTTCCTTTGCAAGCTTGCTTGGTTGGCCAAAAAGGGCGTATGCGTTTTTTCCTGAATATATTCAGGAAAAAACGCATATGCCCTTTTTGGCCAAGTGCATCATTGTGGACGTTCTGCCTCTTTTCCTATGCTTTACATGCAATTCCAGTCTACCTCCTGAAATCGGTTTCCTGCAATTCTGCCCCGCTTTCAAGTCCTCTTGGCAGCCTTACTTCAATATATTTTTGGACGATAGCTGTCATTTATAACTCTGCAGGTTTGTGAATTACAGTGCCCCTGAGCTCCTTTCTTCAACTCGTTTTCTTGTGAGCTGGCCGCAACACCGCAGGATTGCTTCAGGCCCTAGTGTCGTTCCGGCATGGCACGCTGAGCCTTTGGTTAATTCCTCTTCCTGGTGGGAAATGAGAGTTAAATTTGCCAATCTAGACACCTCCAGCTAGTCTCTCATTTGTTCTCCCTATTCCTGTTCATTTTCCGCAGAAATTGCAAACTGGGCCAAACAGGAGGTTAAAGGCACTGACTCTCCAAGTGGGGAGAGTTTTAGTAAAGCGTCTGGAATGTTGCACCCGAGTACCAGCGGAGAAAATCTGAGACACATTTGAACACGTTTCCCGATCACACGGTGGATCATACTCTGGGTTCCACATGCATGTTTTAGCTGAAGGAAGAATCCCTTAAACCTGGAGAGTTGAGACCCATGGAATGGGTACCATGCAATATGACTTCAAAGGGTCTGCATTTGCTCATCAAACCTCACCAATCCTATCACTGCTGCGTTTATGCTGCTGTACACATGCTTGATTCTCTTTTGGAGACATATAAATCCATAGGTTTTAAGATTCTTACTAGTCAGGTATATTCTTAGGCGTTTAATATGGGGTGTAGAGCCCACTTCGTTGAGCAAGGAGTAGCTCTTGTCTATTACATATTTGGCTTATGGAATGGTATCTGTGCTAATTTCAATCTCTGGTTTTATGCAGTACCCCAACTCACCTTTCCCCTTAAGCAAGCATAAGTTGGTTTTCTACATTTGAGACCCTGTTCTGTTTTGTAATTCAGTTTCTGTGTAGGCAAGTTTACATTCCTTGTAGTAGTGATATCTTATGATGTTTCTTTTTCTGTGTGACTTATTTCACTTAGAATCATCGTACCTGAATCCACTCATTATGCTGCTACGGGCCTGATGATATAGATTTCATTGCTGAGTGATATTGCATTGTACGTAAGTACCACAAATTCTTTATCCATTTTTCACTTTCTGTGTTATTGAACTTGTACCGTAAACGAGGATCTTGTAAACAGAGCCGTCCCAAACTTGGGGTGGCTGTGTCTTTTTGATTTTAATTTCCCTAAGCTATACCACCATAAGTGGAAGTGCCCTAGGCTCTGTTGCTTTGTTTTTTAGATGTTTCAGGAAACACCATACACTTCTCCAGAGTGGCTGTTGGCAATTTACATCCCGCCCATCAGCATAACAAGGCTCCCAGTTCTCCATGGCCTGTCCTGCCTTTCTGGATTTTACACTTTTTTCAGATGCTCCTTTTGACAGGGAGGAAGTGAGACTTCATTGTAGTGCAGATTTCCTTTGCAAGCTTGCTTGGTTGGCCAAAAAGGGCGTATGCGTTTTTTCCTGAATATATTCAGGAAAAAACGCATACGCCCTTTTTGGCCAAGTGCATCATTGTCGACGTTCTGAGTGTTTTCATATGTTTTCAATGCAATTCCAGTCTACCTCCTGAAATCGGTTTCCTGCAATTCTGCCTTGCTGTCAGTGCCTCTTCATAGCCTTACCTCAATATACTTTTTGAAAATTGTTGGCCTTTTTAACTCTGCAGGTTTTTGAATTGCCGTGGCCCTTAGCTGCATTTTTCAGCTCTTATTTTTGTGATCTTGCCTCATATCCACAGGATTTCTTCAGGCCCTATTCTTCTTCTGGGTCGCCTTGCTCTGCCTTTGGTTAATTCTTCTTCCTGATGTGAATTAGAGTGACATGTTCCCATTGAAACCGCTACAGCTATTTTCTCACTGGTTCCCCCTATTCCCATTCATCCTCCGCACTAACTGCAGACTGTGCGATACCGGAACGTAAAGGCATTGACTCTCCATGTGGAGATGTTGTTAGTAAAGTGGCTGGAATGTTGATCCGGAGCCCCAGGAGAGGAAAATGAGGTGCGTTTTAGAAACCTTTCCCGATCATATGGTATACCATCCGCTGGATTTCCCATGCATGGTTTAGCTGTAGGAAGATTCCCTTCAACCTGGAGTGTTGGGACCCTTGGAATGAGTAGCATGAAGTATTGCATTAAACTTTCGGCAGTTGCTCACCAAAGCTCACCAATCCTCTCAGCCCCAAGTGTCCAGCCTTATGTCTTATCCAGCTGTGGGTTTATATGTGGTCATTCCAGGTTGCATCACAGCCCCTGAGCGAATTTTGTAAGAATTTTTCTCTCTTTCATTGTTTCTGCGTTTTGGTTTTAAAATTTATTTCTATAATGGGGTTTAGCTCATTTTCACTGCTGTGTTTGGCCGCTCTGCACACACTTGATTCCCTTATGGAGATATATCAATACATGGGTTTTAAGATTCTTATTACTCAGATATATTTCTCTGCGGTGTATAGGGTGTGTTGAGGCCAGTTCATTGAGCAAGGTGTAGATCTTGTCTAATACCTATTTGGTTTATTGAACGGTATCTGTGCTAATTTCAAACTCTGGTTTTATGCATCACCCCACCTCTCCTTTCCCCTTAAGCTGACATAAGTGTGTTTTCTAAATGTGAGACACTGTTCTGTTTTGTAATTCATTTTTTGTGCAGCCATATTTATCCTCCCTCTATAAGTGATATCTTATGATATGTTTCTTTTTCTGTTTGACTTATTTCAAGTAGTATTATCGGACCTAAATCCACTCTTTATCCTTCTACTAGCCTTATTACATTGATTTCATGGTGAAGAGATATTCCATTGTACATAAGTACCACATTTTCTTTATCCATTGTTCTCTTTCCTGGGATATTTAAGGTGTACTGAAGTTGAGGTTCTTGTAAACAGAGTAGCCCTAAACTGTGGTGTGCTTGTGTCTTGTTGATTTTTAGACTTCCCTAGATATACTTCCGTGATTGGAAGTGCCCTATGCTCTGTAGCTCTGTTTTTTAGATGATTTAGGAACCACCATACACTTCTCCAGAGTGGCTCTCGGCAGTTCACACACTGTCCATCAGCGTATAAAGGCTCCCTGTTCTCCATGGCCTGTCCTGCATTTCTGGTTTTTACAATTTTTTCGGATGGCCCTTTTGACCGGTGGGAAATGAGACTTCTTTGTTGTGCACATTTGCATTGCTTGCTTGCTTGGTTGCCCATAAAGTGCGTATGCGTTTTTTCCTGGATATATTCAGGAAAAAACGCATACTCCCTTTTGGGCCAACTGCATCATTGTCGAAATTCTGCCGCTTTTCATGTGCTTTAAAGACGAGTCCAATCTATCTCTTGAAATCTGTTTCTTGCAATTCTGTCTTGCATTCAGATCCTCTTCTTTGCCTTACCTCAACATATTTTGGGACGTTAGTTTTCATTTATAACTCTGCAGGTTTGTGAATTGCAGTGACCCTGAGCTCCATTTTTTAAGTTGCTCTTTTGTGAGCTGGCCTCAAAGCCGCAGGATTGCTTCAGGCCCTATTTTGGCTCCGGCGAGGCGGGCTGAGCCTTTTTTTAATTCTTATTCTTAATGGGAAATTAGAGTGACATGTGCCCGTCCAAACCCCTACAACTATTCTCTCATTGGTTCCCCCTCTTCCCGTTCATCCTCCTCACAATTTGCAAAATGTGTGAAACAGAAGTTTAAATGTGCTGATTCTCTAAGTGGGGAGATTCTAAGTAACGTGGCTGGAATGATGAACAGGAGCACCAGGAGAGGATAAATGAGGTGCATTTTAGACACATCTCCCGATCACATGGTGTACAGTCCTCTGGGTTTTCCATGCATGTTTTCGCTGTAGGAAGATCCCTTGAACCTGCAGATTTGGGACCCATTGAATGGGTACCAGGTAGTATTACTTTAAAGGGTGTGCATTTCCTCACCCAACCTCATATTTCTCTTAGCGTAAACAGTTTCCAGCCTTATGTCTCATCCTGCTGTGGGTCTAGATGTGTTCAATCCATGTTGCATCACCGTCCCTGAGGAAAAGTTGTAAGAGGTTTTCTCTGTCTCTTTGTCGTTTATTTTTTTCAATTTATTACTATATTGGTTACAGCTGATTTTCAAAGCTCTGTTTCTTGCTGCTGTACATCCACTTGATTCACATACAGAGAGACATCAATAAATTCTTTTTCAGATTCTTACCAGTCATATATATTCTTTTCCAGTGACTTGAGTGTGCTGAGTGCAGTTCTTTTAGCTACCGTGTAGGCCTTGTTGATTATCAGTTTGGTATTTGGAATGGTATCTTTGCTAATTTCAACCTCCTGGATGATGCCTCACCCCTCCCCACCTTTCCCGTTTAGCAGCCTTACGCGTGTTGTCTACATATTTGACTATGTTTTTGTTTTGTAATTTATTTCATGTGTAGCCATTTTGGATTCCACCTTTAAGTGATATCTTATGATATGTGTCTTTTTCTTTTTGAATTATGTCACTTAGAATGATCATACGTAACTCCTCCGGAGTTGTTACAACTGGCCATATTTCATTGACTTCCAGGCTGAGTAATATTCCACTCTACATAAGTACCACATCTCTATCCATTTTTTCCCTCCAGAGACATTTAAGTTATATCCTAGTCGAGAATCTTTTAAACAGAGAGGCAGTAAACATTGGGGTGCCTGTGTCCTCTCGATTTTTGTTTTTCCCAAGACATACGCCCATGAGTGCAAGTGCCCTATGCTCTGTAGCTCATTTTTTAGATGCTTTAGTAAACACAATACACTTCTCCAGAATGGCCATTGGCAATATACATTTCCACTATAAGCCTCACAGGGCTCCCTCTTCTCCTTGCCCTGTCCTGCATTTCTGGTGTTTACACTTTATGAGGATGGCTCTTCTGACTGATGCGAAGTGATATCTTTTGTAGTATTGATTTCCAGTGCCCACCTGTTTGGTTGGCTAAAAAAGTGTATGCCCTTTTCTTGAATATATACAGAAAAAAACGCATACAGCCTTTTTGGCCAACTGCAATGTTGGCAATGTTCAGCCCCTTTTCTTGTGCTTAATGGCGAGTCCTTTCTACCTCCTCAAATCCCTTTCCTGCCATTCTCCCTTGCTTACCAATCCTTTTCTCTGACTTTCCTCAAGACATTTTTCAGTGATAGATATTTTCAACTCTGCAGTTTCGTGAATTTTACTGCCCCTGAGTTCCATTGTTCAACTTGTGTTTATGGGAACTGGCCACAAAGCAGTGGGATTTCCTCAAGCCCTATACTGTTTCCATGGGCAACCCTAGCCTTTGGTCAATTCGTCTTCCTGATTGGAAATTAGAGTGACATGTGCCTGTCTGAACACCTAGGACTTGTCTCTCATTGTTCCTCATCCTTCCGCTTCATCCTCTGGACAAATTCCAAACTGTATGCAACAGGATGTTGACAGTGCTGACATCTCCAAGTGGGGAGACTGTTAGTAAAGACGCTGGAGGGGTGAACCCGAGCACCAGGAGATGAGGAGATGAGATGCCTTTTCCAAACTCTTCCTGATCAGACGGTATACCATCCTCTGTGTGTGACAGACATGTTTTAGCAGTAGGAAGAGTCCCATTCATGTAAGGAGAACACCAGGGCTTTTTCAAAATCAGTGTCTCTCCGAAACCCAAACTGGGGAATTTTTTAAGCTACGGCTACACATATGTTCATTAAGGGCCTTGGGAAGTAGGCAGAGTCCAAACTTTAGATGATTGAAGTCTTCAGGGTCAGAAGCACTCACCACTGGCTTCCCTTAGGTTACACTTTAACTGTCATTGATAGATGATGTCAATAAAAATATCTATTCTTTTTCCGATTATTTCCCCTTATAGGTTATTGCAAAATATTGAGTGTAGTTCCCTGTGCTATACAGTGGTTCCTTGTTGATGATCTATTTTATACATAGCAGTGTGTATGTGTTAATTCCAAACTGTTAATTTATCCCTCCTCCCACCTTTCCCCTTTGGTAATAATAAATTATAAGATTTTATACTTCTCAGAAATGGGGGAGCTGAAAGAGAGGTATCATTTTCAATGGAAAAGCATTTAAAACAAGATTGAAGCTTTAACCAAGATTATTAGATGTACATCCTTGGAAAGAAATCACTTCATTTCTCTAATATTGACCTGACAAATAAGACAAACCTTTTCACTGAACTTGCTTATAATAAAATGATGGAAATATCAAATGGAAGTGTTAGAAACATCTTATTTTACCCGAGCCTTATAAACTGTTCTATGTTAACTACAGTTTGGCTCACACATCTGTTCATTGAAGTTACAATAGTCTCAATTTCTGTTACTGATCCTCCAGAGTGGACCCCAACAAGTGTCCCCCTGCCCAGTGTCATTGGGGCCAACAGATCGAGACTGAGTTTGGTTCACAAGCAAAGGAAACTTTATATTTTGATCAGAGAATGGAGAGGTGAGAGCATGCACTACCCCGTGGGCTGTGGGCTGGGCTGCTGTGTAGAGATCCTGTCAGAGTCAGTGGGAGGGAGGGGGCGGAGCACTCAAGGGCCGGGTTGGCTGCAGCTCAGGCTCTATATCTTAGAGTCTGCACTGGGCCCCAGGAGCTGAGGTGTCGACCCAGCCATTCTGCACTAGGAAATCTGGTCTGAAGTGCCGGGTGTGGAACCTCTGCATGCGGGACCCTAGGAGCACGTGAAATTAGACAAAGCACAAAGGATAAAAAAGGTCAGACTTGACTTTATTGCCCAGATTCTATTTTTATCTCCCAGGGATTTTTAATGGGCTTTGCTGGGGACAAACCCCTCCTCTGCCTTTTGTCCCGTTCCTCATTCTTGGAGTGCTGAGGGTGCAGACCCTTCTTCTGTAACTGCTGAGTGCTGAGTTGGGAGCCCTCATACCAGGGGATGAGGGTCAGAACTTCTCCCCAGCAGCCTCCAGGTGACGTTGATTGGCCCCAGGACCCCTGCCTCCCTGCTCGTCCGCCTGAGCACCAGCATTGGAAGTGTTATAGATTCTAATGACCTTTAAGGGTTCAGGAAAGAGATGTGCAGAGACGCTGTGGGGGCCGGTTTCACCCCGCCCCACATTTGTTCGGCCACCTTAGGCTGACCGTTTCTGCCAGCCTAGATGCTCTGACCAGTAGTCTGCTCTTTCTTCAATTAGGCCCCTGAATTAACGTAAAAACAGCACCAGGTGTCAGAGCCCTGCCCGCTCAACTCCCAGACAGTCCAGGGTCAGTGGTGATCAAGGACCATGATGGCCACTGAGTCAACAGCCTTTTGAAGTAAACAGGAGTCCAGCCGGTCTTATTGGCCACCATCATCACGGTGTCTGTAGGCTTTTCTATGGTGACAGTGTGATATACGTTTCCCCCGCCAAGACTATTAGCTCCCCTCCGGGTGCAGTAAGTCCTGCAAGCAGTAGTCTACTCATTCGGGACACACTATTGTTGTTTTATGAGAGAAACTCCAGGTCAAGTGATGTTCACACGAGTCGTCATGGTGCCCTGTTGCCCCCGGTTATCTCTCTGAATGTTGGAGTTGGAGGGCCTCCTCACTCGAGGTCGGTGTGCCCACGGAGCGAACCCTGCAACTTCAGGGCATGGTTGGTGATTAGGATCACCACGTGGGGTCCTTTTCCCTTAGGAGGGAGGTGGCCTTTTGGGCTGCTGATTTCCAGGTTTTTAGATACCGCCAGTATCTTGGCCAGATGTGGCAGTGGGCCAAGCCCCTTGGTGACTCTATTTTATCCTACCTGGATGGCATTCTTGCGTTGTTCCATTTCAAGTGGTCCCAGTTTTTGCACTAATTCTCCAATGGCGACTCACCTTTCACCGGGAATGGAAAGGTCAAAGGGTTTAGCTCAATTAGGGAGTTCCAGGGCAAGGGTCTGAATTGACTGCTCTTTCCATTCTTGAAAGGCCACTTCTGGATTCTGTTCAAAAGAATCATCATCTTTTCCTTTCAGTGTTTCATATAGAGGCCCAGCTAGTAGACTGTAGTTAGGGATCCAGAAGCAGCAAACCCTGGCCTCCCCAGGAACCCCTAAGCTGTCTTCTAGTTTTAGAAAGGGGTAAGGCTGCAAATGGTTTCTTCCCTTTCCTGGGATGGGCTTCTCCGACCTTCTGTGAGAATGAAGCCCAGGCAGGTCACCGCAGTCTGTGATATTTGAGCTTTTTCTTGGACAACTTCTATCCTTTATTGGCTTGGTAGTTCAGAGGCCTCCTTAGTAGGGCTGGCGATCAGAATGTCGTCTGCATATTGAAGGAGGGTTTCCTTTTCTAGAGGTAGAACTTTTCGGTCTTTAGCTAAGCTTTCCCCAAAGATGGTGTGGGAATTTTTGAACCCTTGGGGCAAGACGGCCCGGAAGTATTGTTTTAGTTGTATGTTGAGTCCTGCCACTCACAAACCAAAATTTCTTGTGACTCTGGGACTAATGGAATACAAAAGAAGGCATCATTGAAGACTAATACAGAATACCATGTCCTGGTGGTTGGTAGAATGACCAGCAGGGTGTAGGAAATGGAGCAACTGGAGGTATATCCTCGGTGGCTTCACTGACTGTCCTGACATCCTTTACCAGGTCCCCAGCAGCCCATGGGGCTCTCGTGGTCAGGCCAATCCCAGGATATGGAGCTCTCCTGGGCAGGTACCCCACCCCCAACCCAGCCCACAGGGCTCTCATGGTCAGGCCTCTCCCAGGATACAGAGCTACCCTTGCAGGTACCGTGGCAGGGCTGGGCACACAGGAACTGTGCACATAGCCCTCATTGAAGAGCACCCCCATCTCACCTGTCGCTCAGAGCTGACACAGAGCACCTCAGAGCAGGACTTGAACTAACAAACAGCAGCTCCGACAGGTCTGTGACCCTGGGCATCACTCTGTGTGGCCTCCCTCCACCTGGTCTTCCAGAGACTTCCACTGCACCCGGGGCACCAAGCCTCTGTCTCCAACCACCACCCACCCCTCCTCTCCCTGACTCCTGGGTTCCTCTCATTAGGAGAGGGTTTTCTTGAAGTTGTCTCCCACTCATGGGCCAGATAAAATGATTAGAAAACAAGCCAAAGCTGCAGCCCCTTGTCTATCCTGACTCTCAGGAGCCCACACCTGTTCCTTGGACCTGGCCGGTTCAGCAAGTTCCATTTTCTGCAACTGTGAGCCCCTGAGGGGTGATGATTGGCTGACCTGGGCAGCCTTACCATGCCGGCCAGCCCTCCCCAGGTGTGCCTGGGTTGAGATCAATATAAATACCACTCCAGGCAGCAAGAGCCCCTGCAGCTCTGCCTGACGCCATTTTCTCTGCCCTGTCAGCAGTCTCGGGGCTGGGCTGGTGGGAGGGAGTGAGAGGCCACGGCTTTGTGGGTGGCCCAGTGTGAGTGGGGTTCTGCTGGACTTTCTGCAGCAGTTGCCAGGCTGCCACCTGCTAAAGAAGAGGATGTGTCACCCATACCTGCTGCTGGAATTTCTCCCTGGGCAGAGGTGAGGAAGGAAAAAAGCAGTGGGGGCAGGGACAGGACGGGTATCTCAGGCAGGGAAATGGAAATCTTCCAGAAGAGCACCCAGGGACAGGACCATCCTGGCTGGCCTGCAGGCACCAAGTCAGCTGGCATGCTGTCACTCGTGTGGCTCCATGGCCCTTCCTCTAGGCTTTCAAGTCCTTGTATATATTCAGGTGTTTTACCTGGGAAGGGTGGGAACAGTTCAACAGCAACTGGCCTGGGGCTCAGCTCACGTTCACTCACAGATGCCTCGGCACAGTGCCCCAGCTTTGCAATGAGTACGCTTGTGTGGGGGCTGCTGGCTGAATGGGAGACGATTCCCCACCACTGACCAACTTCAGAATTGTTTACAACTGGAGCAAGTGCCCTGATACGGTTTTCCTCTGAGTAACTGGTGGGTTCTGTTTTTTTTTTTTTCTCTTTTTCGTTTTTGGTTCAAGGTAGATTTTATTCCTCTTTTTTGTATTTACAGATATAAGCATGGAAATAATTTATTCATATAAATACATGTATGTGAAGGGAATAATTGTTTTTTCTGTTTTATTTTTTAAATTTTATTTCTTTTTAATTTTGAATTTTATTTTATATTTTTATACAGCAGGTTCTTATTGGTTATCTATTTTATACATATAAATGTTTACATGCCAATCCCAATCTCTCAGCTCCTCCCACCACCACCCCCCCAAGAGCTTTCCCCCCTTGTTGTCCATACGATTGTTGTCTACATCTGTTGCTCTATTTATGCCTTGCAAAACGGTTAATCTGTACAGTTTTTCTAGGTTCCACATATATGCATGAATATACAAGATTTGTTTTTCTCTTTCTGACTTACTTCACTCTGTATGACAGTCTCTAGATCCATCGACGTCTCTACAAATGACCCAATTTCATTCCTTTCATGGCTTAGTAATATTCCATTTTATATATGTACCACATCTTTATGCATTCGTCTGTCTGTGGGCATTTAGGTTGCTTCCATTACCTCGATATTGTAAATAGTGATGCAATGAACATTGCGGTGAATGTCTCTTTTTGATTTATGGTTTTGTCTGTGTATATGTCCAGTACTGGGATTGCTGTATCATATGGTAATTCTATTATTAGTTTCTTAAGACTCCATATTGTTCTCCATAGTGACTGTATCAATTTATATTCCCAACAATAGTGGAAGAGGCTTCCTTTTCCCCACACCCTTTCCAGCAATTGTTGTTTGTAGATTTTCAGATGATGCCCATTCTAACAGGTGTGAGGTGATACCTCATTGTTGAGTCCATTTCGTTGAGCAAGGGGTAGGTCTTGTCTATTACATATTTGGCTTATGGAACGGTATCTGTGCTAATTTCAAACTCTGGTTTTATGCAGCACCCCAACTCACCTTTCCCCTTAAGCAAGCATAAGTTGGTTTTCTAAACTTGAGACCCTGTTCTGTTTTGTAATTCAGTTCATGTGTAGCCAAGTTTACATTCCATGTATTAGTGATACCTTATGATGTTTCCTTATCTGTGTGACTTATTTCACTTAGAATCATCGTGCCTCAATCCACTCATTATGCGGGTACAGGCCTGGTGACACAGATTTCATTGCTGAGTGGTATTCTGTTGTACGTTAAGTACCGCAACTTCTTTATCAATTATTTGCTCTCTGGGATACTTAACTTGTACCATAGAAGAGGTTCCTGTAAACAGAGCCGTCCCAAATTTTGGGGTGGCTGTGTCTTTTTGATTTTAATTTCCCTAAGCTATAGGACCATAAGTGGAAATGCCCTAGACTCTGTTGCTTTGTTTTTCAGATGTATCAGGAAACACCATACACTTCTCCAGAGTGGCTGTTGGCAATTTACATCCCGCCCATCAGCATAACAAGGTTCCTTTATCCCCATGGCCTGTCTTGCCTTTCTGCATTTTCCACTTTTTTCAGATGGCTCTTTAAACTGGGGGGAAGTGACACTTCATAGTAGTTCGGATTTCCATTGCAAGCTTGCTTGGTTTGCCAAAAAGGGCGTATGCGTTTTTTCCTGAATATATTCAGGAAAAAACGCATACGCCCTTTTTGGCCAAGTGCATCATTGTGGACGTTCTGCCTCTTTTCCTATGCTATACAGGCAATTCCAGTCTACCTCCTGAAATCGGTTTCCTGCAATTCTGCCCCGCTTTCAAGTCCTCTTGGCAGCCTTACTTCAATATATTTTTGGACGATAGCTGTCATTTATAACTCTGCAGGTTTTTGAATTACAGTGCCCCTAAGCTCCTTTCTTCAACTCGCTTTCTTGTGAGCTGGCCGCAACACCGCAGGATTGCTTCAGGCCCTAGTGTGGTTCCGGCATGGCACGCTGAGCCTTTGGTTAATTCCTCTTCCTGGTGGGAAATGAGAGTTAAATTTGCCCGTCCAGGCACCTCCAGCTAGTCTCTCATTGGTTCTCCCTATTCCTGTTCATTTTCCGCAGAAATGGCAAACTGGGCCAAACAGGAGGTTAAAGGCACTGACTCTCCAAGTGGGGAGAGTGTTAGTAAAGCGTCTGGAATGTTGCACCCGAGTACCAGGGGACGAAAAGTGAGACACATTTGAACACGTTTCCCGATCACACGGTGGATCATACTCTGGGTTCCACATGCATGTTTTAGCTGAAGGAAGAATCCCTTAAACCTGGAGAGTTGAGACCCTTGGCATGGGTACCATGCAATATGACTTCAAAGGGTCTGCATTGGCTCACCGAACCTCACCAATCCTATCACTGCTGCGCTAATGCACTGTACACACGCTTGATTCTCTTTCAGAGATATATAAATCCATAGGTTTTAAGATTCTTACTAGTCAGGTATATTCTTAGGCGTTTAATATGGGGTGTAGAGTCCACTTCGTTGAGCAAGGAGTAGCTCTTGTCTATTACATATTTGGCTTATGGAACAGTATCTGTGCTAATTTCAATCTCTGGTTTTATGCAGCACCCCAACTCACCTTTCCCCTTAAGCAAGCATAAGTTGGTTTTCTACATTTGAGACCCTGTTCTGTTTTGTAATTCAGTTCCTGTGTAGCCAAGTTTACATTCCGTGTAGTAGTGATATCTTTTGATGTTTCTTTTTCTGTGTGACTTATCTCACTTAGAATCATCGTACCTGAATCCACTCATTATGCTGCTATGGGCCTGATGACATAGATTTCATTGCTGAGTGATATTGCATTGTACGTAAGTACCACAAATTCTTTATCCATTTTTCACCTTCTGTGATACTGAATTTGTACTGTAAATGAGGTTCTTGTAAACAGAGCCGTCCCAAACTTTGGGGTGGCTGTGTCTTTTTGATTTTAATTTCCCTAAGCTATAGGACCATAAGTGGAAGTGCCCTAGGCTTTGTTGCTTTGTTTTTTAGATGTTTCAGGAAACACCATACACTTCTCCAGAGTGGCTGTTGGCAATTTACATCCCGCCCATCAGCATAACAAGGCTCCCATGTCTCTATGGCCTGTCCTGCCTTTCTGGATTTTACACTTTTCTCAGATGGCCCTTTTGACCGGGGGGCAGTGAGACTTCATTGTAGTGCAGATTTCCTTTGCAAGCTTGCTTGGTTGGCCAAAAAGGGCGTATGCGTTTTTTTCTGAATATATTCAGGAAAAAATGCATACGCCCTTTTTGGCCAAGTGCATCATTGTGGACGTTCTGCCTCTTTTCCTATGCTTTACATGCAATTCCAGTCTACCTCCTGAAATCGGTTTCCTGCAATCCTGCCCTGCTTTGAAGTCCTCTTGGCAGCCTTACTTCAATATATTTTTGGATGATAGCTGTCATTTATAACTCTGCAGGTTTGTGAATTACAGTGCCCCTGAGCTCCTTTCTTCAACTCGCTTTCTTGTGAGCTGGCCGCAACACCGCAGGATTGCTTCAGGCCCTAGTGTGGTTCCGGCATGGCACGCTGAGCCTTTGGTTAATTCCTCTTCCTGGTGGGAAATGAGAGTTAAATTTGCCCGTCCAGACACCTCCAGCTAGTCTCTCACTGGTTCTCCCTATTCCTGATCATCTTCCGCAAAAATTGCAAACTGGGCCAAACAGGTGGTTAAAGGCACTGACTCTCCAAGTGGGGAGAGTGTTAGTAAAGCGTCTGGAATGTTGCACCCGAGTACCAGGGGACGAAACCTGAGACACATTTGAACACGTATCCCGATCACACGGAGGATCATACTCTGGGTTCCACATGCATGTTTTAGCTGAAGGAAGAATCCCTTAAACCTGGAGAGTTGAGACCTATGGAATGGGTACCATGCAATATGACTTCAAAGGTTCTGCATTGGCTCACCGAACCTCACCAATCCTATCACTGCTGCACTTATGCCACTGTACACATGCTTGATTCTCTTTTGGAGACATATTAATCCATAGGTTTTAAGATTCTTACTAGTCAGGTATATTCTTAGACGTTTAATATGGGTTGTTGAGTCCTCTTCGTTGAGCAAGGAGTAGCTCTTGTCTATTACATATTTGGCTTATGGAACGGTATCTGTGCTAATTTCAATCTCTGGTTTTATGCAGCACCCCAACTCACCTTTCCCCTTAAGCAAGCATAAGTTGGTTTTCTACATTTGAGACCTTGTTCTGTTTTGTAATTCAGTTCCTGTGTAGCCAAGTTTACATTCCGTGTATTAGTGATATCTTATGATGTTTCTTTTTCTGTGTGACTTATCTCACTTAGAATCATCGTACCTGAATCCACTCATTATGCTGCTATGGGCCTGATGACATAGATTTCATTGCTGAGTGATATTGCATTGTACGTAAGTACCACAACTTCTTTATCCATTTTTCGCTTTCTGTGATATTGAACTTGTACCGTAAACGAGGTTCTTGTAAACAGAGCCGTCCCAAACTTTGGGGTGGCTGTGTCTTTTTGATTTTAATTTCCCTAAGCTATAGGACCATAAGTGGAAGTGCCCTAGGCTCTGTTGCTTTGTTTTTTAGATGTTTCAGGAAACACCATACACTTCTCCAGAGTGGCTGTTGGCAATTTACATCCCGCCCATCAGCATAACAAGGCTCCCAGTTCTCCATGGCCTGTCCGGCCTTTCTGGATTTTACACTTTTTTCGGATGGCCCTTTTGACTGGGGGGCAGTGAGACTTCATTGTAGTGCAGATTTCCTTTGCAAGCTTGCTTGGTTGGCCAAAAAGGGCGTATGCGTTTTTTCCTGAATATATTCAGGAAAAAACGCATACGCCCTTTTTGGCCAAGTGCATCATTGTGGACATTCTGTCTCTTTTCCTATGCTTTACATGCAATTCCAGTCTACCTCCTGAAATCGGATTCCTGCAATTCTGCCCCGCTTTCGAGTCCTCTTGGCAGCCTTACTTCAATATATTTTTGGACGATAGCTGTCATTTATAACTCTGCAGGTTTGTGAATTACAGTGCCCCTGAGCTCCTTTCTTCAACTCGCTTTCTTGTGAGCTGGCCGCAACACCACAGGATTGCTTCAGGCCCTAGTGTGGTTCCGGCATGGCACGCTGAGCCTTTGGTTAATTCCTCTTCCTGGTGGGAAATGAGAGTTAAATTTGCCCGTCCAGGCACCTCCAGCTAGTCTCTCATTGGTTCTCCCTATTCCTGTTCATTTTAAGCAGAAATGGCAAACTGGGCCAAACAGGAGGTTAAAGGCACTGACTCTCCAAGTGGGGAGAGTGTTAGTAAAGCGGCTGGAATGTTGCACCCGAGTACCAGGGGACGAAACCTGAGACACATTTGAACACGTTTCCCGATCACACGGTGGATCATACTCTGGGTTCCACATGCATGTTTTAGGTGAAGGAAGAATCCCTTAAACCTGGAGAGTTGAGACCCATGGAATGGGTACCATGCAATGTGACCTCAAAGGGTCTGCATTTGCTCACCGAACCTCACCAATCCTATCACTGCTGCGTTTATGCCGCTGTACACACGCTTGATTCTCTTTCGGAGACATAGAAATGTATAGGTTTTAAGATTCTTACTGGTCAGGTATATTCTTAGGCGTTTAATATGGGGTGTAGAGTCCACTTCGTTCAGCAAGGAGTAGCTCTTGTCTATTACATATTTGGCTTATGGAACGGTATCTGTGCTAATTTCAATCTCTGGTTTTATGCAGCACCCCAACTCACCTTTCCCCTTAAGCAAGCATAAGTTGGTTTTCTACATTTGAGACCTCGTTCTGTTTTGTAATTCAGTTCCTGTGTAGCCAAGTTTACATTCCGTGTAGTAGTGATATCTTATGATGTTTCTTTTTCTGTGTGACTTATCTCACTTAGAATCATCGTACCTGAATCCACTCATTATGCTGCTACGGGCCTGATGATATACATTTCATTGCTGAGTGATATTGCATTGTACGTAAGTACCAGAACTTCTTTATCCATTTTTCACTTTCTGTGATATTGAACTTGTACTGTAAATGAAGTTCTTGTAAACAGAGCCGTCCCAAACTTTGGGGTGGCTGTGTCTTTTTGATTTTAATTTCCCTAAGCTATAGGACCATAAGTGGAAGTGCCCTAGGCTCTGTTGCTTTGTTTTGTAGATGTTTCAGGAAACACCATACACTTCTCCAGAGTGGCTGTTGGCAATTTACATCCCGCCCATCAGCATAACAAGGCTCCCAGTTCTCCATGGCCTGTCCTGCCTTTCTGGATTTTACACTTTTTTCAGATGGCCCTTTTGACCGGGGGGCAGTGAGACTTCATTGTAGTGCAGATTTCCTTTGCAAGCTTGCTTGGTTGGCCAAAAAGGGCGTATGCGTTTTTTCCTGAATATATTCAGGAAAAAACGCATACGCCCTTTTTGGCCAAGTGCATCATTGTGGACGTTCTGTCTCTTTTCCTATGCTTTACATGCAATTCCAGTCTACCTCCTGAAATCGGATTCCTGCAATTCTGCCCCGCTTTCGAGTCCCCTTGGCAGCCTTACTTTAATATATTTTTGGACGATAGCTGTCATTTATAACTCTGCAGGTTTGTGAATTACAATGCCCCTGAGCTCCTTTCTTCAACTCGCTTTCTTATGAGCTGGCCGCAACACCGCAGGATTGCTTCAGGCCCTAGTGTGGTTCCGGCATGGCACGCTGAGCCTTTGGTTAATTCCTCTTCCTGGTGGGAAATGAGAGTTAAATTTGCCCGTCCAGACACCTCCAGCTAGTCTCTCATTGGTTCTCCCTATTCCTGTTCATTTTCCGCAGAAATGGCAAACTGGGCCAAACAGGAGGTTAAAGGCACTGACTCTCCAAGTGGGGAGAGTTTTAGTAAAGCGTCTGGAATGTTGCACCCGAGTACCAGGGGACAAAAACTGAGACACATTTGAACACGTTTCCCAATCACACGGTGGATCATACTCTGGGTTCCACATGCATGTTTTAGCTGAAGGAAGAATCCCTTAAACCTGGAGAGTTGAGACCCATGGAATGGGTACCATGCAATATGACTTCAAAGGTTCTGCATTGGCTCACCGAACCTCACCAATCCTATCACTGCTGCGCTTATGCCACTGTACACACGCTTGATTCTCTTTCGGAGACATATAAATCCATAGATTTTAAGATTCTTACTGGTCAGGTATATTCTTAGACGTTTAATATGGGGTGTTGAGTCCTCTTCGTTGAGCAAGGAGTAGCTCTTGTCTATTACATATTTGGCTTATGGAACGGTATCTGTGCTAATTTCAATCTCTGGTTTTATGCAGCACCCCAACTCACCTTTCCCCTTAAGCAAGCATAAGTTGGTTTTCTACATTTGAGACCCTGTTCTGTTTTGTAATTCAGTTCCTGTGTAGCCAAGTTTACATTCCGTGTAGTAGTGATATCTTATGATGTTTCTTTTTCTGTGTGACTTATCTCACTTAGAATCATCGTACCTGAATCCACTCATTATGCTGCTACGGGCCTGATGACATAGATTTCATTGCTGAGTGATATTGCATTGTACGTAAGTACCACCACTTCTTTATCCATTTTTCGCTTTCTGTGATATTGAACTTGTACCGTAAACGAGGTTCTTGTAAACAGAGCCGTCCCAAACTTTGGGGTGGCTGTGTCTTTTTGATTTTAATTTCCCTAAGCTATAGGACCATAAGTGGAAGTGCCCTAGGCTCTGTTGCTTTGTTTTTTAGATGTTTCAGGAAACACCATACACTTCTCCAGAGTGGCTGTTGGCAATTTACATCCCGCCCATCAGCATAACAAGGCTCCCACGTCTCCATGGCCTGTCCTGCCTTTCTGGATTTTACACTTTTTTCAGATGGCCCTTTTGACCGGGGGGCAGTGAGACTTCATTGTAGTGCAGATTTCCTTTGCAAGCTTGCTTGGTTGGCCAAAAAGTGCGTATGCGTTTTTTCCTGAATATATTCAGGAAAAAACGCATACGCCCTTTTTGGCCAAGTGCATCATTGTGGACGTTCTGCCTCTTTTCCTATGCTTTACATGCAATTCCAGTCTACCTCCTGAAATCGGTTTCCTGCAATTCTGCCCCGCTTTCAAGTCCTCTTGGCAGCCTTACTTCAATATATTTTTGGATGATAGCTGTCATTTATAACTCTGCAGGTTTGTGAATTACAGTGCCTCTGAGCTCCTTTCTTCAACTCGCTTTCTTGTGAGCTGGCCGCAACACCGCAGGATTGCTTCAGGCCCTAGTGTCGTTCCGGCATGGCACGCTGAGCCTTTGGTTAATTCCTCTTCCTGGTGGGAAATGAGAGTTAAATTTGCCCGTCCAGACACCTCCAGCTAGTCTCTCACTGGTTCTCCCTATTCCTGATCATCTTCCGCAAAAATTGCAAACTGGGCCAAACAGGTGGTTAAAGGCACTGACTCTCCAAGTGGGGAGAGTGTTAGTAAAGCGTCTGGAATGTTGCACCCGAGTACCAGGGGACGAAACCTGAGACACATTTGAACACGTATCCCGATCACACGGTGGATCATACTCTGGGTTCCACATGCATGTTTTAGCTGAAGGAAGAATCCCTTAAACCTGGAGAGTTGAGACCCATGGAATGGGTACCATGCAATATGACTTCAAAGGGTCTGCATTTGCTCACCGAACCTCACCAATCCTATCACTGCTGCATTTATGCCACTGTACACACGCTTGATTCTCTTTCGGAGACATATAAATCCATAGGTTTTAAGATTCTTACTAGTCAGGTATATTCTTAGGCATTTAATATGTGGTGTTGAGTCCACTTCGTTGAGCAAGGAGTAGCTCTTGTCTATTACCTATTTGGCTTATGGAACGGTATCTGTGCTAATTTCAATCTCTGGTTTTATGCAGCACCCCAACTCACCTTTCCCCTTAAGCAAGCATAAGTTGGTTTTCTACATTTGAGATCCTGTTCTGTTTTGTAATTCAGTTCCTGTGTAGCCAAGTTTACATTCCATGTATTAGTGATATCTTATGATGTTTCTTTTTCTGTGTGACTTATCTCACTTAGAATCATCGTACCTGAATCCACTCATTATGCTGCTATGGGCCTGATGACATAGATTTCATTGCTGAGTGATATTGCATTGTACGTAAGTACCACAACTTCTTTATCCATTTTTCGTTTTCTGTGATATTGAACTTGTACCGTAAACGAGGTTCTTGTAAACAGAGCCGTCCCAAACTTTGGGGTGGCTGTGTTTTTTTGATTTTAATTTCCCTAAGCTATACGACCATAAGTGGAAGTGCCCTAGGCTCTGTTGCTTTGTTTTTTAGATGTTTCAGGAAACACCATACACTTCTCCAGAGTGGCTGTTGGCAATTTACATCCCGCCCATCAGCATAACAAGGCTCCCAGTTCTCCATGGCCTGTCCGGCCTTTCTGGATTTTACACTTTTTTCAGATGGCCCTTTTGACTGGGGGGCAGTGAGACTTCATTGTAGTGCAGATTTCCTTTGCAAGCTTGCTTGGTTGGCCAAAAAGGGCATATGCGTTTTTTCCTGAATATATTCAGGAAAAAACGCATATGCCCTTTTTGGCCAAGTGCATCATTGTGGACGTTCTGCCTCTTTTCGTATGCTTTACATGCAATTCCAGTCTACCTCCTGAAATCGGTTTCCTGCAATTCTGCCCCGCTTTCAAGTCCTCTTGGCAGCCTTACTTCAATATATTTTTGGACGATAGCTGTCATTTTTAACTCTGCAGGTTTGTGAATTACAGTGCCCCTGAGCTCCTTTCTTCAACTCGCTTTCTTGTGAGCTGGCCGCACACCGCAGGATTGCTTCAGGCCCTAGTGTGGTTCCGGCATGGCACGCTGAGCCTTTGGTTAATTCCTCTTCCTGGTGGGAAATGAGAGTTACATTTGCCCATCCAGACACCTCCAGCTAGTCTCTCATTGGTTCTCCCTATTCCTGTTCATTTTCCGCAGAAATTGCAAACTGGGCCAAACAGGAGGTTAAAGGCACTGACTCTCCAAGTGGGGAGAGTGTTAGTAAAGCGTCTGGAATGTTGCACCCAAGTACCAGCGGAGAAAATCTGAGACACATTTGAACACGTTTCCCGATCACACGGTGGATCATACTCTGGGTTCCACATGCATGTTTTAGCTGAAGGAAGAATCCCTTAAACCTGGAGAGTTGAGACCCATGGAATGGCTAGCATGCAATATGACTTCAAAGGGTCTGCATTTGCTCATCAAACCTCACCAATCCTATCACTGCTGCGTTTATGCCGCTGTACACATGCTTGATTCTCTTTTGGAGACATATAAATCCATAGGTTTTAAGATTATTACTAGTCAGGTATATTCTTAGGCGATTAATATGGGGTGTAGAGTCCACTTCGTTGAGCAAGGAGTAGCTCTTGTCTATTACATATTTGGCTTATGGAATGGTATCTGTGCTAATTTCAATCTCTGGTTTTATGCAGAACCCCAACTCACCTTTCCCCTTAAGCAAGCATAAGTTGGTTTTCTACATTTGAGACCGTGTTCTGTTTTGTAATTCAGTTTCTGTGTAGCCAAGTTTTCATTCCGTGTAGTAGTGATATCTTATGATGTTTCTTTTTCTGTGTGACTTATCTCACTTAGAATCATCGTACCTGAATCCACTCATTATGCTGCTACGGGCCTGATGATATAGATTTCATTGCTGAGTGATATTGCATTGTACGTAAGTACCACAAATTCTTTATCCATTTTTCACCTTCTGTGATATTGAATTTGTACTGTAAATGAGGTTCTTGTAAACAGAGCCGTCCCAAACTTTGGGGTGGCTGTGTCTTTTTGATTTTAATTTCCCTAAGCTATAGGACCATAAGTGGAAGTGCCCTAGGCTCTGTTGCTTTGTTTTTTAGATGTTTCAGGAAACACCATACACTTCTCCAGAGTGGCTGTTGGCAATTTACATCCCGCCGATCAGCATAACAAGGCTCCCAGTTCTCCATGGCCTGTCCTGCCTTTCTGGATTTTATACTTTTTTCAGATGGCCCTTTTGACCGGGGGGCAGTGAGACTTCATTGTAGTGCAGATTTCCTTTGCAAGCTTGCTTGGTTGGCCAAAAAGGGCGTATGCGTTTTTTCCTGAATATATTCAGGAAAAAACGCATACGCCCTTTTTGGCCAAGTGCATCATTGTGGACGTTCTGCCTCTTTTCCTATGCTTTACATGCAATTCCAGTCTACCTCCTGAAATCGGTTTCCTGCAATTCTGCCCCGCTTTCAAGTCCTCTTGGCAGCCTTACTTCAATATATTTTTGGACGATAGCTGTCATTTTTAACTCTGCAGGTTTGTGAATTACAGTGCCCCTGAGCTCCTTTCTTCAACTCGCTTTCTTGTGAGCTGGCCGCAACACCGCAGGATTGCTTCAGGCCCTAGTGTGGTTCCGGCATGGCACGCTGAGCCTTTGGTTAATTCCTCTTCCTGGTGGGAAATGAGAGTTAAATTTGCCCGTCCAGACACCTCCAGCTAGTCTCTTATTGGTTCTCCCTATTCCTGTTCATTTTCCGCAGAAATTGCAAACTGGGCCAAACAGGAGGTTAAAGGCACTGACTCTCCAAGTGAGGAGAGTGTTAGTAAAGCGTCTGGAATGTTGCACCCGAGTACCAGGGGACGAAATCTGACACATTTGAACACGTTTCCCGATCACACGGTGGATCATACTCTGGGTTCCACATGCATGTTTTAGCTGAAGGAAGAATCCCTTAAACCTGGAGAGTTGAGACCCATGGAATGGGTACCATGCAATATGACTTCAAAGGGTCTGCATTGGCTCACCGAACCTCACCAATCCTATCACTGCTGCGCTTATGCCACTGTACACACCCTTGATTCTCTTTCGGAGACATATAAATCCATAGGTTTTAAGATTCTTCCTAGTCAGGTATATTCTTAGACGTTTAATATGGGGTGTTGAGTCCTCTTCGTTGAGCAAGGAGTAGCTCTTGTCTATTACATATTTGGCTTATGGAACGGTATCTGTGCTAATTTCAATCTCTGGTTTTATGCAGCACCCCAACTCACCTTTCCCCTTAAGCAAGCATAAGTTGGTTTTCTACATTTGAGACCTTGTTCTGTTTTGTAATTCAGTTCCTGTGTAGCCAAGTTTACATTCCGTGTATTAGTGATATCTTATGATGTTTCTTTTTCTGTGTGACTTATCTCACTTAGAATCATCGTACCTGAATCCACTCATTATGCTGCTATGGGCCTGATGACATAGATTTCATTGCTGAGTGATATTGCATTGTACGTAAGTACCACAACTTCTTTATCCATTTTTCGCTTTCTGTGATATTGAACTTGTACCGTAAACGAGGTTCTTGTAAACAGAGCCATCCCAAACTTTGGGGTGGCTGTGTTTTTTTGATTTTAATTTCCCTAAGCTATACGACCATAAGTGGAAGTGCCCTAGGCTCTGTTGCTTTGTTTTTTAGATGTTTCAGGAAACACCATACACTTCTCCAGAGTGGCTGTTGGCAATTTACATCCCGCCCATCAGCATAACAAGGCTCCCAGTTCTCCATGGCCTGTCCGGCCTTTCTGGATTTTACACTTTTTTCAGATGGCCCTTTTGACTGGGGGGCAGTGAGACTTCATTGTAGTGCAGATTTCCTTTGCAAGCTTGCTTGGTTGGCCAAAAAGGGCATATGCGTTTTTTCCTGAATATATTCAGGAAAAAACGCATATGCCCTTTTTGGCCAAGTGCATCATTGTGGACGTTCTGCCTCTTTTCCTATGCTTTACATGCAATTCCAGTCTACCTCCTGAAATCGGTTTCCTGCAATTCTGCCCCGCTTTCAAGTCCTCTTGGCAGCCTTACTTCAATATATTTTTGGACGATAGCTGTCATTTATAACTCTGCAGGTTTGTGAATTACAGTGCCCCTGAGCTCCTTTCTTCAACTCGCTTTCTTGTGAGCTGGCCGCAACACCGCAGGATTGCTTCAGGCCCTAGTGTCGTTCCGGCATGGCACGCTGAGCCTTTGGTTAATTCCTCTTCCTGGTGGGAAATGAGAGTTAAATTTGCCAATCCAGACACCTCCAGCTAGTCTCTCATTTGTTCTCCCTATTCCTGTTCATTTTCCGCAGAAATTGCAAACTGGGCCAAACAGGAGGTTAAAGGCACTGACTCTCCAAGTGGGGAGAGTTTTAGTAAAGCGTCTGGAATGTTGCACCCGAGTACCAGCGGAGAAAATCTGAGACACATTTGAACACGTTTCCCGATCACACGGTGGATCATACTCTGGGTTCCACATGCATGTTTTAGCTGAAGGAAGAATCCCTTAAACCTGGAGAGTTGAGACCCATGGAATGGCTGGCATGCAATATGACTTCAAAGGGTCTGCATTTGCTCATCAAACCTCACCAATCCTATCACTGCTGCGTTTATGCTGCTGTACACATGCTTGATTCTCTTTTGGAGACATATAAATCCATAGGTTTTAAGATTATTACTAGTCAGGTATATTCTTAGGCGATTAATATGGGGTGTAGAGTCCACTTCGTTGAGCAAGGAGTAGCTCTTGTCTATTACATATTTGGCTTATGGAATGGTATCTGTGCTAATTTCAATCTCTGGTTTTATGCAGAACCCCAACTCACCTTTCCCCTTAAGCAAGCATAAGTTGGTATTCTACATTTGAGACCGTGTTCTGTTTTGTAATTCAGTTTCTGTGTAGCCAAGTTTACATTCCGTGTAGTAGTGATATCTTATGATGTTTCTTTTTCTGTGTGACTTATCTCACTTAGAATCATCGTACCTGAATCCACTCATTATGCTGCTACGGGCCTGATGATATAGATTTCATTGCTGAGTGATATTGCATTGTACGTAAGTACCACAAATTCTTTATCCATTTTTCACCTTCTGTGATATTGAATTTGTACTGTAAATGAGGTTCTTGTAAACAGAGCCGTCCCAAACTTTGGGGTGGCTGTGTCTTTTTGATTTTAATTTCCCTAAGCTATAGGACCATAAGTGGAAGTGCCCTAGGCTCTGTTGCTTTGTTTTTTAGATGTTTCAGGAAACACCATACACTTCTCCAGAGTGGCTGTTGGCAATTTACATCCCGCCCATCAGCATAACAAGGCTCCCAGTTCTCCATGGCCTGTCCTGCCTTTCTGGATTTTACACTTTTTTCAGATGGCCCTTTTGACCAGGGGGCAGTGAGACTTCATTGTAGTGCAGATTTCCTTTGCAAGCTTGCTTGGTTGGCCAAAAAGGGCGTATGCGTTTTTTCCTGAATATATTCAGGAAAAAACGCATACGCCCTTTTTGGCCAAGTGCATCATTGTGGACGTTCTGCCTCTTTTCGTATGCTTTACATGCAATTCCAGTCTACCTCCTGAAATCGGTTTCCTGCAATTCTGCCCCGCTTTCAAGTCCTCTTGGCAGCCTTACTTCAATATATTTTTGGACGATAGCTGTCATTTATAACTCTGCAGGTTTGTGAATTACAGTGCCCCTGAGCTCCTTTCTTCAACTCGCTTTCTTGTGAGCTGGCCGCAACACCGCAGGATTGCTTCAGGCCCTAGTGTGGTTCCGGCATGGCACGCTGAGCCTTTGGTTAATTCCTCTTCCTGGTGGGAAATGAGAGTTACATTTGCCCATCCAGACACCTCCAGCTAGTCTCTCATTGGTTCTCCCTATTCCTGTTCATTTTCCGCAGAAATTGCAAACTGGGCCAAACAGGAGGTTAAAGGCACTGACTCTCCAAGTGGGGAGAGTTTTAGTAAAGCGTCTGGAATGTTGCACCCGAGTACCAGCGGAGAAAATCTGAGACACATTTGAACACGTTTCCCGATCACACGGTGGATCATACTCTGGGTTCCACATGCATGTTTTAGCTGAAGGAAGAATCCCTTAAACCTGGAGAGTTGAGACCCATGGAATGGCTAGCATGCAATATGACTTCAAAGGGTCTGCATTTGCTCATCAAACCTCACCAATCCTATCACTGCTGCGTTTATGCCGCTGTACACATGCTTGATTCTCTTTTGGAGACATATAAATCCATAGGTTTTAAGATTATTACTAGTCAGGTATATTCTTAGGCGATTAATATGGGGTGTAGAGTCCTCTTCGTTGAGCAAGGAGTAGCTCTTGTCTATTACATATTTGGCTTATGGAACGGTATCTGTGCTAATTTCAATCTCTGGTTTTATGCAGCACCCCAACTCACCTTTCCCCTTAAGCAAGCATAAGTTGGTTTTCTACATTTGAGACCTCGTTCTGTTTTGTAATTCAGTTCCTGTGTAGCCAAGTTTACATTCCGTGTATTAGTGATATCTTATGATGTTTCTTTTTCTGTGTGACTTATCTCACTTAGAATCATCGTACCTGAATCCACTCATTATGCTGCTATGGGCCTGATGACATAGATTTCATTGCTGAGTGATATTGCATTGTACGTAAGTACCACAACTTCTTTATCCATTTTTCGCTTTCTGTGATATTGAACTTGTACCGTAAACGAGGTTCTTGTAAACAGAGCCGTCCCAAACTTTGGGGTGGCTGTGTTTTTTTGATTTTAATTTCCCTAAGCTATACGACCATAAGTGGAAGTGCCCTAGGCTCTGTTGCTTTGTTTTTTAGATGTTTCAGGAAACACCATACACTTCTCCAGAGTGGCTGTTGGCAATTTACATCCCGCCCATCAGCATAACAAGGCTCCCAGTTCTCCATGGCCTGTCCGGCCTTTCTGGATTTTACACTTTTTTCAGATGGCCCTTTTGACTGGGGGGCAGTGAGACTTCATTGTAGTGCAGATTTCCTTTGCAAGCTTGCTTGGTTGGCCAAAAAGTGCGTATGCGTTTTTTCCTGAATATATTCAGGAAAAAACGCATATGCCCTTTTTGGCCAAGTGCATCATTGTGGACGTTCTGCCTCTTTTCCTATGCTTTACATGCAATTCCAGTCTACCTCCTGAAATCGGTTTCCTGCAATTCTGCCCCGCTTTCAAGTCCTCTTGGCAGCCTTACTTCAATATATTTTTGGACGATAGCTGTCATTTATAACTCTGCAGGTTTGTGAATTACAGTGCCCCTGAGCTCCTTTCTTCAACTCGCTTTCTTGTGAGCTGGCCGCAACACCGCAGGATTGCTTCAGGCCCTAGTGTGGTTCCGGCATGGCACGCTGAGCCTTTGGTTAATTCCTCTTCCTGGTGGGAAATGAGAGTTAAATTTGCCAATCCAGACACCTCCAGCTAGTCTCTCATTGGTTCTCCCTATTCCTGTTCATTTTCCGCAGAAATTGCAAACTGGGCCAAACAGGAGGTTAAAGGCACTGACTCTCCAAGTGGGGAGAGTTTTAGTAAAGCGTCTGGAATGTTGCACCCAAGTACCAGCGGAGAAAATCTGAGACACATTTGAACACATTTCCCGATCACACGGTGGATCATACTCTGGGTTCCACATGCATGTTTTAGCTGAAGGAAGAATCCCTTAAACCTGGAGAGTTGAGACCCATGGAATGGCTAGCATGCAATATGACTTCAAAGGGTCTGCATTTGCTAATCAAACCTCACCAATCCTATCACTGCTGCGTTTATGCCGCTGTACACATGCTTGATTCTCTTTTGGAGACATATAAATCCATAGGTTTTAAGATTATTACTAGTCAGGTATATTCTTAGGCGATTAATATGGGGTGTAGAGTCCACTTCGTTGAGCAAGGAGTAGCTCTTGTCTATTACATATTTGGCTTATGGAATGGTATCTGTGCTAATTTCAATCTCTGGTTTTATGCAGAACCCCAACTCACCTTTCCCCTTAAGCAAGCATAAGTTGGTTTTCTATATTTGAGACCGTGTTCTGTTTTGTAATTCAGTTTCTGTGTAGCCAAGTTTTCATTCCGTGTAGTAGTGATATCTTATGATGTTTCTTTTTCTGTGTGACTTATCTCACTTAGAATCATCGTACCTGAATCCACTCATTATGCTGCTACGGGCCTGATGATATAGATTTCATTGCTGAGTGATATTGCATTGTACGTAAGTACCACAAATTCTTTATCCATTTTTCACCTTCTGTGATATTGAATTTGTACTGTAAATGAGGTTCTTGTAAACAGAGCCGTCCCAAACTTTGGGGTGGCTGTGTCTTTTTGATTTTAATTTCCCTAAGCTATAGGACCATAAGTGGAAGTGCCCTAGGCTCTGTTGCTTTGTTTTTTAGATGTTTCAGGAAACACCATACACTTCTCCAGAGTGGCTGTTGGCAATTTACATCCCGCCGATCAGCATAACAAGGCTCCCAGTTCTCCATGGCCTGTCCTGCCTTTCTGGATTTTATACTTTTTTCAGATGGCCCTTTTGACCGGGGGGCAGTGAGACTTCATTGTAGTGCAGATTTCCTTTGCAAGCTTGCTTGGTTGGCCAAAAAGGGCGTATGCGTTTTTTCCTGAATATATTCAGGAAAAAACGCATACGCCCTTTTTGGCCAAGTGCATCATTGTGGACGTTCTGCCTCTTTTCGTATGCTTTACATGCAATTCCAGTCTACCTCCTGAAATCGGTTTCCTGCAATTCTGCCCTGCTTTCAAGTCCTCTTGGCAGCCTTACTTCAATATATTTTTGGACGATAGCTGTCATTTTTAACTCTGCAGGTTTGTGAATTACAGTGCCCCTGAGCTCCTTTCTTCAACTCGCTTTCTTGTGAGCTGGCCGCAACACCGCAGGATTGCTTCAGGCCCTAGTGTGGTTCCGGCATGGCACGCTGAGCCTTTGGTTAATTCCTCTTCCTGGTGGGAAATGAGAGTTAAATTTGCCCGTCCAGACACCTCCAGCTAGTCTCTTATTGGTTCTCCCTATTCCTGTTCATTTTCCGCAGAAATTGCAAACTGGGCCAAACAGGAGGTTAAAGGCACTGACTCTCCAAGTGAGGAGAGTGTTAGTAAAGCGTCTGGAATGTTGCACCCGAGTACCAGGGGACGAAATCTGACACATTTGAACACGTTTCCCGATCACACGGTGGATCATACTCTGGGTTCCACATGCATGTTTTAGCTGAAGGAAGAATCCCTTAAACCTGGAGAGTTGAGACCCATGGAATGGGTACCATGCAATATGACTTCAAAGGGTCTGCATTGGCTCACCGAACCTCACCAATCCTATCACTGCTGCGCTTATGCCACTGTACACACCCTTGATTCTCTTTCGGAGACATATAAATCCATAGGTTTTAAGATTCTTCCTAGTCAGGTATATTCTTAGACGTTTAATATGGGGTGTTGAGTCCTCTTCGTTGAGCAAGGAGTAGCTCTTGTCTATTACATATTTGGCTTATGGAACGGTATCTGTGCTAATTTCAATCTCTGGTTTTATGCAGCACCCCAACTCACCTTTCCCCTTAAGCAAGCATAAGTTGGTTTTCTACATTTGAGACCTTGTTCTGTTTTGTAATTCAGTTCCTGTGTAGCCAAGTTTACATTCCGTGTATTAGTGATATCTTATGATGTTTCTTTTTCTGTGTGACTTATCTCACTTAGAATCATCGTACCTGAATCCACTCATTATGCTGCTATGGGCCTGATGACATAGATTTCATTGCTGAGTGATATTGCATTGTACGTAAGTACCACAACTTCTTTATCCATTTTTCGCTTTCTGTGATATTGAACTTGTACCGTAAACGAGGTTCTTGTAAACAGAGCCGTCCCAAACTTTGGGGTGGCTGTGTTTTTTTGATTTTAATTTCCCTAAGCTATACGACCATAAGTGGAAGTGCCCTAGGCTCTGTTGCTTTGTTTTTTAGATGTTTCAGGAAACACCATACACTTCTCCAGAGTGGCTGTTGGCAATTTACATCCCGCCCATCAGCATAACAAGGCTCCCAGTTCTCCATGGCCTGTCCGGCCTTTCTGGATTTTACACTTTTTTCAGATGGCCCTTTTGACTGGGGGGCAGTGAGACTTCATTGTAGTGCAGATTTCCTTTGCAAGCTTGCTTGGTTGGCCAAAAAGGGCGTATGCGTTTTTTCCTGAATATATTCAGGAAAAAACGCATATGCCCTTTTTGGCCAAGTGCATCATTGTGGACGTTCTGCCTCTTTTCCTATGCTTTACATGCAATTCCAGTCTACCTCCTGAAATCGGTTTCCTGCAATTCTGCCCCACTTTCAAGTCCTCTTGGCAGCCTTACTTCAATATATTTTTGGACGATAGCTGTCATTTATAACTCTGCAGGTTTGTGAATTACAGTGCCCCTGAGCTCCTTTCTTCAACTCGCTTTCTTGTGAGCTGGCCGCAACACCGCAGGATTGCTTCAGGCCCTAGTGTCGTTCCGGCATGGCACGCTGAGCCTTTGGTTAATTCCTCTTCCTGGTGGGAAATGAGAGTTAAATTTGCCAATCCAGACACCTCCAGCTAGTCTCTCATTTCTTCTCCCTATTCCTGTTCATTTTCCGCAGAAATTGCAAACTGGGCCAAACAGGAGGTTAAAGGCACTGACTCTCCAAGTGGGGAGAGTTTTAGTAAAGCGTCTGGAATGTTGCACCCGAGTACCAGCGGAGAAAATCTGAGACACATTTGAACACGTTTCCCCATCACACGGTGGATCATACTCTGGGTTCCACATGCATGTTTTAGCTGAAGGAAGAATCCCTTAAACCTGGAGAGTTGAGACCCATGGAATGGCTGGCATGCAATATGACTTCAAAGGGTCTGCATTTGCTCATCAAACCTCACCAATCCTATCACTGCTGCGTTTATGCTGCTGTACACATGCTTGATTCTCTTTTGGAGACATATAAATCCATAGGTTTTAAGATTATTACTAGTCAGGTATATTCTTAGGCGATTAATATGGGGTGTAGAGTCCACTTCGTTGAGCAAGGAGTAGCTCTTGTCTATTACATATTTGGCTTATGGAATGGTATCTGTGCTAATTTCAATCTCTGGTTTTATGCAGAACCCCAACTCACCTTTCCCCTTAAGCAAGCATAAGTTGGTTTTCTACATTTGAGACCGTGTTCTGTTTTGTAATTCAGTTTCTGTGTAGCCAAGTTTACATTCCGTGTAGTAGTGATATCTTATGATGTTTCTTTTTCTGTGTGACTTATCTCACTTAGAATCATCGTACCTGAATCCACTCATTATGCTGCTACGGGCCTGATGATATAGATTTCATTGCTGAGTGATATTGCATTGTACGTAAGTACCACAAATTCTTTATCCATTTTTCACCTTCTGTGATATTGAATTTGTACTGTAAATGAGGTTCTTGTAAACAGAGCCGTCCCAAACTTTGGGGTGGCTGTGTCTTTTTGATTTTAATTTCCCTAAGCTATAGGACCATAAGTGGAAGTGCCCTAGGCTCTGTTGCTTTGTTTTTTAGATGTTTCAGGAAACACCATACACTTCTCCAGAGTGGCTGTTGGCAATTTACATCCCGCCCATCAGCATAACAAGGCTCCCAGTTCTCCATGGCCTGTCCTGCCTTTCTGGATTTTACACTTTTTTCAGATGGCCCTTTTGACCGGGGGGCAGTGAGACTTCATTGTAGTGCAGATTTCCTTTGCAAGCTTGCTTGGTTGGCCAAAAAGGGCGTATGCGTTTTTTCCTGAATATATTCAGGAAAAAACGCATACGCCCTTTTTGGCCAAGTGCATCATTGTGGACGTTCTGCCTCTTTTCCTATGCTTTACATGCAATTCCAGTCTACCTCCTGAAATCGGTTTCCTGCAATTCTGCCCCGCTTTCAAGTCCTCTTGGCAGCCTTACTTCAATATATTTTTGGACGATAGCTGTCATTTTTAACTCTGCAGGTTTGTGAATTACAGTGCCCCTGAGCTCCTTTCTTCAACTCGCTTTCTTGTGAGCTGGCCGCAACACCGCAGGATTGCTTCAGGCCCTAGTGTGGTTCCGGCATGACACGCTGAGCCTTTGGTTAATTCCTCTTCCTGGTGGGAAATGAGAGTTACATTTGCCCATCCAGACACCTCCAGCTAGTCTCTCATTGGTTCTCCCTATTCCTGTTCATTTTCCGCAGAAATTGCAAACTGGGCCAAACAGGAGGTTAAAGGCACTGACTCTCCAAGTGGGGAGAGTTTTAGTAAAGCGTCTGGAATGTTGCACCCAAGTACCAGCGGAGAAAATCTGAGACACATTTGAACACGTTTCCCGATCACACGGTGGATCATACTCTGGGTTCCACATGCATGTTTTAGCTGAAGGAAGAATCCCTTAAACCTGGAGAGTTGAGACCCATGGAATGGCTAGCATGCAATATGACTTCAAAGGGTCTGCATTTGCTCATCAAACCTCACCAATCCTATCACTGCTGCGTTTATGCCGCTGTACACATGCTTGATTCTCTTTTGGAGACATATAAATCCATAGGTTTTAAGATTATTACTAGTCAGGTATATTCTTAGGCGATTAATATGGGGTGTAGAGTCCACTTCGTTGAGCAAGGAGTAGCTCTTGTCTATTACATATTTGGCTTATGGAATGGTATCTGTGCTAATTTCAATCTCTGGTTTTATGCAGAACCCCAACTCACCTTTCCCCTTAAGCAAGCATAAGTTGGTTTTCTACATTTGAGACCGTGTTCTGTTTTGTAATTCAGTTTCTGTGTAGCCAAGTTTTCATTCCGTGTAGTAGTGATATCTTATGATGTTTCTTTTTCTGTGTGACTTATCTCACTTAGAATCATCGTACCTGAATCCACTCATTATGCTGCTACGGGCCTGATGATATAGATTTCATTGCTGAGTGATATTGCATTGTACGTAAGTACCACAAATTCTTTATCCATTTTTCACCTTCTGTGATATTGAATTTGTACTGTAAATGAGGTTCTTGTAAACAGAGCCGTCCCAAACTTTGGGGTGGCTGTGTCTTTTTGATTTTAATTTCCCTAAGCTATAGGACCATAAGTGGAAGTGCCCTAGGCTCTGTTGCTTTGTTTTTTAGATGTTTCAGGAAACACCATACACTTCTCCAGAGTGGCTGTTGGCAATTTACATCCCGCCCATCAGCATAACAAGGCTCCCAGTTCTCCATGGCCTGTCCTGCCTTTCTGGATTTTACACTTTTTTCAGATGGCCCTTTTGACCGGGGGGCAGTGAGACTTCATTGTAGTGCAGATTTCCTTTGCAAGCTTGCTTGGTTGGCCAAAAAGGGCGTATGCGTTTTTTCCTGAATATATTCAGGAAAAAACGCATACGCCCTTTTTGGCCAAGTGCATCATTGTGGACGTTCTGCCTCTTTTCGTATGCTTTACATGCAATTCCAGTCTACCTCCTGAAATCGGTTTCCTGCAATTCTGCCCCGCTTTCAAGTCCTCTTGGCAGCCTTACTTCAATATATTTTTGGACGATAGCTGTCATTTTTAACTCTGCAGGTTTGTGAATTACAGTGCCCCTGAGCTCCTTTCTTCAACTCGCTTTCTTGTGAGCTGGCCGCAACACCGCAGGATTGCTTCAGGCCCTAGTGTGGTTCCGGCATGACACGCTGAGCCTTTGGTTAATTCCTCTTCCTGGTGGGAAATGAGAGTTACATTTGCCCATCCAGACACCTCCAGCTAGTCTCTCATTGGTTCTCCCTATTCCTGTTCATTTTCCACAGAAATTGCAAACTGGGCCAAACAGGAGGTTAAAGGCACTGACTCTCCAAGTGGGGAGAGTTTTAGTAAAGCGTCTGGAATGTTGCACCCAAGTACCAGCGGAGAAAATCTGAGACACATTTGAACACGTTTCCCGATCACACGGTGGATCATACTCTGGGTTCCACATGCATGTTTTAGCTGAAGGAAGAATCCCTTAAACCTGGAGAGTTGAGACCCATGGAATGGCTAGCATGCAATATGACTTCAAAGGGTCTGCATTTGCTCATCAAACCTCACCAATCCTATCACTGCTGCGTTTATGCCGCTGTACACATGCTTGATTCTCTTTTGGAGACATATAAATCCATAGGTTTTAAGATTATTACTAGTCAGGTATATTCTTAGGCGATTAATATGGGGTGTAGAGTCCACTTCGTTGAGCAAGGAGTAGCTCTTGTCTATTACATATTTGGCTTATGGAATGGTATCTGTGCTAATTTCAATCTCTGGTTTTATGCAGAACCCCAACTCACCTTTCCCCTTAAGCAAGCATAAGTTGGTTTTCTACATTTGAGACCGTGTTCTGTTTTGTAATTCAGTTTCTGTGTAGCCAAGTTTTCATTCCGTGTAGTAGTGATATCTTATGATGTTTCTTTTTCTGTGTGACTTATCTCACTTAGAATCATCGTACCTGAATCCACTCATTATGCTGCTACGGGCCTGATGATATAGATTTCATTGCTGAGTGATATTGCATTGTACGTAAGTACCACAAATTCTTTATCCATTTTTCACCTTCTGTGATATTGAATTTGTACTGTAAATGAGGTTCTTGTAAACAGAGCCGTCCCAAACTTTGGGGTGGTTGTGTCTTTTTGATTTTAATTTCCCTAAGCTATAGGACCATAAGTGGAAGTGCCCTAGGCTCTGTTGCTTTGTTTTTTAGATGTTTCAGGAAACACCATACACTTCTCCAGAGTGGCTGTTGGCAATTTACATCCCACCGATCAGCATAACAAGGCTCCCAGTTCTCCATGGCCTGTCCTGCCTTTCTGGATTTTATACTTTTTTCAGATGGCCCTTTTGACCAGGGGGCAGTGAGACTTCATTGTAGTGCAGATTTCCTTTGCAAGCTTGCTTGGTTGGCCAAAAAGGGCGTATGCGTTTTTTCCTGAATATATTCAGGAAAAAACGCATACGCCCTTTTTGGCCAAGTGCATCATTGTGGACGTTCTGCCTCTTTTCCTATGCTTTACATGCAATTCCAGTCTACCTCCTGAAATCGGTTTCCTGCAATTCTGCCCTGCTTTCAAGTCCTCTTGGCAGCCTTACTTCAATATATTTTTGGACGATAGCTGTCATTTTTAACTCTGCAGGTTTGTGAATTACAGTGCCCCTGAGCTCCTTTCTTCAACTCGCTTTCTTGTGAGCTGGCCGCAACACCGCAGGATTGCTTCAGGCCCTAGTGTGGTTCCGGCATGACACGCTGAGCCTTTGGTTAATTCCTCTTCCTGGTGGGAAATGAGAGTTAAATTTGCCCGTCCAGACACCTCCAGCTAGTCTCTCATTGGTTTTCCCTATTCCTGTTCATTTTCCGCAGAAATTGCAAACTGGGCCAAACAGGAGGTTAAAGGCACTGACTCTCCAAGTGAGGAGAGTGTTAGTAAAGCGTCTGGAATGTTGCACCCGAGTACCAGGGGACGAAATCTGACACATTTGAACACGTTTCCCGATCACACGGTGGATCATACTCTGGGTTCCACATGCATGTTTTAGCTGAAGGAAGAATCCCTTAAACCTGGAGAGTTGAGACCCATGGAATGGGTACCATGCAATATGACTTCAAAGGGTCTGCATTGGCTCACCGAACCTCACCAATCCTATCACTGCTGCGCTTATGCCACTGTACACACCCTTGATTCTCTTTCGGAGACATATAAATCCATAGGTTTTAAGATTCTTCCTAGTCAGGTATATTCTTAGACGTTTAATATGGGGTGTTGAGTCCTCTTCGTTGAGCAAGGAGTAGCTCTTGTCTATTACATATTTGGCTTATGGAACGGTATCTGTGCTAATTTCAATCTCTGGTTTTATGCAGCACCCCAACTCACCTTTCCCCTTAAGCAAGCATAAGTTGGTTTTCTACATTTGAGACCTTGTTCTGTTTTGTAATTCAGTTCCTGTGTAGCCAAGTTTACATTCCGTGTATTAATGATATCTTATGATGTTTCTTTTTCTGTGTGACTTATCTCACTTAGAATCATCGTACCTGAATCCACTCATTATGCTGCTATGGGCCTGATGACATAGATTTCATTGCTGAGTGATATTGCATTGTACGTAAGTACCACAACTTCTTTATCCATTTTTCCCTTTCTGTGATATTGAACTTGTACCGTAAACGAGGTTCTTGTAAACAGAGCCGTCCCAAACTTTGGGGTGGCTGTGTTTTTTTGATTTTAATTTCCCTAAGCTATACGACCATAAGTGGAAGTGCCCTAGGCTCTGTTGCTTTGTTTTTTAGATGTTTCAGGAAACACCATACACTTCTCCAGAGTGGCTGTTGGCAATTTACATCCCGCCGATCAGCATAACAAGGCTCCCAGTTCTCCATGGCCTGTCCGGCCTTTCTGGATTTTACACTTTTTTCAGATGGCCCTTTTGACTGGGGGGCAGTGAGACTTCATTGTAGTGCAGATTTCCTTTGCAAGCTTGCTTGGTTGGCCAAAAAGGGCGTATGCGTTTTTTCCTGAATATATTCAGGAAAAAACGCATATGCCCTTTTTGGCCAAGTGCATCATTGTGGACGTTCTGCCTCTTTTCCTATGCTTTACATGCAATTCCAGTCTACCTCCTGAAATCGGTTTCCTGCAATTCTGCCCCGCTTTCAAGTCGTCTTGGCAGCCTTACTTCAATATATTTTTGGACGATAGCTGTCATTTATAACTCTGCAGGTTTGTGAATTACAGTGCCCCTGAGCTCCTTTCTTCAACTCGCTTTCTTGTGAGCTGGCCGCAACACCGCAGGATTGCTTCAGGCCCTAGTGTCGTTCCGGCATGGCACGCTGAGCCTTTGGTTAATTCCTCTTCCTGGTGGGAAATGAGAGTTAAATTTGCCAATCCAGACACCTCCAGCTAGTCTCTCATTTGTTCTCCCTATTCCTGTTCATTTTCCGCAGAAATTGCAAACTGGGCCAAACAGGAGGTTAAAGGCACTGACTCTCCAAGTGGGGAGAGTTTTAGTAAAGCGTCTGGAATGTTGCACCCGAGTACCAGCGGAGAAAATCTGAGACACATTTGAACACGTTTCCCGATCACACGGTGGATCATACTCTGGGTTCCACATGCATGTTTTAGCTGAAGGAAGAATCCCTTAAACCTGGAGAGTTGAGACCCATGGAATGGCTGGCATGCAATATGACTTCAAAGGGTCTGCATTTGCTCATCAAACCTCACCAATCCTATCACTGCTGCGTTTATGCTGCTGTACACATGCTTGATTCTCTTTTGGAGACATATAAATCCATAGGTTTTAAGATTATTACTAGTCAGGTATATTCTTAGGCGATTAATATGGGGTGTAGAGTCCACTTCGTTGAGCAAGGAGTAGCTCTTGTCTATTACATATTTGGCTTATGGAATGGTATCGGTGCTAATTTCAATCTCTGGTTTTATGCAGAACCCCAACTCACCTTTCCCCTTAAGCAAGCATAAGTTGGTTTTCTACATTTGAGACCGTGTTCTGTTTTGTAATTCAGTTTCTGTGTAGCCAAGTTTACATTCCGTGTAGTAGTGATATCTTATGATGTTTCTTTTTCTGTGTGACTTATCTCACTTAGAATCATCGTACCTGAATCCACTCATTATGCTGCTACGGGCCTGATGATATAGATTTCATTGCTGAGTGATATTGCATTGTACGTAAGTACCACAAATTCTTTATCCATTTTTCACCTTCTGTGATATTGAATTTGTACTGTAAATGAGGTTCTTGTAAACAGAGCCGTCCCAAACTTTGGGGTGGCTGTGTCTTTTTGATTTTAATTTCCCTAAGCTATAGGACCATAAGTGGAAGTGCCCTACGCTCTGTTGCTTTGTTTTTTAGATGTTTCAGGAAACACCATACACTTCTCCAGAGTGGCTGTTGGCAATTTACATCCCGCCCATCAGCATAACAAGGCTCCCAGTTCTCCATGGCCTGTCCGGCCTTTCTGGATTTTACACTTTTTTCAGATGGCCCTTTTGACCGGGGGGCAGTGAGACTTCATTGTAGTGCAGATTTCCTTTGCAAGCTTGCTTGGTTGGCCAAAAAGGGCGTATGCGTTTTTTCCTGAATATATTCAGGAAAAAACGCATACGCCCTTTTTGGCCAAGTGCATCATTGTGGACGTTCTGCCTCTTTTCGTATGCTTTACATGCAATTCCAGTCTACCTCCTGAAATCGGTTTCCTGCAATTCTGCCCCGCTTTCAAGTCCTCTTGGCAGCCTTACTTCAATATATTTTTGGATGATAGCTGTCATTTTTAACTCTGCAGGTTTGTGAATTACAGTGCCCCTGAGCTCCTTTCTTCAACTCGCTTTCTTGTGAGCTGGCCGCAACACTGCAGGATTGCTTCAGGCCCTAGTGTGGTTCCGGCATGGCACGCTGAGCCTTTGGTTAATTCCTCTTCCTGGTGGGAAATGAGAGTTACATTTGCCCATCCAGACACCTCCAGCTAGTCTCTCATTGGTTCTCCATATTCCTGTTCATTTTCCGCAGAAATTGCAAACTGGGCCAAACAGGAGGTTAAAGGCACTGACTCTCCAAGTGGGGAGAGTTTTAGTAAAGCGTCTGGAATGTTGCACCCAAGTACCAGCGGAGAAAATCTGAGACACATTTGAACACGTTTCCCGATCACACGGTGGATCATACTCTGGGTTCCACATGCATGTTTTAGCTGAAGGAAGAATCCCTTAAACCTGGAGAGTTGAGACCCATGGAATGGCTAGCATGCAATATGACTTCAAAGGGTCTGCATTTGCTCATCAAACCTCACCAATCCTATCACTGCTGCGTTTATGCCGCTGTACACATGCTTGATTCTCTTTTGGAGACATATAAATCCATAGGTTTTAAGATTATTACTAGTCAGGTATATTCTGAGGCGATTAATATGGGGTGTAGAGTCCACTTCGTTGAGCAAGGAGTAGCTCTTGTCTATTACATATTTGGCTTATGGAATGGTATCTGTGCTAATTTCAATCTCTGGTTTTATGCAGAACCCCAACTCACCTTTCCCCTTAAGCAAGCATAAGTTGGTTTTCTACATTTGAGACCGTGTTCTGTTTTGTAATTCAGTTTCTGTGTAGCCAAGTTTTCATTCCGTGTAGTAGTGATATCTTATGATGTTTCTTTTTCTGTGTGACTTATCTCACTTAGAATCATCGTACCTGAATCCACTCATTATGCTGCTATGGGCCTGGTGATATAGATTTCATTGCTGAGTGATATTGCATTGTACGTAAGTACCACAAATTCTTTATCCATTTTTCACCTTCTGTGATATTGAATTTGTACTGTAAATGAGGTTCTTGTAAACAGAGCCGTCCCAAACTTTGGGGTGGCTGTGTCTTTTTGATTTTAATTTCCCTAAGCTATAGGACCATAAGTGGAAGTGCCCTAGGCTCTGTTGCTTTGTTTTTTAGATGTTTCAGGAAACACCATACACTTCTCCAGAGTGGCTGTTGGCAATTTACATCCCGCCGATCAGCATAACAAGGCTCCCAGTTCTCCATGGCCTGTCCTGCCTTTCTGGATTTTATACTTTTTTCAGATGGCCCTTTTGACCGGGGGGCAGTGAGACTTCATTGTAGTGCAGATTTCCTTTGCAAGCTTGCTTGGTTGGCCCAAAAGTGCGTATGCGTTTTTTCCTGAATATATTCAGGAAAAAACGCATACGCCCTTTTTGGCCAAGTGCATCATTGTGGACGTTCTGCCTCTTTTCCTATGCTTTACATGCAATTCCAGTCTACCTCCTGAAATCGGTTTCCTGCAATTCTGCCCTGCTTTCAAGTCCTCTTGGCAGCCTTACTTCAATATATTTTTGGACGATAGCTGTCATTTTTAACTCTGCAGGTTTGTGAATTACAGTGCCCCTGAGCTCCTTTCTTCAACTCGCTTTCTTGTGAGCTGGCCGCAACACCGCAGGATTGCTTCAGGCCCTAGTGTGGTTCCGGCATGGCACGCTGAGCCTTTGGTTAATTCCTCTTCCTGGTGGGAAATGAGAGTTAAATTTGCCCGTCCAGACACCTCCAGCTAGTCTCTTATTGGTTCTCCCTATTCCTGTTCATTTTCCGCAGAAATTGCAAACTGGGCCAAACAGGAGGTTAAAGGCACTGACTCTCCAAGTGAGGAGAGTGTTAGTAAAGCGTCTGGAATGTTGCACCCGAGTACCAGGGGACGAAATCTGACACATTTGAACACGTTTCCCGATCACACGGTGGATCATACTCTGGGTTCCACATGCATGTTTTAGCTGAAGGAAGAATCCCTTAAACCTGGAGAGTTGAGACCCATGGAATGGGTACCATGCAATATGACTTCAAAGGGTCTGCATTGGCTCACCGAACCTCACCAATCCTATCACTGCTGCGCTTATGCCACTGTACACACCCTTGATTCTCTTTCGGAGACATATAAATCCATAGGTTTTAAGATTCTTCCTAGTCAGGTATATTCTTAGACGTTTAATATGGGGTGTTGAGTCCTCTTCGTTGAGCAAGGAGTAGCTCTTGTCTATTACATATTTGGCTTATGGAACGGTATCTGTGCTAATTTCAATCTCTGGTTTTATGCAGCACCCCAACTCACCTTTCCCCTTAAGCAAGCATAAGTTTGTTTTCTACATTTGAGACCTTGTTCTCTTTTGTAATTCAGTTCCTGTGTAGCCAAGTTTACATTCCGTGTATTAGTGATATCTTATGATGTTTCTTTTTCTGTGTGACTTATCTCACTTAGAATCATCGTACCTGAATCCACTCATTATGCTGCTATGGGCCTGATGACATAGATTTCATTGCTGAGTGATATTGCATTGTACGTAAGTACCACAACTTCTTTATCCATTTTTCGCTTTCTGTGATATTGAACTTGTACCGTAAACGAGGTTCTTGTAAACAGAGCCGTCCCAAACTTTGGGGTGGCTGTGTCTTTTTGATTTTAATTTCCCTAAGCTATACGACCATAAGTGGAAGTGCCCTAGGCTATGTTGCTTTGTTTTTTAGATGTTTCAGGAAACACCATACACTTCTCCAGAGTGGCTGTTGGCAATTTACATCCCGCCCATCAGCATAACAAGGCTCCCAGTTCTCCATGGCCTGTCCGGCCTTTCTGGATTTTACACTTTTTTCAGATGGCCCTTTTGACTGGGGGGCAGTGAGACTTCATTGTAGTGCAGATTTCCTTTGCAAGCTTGCTTGGTTGGCCAAAAAGGGCGTATGCGTTTTTTCCTGAATATATTCAGGAAAAAACGCATACGCCCTTTTTGGCCAAGTGCATCATTGTGGACGTTCTGCCTCTTTTCCTATGCTTTACATGCAATTCCAGTCTACCTCCTGAAATCGGTTTCCTGCAATTCTGCCCCGCTTTCAAGTCCTCTTGGCAGCCTTACTTCAATATATTTTTGGACGATAGCTGTCATTTATAACTCTGCAGGTTTGTGAATTACAGTGCCCCTGAGCTCCTTTCTTCAACTCGCTTTCTTGTGAGCTGGCCGCAACACCGCAGGATTGCTTCAGGCCCTAGTGTGGTTCCGGCATGGCACGCTGAGCCTTTGGTTAATTCCTCTTCCTGGTGGGAAATGAGAGTTAAATTTGCCAATCCAGACACCTCCAGCTAGTCTCTCATTTGTTCTCCCTATTCCTGTTCATTTTCCACAGAAATTGCAAACTGGGCCAAACAGGAGGTTAAAGGCACTGACTCTCCAAGTGGGGAGAGTTTTAGTAAAGCGTCTGGAATGTTGCACCCAAGTACCAGCGGAGAAAATCTGAGACACATTTGAACACGTTTCCCGATCACACGGTGGATCATACTCTGGGTTCCACATGCATGTTTTAGCTGAAGGAAGAATCCCTTAAACCTGGAGAGTTGAGACCCATGGAATGGCTGGCATGCAATATGACTTCAAAGGGTCTGCATTTGCTCATCAAACCTCACCAATCCTATCACTGCTGCGTTTATGCCGCTGTACACATGCTTGATTCTCTTTTGGAGACATATAAATCCATAGGTTTTAAGATTATTACTAGTCAGGTATATTCTTAGGCGATTAATATGGGGTGTAGAGTCCACTTCGTTGAGCAAGGAGTAGCTCTTGTCTATTACATATTTGGCTTATGGAATGGTATCTGTGCTAATTTCAATCTCTGGTTTTATGCAGAACCCCAACTCACCTTTCCCCTTAAGCAAGCATAAGTTGGTTTTCTACATTTGAGACCGTGTTCTGTTTTGTAATTCAGTTTCTGTGTAGCCAAGTTTACATTCCGTGTAGTAGTGATATCTTATGATGTTTCTTTTTCTGTGTGACTTATCTCACTTAGAATCATCGTACCTGAATCCACTCATTATGCTGCTACGGGCCTGATGATATAGATTTCATTGCTGAGTGATATTGCATTGTACGTAAGTACCAGAACTTCTTTATCCATTTTTCACTTTCTGTGATATTGAACTTGTACTGTAAATGAAGTTCTTGTAAACAGAGCCGTCCCAAACTTTGGGGTGGCTGTGTCTTTTTGATTTTAATTTCCCTAAGCTATAGGACCATAAGTGGAAGTGCCCTAGGCTCTGTTGCTTTGTTTTGTAGATGTTTCAGGAAACACCATACACTTCTCCAGAGTGGCTGTTGGCAATTTACATCCCGTCCATTAGCATAACAAGGCTCCCAGTTCTCCATGGCCTGTCCTGCCTTTCTGGATTTTACACTTTTTTCAGATGGCCCTTTTGACCGGGGGGCAGTGAGACTTCATTGTAGTGCAGATTTCCTTTGCAAGCTTGCTTGGTTGGCCAAAAAGGGCGTATGCGTTTTTTCCTGAATATATTCAGGAAAAAACGCATACGCCCTTTTTGGCCAAGTGCATCATTGTGGACGTTCTGTCTCTTTTCCTATGCTTTACATGCAATTCCAGTCTACCTCCTGAAATCGGATTCCTGTAATTCTGCCCCGCTTTCGAGTCCCCTTGGCAGCCTTACTTTAATATATTTTTGGACGATAGCTGTCATTTATAACTCTGCAGGTTTGTGAATTACAATGCCCCTGTGCTCCTTTCTTCAACTCGCTTTCTTGTGAGCTGGCCGCAACACCGCAGGATTGCTTCAGGCCCTAGTGTGGTTCCGGCATGGCACGCTGAGCCTTTGGTTAATTCCTCTTCCTGGTGGGAAATGAGAGTTAAATTTGCCCGTCCAGACACCTCCAGCTAGTCTCTCATTGGTTCTCCCTATTCCTGTTCATTTTCCGCAGAAATGGCAAACTGGGCCAAACAGGAGGTTAAAGGCACTGACTCTCCAAGTGGGGAGAGTTTTAGTAAAGCGTCTGGAATGTTGCACCCGAGTACCAGGGGACAAAAACTGAGACACATTTGAACACGTTTCCCAATCACACGGTGGATCATACTCTGGGTTCCACATGCATGTTTTAGCTGAAGGAAGAATCCCTTAAACCTGGAGAGTTGAGACCCATGGAATGGGTACCATGCAATATGACTTCAAAGGTTCTGCATTGGCTCACCGAACCTCACCAATCCTATCACTGCTGCGCTTATGCCACTGTACACACGCTTGATTCTCTTTCGGAGACATATAAATCCATAGATTTTAAGATTCTTACTGGTCAGGTATATTCTTAGACGTTTAATATGGGGTGTTGGGTCCTCTTCGTTGAGCAAGGAGTAGCTCTTGTCTATTACATATTTGGCTTATGGAACGGTATCTGTGCTAATTTCAATCTCTGGTTTTATGCAGAACCCCAACTCACCTTTCCCCTTAAGCAAGCATAAGTTGGTTTTCTACATTTGAGACCCTGTTCTGTTTTGTAATTCAGTTCCTGTGTAGCCAAGTTTACATTCCGTGTATTAGTGATATCTTATGATGTTTCTTTTTCTGTGTGACTTATCTCACTTAGAATCATCGTACCTGAATCCACTCATTATGCTGCTATGGGCCTGATGACATAGATTTCATTGCTGAGTGATATTGCATTGTACGTAAGTACCACAACTTCTTTATCCATTTTTCGCTTTCTGTGATATTGAACTTGTACCGTAAACGAGGTTCTTGTAAACAGAGCCGTCCCAAACTTTGGGGTGGCTGTGTCTTTTTGATTTTAATTTCCCTAAGCTATAGGACCATAAGTGGAAGTGCCCTAGGCTCTGTTGCTTTGTTTTTTAGATGTTTCAGGAAACACCATACACTTCTCCAGAGTGGCTGTTGGCAATTTACATCCCGCCCATCAGCATAACAAGGCTCCCAGTTCTCCATGGCCTGTCCGGCCTTTCTGGATTTTACACTTTTTTCGGATGGCCCTTTTGACTGGGGGGCAATGAGACTTCATTGTAGTGCAGATTTCCTTTGCAAGCTTGCTTGGTTGGCCAAAAAGGGCGTATGCGTTTTTTCCTGAATATATTCAGGAAAAAACGCATACGCCCTTTTTGGCCAAGTGCATCATTGTGGACATTCTGTCTCTTTTCCTATGCTTTACATGCAATTCCAGTCTACCTCCTGAAATCGGATTCCTGCAATTCTGCCCCGCTTTCGAGTCCTCTTGGCAGCCTTACTTCAATATATTTTTGGACGATAGCTGTCATTTATAACTCTGCAGGTTTGTGAATTACAGTGCCCCTGAGCTCCTTTCTTCAACTCGCTTTCTTGTGAGCTGGCCGCAACACCACAGGATTGCTTCAGGCCCTAGTGTGGTTCCGGCATGGCACGCTGAGCCTTTGGTTAATTCCTCTTCCTGGTGGGAAATGAGAGTTAAATTTGCCCGTCCAGGCACCTCCAGCTAGTCTCTCATTGGTTCTCCCTATTCCTGTTCATTTTAAGCAGAAATGGCAAACTGGGCCAAACAGGAGGTTAAAGGCACTGACTCTCCAAGTGGGGAGAGTGTTAGTAAAGCGGCTGGAATGTTGCACCCGAGTACCAGGGGACGAAACCTGAGACACATTTGAACACGTTTCCCGATCACACGGTGGATCATACTCTGGGTTCCACATGCATGTTTTAGGTGAAGGAAGAATCCCTTAAACCTGGAGAGTTGAGACCCATGGAATGGGTACCATGCAATGTGACCTCAAAGGGTCTGCATTTGCTCACCGAACCTCACCAATCCTATCACTGCTGCGTTTATGCCGCTGTACACACGCTTGATTCTCTTTCGGAGACATAGAAATGTATAGGTTTTAAGATTCTTCCTAGTCAGGTATATTCTTAGGCGTTTAATATGGGGTGTAGAGTCCACTTCGTTCAGCAAGGAGTAGCTCTTGTCTATTACATATTTGGCTTATGGAACGGTATCTGTGCTAATTTCAATCTCTGGTTTTATGCAGCACCCCAACTCACCTTTCCCCTTAAGCAAGCATAAGTTGGTTTTCTACATTTGAGACCCTGTTCTGTTTTGTAATTCAGTTCCTGTGTAGCCAAGTTTACATTCCGTGTAGTAGTGATATCTTATGATGTTTCTTTTTCTGTGTGACTTATCTCACTTAGAATCATCGTACCTGAATCCACTCATTATGCTGCTACGGGCCTGATGATATACATTTCATTGCTGAGTGATATTGCATTGTACGTAAGTACCAGAACTTCTTTATCCATTTTTCACTTTCTGTGATATTGAACTTGTACTGTAAATGAAGTTCTTGTAAACAGAGCCGTCCCAAACTTTGGGGTGGCTGTGTCTTTTTGATTTTAATTTCCCTAAGCTATAGGACCATAAGTGGAAGTGCCCTAGGCTCTGTTGCTTTGTTTTGTAGATGTTTCAGGAAACACCATACACTTCTCCAGAGTGGCTGTTGGCAATTTACATCCCGCCCATCAGCATAACAAGGCTCCCAGTTCTCCATGGCCTGTCCTGCCTTTCTGGATTTTACACTTTTTTAAGATGGCCCTTTTGACCGGGGGGCAGTGAGACTTCATTGTAGTGCAGATTTCCTTTGCAAGCTTGCTTGGTTGGCCAAAAAGGGCATATGCGTTTTTTCCTGAATATATTCAGGAAAAAACGCATACGCCCTTTTTGGCCAAGTGCATCATTGTGGACGTTCTGTCTCTTTTCCTATGCTTTACATGCAATTCCAGTCTACCTCCTGAAATCGGATTCCTGCAATTCTGCCCCGCTTTCAAGTCCTCTTGGCAGCCTTACTTCAATATATTTTTGGATGATAGCTGTCATTTATAACTCTGCAGGTTTGTGAATTACAGTGCCTCTGAGCTCCTTTCTTCAACTCGCTTTCTTGTGAGCTGGCCGCAACACCGCAGGATTGCTTCAGGCCCTAGTGTCGTTCCGGCATGGCACGCTGAGCCTTTGGTTAATTCCTCTTCCTGGTGGGAAATGAGAGTTAAATTTGCCCGTCCAGACACCTCCAGCTAGTCTCTCACTGGTTCTCCCTATTCCTGATCATCTTCCGCAAAAATTGCAAACTGGGCCAAACAGGTGGTTAAAGGCACTGACTCTCCAAGTGGGGAGAGTGTTAGTAAAGCGTCTGGAATGTTGCACCCGAGTACCAGGGGACGAAACCTGAGACACATTTGAACACATATCCCGATCACACGGTGGATCATACTCTGGGTTCCACATGCATGTTTTAGCTGAAGGAAGAATCCCTTAAACCTGGAGAGTTGAGACCCATGGAATGGCTACCATGCAATATGACTTCAAAGGGTCTGGATTTGCTCATCGAACCTCACCAATCCTATCACTGCTGCGTTTATGCCACTGTACACATGCTTGATTCTCTTTTGGAGACATATAAATCCATAGGTTTTAAGATTATTACTAGTCAGGTATATTCTTAGGCGATTAATATGGGGTGTAGAGTCCACTTCGTTGAGCAAGGAGTAGCTCTTGTCTATTACATATTTGGCTTATGGAACGGTATCTGTGCTAATTTCAATCTCTGGTTTTATGCAGAACCCCAACTCACCTTTCCCCTTAAGCAAGCATAAGTTGGTTTTCTACATTTGAGACCGTGTTCTGTTTTGTAATTCAGTTTCTGTGTAGCCAAGTTTACATTCCGTGTAGTAGTTATATCTTATGATGTTTCTTTTTCTGTGTGACTTATCTCACTTAGAATCATCGTACCTGAATCCACTCATTATGCTGCTACAGGCCTGATGATATAGATTTCATTGCTGAGTGATATTGCATTGTACGTAAGTACCACCACTTCTTTATCCATTTTTCGCTTTCTGTGATATTGAACTTGTACCGTAAACGAGGTTCTTGTAAACAGAGCCGTCCCAAACTTTGGGGTGGCTGTGTCTTTTTGATTTTAATTTCCCTAAGCTATAGGACCATAAGTGGAAGTGCCCTAGGCTCTGTTGCTTTGTTTTTTAGATGTTTCATGAAACACCATACACTTCTCCAGAGTGGCTGTTGGCAATTTACATCCCGCCCATCAGCATAAAAAGGCTCCCAGTTCTCCATGGCCTGTCCTGCCTTTCTGGATTTTATACTTTTTTCAGATGGCCCTTTTGACCGGGGGGCAGTGAGACTTCATTGTAGTGCAGATTTCCTTTGCAAGCTTGCTTGGTTGGCCAAAAAGGGCGTATGCGTTTTTTCCTGAATATATTCAGGAAAAAACGCATACGCCCTTTTTGGCCAAGTGCATCATTGTGGACATTCTGTCTCTTTTCCTATGCTTTACATGCAATTCCAGTCTACCTCCTGAAATCGGTTTCCTGCAATTCTGCCCTGCTTTCAAGTCCTCTTGGCAGCCTTACTTCAATATATTTTTGGACGATAGCTGTCATTTATAACTCTGCAGGTTTGTGAATTACAGTGCCCCTGAGCTCCTTTCTTCAACTCGCTTTCTTGTGAGCTGGCCGCAACACCGCAGGATTGCTTCAGGCCCTAGTGTGGTTCCGGCATGGCACGCTGAGCCTTTGGTTAATTCCTCTTCCTGGTGGGAAATGAGAGTTAAATTTGCCAATCCAGACACCTCCAGCTAGTCTCTCATTTGTTCTCCCTATTCCTGTTCATTTTCCACAGAAATTGCAAACTGGGCCAAACAGGAGGTTAAAGGCACTGACTCTCCAAGTGGGGAGAGTTTTAGTAAAGCGTCTGGAATGTTGCACCCAAGTACCAGCGGAGAAAATCTGAGACACATTTGAACACGTTTCCCGATCACACGGTGGATCATACTCTGGGTTCCACATGCATGTTTTAGCTGAAGGAAGAATCCCTTAAACCTGGAGAGTTGAGACCCATGGAATGGCTGGCATGCAATATGACTTCAAAGGGTCTGCATTTGCTCATCAAACCTCACCAATCCTATCACTGCTGCGTTTATGCCGCTGTACACATGCTTGATTCTCTTTTGGAGACATATAAATCCATAGGTTTTAAGATTATTACTAGTCAGGTATATTCTTAGGCGATTAATATGGGGTGTAGAGTCCACTTCGTTGAGCAAGGAGTAGCTCTTGTCTATTACATATTTGGCTTATGGAATGGTATCTGTGCTAATTTCAATCTCTGGTTTTATGCAGAACCCCAACTCACCTTTCCCCTTAAGCAAGCATAAGTTGGTTTTCTACATTTGAGACCGTGTTCTGTTTTGTAATTCAGTTTCTGTGTAGCCAAGTTTACATTCCGTGTAGTAGTGATATCTTATGATGTTTCTTTTTCTGTGTGACTTATCTCACTTAGAATCATCGTACCTGAATCCACTCATTATGCTGCTACGGGCCTGATGATATAGATTTCATTGCTGAGTGATATTGCATTGTACGTAAGTACCAGAACTTCTTTATCCATTTTTCACTTTCTGTGATATTGAACTTGTACTGTAAATGAAGTTCTTGTAAACAGAGCCGTCCCAAACTTTGGGGTGGCTGTGTCTTTTTGATTTTAATTTCCCTAAGCTATAGGACCATAAGTGGAAGTGCCCTAGGCTCTGTTGCTTTGTTTTGTAGATGTTTCAGGAAACACCATACACTTCTCCAGAGTGGCTGTTGGCAATTTACATCCCGTCCATTAGCATAACAAGGCTCCCAGTTCTCCATGGCCTGTCCTGCCTTTCTGGATTTTACACTTTTTTCAGATGGCCCTTTTGACCGGGGGGCAGTGAGACTTCATTGTAGTGCAGATTTCCTTTGCAAGCTTGCTTGGTTGGCCAAAAAGGGCGTATGCGTTTTTTCCTGAATATATTCAGGAAAAAACGCATACGCCCTTTTTGGCCAAGTGCATCATTGTGGACGTTCTGTCTCTTTTCCTATGCTTTACATGCAATTCCAGTCTACCTCCTGAAATCGGATTCCTGTAATTCTGCCCCGCTTTCGAGTCCCCTTGGCAGCCTTACTTTAATATATTTTTGGACGATAGCTGTCATTTATAACTCTGCAGGTTTGTGAATTACAATGCCCCTGTGCTCCTTTCTTCAACTCGCTTTCTTGTGAGCTGGCCGCAACACCGCAGGATTGCTTCAGGCCCTAGTGTGGTTCCGGCATGGCACGCTGAGCCTTTGGTTAATTCCTCTTCCTGGTGGGAAATGAGAGTTAAATTTGCCCGTCCAGACACCTCCAGCTAGTCTCTCATTGGTTCTCCCTATTCCTGTTCATTTTCCGCAGAAATGGCAAACTGGGCCAAACAGGAGGTTAAAGGCACTGACTCTCCAAGTGGGGAGAGTTTTAGTAAAGCGTCTGGAATGTTGCACCCGAGTACCAGGGGACAAAAACTGAGACACATTTGAACACGTTTCCCAATCACACGGTGGATCATACTCTGGGTTCCACATGCATGTTTTAGCTGAAGGAAGAATCCCTTAAACCTGGAGAGTTGAGACCCATGGAATGGGTACCATGCAATATGACTTCAAAGGTTCTGCATTGGCTCACCGAACCTCACCAATCCTATCACTGCTGCGCTTATGCCACTGTACACACGCTTGATTCTCTTTCGGAGACATATAAATCCATAGATTTTAAGATTCTTACTGGTCAGGTATATTCTTAGACGTTTAATATGGGGTGTTGGGTCCTCTTCGTTGAGCAAGGAGTAGCTCTTGTCTATTACATATTTGGCTTATGGAACGGTATCTGTGCTAATTTCAATCTCTGGTTTTATGCAGAACCCCAACTCACCTTTCCCCTTAAGCAAGCATAAGTTGGTTTTCTACATTTGAGACCCTGTTCTGTTTTGTAATTCAGTTCCTGTGTAGCCAAGTTTACATTCCGTGTATTAGTGATATCTTATGATGTTTCTTTTTCTGTGTGACTTATCTCACTTAGAATCATCGTACCTGAATCCACTCATTATGCTGCTATGGGCCTGATGACATAGATTTCATTGCTGAGTGATATTGCATTGTACGTAAGTACCACAACTTCTTTATCCATTTTTCGCTTTCTGTGATATTGAACTTGTACCGTAAACGAGGTTCTTGTAAACAGAGCCGTCCCAAACTTTGGGGTGGCTGTGTCTTTTTGATTTTAATTTCCCTAAGCTATAGGACCATAAGTGGAAGTGCCCTAGGCTCTGTTGCTTTGTTTTTTAGATGTTTCAGGAAACACCATACACTTCTCCAGAGTGGCTGTTGGCAATTTACATCCCGCCCATCAGCATAACAAGGCTCCCAGTTCTCCATGGCCTGTCCGGCCTTTCTGGATTTTACACTTTTTTCGGATGGCCCTTTTGACTGGGGGGCAATGAGACTTCATTGTAGTGCAGATTTCCTTTGCAAGCTTGCTTGGTTGGCCAAAAAGGGCGTATGCGTTTTTTCCTGAATATATTCAGGAAAAAACGCATACGCCCTTTTTGGCCAAGTGCATCATTGTGGACATTCTGTCTCTTTTCCTATGCTTTACATGCAATTCCAGTCTACCTCCTGAAATCGGATTCCTGCAATTCTGCCCCGCTTTCGAGTCCTCTTGGCAGCCTTACTTCAATATATTTTTGGACGATAGCTGTCATTTATAACTCTGCAGGTTTGTGAATTACAGTGCCCCTGAGCTCCTTTCTTCAACTCGCTTTCTTGTGAGCTGGCCGCAACACCACAGGATTGCTTCAGGCCCTAGTGTGGTTCCGGCATGGCACGCTGAGCCTTTGGTTAATTCCTCTTCCTGGTGGGAAATGAGAGTTAAATTTGCCCGTCCAGGCACCTCCAGCTAGTCTCTCATTGGTTCTCCCTATTCCTGTTCATTTTAAGCAGAAATGGCAAACTGGGCCAAACAGGAGGTTAAAGGCACTGACTCTCCAAGTGGGGAGAGTGTTAGTAAAGCGGCTGGAATGTTGCACCCGAGTACCAGGGGACGAAACCTGAGACACATTTGAACACGTTTCCCGATCACACGGTGGATCATACTCTGGGTTCCACATGCATGTTTTAGGTGAAGGAAGAATCCCTTAAACCTGGAGAGTTGAGACCCATGGAATGGGTACCATGCAATGTGACCTCAAAGGGTCTGCATTTGCTCACCGAACCTCACCAATCCTATCACTGCTGCGTTTATGCCGCTGTACACACGCTTGATTCTCTTTCGGAGACATAGAAATGTATAGGTTTTAAGATTCTTCCTAGTCAGGTATATTCTTAGGCGTTTAATATGGGGTGTAGAGTCCACTTCGTTCAGCAAGGAGTAGCTCTTGTCTATTACATATTTGGCTTATGGAACGGTATCTGTGCTAATTTCAATCTCTGGTTTTATGCAGCACCCCAACTCACCTTTCCCCTTAAGCAAGCATAAGTTGGTTTTCTACATTTGAGACCCTGTTCTGTTTTGTAATTCAGTTCCTGTGTAGCCAAGTTTACATTCCGTGTAGTAGTGATATCTTATGATGTTTCTTTTTCTGTGTGACTTATCTCACTTAGAATCATCGTACCTGAATCCACTCATTATGCTGCTACGGGCCTGATGATATACATTTCATTGCTGAGTGATATTGCATTGTACGTAAGTACCAGAACTTCTTTATCCATTTTTCACTTTCTGTGATATTGAACTTGTACTGTAAATGAAGTTCTTGTAAACAGAGCCGTCCCAAACTTTGGGGTGGCTGTGTCTTTTTGATTTTAATTTCCCTAAGCTATAGGACCATAAGTGGAAGTGCCCTAGGCTCTGTTGCTTTGTTTTGTAGATGTTTCAGGAAACACCATACACTTCTCCAGAGTGGCTGTTGGCAATTTACATCCCGCCCATCAGCATAACAAGGCTCCCAGTTCTCCATGGCCTGTCCTGCCTTTCTGGATTTTACACTTTTTTAAGATGGCCCTTTTGACCGGGGGGCAGTGAGACTTCATTGTAGTGCAGATTTCCTTTGCAAGCTTGCTTGGTTGGCCAAAAAGGGCATATGCGTTTTTTCCTGAATATATTCAGGAAAAAACGCATACGCCCTTTTTGGCCAAGTGCATCATTGTGGACGTTCTGTCTCTTTTCCTATGCTTTACATGCAATTCCAGTCTACCTCCTGAAATCGGATTCCTGCAATTCTGCCCCGCTTTCAAGTCCTCTTGGCAGCCTTACTTCAATATATTTTTGGATGATAGCTGTCATTTATAACTCTGCAGGTTTGTGAATTACAGTGCCTCTGAGCTCCTTTCTTCAACTCGCTTTCTTGTGAGCTGGCCGCAACACCGCAGGATTGCTTCAGGCCCTAGTGTCGTTCCGGCATGGCACGCTGAGCCTTTGGTTAATTCCTCTTCCTGGTGGGAAATGAGAGTTAAATTTGCCCGTCCAGACACCTCCAGCTAGTCTCTCACTGGTTCTCCCTATTCCTGATCATCTTCCGCAAAAATTGCAAACTGGGCCAAACAGGTGGTTAAAGGCACTGACTCTCCAAGTGGGGAGAGTGTTAGTAAAGCGTCTGGAATGTTGCACCCGAGTACCAGGGGACGAAACCTGAGACACATTTGAACACATATCCCGATCACACGGTGGATCATACTCTGGGTTCCACATGCATGTTTTAGCTGAAGGAAGAATCCCTTAAACCTGGAGAGTTGAGACCCATGGAATGGCTACCATGCAATATGACTTCAAAGGGTCTGGATTTGCTCATCGAACCTCACCAATCCTATCACTGCTGCGTTTATGCCACTGTACACATGCTTGATTCTCTTTTGGAGACATATAAATCCATAGGTTTTAAGATTATTACTAGTCAGGTATATTCTTAGGCGATTAATATGGGGTGTAGAGTCCACTTCGTTGAGCAAGGAGTAGCTCTTGTCTATTACATATTTGGCTTATGGAACGGTATCTGTGCTAATTTCAATCTCTGGTTTTATGCAGAACCCCAACTCACCTTTCCCCTTAAGCAAGCATAAGTTGGTTTTCTACATTTGAGACCGTGTTCTGTTTTGTAATTCAGTTTCTGTGTAGCCAAGTTTACATTCCGTGTAGTAGTTATATCTTATGATGTTTCTTTTTCTGTGTGACTTATCTCACTTAGAATCATCGTACCTGAATCCACTCATTATGCTGCTACAGGCCTGATGATATAGATTTCATTGCTGAGTGATATTGCATTGTACGTAAGTACCACCACTTCTTTATCCATTTTTCGCTTTCTGTGATATTGAACTTGTACCGTAAACGAGGTTCTTGTAAACAGAGCCGTCCCAAACTTTGGGGTGGCTGTGTCTTTTTGATTTTAATTTCCCTAAGCTATAGGACCATAAGTGGAAGTGCCCTAGGCTCTGTTGCTTTGTTTTTTAGATGTTTCATGAAACACCATACACTTCTCCAGAGTGGCTGTTGGCAATTTACATCCCGCCCATCAGCATAAAAAGGCTCCCAGTTCTCCATGGCCTGTCCTGCCTTTCTGGATTTTATACTTTTTTCAGATGGCCCTTTTGACCGGGGGGCAGTGAGACTTCATTGTAGTGCAGATTTCCTTTGCAAGCTTGCTTGGTTGGCCAAAAAGGGCGTATGCGTTTTTTCCTGAATATATTCAGGAAAAAACGCATACGCCCTTTTTGGCCAAGTGCATCATTGTGGACATTCTGTCTCTTTTCCTATGCTTTACATGCAATTCCAGTCTACCTCCTGAAATCGGTTTCCTGCAATTCTGCCCTGCTTTCAAGTCCTCTTGGCAGCCTTACTTCAATATATTTTTGGACGATAGCTGTCATTTTTAACTCTGCAGGTTTGTGAATTACAGTGCCCTTGAGCTCCTTTCTTCAACTCGCTTTCTTGTGAGCTGGCCGCAACACCGCAGGATTGCTTCAGGCCCTAGTGTGGTTCCGGCATGGCACGCTGAGCCTTTGGTTAATTCCTCTTCCTGGTGGGAAATGAGAGTTAAATTTGCCCGTCCAGACACCTCCAGCTAGTCTCTTATTGGTTCTCCCTATTCCTGTTCATTTTCCGCAGAAATTGCAAACTGGGCCAAACAGGAGGTTAAAGGCACTGACTCTCCAAGTGAGGAGAGTGTTAGTAAAGCGTCTGGAATGTTGCACTCGAGTACCAGGGGACGAAATCTGACACATTTGAACACGTTTCCCGATCACACGGTGGATCATACTCTGGGTTCCACATGCATGTTTTAGCTGAAGGAAGAATCCCTTAAACCTGGAGAGTTGAGACCCATGGAATGGGTACCATGCAATATGACTTCAAAGGGTCTGCATTTGCTCACCGAACCTCACCAATCCTATCACTGCTGCATTTATGCCACTGTACACACGCTTGATTCTCTTTCGGAGACATATAAATCCATAGGTTTTAAGATTCTTACTAGTCAGGTATATTCTTAGGCATTTAATATGTGGTGTTGAGTCCACTTCGTTGAGCAAGGAGTAGCTCTTGTCTATTACCTATTTGGCTTATGGAACGGTATCTGTGCTAATTTCAATCTCTGGTTTTATGCAGAACCCCAACTCACCTTTCCCCTTAAGCAAGCATAAGTTGGTTTTCTACATTTGAGACCGTGTTCTGTTTTGTAATTCAGTTCCTGTGTAGCCAAGTTTACATTCCATGTATTAGTGATATCTTATGATGTTTCTTTTTCTGTGTGACTTATCTCACTTAGAATCATCGTACCTGAATCCACTCATTATGCTGCTATGGGCCTGATGACATAGATTTCATTGCTGAGTGATATTGCATTGTACGTAAGTACCACAAATTCTTTATCCATTTTTCGTTTTCTGTGATATTGAACTTGTACCGTAAACGAGGTTCTTGTAAACAGAGCCGTCCCAAACTTTGGGGTGGCTGTGTTTTTTTGATTTTAATTTCCCTAAGCTATACGACCATAAGTGGAAGTGCCCTAGGCTCTGTTGCTTTGTTTTTTAGATGTTTCAGGAAACACCATACACTTCTCCAGAGTGGCTGTTGGCAATTTACATCCCGCCCATCAGCATAACAAGGCTCCCAGTTCTCCATGGCCTGTCCGGCCTTTCTGGATTTTACACTTTTTTCAGATGGCCCTTTTGACTGGGGGGCAGTGAGACTTCATTGTAGTGCAGATTTCCTTTGCAAGCTTGCTTGGTTGGCCAAAAAGGGCATATGCGTTTTTTCCTGAATATATTCAGGAAAAAACGCATACGCCCTTTTTGGCCAAGTGCATCATTGTGGACGTTCTGCCTCTTTTCCTATGCTTTACATGCAATTCCAGTCTACCTCCTGAAATCGGTTTCCTGCAATTCTGCCCCGCTTTCAAGTCCTCTTGGCAGCCTTACTTCAATATATTTTTGGACGATAGCTGTCATTTTTAACTCTGCAGGTTTGTGAATTACAGTGCCCCTGAGCTCCTTTCTTCAACTCGCTTTCTTGTGAGCTGGCCGCACACCGCAGGATTGCTTCAGGCCCTAGTGTGGTTCCGGCATGGCACGCTGAGCCTTTGGTTAATTCCTCTTCCTGGTGGGAAATGAGAGTTACATTTGCCCATCCAGACACCTCCAGCTAGTCTCTCATTGGTTCTCCCTATTCCTGTTCATTTTCCGCAGAAATTGCAAACTGGGCCAAACAGGAGGTTAAAGGCACTGACTCTCCAAGTGGGGAGAGTGTTAGTAAAGCGTCTGGAATGTTGCACCCAAGTACCAGCGGAGAAAATCTGAGACACATTTGAACACGTTTCCCGATCACACGGTGGATCATACTCTGGGTTCCACATGCATGTTTTAGCTGAAGGAAGAATCCCTTAAACCTGGAGAGTTGAGACCCATGGAATGGCTAGCATGCAATATGACTTCAAAGGGTCTGCATTTGCTCATCAAACCTCACCAATCCTATCACTGCTGCGTTTATGCCGCTGTACACATGCTTGATTCTCTTTTGGAGACATATAAATCCATAGGTTTTAAGATTATTACTAGTCAGGTATATTCTTAGGCGATTAATATGGGGTGTAGAGTCCACTTCGTTGAGCAAGGAGTAGCTCTTGTCTATTACATATTTGGCTTATGGAATGGTATCTGTGCTAATTTCAATCTCTGGTTTTATGCAGAACCCCAACTCACCTTTCCCCTTAAGCAAGCATAAGTTGGTTTTCTACATTTGAGACCGTGTTCTGTTTTGTAATTCAGTTTCTGTGTAGCCAAGTTTTCATTCCGTGTAGTAGTGATATCTTATGATGTTTCTTTTTCTGTGTGACTTATCTCACTTAGAATCATCATACCTGAATCCACTCATTATGCTGCTACGGGCCTGATGATATAGATTTCATTGCTGAGTGATATTGCATTGTACGTAAGTACCACAAATTCTTTATCCATTTTTCACCTTCTGTGATATTGAATTTGTACTGTAAATGAGGTTCTTGTAAACAGAGCCGTCCCAAACTTTGGGGTGGCTGTGTCTTTTTGATTTTAATTTCCCTAAGCTATAGGACCATAAGTGGAAGTGCCCTAGGCTCTGTTGCTTTGTTTTTTAGATGTTTCAGGAAACACCATACACTTCTCCAGAGTGGCTGTTGGCAATTTACATCCCGCCGATCAGCATAACAAGGCTCCCAGTTCTCCATGGCCTGTCCTGCCTTTCTGGATTTTATACTTTTTTCAGATGGCCCTTTTGACCGGGGGGCAGTGAGACTTCATTGTAGTGCAGATTTCCTTTGCAAGCTTGCTTGGTTGGCCAAAAAGGGCGTATGCGTTTTTTCCTGAATATATTCAGGAAAAAACGCATACGCCCTTTTTGGCCAAGTGCATCATTGTGGACGTTCTGCCTCTTTTCCTATGCTTTACATGCAATTCCAGTCTACCTCCTGAAATCGGTTTCCTGCAATTCTGCCCTGCTTTCAAGTCCTCTTGGCAGCCTTACTTCAATATATTTTTGGACGATAGCTGTCATTTTTAACTCTGCAGGTTTGTGAATTACAGTGCCCCTGAGCTCCTTTCTTCAACTCGCTTTCTTGTGAGCTGGCCGCAACACCGCAGGATTGCTTCAGGCCCTAGTGTGGTTCCGGCATGGCACGCTGAGCCTTTGGTTAATTCCTCTTCCTGGTGGGAAATGAGAGTTAAATTTGCCCGTCCAGACACCTCCAGCTAGTCTCTTATTGGTTCTCCCTATTCCTGTTCATTTTCCGCAGAAATTGCAAACTGGGCCAAACAGGAGGTTAAAGGCACTGACTCTCCAAGTGAGGAGAGTGTTAGTAAAGCGTCTGGAATGTTGCACCCGAGTACCAGGGGACGAAATCTGACACATTTGAACACGTTTCCCGATCACACGGTGGATCATACTCTGGGTTCCACATGCATGTTTTAGCTGAAGGAAGAATCCCTTAAACCTGGAGAGTTGAGACCCATGGAATGGGTACCATGCAATATGACTTCAAAGGGTCTGCATTGGCTCACCGAACCTCACCAATCCTATCACTGCTGCGCTTATGCCACTGTACACACCCTTGATTCTCTTTCGGAGACATATAAATCCATAGGTTTTAAGATTCTTCCTAGTCAGGTATATTCTTAGACGTTTAATATGGGGTGTTGAGTCCTCTTCGTTGAGCAAGGAGTAGCTCTTGTCTATTACATATTTGGCTTATGGAACGGTATCTGTGCTAATTTCAATCTCTGGTTTTATGCAGCACCCCAACTCACCTTTCCCCTTAAGCAAGCATAAGTTGGTTTTCTACATTTGAGACCTTGTTCTGTTTTGTAATTCAGTTCCTGTGTAGCCAAGTTTACATTCCGTGTATTAGTGATATCTTATGATGTTTCTTTTTCTGTGTGACTTATCTCACTTAGAATCATCGTACCTGAATCCACTCATTATGCTGCTATGGGCCTGATGACATAGATTTCATTGCTGAGTGATATTGCATTGTACGTAAGTACCACAACTTCTTTATCCATTTTTCGCTTTCTGTGATATTGAACTTGTACCGTAAACGAGGTTCTTGTAAACAGAGCCGTCCCAAACTTTGGGGTGGCTGTGTTTTTTTGATTTTAATTTCCCTAAGCTATACGACCATAAGTGGAAGTGCCCTAGGCTCTGTTGCTTTGTTTTTTAGATGTTTCAGGAAACACCATACACTTCTCCAGAGTGGCTGTTGGCAATTTACATCCCGCCCATCAGCATAACAAGGCTCCCAGTTCTCCATGGCCTGTCCGGCCTTTCTGGATTTTACACTTTTTTCAGATGGCCCTTTTGACTGGGGGGCAGTGAGACTTCATTGTAGTGCAGATTTCCTTTGCAAGCTTGCTTGGTTGGCCAAAAAGGGCGTATGCGTTTTTTCCTGAATATATTCAGGAAAAAACGCATATGCCCTTTTTGGCCAAGTGCATCATTGTGGACGTTCTGCCTCTTTTCCTATGCTTTACATGCAATTCCAGTCTACCTCCTGAAATCGGTTTCCTGCAATTCTGCCCCGCTTTCAAGTCCTCTTGGCAGCCTTACTTCAATATATTTTTGGACGATAGCTGTCATTTATAACTCTGCAGGTTTGTGAATTACAGTGCCCCTGAGCTCCTTTCTTCAACTCGCTTTCTTGTGAGCTGGCCGCAACACCGCAGGATTGCTTCAGGCCCTAGTGTCGTTCCGGCATGGCACGCTGAGCCTTTGGTTAATTCCTCTTCCTGGTGGGAAATGAGAGTTAAATTTGCCAATCCAGACACCTCCAGCTAGTCTCTCATTTGTTCTCCCTATTCCTGTTCATTTTCCGCAGAAATTGCAAACTGGGCCAAACAGGAGGTTAAAGGCACTGACTCTCCAAGTGGGGAGAGTTTTAGTAAAGCGTCTGGAATGTTGCACCCGAGTACCAGCGGAGAAAATCTGAGACACATTTGAACACGTTTCCCGATCACACGGTGGATCATACTCTGGGTTCCACATGCATGTTTTAGCTGAAGGAAGAATCCCTTAAACCTGGAGAGTTGAGACCCATGGAATGGCTGGCATGCAATATGACTTCAAAGGGTCTGCATTTGCTCATCAAACCTCACCAATCCTATCACTGCTGCGTTTATGCTGCTGTACACATGCTTGATTCTCTTTTGGAGACATATAAATCCATAGGTTTTAAGATTATTACTAGTCAGGTATATTCTTAGGCGATTAATATGGGGTGTAGAGTCCACTTCGTTGAGCAAGGAGTAGCTCTTGTCTATTACATATTTGGCTTATGGAATGGTATCTGTGCTAATTTCAATCTCTGGTTTTATGCAGAACCCCAACTCACCTTTCCCCTTAAGCAAGCATAAGTTGGTTTTCTACATTTGAGACCGTGTTCTGTTTTGTAATTCAGTTTCTGTGTAGCCAAGTTTACATTCCGTGTAGTAGTGATATCTTATGATGTTTCTTTTTCTGTGTGACTTATCTCACTTAGAATCATCGTACCTGAATCCACTCATTATGCTGCTACGGGCCTGATGATATAGATTTCATTGCTGAGTGATATTGCATTGTACGTAAGTACCACAAATTCTTTATCCATTTTTCACCTTCTGTGATATTGAATTTGTACTGTAAATGAGGTTCTTGTAAACAGAGCCGTCCCAAACTTTGGGGTGGCTGTGTCTTTTTGATTTTAATTTCCCTATGCTATAGGACCATAAGTGGAAGTGCCCTAGGCTCTGTTGCTTTGTTTTTTAGATGTTTCAGGAAACACCATACACTTCTCCAGAGTGGCTGTTGGCAATTTACATCCCGCCCATCAGCATAACAAGGCTCCCAGTTCTCCATGGCCTGTCCTGCCTTTCTGGATTTTACACTTTTTTCAGATGGCCCTTTTGACCGGGGGGCAGTGAGACTTCATTGTAGTGCAGATTTCCTTTGCAAGCTTGCTTGGTTGGCCCAAAAGGGCGTATGCGTTTTTTCCTGAATATATTCAGGAAAAAACGCATACGCCCTTTTTGGCCAAGTGCATCATTGTGGACGTTCTGCCTCTTTTCGTATGCTTTACATGCAATTCCAGTCTACCTCCTGAAATCGGTTTCCTGCAATTCTGCCCCGCTTTCAAGTCCTCTTGGCAGCCTTACTTCAATATATTTTTGGACGATAGCTGTCATTTATAACTCTGCAGGTTTGTGAATTACAGTGCCCCTGAGCTCCTTTCTTCAACTCGCTTTCTTGTGAGCTGGCCGCAACACCGCAGGATTGCTTCAGGCCCTAGTGTGGTTCCGGCATGGCACGCTGAGCCTTTGGTTAATTCCTCTTCCTGGTGGGAAATGAGAGTTACATTTGCCCATCCAGACACCTCCAGCTAGTCTCTCATTGGTTCTCCCTATTCCTGTTCATTTTCCGCAGAAATTGCAAACTGGGCCAAACAGGAGGTTAAAGGCACTGACTCTCCAAGTGGGGAGAGTTTTAGTAAAGCGTCTGGAATGTTGCACCCGAGTACCAGCGGAGAAAATCTGAGACACATTTGAACACGTTTCCCGATCACACGGTGGATCATACTCTGGGTTCCACATGCATGTTTTAGCTGAAGGAAGAATCCCTTAAACCTGGAGAGTTGAGACCCATGGAATGGCTAGCATGCAATATGACTTCAAAGGGTCTGCATTTGCTCATCAAACCTCACCAATCCTATCACTGCTGCGTTTATGCCGCTGTACACATGCTTGATTCTCTTTTGGAGACATATAAATCCATAGGTTTTAAGATTATTACTAGTCAGGTATATTCTTAGGCGATTAATATGGGGTGTAGAGTCCACTTCGTTGAGCAAGGAGTAGCTCTTGTCTATTACATATTTGGCTTATGGAATGGTATCTGTGCTAATTTCAATCTCTGGTTTTATGCAGAACCCCAACTCACCTTTCCCCTTAAGCAAGCATAAGTTGGTTTTCTACATTTGAGACCGTGTTCTGTTTTGTAATTCAGTTTCTGTGTAGCCAAGTTTTCATTCCGTGTAGTAGTGATATCTTATGATGTTTCTTTTTCTGTGTGACTTATCTCACTTAGAATCATCGTACCTGAATCCACTCATTATGCTGCTACGGGCCTGATGATATAGATTTCATTGCTGAGTGATATTGCATTGTACGTAAGTACCACAAATTCTTTATCCATTTTTCACCTTCTGTGATATTGAATTTGTACTGTAAATGAGGTTCTTGTAAACAGAGCCGTCCCAAACTTTGGGGTGGCTGTGTCTTTTTGATTTTAATTTCCCTAAGCTATAGGACCATAAGTGGAAGTGCCCTAGGCTCTGTTGCTTTGTTTTTTAGATGTTTCAGGAAACACCATACACTTCTCCAGAGTGGCTGTTGGCAATTTACATCCCGCCGATCAGCATAACAAGGCTCCCAGTTCTCCATGGCCTGTCCTGCCTTTCTGGATTTTATACTTTTTTCAGATGGCCCTTTTGACCGGGGGGCAGTGAGACTTCATTGTAGTGCAGATTTCCTTTGCAAGCTTGCTTGGTTGGCCAAAAAGGGCGTATGCGTTTTTTCCTGAATATATTCAGGAAAAAACGCATACGCCCTTTTTGGCCAAGTGCATCATTGTGGACGTTCTGCCTCTTTTCCTATGCTTTACATGCAATTCCAGTCTACCTCCTGAAATCGGTTTCCTGCAATTCTGCCCTGCTTTCAAGTCCTCTTGGCAGCCTTACTTCAATATATTTTTGGACGATAGCTGTCATTTTTAACTCTGCAGGTTTGTGAATTACAGTGCCCCTGAGCTCCTTTCTTCAACTCGCTTTCTTGTGAGCTGGCCGCAACACCGCAGGATTGCTTCAGGCCCTAGTGTGGTTCCGGCATGGCACGCTGAGCCTTTGGTTAATTCCTCTTCCTGGTGGGAAATGAGAGTTAAATTTGCCCGTCCAGACACCTCCAGCTAGTCTCTTATTGGTTCTCCCTATTCCTGTTCATTTTCCGCAGAAATTGCAAACTGGGCCAAACAGGAGGTTAAAGGCACTGACTCTCCAAGTGAGGAGAGTGTTAGTAAAGCGTCTGGAATGTTGCACCCGAGTACCAGGGGACGAAATCTGACACATTTGAACACGTTTCCCGATCACACGGTGGATCATACTCTGGGTTCCACATGCATGTTTTAGCTGAAGGAAGAATCCCTTAAACCTGGAGAGTTGAGACCCATGGAATGGGTACCATGCAATATGACTTCAAAGGGTCTGCATTGGCTCACCGAACCTCACCAATCCTATCACTGCTGCGCTTATGCCACTGTACACACCCTTGATTCTCTTTCGGAGACATATAAATCCATAGGTTTTAAGATTCTTCCTAGTCAGGTATATTCTTAGACGTTTAATATGGGGTGTTGAGTCCTCTTCGTTGAGCAAGGAGTAGCTCTTGTCTATTACATATTTGGCTTATGGAACGGTATCTGTGCTAATTTCAATCTCTGGTTTTATGCAGCACCCCAACTCACCTTTCCCCTTAAGCAAGCATAAGTTGGTTTTCTACATTTGAGACCTTGTTCTGTTTTGTAATTCAGTTCCTGTGTAGCCAAGTTTACATTCCGTGTATTAGTGATATCTTATGATGTTTCTTTTTCTGTGTGACTTATCTCACTTAGAATCATCGTACCTGAATCCACTCATTATGCTGCTATGGGCCTGATGACATAGATTTCATTGCTGAGTGATATTGCATTGTACGTAAGTACCACAACTTCTTTATCCATTTTTCGCTTTCTGTGATATTGAACTTGTACCGTAAACGAGGTTCTTGTAAACAGAGCCATCCCAAACTTTGGGGTGGCTGTGTTTTTTTGATTTTAATTTCCCTAAGCTATACGACCATAAGTGGAAGTGCCCTAGGCTCTGTTGCTTTGTTTTTTAGATGTTTCAGGAAACACCATACACTTCTCCAGAGTGGCTGTTGGCAATTTACATCCCGCCCATCAGCATAACAAGGCTCCCAGTTCTCCATGGCCTGTCCTGCCTTTCTGGATTTTACACTTTTTTCAGATGGCCCTTTTGACCGGGGGGCAGTGAGACTTCATTGTAGTGCGGATTTCCTTTGCAAGCTTGCTTGGTTGGCCAAAAAGGGCGTATGCGTTTTATCCTGAATATATTCAGGAAAAAACGCATATGCCCTTTTTGGCCAAGTGCATCATTGTGGACGTTCTGCCTCTTTTCCTATGCTTTACATGCAATTCCAGTCTACCTCCTGAAATCGGTTTCCTGCAATTCTGCCCCGCTTTCAAGTCCTCTTGGCAGCCTTACTTCAATATATTTTTGGACGATAGCTGTCATTTATAACTCTGCAGGTTTGTGAATTACAGTGCCCCTGAGCTCCTTTCTTCAACTCGCTTTCTTGTGAGCTGGCCGCAACACCGCAGGATTGCTTCAGGCCCTAGTGTCGTTCCGGCATGGCACGCTGAGCCTTTCGTTAATTCCTCTTCCTGGTGGGAAATGAGAGTTAAATTTGCCCGTCCAGACACCTCCAGCTAGTCTCTCACTGGTTCTCCCTATTCCTGTTCATCTTCCGCAAATATTGCAAACTGGGCCAAACAGGAGGTTAAAGGCACTGACTCTCCAAGTGGGGAGAGTGTTAGTAAAGCGTCTGGAATGTTGCACCCGAGTACCAGGGGACAAAACCTGAGACACATTTGAACACGTTTCCCGATCACATGGTGGATCATACTCTGGGTTCCACATGCATGTTTTAGCTGAAGGAAGAATCCCTTAAACCTGGAGAGTTGAGACCCATGGAATGGGTACCATGCAATATGACTTCAAAGGTTCTGCATTGGCTCACCGAACCTCACCAATCCTATCACTGCTGCGCTTATGCCACTGTACACACCCTTGATTCTCTTTCGGAGACATATAAATCCATAGGTTTTAAGATTCTTCCTAGTCAGGTATATTCTTAGACGTTTAATATGGGGTGTTGAGTCCTCTTCGTTGAGCAAGGAGTAGCTCTTGTCTATTACATATTTGGCTTATGGAACGGTATCTGTGCTAATTTCAATCTCTGGTTTTATGCAGCACCCCAACTCACCTTTCCCCTTAAGCAAGCATAAGTTGGTTTTCTACATTTGAGACCTTGTTCTGTTTGGTAATTCAGTTCCTGTGTAGCCAAGTTTACATTCCGTGTATTAGTGATATCTTATGATGTTTCTTTTTCTGTGTGACTTATCTCACTTAGAATCATCGTACCTGAATCCACTCATTATGCTGCTATGGGCCTGATGACATAGATTTCATTGCTGAGTGATATTGCATTGTACGTAAGTACCACAACTTCTTTATCCATTTTTCGCTTTCTGTGATATTGAACTTGTACCGTAAACGAGGTTCTTGTAAACAGAGCCGTCCCAAACTTTGGGGTGGCTGTGTTTTTTTGATTTTAATTTCCCTAAGCTATACGACCATAAGTGGAAGTGCCCTAGGCTCTGTTGCTTTGTTTTTTAGATGTTTCAGGAAACACCATACACTTCTCCAGAGTGGCTGTTGGCAATTTACATCCCGCCCATCAGCATAACAAGGCTCCCAGTTCTCCATGGCCTGTCCGGCCTTTCTGGATTTTACACTTTTTTCAGATGGCCCTTTTGACTGGGGGGCAGTGAGACTTCATTGTAGTGCAGATTTCCTTTGCAAGCTTGCTTGGTTGGCCAAAAAGTGCGTATGCGTTTTTTCCTGAATATATTCAGGAAAAAACGCATATGCCCTTTTTGGCCAAGTGCATCATTGTGGACGTTCTGCCTCTTTTCCTATGCTTTACATGCAATTCCAGTCTACCTCCTGAAATCGGTTTCCTGCAATTCTGCCCCGCTTTCAAGTCCTCTTTGCAGCCTTACTTCAATATATTTTTGGACGATAGCTGTCATTTATAACTCTGCAGGTTTGTGAATTACAGTGCCCCTGAGCTCCTTTCTTCAACTCGCTTTCTTGTGAGCTGGCCGCAACACCGCAGGATTGCTTCAGGCCCTAGTGTGGTTCCGGCATGGCACGCTGAGCCTTTGGTTAATTCCTCTTCCTGGTGGGAAATGAGAGTTACATTTGCCCATCCAGACACCTCCAGCTAGTCTCTCATTGGTTCTCCCTATTCCTGTTCATTTTCCGCAGAAATTGCAAACTGGGCCAAACAGGAGGTTAAAGGCACTGACTCTCCAAGTGGGGAGAGTTTTAGTAAAGCGTCTGGAATGTTGCACCCAAGTACCAGCGGAGAAAATCTGAGACACATTTGAACACGTTTCCCGATCACACGGTGGATCATACTCTGGGTTCCATATGCATGTTTTAGCTGAAGGAAGAATCCCTTAAACCTGGAGAGTTGAGACCCATGGAATGGCTAGCATGCAATATGACTTCAAAGGGTCTGCATTTGCTCATCAAACCTCACCAATCCTATCACTGCTGCGTTTATGCCGCTGTACACATGCTTGATTCTCTTTTGGAGACATATAAATCCATAGGTTTTAAGATTATTACTAGTCAGGTATATTCTTAGGCGATTAATATGGGGTGTAGAGTCCACTTCGTTGAGCAAGGAGTAGCTCTTGTCTATTACATATTTGGCTTATGGAATGGTATCTGTGCTAATTTCAATCTCTGGTTTTATGCAGAACCCCAACTCACCTTTCCCCTTAAGCAAGCATAAGTTGGTTTTCTACATTTGAGACCGTGTTCTGTTTTGTAATTCAGTTTCTGTGTAGCCAAGTTTTCATTCCGTGTAGTAGTGATATCTTATGATGTTTCTTTTTCTGTGTGACTTATCTCACTTAGAATCATCGTACCTGAATCCACTCATTATGCTGCTACGGGCCTGATGATATAGATTTCATTGCTGAGTGATATTGCATTGTACGTAAGTACCACAAACTCTTTATCCATTTTTCACCTTCTGTGATATTGAATTTGTACTGTAAATGAGGTTCTTGTAAACAGAGCCGTCCCAAACTTTGGGGTGGCTGTGTCTTTTTGATTTTAATTTCCCTAAGCTATAGGACCATAAGTGGAAGTGCCCTAGGCTCTGTTGCTTTGTTTTTTAGATGTTTCAGGAAACAGCATACACTTCTCCAGAGTGGCTGTTGGCAATTTACATCCCGCCCATCAGCATAACAAGGCTCCCAGTTCTCCATGGCCTGTCCTGCCTTTCTGGATTTTAAACTTTTTTCAGATGGCCCTTTTGACTGGGGGGCAGTGAGACTTCATTGTACTGCAGATTTCCTTTGCAAGCTTGCTTGGTTGGCCTAAAAGGGCGTATGCGTTTTTTCCTGAATATATTCAGGAAAAAACGCATACGCCCTTTTTGGCCAAGTGCATCATTGTGGACGTTCTGCCTCTTTTCCTATGCTTTACATGCAATTCCAGTCTACCTCCTGAAATCGGTTTCCTGCAATTCTGCCCCGCTTTCAAGTCCTCTTGGCAGCCTTACTTCAATATATTTTTGGACGATAGCTGTCATTTATAACTCTGCAGGTTTGTGAATTACAGTGCCCCTGAGCTCCTTTCTTCAACTCGCTTTCTTGTGAGCTGGCCGCAACACCGCAGGATTGCTTCAGGCCCTAGTGTCATTCCGCAATGGCACGCTGAGCCTTTGGTTAATTCCTCTTCCTGGTGGGAAATGAGAGTTATATTTGCCCGTCCAGACACCTCCAGCTAGTCTCTCACTGGTTCTCCCTATTCCTGTTCATCTTCCACAAATATTGCAAACTGCGCCAAACAGGAGGTTAAAGGCACTGACTCTCCAAGTGGGGAGAGTGTTAGTAAAGCGTCTGGAATGTTGCACCCGAGTACCAGGGGACAAAACCTGAGACACATTTGAACACGTTTCCCAATCACATGGTGGATCATACTCTGGGTTCCACATGCATGTTTTAGCTGAAGGAAGAATCCCTTAAACCTGGAGAGTTGAGACCCATGGAATGGGTACCATGCAATATGACTTCAAAGGTTCTGCATTGGCTCACCGAACCTCACCAATCCTATCACTGCTGCGCTTATGCCACTGTACACACCCTTGATTCTCTTTCGGAGACATATAAATCCATAGGTTTTAAGATTCTTCCTAGTCAGGTATATTCTTAGACGTTTAATATGGGGTGTTGAGTCCTCTTCGTTGAGCAAGGAGTAGCTCTTGTCTATTACATATTTGGCTTATGGAACGGTATCTGTGCTAATTTCAATCTCTGGTTTTATGCAGCACCTCAACTCACCTTTCCCCTTAAGCAAGCATAAGTTGGTTTTCTACATTTGAGACCTTGTTCTGTTTTGTAATTCAGTTCCTGTGTAGCCAAGTTTACATTCCGTGTATTAGTGATATCTTATGATGTTTCTTTTTCTGTGTGACTTATCTCACTTAGAATCATCGTACCTGAATCCACTCATTATGCTGCTATGGGCCTGATGACATAGATTTCATTGCTGAGTGATATTGCATTGTACGTAAGTACCACAACTTCTTTATCCATTTTTCGCTTTCTGTGATATTGAACTTGTACCGTAAACGAGGTTCTTGTAAACAGAGCCGTCCCAAACTTTGGGGTGGCTGTGTTTTTTTGATTTTAATTTCCCTAAGCTATACGACCATAAGTGGAAGTGCCCTAGGCTCTGTTGCTTTGTTTTTTAGATGTTTCAGGAAACACCATACACTTCTCCAGAGTGGCTGTTGGCAATTTACATCCCGCCCATCAGCATAACAAGGCTCCCAGTTCTCCATGGCCTGTCCGGCCTTTCTGGATTTTACACTTTTTTCAGATGGCCCTTTTGACTGGGGGGCAGTGAGACTTCATTGTAGTGCAGATTTCCTTTGCAAGCTTGCTTGGTTGGCCAAAAAGGGCGTATGCGTTTTTTCCTGAATATATTCAGGAAAAAACGCATATGCCCTTTTTGGCCAAGTGCATCATTGTGGACGTTCTGCCTCTTTTCCTATGCTTTACATGCAATTCCAGTCTACCTCCTGAAATCGGTTTCCTGCAATTCTGCCCCGCTTTCAAGTCCTCTTGGCAGCCTTACTTCAATATATTTTTGGACGATAGCTGTCATTTATAACTCTGCAGGTTTGTGAATTACAGTGCCCCTGAGCTCCTTTCTTCAACTCGTTTTCTTGTGAGCTGGCCGCAACACCGCAGGATTGCTTCAGGCCCTAGTGTCGTTCCGGCATGGCACGCTGAGCCTTTGGTTAATTCCTCTTCCTGGTGGGAAATGAGAGTTAAATTTGCCAATCTAGACACCTCCAGCTAGTCTCTCATTTGTTCTCCCTATTCCTGTTCATTTTCCGCAGAAATTGCAAACTGGGCCAAACAGGAGGTTAAAGGCACTGACTCTCCAAGTGGGGAGAGTTTTAGTAAAGCGTCTGGAATGTTGCACCCGAGTACCAGCGGAGAAAATCTGAGACACATTTGAACACGTTTCCCGATCACACGGTGGATCATACTCTGGGTTCCACATGCATGTTTTAGCTGAAGGAAGAATCCCTTAAACCTGGAGAGTTGAGACCCATGGAATGGGTACCATGCAATATGACTTCAAAGGGTCTGCATTTGCTCATCAAACCTCACCAATCCTATCACTGCTGCGTTTATGCTGCTGTACACATGCTTGATTCTCTTTTGGAGACATATAAATCCATAGGTTTTAAGATTCTTACTAGTCAGGTATATTCTTAGGCGTTTAATATGGGGTGTAGAGCCCACTTCGTTGAGCAAGGAGTAGCTCTTGTCTATTACATATTTGGCTTATGGAATGGTATCTGTGCTAATTTCAATCTCTGGTTTTATGCAGTACCCCAACTCACCTTTCCCCTTAAGCAAGCATAAGTTGGTTTTCTACATTTGAGACCCTGTTCTGTTTTGTAATTCAGTTTCTGTGTAGGCAAGTTTACATTCCTTGTAGTAGTGATATCTTATGATGTTTCTTTTTCTGTGTGACTTATTTCACTTAGAATCATCGTACCTGAATCCACTCATTATGCTGCTACGGGCCTGATGATATAGATTTCATTGCTGAGTGATATTGCATTGTACGTAAGTACCACAAATTCTTTATCCATTTTTCACTTTCTGTGTTATTGAACTTGTACCGTAAACGAGGATCTTGTAAACAGAGCCGTCCCAAACTTGGGGTGGCTGTGTCTTTTTGATTTTAATTTCCCTAAGCTATACCACCATAAGTGGAAGTGCCCTAGGCTCTGTTGCTTTGTTTTTTAGATGTTTCAGGAAACACCATACACTTCTCCAGAGTGGCTGTTGGCAATTTACATCCCGCCCATCAGCATAACAAGGCTCCCAGTTCTCCATGGCCTGTCCTGCCTTTCTGGATTTTACACTTTTTTCAGATGCTCCTTTTGACAGGGAGGAAGTGAGACTTCATTGTAGTGCAGATTTCCTTTGCAAGCTTGCTTGGTTGGCCAAAAAGGGCGTATGCGTTTTTTCCTGAATATATTCAGGAAAAAACGCATACGCCCTTTTTGGCCAAGTGCATCATTGTCGACGTTCTGAGTGTTTTCATATGTTTTCAATGCAATTCCAGTCTACCTCCTGAAATCGGTTTCCTGCAATTCTGCCTTGCTGTCAGTGCCTCTTCATAGCCTTACCTCAATATACTTTTTGAAAATTGTTGGCCTTTTTAACTCTGCAGGTTTTTGAATTGCCGTGGCCCTTAGCTGCATTTTTCAGCTCTTATTTTTGTGATCTTGCCTCATATCCACAGGATTTCTTCAGGCCCTATTCTTCTTCTGGGTCGCCTTGCTCTGCCTTTGGTTAATTCTTCTTCCTGATGTGAATTAGAGTGACATGTTCCCATTGAAACCGCTACAGCTATTTTCTCACTGGTTCCCCCTATTCCCATTCATCCTCCGCACTAACTGCAGACTGTGCGATACCGGAACGTAAAGGCATTGACTCTCCATGTGGAGATGTTGTTAGTAAAGTGGCTGGAATGTTGATCCGGAGCCCCAGGAGAGGAAAATGAGGTGCGTTTTAGAAACCTTTCCCGATCATATGGTATACCATCCGCTGGATTTCCCATGCATGGTTTAGCTGTAGGAAGATTCCCTTCAACCTGGAGTGTTGGGACCCTTGGAATGAGTAGCATGAAGTATTGCATTAAACTTTCGGCAGTTGCTCACCAAAGCTCACCAATCCTCTCAGCCCCAAGTGTCCAGCCTTATGTCTTATCCAGCTGTGGGTTTATATGTGGTCATTCCAGGTTGCATCACAGCCCCTGAGCGAATTTTGTAAGAATTTTTCTCTCTTTCATTGTTTCTGCGTTTTGGTTTTAAAATTTATTTCTATAATGGGGTTTAGCTCATTTTCACTGCTGTGTTTGGCCGCTCTGCACACACTTGATTCCCTTATGGAGATATATCAATACATGGGTTTTAAGATTCTTATTACTCAGATATATTTCTCTGCGGTGTATAGGGTGTGTTGAGGCCAGTTCATTGAGCAAGGTGTAGATCTTGTCTAATACCTATTTGGTTTATTGAACGGTATCTGTGCTAATTTCAAACTCTGGTTTTATGCATCACCCCACCTCTCCTTTCCCCTTAAGCTGACATAAGTGTGTTTTCTAAATGTGAGACACTGTTCTGTTTTGTAATTCATTTTTTGTGCAGCCATATTTATCCTCCCTCTATAAGTGATATCTTATGATATGTTTCTTTTTCTGTTTGACTTATTTCAAGTAGTATTATCGGACCTAAATCCACTCTTTATCCTTCTACTAGCCTTATTACATTGATTTCATGGTGAAGAGATATTCCATTGTACATAAGTACCACATTTTCTTTATCCATTGTTCTCTTTCCTGGGATATTTAAGGTGTACTGAAGTTGAGGTTCTTGTAAACAGAGTAGCCCTAAACTGTGGTGTGCTTGTGTCTTGTTGATTTTTAGACTTCCCTAGATATACTTCCGTGATTGGAAGTGCCCTATGCTCTGTAGCTCTGTTTTTTAGATGATTTAGGAACCACCATACACTTCTCCAGAGTGGCTCTCGGCAGTTCACACACTGTCCATCAGCGTATAAAGGCTCCCTGTTCTCCATGGCCTGTCCTGCATTTCTGGTTTTTACAATTTTTTCGGATGGCCCTTTTGACCGGTGGGAAATGAGACTTCTTTGTTGTGCACATTTGCATTGCTTGCTTGCTTGGTTGCCCATAAAGTGCGTATGCGTTTTTTCCTGGATATATTCAGGAAAAAACGCATACTCCCTTTTGGGCCAACTGCATCATTGTCGAAATTCTGCCGCTTTTCATGTGCTTTAAAGACGAGTCCAATCTATCTCTTGAAATCTGTTTCTTGCAATTCTGTCTTGCATTCAGATCCTCTTCTTTGCCTTACCTCAACATATTTTGGGACGTTAGTTTTCATTTATAACTCTGCAGGTTTGTGAATTGCAGTGACCCTGAGCTCCATTTTTTAAGTTGCTCTTTTGTGAGCTGGCCTCAAAGCCGCAGGATTGCTTCAGGCCCTATTTTGGCTCCGGCGAGGCGGGCTGAGCCTTTTTTTAATTCTTATTCTTAATGGGAAATTAGAGTGACATGTGCCCGTCCAAACCCCTACAACTATTCTCTCATTGGTTCCCCCTCTTCCCGTTCATCCTCCTCACAATTTGCAAAATGTGTGAAACAGAAGTTTAAATGTGCTGATTCTCTAAGTGGGGAGATTCTAAGTAACGTGGCTGGAATGATGAACAGGAGCACCAGGAGAGGATAAATGAGGTGCATTTTAGACACATCTCCCGATCACATGGTGTACAGTCCTCTGGGTTTTCCATGCATGTTTTCGCTGTAGGAAGATCCCTTGAACCTGCAGATTTGGGACCCATTGAATGGGTACCAGGTAGTATTACTTTAAAGGGTGTGCATTTCCTCACCCAACCTCATATTTCTCTTAGCGTAAACAGTTTCCAGCCTTATGTCTCATCCTGCTGTGGGTCTAGATGTGTTCAATCCATGTTGCATCACCGTCCCTGAGGAAAAGTTGTAAGAGGTTTTCTCTGTCTCTTTGTCGTTTATTTTTTTCAATTTATTACTATATTGGTTACAGCTGATTTTCAAAGCTCTGTTTCTTGCTGCTGTACATCCACTTGATTCACATACAGAGAGACATCAATAAATTCTTTTTCAGATTCTTACCAGTCATATATATTCTTTTCCAGTGACTTGAGTGTGCTGAGTGCAGTTCTTTTAGCTACCGTGTAGGCCTTGTTGATTATCAGTTTGGTATTTGGAATGGTATCTTTGCTAATTTCAACCTCCTGGATGATGCCTCACCCCTCCCCACCTTTCCCGTTTAGCAGCCTTACACGTGTTGTCTACATATTTGACTATGTTTTTGTTTTGTAATTTATTTCATGTGTAGCCATTTTGGATTCCACCTTTAAGTGATATCTTATGATATGTGTCTTTTTCTTTTTGAATTATGTCACTTAGAATGATCATACATAACTCCTCCGGAGTTGTTACAACTGGCCATATTTCATTGACTTCCAGGCTGAGTAATATTCCACTCTACATAAGTACCACATCTCTATCCATTTTTTCCCTCCAGAGACATTTAAGTTATATCCTAGTCGAGAATCTTTTAAACAGAGAGGCAGTAAACATTGGGGTGCCTGTGTCCTCTCGATTTTTGTTTTTCCCAAGACATACGCCCATGAGTGCAAGTGCCCTATGCTCTGTAGCTCATTTTTTAGATGCTTTAGTAAACACAATACACTTCTCCAGAATGGCCATTGGCAATATACATTTCCACTATAAGCCTCACAGGGCTCCCTCTTCTCCTTGCCCTGTCCTGCATTTCTGGTGTTTACACTTTATGAGGATGGCTCTTCTGACTGATGCGAAGTGATATCTTTTGTAGTATTGATTTCCAGTGCCCACCTGTTTGGTTGGCTAAAAAAGTGTATGCCCTTTTCTTGAATATATACAGAAAAAAACGCATACAGCCTTTTTGGCCAACTGCAATGTTGGCAATGTTCAGCCCCTTTTCTTGTGCTTAATGGCGAGTCCTTTCTACCTCCTCAAATCCCTTTCCTGCCATTCTCCCTTGCTTACCAATCCTTTTCTCTGACTTTCCTCAAGACATTTTTCAGTGATAGATATTTTCAACTCTGCAGTTTCGTGAATTTTACTGCCCCTGAGTTCCATTGTTCAACTTGTGTTTATGGGAACTGGCCACAAAGCAGTGGGATTTCCTCAAGCCCTATACTGTTTCCATGGGCAACCCTAGCCTTTGGTCAATTCGTCTTCCTGATTGGAAATTAGAGTGACATGTGCCTGTCTGAACACCTAGGACTTGTCTCTCATTGTTCCTCATCCTTCCGCTTCATCCTCTGGACAAATTCCAAACTGTATGCAACAGGATGTTGACAGTGCTGACATCTCCAAGTGGGGAGACTGTTAGTAAAGACGCTGGAGGGGTGAACCCGAGCACCAGGAGATGAGGAGATGAGATGCCTTTTCCAAACTCTTCCTGATCAGACGGTATACCATCCTCTGTGTGTGACAGACATGTTTTAGCAGTAGGAAGAGTCCCATTCATGTAAGGAGAACACCAGGGCTTTTTCAAAATCAGTGTCTCCCCGAAACCCAAACTGGGGAATTTTTTAAGCTACGGCTACACATATGTTCATTAAGGGCCTTGGGAAGTAGGCAGAGTCCAAACTTTAGATGATTGAAGTCTTCAGGGTCAGAAGCACTCACCACTGGCTTCCCTTAGGTTACACTTTAACTGTCATTGATAGATGATGTCAATAAAAATATCTATTCTTTTTCCGATTATTTCTCCTTATAGGTTATTGCAAAATATTGAGTGTAGTTCCCTGTGCTATACAGTGGTTCCTTGTTGATGATCTATTTTATACATAGCAGTGTGTATGTGTTAATTCCAAACTGTTAATTTATCCCTCCTCCCACCTTTCCCCTTTGGTAATAATAAATTATAAGATTTTATACTTCTCAGAAATGGGGGAGCTGAAAGAGAGGTATCATTTTCAATGGAAAAGCATTTAAAACAAGATTGAAGCTTTAACCAAGATTATTAGATGTACATCCTTGGAAAGAAATCACTTCATTTCTCTAATATTGACCTGACAAATAAGACAAACCTTTTCACTGAACTTGCTTATAATAAAGTGATGGAAATATCAAATGGAAGTGTTAGAAACATCTTATTTTACCCGAGCCTTATAAACTGTTCTATGTTAACTACAGTTTGGCTCACACATCTGTTCATTGAAGTTACAATAGTCTCAATTTCTGTTACTGATCCTCCAGAGTGGACCCCAACAAGTGTCCCCCTGCCCAGTGTCATTGGGGCCAACAGATCGAGACTGAGTTTGGTTCACAAGCAAAGGAAACTTTATATTTTGATCAGAGAATGGAGAGGTGAGAGCATGCACTACCCCGTGGGCTGTGGGCTGGGCTGCTGTGTAGAGATCCTGTCAGAGTCAGTGGGAGGGAGGGGGCGGAGCACTCAAGGGCCGGGTTGGCTGCAGCTCAGGCTCTATATCTTAGAGTCTGCACTGGGCCCCAGGAGCTGAGGTGTCGACCCAGCCATTCTGCACTAGGAAATCTGGTCTGAAGTGCCGGGTGTGGAACCTCTGCATGCGGGACCCTAGGAGCACGTGAAATTAGACAAAGCACAAAGGATAAAAAAGGTCAGACTTGACTTTATTGCCCAGATTCTATTTTTATCTCCCAGGGATTTTTAATGGGCTTTGCTGGGGACAAACCCCTCCTCTGCCTTTTGTCCCGTTCCTCATTCTTGGAGTGCTGAGGGTGCAGACCCTTCTTCTGTAACTGCTGAGTGCTGAGTTGGGAGCCCTCATACCAGGGGATGAGGGTCAGAACTTCTCCCCAGCAGCCTCCAGGTGACGTTGATTGGCCCCAGGCCCCCTGCCTCCCTGCTCGTCCACCTGAGCACCAGCATTGGAAGTGTTATAGATTCTAATGACCTTTAAGGGTTCAGGAAAGAGATGTGCAGAGACGCTGTGGGGGCCGGTTTCACCCCGCCCCACATTTGTTCGGCCACCTTAGGCTGACCGTTTCTGCCAGCCTAGATGCTCTGACCAGTAGTCTGCTCTTTCTTCAATTAGGCCCCTGAATTAACGTAAAAACAGCACCAGGTGTCAGAGCCCTGCCCGCTCAACTCCCAGACAGTCCAGGGTCAGTGGTGATCAAGGACCATGATGGCCACTGAGTCAACAGCCTTTTGAAATAAACAGGAGTCCAGCCGGTCTTATTGGCCACCATCATCACGGTGTCTGTAGGCTTTTCTATGGTGACAGTGTGATATACGTTTCCCCCGCCAAGACTATTAGCTCCCCTCCGGGTGCAGTAAGTCCTGCAAGCAGTAGTCTACTCATTCGGGACACACTATTGTTGTTTTATGAGAGAAACTCCAGGTCAAGTGATGTTCACACGAGTCGTCATGGTGCCCTGTTGCCCCCGGTTATCTCTCTGGATGTTGGAGTTGGAGGGCCTCCTCACTCGAGGTCGGTGTGCCCACGGAGCGAACCCTGCAACTTCAGGGCATGGTTGGTGATTAGGATCACCACGTGGGGTCCTTTTCCCTTAGGAGGGAGGTGGCCTTTTGGGCTGCTGATTTCCAGGTTTTTAGATACCGCCAGTATCTTGGCCAGATGTGGCAGTGGGCCAAGCCCCTTGGTGACTCTATTTTATCCTACCTGGATGGCATTCTTGCGTTGTTCCATTTCAAGTGGTCCCAGTTTTTGCACTAATTCTCCAATGGCGACTCACCTTTCACCGGGAATGGAAAGGTCAAAGGGTTTAGCTCAATTAGGGAGTTCCAGGGCAAGGGTCTGAATTGACTGCTCTTTCCATTCTTGAAAGGCCACTTCTGGATTCTGTTCAAAAGGATCATCATCTTTTCCTTTCAGTGTTTCATATAGAGGCCCAGCTAGTAGACTGTAGTTAGGGATCCAGAAGCAGCAAACCCTGGCCTCCCCAGGAACCCCTAAGCTGTCTTCTAGTTTTAGAAAGGGGTAAGGCTGCAAATGGTTTCTTCCCTTTCCTGGGATGGGCTTCTCCGACCTTCTGTGAGAATGAAGCCCAGGCAGGTCACCGCAGTCTGTGATATTTGAGCTTTTTCTTGGACAACTTCTATCCTTTATTGGCTTGGTAGTTCAGAGGCCTCCTTAGTAGGGCTGGCGATCAGAATGTCGTCTGCATATTGAAGGAGGGTTTCCTTTTCTAGAGGTAGAACTTTTCGGTCTTTAGCTAAGCTTTCCCCAAAGATGGTGTGGGAATTTTTGAACCCTTGGGGCAAGACGGCCCGGAAGTATTGTTTTAGTTGTATGTTGAGTCCTGCCACTCACAAGCCAAAATTTCTTGTGACTCTGGGACTAATGGAATACAAAAGAAGGCATCATTGAAGACTAATACAGAATACCATGTCCTGGTGGTTGGTAGAATGACCAGCAGGGTGTAGGAAATGGAGCAACTGGAGGTATATCCTCGGTGGCTTCACTGACTGTCCTGACATCCTTTACCAGGTCCCCAGCAGCCCATGGGGCTCTCGTGGTCAGGCCAATCCCAGGATATGGAGCTCTCCTGGGCAGGTACCCCACCCCCATCCCAGCCCACGGGGCTCTCATGGTCAGGCCTCTCCCAGGATACAGAGCTACCCTTGCAGGTACCGTGGCAGGGCTGGGCACACAGGAACTGTGCACATAGCCCTCATTGAAGAGCACCCCCATCTCACCTGTCACTCAGAGCTGACACAGAGCACCTCAGAGCAGGACTTGAACTAACAAACAGCAGCTCCGACAGGTCTGTGACCCTGGGCATCACTCTGTGTGGCCTCCCTCCACCTGGTCTTCTAGAGACTTCCACTGCACCTGGGGCACCAAGCCTCTGTCTCCAACCACCACCCACCCCTCCTCTCCCTGACTCCTGGGTTCCTCTCATTAGGAGAGGGTTTTCTTGAAGTTGTCTCCCACTCATGGGCCAGATAAAATGATTAGAAAACAAGCCAAAGCTGCAGCCCCTTGTCTATCCTGACTCTCAGGAGCCCACACCTGTTCCTTGGACCTGGCCGGTTCAGCAAGTTCCATTTTCTGCAACTGTGAGCCCCTGAGGGGTGATCATTGGCTGACCTGGGCAGCCTTACCATGCCGGCCAGCCCTCCCCAGGTGTGCCTGGGTTGAGATCAATATAAATACCACTCCAGGCAGCAAGAGCCCCTGCAGCTCTGCCTGACGCCATTTTCTCTGCCCTGTCAGCAGTCTCGGGGCTGGGCTGGTGGGAGGGAGTGAGAGGCCACGGCTTTGTGGGTGGCCCAGTGTGAGTGGGGCTCTGCTGGACTTTCTGCAGCAGTTGCCAGGCTGCCACCTGCTAAAGAAGAGGATGTGTCACCCATACCTGCTGCTGGAATTTCTCCCTGGGCAGAGGTGAGGAAGGAAAAAAGCAGTGGGGGCAGGGACAGGACGGGTATCTCAGGCAGGGAAATGGAAATCTTCCAGAAGAGCACCCAGGGACAGGACCATCCTGGCTGGCCTGCAGGCACCAAGTCAGCTGGCATGCTGTCACTCGTGTGGCTCCATGGCCCTTCCTCTAGGCTTTCAAGTCCTTGTATATATTCAGGTGTTTTACCTGGGAAGGGTGGGAACAGTTCAACAGCAACTGGCCTGGGGCTCAGCTCACGTTCACTCACAGATGCCTCGGCACAGTGCCCCAGCTTTGCAATGAGTACGCTTGTGTGGGGGCTGCTGGCTGAATGGGAGACGATTCCCCACCACTGACCAACTTCAGAATTGTTTACAACTGGAGCAAATGCCCTGATACGGTTTTCCTCTGAGTAACTGGTGGGTTCTGTTTTTTTTTTTTTTCTCTTTTTCGTTTTTGGTTCAAGGTAGATTTTATTCCTCTTTTTTGTATTTACAGATATAAGCATGGAAATAATTTATTCATATAAATACATGTATGTGAAGGGAATAATTGTTTTTTCTGTTTTATTTTTTAAATTTTATTTCTTTTTAATTTTGAATTTTATTTTATATTTTTATACAGCAGGTTCTTATTGGTTATCTATTTTATACATATAAATGTTTACATGCCAATCCCAATCTCTCAGCTCCTCCCACCACCACCCCCCCAAGAGCTTTCCCCCCTTGTTGTCCATACGATTGTTGTCTACATCTGTTGCTCTATTTATGCCTTGCAAAACGGTTAATCTGTACAGTTTTTCTAGGTTCCACATATATGCATGAATATACAAGATTTGTTTTTCTCTTTCTGACTTACTTCACTCTGTATGACAGTCTCTAGATCCATCGACGTCTCTACAAATGACCCAATTTCATTCCTTTCATGGCTTAGTAATATTCCATTTTATATATGTACCACATCTTTATGCATTCGTCTGTCTGTGGGCATTTAGGTTGCTTCCATTACCTCGATATTGTAAATAGTGATGCAATGAACATTGCGGTGAATGTCTCTTTTTGATTTATGGTTTTGTCTGTGTATATGTCCAGTACTGGGATTGCTGTATCATATGGTAATTCTATTATTAGTTTCTTAAGACTCCATATTGTTCTCCATAGTGACTGTATCAATTTATATTCCCAACAATAGTGGAAGAGGCTTCCTTTTCCCCACACCCTTTCCAGCAATTGTTGTTTGTAGATTTTCAGATGATGCCCATTCTAACAGGTGTGAGGTGATACCTCATTGTTGAGTCCATTTCGTTGAGCAAGGGGTAGGTCTTGTCTATTACATATTTGGCTTATGGAACGGTATCTGTGCTAATTTCAAACTCTGGTTTTATGCAGCACCCCAACTCACCTTTCCCCTTAAGCAAGCATAAGTTGGTTTTCTAAACTTGAGACCCTGTTCTGTTTTGTAATTCAGTTCATGTGTAGCCAAGTTTACATTCCATGTATTAGTGATACCTTATGATGTTTCCTTATCTGTGTGACTTATTTCACTTAGAATCATCGTGCCTCAATCCACTCATTATGCGGGTACAGGCCTGGTGACACAGATTTCATTGCTGAGTGGTATTCTGTTGTACGTTAAGTACCGCAACTTCTTTATCAATTATTTGCTCTCTGGGATACTTAACTTGTACCATAGAAGAGGTTCCTGTAAACAGAGCCATCCCAAATTTTGGGGTGGCTGTGTCTTTTTGATTTTAATTTCCCTAAGCTATAGGACCATAAGTGGAAATGCCCTAGACTCTGTTGCTTTGTTTTTCAGATGTATCAGGAAACACCATACACTTCTCCAGAGTGGCTGTTGGCAATTTACATCCCGCCCATCAGCATAACAAGGTTCCTTTATCCCCATGGCCTGTCTTGCCTTTCTGCATTTTCCACTTTTTTCAGATGGCTCTTTAAACTGGGGGGAAGTGACACTTCATAGTAGTTCGGATTTCCATTGCAAGCTTGCTTGGTTTGCCAAAAAGGGCGTATGCGTTTTTTCCTGAATATATTCAGGAAAAAACGCATACGCCCTTTTTGGCCAAGTGCATCATTGTGGACGTTCTGCCTCTTTTCCTATGCTTTACATGCAATTCCAGTCTACCTCCTGAAATCGGTTTCCTGCAATTCTGCCCCGCTTTCAAGTCCTCTTGGCAGCCTTACTTCAATATATTTTTGGACGATAGCTGTCATTTATAACTCTGCAGGTTTGTGAATTACAGTGCCCCTAAGCTCCTTTCTTCAACTCGCTTTCTTGTGAGCTGGCCACAACACCGCAGGATTGCTTCAGGCCCTAGTGTGGTTCCGGCATGGCACGCTGAGCCTTTGGTTAATTCCTCTTCCTGGTGGGAAATGAGAGTTAAATTTGCCCGTCCAGACACCTCCAGCTAGTCTCTCATTGGTTCTCCCTATTCCTGTTCAACTTTCAAAGAATTTGCAAACTGGGCCAAACAGGAGGTTAAAGGCACTGACTCTCCAAGTGGGGAGAGTGTTAGTAAAGCGTCTGGAATGTTGCACCCGAGTACCAGGGAACGAAACCTGAGACACATTTGAACACGTTTCCCGATCTCACGGTGGATCATACTCTGGGTTCCACATGCATGTTTTAGCTGAAGGAAGAATCCCTTAAACCTGGAGAGTTGAGACCCTTGGCATGGGTACCATGCAATATGACTTCAAAGGGTCTGCATTGGCTCACCGAACCTCACCAATCCTATCACTGCTGCGCTAATGCACTGTACACACGCTTCATTCTCTTTCAGAGACATATAAATCCATAGGTTTTAAGATTCTTACTAGTCAGGTATATTCTTAGGCGTTTAATATGGGGTGTAGAGTCCACTTCGTTGAGCAAGGAGTAGCTCTTGTCTATTACATATTTGGCTTATGGAACGGTATCTGTGCTAATTTCAATCTCTAGTTTTATGCAGCACCCCAACTCACCTTTGCCCTTAAGCAAGCATAAGTTGGTTTTCTACATTTGAGACCCTGTTCTGTTTTGTAATTCAGTTCCTGTGTACCCAAGTTTACATTCCGTGTATTAGTGATATCTTATGATGTTTCTTTTTCTGTGTGACTTATTTCACTTAGAATCATCGTACCTGAATCCACTCATTATGCTGCTACGGGCCTGATGATATACATTTCATTGCTGAGTGATATTGCATTGTACGTAAGTACCACAAATTCTTTATCCATTTTTCGCTTTCTGTGATATTGAACTTGTACCACAAACGAGGTTCTTGTAAACAGAGCCGTCCCAAACTTTGCGGTGGCTGTGTCTTTTTGATTTTAATTTCCCTAAGCTATACGACCATAAGTGGAAGTGCCCTAGGCTCTGTTGCTTTGTTTTGTAGATGTTTCAGGAAACACCATAAACTTCTCCAGAGTGGCTGTTGGCAATTTACATCCCGCCCATCAGCATAACAAGGCTCCCAGTTCTCCATGGCCTGTCCTGCCTTTCTGGATTTTATACTTTTTTCAGATGGCCCTTTTGACCGGGGGGCAGTGAGACTTCATTGTAGTGCAGATTTCCTTTGCAAGCTTGCTTGGTTGGCCCAAAAGGGCGTATGCGTTTTTTCCTGAATATATTCAGGAAAAAACGCATACGCCCTTTTTAGCCAAGTGCATCATTGTGGACGTTCTGCCTCTTTTCCTATGCTTTACATGCAATTCCAGTCTACCTCCTGAAATCGGTTTCCTGCAATTCTGCCCCGCTTTCAAGTCCTCTTGGCAGCCTTACTTCAATATATTTTTGGACGATAGCTGTCATTTATAACTCTGCAGGTTTGTGAATTACAGTGCCCCTAAGCTCCTTTCTTCAACTCGCTTTCTTGTGAGCTGGCCGCAACACCGCAGGATTGCTTCAGGCCCTAGTGTGGTTCCGGCATGGCACGCTGAGCCTTTGGTTAATTCCTCTTCCTGGTGGGAAATGAGAGTTAAATTTGCCCGTCCAGGCACCTCCAGCTAGTCTCTCATTGGTTCTCCCTATTCCTGTTCATTTTCCGCAGAAATGGCAAACTAGGCCAAACAGGAGGTTAAAGGCACTGACTCTCCAAGTGGGGAGAGTGTTAGTAAAGCGTCTGGAATGTTGCACCCGAGTACCAGGGGACGAAACCTGAGACACATTTGAACACGTTTCCCGATCACACGGTGGATCATACTCTGGGTTCCACATGCATGTTTTAGCTGAAGGAAGAATCCCTTAAACCTGGAGAGTTGAGACCCATGGAATGGGTACCATGCAATGTGACCTCAAAGGGTCTGCATTTGCTCACCGAACCTCACCAATCCTATCACTGCTGCGTTTATGCCGCTGTACACACGCTTGATTCTCTTTCGGAGACATATAAATCTATAGGTTTTAAGATTCTTACTGGTCAGGTATATTCTTAGGCGTTTAATATGGGGTGTAGAGTCCACTTCGTTGAGCAAGGAGTAGCTCTTGTCTATTACATATTTGGCTTATGGAACGGTATCTGTGCTAATTTCAATCTCTGGTTTTATGCAGCACCCCAACTCACCTTTCCCCTTAAGCAAGCATAAGTTGGTTTTCTACATTTGAGACCCTGTTCTGTTTTGTAATTCAGTTCCTGTGTAGCCAAGTTTACATTCCGTGTAGTAGTGATATCTTATGATGTTTCTTTTTCTGTGTGACTTATCTCACTTAGAATCATCGTACCTGAATCCACTCATTATGCTGCTACGGGCCTGATGACATAGATTTCATTGCTGAGTGATATTGCATTGTACGTAAGTACCACCACTTCTTTATCCATTTTTCGCTTTCTGTGATATTGAACTTGTACCGTAAACGAGGTTCTTGTAAACAGAGCCGTCCCAAACTTTGGGGTGGCTGTGTCTTTTTGATTTTAATTTCCCTAAGCTATAGGACCATAAGTGGAAGTGCCCTAGGCTCTGTTGCTTTGTTTTTTAGATGTTTCAGGAAACACCATACACTTCTCCAGAGTGGCTGTTGGCAATTTACATCCCGCCCATCAGCATAACAAGGCTCCCACGTCTCCATGGCCTGTCCTGCCTTTCTGGATTTTACACTTTTTTCAGATGGCCCTTTTGACCGGGGGGCAGTGAGACTTCATTGTAGTGCAGATTTCCTTTGCAAGCTTGCTTGGTTGGCCAAAAAGTGCGTATGCGTTTTTTCCTGAATATATTCAGGAAAAAACGCATACGCCCTTTTTGGCCAAGTGCATCATTGTGGACGTTCTGCCTCTTTTCCTATGCTTTACATGCAATTCCAGTCTACCTCCTGAAATCGGTTTCCTGCAATTCTGCCCCGCTTTCAAGTCCTCTTGGCAGCCTTACTTCAATATATTTTTGGACGATAGCTGTCATTTATAACTCTGCAGGTTTGTGAATTACAGTGCCTCTGAGCTCCTTTCTTCAACTCGCTTTCTTGTGAGCTGGCCGCAACACCGCAGGATTGCTTCAGGCCCTAGTGTCGTTCCGGCATGGCACGCTGAGCCTTTGGTTAATTCCTCTTCCTGGTGGGAAATGAGAGTTAAATTTGCCCATCCAGACACCTCCAGCTAGTCTCTCATTGGTTCTCCCTATTCCTGTTCATTTTCCGCAGAAATGGCAAACTGGGCCAAACAGGAGGTTAAAGGCACTGACTCTCCAAGTGGGGAGAGTTTTAGTAAAGCGTCTGGAATGTTGCACCCGAGTACCAGGGGACGAAAACTGAGACACATTTGAACACGTTTCCCGATCACACGGTGGATCATACTCTGGGTTCCACATGCATGTTTTAGCTGAAGGAAGAATCCCTTAAACCTGGAGAGTTGAGACCCATGGAATGGCTACCATGCAATATGACTTCAAAGGGTCTGTATTTGCTCATCGAACCTCACCAATCCTATCACTGCTGCTTTTATGCTGCTGTACACATGCTTGATTCTCTTTTGGAGACATATAAATCCATAGGTTTTAAGATTATTACTAGTCAGGTATATTCTTAGGCGATTAATATGGGGTGTAGAGTCCACTTCGTTGAGCAAGGAGTAGCTCTTGTCTATTACATATTTGGCTTATGGAATGGTATCTGTGCTAATTTCAATCTCTGGTTTTATGCAGAACCCCAACTCACCTTTCCCCTTAAGCAAGCATAAGTTGGTTTTCTACATTTTAGACCGTGTTCTGTTTTGTAATTCAGTTTCTGTGTAGCCAAGTTTACATTCCGTGTAGTAGTGATATCTTATGATGTTTCTTTTTCTGTGTGACTTATCTCACTTAGAATCATCGTACCTGAATCCACTCATTATGCTGCTACGGGCCTGATGATATAGATTTCATTGCTGAGTGATATTGCATTGTACGTAAGTACCACAAATTCTTTATCCATTTTTCACCTTCTGTGATATTGAATTTGTACTGTAAATGAGGTTCTTGTAAACAGAGCCGTCCCAAACTTTGGGGTGGATGTGTCTTTTTGATTTTAATTTCCCTAAGCTATAGGACCATAAGTGGAAGTGCCCTAGGCTCTGTTGCTTTGTTTTTTAGATGTTTCAGGAAACACCATACACTTCTCCAGAGTGGCTGTTGGCAATTTACATCCCGCCCATCAGCATAACAAGGCTCCCAGTTCTCCATGGCCTGTCCTGCCTTTCTGGATTTTATACTTTTTTCAGATGGCCCTTTTGACCGGGGGGGCAGTGAGACTTCATTGTAGTGCAGATTTCCTTTGCAAGCTTGCTTGGTTGGCCAAAAAGGGCGTATGCGTTTTTTCCTGAATATATTCAGGAAAAAACGCATACGCCCTTTTTGGCCAAGTGCATCATTGTGGACGTTCTGCCTCTTTTCCTATGCTTTACATGCAATTCCAGTCTACCTCCTGAAATCGGTTTCCTGCAATCCTGCCCTGCTTTCAAGTCCTCTTGGCAGCCTTACTTCAATATATTTTTGGACGATAGCTGTCATTTTTAACTCTGCAGGTTTGTGAATTACAGTGCCCCTGAGCTCCTTTCTTCAACTCGCTTTCTTGTGAGCTAGCCGCAACACCGCAGGATTGCTTCAGGCCCTAGTGTGGTTCCGGCATGGCACGCTGAGCCTTTGGTTAATTCCTCTTCCTGGTGGGAAATGAGAGTTAAATTTGCCCGTCCAGACACCTCCAGCTAGTCTCTTATTGGTTCTCCCTATTCCTGTTCATTTTCCGCAGAAATTGCAAACTGGGCCAAACAGGAGGTTAAAGGCACTGACTCTCCAAGTGAGGAGAGTGTTAGTAAAGCGTCTGGAATGTTGCACCCGAGTACCAGGGGACGAAATCTGACACATTTGAACACGTTTCCCGATCACACGGTGGATCATACTCTGGGTTCCACATGCATGTTTTAGCTGAAGGAAGAATCCCTTAAACCTGGAGAGTTGAGACCCATGGAATGGGTACCATGCAATATGACTTCAAAGGGTCTGCATTTGCTCACCGAACCTCACCAATCCTATCACTGCTGCATTTATGCCGCTGTACACATGCTTGATTCTCTTTCGGAGACATAGAAATCCATAGGTTTTAAGATTCTTACCAGTCAGGTATATTCTTAGGCATTTAATATGTGGTGTTGAGTCCACTTCGTTGAGCAAGGAGTAGCTCTTGTCTATTACCTATTTGGCTTATGGAACGGTATCTGTGCTAATTTCAATCTCTGGTTTTATGCAGCACCCCAACTCACCTTTCCCCTTAAGCAAGCATAAGTTGGTTTTCTACATTTGAGATCCTGTTCTGTTTTGTAATTCAGTTCCTGGGTAGCCAAGTTTACATTCCATGTATTAGTGATATCTTATGATGTTTCTTTTTCTGTGTGACTTATCTCACTTAGAATCATCGTACCTGAATCCACTCATTATGCTGCTACGGGCCTGATGACATAGATTTCATTCCTGAGTGATATTGCATTGTACGTAAGTACCACAACTTCTTTATCCATTTTTCACTTTCTGCGATATTGAACTTGTACCGTAAACGAGGTTCTTGTAAACAGAGCCATCCCATACTTTGCGGTGGCTGTGTCTTTTTGATTTTAATTTCCCTAAGCTATAGGACCATAAGTGGAAGTGCCCTAGGCTATGTTGCTTTGTTTTTTAGATGTTTCAGGAAACACCATACACTTCTCCAGAGTGGCTGTTGGCAATTTACATCCCGCCCATCAGCATAACAAGGCTCCCAGTTCTCCATGGCCTGTCCTGCCTTTCTGGATTTTATACTTTTTTCAGATGGCCCTTTTGACCGGGGGGCAGTGAGACTTCATTGTACTGCAGATTTCCTTTGCAAGCTTGCTTGGTTGGCCAAAAAGGGCGTATGCGTTTTTTCCTGAATATATTCAGGAAAAAACGCATACGCCCTTTTTGGCCAAGTGCATCATTGTGGACGTTCTGCCTCTTTTCCTATGCTTTACATGCAATTCCAGTCTACCTCCTGAAATCGGTTTCCTGCAATTCTGCCCCACTTTCAAGTCCTCTTGGCAGCCTTACTTCAATATATTTTTGGACGATAGCTGTCATTTTTAACTCTGCAGGTTTGTGAATTACAGTGCCCCTGAGCTCCTTTCTTCAACTCGCTTTCTTGTGAGCTGGCCGCAACACCGCAGGATTGCTTCAGGCCCTAGTGTGGTTCCGGCATGGCACGCTGAGCCTTTGGTTAATTCCTCTTCCTGGTGGGAAATGAGAGTTACATTTGCCCATCCAGACACCTCCAGCTAGTCTCTCATTGGTTCTCCCTATTCCTGTTCATTTTCCGCAGAAATTGCAAACTGGGCCAAACAGGAGGTTAAAGGCACTGACTCTCCAAGTGGGGAGAGTTTTAGTAAAGCGTCTGGAATGTTGCACCCAAGTACCAGCGGAGAAAATCTGAGACACATTTGAACACGTTTCCCGATCACATGGTGGATCATACTCTGGGTTCCACATGCATGTTTTAGCTGAAGGAAGAATCCCTTAAACCTGGAGAGTTGAGACCCATGGAATGGCTAGCATGCAATATGACTTCAATGGGTCTGCATTTGCTCATCAAACCTCACCAATCCTATCACTGCTGCGTTTATGCCGCTGTACACATGCTTGATTCTCTTTTGGAGACATATAAATCCATAGGTTTTAAGATTATTACTAGTCAGGTATATTCTTAGGCGATTAATATGGGGTGTAGAGTCCACTTCGTTGAGCAAGGAGTAGCTCTTGTCTATTACATATTTGGCTTATGGAATGGTATCTGTGCTAATTTCAATCTCTGGTTTTATGCAGAACCCCAACTCACCTTTCCCCTTAAGCAAGCATAAGTTGGTTTTCTACATTTGAGACCGTGTTCTGTTTTGTAATTCAGTTTCTGTGTAGCCAAGTTTTCATTCCGTGTAGTAGTGATATCTTATGATGTTTCTTTTTCTGTGTGACTTATCTCACTTAGAATCATCGTACCTGAATCCACTCATTATGCTGCTACGGGCCTGATGATATAGATTTCATTGCTGAGTGATATTGCATTGTACGTAAGTACCACAAATTCTTTATCCATTTTTCACCTTCTGTGATATTGAATTTGTACTGTAAATGAGGTTCTTGTAAACAGAGCCGTCCCAAACTTTGGGGTGGCTGTGTCTTTTTGATTTTAATTTCCCTAAGCTATAGGACCATAAGTGGAAGTGCCGTAGGCTCTGTTGCTTTGTTTTTTAGATGTTTCAGGAAACACCATACACTTCTCCAGAGTGGCTGTTGGCAATTTACATCCCGCCGATCAGCATAACAAGGCTCCCAGTTCTCCATGGCCTGTCCTGCCTTTCTGGATTTTATACTTTTTTCAGATGGCCCTTTTGACCGGGGGGCAGTGAGACTTCATTGTGATGCAGATTTCCTTTGCAAGCTTGCTTGGTTGGCCAAAAAGGGCGTATGCGTTTTTTCCTGAATATATTCAGGAAAAAACGCATACGCCCTTTTTGGCCAAGTGCATCATTGTGGACGTTCTGCCTCTTTTCCTATGCTTTACATGCAATTCCAGTCTACCTCCTGAAATCGGTTTCCTGCAATTCTGCCCTGCTTTCAAGTCCTCTTGGCAGCCTTACTTCAATATATTTTTGGACGATAGCTGTCATTTTTAACTCTGCAGGTTTGTGAATTACAGTGCCCCTGAGCTCCTTTCTTCAACTCGCTTTCTTGTGAGCTGGCCGCAACACCGCAGGATTGCTTCAGGCCCTAGTGTGGTTCCGGCATGGCACGCTGAGCCTTTGGTTAATTCCTCTTCCTGGTGGGAAATGAGAGTTAAATTTGCCCGTCCAGACACCTCCAGCTAGTCTCTTATTGGTTCTCCCTATTCCTGTTCATTTTCCGCAGAAATTGCAAACTGGGCCAAACAGGAGGTTAAAGGCACTGACTCTCCAAGTGAGAAGAGTGTTAGTAAAGCGTCTGGAATGTTGCACCCGAGTACCAGGGGACGAAATCTGACACATTTGAACACGTTTCCCGATCACACGGTGGATCATACTCTGGGTTCCACATGCATGTTTTAGCTGAAGGAAGAATCCCTTAAACCTGGAGAGTTGAGACCCATGGAATGGGTACCATGCAATATGATTTCAAAGGGTCTGCATTGGCTCACCGAACCTCACCAATCCTATCACTGCTGCGCTTATGCCACTGTACACACCCTTGATTCTCTTTCGGAGACATATAAATCCATAGGTTTTAAGATTCTTCCTAGTCAGGTATATTCTTAGACGTTTAATATGGGGTGTTGAGTCCTCTTCGTTGAGCAAGGAGTAGCTCTTGTCTATTACATATTTGGCTTATGGAACGGTATCTGTGCTAATTTCAATCTCTGGTTTTATGCAGCACCCCAACTCACCTTTCCCCTTAAGCAAGCATAAGTTGGTTTTCTACATTTGAGACCTTGTTCTGTTTTGTAATTCAGTTCCTGTGTAGCCAAGTTTACATTCCGTGTATTAGTGATATCTTATGATGTTTCTTTTTCTGTGTGACTTATCTCACTTAGAATCATCGTACCTGAATCCACTCATTATGCTGCTATGGGCCTGATGACATAGATTTCATTGCTGAGTGATATTGCATTGTACGTAAGTACCACAACTTCTTTATCCATTTTTCGCTTTCTGTGATATTGAACTTGTACCGTAAACGAGGTTCTTGTAAACAGAGCCATCCCAAACTTTGGGGTGGCTGTGTTTTTTTGATTTTAATTTCCCTAAGCTATACGACCATAAGTGGAAGTGCCCTAGGCTCTGTTGCTTTGTTTTTTAGATGTTTCAGGAAACACCATACACTTCTCCAGAGTGGCTGTTGGCAATTTACATCCCGCCCATCAGCATAACAAGGCTCCCAGTTCTCCATGGCCTGTCCGGCCTTTCTGGATTTTACACTTTTTTCAGATGGCCCTTTTGACCGGGGGGCAGTGAGACTTCATTGTACTGCAGATTTCCTTTGCAAGCTTGCTTGGTTGGCCAAAAAGGGCGTATGCGTTTTTTCCTGAATATATTCAGGAAAAAACGCATACGCCCTTTTTGGCCAAGTGCATCATTGTGGACGTTCTGCCTCTTTTCCTATGCTTTACATGCAATTCCAGTCTACCTCCTGAAATCGGTTTCCTGCAATTCTGCCCCACTTTCAAGTCCTCTTGGCAGCCTTACTTCAATATATTTTTGGACGATAGCTGTCATTTTTAACTCTGCAGGTTTGTGAATTACAGTGCCCCTGAGCTCCTTTCTTCAACTCGCTTTCTTGTGAGCTGGCCGCAACACCGCAGGATTGCTTCAGGCCCTAGTGTGGTTCCGGCATGGCACGCTGAGCCTTTGGTTAATTCCTCTTCCTGGTGGGAAATGAGAGTTACATTTGCCCATCCAGACACCTCCAGCTAGTCTCTCATTGGTTCTCCCTATTCCTGTTCATTTTCCGCAGAAATTGCAAACTGGGCCAAACAGGAGGTTAAAGGCACTGACTCTCCAAGTGGGGAGAGTTTTAGTAAAGCGTCTGGAATGTTGCACCCAAGTACCAGCGGAGAAAATCTGAGACACATTTGAACACGTTTCCCGATCACATGGTGGATCATACTCTGGGTTCCACATGCATGTTTTAGCTGAAGGAAGAATCCCTTAAACCTGGAGAGTTGAGACCCATGGAATGGCTAGCATGCAATATGACTTCAATGGGTCTGCATTTGCTCATCAAACCTCACCAATCCTATCACTGCTGCGTTTATGCCGCTGTACACATGCTTGATTCTCTTTTGGAGACATATAAATCCATAGGTTTTAAGATTATTACTAGTCAGGTATATTCTTAGGCGATTAATATGGGGTGTAGAGTCCACTTCGTTGAGCAAGGAGTAGCTCTTGTCTATTACATATTTGGCTTATGGAATGGTATCTGTGCTAATTTCAATCTCTGGTTTTATGCAGAACCCCAACTCACCTTTCCCCTTAAGCAAGCATAAGTTGGTTTTCTACATTTGAGACCGTGTTCTGTTTTGTAATTCAGTTTCTGTGTAGCCAAGTTTTCATTCCGTGTAGTAGTGATATCTTATGATGTTTCTTTTTCTGTGTGACTTATCTCACTTAGAATCATCGTACCTGAATCCACTCATTATGCTGCTACGGGCCTGATGATATAGATTTCATTGCTGAGTGATATTGCATTGTACGTAAGTACCACAAATTCTTTATCCATTTTTCACCTTCTGTGATATTGAATTTGTACTGTAAATGAGGTTCTTGTAAACAGAGCCGTCCCAAACTTTGGGGTGGCTGTGTCTTTTTGATTTTAATTTCCCTAAGCTATAGGACCATAAGTGGAAGTGCCGTAGGCTCTGTTGCTTTGTTTTTTAGATGTTTCAGGAAACACCATACACTTCTCCAGAGTGGCTGTTGGCAATTTACATCCCGCCGATCAGCATAACAAGGCTCCCAGTTCTCCATGGCCTGTCCTGCCTTTCTGGATTTTATACTTTTTTCAGATGGCCCTTTTGACCGGGGGGCAGTGAGACTTCATTGTGATGCAGATTTCCTTTGCAAGCTTGCTTGGTTGGCCAAAAAGGGCGTATGCGTTTTTTCCTGAATATATTCAGGAAAAAACGCATACGCCCTTTTTGGCCAAGTGCATCATTGTGGACGTTCTGCCTCTTTTCCTATGCTTTACATGCAATTCCAGTCTACCTCCTGAAATCGGTTTCCTGCAATTCTGCCCTGCTTTCAAGTCCTCTTGGCAGCCTTACTTCAATATATTTTTGGACGATAGCTGTCATTTTTAACTCTGCAGGTTTGTGAATTACAGTGCCCCTGAGCTCCTTTCTTCAACTCGCTTTCTTGTGAGCTGGCCGCAACACCGCAGGATTGCTTCAGGCCCTAGTGTGGTTCCGGCATGGCACGCTGAGCCTTTGGTTAATTCCTCTTCCTGGTGGGAAATGAGAGTTAAATTTGCCCGTCCAGACACCTCCAGCTAGTCTCTTATTGGTTCTCCCTATTCCTGTTCATTTTCCGCAGAAATTGCAAACTGGGCCAAACAGGAGGTTAAAGGCACTGACTCTCCAAGTGAGAAGAGTGTTAGTAAAGCGTCTGGAATGTTGCACCCGAGTACCAGGGGACGAAATCTGACACATTTGAACACGTTTCCCGATCACACGGTGGATCATACTCTGGGTTCCACATGCATGTTTTAGCTGAAGGAAGAATCCCTTAAACCTGGAGAGTTGAGACCCATGGAATGGGTACCATGCAATATGATTTCAAAGGGTCTGCATTGGCTCACCGAACCTCACCAATCCTATCACTGCTGCGCTTATGCCACTGTACACACCCTTGATTCTCTTTCGGAGACATATAAATCCATAGGTTTTAAGATTCTTCCTAGTCAGGTATATTCTTAGACGTTTAATATGGGGTGTTGAGTCCTCTTCGTTGAGCAAGGAGTAGCTCTTGTCTATTACATATTTGGCTTATGGAACGGTATCTGTGCTAATTTCAATCTCTGGTTTTATGCAGCACCCCAACTCACCTTTCCCCTTAAGCAAGCATAAGTTGGTTTTCTACATTTGAGACCTTGTTCTGTTTTGTAATTCAGTTCCTGTGTAGCCAAGTTTACATTCCGTGTATTAGTGATATCTTATGATGTTTCTTTTTCTGTGTGACTTATCTCACTTAGAATCATCGTACCTGAATCCACTCATTATGCTGCTATGGGCCTGATGACATAGATTTCATTGCTGAGTGATATTGCATTGTACGTAAGTACCACAACTTCTTTATCCATTTTTCGCTTTCTGTGATATTGAACTTGTACCGTAAACGAGGTTCTTGTAAACAGAGCCATCCCAAACTTTGGGGTGGCTGTGTTTTTTTGATTTTAATTTCCCTAAGCTATACGACCATAAGTGGAAGTGCCCTAGGCTCTGTTGCTTTGTTTTTTAGATGTTTCAGGAAACACCATACACTTCTCCAGAGTGGCTGTTGGCAATTTACATCCCGCCCATCAGCATAACAAGGCTCCCAGTTCTCCATGGCCTGTCCGGCCTTTCTGGATTTTACACTTTTTTCAGATGGCCCTTTTGACTGGGGGGCAGTGAGACTTCATTGTAGTGCAGATTTCCTTTGCAAGCTTGCTTGGTTGGCCAAAAAGGGCGTATGCGTTTTTTCCTGAATATATTCAGGAAAAAACGCATATGCCCTTTCTGGCCAAGTGCATCATTGTGGACGTTCTGCCTCTTTTCCTATGCTTTACATGCAATTCCAGTCTACCTCCTGAAATCGGTTTCCTGCAATTCTGCCCCGTTTTCAAGTCGTCTTGGCAGCCTTACTTCAATATATTTTTGGACGATAGCTGTCATTTATAACTCTGCAGGTTTGTGAATTACAGTGCCGCTGAGCTCCTTTCTTCAACTCGCTTTCTTGTGCGTTGGCCGCAACACCGCAGGATTGCTTCAGGCCCTAGTGTCGTTCCGGCATGGCACGCTGAGCCTTTGGTTAATTCCTCTTCCTGGTGGGAAATGAGAGTTAAATTTGCCCGTCCAGACACCTCCAGCTAGTCTCTCACTGGTTCTCCCTATTCCTGTTCATCTTCCGCAAATATTGCAAACTGGGCCAAACAGGAGGTTAAAGGCACTGACTCTCCAAGTGGGGAGAGTGTTAGTAAAGCGTCTGGAATGTTGCACCCGAGTACCAGGGGACAAAACCTGAGACACATTTGAACACGTTTCCCGATCACATGGTGGATCATACTCTGGGTTCCACATGCATGTTTTAGCTGAAGGAAGAATCCCTTAAACCTGGAGAGTTGAGACCCATGGAATGGGTACCATGCAATATGACTTCAAAGGTTCTGCATTGGCTCACCGAACCTCACCAATCCTATCACTGCTGCGCTTATGCCACTGTACACACCCTTGATTCTCTTTCGGAGACATATAAATCCATAGGTTTTAAGATTCTTCCTAGTCAGGTATATTCTTAGACGTTTAATATGGGGTGTTGAGTCCTCTTCGTTGAGCAAGGAGTAGCTCTTGTCTATTACATATTTGGCTTATGGAACGGTATCTGTGCTAATTTCAATCTCTGGTTTTATGCAGCACCCCAACTCACCTTTCCCCTTAAGCAAGCATAAGTTGGTTTTCTACATTTGAGACCTTGTTCTGTTTTGTAATTCAGTTCCTGTGTAGCCAAGTTTACATTCCGTGTATTAGTGATATCTTATGATGTTTCTTTTTCTGTGTGACTTATCTCACTTAGAATCATCGTACCTGAATCCACTCATTATGCTGCTATGGGCCTGATGACATAGATTTCATTGCTGAGTGATATTGCATTGTACGTAAGTACCACAACTTCTTTATCCATTTTTCGCTTTCTGTGATATTGAACTTGTACCGTAAACGAGGTTCTTGTAAACAGAGCCATCCCAAACTTTGGGGTGGCTGTGTTTTTTTGATTTTAATTTCCCTAAGCTATACGACCATAAGTGGAAGTGCCCTAGGCTCTGTTGCTTTGTTTTTTAGATGTTTCAGGAAACACCATACACTTCTCCAGAGTGGCTGTTGGCAATTTACATCCCGCCCATCAGCATAACAAGGCTCCCAGTTCTCCATGGCCTGTCCGGCCTTTCTGGATTTTACACTTTTTTCAGATGGCCCTTTTGACCGGGGGGCAGTGAGACTTCATTGTAGTGCAGATTTCCTTTGCAAGCTTGCTTGGTTGGCCAAAAAGGGCGTATGCGTTTTTTCCTGAATATATTCAGGAAAAAACGCATACGCCCTTTTTGGCCAAGTGCATCATTGTGGACGTTCTGCCTCTTTTCCTATGCTTTACATGCAATTCCAGTCTACCTCCTGAAATCGGTTTCCTGCAATTCTGCCCCGTTTTCAAGTCGTCTTGGCAGCCTTACTTCAATATATTTTTGGACGATAGCTGTCATTTATAACTCTGCAGGTTTGTGAATTACAGTGCCGCTGAGCTCCTTTCTTCAACTCGCTTTCTTGTGAGCTGGCTGCAACACCGCAGGATTGCTTCAGGCCCTAGTGTGGTTCCGGCATGGCACGCTGAGCCTTTGGTTAATTCCTCTTCCTGGTGGGAAATGAGAGTTAAATTTGCCCGTCCAGACACCTCCAGCTAGTCTCTCACTGGTTCTCCCTATTCCTGTTCATCTTCCGCAAATATTGCAAACTAGGCCAAACAGGAGGTTAAAGGCACTGACTCTCCAAGTGGGGAGAGTGTTAGTAAAGCGTCTGGAATGTTGCACCCGAGTACCAGGGGACAAAACCTGAGACACATTTGAACACGTTTCCCGATCACATGGTGGATCATACTCTGGGTTCCACACGCATGTTTTAGCTGAAGGAAGAATCCCTTAAACCTGGAGAGTTGAGACCCATGGAATGGGTACCATGCAATATGACTTCAAAGGTTCTGCATTGGCTCACCGAACCTCACCAATCCTATCACTGCTGCGCTTATGCCACTGTACACACCCTTGATTCTCTTTCGGAGACATATAAATCCATAGGTTTTAAGATTCTTCCTAGTCAGGTATATTCTTAGACGTTTAATATGGGGTGTTGAGTCCTCTTCGTTGAGCAAGGAGTAGCTCTTGTCTATTACATATTTGGCTTATGGAACGGTATCTGTGCTAATTTCAATCTCTGGTTTTATGCAGCACCCCAACTCACCTTTCCCCTTAAGCAAGCATAAGTTGGTTTTCTACATTTGAGACCTTGTTCTGTTTTGTAATTCAGTTCCTGTGTAGCCAAGTTTACATTCCGTGTATTAGTGATATCTTATGATGTTTCTTTTTCTGTGTGACTTATCTCACTTAGAATCATCGTACCTGAATCCACTCATTATGCTGCTATGGGCCTGATGACATAGATTTCATTGCTGAGTGATATTGCATTGTACGTAAGTACCACAACTTCTTTATCCATTTTTCGCTTTCTGTGATATTGAACTTGTACCGTAAACGAGGTTCTTGTAAACAGAGCCGTCCCAAACTTTGGGGTGGCTGTGTTTTTTTGATTTTAATTTCCCTAAGCTATACGACCATAAGTGGAAGTGCCCTAGGCTCTGTTACTTTGTTTTTTAGATGTTTCAGGAAACACCATACACTTCTCCAGAGTGGCTGTTGGCAATTTACATCCCGCCCATCAGCATAACAAGGCTCCCAGTTCTCCATGGCCTGTCCGGCCTTTCTGGATTTTACACTTTTTTCAGATGGCCCTTTTGACTGGGGGGCAGTGAGACTTCATTGTAGTGCAGATTTCCTTTGCAAGCTTGCTTGGTTGGCCAAAAAGTGCGTATGCGTTTTTTCCTGAATATATTCAGGAAAAAACGCATATGCCCTTTTTGGCCAAGTGCATCATTGTGGACGTTCTGCCTCTTTTCCTATGCTTTACATGCAATTCCAGTCTACCTCCTGAAATCGGTTTCCTGCAATTCTGCCCCGCTTTCAAGTCCTCTTGGCAGCCTTACTTCAATATATTTTTGGACGATAGCTGTCATTTATAACTCTGCAGGTTTGTGAATTACAGTGCCCCTGAGCTCCTTTCTTCAACTCGCTTTCTTGTGAGCTGGCCGCAACACCGCAGGATTGCTTCAGGCCCTAGTGTGGTTCCGGCATGGCACGCTGAGCCTTTGGTTAATTCCTCTTCCTGGTGGGAAATGAGAGTTACATTTGCCCATCCAGACACCTCCAGCTAGTCTCTCATTGGTTCTCCCTATTCCTGTTCATTTTCCGCAGAAATTGCAAACTGGGCCAAACAGGAGGTTAAAGGCACTGACTCTCCAAGTGGGGAGAGTTTTAGTAAAGCGTCTGGAATGTTGCACCCGAGTACCAGCGGAGAAAATCTGAGACACATTTGAACACGTTTCCCGATCACACGGTGGATCATACTCTGGGTACCACATGCATGTTTTAGCTGAAGGAAGAATCCCTTAAACCTGGAGAGTTGAGACCCATGGAATGGCTAGCATGCAATATGACTTCAAAGGGTCTGCATTTGCTCATCAAACCTCACCAATCCTATCACTGCTGCGTTTATGCCGCTGTACACATGCTTGATTCTCTTTTGGAGACATATAAATCCATAGGTTTTAAGATTATTACTAGTCAGGTATATTCTTAGGCGATTAATATGGGGTGTAGAGTCCACTTCGTTGAGCAAGGAGTAGCTCTTGTGTATTACATATTTGGCATATGGAATGGTATCTGTGCTAATTTCAATCTCTGGTTTTATGCAGCACCCCAACTCACCTTTCCCCTTAAGCAAGCATAAGTTGGTTTTCTACATTTGAGACCGTGTTCTGTTTTGTAATTCAGTTTCTGTGTAGCCAAGTTTTCATTCCGTGTAGTAGTGATATCTTATGATGTTTCTTTTTCTGTGTGACTTATCTCACTTAGAATCATCGTACCTGAATCCACTCATTATGCTGCTACGGGCCTGATGATATAGATTTCATTGCTGAGTGATATTGCATTGTACGTAAGTACCACAAACTCTTTATCCATTTTTCACCTTCTGTGATATTGAATTTGTACTGTAAATGAGGTTCTTGTAAACAGAGCCGTCCCAAACTTTGGGGTGGCTGTGTCTTTTTGATTTTAATTTCCCTAAGCTATAGGACCATAAGTGGAAGTGCCCTAGGCTCTGTTGCTTTGTTTTTTAGATGTTTCAGGAAACACCATACACTTCTCCAGAGTGGCTGTTGGCAATTTACATCCCGCCCATCAGCATAACAAGGCTCCCAGTTCTCCATGGCCTGTCCTGCCTTTCTGGATGTTACACTTTTTTCAGATGGCCCTTTTGACCGGGGGGCAGTGAGACTTCATTGTAGTGCCGATTTCCTTTGCAAGCTTGCTTGGTTGGCCAAAAAGGGCGTATGCGTTTTTTCCTGAATATATTCAGGAAAAAACGCATACGCCCTTTTTGGCCAAGTGCATCATTGTGGACGTTCTGCCTCTTTTCCTATGCTTTACATGCAATTCCAGTCTAACTCCTGAAATCGGTTTCCTGCAATTCTGCCCCGCTTTCAAGTCCTCTTGGCAGCCTTACTTCAATATATTTTTGGACGATAGCTGTCATTTATAACTCTGCAGGTTTGTGAATTACAGTGCCCCTGAGCTCCTTTCTTCAACTCGCTTTCTTGTGAGCTGGCCGCAACACCGCAGGATTGCTTCAGGCCCTAGTGTGGTTCCGGCATGGCACGCTGAGCCTTTGGTTAATTCCTCTTCCTGGTGGGAAATGAGAGTTATATTTGCCCGTCCAGACACCTCCAGCTAGTCTCTCACTGGTTCTCCCTATTCCTGTTCATCTTCCACAAATATTGCAAACTGCGCCAAACAGGAGGTTAAAGGCACTGACTCTCCAAGTGGGGAGAGTGTTAGTAAAGCGTCTGGAATGTTGCACCCGAGTACCAGGGGACAAAACCTGAGACACATTTGAACACGTTTCCCAATCACATGGTGGATCATACTCTGGGTTCCACATGCATGTTTTAGCTGAAGGAAGAATCCCTTAAACCTGGAGAGTTGAGACCCATGGAATGGGTACCATGCAATATGACTTCAAAGGTTCTGCATTGGCTCACCGAACCTCACCAATCCTATCACTGCTGCGCTTATGCCACTGTACACACCCTTGATTCTCTTTCGGAGACATATAAATCCATAGGTTTTAAGATTCTTCCTAGTCAGGTATATTCTTAGACGTTTAATATGGGGTGTTGAGTCCTCTTCGTTGAGCAAGGAGTAGCTCTTGTCTATTACATATTTGGCTTATGGAACGGTATCTGTGCTAATTTCAATCTCTGGTTTTATGCAGCACCCCAACTCACCTTTCCCCTTAAGCAAGCATAAGTTGGTTTTCTACATTTGAGACCTTGTTCTGTTTTGTAATTCAGTTCCTGTGTAGCCAAGTTTACATTCAGTGTATTAGTGATATCTTATGATGTTTCTTTTTCTGTGTGACTTATCTCACTTAGAATCATCGTACCTGAATCCACTCATTATGCTGCTATGGGCCTGATGACATAGATTTCATTGCTGAGTGATATTGCATTGTACGTAAGTACCACAACTTCTTTATCCATTTTTCGCTTTCTGTGATATTGAACTTGTACCGTAAACGAGGTTCTTGTAAACAGAGCCGTCCCAAACTTTGGGGTGGCTGTGCTTTTTGATTTTAATTTCCCTAAGCTATACGACCATAAGTGGAAGTGCCCTAGGCTCTGTTGCTTTGTTTTTTAGATGTTTCAGGAAACACCATACACTTCTCCAGAGTGGCTGTTGGCAATTTACATCCCGCCCATCAGCATAACAAGGCTCCCAGTTCTCCATGGCCTGTCCGGCCTTTCTGGATTTTACACATTTTTCAGATGGCCCTTTTGACTGTGGGGCAGTGAGACTTCATTGTAGTGCAGATTTCCTTTGCAAGCTTGCTTGGTTGGCCAAAAAGGGCGTATGCGTTTTTTCCTGAATATATTCAGGAAAAAACGCATACGCCCTTTTTGGCCAAGTGCATCATTGTGGACGTTCTGCCTCTTTTCCTATGCTTTACATGCAATTCCAGTCTACCTCCTGAAATCGGTTTCCTGCAATTCTGCCCCGTTTTCAAGTCGTCTTGGCAGCCTTACTTCAATATATTTTTGGACGATAGCTGTCATTTATAACTCTGCAGGTTTGTGAATTACAGTGCCGCTGAGCTCCTTTCTTCAACTCGCTTTCTTGTGAGCTGGCTGCAACACCGCAGGATTGCTTCAGGCCCTAGTGTGGTTCCGGCATGGCACGCTGAGCCTTTGGTTAATTCCTCTTCCTGGTGGGAAATGAGAGTTAAATTTGCCCGTCCAGACACCTCCAGCTAGTCTCTCACTGGTTCTCCCTATTCCTGTTCATCTTCCGCAAATATTGCAAACTAGGCCAAACAGGAGGTTAAAGGCACTGACTCTCCAAGTGGGGAGAGTGTTAGTAAAGCGTCTGGAATGTTGCACCCGAGTACCAGGGGACAAAACCTGAGACACATTTGAACACGTTTCCCGATCACATGGTGGATCATACTCTGGGTTCCACACGCATGTTTTAGCTGAAGGAAGAATCCCTTAAACCTGGAGAGTTGAGACCCATGGAATGGGTACCATGCAATATGACTTCAAAGGTTCTGCATTGGCTCACCGAACCTCACCAATCCTATCACTGCTGCGCTTATGCCACTGTACACACCCTTGATTCTCTTTCGGAGACATATAAATCCATAGGTTTTAAGATTCTTCCTAGTCAGGTATATTCTTAGACGTTTAATATGGGGTGTTGAGTCCTCTTCGTTGAGCAAGGAGTAGCTCTTGTCTATTACATATTTGGCTTATGGAACGGTATCTGTGCTAATTTCAATCTCTGGTTTTATGCAGCACCCCAACTCACCTTTCCCCTTAAGCAAGCATAAGTTGGTTTTCTACATTTGAGACCTTGTTCTGTTTTGTAATTCAGTTCCTGTGTAGCCAAGTTTACATTCCGTGTATTAGTGATATCTTATGATGTTTCTTTTTCTGTGTGACTTATCTCACTTAGAATCATCGTACCTGAATCCACTCATTATGCTGCTATGGGCCTGATGACATAGATTTCATTGCTGAGTGATATTGCATTGTACGTAAGTACCACAACTTCTTTATCCATTTTTCGCTTTCTGTGATATTGAACTTGTACCGTAAACGAGGTTCTTGTAAACAGAGCCGTCCCAAACTTTGGGGTGGCTGTGTTTTTTTGATTTTAATTTCCCTAAGCTATACGACCATAAGTGGAAGTGCCCTAGGCTCTGTTACTTTGTTTTTTAGATGTTTCAGGAAACACCATACACTTCTCCAGAGTGGCTGTTGGCAATTTACATCCCGCCCATCAGCATAACAAGGCTCCCAGTTCTCCATGGCCTGTCCGGCCTTTCTGGATTTTACACTTTTTTCAGATGGCCCTTTTGACTGGGGGGCAGTGAGACTTCATTGTAGTGCAGATTTCCTTTGCAAGCTTGCTTGGTTGGCCAAAAAGTGCGTATGCGTTTTTTCCTGAATATATTCAGGAAAAAACGCATATGCCCTTTTTGGCCAAGTGCATCATTGTGGACGTTCTGCCTCTTTTCCTATGCTTTACATGCAATTCCAGTCTACCTCCTGAAATCGGTTTCCTGCAATTCTGCCCCGCTTTCAAGTCCTCTTGGCAGCCTTACTTCAATATATTTTTGGACGATAGCTGTCATTTATAACTCTGCAGGTTTGTGAATTACAGTGCCCCTGAGCTCCTTTCTTCAACTCGCTTTCTTGTGAGCTGGCCGCAACACCGCAGGATTGCTTCAGGCCCTAGTGTGGTTCCGGCATGGCACGCTGAGCCTTTGGTTAATTCCTCTTCCTGGTGGGAAATGAGAGTTACATTTGCCCATCCAGACACCTCCAGCTAGTCTCTCATTGGTTCTCCCTATTCCTGTTCATTTTCCGCAGAAATTGCAAACTGGGCCAAACAGGAGGTTAAAGGCACTGACTCTCCAAGTGGGGAGAGTTTTAGTAAAGCGTCTGGAATGTTGCACCCGAGTACCAGCGGAGAAAATCTGAGACACATTTGAACACGTTTCCCGATCACACGGTGGATCATACTCTGGGTACCACATGCATGTTTTAGCTGAAGGAAGAATCCCTTAAACCTGGAGAGTTGAGACCCATGGAATGGCTAGCATGCAATATGACTTCAAAGGGTCTGCATTTGCTCATCAAACCTCACCAATCCTATCACTGCTGCGTTTATGCCGCTGTACACATGCTTGATTCTCTTTTGGAGACATATAAATCCATAGGTTTTAAGATTATTACTAGTCAGGTATATTCTTAGGCGATTAATATGGGGTGTAGAGTCCACTTCGTTGAGCAAGGAGTAGCTCTTGTGTATTACATATTTGGCATATGGAATGGTATCTGTGCTAATTTCAATCTCTGGTTTTATGCAGCACCCCAACTCACCTTTCCCCTTAAGCAAGCATAAGTTGGTTTTCTACATTTGAGACCGTGTTCTGTTTTGTAATTCAGTTTCTGTGTAGCCAAGTTTTCATTCCGTGTAGTAGTGATATCTTATGATGTTTCTTTTTCTGTGTGACTTATCTCACTTAGAATCATCGTACCTGAATCCACTCATTATGCTGCTACGGGCCTGATGATATAGATTTCATTGCTGAGTGATATTGCATTGTACGTAAGTACCACAAACTCTTTATCCATTTTTCACCTTCTGTGATATTGAATTTGTACTGTAAATGAGGTTCTTGTAAACAGAGCCGTCCCAAACTTTGGGGTGGCTGTGTCTTTTTGATTTTAATTTCCCTAAGCTATAGGACCATAAGTGGAAGTGCCCTAGGCTCTGTTGCTTTGTTTTTTAGATGTTTCAGGAAACACCATACACTTCTCCAGAGTGGCTGTTGGCAATTTACATCCCGCCCATCAGCATAACAAGGCTCCCAGTTCTCCATGGCCTGTCCTGCCTTTCTGGATGTTACACTTTTTTCAGATGGCCCTTTTGACCGGGGGGCAGTGAGACTTCATTGTAGTGCCGATTTCCTTTGCAAGCTTGCTTGGTTGGCCAAAAAGGGCGTATGCGTTTTTTCCTGAATATATTCAGGAAAAAACGCATACGCCCTTTTTGGCCAAGTGCATCATTGTGGACGTTCTGCCTCTTTTCCTATGCTTTACATGCAATTCCAGTCTAACTCCTGAAATCGGTTTCCTGCAATTCTGCCCCGCTTTCAAGTCCTCTTGGCAGCCTTACTTCAATATATTTTTGGACGATAGCTGTCATTTATAACTCTGCAGGTTTGTGAATTACAGTGCCCCTGAGCTCCTTTCTTCAACTCGCTTTCTTGTGAGCTGGCCGCAACACCGCAGGATTGCTTCAGGCCCTAGTGTGGTTCCGGCATGGCACGCTGAGCCTTTGGTTAATTCCTCTTCCTGGTGGGAAATGAGAGTTATATTTGCCCGTCCAGACACCTCCAGCTAGTCTCTCACTGGTTCTCCCTATTCCTGTTCATCTTCCACAAATATTGCAAACTGCGCCAAACAGGAGGTTAAAGGCACTGACTCTCCAAGTGGGGAGAGTGTTAGTAAAGCGTCTGGAATGTTGCACCCGAGTACCAGGGGACAAAACCTGAGACACATTTGAACACGTTTCCCAATCACATGGTGGATCATACTCTGGGTTCCACATGCATGTTTTAGCTGAAGGAAGAATCCCTTAAACCTGGAGAGTTGAGACCCATGGAATGGGTACCATGCAATATGACTTCAAAGGTTCTGCATTGGCTCACCGAACCTCACCAATCCTATCACTGCTGCGCTTATGCCACTGTACACACCCTTGATTCTCTTTCGGAGACATATAAATCCATAGGTTTTAAGATTCTTCCTAGTCAGGTATATTCTTAGACGTTTAATATGGGGTGTTGAGTCCTCTTCGTTGAGCAAGGAGTAGCTCTTGTCTATTACATATTTGGCTTATGGAACGGTATCTGTGCTAATTTCAATCTCTGGTTTTATGCAGCACCCCAACTCACCTTTCCCCTTAAGCAAGCATAAGTTGGTTTTCTACATTTGAGACCTTGTTCTGTTTTGTAATTCAGTTCCTGTGTAGCCAAGTTTACATTCAGTGTATTAGTGATATCTTATGATGTTTCTTTTTCTGTGTGACTTATCTCACTTAGAATCATCGTACCTGAATCCACTCATTATGCTGCTATGGGCCTGATGACATAGATTTCATTGCTGAGTGATATTGCATTGTACGTAAGTACCACAACTTCTTTATCCATTTTTCGCTTTCTGTGATATTGAACTTGTACCGTAAACGAGGTTCTTGTAAACAGAGCCGTCCCAAACTTTGGGGTGGCTGTGCTTTTTGATTTTAATTTCCCTAAGCTATACGACCATAAGTGGAAGTGCCCTAGGCTCTGTTGCTTTGTTTTTTAGATGTTTCAGGAAACACCATACACTTCTCCAGAGTGGCTGTTGGCAATTTACATCCCGCCCATCAGCATAACAAGGCTCCCAGTTCTCCATGGCCTGTCCGGCCTTTCTGGATTTTACACATTTTTCAGATGGCCCTTTTGACTGTGGGGCAGTGAGACTTCATTGTAGTGCAGATTTCCTTTGCAAGCTTGCTTGGTTGGCCAAAAAGGGCGTATGCGTTTTTTCCTGAATATATTCAGGAAAAAACGCATATGCCCTTTTTGGCCAAGTGCATCATTGTGGACGTTCTGCCTCTTTTCCTATGCTTTACATGCAATTCCAGTCTACCTCCTGAAATCGGTTTCCTGCAATTCTGCCCCGCTTTCAAGTCCTCTTGGCAGCCTTACTTCAATATATTTTTGGACGATAGCTGTCATTTATAACTCTGCAGGTTTGTGAATTACAGTGCCCCTGAGCTCCTTTCTTCAACTCGCTTTCTTGTGAGCTGGCCGCAACACCGCAGGATTGCTTCAGGCCCTAGTGTGGTTCCGGCATGGCACGCTGAGCCTTTGGTTAATTCCTCTTCCTGGTGGGAAATGAGAGTTAAATTTGCCAATCTAGACACCTCCAGCTAGTCTCTCATTTGTTCTCCCTATTCCTGTTCATTTTCCGCAGAAATTGCAAACTGGGCCAAACAGGAGGTTAAAGGCACTGACTCTCCAAGTGGGGAGAGTTTTAGTAAACCGTCTGGAATGTTGCACCCGAGTACCAGCGGAGAAAATCTGAGACACATTTGAACACGTTTCCCGATCACACGGTGGATCATACTCTGGGTTCCACATGCATGTTTTAGCTGAAGGAAGAATCCCTTAAACCTGGAGAGTTGAGACCCATGGAATGGCTGGCATGCAATATGACTTCAAAGGGTCTGCATTTGCTCATCAAACCTCACCAATCCTATCACTGCTGCGTTTATGCCGCTGTACACATGCTTGATTCTCTTTTGGAGACATATAAATCCATAGGTTTTAAGATTCTTAGTAGTCAGGTATATTCTTAGGCGTTTAATATGGGGTGTAGAGCCCACTTCGTTGAGCAAGGAGTAGCTCTTGTCTATTACATATTTGGCTTATGGAACGGTATCTGTGCTAATTTCAATCTCTGGTTTTATGCAGCACCCCAACTCACCTTTCCCCTTAAGCAAGCATAAGTTGGTTTTCTACATTTGAGACCCTGTTCTGTTTTGTAATTCAGTTTCTGTGTAGGCAAGTTTACATTCCTTGTAGTAGTGATATCTTATGATGTTTCTTTTTCTGTGTGACTTATTTCACTTAGAATCATCGTACCTGAATCCACTCTTTATGCTGCTACGGCCCTGATGATATAGATTTCATTGCTGAGTGATATTGCATTGTACGTAAGTACCACAAATTCTTTATCCATTTTTCACTTTCTGTGTTATTGAACTTGTACCGTAAACGAGGATCTTGTAAACAGAGCCGTCCCAAACTTGGGGTGGCTGTGTCTTTTTGATTTTAATTTCCCTAAACTATACCACCATAAGTGGAAGTGCCCTAGGCTCTGTTGCTTTGTTTTTTAGATGTTTCAGGAAACACCATACACTTCTCCAGAGTGGCTGTTGGCAATTTACATCCCGCCCATCAGCATAACAAGGCTCCCAGTTCTCCATGGCCTGTCCTGCCTTTCTGGATTTTATAGGTTCTTCAGATGGCCCTTTTAACCGGGGTGCAGTGAGACTTCATTGTAGTGCAGATTTCCTTTGCAAGCTTGCTTGGTTGGCCCAAAAGGGCATATGCGTTTTTTCCTGAATATATTCAGGAAAAAACGCATACGCGCTTCTTGGCCAAGTGCATCATTGTGGACGTTCTGCCTCTTTTCCTATGCTTTACATGCAATTCCAGTCTACCTCCTGAAATCGGTTTTCTGCAATTCTGCCCCGCTTTCAAGTCCTCTTGGCAGCCTTACTTCAATATATTTTTGGACGATAGCTGTCATTTATAACTCTGCAGGTTTGTGAATTACAGAGCCTCTGAGCTCCTTTCTTCAACTTGCTTTCTTGTGAGCTGGCTGCAAGACCGCAGCATTGCTTCAGGCCCTAGTGTGGTTCCGGCATGGCACGCTGAGCCTTTGGTTAATTCCTCTTCCTGGTGGGAAATGAGAGTTAAATTTGCCAATCTAGACACCTCCAGCTAGTCTCTCATTGGTTCTCCCTATTCCTGTTTATTTTCCGCAGAAATGGCAAACTGGGCCATACAGGAGGTTAAAGGCACTGACTCTCCAAGTGGGGAGAGTGTTAGTAAAGCTACTGGAATGTTGCACCCGAGTACCAGGGGACGAAACCTGAGACACATTTGAACACGTTTCCCGATCACACGGTGGATCATACTCTGGGTTCCACATGCATGTTTTAGCTGAAGGAAGAATCCCTTAAACCTGGAGAGTTGAGACCCATGGAATGGGTACCATGCAATATGACTTCAAAGGGTCTGCATTGGCTCACAGAACCTCACCAATCCTATCACTGCTACGTTTATGCCGCTGTACACACGCCTTATTCTCTTTCGGAGACATATAAATCCATAGGTTTTAAGATTATTACTAGTCAGGTATATTCATAGGCGTTTAATATGGGGTGTAGAGTCCACTTCGTTGAGCAAGGAGTAGCTCTTGTCTATTACATATTTGGCTTATGGAACGGTATCTGTGCTAATTTCAATCTCTGGTTTTATGCAGCACCCCAACTCACCTTTCCCCTTAAGCAAGCATAAGTTGGTTTTCTACATTTGAGACCCTGTTCTGTTTTGTAATTCAGTTCCTTTGTAGCTAAGTTTACATTCCGTGTAGTAGTGATATCTTATGATGTTTCTTTTTCTGTGTGATTTTTTTCACTTAGAATCATGGTACCTGAATCTACTCATTATGCTGCTACGGGCCTGATGACATAGATTTCATTGCTGAGTGATATTGCATTGTACATAAGTACCACAACTTCTTTATCCATTTTTCGCTTTCTGCAATATTGAACTTGTACCATAAACGAGGTTCTTGTAAACAGAGCCGTCCCAAACTTTGGGGTGGCTGTGTCTTTTTGATTTTAATTTCCCTAAGCTATAGGACCATAAGTGGAAGTGCCCTAGGCTCTGTTGCTTTGTTTTTTAGATGTTTCAGGAAACACCATACACTTCTCCAGAGTGGCTGTTGGCAATTTACATCCCGCCCATCAGCATAACAAGGCTCCCAGTTCTCCATGGCCTGTCCTGCCTTTCTGGATTTTACACTTTTTTCAGATGCTCCTTTTGACAGGGAGGAAGTGAGACTTCATTGTAGTGCAGATTTCCTTTGCAAGCTTGCTTGGTTGGCCAAAAAGGGCGTATGCGTTTTTTCCTGAATATATTCAGGAAAAAACGCATACGCCCTTTTTGGCCAAGTGCATCATTGTCGACGTTCTGAGTGTTTTCATATGTTTTCAATGCAATTCCAGTCTACCTCCTGAAATCGGTTTCCTGCAATTCTGCCTTGCTGTCAGTGCCTCTTCATAGCCTTACCTCAATATACTTTTTGAAAATTGTTGGCCTTTTTAACTCTGCAGGTTTTTGAATTGCCGTGGCCCTTAGCTGCATTTTTCAGCTCTTATTTTTGTGATCTTGCCTCATATCCACAGGATTTCTTCAGGCCCTATTCTTCTTCTGGGTCGCCTTGCTCTGCCTTTGGTTAATTCTTCTTCCTGATGTGAATTAGAGTGACATGTTCCCATTGAAACCGCTACAGCTATTTTCTCACTGGTTCCCCCTATTCCCATTCATCCTCCGCACTAACTGCAGACTGTGCGATACCGGAACGTAAAGGCATTGACTCTCCATGTGGAGATGTTGTTAGTAAAGTGGCTGGAATGTTGATCCGGAGCCCCAGGAGAGGAAAATGAGGTGCGTTTTAGAAACCTTTCCCGATCATATGGTATACCATCCGCTGGATTTCCCATGCATGGTTTAGCTGTAGGAAGATTCCCTTCAACCTGGAGTGTTGGGACCCTTGGAATGAGTAGCATGAAGTATTGCATTAAACTTTCGGCAGTTGCTCACCAAAGCTCACCAATCCTCTCAGCCCCAAGTGTCCAGCCTTATGTCTTATCCAGCTGTGGGTTTATATGTGGTCATTCCAGGTTGCATCACAGCCCCTGAGCGAATTTTGTAAGAATTTTTCTCTCTTTCATTGTTTCTGCGTTTTGGTTTTAAAATTTATTTCTATAATGGGGTTTAGCTCATTTTCACTGCTGTGTTTGGCCGCTCTGCACACACTTGATTCCCTTATGGAGATATATCAATACATGGGTTTTAAGATTCTTATTACTCAGATATATTTCTCTGCGGTGTATAGGGTGTGTTGAGGCCAGTTCATTGAGCAAGGTGTAGATCTTGTCTAATACCTATTTGGTTTATTGAACGGTATCTGTGCTAATTTCAAACTCTGGTTTTATGCATCACCCCACCTCTCCTTTCCCCTTAAGCTGACATAAGTGTGTTTTCTAAATGTGAGACACTGTTCTGTTTTGTAATTCATTTTTTGTGCAGCCATATTTATCCTCCCTCTATAAGTGATATCTTATGATATGTTTCTTTTTCTGTTTGACTTATTTCAAGTAGTATTATCGGACCTAAATCCACTCTTTATCCTTCTACTAGCCTTATTACATTGATTTCATGGTGAAGAGATATTCCATTGTACATAAGTACCACATTTTCTTTATCCATTGTTCTCTTTCCTGGGATATTTAAGGTGTACTGAAGTTGAGGTTCTTGTAAACAGAGTAGCCCTAAACTGTGGTGTGCTTGTGTCTTGTTGATTTTTAGACTTCCCTAGATATACTTCCGTGATTGGAAGTGCCCTATGCTCTGTAGCTCTGTTTTTTAGATGATTTAGGAACCACCATACACTTCTCCAGAGTGGCTCTCGGCAGTTCACACACTGTCCATCAGCGTATAAAGGCTCCCTGTTCTCCATGGCCTGTCCTGCATTTCTGGTTTTTACAATTTTTTCGGATGGCCCTTTTGACCGGTGGGAAATGAGACTTCTTTGTTGTGCACATTTGCATTGCTTGCTTGCTTGGTTGCCCATAAAGTGCGTATGCGTTTTTTCCTGGATATATTCAGGAAAAAACGCATACTCCCTTTTGGGCCAACTGCATCATTGTCGAAATTCTGCCGCTTTTCATGTGCTTTAAAGACGAGTCCAATCTATCTCTTGAAATCTGTTTCTTGCAATTCTGTCTTGCATTCAGATCCTCTTCTTTGCCTTACCTCAACATATTTTGGGACGTTAGTTTTCATTTATAACTCTGCAGGTTTGTGAATTGCAGTGACCCTGAGCTCCATTTTTTAAGTTGCTCTTTTGTGAGCTGGCCTCAAAGCCGCAGGATTGCTTCAGGCCCTATTTTGGCTCCGGCGAGGCGGGCTGAGCCTTTTTTTAATTCTTATTCTTAATGGGAAATTAGAGTGACATGTGCCCGTCCAAACCCCTACAACTATTCTCTCATTGGTTCCCCCTCTTCCCGTTCATCCTCCTCACAATTTGCAAAATGTGTGAAACAGAAGTTTAAATGTGCTGATTCTCTAAGTGGGGAGATTCTAAGTAACGTGGCTGGAATGATGAACAGGAGCACCAGGAGAGGATAAATGAGGTGCATTTTAGACACATCTCCCGATCACATGGTGTACAGTCCTCTGGGTTTTCCATGCATGTTTTCGCTGTAGGAAGATCCCTTGAACCTGCAGATTTGGGACCCATTGAATGGGTACCAGGTAGTATTACTTTAAAGGGTGTGCATTTCCTCACCCAACCTCATATTTCTCTTAGCGTAAACAGTTTCCAGCCTTATGTCTCATCCTGCTGTGGGTCTAGATGTGTTCAATCCATGTTGCATCACCGTCCCTGAGGAAAAGTTGTAAGAGGTTTTCTCTGTCTCTTTGTCGTTTATTTTTTTCAATTTATTACTATATTGGTTACAGCTGATTTTCAAAGCTCTGTTTCTTGCTGCTGTACATCCACTTGATTCACATACAGAGAGACATCAATAAATTCTTTTTCAGATTCTTACCAGTCATATATATTCTTTTCCAGTGACTTGAGTGTGCTGAGTGCAGTTCTTTTAGCTACCGTGTAGGCCTTGTTGATTATCAGTTTGGTATTTGGAATGGTATCTTTGCTAATTTCAACCTCCTGGATGATGCCTCACCCCTCCCCACCTTTCCCGTTTAGCAGCCTTACACGTGTTGTCTACATATTTGACTATGTTTTTGTTTTGTAATTTATTTCATGTGTAGCCATTTTGGATTCCACCTTTAAGTGATATCTTATGATATGTGTCTTTTTCTTTTTGAATTATGTCACTTAGAATGATCATACGTAACTCCTCCGGAGTTGTTACAACTGGCCATATTTCATTGACTTCCAGGCTGAGTAATATTCCACTCTACATAAGTACCACATCTCTATCCATTTTTTCCCTCCAGAGACATTTAAGTTATATCCTAGTCGAGAATCTTTTAAACAGAGAGGCAGTAAACATTGGGGTGCCTGTGTCCTCTCGATTTTTGTTTTTCCCAAGACATACGCCCATGAGTGCAAGTGCCCTATGCTCTGTAGCTCATTTTTTAGATGCTTTAGTAAACACAATACACTTCTCCAGAATGGCCATTGGCAATATACATTTCCACTATAAGCCTCACAGGGCTCCCTCTTCTCCTTGCCCTGTCCTGCATTTCTGGTGTTTACACTTTATGAGGATGGCTCTTCTGACTGATGCGAAGTGATATCTTTTGTAGTATTGATTTCCAGTGCCCACCTGTTTGGTTGGCTAAAAAAGTGTATGCCCTTTTCTTGAATATATACAGAAAAAAACGCATACAGCCTTTTTGGCCAACTGCAATGTTGGCAATGTTCAGCCCCTTTTCTTGTGCTTAATGGCGAGTCCTTTCTACCTCCTCAAATCCCTTTCCTGCCATTCTCCCTTGCTTACCAATCCTTTTCTCTGACTTTCCTCAAGACATTTTTCAGTGATAGATATTTTCAACTCTGCAGTTTCGTGAATTTTACTGCCCCTGAGTTCCATTGTTCAACTTGTGTTTATGGGAACTGGCCACAAAGCAGTGGGATTTCCTCAAGCCCTATACTGTTTCCATGGGCAACCCTAGCCTTTGGTCAATTCGTCTTCCTGATTGGAAATTAGAGTGACATGTGCCTGTCTGAACACCTAGGACTTGTCTCTCATTGTTCCTCATCCTTCCGCTTCATCCTCTGGACAAATTCCAAACTGTATGCAACAGGATGTTGACAGTGCTGACATCTCCAAGTGGGGAGACTGTTAGTAAAGACGCTGGAGGGGTGAACCCGAGCACCAGGAGATGAGGAGATGAGATGCCTTTTCCAAACTCTTCCTGATCAGACGGTATACCATCCTCTGTGTGTGACAGACATGTTTTAGCAGTAGGAAGAGTCCCATTCATGTAAGGAGAACACCAGGGCTTTTTCAAAATCAGTGTCTCCCCGAAACCCAAACTGGGGAATTTTTTAAGCTACGGCTACACATATGTTCATTAAGGGCCTTGGGAAGTAGGCAGAGTCCAAACTTTAGATGATTGAAGTCTTCAGGGTCAGAAGCACTCACCACTGGCTTCCCTTAGGTTACACTTTAACTGTCATTGATAGATGATGTCAATAAAAATATCTATTCTTTTTCCGATTATTTCCCCTTATAGGTTATTGCAAAATATTGAGTGTAGTTCCCTGTGCTATACAGTGGTTCCTTGTTGATGATCTATTTTATACATAGCAGTGTGTATGTGTTAATTCCAAACTGTTAATTTATCCCTCCTCCCACCTTTCCCCTTTGGTAATAATAAATTATAAGATTTTATACTTCTCAGAAATGGGGGAGCTGAAAGAGAGGTATCATTTTCAATGGAAAAGCATTTAAAACAAGATTGAAGCTTTAACCAAGATTATTAGATGTACATCCTTGGAAAGAAATCACTTCATTTCTCTAATATTGACCTGACAAATAAGACAAACCTTTTCACTGAACTTGCTTATAATAAAGTGATGGAAATATCAAATGGAAGTGTTAGAAACATCTTATTTTACCCGAGCCTTATAAACTGTTCTATGTTAACTACAGTTTGGCTCACACATCTGTTCATTGAAGTTACAATAGTCTCAATTTCTGTTACTGATCCTCCAGAGTGGACCCCAACAAGTGTCCCCCTGCCCAGTGTCATTGGGGCCAACAGATCGAGACTGAGTTTGGTTCACAAGCAAAGGAAACTTTATATTTTGATCAGAGAATGGAGAGGTGAGAGCATGCACTACCCCGTGGGCTGTGGGCTGGGCTGCTGTGTAGAGATCCTGTCAGAGTCAGTGGGAGGGAGGGGGCGGAGCACTCAAGGGCCGGGTTGGCTGCAGCTCAGGCTCTATATCTTAGAGTCTGCACTGGGCCCCAGGAGCTGAGGTGTCGACCCAGCCATTCTGCACTAGGAAATCTGGTCTGAAGTGCCGGGTGTGGAACCTCTGCATGCGGGACCCTAGGAGCACATGAAATTAGACAAAGCACAAAGGATAAAAAAGGTCAGACTTGACTTTATTGCCCAGATTCTATTTTTATCTCCCAGGGATTTTTAATGGGCTTTGCTGGGGACAAACCCCTCCTCTGCCTTTTGTCCCGTTCCTCATTCTTGGAGTGCTGAGGGTGCAGACCCTTCTTCTGTAACTGCTGAGTGCTGAGTTGGGAGCCCTCATACCAGGGGATGAGGGTCAGAACTTCTCCCCAGCAGCCTCCAGGTGACGTTGATTGGCCCCAGGCCCCCTGCCTCCCTGCTCGTCCGCCTGAGCACCAGCATTGGAAGTGTTATAGATTCTAATGACCTTTAAGGGTTCAGGAAAGAGATGTGCAGAGACGCTGTGGGGGCCGGTTTCACCCCGCCCCACATTTGTTCGGCCACCTTAGGCTGACCGTTTCTGCCAGCCTAGATGCTCTGACCAGTAGTCTGCTCTTTCTTCAATTAGGCCCCTGAATTAACGTAAAAACAGCACCAGGTGTCAGAGCCCTGCCCGCTCAACTCCCAGACAGTCCAGGGTCAGTGGTGATCAAGGACCATGATGGCCACTGAGTCAACAGCCTTTTGAAATAAACAGGAGTCCAGCCGGTCTTATTGGCCACCATCATCACGGTGTCTGTAGGCTTTTCTATGGTGACAGTGTGATATACGTTTCCCCCGCCAAGACTATTAGCTCCCCTCCGGGTGCAGTAAGTCCTGCAAGCAGTAGTCTACTCATTCGGGACACACTATTGTTGTTTTATGAGAGAAACTCCAGGTCAAGTGATGTTCACACGAGTCGTCATGGTGCCCTGTTGCCCCCGGTTATCTCTCTGGATGTTGGAGTTGGAGGGCCTCCTCACTCGAGGTCGGTGTGCCCACGGAGCGAACCCTGCAACTTCAGGGCATGGTTGGTGATTAGGATCACCACGTGGGGTCCTTTTCCCTTAGGAGGGAGGTGGCCTTTTGGGCTGCTGATTTCCAGGTTTTTAGATACCGCCAGTATCTTGGCCAGATGTGGCAGTGGGCCAAGCCCCTTGGTGACTCTATTTTATCCTACCTGGATGGCATTCTTGCGTTGTTCCATTTCAAGTGGTCCCAGTTTTTGCACTAATTCTCCAATGGCGACTCACCTTTCACCGGGAATGGAAAGGTCAAAGGGTTTAGCTCAATTAGGGAGTTCCAGGGCAAGGGTCTGAATTGACTGCTCTTTCCATTCTTGAAAGGCCACTTCTGGATTCTGTTCAAAAGGATCATCATCTTTTCCTTTCAGTGTTTCATATAGAGGCCCAGCTAGTAGACTGTAGTTAGGGATCCAGAAGCAGCAAACCCTGGCCTCCCCAGGAACCCCTAAGCTGTCTTCTAGTTTTAGAAAGGGGTAAGGCTGCAAATGGTTTCTTCCCTTTCCTGGGATGGGCTTCTCCGACCTTCTGTGAGAATGAAGCCCAGGCAGGTCACCGCAGTCTGTGATATTTGAGCTTTTTCTTGGACAACTTCTATCCTTTATTGGCTTGGTAGTTCAGAGGCCTCCTTAGTAGGGCTGGCGATCAGAATGTCGTCTGCATATTGAAGGAGGGTTTCCTTTTCTAGAGGTAGAACTTTTCGGTCTTTAACTAAGCTTTCCCCAAAGATGGTGTGGGAATTTTTGAACCCTTGGGGCAAGACGGCCCGGAAGTATTGTTTTAGTTGTATGTTGAGTCCTGCCACTCACAAGCCAAAATTTCTTGTGACTCTGGGACTAATGGAATACAAAAGAAGGCATCATTGAAGACTAATACAGAATACCATGTCCTGGTGGTTGGTAGAATGACCAGCAGGGTGTAGGAAATGGAGCAACTGGAGGTATATCCTCGGTGGCTTCACTGACTGTCCTGACATCATTTACCAGGTCCCCAGCAGCCCATGGGGCTCTCGTGGTCAGGCCAATCCCAGGATATGGAGCTCTCCTGGGCAGGTACCCCACCCCCAACCCAGCCCACGGGGCTCTCATGGTCAGGCCTCTCCCAGGATACAGAGCTACCCTTGCAGGTACCGTGGCAGGGCTGGGCACACAGGAACTGTGCACATAGCCCTCATTGAAGAGCACCCCCATCTCACCTGTCGCTCAGAGCTGACACAGAGCACCTCAGAGCAGGACTTGAACTAACAAACAGCAGCTCCGACAGGTCTGTGACCCTGGGCATCACTCTGTGTGGCCTCCCTCCACCTGGTCTTCCAGAGACTTCCACTGCACCCGGGGCACCAAGCCTCTGTCTCCAACCACCACCCACCCCTCCTCTCCCTGACTCCTGGGTTCCTCTCATTAGGAGAGGGTTTTCTTGAAGTTGTCTCCCACTCATGGGCCAGATAAAATGATTAGAAAACAAGCCAAAGCTGCAGCCCCTTGTCTATCCTGACTCTCAGGAGCCCACACCTGTTCCTTGGACCTGGCCGGTTCAGCAAGTTCCATTTTCTGCAACTGTGAGCCCCTGAGGGGTGATGATTGGCTGACCTGGGCAGCCTTACCATGCCGGCCAGCCCTCCCCAGGTGTGCCTGGGTTGAGATCAATATAAATACCACTCCAGGCAGCAAGAGCCCCTGCAGCTCTGCCTGACGCCATTTTCTCTGCCCTGTCAGCAGTCTCGGGGCTGGGCTGGTGGGAGGGAGTGAGAGGCCACGGCTTTGTGGGTGGCCCAGTGTGAGTGGGGCTCTGCTGGACTTTCTGCAGCAGTTGCCAGGCTGCCACCTGCTAAAGAAGAGGATGTGTCACCCATACCTGCTGCTGGAATTTCTCCCTGGGCAGAGGTGAGGAAGGAAAAAAGCAGTGGGGGCAGGGACAGGACGGGTATCTCAGGCAGGGAAATGGAAATCTTCCAGAAGAGCACCCAGGGACAGGACCATCCTGGCTGGCCTGCAGGCACCAAGTCAGCTGGCATGCTGTCACTCGTGTGGCTCCATGGCCCTTCCTCTAGGCTTTCAAGTCCTTGTATATATTCAGGTGTTTTACCTGGGAAGGGTGGGAACAGTTCAACAGCAACTGGCCTGGGGCTCAGCTCACGTTCACTCACAGATGCCTCGGCACAGTGCCCCAGCTTTGCAATGAGTACGCTTGTGTGGGGGCTGCTGGCTGAATGGGAGACGATTCCCCACCACTGACCAACTTCAGAATTGTTTACAACTGGAGCAAGTGCCCTGATACGGTTTTCCTCTGAGTAACTGGTGGGTTCTGTTTTTTTTTTTTTCTCTTTTTCGTTTTTGGTTCAAGGTAGATTTTATTCCTCTTTTTTGTATTTACAGATATAAGCATGGAAATAATTTATTCATATAAATACATGTATGTGAAGGGAATAATTGTTTTTTCTGTTTTATTTTTTAAATTTTATTTCTTTTTAATTTTGAATTTTATTTTATATTTTTATACAGCAGGTTCTTATTGGTTATCTATTTTATACATATAAATGTTTACATGCCAATCCCAATCTCTCAGCTCCTCCCACCACCACCCCCCCAAGAGCTTTCCCCCCTTGTTGTCCATACGATTGTTGTCTACATCTGTTGCTCTATTTATGCCTTGCAAAACGGTTAATCTGTACAGTTTTTCTAGGTTCCACATATATGCATGAATATACAAGATTTGTTTTTCTCTTTCTGACTTACTTCACTCTGTATGACAGTCTCTAGATCCATCGACGTCTCTACAAATGACCCAATTTCATTCCTTTCATGGCTTAGTAATATTCCATTTTATATATGTACCACATCTTTATGCATTCGTCTGTCTGTGGGCATTTAGGTTGCTTCCATTACCTCGATATTGTAAATAGTGATGCAATGAACATTGCGGTGAATGTCTCTTTTTGATTTATGGTTTTGTCTGTGTATATGTCCAGTACTGGGATTGCTGTATCATATGGTAATTCTATTATTAGTTTCTTAAGACTCCATATTGTTCTCCATAGTGACTGTATCAATTTATATTCCCAACAATAGTGGAAGAGGCTTCCTTTTCCCCACACCCTTTCCAGCAATTGTTGTTTGTAGATTTTCAGATGATGCCCATTCTAACAGGTGTGAGGTGATACCTCATTGTTGAGTCCATTTCGTTGAGCAAGGGGTAGGTCTTGTCTATTACATATTTGGCTTATGGAACGGTATCTGTGCTAATTTCAAACTCTGGTTTTATGCAGCACCCCAACTCACCTTTCCCCTTAAGCAAGCATAAGTTGGTTTTCTAAACTTGAGACCCTGTTCTGTTTTGTAATTCAGTTCATGTGTAGCCAAGTTTACATTCCATGTATTAGTGATACCTTATGATGTTTCCTTATCTGTGTGACTTATTTCACTTAGAATCATCGTGCCTCAATCCACTCATTATGCGGGTACAGGCCTGGTGACACAGATTTCATTGCTGAGTGGTATTCTGTTGTACGTTAAGTACCGCAACTTCTTTATCAATTATTTGCTCTCTGGGATACTTAACTTGTACCATAGAAGAGGTTCCTGTAAACAGAGCCGTCCCAAATTTTGGGGTGGCTGTGTCTTTTTGATTTTAATTTCCCTAAGCTATAGGACCATAAGTGGAAATGCCCTAGACTCTGTTGCTTTGTTTTTCAGATGTATCAGGAAACACCATACACTTCTCCAGAGTGGCTGTTGGCAATTTACATCCCGCCCATCAGCATAACAAGGTTCCTTTATCCCCATGGCCTGTCTTGCCTTTCTGCATTTTCCACTTTTTTCAGATGGCTCTTTAAACTGGGGGGAAGTGACACTTCATAGTAGTTCGGATTTCCATTGCAAGCTTGCTTGGTTTGCCAAAAAGGGCGTATGCGTTTTTTCCTGAATATATTCAGGAAAAAACGCATATGCCCTTTTTGGCCAAGTGCATCATTGTGGACGTTCTGCCTCTTTTCCTATGCTTTACATGCAATTCCAGTCTACCTCCTGAAATCGGTTTCCTGCAATTCTGCCCCGCTTTCAAGTCCTCTTGGCAGCCTTACTTCAATATATTTTTGGACGATAGCTGTCATTTATAACTCTGCAGGTTTGTGAATTACAGTGCCCCTAAGCTCCTTTCTTCAACTCGCTTTCTTGTGAGCTGGCCGCAACACCGCAGGATTCCTTCAGGCCCTAGTGTGGTTCCGGCATGGCACGCTGAGCCTTTGGTTAATTCCTCTTCCTGGTGGGAAATGAGAGTTAAATTTGCCCATCCAGACACCTCCAGCTAGTCTCTCATTGGTTCTCCCTATTCCTGTTCAACTTTCAAAGAATTTGCAAACTGGGCCAAACAGGAGGTTAAAGGCACTGACTCTCCAAGTGGGGAGAGTGTTAGTAAAGCGTCTGGAATGTTGCACCCGAGTACCAGGGGACGAAACCTGAGACACATTTGAACACGTTTCCCGATCTCACGGTGGATCATACTCTGGGTTCCACATGCATGTTTTAGCTGAAGGAAGAATCCCTTAAACCTGGAGAGTTGAGACCCTTGGCATGGGTACCATGCAATATGACTTCAAAGGGTCTGCATTGGCTCACCGAACCTCACCAATCCTATCACTGCTGCGCTAATGCACTGTACACACGCTTCATTCTCTTTCAGAGACATATAAATCCATAGGTTTTAAGATTCTTACTAGTCAGGTATATTCTTAGGCGTTTAATATGGGGTGTAGAGTCCACTTCGTTGAGCAAGGAGTAGCTCTTGTCTATTACATATTTGGCTTATGGAACGGTATCTGTGCTAATTTCAATCTCTGGTTTTATGCAGCACCCCAACTCACCTTTGCCCTTAAGCAAGCATAAGTTGGTTTTCTACATTTGAGACCCTGTTCTGTTTTGTAATTCAGTTCCTGTGTACCCAAGTTTACATTCCGTGTATTAGTGATATCTTATGATGTTTCTTTTTCTGTGTGACTTATTTCACTTAGAATCATCGTACCTGAATCCACTCATTATGCTGCTACGGGCCTGATGATATACATTTCATTGCTGAGTGATATTGCATTGTACGTAAGTACCACAAATTCTTTATCCATTTTTCGCTTTCTGTGATATTGAACTTGTACCACAAACGAGGTTCTTGTAAACAGAGCCGTCCCAAACTTTGCGGTGGCTGTGTCTTTTTGATTTTAATTTCCCTAAGCTATAGGACCATAAGTGGAAGTGCCCTAGGCTCTGTTGCTTTGTTTTGTAGATGTTTCAGGAAACACCATAAACTTCTCCAGAGTGGCTGTTGGCAATTTACATCCCGCCCATCAGCATAACAAGGCTCCCAGTTCTCCATGGCCTGTCCTGCCTTTCTGGATTTTATACTTTTTTCAGATGGCCCTTTTGACCGGGGGGCAGTGAGACTTCATTGTAGTGCAGATTTCCTTTGCAAGCTTGCTTGGTTGGCCCAAAAGGGCGTATGCGTTTTTTCCTGAATATATTCAGGAAAAAACGCATACGCCCTTTTTAGCCAAGTGCATCATTGTGGACATTCTGCCTCTTTTCCTATGCTCTACATGCAATTCCAGTCTACCTCCTGAAATCGGTTTCCTGCAATTCTGCCCCGCTTTCAAGTCCTCTTGGCAGCCTTACTTCAATATATTTTTGGACGATAGCTGTCATTTATAACTCTGCAGGTTTGTGAATTACAGTTCCCCTAAGCTCCTTTCTTCAACTCGCTTTCTTGTGAGCTGGCCGCAACACCGCAGGATTGCTTCAGGCCCTAGTGTGGTTCCGGCATGGCACGCTGAGCCTTTGGTTAATTCCTCTTCCTGGTGGGAAATGAGAGTTAAATTTGCCCGTCCAGGCACCTCCAGCTAGTCTCTCATTGGTTCTCCCTATTCCTGTTCATTTTCCGCAGAAATGGCAAACTGGGCCAAACAGGAGGTTAAAGGCACTGACTCTCCAAGTGGGGAGAGTGTTAGTAAAGCGTCTGGAATGTTGCACCCGAGTACCAGGGGACGAAACCTGAGACACATTTGAACACGTTTCCCGATCACACGGTGGATCATACTCTGGGTTCCACATGCATGTTTTAGCTGAAGGAAGAATCCCTTAAACCTGGAGAGTTGAGACCCATGGAATGGGTACCATGCAATGTGACCTCAAAGGGTCTGCATTTGCTCACCGAACCTCACCAATCCTATCACTGCTGCGTTTATGCCGCTGTACACACGCTTGATTCTCTTTCGGAGACATAGAAATGTATAGGTTTTAAGATTCTTACTGGTCAGGTATATTCTTAGGCGTTTAATATGGGGTGTAGAGTCCACTTCGTTGAGCAAGGAGTAGCTCTTGTCTATTACATATTTGGCTTATGGAACGGTATCTGTGCTAATTTCAATCTCTGGTTTTATGCAGCACCCCAACTCACCTTTGCCCTTAAGCAAGCATAAGTTGGTTTTCTACATTTGAGACCCTGTTCTGTTTTGTAATTCAGTTCCTGTGTAGCCAAGTTTACATTCCGTGTAGTAGTGATATCTTATGATGTTTCTTTTTCTGTGTGACTTATCTCACTTAGAATCATCGTACCTGAATCCACTCATTATGCTGCTATGGGCCTGATGACATAGATTTCATTGCTGAGTGATATTGCATTGTACGTAAGTACCACATCTTCTTTATCCATTTTTCGCTTTCTGTGATATTGAACTTGTACCGTAAACGAGGATCTTGTAAACAGAGCCGTCCCAAACTTTGGGGTGGCTGTGTCTTTTTGATTTTAATTTCCCTAAGCTATAGGACCATAAGTGGAAGTGCCCTAGGCTCTGTTGCTTTGTTTTTTAGATGTTTCAGGAAACACCATACACTTCTCCAGAGTGGCTGTTGGCAATTTACATCCCGCCCATCAGCATAACAAGGCTCCCAGTTCTCCATGGCCTGTCCGGCCTTTCTGGATTTTACACTTTTTTCGGATGGCCCTTTTGACTGGGGGGCAGTGAGACTTCATTGTAGTGCAGATTTCCTTTGCAAGCTTGCTTGGTTGGCCAAAAAGGGCGTATGGGTTTTTTCCTGAATATATTCAGGAAAAAACGCATACTCCCTTTTTGGCCAAGTGCATCATTGTGGACATTCTGTCTCTTTTCCTATGCTTTACATGCAATTCCAGTCTACCTCCTGAAATCGGATTCCTGCAATTCTGCCCCGCTTTCGAGTCCTCTTGGCAGCCTTACTTCAATATATTTTTGGACGATAGCTGTCATTTATAACTCTGCAGGTTTGTGAATTACAGTGCCCCTGAGCTCCTTTCTTCAACTCGCTTTCTTGTGAGCTGGCCGCAACACCGCAGGATTGCTTCAGGCCCTAGTGTGGTTCCGGCATGGCACGCTGAGCCTTTGGTTAATTCCTCTTCCTGGTGGGAAATGAGAGTTAAATTTGCCCGTCCAGACACCTCCAGCTAGTCTCTCATTGGTTCTCCCTATTCCTGTTCATTTTCCGCAGAAATGGCAAACTGGGCCAAACAGGAGGTTAAAGGCACTGACTCTCCAAGTGGGGAGAGTTTTAGTAAAGCATCTGGAATGTTGCACCCGAGTACCAGGGGACAAAAACTGAGACACATTTGAACACGTTTCCCAATCACACAGTGGATCATACTCTGGGTTCCACATGCATGTTTTAGCTGAAGGAAGAATCCCTTAAACCTGGAGAGTTGAGACCCATGGAATGGGTACCATGCAATATGACTTCAAAGGTTCTGCATTGGCTCACCGAACCTCACCAATCCTATCACTGCTGCGCTTATGCCACTGTACACACGCTTGATTCTCTTTCGGAGACATATAAATCCATAGATTTTAAGATTCTTACTGGTCAGGTATATTCTTAGACGTTTAATATGGGGTGTTGAGTCCTCTTCGTTGAGCAAGGAGTAGCTCTTGTCTATTACCTATTTGGCTTATGGAACGGTATCTGTGCTAATTTCAATCTCTGGTTTTATGCAGCACCCCAACTCACCTTTCCCCTTAAGCAAGCATAAGTTGGTTTTCTACATTTGAGACCCTGTTCTGTTTTGTAATTCAGTTCCTGTGTAGCCAAGTTTACATTCCGTGTAGTAGTGATATCTTATGATGTTTCTTTTTCTGTGTGACTTATCTCACTTAGAATCATCGTACCTGAATCCACTCATTATGCTGCTACGGGCCTGATGACATAGATTTCATTGCTGAGTGATATTGCATTGTACGTAAGTACCACCACTTCTTTATCCATTTTTCGCTTTCTGTGATATTGAACTTGTACCGTAAACGAGGTTCTTGTAAACAGAGCCGTCCCAAACTTTGGGGTGGCTGTGTCTTTTTGATTTTAATTTCCCTAAGCTATAGGACCATAAGTGGAAGTGCCCTAGGCTCTGTTGCTTTGTTTTTTAGATGTTTCAGGAAACACCATACACTTCTCCAGAGTGGCTGTTGGCAATTTACATCCCGCCCATCAGCATAACAAGGTTCCCACGTCTCCATGGCCTGTCCTGCCTTTCTGGATTTTACACTTTTTTCAGATGGCCCTTTTGACCGGGGGGCAGTGAGACTTCATTGTAGTGCAGATTTCCTTTGCAAGCTTGCTTGGTTGGCCAAAAAGGGCGTATGCGTTTTTTCCTGAATATATTCAGGAAAAAACGCATACGCCCTTTTTGGCCAAGTGCATCATTGTGGACGTTCTGCCTCTTTTCCTATGCTTTACATGCAATTCCAGTCTACCTCCTGAAATCGGTTTCCTGCAATTCTGCCCCGCTTTCAAGTCCTCTTGGCAGCCTTACTTCAATATATTTTTGGACGATAACTGTCATTTATAACTCTGCAGGTTTGTGAATTACAGTGCCTCTGAGCTCCTTTCTTCAACTCGCTTTCTTGTGAGCTGGCCGCAACACCGCAGGATTGCTTCAGGCCCTAGTGTCGTTCCGGCATGGCACGCTGAGCCTTTGGTTAATTCCTCTTCCTGGTGGGAAATGAGAGTTAAATTTGCCCGTCCAGACACCTCCAGCTAGTCTCTCACTGGTTCTCCCTATTCCTGATCATCTTCCGCAAAAATTGCAAACTGGGCCAAACAGGTGGTTAAAGGCACTGACTCTCCAAGTGGGGAGATTATTAGTAAAGCGTCTGGAATGTTGCACCCGAGTACCAGGGGACGAAACCTGAGACACATTTGAACACGTATCCCGATCACACGGTGGATCATACTCTGGGTTCCACATGCATGTTTTAGCTGAAGGAAGAATCCCTTAAACCTGGAGGGTTGAGACCCATGGAATGGGTACCATGCAATATGACTTCAAAGGTTCTGCATTGGCTCACCGAACCTCACCAATCCTATCACTGCTGCACTTATGCCACTGTACACATGCTTGATTCTCTTTTGGAGACATATTAATCCATAGGTTTTAAGATTCTTCCTAGTCAGGTATATTCTTAGACGTTTAATATGGGTTGTTGAGTCCTCTTCGTTGAGCAAGGAGTAGCTCTTGTCTATTACATATTTGCCTTATGGAACGGTATCTGTGCTAATTTCAATCTCTGGTTTTATGCAGCACCCCAACTCACCTTTCCCCTTAAGCAAGCATAAGTTGGTTTTCTACATTTGAGACCTTGTTCTGTTTTGTAATTCAGTTCCTGTGTAGCCAAGTTTACATTCCGTGTATTAGTGATATCTTATGATGTTTCTTTTTCTGTGTGACTTATCTCACTTAGAATCATCGTACCTGAATCCACTCATTATGCTGCTATGGGCCTGATGACATAGATTTCATTGCTGAGTGATATTGCATTGTACGTAAGTACCACAACTTCTTTATCCATTTTTCGCTTTCTGTGATATTGAACTTGTACCATAAACGAGGTTCTTGTAAACAGAGCCGTCCAAACTTTGGGGTGGCTGTGTCTTTTTGATTTTAATTTCCCTAAGCTATAGGACCATAAGTGGAAGTGCCCTAGGCTCTGTTGCTTTGTTTTTTAGATGTTTCAGGAAACACCATACACTTCTCCAGAGTGGCTGTTGGCAATTTACATCCCGCCCATCAGCATAACAAGGCTCCCAGTTCTCCATGGCCTGTACGGCCTTTCTGGATTTTACACTTTTTTCGGATGGCCCTTTTGACTTGGGGGCAGTGAGACTTCATTGTAGTGCAGATTTCCTTTGCAAGCTTGCTTGGTTGGCCAAAAAGGGCGTATGGGTTTTTTCCTGAATATATTCAGGAAAAAACGCATACGCCCTTTTTGGCCAAGTGCATCATTGTGGACATTCTGTCTCTTTTCCTATGCTTTACATGCAATTCCAGTCTACCTCCTGAAATCGGATTCCTGCAATTCTGCCCCGCTTTCGAGTCCTCTTGGCAGCCTTACTTCAATATATTTTTGGACGATAGCTGTCATTTATAACTCTGCAGGTTTGTGAATTACAGTGCCCCTGAGCTCCTTTCTTCAACTCGCTTTCTTGTGAGCTGGCCGCAACACCGCAGGATTGCTTCAGGCCCTAGTGTCGTTCCGGCATGGCACGCTGAGCCTTTGGTTAATTCCTCTTCCTGGTGGGAAATGAGAGTTAAATTTGCCCATCCAGACACCTCCAGCTAGTCTCTCATTGGTTCTCCCTATTCCTGTTCATCTTCCGCAGAAATGGCAAACTGGGCCAAACAGGAGGTTAAAGGCACTGACTCTCCAAGTGGGGAGAGTTTTACTAAAGCGTCTGGAATGTTGCACCCGAGTACCAGGGGTGAAAAACTGAGACACATTTGAACACGTTTCCCGATCACATGGTGGATCATACTCTGGGTTCCACATGCATGTTTTAGCTGAAGGAAGAATCCCTTAAACCTGGAGAGTTGAGACCCATGGAATGGGTACCATGCAATATGACTTCAAAGGTTCTGCATTGGCTCACCGAACCTCACCAATCCTATCACTGCTGCGCTTATGCCACTGTACACACGCTTGATTCTCTTTCGGAGACATATAAATCCATAGATTTTAAGATTCTTACTGGTCAGGTATATTCTTAGACGTTTAATATGGGGTGTTGAGTCCTCTTCGTTGAGCAAGGAGTAGCTCTTGTCTATTACCTATTTGGCTTATGGAACGGTATCTGTGCTAATTTCAATCTCTGGTTTTATGCAGCACCCCAACTCACCTTTCCCCTTAAGCAAGCATAAGTTTGTTTTCTACATTTGAGACCCTGTTCTGTTTTGTAATTCAGTTCCTGTGTAGCCAAGTTTACATTCCGTGTAGTAGTGATATCTTATGATGTTTCTTTTTCTGTGTGACTTATCTCACTTAGAATCATCGTACCTGAATCCACTCATTATGCTGCTACGGGCCTGATGACATAGATTTCATTGCTGAGTGATATTGCATTGTACGTAAGTACCACCACTTCTTTATCCATTTTTCGCTTTCTGTGATATTGAACTTGTACCGTAAACGAGGTTCTTGTAAACAGAGCCGTCCCAAACTTTGGGGTGGCTGTGTCTTTTTGATTTTAATTTCCCTAAGCTATAGGACCATAAGTGGAAGTGCCCTAGGCTCTGTTGCTTTGTTTTTTAGATGTTTCAGGAAACACCATACACTTCTCCAGAGTGGCTGTTGGCAATTTACATCCCGCCCATCAGCATAACAAGGCTCCCACGTCTCCATGGCCTGTCCTGCCTTTCTGGATTTTACACTTTTTTCAGATGGCCCTTTTGACCGGGGGGCAGTGAGACTTCATTGTAGTGCAGATTTCCTTTGCAAGCTTGCTTGGTTGGCCAAAAAGGGCGTATGCGTTTTTTCCTGAATATATTCAGGAAAAAACGCATACGCCCTTTTTGGCCAAGTGCATCATTGTGGACGTTCTGCCTCTTTTCCTATGCTTTACATGCAATTCCAGTCTACCTCCTGAAATCGGTTTCCTGCAATTCTGCCCCGCTTTCAAGTCCTCTTGGCAGCCTTACTTCAATATATTTTTGGACGATAGCTGTCATTTATAACTCTGCAGGTTTGTGAATTACAGTGCTGCTGAGCTCCTTTCTTCAACTCGCTTTCTTGTGAGCTGGCCGCAACACCGCAGGATTGCTTCAGGCCCTAGTGTCGTTCCGGCATGGCACGCTGAGCCTTTGGTTAATTCCTCTTCCTGGTGGGAAATGAGAGTTAAATTTGCCCGTCCAGACACCTCCAGCTAGTCTCTCACTGGTTCTCCCTATTCCTGTTCATCTTCCGCAAATATTGCAAACTGGGCCAAACAGGAGGTTAAAGGCACTGACTCTCCAAGTGGGGAGAATGTTAGTAAAGCGTCTGGAATGTTGCACCCGAGTACCAGGGGACAAAACCTGAGACACATTTGAACACGTTTCCCGATCACATGGTGGATCATACTCTGGGTTCCACATGCATGTTTTAGCTGAAGGAAGAATCCCTTAAACCTGGAGAGTTGAGACCCATGGAATGGGTACCATGCAATATGACTTCAAAGGTTCTGCATTGGCTCACCGAACCTCACCAATCCTATCACTGCTGCGCTTATGCCACTGTACACACGCTTGATTCTCTTTCGGAGACATATAAATCCATAGGTTTTAAGATTCTTCCTAGTCAGGTATATTCTTAGACGTTTAATATGGGGTGTTGAGTCCTCTTCGTTGAGCAAGGAGTAGCTCTTGTCTATTACATATTTGGCTTATGGAACGGTATCTGTGCTAATTTCAATCTCTGGTTTTATGCAGCACCCCAACTCACCTTTCCCCTTAAGCAAGCATAAGTTGGTTTTCTACATTTGAGACCTTGTTCTGTTTTGTAATTCAGTTCCTGTGTAGCCAAGTTTACATTCCGTGTATTAGTGATATCTTATGATGTTTCTTTTTCTGTGTGACTTATCTCACTTAGAATCATCGTACCTGAATCCACTCATTATGCTGCTATGGGCCTGATGACATAGATTTCATTGCTGAGTGATATTGCATTGTACGTAAGTACCACAACTTCTTTATCCATTTTTCGCTTTCTGTGATATTGAACTTGTACCGTAAACGAGGTTCTTGTAAACAGAGCCGTCCCAAACTTTGGGGTGGCTGTGTTTTTTTGATTTTAATTTCCCTAAGCTATACGACCATAAGTGGAAGTGCCCTAGGCTCTGTTGCTTTGTTTTTTAGATGTTTCAGGAAACACCATACACTTCTCCAGAGTGGCTGTTGGCAATTTACATCCCGCCCATCAGCATAAAAAGGCTCCCAGTTCTCCATGGCCTGTCCGGGCTTTCTGGATTTTACACTTTTCTCAGATGGCCCTTTTGACTGGGGGGCAGTGAGACTTCATTGTAGTGCAGATTTCCTTTGCAAGCTTGCTTGGTTGGCCAAAAAGTGTGTATGCGTTTTTTCCTGAATATATTCAGGAAAAAACGCATATGCCCTTTTTGGCCAAGTGCATCATTGTGGACGTTCTGCCTCTTTTCCTATGCTTTACATGCAATTCCAGTCTACCTCCTGAAATCGGTTTCCTGCAATTCTGCCCCGCTTTCAAGTCCTCTTGGCAGCCTTACTTCAATATATTTTTGGACGATAGCTGTCATTTATAACTCTGCAGGTTTGTGAATTACAGTGCCCCTGAGCTCCTTTCTTCAACTCGCTTTCTTGTGAGCTGGCCGCAACACCGCAGGATTGCTTCAGGCCCTAGTGTGGTTCCGGCATGGCACGCTGAGCCTTTGGTTAATTCCTCTTCCTGGTGGGAAATGAGAGTTACATTTGCCCATCCAGACACCTCCAGCTAGTCTCTCATTGGTTCTCCCTATTCCTGTTCATTTTCCGCAGAAATTGCAAACTGGGCCAAACAGGAGGTTAAAGGCACTGACTCTCCAAGTGGGGAGAGTTTTAGTAAAGCGTCTGGAATGTTGCACCCAAGTACCAGCGGAGAAAATCTGAGACACATTTGAACACGTTTCCCGATCACACGGTGGATCATACTCTGGGTTCCACATGCATGTTTTAGCTGAAGGAAGAATCCCTTAAACCTGGAGAGTTGAGACCCATGGAATGGCTAGCATGCAATATGACTTCAAAGGGTCTGCATTTGCTCATCAAACCTCACCAATCCTATCACTGCTGCGTTTTTGCCGCTGTACACATGCTTGATTCTCTTTTGGAGACATATAAATCCATAGGTTTTAAGATTATTACTAGTCAGGTATATTCTTAGGCGATTAATATGGGGTGTAGAGTCCTCTTCGTTGAGCAAGGAGTAGCTCTTGTCTATTACATATTTGGCTTATGGAACGGTATCTGTGCTAATTTCAATCTCTGGTTTTATGCAGCACCCCAACTCACCTTTCCCCTTAAGCAAGCATAAGTTGGTTTTCTACATTTGAGACCTTGTTCTGTTTTGTAATTCAGTTCCTGTGTAGCCAAGTTTACATTCCGTGTATTAGTGATATCTTATGATGTTTCTTTTTCTGTGTGACTTATCTCACTTAGAATCATCGTACCTGAATCCACTCATTATGCTGCTATGGGCCTGATGACATAGATTTCATTGCTGAGTGATATTGCATTGTACGTAAGTACCACAACTTCTTTATCCATTTTTCGCTTTCTGTGATATTGAACTTGTACCGTAAACGAGGTTCTTGTAAACAGAGCCGTCCCAAACTTTGGGGTGGCTGTGTTTTTTTGATTTTAATTTCCCTAAGCTATACGACCATAAGTGGAAGTGCCCTAGGCTCTGTTGCTTTGTTTTTTAGATGTTTCAGGAAACACCATACACTTCTCCAGAGTGGCTGTTGGCAATTTACATCCCGCCCATCAGCATAACAAGGCTCCCAGTTCTCCATGGCCTCTCCGGGCTTTCTGGATTTTAAACTTTTTTCAGATGGCCCTTTTGACTGGGGGGCAGTGAGACTTCATTGTAGTGCAGATTTCCTTTGCAAGCTTGCTTGGTTGGCCAAAAAGTGCGTATGCGTTTTTTCCTGAATATATTCAGGAAAAAACGCATATGCCCTTTTTGGCCAAGTGCATCATTGTGGACGTTCTGCCTCTTTTCCTATGCTTTACATGCAATTCCAGTCTACCTCCTGAAATCGGTTTCCTGCAATTCTGCCCCGCTTTCAAGTCCTCTTGGCAGCCTTACTTCAATATATTTTTGGACGATAGCTGTCATTTATAACTCTGCAGGTTTGTGAATTACAGTGCCCCTGAGCTCCTTTCTTCAACTCGCTTTCTTGTGAGCTGGCCGCAACACCGCAGGATTGCTTCAGGCCCTAGTGTCGTTCCGGCATGGCACGCTGAGCCTTTGGTTAATTCCTCTTCCTGGTGGGAAATGAGAGTTAAATTTGCCAATCCAGACACCTCCAGCTAGTCTCTCATTTGTTCTCCCTATTCCTGTTCATTTTCCGCAGAAATTGCAAACTGGGCCAAACAGGAGGTTCAAGGCACTGACTCTCCAAGTGGGGAGAGTTTTAGTAAAGCGTCTGGAATGTTGCACCCAAGTACCAGCGGAGAAAATCTGAGACACATTTGAACACGTTTCCCGATCACACGGTGGATCATACTCTGGGTTCCACATGCATGTTTTAGCTGAAGGAAGAATCCCTTAAACCTGGAGAGTTGAGACCCATGGAATGGCTGGCATGCAATATGACTTCAAAGGGTCTGCATTTGCTCATCAAACCTCACCAATCCTATCACTGCTGCGTTTATGCTGCTGTACACATGCTTGATTCTCTTTTGGAGACATATAAATCCATAGGTTTTAAGATTCTTCCTAGTCAGGTATATTCTTAGACGTTTAATATGGGGTGTTGAGTCCTCTTCGTTGAGCAAGGAGTAGCTCTTGTCTATTACATATTTGGCTTATGGAACGGTATCTGTGCTAATTTCAATCTCTGGTTTTATGCAGCACCCCAACTCACCTTTCCCCTTAAGCAAGCATAAGTTGGTTTTCTACATTTGAGACCTTGTTCTGTTTTGTAATTCAGTTCCTGTGTAGCCAAGTTTACATTCCGTGTATTAGTGATATCTTATGATGTTTCTTTTTCTGTGTGACTTATCTCACTTAGAATCATCGTACCTGAATCCACTCATTATGCTGCTATGGGCCTGATGACATAGATTTCATTGCTGAGTGATATTGCATTGTACGTAAGTACCACAACTTCTTTATCCATTTTTCGCTTTCTGTGATATTGAACTTGTACCGTAAACGAGGTTCTTGTAAACAGAGCCGTCCCAAACTTTGGGGTGGCTGTGTTTTTTTGATTTTAATTTCCCTAAGCTATACGACCATAAGTGGAAGTGCCCTAGGCTCTGTTGCTTTGTTTTTTAGATGTTTCAGGAAACACCATACACTTCTCCAGAGTGGCTGTTGGCAATTTACATCCCGCCCATCAGCATAACAAGGCTCCCAGTTCTCCATGGCCTCTCCGGGCTTTCTGGATTTTAAACTTTTTTCAGATGGCCCTTTTGACTGGGGGGCAGTGAGACTTCATTGTAGTGCAGATTTCCTTTGCAAGCTTGCTTGGTTGGCCAAAAAGTGCGTATGCGTTTTTTCCTGAATATATTCAGGAAAAAACGCATATGCCCTTTTTGGCCAAGTGCATCATTGTGGACGTTCTGCCTCTTTTCCTATGCTTTACATGCAATTCCAGTCTACCTCCTGAAATCGGTTTTCTGCAATTCTGCCCCGCTTTCAAGTCCTCTTGGCAGCCTTACTTCAATATATTTTTGGACGATAGCTGTCATTTATAACTCTGCAGTTTTGTGAATTACAGAGCCTCTGAGCTCCTTTCTTCAACTTGCTTTCTTGTGAGCTGGCTGCAAGACCACAGCATTGCTTCAGGCCCTAGTGTGGTTCCGGCATGGCACGCTGAGCCTTTGGTTAATTCCTCTTCCTGGTGGGAAATGAGAGTTAAATTTGTCCGTCCAGACACCTCCAGCTAGTCTCTCATTGGTTCTCCCTATTCCTGTTCATTTTCCGCAGAAATTGCAAACTGGGCCAAACAGGAGGTTAAAGGCACTGACTCTCCAAGTGGGGAGAGTGTTAGTAAAGCGTCTGGAATGTTGCACCCGAGTACCAGGGGACGAAACCTGAGACACATTTGAACACATTTCCCAATAACACGGTGGATCATACTCTGGGTTCCACATGCATGTTTTAGCTGAAGGAAGAATCCCTTAAACCTGGAGAGTTGAGACCCATGGAATGGGTACCATGCAATATAAATTCAAAGGTTCTGCATTGGCTCACCGAACCTCACCAATCCTATCACTGCTGCGTTTATGCCGCTGTACACACGCTTGATTCTCTTTCGGAGACATATAAATCCATAGGTGTTAAGATTCTTACTAGTCAGGTATATTCTTAGGCATTTAATATGTGGTGTTGAGTCCACTTCGTTGAGCAAGGAGTAGCTCTTGTCTATTACCTATTTGGCTTATGGAACGGTATCTGTGCTAATTTCAATCTCTGGTTTTATGCAGCACCCCAACTCACCTTTCCCCTTAAGCAAGCATAAGTTGGTTTTCTACATTTGAGATCCTGTTCTGTTTTGTAATTCAGTTCCTGTGTAGCCAAGTTTACATTCCATGTATTAGTGATATCTTATGATGTTTCTTTTTCTGTGTGACTTATCTCACTTAGAATCATCGTACCTGAATCCACTCATTATGCTGCTACGGGCCTGATGACATAGATTTCATTCCTGAGTGATATTGCATTGTACGTAAGTACCACAACTTCTTTATCCATTTTTCACATTCTGCGATATTGAACTTGTACCGTAAACGAGGTTCTTGTAAACAGAGCCGTCCCATACATTGGGGTGGCTGTGTCTTTTTGATTTTAATTTCCCTAAGCTATAGGACCATAAGTGGAAGTGCCCTAGGCTCTGTTGCTTTGTTTTTTAGATGTTTCAGGAAACACCATACACTTCTCCAGAGTGGCTGTTGGCAATTTACATCCCACCCATCAGCATAACAAGGCTCCCAGTTCTCCATGGCCTGTCCGGGCTTTCTGGATTTTAAACTTTTTTCAGATGGCCCTTTTGACTGGGGGGCAGTGAGACTTCATTGTACTGCAGATTTCCTTTGCAAGCTTGCTTGGTTGGCCAAAAAGGGCGTATGCGTTTTTTCCTGAATATATTCAGGAAAAAACGCATACGCCCTTTTTGGCCAAGTGCATCATAGTGGACGTTCTGCCTCTTTTCCTATGCTTTACATGCAATTCCAGTCTACCTCCTGAAATCGGTTTCCTGCAATTCTGCCCTGTTTTCAAGTCCTCTTGGCAGCCTTACTTCAATATATTTTTGGACGATAGCTGTCATTTTTAACTCTGCAGCTTTGTGAATTACAGTGCCCCTGAGCTCCTTTCTTCAACTCGCTTTCTTGTGAGCTGGCCGCAACACCGCAGGATTGCTTCAGGCCCTAGTGTGGTTCCGGCATGGCACGCTGAGCCTTTGGTTAATTCCTCTTCCTGGTGGGAAATGAGAGTTAAATTTGCCCGTCCAGACACCTCCAGCTAGTCTCTCATTGGTTCTCCCTATTCCTGTTCATTTTCCGCAGAAATTGCAAACTGGGCCAAACAGGAGGTTAAAGGCACTGACTCTCCAAGTGAGGAGAGTGTTAGTAAAGTGTCTGGAATGTTGCACCCGAGTACCAGGGGACGAAATCTGACACATTTGAACACGTTTCCCGATCACACGGTGGATCATTCTCTGGGTTCCACATGCATGTTTTAGCTGAAGGAAGAATCCCTTAAACCTGGAGAGTTGAGACCCATGGAATGGGTACCATGCAATATGACTTCAAAGGGTCTGCATTTGCTCACCGAACCTCACCAATCCTATCACTGCTGCATTTATGCCGCTGTACACACGCTTGATTCTCTTTCGGAGACATATAAATCCATAGGTATTAAGATTCTTACTAGTCAGGTATATTCTTAGGCATTTAATATGTGGTGTTGAGTCCACTTCGTTGAGCAAGGAGTAGCTCTTGTCTATTACCTATTTGGCTTATGGAACGGTATCTGTGCTAATTTCAATCTCTGGTTTTATGCAGCACCCCAACTCACCTTTCCCCTTAAGCAAGCATAAGTTGGTTTTCTACATTTGAGATCCTGTTCTGTTTTGTAATTCAGTTCCTGTGTAGCCAAGTTTACATTCCATGTATTAGTGATATCTTATGATGTTTCTTTTTCTGTGTGACTTATCTCACTTAGAATCATCGTACCTGAATCCACTCATTATGCTGCTATGGGCCTGATGACATAGATTTCATTCCTGAGTGATATTGCATTGTACGTAAGTACCACAACTTCTTTATCCATTTTTCACATTCTGCGATATTGAACTTGTACCGTAAACGAGGTTCTTGTAAACAGAGCCGTCCCATACATTGGGGTGGCTGTGTCTTTTTGATTTTAATTTCCCTAAGCTATAGGACCATAAGTGGAAGTGCCCTAGGCTCTGTTGCTTTGTTTTTTAGATGTTTCAGGAAACACCATACACTTCTCCAGAGTGGCTGTTGGCAATTTACATCCCGCCCATCAGCATAACAAGGCTCCCAGTTCTCCATGGCCTGTCCGGGCTTTCTGGATTTTAAACTTTTTTCAGATGGCCCTTTTGACTGGGGGGCAGTGAGACTTCATTGTAGTGCAGATTTCCTTTGCAAGCTTGCTTGGTTGGCCCAAAAGGGCGTATGCGTTTTTTCCTGAATATATTCAGGAAAAAACGCATACGCCCTTTTTGGCCAAGTGCATCATAGTGGACATTCTGCCTCTTTTCCTATGCTTTACATGCAATTCCAGTCTACCTCCTGAAATCGGTTTCCTGCAATTCTGCCCTGTTTTCAAGTCCTCTTGGCAGCCTTACTTCAATATATTTTTGGACGATAGCTGTCATTTATAACTCTGCAGCTTTGTGAATTACAGTGCCCCTGAGCTCCTTTCTTCAACTCGCTTTCTTGTGAGCTGGCCGCAACACCGCAGGATTGCTTCAGGCCCTAGTGTGGTTCCGGCATGGCACGCTGAGCCTTTGGTTAATTCCTCTTCCTGGTGGGAAATGAGAGTTAAATTTGCCCGTCCAGACACCTCCAGCTAGTCTCTCATTGGTTCTCCCTATTCCTGTTCATTTTCCGCAGAAATTGCAAACTGGGCCAAACAGGAGGTTAAAGGCACTGACTCTCCAAGTGAGGAGAGTGTTAGTAAAGTGTCTGGAATGTTGCACCCGAGTACCAGGGGACGAAATCTGACACATTTGAACACGTTTCCCGATCACACGGTGGATCATACTCTGGGTTCCACATGCATGTTTTAGCTGAAGGAAGAATCCCTTAAACCTGGAGAGTTGAGACCCATGGAATGGCTGGCATGCAATATGACTTCAAAGGGTCTGCATTTGCTCATCAAACCTCACCAATCCTATCACTGCTGCGTTTATGCTGCTGTACACATGCTTGATTCTCTTTTGGAGACATATAAATCCATAGGTTTTAAGATTCTTCCTAGTCAGGTATATTCTTAGACGTTTAATATGGGGTGTTGAGTCCTCTTCGTTGAGCAAGGAGTAGCTCTTGTCTATTACATATTTGGCTTATGGAACGGTATCTGTGCTAATTTCAATCTCTGGTTTTATGCAGCACCCCAACTCACCTTTCCCCTTAAGCAAGCATAAGTTGGTTTTCTACATTTGAGACCTTGTTCTGTTTTGTAATTCAGTTCCTGTGTAGCCAAGTTTACATTCCGTGTATTAGTGATATCTTATGATGTTTCTTTTTCTGTGTGACTTATCTCACTTAGAATCATCGTACCTGAATCCACTCATTATGCTGCTATGGGCCTGATGACATAGATTTCATTGCTGAGTGATATTGCATTGTACGTAAGTACCACAACTTCTTTATCCATTTTTCGCTTTCTGTGATATTGAACTTGTACCGTAAACGAGGTTCTTGTAAACAGAGCCGTCCCAAACTTTGGGGTGGCTGTGTTTTTTTGATTTTAATTTCCCTAAGCTATACGACCATAAGTGGAAGTGCCCTAGGCTCTGTTGCTTTGTTTTTTAGATGTTTCAGGAAACACCATACACTTCTCCAGAGTGGCTGTTGGCAATTTACATCCCGCCCATCAGCATAACAAGGCTCCCAGTTCTCCATGGCCTCTCCGGGCTTTCTGGATTTTAAACTTTTTTCAGATGGCCCTTTTGACTGGGGGGCAGTGAGACTTCATTGTAGTGCAGATTTCCTTTGCAAGCTTGCTTGGTTGGCCAAAAAGTGCGTATGCGTTTTTTCCTGAATATATTCAGGAAAAAACGCATATGCCCTTTTTGGCCAAGTGCATCATTGTGGACGTTCTGCCTCTTTTCCTATGCTTTACATGCAATTCCAGTCTACCTCCTGAAATCGGTTTCCTGCAATTCTGCCCCGCTTTCAAGTCCTCTTGGCAGCCTTACTTCAATATATTTTTGGACGATAGCTGTCATTTATAACTCTGCAGGTTTGTGAATTACAGTGCCCCTGAGCTCCTTTCTTCAACTCGCTTTCTTGTGAGCTGGCCGCAACACCGCAGGATTGCTTCAGGCCCTAGTGTCGTTCCGGCATGGCACGCTGAGCCTTTGGTTAATTCCTCTTCCTGGTGGGAAATGAGAGTTAAATTTGCCAATCCAGACACCTCCAGCTAGTCTCTCATTTGTTCTCCCTATTCCTGTTCATTTTCCGCAGAAATTGCAAACTGGGCCAAACAGGAGGTTCAAGGCACTGACTCTCCAAGTGGGGAGAGTTTTAGTAAAGCGTCTGGAATGTTGCACCCAAGTACCAGCGGAGAAAATCTGAGACACATTTGAACACGTTTCCCGATCACACGGTGGATCATACTCTGGGTTCCACATGCATGTTTTAGCTGAAGGAAGAATCCCTTAAACCTGGAGAGTTGAGACCCATGGAATGGCTGGCATGCAATATGACTTCAAAGGGTCTGCATTTGCTCATCAAACCTCACCAATCCTATCACTGCTGCGTTTATGCTGCTGTACACATGCTTGATTCTCTTTTGGAGACATATAAATCCATAGGTTTTAAGATTATTACTAGTCAGGTATATTCTTAGGCGATTAATATGGGGTGTAGAGTCCACTTCGTTGAGCAAGGAGTAGCTCTTGTCTATTACATATTTGGCTTATGGAATGGTATCTGTGCTAATTTCAATCTCTGGTTTTATGCAGAACCCCAACTCACCTTTCCCCTTAAGCAAGCATAAGTTGGTTTTCTACATTTGAGACCGTGTTCTGTTTTGTAATTCAGTTCCTGTGTAGCCAAGTTTACATTCCGTGTAGTAGTGATATCTTATGATGTTTCTTTTTCTGTGTGACTTATCTCACTTAGAATCATCGTACCTGAATCCACTCATTATGCTGCTACGGGCCTGATAATATAGATTTCATTGCTGAGTGATATTGCATTGTACGTAAGTACCACAAATTCTTTATCCATTTTTCACCTTCTGTGATATTGAATTTGTACTGTAAATGAGGTTCTTGTAAACAGAGCCGTCCCAAACTTTGGGGTGGCTGTGTCTTTTTGATTTTAATTTCCCTAAGCTATAGGACCATAAGTGGAAGTGCCCTAGGCTCTGTTGCTTTGTTTTTTAGATGTTTCAGGAAACACCATACACTTCTCCAGAGTGGCTGTTGGCAATTTACATCCCGCCCATCAGCATAACAAGGCTCCCAGTTCTCCATGGCCTGTCCGGGCTTTCTGGATTTTAAACTTTTTTCAGATGGCCCTTTTGACTGGGGGGCAGTGAGACTTCATTGTACTGCAGATTTCCTTTGCAAGCTTGCTTGGTTGGCCAAAAAGGGCGTATGCGTTTTTTCTTGAATATATTCAGGAAAAAACGCATACGCCCTTTTTGGCCAAGTGCATCATTGTGGACGTTCTGCCTCTTTTCCTATGCTTTACATGCAATTCCAGTCTACCTCCTGAAATCGGTTTCCTGCAATTCTGCCCCGCTTTCAAGTCCTCTTGGCAGCCTTACTTCAATATATTTTTGGACGATAGCTGTCATTTATAACTCTGCAGGTTTGTGAATTACAGTGCCCCTGAGCTCCTTTCTTCAACTCGCTTTCTTGTGAGCTGGCCGCAACACCGCAGGATTGCTTCAGGCCCTAGTGTCGTTCCGGCATGGCACGCTAAGCCTTTGGTTAATTCCTCTTCCTGGTGGGAAATGAGAGTTATATTTGCCCGTCCAGACACCTCCAGCTAGTCTCTCACTGGTTCTCCCTATTCCTGTTCATCTTCCGCAAATATTGCAAACTGGGCCAAACAGGAGGTTAAAGGCACTGACTCTCCAAGTGGGGAGAGTTTTAGTAAAGCGTCTGGAATGTTGCACCCGAGTACCAGGGGACAAAACCTGAGACACATTTGAACACGTTTCCCGATCACATGGTGGATCATACTCTGGGTTCCACATGCATGTTTTAGCTGAAGGAAGAATCCCTTAAACCTGGAGAGTTGAGACCCATGGAATGGGTACCATGCAATATGACTTCAAAGGTTCTGCATTGGCTCACCGAACCTCACCAATCCTATCACTGCTGCGCTTATGCCACTGTACACACCCTTGATTCTCTTTCGGAGACATATAAATCCATAGGTTTTAAGATTCTTCCTAGTCAGGTATATTCTTAGACGTTTAATATGGGGTGTTGAGTCCTCTTCGTTGAGCAAGGAGTAGCTCTTGTCTATTACATATTTGGCTTATGGAACGGTATCTGTGCTAATTTCAATCTCTGGTTTTATGCAGCACCCCAACTCACCTTTCCCCTTAAGCAAGCATAAGTTGGTTTTCTACATTTGAGACCTTGTTCTGTTTTGTAATTCAGTTCCTGTGTAGCCAAGTTTACATTCCGTGTATTAGTGATATCTTATGATGTTTCTTTTTCTGTGTGACTTATCTCACTTAGAATCATCGTACCTGAATCCACTCATTATGCTGCTATGGGCCTGATGACATAGATTTCATTGCTGAGTGATATTGCATTGTACGTAAGTACCACAACTTCTTTATCCATTTTTCGCTTTCTGTGATATTGAACTTGTACCGTAAACGAGGTTCTTGTAAACAGAGCCGTCCCAAACTTTGGGGTGGCTGTGTTTTTTTGATTTTAATTTCCCTAAGCTATACGACCATAAGTGGAAGTGCCCTAGGCTCTGTTGCTTTGTTTTTTAGATGTTTCAGGAAACACCATACACTTCTCCAGAGTGGCTGTTGGCAATTTACATCCCGCCCATCAGCATAACAAGGCTCCCAGTTCTCCATGGCCTGTCCTGCCTTTCTGGATGTTATACTTTTTTCAGATGGCCCTTTTGACCGGGGGGCAGTGAGACTTCATTGTAGTGCAGATTTCCTTTGCAAGCTTGCTTGGTTGGCCAAAAAGGGCGTATGCGTTTTTTCCTGAATATATTCAGGAAAAAACGCATATGCCCTTTTTGGCCAAGTGCATCATTGTGGACGTTCTGCCTCTTTTCCTATGCTTTACATGCAATTCCAGTCTACCTCCTGAAATCGGTTTCCTGCAATTCTGCCCCGCTTTCAAGTCCTCTTGGCAGCCTTACTTCAATATATTTTTGGACGATAGCTGTCATTTATAACTCTGCAGGTTTGTGAATTACAGTGCCCCTGAGCTCCTTTCTTCAACTCGCTTTCTTGTGAGCTGGCCGCAACACCGCAGGATTGCTTCAGGCCCTAGTGTCGTTCCGGCATGGCACGCTGAGCCTTTGGTTAATTCCTCTTCCTGGTGGGAAATGAGAGTTAAATTTGCCAATCCAGACACCTCCAGCTAGTCTCTCATTTGTTCTCCCTATTCCTGTTCATTTTCCGCAGAAATTGCAAACTGGGCCAAACAGGAGGTTAAAGGCACTGACTCTCCAAGTGGGGAGAGTTTTAGTAAAGCGTCTGGAATGTTGCACCCAAGTACCAGCGGAGAAAATCTGAGACACATTTGAACACGTTTCCCGATCACACGGTGGATCATACTCTGGGTTCCACATGCATGTTTTAGCTGAAGGAAGAATCCCTTAAACCTGGAGAGTTGAGACCCATGGAATGGCTGGCATGCAATATGACTTCAAAGGGTCTGCATTTGCTCATCAAACCTCACCAATCCTATCACTGCTGCGTTTATGCCGCTGTACACATGCTTGATTCTCTTTTGGAGACATATAAATCCATAGGTTTTAAGATTATTACTAGTCAGGTATATTCTTAGGCGATTAATATGGGGTGTAGAGTCCACTTCGTTGAGCAAGGAGTAGCTCTTGTCTATTACATATTTGGCTTATGGAATGGTATCTGTGCTAATTTCAATCTCTGGTTTTATGCAGAACCCCAACTCACCTTTCCCCTTAAGCAAGCATAAGTTGGTTTTCTACATTTGAGACCGTGTTCTGTTTTGTAATTCAGTTTCTGTGTAGCCAAGTTTACATTCCGTGTAGTAGTGATATCTTATGATGTTTCTTTTTCTGTGTGACTTATCTCACTTAGAATCATCGTACCTGAATCCACTCATTATGCTGCTACGGGCCTGATGATATAGATTTCATTGCTGAGTGATATTGCATTGTACGTAAGTACCACAAATTCTTTATCCATTTTTCACCTTCTGTGATATTGAATTTGTACTGTAAATGAGGTTCTTGTAAACAGAGCCGTCCCAAACTTTGGGGTGGCTGTGTCTTTTTGATTTTAATTTCCCTAAGCTATAGGACCATAAGTGGAAGTGCCCTAGGCTCTGTTGCTTTGTTTTTTAGATGTTTCAGGAAACACCATACACTTCTCCAGAGTGGCTGTTGGCAATTTACATCCCGCCCATCAGCATAACAAGGCTCCCAGTTCTCCATGGCCTGTCCTGCCTTTCTGGATTTTACACTTTTTTCAGATGGCCCTTTTGACCGGGGGGCAGTGAGACTTCATTGTAGTGCAGATTTCCTTTGCAAGCTTGCTTGGTTGGCCAAAAAGGGCGTATGCGTTTTTTCCTGAATATATTCAGGAAAAAACGCATACGCCCTTTTTGGCCAAGTGCATCATTGTGGACGTTCTGCCTCTTTTCGTATGCTTTACATGCAATTCCAGTCTAACTCCTGAAATCGGTTTCCTGCAATTCTGCCCCGCTTTCAAGTCCTCTTGGCAGCCTTACTTCAATATATTTTTGGACGATAGCTGTCATTTTTAACTCTGCAGGTTTGTGAATTACAGTGCCCCTGAGCTCCTTTCTTCAACTCGCTTTCTTGTGAGCTGGCCGCAACACCGCAGGATTGCTTCAGGCCCTAGTGTGGTTCCGGCATGGCACGCTGAGCCTTTGGTTAATTCCTCTTCCTGGTGGGAAATGAGAGTTAAATTTGCCCGTCCAGACACCTCCAGCTAGTCTCTCATTTGTTCTCCCTATTCCTGTTCATTTTCCGCAGAAATTGCAAACTGGGCCAAACAGGAGGTTAAAGGCACTGACTCTCCAAGTGGGGAGAGTGTTAGTAAAGCGTCTGGAATGTTGCACCCAAGTACCAGCGGAGAAAATCTGAGACACATTTGAACACGTTTCCCGATCACATGGTGGATCATACTCTGGGTTCCACATGCATGTTTTAGCTGAAGGAAGAATCCCTTAAACCTGGAGAGTTGAGACCCATGGAATGGCTAGCATGCAATATGACTTCAAAGGGTCTGCATTTGCTCATCAAACCTCACCAATCCTATCACTGCTGCGTTTATGCCGCTGTACACATGCTTGATTCTGTTTTGGAGACATATAAATCCATAGGTTTTAAGATTATTACTAGTCAGGTATATTCTTAGGCGATTAATATGGGGTGTAGAGTTCACTTCGTTGAGCAAGGAGTAGCTCTTGTCTATTACATATTTGGCTTATGGAATGGTATCTGTGCTAATTTCAATCTCTGGTTTTATGCAGCACCCCAACTCACCTTTCCCCTTAAGCAAGCATAAGTTGGTTTTCTACATTTGAGATCCTGTTCTGTTTTGTAATTCAGTTCCTGTGTAGCCAAGTTTACATTCCGTGTAGTAGTGATATCTTATGATGTTTCTTTTTCTGTGTGACTTATCTCACTTAGAATCATCGTACCTGAATCCACTCATTATGCTGCTATGGGCCTGATGACATAGATTTCATTGCTGAGTGATATTGCATTGTACGTAAGTACCACAACTTCTTTATCCATTTTTCGCTTTCTGTGATATTGAACTTGTACCGTAAACGAGGATCTTGTAAACAGAGCCATCCCAAACTTTGGGGTGGCTGTGTCTTTTTGATTTTAATTTCCCTAAGCTATAGGACCATAAGTGGAAGTGCCCTAGGCTCTTTTGCTTTGTTTTTTAGATGTTTCAGGAAACACCATACACTTCTCCAGAGTGGCTGTTGGCAATTTACATCCCGCCCATCAGCATAACAAGGCTCCCAGTTCTCCATGGCCTGTCCGGCCTTTCTGGATTTTACACTTTTTTCAGATGGCCCTTTTGACTGGGGGGCAGTGAGACTTCATTGTAGTGCAGATTTCCTTTGCAAGCTTGCTTGGTTGGCCAAAAAGGGCGTATGCGTTTTTTCCTGAATATATTCAGGAAAAAACGCATACGCCCTTTTTGGCCAAGTGCATCATTGTGGACATTCTGTCTCTTTTCCTATGCTTTACATGCAATTCCAGTCTACCTCCTGAAATCGGATTCCTTCAATTCTGCCCCGCTTTCGAGTCCTCTTGGCAGCCTTACTTCAATATATTTTTGGACGATAGCTGTCATTTATAACTCTGCAGGTTTGTGAATTACAGTGCCCCTGAGCTCCTTTCTTCAACTCGCTTTCTTGTGAGCTGGCTGCAACACCGCAGGATTGCTTCAGGCCCTAGTGTGGTTCCGGCATGGCACGCTGAGCCTTTGGTTAATTCCTCTTCCTTGTGGGAAATGAGAGATAAATTTGCCCATCCAGACACCTCCAGCTAGTCTCTCATTGGTTCTCCCTATTCCTGTTCATTTTCCGCAGAAATTGTAAACTGGGCCAAACAGGAGGTTAAAGGCACTGACTCTCCAAGTGGGGAGAGTGTTAGTAAAGCGTATGGAATGTTGCACCCGAGTACCAGGGGACAAAAACTGAGACACATTTGAACACGTTTCCCGATCACACGGTGGATCATACTCTGGGTTCCACATGCATGTTTTAGCTGAAGGAAGAATCCCTTAAACCTGGAGAGTTGAGACCCATGGAATGGCTCCCATGCAATATGACTTCAAAGGGTCTGCATTTGCTCATCAAACCTCACCAATCCTATCACTGCTGCGTTTATGCCGCTGTACACATGCTTGATTCTCTTTTGGAGACATATAAATCCATAGGTTTTAAGATTATTACTAGTCAGGTATATTCTTAGGCGATTAATATGGGGTGTAGAGTCCACTTCGTTGAGCAAGGAGTAGCTCTTGTCTATTACATATTTGGCTTATGGAATGGTATCTGTGCTAATTTCAATCTCTGGTTTTATGCAGAACCCCAACTCACCTTTCCCCTTAAGCAAGCATAAGTTGGTTTTCTACATTTGAGACCGTGTTCTGTTTTGTAATTCAGTTTATGTGTAGCCAAGTTTACATTCCGTGTAGTAGTGATATCTTATGATGTTTCTTTTTCTGTGTGACTTATCTCACTTAGAATCATCGTACCTGAATCCACTCATTATGCTGCTACGGGCCTGATGATATAGATTTCATTGCTGAGTGATATTGCATTGTACGTAAGTACCACAAATTCTTTATCCATTTTTCACCTTCTGCGATATTGAATTTGTACTGTAAATGAGGTTCTTGTAAACAGAGCCGTCCCAAACTTTGGGGTGGCTGTGTCTTTTTGATTTTAATTTCCCTAAGCTATAGGACCATAAGTGGAAGTGCCCTAGGCTCTGTTGCTTTGTTTTTTAGATGTTTCAGGAAACACCATACACTTCTCCAGAGTGGCTGTTGGCAATTTACATCCCGCCCATCAGCATAACAAGGCTCCCAGTTCTCCATGGCCTGTCCTGCCTTTCTGGATTTTACACTTTTTTCAGATGGCCCTTTTGACCGGGGGGCAGTGAGACTTCATTGTAGTGCAGATTTCCTTTGCAAGCTTGCTTGGTTGGCCAAAAAGGGCGTATGCGTTTTTTCCTGAATATATTCAGGAAAAAACGCATACGCCCTTTTTGGCCAAGTGCATCATTGTGGACGTTCTGCCTCTTTTCCTATGCTTTACATGCAATTCCAGTCTACCTCCTGAAATCGGTTTCCTGCAATCCTGCCCCGCTTTCAAGTCCTCTTGGCAGCCTTACTTCAATATATTTTTGGACGATAGCTGTCATTTTTAACTCTGCAGGTTTGTGAATTACAGTGCCCCTGAGCTCCTTTCTTCAACTCACTTTCTTGTGAGCTGGCCGCAACACCGCAGGATTGCTTCAGGCCCTAGTGTGGTTCTGGCATGGCACGCTGAGCCTTTGGTTAATTCCTCTTCCTGGTTGGAAATGAGAGTTAAATTTGCCCATCCAGACACCTCCAGCTAGTCTCTCATTGGTTCTCCCTATTCCTGTTCATTTTCCGCAGAAATTGCAAACTGGGCCAAACAGGAGGTTAAAGGCACTGACTCTCCAAGTGGGGAGAGTGTTAGTAAAGCATCTGGAATGTTGCACCCGAGTACCAGGGGACAAAAACTGAGACACATTTGAACACGTTTCCCGATCACACGGTGGATCATACTCTGGGTTCCACATGCATGTTTTAGCTGAAGGAAGAATCCCTTAAACCTGGAGAGTTGAGACCCATGGAATGGCTACCATGCAATATGACTTCAAAGGGTCTGCATTTGCTCATCAAACCTCACCAATCCTATCACTGCTGCGTTTATGCCGCTGTACACATGCTTGATTCTCTTTTGGAGACATATAAATCCATAGGTTTTAAGATTATTACTAGTCAGGTATATTCTTAGGCGATTAATATGGGGTGTAGAGTCCACTTCGTTGAGCAAGGAGTAGCTCTTGTCTATTACATATTTGGCTTATGGAATGGTATCTGTGCTAATTTCAATCTCTGGTTTTATGCAGAACCCCAACTCACCTTTCCCCTTAAGCAAGCATAAGTTGGTTTTCTACATTTGAGACCGTGTTCTGTTTTGTAATTCAGTTTCTGTGTAGCCAAGTTTACATTCCGTATAGTAGTGATATCTTATGATGTTTCTTTTTCTGTGTGACTTATCTCACTTAGAATCATCGTACCTGAATCCACTCATTATGCTGCTACGGGCCTGATGATATAGATTTCATTGCTGAGTGATATTGCATTGTACGTAAGTACCACAAATTCTTTATCCATTTTTCACCTTCTGTGATATTGAATTTGTACTGTAAATGAGGTTCTTGTAAACAGAGCCGTCCCAAACTTTGGGGTGGCTGTGTCTTTTTGATTTTAATTTCCCTAAGCTATAGGACCATAAGTGGAAGTGCCCTAGGCTCTGTTGCTTTGTTTTTTAGATGTTTCAGGAAACACCATACACTTCTCCAGAGTGGCTGTTGGCAATTTACATCCCGCCCATCAGCATAACAAGGCTGCAGTTCTCCATGGCCTGTCCTGCCTTTCTGGATGTTATACTTTTTTCAGATGGCCCTTTTGACCGGGGGGCAGTGAGACTTCATTGTAGTGCAGATTTCCTTTGCAAGCTTGCTTGGTTGGCCAAAAAGGGCGTATGCGTTTTTTCCTGAATATATTCAGGAAAAAACGCATATGCCCTTTTTGGCCAAGTGCATCATTGTGGACGTTCTGCCTCTTTTCCTATGCTTTACATGCAATTCCAGTCTACCTCCTGAAATCGGTTTCCTGCAATTCTGCCCCGCTTTCAAGTCCTCTTGGCAGCCTTACTTCAATATATTTTTGGACGATAGCTGTCATTTATAACTCTGCAGGTTTGTGAATTACAGTGCCCCTGAGCTCCTTTCTTCAACTCGCTTTCTTGTGAGCTGGCCGCAACACCGCAGGATTGCTTCAGGCCCTAGTGTCGTTCCGGCATGGCACGCTGAGCCTTTGGTTAATTCCTCTTCCTGGTGGGAAATGAGAGTTAAATTTGCCAATCCAGACACCTCCAGCTAGTCTCTCATTTGTTCTCCCTATTCCTGTTCATTTTCCGCAGAAATTGCAAACTGGGCCAAACAGGAGGTTAAAGGCACTGACTCTCCAAGTGGGGAGAGTTTTAGTAAAGCGTCTGGAATGTTGCACCCAAGTACCAGCAGAGAAAATCTGAGACACATTTGAACACGTTTCCCGATCACACGGTGGATCATACTCTGGGTTCCACATGCATGTTTTAGCTGAAGGAAGAATCCCTTAAACCTGGAGAGTTGAGACCCATGGAATGGCTACCATGCAATATGACTTCAAAGGGTCTGCATTTGCTCATCAAACCTCACCAATCCTATCACTGCTGCGTTTATGCTGCTGTACACATGCTTGATTCTCTTTTGGAGACATATAAATCCATAGGTTTTAAGATAATTACTAGTCAGGTATATTCTTAGGCGATTAATATGGGGTGTAGAGTCCACTTCGTTGAGCAAGGAGTAGCTCTTGTCTATTACATATTTGGCTTATGGAATGGTATCTGTGCTAATTTCAATCTCTGGTTTTATGCAGAACCCCAACTCACCTTTCCCCTTAAGCAAGCATAAGTTGGTTTTCTACATTTGAGACCGTGTTCTGTTTTGTAATTCAGTTTCTGTGTAGCCAAGTTTACATTCCGTGTAGTAGTGATATCTTATGATGTTTCTTTTTCTGTGTGACTTATCTCACTTAGAATCATCGTACCTGAATCCACTCATTATGCTGCTACGGGCCTGATGATATAGATTTCATTGCTGAGTGATATTGCATTGTACGTAAGTACCACAAATTCTTTATCCATTTTTCACCTTCTGTGATATTGAATTTGTACTGTAAATGAGGTTCTTGTAAACAGAGCCGTCCCAAACTTTGGGGTGGCTGTGTCTTTTTGATTTTAATTTCCCTAAGCTATAGGACCATAAGTGGAAGTGCCCTAGGCTCTGTTGCTTTGTTTTTTAGATGTTTCAGGAAACACCATACACTTCTCCAGAGTGGCTGTTGGCAATTTACATCCCGCCCATCAGCATAACAAGGCTCCCAGTTCTCCATGGCCTGTCCGGGCTTTCTGGATTTTAAACTTTTTTCAGATGGCCCTTTTGACTGGGGGGCAGTGAGACTTCATTGTACTGCAGATTTCCTTTGCAAGCTTGCTTGGTTGGCCAAAAAGGGCGTATGCGTTTTTTCTTGAATATATTCAGGAAAAAACGCATACGCCCTTTTTGGCCAAGTGCATCATTGTGGACGTTCTGCCTCTTTTCCTATGCTTTACATGCAATTCCAGTCTACCTCCTGAAATCGGTTTCCTGCAATTCTGCCCCGCTTTCAAGTCCTCTTGGCAGCCTTACTTCAATATATTTTTGGACGATAGCTGTCATTTATAACTCTGCAGGTTTGTGAATTACAGTGCCCCTGAGCTCCTTTCTTCAACTCGCTTTCTTGTGAGCTGGCCGCAACACCGCAGGATTGCTTCAGGCCCTAGTGTCGTTCCGGCATGGCACGCTAAGCCTTTGGTTAATTCCTCTTCCTGGTGGGAAATGAGAGTTATATTTGCCCGTCCAGACACCTCCAGCTAGTCTCTCACTGGTTCTCCCTATTCCTGTTCATCTTCCGCAAATATTGCAAACTGGGCCAAACAGGAGGTTAAAGGCACTGACTCTCCAAGTGGGGAGAGTTTTAGTAAAGCGTCTGGAATGTTGCACCCGAGTACCAGGGGACAAAACCTGAGACACATTTGAACACGTTTCCCGATCACATGGTGGATCATACTCTGGGTTCCACATGCATGTTTTAGCTGAAGGAAGAATCCCTTAAACCTGGAGAGTTGAGACCCATGGAATGGGTACCATGCAATATGACTTCAAAGGTTCTGCATTGGCTCACCGAACCTCACCAATCCTATCACTTCTGCGCTTATGCCACTGTACACACCCTTGATTCTCTTTCGGAGACATATAAATCCATAGGTTTTAAGATTCTTCCTAGTCAGGTATATTCTTAGACGTTTAATATGCGGTGTTGAGTCCTCTTCGTTGAGCAAGGAGTAGCTCTTGTCTATTACATATTTGGCTTATGGAACGGTATCTGTGCTAATTTCAATCTCTGGTTTTATGCAGCACCCCAACTCACCTTTCCCCTTAAGCAAGCATAAGTTGGTTTTCTACATTTGAGACCTTGTTCTGTTTTGTAATTCAGTTCCTGTGTAGCCAAGTTTACATTCCGTGTATTAGTGATATCTTATGATGTTTCTTTTTCTGTGTGACTTATCTCACTTAGAATCATCGTACCTGAATCCACTCATTATGCTGCTATGGGCCTGATGACATAGATTTCATTGCTGAGTGATATTGCATTGTACGTAAGTACCACAACTTCTTTATCCATTTTTCGCTTTCTGTGATATTGAACTTGTACCGTAAACGAGGTTCTTGTAAACAGAGCCGTCCCAAACTTTGGGGTGGCTGTGTTTTTTTGATTTTAATTTCCCTAAGCTATACGACCATAAGTGGAAGTGCCCTAGGCTCTGTTGCTTTGTTTTTTAGATGTTTCAGGAAACACCATACACTTCTCCAGAGTGGCTGTTGGCAATTTACATCCCGCCCATCAGCATAACAAGGCTCCCAGTTCTCCATGGCCTGTCCTGCCTTTCTGGATGTTATACTTTTTTCAGATGGCCCTTTTGACCGGGGGGCAGTGAGACTTCATTGTACTGCAGATTTCCTTTGCAAGCTTGCTTGGTTGGCCAAAAAGGGCGTATGCGTTTTTTCCTGAATATATTCAGGAAAAAACGCATATGCCCTTTTTGGCCAAGTGCATCATTGTGGACGTTCTGCCTCTTTTCCTATGCTTTACATGCAATTCCAGTCTACCTCCTGAAATCGGTTTCCTGCAATTCTGCCCCGCTTTCAAGTCCTCTTGGCAGCCTTACTTCAATATATTTTTGGACGATAGCTGTCATTTATAACTCTGCAGGTTTGTGAATTACAGTGCCCCTGAGCTCCTTTCTTCAACTCGCTTTCTTGTGAGCTGGCCGCAACACCGCAGGATTGCTTCAGGCCCTAGTGTCGTTCCGGCATGGCACGCTGAGCCTTTGGTTAATTCCTCTTCCTGGTGGGAAATGAGAGTTAAATTTGCCAATCCAGACACCTCCAGCTAGTCTCTCATTTGTTCTCCCTATTCCTGTTCATTTTCCGCAGAAATTGCAAACTGGGCCAAACAGGAGGTTAAAGGCACTGACTCTCCAAGTGGGGAGAGTTTTAGTAAAGCGTCTGGAATGTTGCACCCAAGTACCAGCGGAGAAAATCTGAGACACATTTGAACACGTTTCCCGATCACACGGTGGATCATACTCTGGGTTCCACATGCATGTTTTAGCTGAAGGAAGAATCCCTTAAACCTGGAGAGTTGAGACCCATGGAATGGCTGGCATGCAATATGACTTCAAAGGGTCTGCATTTGCTCATCAAACCTCACCAATCCTATCACTGCTGCGTTTATGCCGCTGTACACATGCTTGATTCTCTTTTGGAGACATATAAATCCATAGGTTTTAAGATTATTACTAGTCAGGTATATTCTTAGGCGATTAATATGGGGTGTAGAGTCCACTTCGTTGAGCAAGGAGTAGCTCTTGTCTATTACATATTTGGCTTATGGAATGGTATCTGTGCTAATTTCAATCTCTGGTTTTATGCAGAACCCCAACTCACCTTTCCCCTTAAGCAAGCATAAGTTGGTTTTCTACATTTGAGACCGTGTTCTGTTTTGTAATTCAGTTTCTGTGTAGCCAAGTTTACATTCCGTGTAGTAGTGATATCTTATGATGTTTCTTTTTCTGTGTGACTTATCTCACTTAGAATCATCGTACCTGAATCCACTCATTATGCTGCTACGGGCCTGATGATATAGATTTCATTGCTGAGTGATATTGCATTGTACGTAAGTACCACAAATTCTTTATCCATTTTTCACCTTCTGTGATATTGAATTTGTACTGTAAATGAGGTTCTTGTAAACAGAGCCATCCCAAACTTTGGGGTGGCTGTGTCTTTTTGATTTTAATTTCCCTAAGCTATAGGACCATAAGTGGAAGTGCCCTAGGCTCTGTTGCTTTGTTTTTTAGATGTTTCAGGAAACACCATACACTTCTCCAGAGTGGCTGTTGGCAATTTACATCCCGCCCATCAGCATAACAAGGCTCCCAGTTCTCCATGGCCTGTCCTGCCTTTCTGGATTTTACACTTTTTTCAGATGGCCCTTTTGACCGGGGGGCAGTGAGACTTCATTGTAGTGCAGATTTCCTTTGCAAGCTTGCTTGGTTGGCCAAAAAGGGCGTATGCGTTTTTTCCTGAATATATTCAGGAAAAAACGCATACGCCCTTTTTGGCCAAGTGCATCATTGTGGACGTTCTGCCTCTTTTCGTATGCTTTACATGCAATTCCAGTCTAACTCCTGAAATCGGTTTCCTGCAATTCTGCCCCGCTTTCAAGTCCTCTTGGCAGCCTTACTTCAATATATTTTTGGACGATAGCTGTCATTTTTAACTCTGCAGGTTTGTGAATTACAGTGCCCCTGAGCTCCTTTCTTCAACTCGCTTTCTTGTGAGCTGGCCGCAACACTGCAGGATTGCTTCAGGCCCTAGTGTGGTTCCGGCATGGCACGCTGAGCCTTTGGTTAATTCCTCTTCCTGGTGGGAAATGAGAGTTACATTTGCCCGTCCAGACACCTCCAGCTAGTCTCTCATTTGTTCTCCCTATTCCTGTTCATTTTCCGCAGAAATTGCAAACTGGGCCAAACAGGAGGTTAAAGGCACTGACTCTCCAAGTGGGGAGAGTTTTAGTAAAGCGTCTGGAATGTTGCACCCAAGTACCAGCGGAGAAAATCTGAGACACATTTGAACACGTTTCCTGATCACATGGTGGATCATACTCTGGGTTCCACATGCATGTTTTAGCTGAAGGAAGAATCCCTTAAACCTGGAGAGTTGAGACCCATGGAATGGCTAGCATGCAATATGACTTCAAAGGGTCTGCATTTGCTCATCAAACCTCACCAATCCTATCACTGCTGCGTTTATGCCGCTGTACACATGCTTGATTCTGTTTTGGAGACATATAAATCCATAGGTTTTAAGATTATTACTAGTCAGGTATATTCTTAGGCGATTAATATGGGGTGTAGAGTCCACTTCGTTGAGCAAGGAGTAGCTCTTGTCTATTACATATTTGGCTTATGGAATGGTATCTGTGCTAATTTCAATCTCTGGTTTTATGCAGAACCCCAACTCACCTTTCCCCTTAAGCAAGCATAAGTTGGTTTTCTACATTTAAGACCGTGTTCTGTTTTGTAATTCAGTTTCTGTGTAGCCAAGTTTTCATTCCGTGTAGTAGTGATATCTTATGATGTTTCTTTTTCTGTGTGACTTATCTCACTTAGAATCATCGTACCTGAATCCACTCATTATGCTGCTACGGGCCTGATGATATAGATTTCATTACTGAGTGATATTGCATTGTACGTAAGTACCACAAATTCTTTATCCATTTTTCACCTTCTGTGATATTGAATTTGTACTGTAAATGAGGTTCTTGTAAACAGAACCATCCCAAACTTTGGGGTGGCTGTGTCTTTTTGATTTTAATTTCCCTAAGCTATAGGACCATAAGTGGAAGTGCCCTAGGCTCTGTTGCTTTGTTTTTTAGATGTTTCAGGAAACACCATACACTTCTCCAGAGTGGCTGTTGGCAATTTACATCCCGCCCATCAGCATAACAAGGCTGCAGTTCTCCATGGCCTGTCCTGCCTTTCTGGATGTTATACTTTTTTCAGATGGCCCTTTTGACCGGGGGGCAGTGAGACTTCATTGTAGTGCAGATTTCCTTTGCAAGCTTGCTTGGTTGGCCAAAAAGGGCGTATGCGTTTTTTCCTGAATATATTCAGGAAAAAACGCATATGCCCTTTTTGGCCAAGTGCATCATTGTGGACGTTCTGCCTCTTTTCCTATGCTTTACATGCAATTCCAGTCTACCTCCTGAAATCGGTTTCCTGCAATTCTGCCCCGCTTTCAAGTCCTCTTGGCAGCCTTACTTCAATATATTTTTGGACGATAGCTGTCATTTATAACTCTGCAGGTTTGTGAATTACAGTGCCCCTGAGCTCCTTTCTTCAACTCGCTTTCTTGTGAGCTGGCCGCAACACCGCAGGATTGCTTCAGGCCCTAGTGTCGTTCCGGCATGGCACGCTGAGCCTTTGGTTAATTCCTCTTCCTGGTGGGAAATGAGAGTTAAATTTGCCAATCCAGACACCTCCAGCTAGTCTCTCATTTGTTCTCCCTATTCCTGTTCATTTTCCGCAGAAATTGCAAACTGGGCCAAACAGGAGGTTAAAGGCACTGACTCTCCAAGTGGGGAGAGTTTTAGTAAAGCGTCTGGAATGTTGCACCCAAGTACCAGCAGAGAAAATCTGAGACACATTTGAACACGTTTCCCGATCACACGGTGGATCATACTCTGGGTTCCACATGCATGTTTTAGCTGAAGGAAGAATCCCTTAAACCTGGAGAGTTGAGACCCATGGAATGGCTACCATGCAATATGACTTCAAAGGGTCTGCATTTGCTCAGCAAACCTCACCAATCCTATCACTGCTTCGTTTATGCTGCTGTACACATGCTTGATTCTCTTTTGGAGACATATAAATCCATAGGTTTTAAGATAATTACTAGTCAGGTATATTCTTAGGCGATTAATATGGGGTGTAGAGTCCACTTCGTTGAGCAAGGAGTAGCTCTTGTCTATTACATATTTGGCTTATGGAATGGTATCTGTGCTAATTTCAATCTCTGGTTTTATGCAGAACCCCAACTCACCTTTCCCCTTAAGCAAGCATAAGTTGGTTTTCTACATTTGAGACCGTGTTCTGTTTTGTAATTCAGTTTCTGTGTAGCCAAGTTTACATTCCGTGTAGTAGTGATATCTTATGATGTTTCTTTTTCTGTGTGACTTATCTCACTTAGAATCATCGTACCTGAATCCACTCATTATGCTGCTACGGGCCTGATGATATAGATTTCATTGCTGAGTGATATTGCATTGTACGTAAGTACCACAAATTCTTTATCCATTTTTCACCTTCTGTGATATTGAATTTGTACTGTAAATGAGGTTCTTGTAAACAGAGCCGTCCCAAACTTTGGGGTGGCTGTGTCTTTTTGATTTTAATTTCCCTAAGCTATAGGACCATAAGTGGAAGTGCCCTAGGCTCTGTTGCTTTGTTTTTTAGATGTTTCAGGAAACACCATACACTTCTCCAGAGTGGCTGTTGGCAATTTACATCCCGCCCATCAGCATAACAAGGCTCCCAGTTCTCCATGGCCTGTCCAGGCTTTCTGGATTTTAAACTTTTTTCAGATGGCCCTTTTGACTGGGGGGCAGTGAGACTTCATTGTACTGCAGATTTCCTTTGCAAGCTTGCTTGGTTGGCCAAAAAGGGCGTATGCGTTTTTTCTTGAATATATTCAGGAAAAAACGCATACGCCCTTTTTGGCCAAGTGCATCATTGTGGACGTTCTGCCTCTTTTCCTATGCTTTACATGCAATTCCAGTCTACCTCCTGAAATCGGTTTCCTGCAATTCTGCCCCGCTTTCAAGTCCTCTTGGCAGCCTTACTTCAATATATTTTTGGACGATAGCTGTCATTTATAACTCTGCAGGTTTGTGAATTACAGTGCCCCTGAGCTCCTTTCTTCAACTCGCTTTCTTGTGAGCTGGCCGCAACACCGCAGGATTGCTTCAGGCCCTAGTGTCGTTCCGGCATGGCACGCTAAGCCTTTGGTTAATTCCTCTTCCTGGTGGGAAATGAGAGTTATATTTGCCCGTCCAGACACCTCCAGCTAGTCTCTCACTGGTTCTCCCTATTCCTGTTCATCTTCCGCAAATATTGCAAACTGGGCCAAACAGGAGGTTAAAGGCACTGACTCTCCAAGTGGGGAGAGTTTTAGTAAAGCGTCTGGAATGTTGCACCCGAGTACCAGGGGACAAAACCTGAGACACATTTGAACACGTTTCCCGATCACATGGTGGATCATACTCTGGGTTCCACATGCATGTTTTAGCTGAAGGAAGAATCCCTTAAACCTGGAGAGTTGAGACCCGTGGAATGGGTACCATGCAATATGACTTCAAAGGTTCTGCATTGGCTCACCGAACCTCACCAATCCTATCACTTCTGCGCTTATGCCACTGTACACACCCTTGATTCTCTTTCGGAGACATATAAATCCATAGGTTTTAAGATTCTTCCTAGTCAGGTATATTCTTAGACGTTTAATATGCGGTGTTGAGTCCTCTTCGTTGAGCAAGGAGTAGCTCTTGTCTATTACATATTTGGCTTATGGAACGGTATCTGTGCTAATTTCAATCTCTGGTTTTATGCAGCACCCCAACTCACCTTTCCCCTTAAGCAAGCATAAGTTGGTTTTCTACATTTGAGACCTTGTTCTGTTTTGTAATTCAGTTCCTGTGTAGCCAAGTTTACATTCCGTGTATTAGTGATATCTTATGATGTTTCTTTTTCTGTGTGACTTATCTCACTTAGAATCATCGTACCTGAATCCACTCATTATGCTGCTATGGGCCTGATGACATAGATTTCATTGCTGAGTGATATTGCATTGTACGTAAGTACCACAACTTCTTTATCCATTTTTCGCTTTCTGTGATATTGAACTTGTACCGTAAACGAGGTTCTTGTAAACAGAGCCGTCCCAAACTTTGGGGTGGCTGTGTTTTTTTGATTTTAATTTCCCTAAGCTATACGACCATAAGTGGAAGTGCCCTAGGCTCTGTTGCTTTGTTTTTTAGATGTTTCAGGAAACACCATACACTTCTCCAGAGTGGCTGTTGGCAATTTACATCCCGCCCATCAGCATAACAAGGCTCCCAGTTCTCCATGGCCTGTCCTGCCTTTCTGGATGTTATACTTTTTTCAGATGGCCCTTTTGACCGGGGGGCAGTGAGACTTCATTGTAGTGCAGATTTCCTTTGCAAGCTTGCTTGGTTGGCCAAAAAGGGCGTATGCGTTTTTTCCTGAATATATTCAGGAAAAAACGCATATGCCCTTTTTGGCCAAGTGCATCATTGTGGACGTTCTGCCTCTTTTCCTATGCTTTACATGCAATTCCAGTCTACCTCCTGAAATCGGTTTCCTGCAATTCTGCCCCGCTTTCAAGTCCTCTTGGCAGCCTTACTTCAATATATTTTTGGACGATAGCTGTCATTTATAACTCTGCAGGTTTGTGAATTACAGTGCCCCTGAGCTCCTTTCTTCAACTCGCTTTCTTGTGAGCTGGCCGCAACACCGCAGGATTGCTTCAGGCCCTAGTGTCGTTCCGGCATGGCACGCTGAGCCTTTGGTTAATTCCTCTTCCTGGTGGGAAATGAGAGTTAAATTTGCCAATCCAGACACCTCCAGCTAGTCTCTCATTTGTTCTCCCTATTCCTGTTCATTTTCCGCAGAAATTGCAAACTGGGCCAAACAGGAGGTTAAAGGCACTGACTCTCCAAGTGGGGAGAGTTTTAGTAAAGCGTCTGGAATGTTGCACCCAAGTACCAGCGGAGAAAATCTGAGACACATTTGAACACGTTTCCCGATCACACGGTGGATCATACTCTGGGTTCCACATGCATGTTTTAGCTGAAGGAAGAATCCCTTAAACCTGGAGAGTTGAGACCCATGGAATGGCTCCCATGCAATATGACTTCAAAGGGTCTGCATTTGCTCATCAAACCTCACCAATCCTATCACTGCTGCGTTTATGCCGCTGTACACATGCTTGATTCTCTTTTGGAGACATATAAATCCATAGGTTTTAAGATTATTACTAGTCAGGTATATTCTTAGGCGATTAATATGGGGTGTAGAGTCCACTTCGTTGAGCAAGGAGTAGCTCTTGTCTATTACATATTTGGCTTATGGAATGGTATCTGTGCTAATTTCAATCTCTGGTTTTATGCAGAACCCCAACTCACCTTTCCCCTTAAGCAAGCATAAGTTGGTTTTCTACATTTGAGACCGTGTTCTGTTTTGTAATTCAGTTTCTGTGTAGCCAAGTTTACATTCCGTGTAGTAGTGATATCTTATGATGTTTCTTTTTCTGTGTGACTTATCTCACTTAGAATCATCGTACCTGAATCCACTCATTATGCTGCTACGGGCCTGATGATATAGATTTCATTGCTGAGTGATATTGCATTGTACGTAAGTACCACAAATTCTTTATCCATTTTTCACCTTCTGTGATATTGAATTTGTACTGTAAATGAGGTTCTTGTAAACAGAGCCATCCCAAACTTTGGGGTGGCTGTGTCTTTTTGATTTTAATTTCCCTAAGCTATAGGACCATAAGTGGAAGTGCCCTAGGCTCTGTTGCTTTGTTTTTTAGATGTTTCAGGAAACACCATACACTTCTCCAGAGTGGCTGTTGGCAATTTACATCCCGCCCATCAGCATAACAAGGCTCCCAGTTCTCCATGGCCTGTCCTGCCTTTCTGGATTTTACACTTTTTTCAGATGGCCCTTTTGACCGGGGGGCAGTGAGACTTCATTGTAGTGCAGATTTCCTTTGCAAGCTTGCTTGGTTGGCCAAAAAGGGCGTATGCGTTTTTTCCTGAATATATTCAGGAAAAAACGCATACGCCCTTTTTGGCCAAGTGCATCATTGTGGACGTTCTGCCTCTTTTCGTATGCTTTACATGCAATTCCAGTCTAACTCCTGAAATCGGTTTCCTGCAATTCTGCCCCGCTTTCAAGTCCTCTTGGCAGCCTTACTTCAATATATTTTTGGACGATAGCTGTCATTTTTAACTCTGCAGGTTTGTGAATTACAGTGCCCCTGAGCTCCTTTCTTCAACTCGCTTTCTTGTGAGCTGGCCGCAACACTGCAGGATTGCTTCAGGCCCTAGTGTGGTTCCGGCATGGCACGCTGAGCCTTTGGTTAATTCCTCTTCCTGGTGGGAAATGAGAGTTACATTTGCCCGTCCAGACACCTCCAGCTAGTCTCTCATTTGTTCTCCCTATTCCTGTTCATTTTCCGCAGAAATTGCAAACTGGGCCAAACAGGAGGTTAAAGGCACTGACTCTCCAAGTGGGGAGAGTTTTAGTAAAGCGTCTGGAATGTTGCACCCAAGTACCAGCGGAGAAAATCTGAGACACATTTGAACACGTTTCCTGATCACATGGTGGATCATACTCTGGGTTCCACATGCATGTTTTAGCTGAAGGAAGAATCCCTTAAACCTGGAGAGTTGAGACCCATGGAATGGCTCCCATGCAATATGACTTCAAAGGGTCTGCATTTGCTCATCAAACCTCACCAATCCTATCACTGCTGCGTTTATGCCGCTGTACACATGCTTGATTCTCTTTTGGAGACATATAAATCCATAGGTTTTAAGATTATTACTAGTCAGGTATATTCTTAGGCGATTAATATGGGGTGTAGAGTCCACTTCGTTGAGCAAGGAGTAGCTCTTGTCTATTACATATTTGGCTTATGGAATGGTATCTGTGCTAATTTCAATCTCTGGTTTTATGCAGAACCCCAACTCACCTTTCCCCTTAAGCAAGCATAAGTTGGTTTTCTACATTTGAGACCGTGTTCTGTTTTGTAATTCAGTTTCTGTGTAGCCAAGTTTACATTCCGTGTAGTAGTGATATCTTATGATGTTTCTTTTTCTGTGTGACTTATCTCACTTAGAATCATCGTACCTGAATCCAATCATTATGCTGCTACGGGCCTGATGATATAGATTTCATTGCTGAGTGATATTGCATTGTACGTAAGTACCACAAATTCTTTATCCATTTTTCACCTTCTGCGATATTGAATTTGTACTGTAAATGAGGTTCTTGTAAACAGAGCCGTCCCAAACTTTGGGGTGGCTGTGTCTTTTTGATTTTAATTTCCCTAAGCTATAGGACCATAAGTGGAAGTGCCTTAGGCTCTGTTGCTTTGTTTTTTAGATGTTTCAGGAAACACCATACACTTCTCCAGAGTGGCTGTTGGCAATTTACATCCCGCCCATCAGCATAACAAGGCTCCCAGTTCTCCATGGCCTGTCCTGCCTTTCTGGATTTTACACTTTTTTCAGATGGCCCTTTTGACCGGGGGGCAGTGAGACTTCATTGTAGTGCAGATTTCCTTTGCAAGCTTGCTTGGTTGGCCAAAAAGGGCGTATGCGTTTTTTCCTGAATATATTCAGGAAAAAACGCATACGCCCTTTTTGGCCAAGTGCATCATTGTGGACGTTCTGCCTCTTTTCCTATGCTTTACATGCAATTCCAGTCTACCTCCTGAAATCGGTTTCCTGCAATTCTGCCCCGCTTTCAAGTCCTCTTGGCAGCCTTACTTCAATATATTTTTGGACGATAGCTGTCATTTATAACTCTGCAGGTTTGTGAATTACAGTGCCCCTGAGCTCCTTTCTTCAACTCGCTTTCTAGTGAGCTGGCCGCAACACCGCAGGATTGCTTCAGGCCCTAGTGTCGTTCCGGCATGGCACGCTGAGCCTTTGGTTAATTCCTCTTCCTGGTGGGAAATGAGAGTTAAATTTGCCCGTCCAGACACCTCCAGCTAGTCTCTCACTGGTTCTCCCTATTCCTGTTCATCTTCCGCAAATATTGCAAACTGGGCCAAACAGGAGGTTAAAGGCACTGACTCTCCAAGTGGGGAGAGTGTTAGTAAAGCGTCTGGAATGTTGCACCCGAGTACCAGGGGACAAAACCTGAGACACATTTGAACACGTTTCCCAATCACATGGTGGATCATACTCTGGGTTCCACATGCATGTTTTAGCTGAAGGAAGAATCCCTTAAACCTGGAGAGTTGAGACCCATGGAATGGGTACCATGCAATATGACTTCAAAGGTTCTGCATTGGCTCACCGAACCTCACCAATCCTATCACTGCTGCGCTTATGCCACTGTACACACGCTTGATTCTCTTTCGGAGACATATAAATCCATAGGTTTTAAGATTCTTCCTAGTCAGGTATATTCTTAGACGTTTAATATGGGGTGTTGAGTCCTCTTCGTTGAGCAAGGAGTAGCTCTTGTCTATTACACATTTGGCTTATGGAATGGTATCTGTGCTAATTTCAATCTCTGGTTTTATGCAGCACCCCAACTCACCTTTCCCCTTAAGCAAGCATAAGTTGGTTTTCTACATTTGAGATCCTGTTCTGTTTTGTAATTCAGTTCCTGTGTAGCCAAGTTTACATTCCGTGTAGTAGTGATATCTTATGATGTTTCTTTTTCTGTGTGACTTATCTCACTTAGAATCATCGTACCTGAATCCACTCATTATGCTGCTATGGGCCTGATGACATAGATTTCATTGCTGAGTGATATTGCATTGTACGTAAGTACCACAACTTCTTTATCCATTTTTCGCTTTCTGTGATATTGAACTTGTACCGTAAACGAGGATCTTGTAAACAGAGCCGTCCCAAACTTTGGGGTGGCTGTGTCTTTTTGATTTTAATTTCCCTAAGCTATAGGACCATAAGTGGAAGTGCCCTAGGCTCTTTTGCTTTGTTTTTTAGATGTTTCAGGAAACACCATACACTTCTCCAGAGTGGCTGTTGGCAATTTACATCCCGCCCATCAGCATAACAAGGCTCCCAGTTCTCCATGGCCTGTCCTGCCTTTCTGGATTTTACACTTTTTTCAGATGGCCCTTTTGACTGGGGGGCAGTGAGACTTCATTGTAGTGCAGATTTCCTTTGCAAGCTTGCTTGGTTGGCCAAAAAGGGCGTATGCGTTTTTTCCTGAATATATTCAGGAAAAAACGCATACGCCCTTTTTGGCCAAGTGCATCATTGTGGACATTCTGTCTCTTTTCCTATGCTTTACATGCAATTCCAGTCTACCTCCTGAAATCGGATTCCTTCAATTCTGCCCCGCTTTCGAGTCCTCTTGGCAGCCTTACTTCAATATATTTTTGGACGATAGCTGTCATTTATAACTCTGCAGGTTTGTGAATTACAGTGCCCCTGAGCTCCTTTCTTCAACTCGCTTTCTTGTGAGCTGGCTGCAACACCGCAGGATTGCTTCAGGCCCTAGTGTGGTTCCGGCATGGCACGCTGAGCCTTTGGTTAATTCCTCTTCCTGGTGGGAAATGAGAGATAAATTTGCCCATCCAGACACCTCCAGCTAGTCTCTCATTGGTTCTCCCTATTCCTGTTCATTTTCCGCAGAAATTGTAAACTGGGCCAAACAGGAGGTTAAAGGCACTGACTCTCCAAGTGGGGAGAGTGTTAGTAAAGCGTATGGAATGTTGCACCCGAGTACCAGGGGACAAAAACTGAGACACATTTGAACACGTTTCCCGATCACACGGTGGATCATACTCTGGGTTCCACATGCATGTTTTAGCTGAAGGAAGAATCCCTTAAACCTGGAGAGTTGAGACCCATGGAATGGCTCCCATGCAATATGACTTCAAAGGGTCTGCATTTGCTCATCAAACCTCACCAATCCTATCACTGCTGCGTTTATGCCGCTGTACACATTCTTGATTCTCTTTTGGAGACATATAAATCCATAGGTTTTAAGATTATTACTAGTCAGGTATATTCTTAGGCGATTAATATGGGGTGTAGAGTCCACTTCGTTGAGCAAGGAGTAGCTCTTGTCTATTACATATTTGGCTTATGGAATGGTATCTGTGCTAATTTCAATCTCTGGTTTTATGCAGAACCCCAACTCACCTTTCCCCTTAAGCAAGCATAAGTTGGTTTTCTACATTTGAGACCGTGTTCTGTTTTGTAATTCAGTTTCTGTGTAGCCAAGTTTACATTCCGTGTAGTAGTGATATCTTATGATGTTTCTTTTTCTGTGTGACTTATCTCACTTAGAATCATCGTACCTGAATCCACTCATTATGCTGCTACGGGCCTGATGATATAGATTTCATTGCTGAGTGATATTGCATTGTACGTAAGTACCACAAATTCTTTATCCATTTTTCACCTTCTGCGATATTGAATTTGTACTGTAAATGAGGTTCTTGTAAACAGAGCCGTCCCAAACTTTGGGGTGGCTGTGTCTTTTTGATTTTAATTTCCCTAAGCTATAGGACCATAAGTGGAAGTGCCTTAGGCTCTGTTGCTTTGTTTTTTAGATGTTTCAGGAAACACCATACACTTCTCCAGAGTGGCTGTTGGCAATTTACATCCCGCCCATCAGCATAACAAGGCTCCCAGTTCTCCATGGCCTGTCCTGCCTTTCTGGATTTTACACTTTTTTCAGATGGCCCTTTTGACCGGGGGGCAGTGAGACTTCATTGTAGTGCAGATTTCCTTTGCAAGCTTGCTTGGTTGGCCAAAAAGGGCGTATGCGTTTTTTCCTGAATATATTCAGGAAAAAACGCATACGCCCTTTTTGGCCAAGTGCATCATTGTGGACGTTCTGCCTCTTTTCCTATGCTTTACATGCAATTCCAGTCTACCTCCTGAAATCGGTTTCCTGCAATCCTGCCCCGCTTTCAAGTCCTCTTGGCAGCCTTACTTCAATATATTTTTGGACGATAGCTGTCATTTTTAACTCTGCAGGTTTGTGAATTACAGTGCCCCTGAGCTCCTTTCTTCAACTCACTTTCTTGTGAGCTGGCCGCAACACCGCAGGATTGCTTCAGGCCCTAGTGTGGTTCTGGCATGGCACGCTGAGCCTTTGGTTAATTACTCTTCCTGGTTGGAAATGAGAGTTAAATTTGCCCATCCAGACACCTCCAGCTAGTCTCTCATTGGTTCTCCCTATTCCTGTTCATTTTCCGCAGAAATTGCAAACTGGGCCAAACAGGAGGTTAAAGGCACTGACTCTCCAAGTGGGGAGAGTGTTAGTAAAGCATCTGGAATGTTGCACCCAAGTACCAGGGGACAAAAACTGAGACACATTTGAACACGTTTCCCGATCACACGGTGGATCATACTCTGGGTTCCACATGCATGTTTTAGCTGAAGGAAGAATCCCTTAAACCTGGAGAGTTGAGACCCATGGAATGGCTACCATGCAATATGACTTCAAAGGGTCTGCATTTGCTCATCAAACCTCACCAATCCTATCACTGCTGCGTTTATGCCGCTGTACACATGCTTGATTCTCTTTTGGAGACATATAAATCCATAGGTTTTAAGATTATTACTAGTCAGGTATATTCTTAGGCGATTAATATGGGGTGTAGAGTCCACTTCGTTGAGCAAGGAGTAGCTCTTGTCTATTACATATTTGGCTTATGGAATGGTATCTGTGCTAATTTCAATCTCTGGTTTTATGCAGAACCCCAACTCACCTTTCCCCTTAAGCAAGCATAAGTTGGTTTTCTACATTTGAGACCGTGTTCTGTTTTGTAATTCAGTTTCTGTGTAGCCAAGTTTACATTCCGTATAGTAGTGATATCTTATGATGTTTCTTTTTCTGTGTGACTTATCTCACTTAGAATCATCGTACCTGAATCCACTCATTATGCTGCTACGGGCCTGATGATATAGATTTCATTGCTGAGTGATATTGCATTGTACGTAAGTACCACAAATTCTTTATCCATTTTTCACCTTCTGTGATATTGAATTTGTACTGTAAATGAGGTTCTTGTAAACAGAGCCGTCCCAAACTTTGGGGTGGCTGTGTCTTTTTGATTTTAATTTCCCTAAGCTATAGGACCATAAGTGGAAGTGCCCTAGGCTCTGTTGCTTTGTTTTTTAGATGTTTCAGGAAACACCATACACTTCTCCAGAGTGGCTGTTGGCAATTTACATCCCGCCCATCAGCATAACAAGGCTCCCAGTTCTCCATGGCCTGTCCTGCCTTTCTGGATGTTATACTTTTTTCAGATGGCCCTTTTGACCGGGGGGCAGTGAGACTTCATTGTACTGCAGATTTCCTTTGCAAGCTTGCTTGGTTGGCCAAAAAGGGCGTATGCGTTTTTTCTAGAATATATTCAGGAAAAAACGCATACGCCCTTTTTGGCCAAGTGCATCATTGTGGACGTTCTGCCTCTTTTCCTATGCTTTACATGCAATTCCAGTCTACCTCCTGAAATCGGTTTCCTGCAATTCTGCCCCGCTTTCAAGTCCTCTTGGCAGCCTTACTTCAATATATTTTTGGACGATAGCTGTCATTTATAACTCTGCAGGTTTGTGAATTACAGTGCCCCTGAGCTCCTTTCTTCAACTCGCTTTCTTGTGAGCTGGCCGCAACACCGCTGCATGGCTTCAGGCCCTAGTGTGGTTCTGGCATGGCACGCTGAGCCTTTGGTTAATTCCTCTTCCTGGTGGGAAATGAGAGTTATATTTGCCCGTCCAGACACCTCCAGCTAGTCTCTCACTGGTTCTCCCTATTCCTGTTCATCTTCCGCAAATATTGCAAACTGGGCCAAACAGGAGGTTAAAGGCACTGACTCTCCAAGTGGGGAGAGTTTTAGTAAAGCGTCTGGAATGTTGCACCCGAGTACCAGGGGACAAAACCTGAGACACATTTGAACACGTTTCCCGATCACATGGTGGATCATACTCTGGGTTCCACATGCATGTTTTAGCTGAAGGAAGAATCCCTTAAACCTGGAGAGTTGAGACCCATGGAATGGGTACCATGCAATATGACTTCAAAGGTTCTGCATTGGCTCACCGAACCTCACCAATCCTATCACTGCTGCGCTTATGCCACTGTACACACCCTTGATTCTCTTTCGGAGACATATAAATCCATAGGTTTTAAGATTCTTCCTAGTCAGGTATATTCTTAGACGTTTAATATGGGGTGTTGAGTCCTCTTCGTTGAGCAAGGAGTAGTTCTTGTCTATTACATATTTGGCTTATGGAACGGTATCTGTGCTAATTTCAATCTCTGGTTTTATGCAGCACCCCAACTCACCTTTCCCCTTAAGCAAGCATAAGTTGGTTTTCTACATTTGAGACCTTGTTCTGTTTTGTAATTCAGTTCCTGTGTAGCCAAGTTTACATTCCGTGTATTAGTGATATCTTATGATGTTTCTTTTTCTGTGTGACTTATCTCACTTAGAATCATCGTACCTGAATCCACTCATTATGCTGCTATGGGCCTGATGACATAGATTTCATTGCTGAGTGATATTGCATTGTACGTAAGTACCACAACTTCTTTATCCATTTTTCGCTTTCTGTGATATTGAACTTGTACCGTAAACGAGGTTCTTGTAAACAGAGCCGTCCCAAACTTTGGGGTGGCTGTGTTTTTTTGATTTTAATTTCCCTAAGCTATACGACCATAAGTGGAAGTGCCCTAGGCTCTGTTGCTTTGTTTTTTAGATGTTTCAGGAAACACCATACACTTCTCCAGAGTGGCTGTTGGCAATTTACATCCCGCCCATCAGCATAACAAGGCTCCCAGTTCTCCATGGCCTGTCCTGCCTTTCTGGATGTTATACTTTTTTCAGATGGCCCTTTTGACCGGGGGGCAGTGAGACTTCATTGTAGTGCAGATTTCCTTTGCAAGCTTGCTTGGTTGGCCAAAAAGGGCGTATGCGTTTTTTCCTGAATATATTCAGGAAAAAACGCATATGCCCTTTTTGGCCAAGTGCATCATTGTGGACGTTCTGCCTCTTTTCCTATGCTTTACATGCAATTCCAGTCTACCTCCTGAAATCGGTTTCCTGCAATTCTGCCCCGCTTTCAAGTCCTCTTGGCAGCCTTACTTCAATATATTTTTGGACGATAGCTGTCATTTATAACTCTGCAGGTTTGTGAATTACAGTGCCCCTGAGCTCCTTTCTTCAACTCGCTTTCTTGTGAGCTGGCCGCAACACCGCAGGATTGCTTCAGGCCCTAGTGTCGTTCCGGCATGGCACGCTGAGCCTTTGGTTAATTCCTCTTCCTGGTGGGAAATGAGAGTTAAATTTGCCAATCCAGACACCTCCAGCTAGTCTCTCATTTGTTCTCCCTATTCCTGTTCATTTTCCGCAGAAATTGCAAACTGGGCCAAACAGGAGGTTAAAGGCACTGACTCTCCAAGTGGGGAGAGTTTTAGTAAAGCGTCTGGAATGTTGCACCCAAGTACCAGCGGAGAAAATCTGAGACACATTTGAACACGTTTCCCGATCACACGGTGGATCATACTCTGGGTTCCACATGCATGTTTTAGCTGAAGGAAGAATCCCTTAAACCTGGAGAGTTGAGACCCATGGAATGGCTGGCATGCAATATGACTTCAAAGGTTCTGCATTGGCTCACCGAACCTCACCAATCCTATCACTGCTGCGCTTATGCCACTGTACACACGCTTGATTCTCTTTCGGAGACATATAAATCCATAGGTTTTAAGATTCTTCCTAGTCAGGTATATTCTTAGACGTTTAATATGGGGTGTTGAGTCCTCTTCGTTGAGCAAGGAGTAGCTCTTGTCTATTACACATTTGGCTTATGGAATGGTATCTGTGCTAATTTCAATCTCTGGTTTTATGCAGCACCCCAACTCACCTTTCCCCTTAAGCAAGCATAAGTTGGTTTTCTACATTTGAGATCCTGTTCTGTTTTGTAATTCAGTTCCTGTGTAGCCAAGTTTACATTCCGTGTAGTAGTGATATCTTATGATGTTTCTTTTTCTGTGTGACTTATCTCACTTAGAATCATCGTACCTGAATCCACTCATTATGCTGCTACGGGCCTGATGATATAGATTTCATTGCTGAGTGATATTGCATTGTACGTAAGTACCACAAATTCTTTATCCATTTTTCACCTTCTGCGATATTGAATTTGTACCGTAAATGAGGTTCTTGTAAACAGAGCCGTCCCAAACTTTGGGGTGGCTGTGTCTTTTTGATTTTAATTTCCCTAAGCTATAGGACCATAAGTGGAAGTGCCTTAGGCTCTGTTGCTTTGTTTTTTAGATGTTTCAGGAAACACCATACACTTCTCCAGAGTGGCTGTTGGCAATTTACATCCCGCCCATCAGCATAACAAGGCTCCCAGTTCTCCATGGCCTGTCCTGCCTTTCTGGATTTTACACTTTTTTCAGATGGCCCTTTTGACCGGGGGGCAGTGAGACTTCATTGTAGTGCAGATTTCCTTTGCAAGCTTGCTTGGTTGGCCAAAAAGGGCGTATGCGTTTTTTCCTGAATATATTCAGGAAAAAACGCATACGCCCTTTTTGGCCAAGTGCATCATTGTGGACGTTCTGCCTCTTTTCCTATGCTTTACATGCAATTCCAGTCTACCTCCTGAAATCGGTTTCCTGCAATTCTGCCCCGCTTTCAAGTCCTCTTGGCAGCCTTACTTCAATATATTTTTGGACGATAGCTGTCATTTATAACTCTGCAGGTTTGTGAATTACAGTGCCCCTGAGCTCCTTTCTTCAACTCGCTTTCTAGTGAGCTGGCCGCAACACCGCAGGATTGCTTCAGGCCCTAGTGTCGTTCCGGCATGGCACGCTGAGCCTTTGGTTAATTCCTCTTCCTGGTGGGAAATGAGAGTTAAATTTGCCCGTCCAGACACCTCCAGCTAGTCTCTCACTGGTTCTCCCTATTCCTGTTCATCTTCCGCAAATATTGCAAACTGGGCCAAACAGGAGGTTAAAGGCACTGACTCTCCAAGTGGGGAGAGTGTTAGTAAAGCGTCTGGAATGTTGCACCCGAGTACCAGGGGACAAAACCTGAGACACATTTGAACACGTTTCCCAATCACATGGTGGATCATACTCTGGGTTCCACATGCATGTTTTAGCTGAAGGAAGAATCCCTTAAACCTGGAGAGTTGAGACCCATGGAATGGGTACCATGCAATATGACTTCAAAGGTTCTGCATTGGCTCACCGAACCTCACCAATCCTATCACTGCTGCGCTTATGCCACTGTACACACGCTTGATTCTCTTTCGGAGACATATAAATCCATAGGTTTTAAGATTCTTCCTAGTCAGGTATATTCTTAGACGTTTAATATGGGGTGTTGAGTCCTCTTCGTTGAGCAAGGAGTAGCTCTTGTCTATTACACATTTGGCTTATGGAATGGTATCTGTGCTAATTTCAATCTCTGGTTTTATGCAGCACCCCAACTCACCTTTCCCCTTAAGCAAGCATAAGTTGGTTTTCTACATTTGAGATCCTGTTCTGTTTTGTAATTCAGTTCCTGTGTAGCCAAGTTTACATTCCGTGTAGTAGTGATATCTTATGATGTTTCTTTTTCTGTGTGACTTATCTCACTTAGAATCATCGTACCTGAATCCACTCATTATGCTGCTATGGGCCTGATGACATAGATTTCATTGCTGAGTGATATTGCATTGTACGTAAGTACCACAACTTCTTTATCCATTTTTCGCTTTCTGTGATATTGAACTTGTACCGTAAACGAGGATCTTGTAAACAGAGCCGTCCCAAACTTTGGGGTGGCTGTGTCTTTTTGATTTTAATTTCCCTAAGCTATAGGACCATAAGTGGAAGTGCCCTAGGCTCTTTTGCTTTGTTTTTTAGATGTTTCAGGAAACACCATACACTTCTCCAGAGTGGCTGTTGGCAATTTACATCCCGCCCATCAGCATAACAAGGCTCCCAGTTCTCCATGGCCTGTCCGGCCTTTCTGGATTTTACACTTTTTTCAGATGGCCCTTTTGACTGGGGGGCAGTGAGACTTCATTGTAGTGCAGATTTCCTTTGCAAGCTTGCTTGGTTGGCCAAAAAGGGCGTATGCGTTTTTTCCTGAATATATTCAGGAAAAAACGCATACGCCCTTTTTGGCCAAGTGCATCATTGTGGACATTCTGTCTCTTTTCCTATGCTTTACATGCAATTCCAGTCTACCTCCTGAAATCGGATTCCTTCAATTCTGCCCCGCTTTCGAGTCCTCTTGGCAGACTTACTTCAATATATTTTTGGACGATAGCTGTCATTTATAACTCTGCAGGTTTGTGAATTACAGTGCCCCTGAGCTCCTTTCTTCAACTCGCTTTCTTGTGAGCTGGCTGCAACACCGCAGGATTGCTTCAGGCCCTAGTGTGGTTCCGGCATGGCATGCTGAGCCTTTGGTTAATTCCTCTTCCTGGTGGGAAATGAGAGATAAATTTGCCCATCCAGACACCTCCAGCTAGTCTCTCATTGGTTCTCCCTATTCCTGTTCATTTTCCGCAGAAATTGTAAACTGGGCCAAACAGGAGGTTAAAGGCACTGACTCTCCAAGTGGGGAGAGTGTTAGTAAAGCGTATGGAATGTTGCACCCGAGTACCAGGGGACAAAAACTGAGACACATTTGAACACGTTTCCCGATCACACGGTGGATCATACTCTGGGTTCCACATGCATGTTTTAGCTGAAGGAAGAATCCCTTAAACCTGGAGAGTTGAGACCCATGGAATGGCTCCCATGCAATATGACTTCAAAGGGTCTGCATTTGCTCATCAAACCTCACCAATCCTATCACTGCTGCGTTTATGCCGCTGTACACATGCTTGATTCTCTTTTGGAGACATATAAATCCATAGGTTTTAAGATTATTACTAGTCAGGTATATTCTTAGGCGATTAATATGGGGTGTAGAGTCCACTTCGTTGAGCAAGGAGTAGCTCTTGTCTATTACATATTTGGCTTATGGAATGGTATCTGTGCTAATTTCAATCTCTGGTTTTATGCAGAACCCCAACTCACCTTTCCCCTTAAGCAAGCATAAGTTGGTTTTCTACATTTGAGACCGTGTTCTGTTTTGTAATTCAGTTTCTGTGTAGCCAAGTTTACATTCCGTGTAGTAGTGATATCTTATGATGTTTCTTTTTCTGTGTGACTTATCTCACTTAGAATCATCGTACCTGAATCCACTCATTATGCTGCTACGGGCCTGATGATATAGATTTCATTGCTGAGTGATATTGCATTGTACGTAAGTACCACAAATTCTTTATCCATTTTTCACCTTCTGCGATATTGAATTTGTACTGTAAATGAGGTTCTTGTAAACAGAGCCATCCCAAACTTTATGGTGGCTGTGTCTTTTTGATTTTAATTTCCCTAAGCTATAGGACCATAAGTGGAAGTGCCCTAGGCTCTGTTGCTTTGTTTTTTAGATGTTTCAGGAAACACCATACACTTCTCCAGAGTGGCTGTTGGCAATTTACATCCCGCCCATCAGCATAACAAGGCTCCCAGTTCTCCATGGCCTGTCCTGCCTTTCTGGATTTTACACTTTTTTCAGATGGCCCTTTTGACCGGGGGGCAGTGAGACTTCATTGTAGTGCAGATTTCCTTTGCAAGCTTGCTTGGTTGGCCAAAAAGGGCGTATCCGTTTTTTCCTGAATATATTCAGGAAAAAACGCATACGCCCTTTTTGGCCAAGTGCATCATTGTGGACGTTCTGCCTCTTTTCCTATGCTTTACATGCAATTCCAGTCTACCTCCTGAAATCGGTTTCCTGCAATCCTGCCCCGCTTTCAAGTCCTCTTGGCAGCCTTACTTCAATATATTTTTGGACGATAGCTGTCATTTTTAACTCTGCAGGTTTGTGAATTACAGTGCCCCTGAGCTCCTTTCTTCAACTCACTTTCTTGTGAGCTGGCCGCAACACCGCAGGATTGCTTCAGGCCCTAGTGTGGTTCTGGCATGGCACGCTGAGCCTTTGGTTAATTCCTCTTCCTGGTTGGAAATGAGAGTTAAATTTGCCCATCCAGACACCTCCAGCTAGTCTCTCATTGGTTCTCCCTATTCCTGTTCATTTTCCGCAGAAATTGCAAACTGGGCCAAACAGGAGGTTAAAGGCACTGACTCTCCAAGTGGGGAGAGTGTTAGTAAAGCATCTGGAATGTTGCACCCAAGTACCAGGGGACAAAAACTGAGACACATTTGAACACGTTTCCCGATCACACGGTGGATCATACTCTGGGTTCCACATGCATGTTTTAGCTGAAGGAAGAATCCCTTAAACCTGGAGAGTTGAGACCCATGGAATGGCTCCCATGCAATATGACTTCAAAGGGTCTGCATTTGCTCATCAAACCTCACCAATCCTATCACTGCTGCGTTTATGCCGCTGTACACATGCTTGATTCTCTTTTGGAGACATATAAATCCATAGGTTTTAAGATTATTACTAGTCAGGTATATTCTTAGGCGATTAATATGGGGTGTAGAGTCCACTTCGTTGAGCAAGGAGTAGCTCTTGTCTATTACATATTTGGCTTATGGAATGGTATCTGTGCTAATTTCAATCTCTGGTTTTATGCAGAACCCCAACTCACCTTTCCCCTTAAGCAAGCATAAGTTGGTTTTCTACATTTGAGACCGTGTTCTGTTTTGTAATTCAGTTTCTGTGTAGCCAAGTTTACATTCCGTATAGTAGTGATATCTTATGATGTTTCTTTTTCTGTGTGACTTATCTCACTTAGAATCATCGTACCTGAATCCACTCATTATGCTGCTACGGGCCTGATGATATAGATTTCATTGCTGAGTGATATTGCATTGTACGTAAGTACCACAAATTCTTTATCCATTTTTCACCTTCTGTGATATTGAATTTGTACTGTAAATGAGGTTCTTGTAAACAGAGCCGTCCCAAACTTTGGGGTGGCTGTGTCTTTTTGATTTTAATTTCCCTAAGCTATAGGACCATAAGTGGAAGTGCCCTAGGCTCTGTTGCTTTGTTTTTTAGATGTTTCAGGAAACACCATACACTTCTCCAGAGTGGCTGTTGGCAATTTACATCCCGCCCATCAGCATAACAAGGCTCCCAGTTCTCCATGGCCTGTCCTGCCTTTCTGGATGTTATACTTTTTTCAGATGGCCCTTTTGACCGGGGGGCAGTGAGACTTCATTGTAGTGCAGATTTCCTTTGCAAGCTTGCTTGGTTGGCCAAAAAGGGCGTATGCGTTTTTTCCTGAATATATTCAGGAAAAAACGCATACGCCCTTTTTGGCCAAGTGCATCATTGTGGACGTTCTGCCTCTTTTCCTATGCTTTACATGCAATTCCAGTCTACCTCCTGAAATCGGTTTCCTGCAATTCTGCCCCGCTTTCAAGTCCTCTTGGCAGCCTTACTTCAATATATTTTTGGACGATAGCTGTCATTTATAACTCTGCAGGTTTGTGAATTACAGTGCCCCTGAGCTCCTTTCTTCAACTCGCTTTCTTGTGAGCTGGCCGCAACACCGCAGGATTGCTTCAGGCCCTAGTGTCGTTCCGGCATGGCACGCTGAGCCTTTGGTTAATTCCTCTTCCTGGTGGGAAATGAGAGTTAAATTTGCCCGTCCAGACACCTCCAGCTAGTCTCTCACTGGTTCTCCCTATTCCTGTTCATCTTCCGCAAATATTGCAAACTGGGCCAAACAGGAGGTTAAAGGCACTGACTCTCCAAGTGGGGAGAGTGTTAGTAAAGCGTCTGGAATGTTGCACCCGAGTACCAGGGGACAAAACCTGAGACACATTTGAACACGTTTCCCAATCACATGGTGGATCATACTCTGGGTTCCACATGCATGTTTTAGCTGAAGGAAGAATCCCTTAAACCTGGAGAGTTGAGACCCATGGAATGGGTACCATGCAATATGACTTCAAAGGTTCTGCATTGGCTCACCGAACCTCACCAATCCTATCACTGCTGCGCTTATGCCACTGTACACACGCTTGATTCTCTTTCGGAGACATATAAATCCATAGGTTTTAAGATTCTTCCTAGTCAGGTATATTCTTAGACGTTTAATATGGGGTGTTGAGTCCTCTTCGTTGAGCAAGGAGTAGCTCTTGTCTATTACACATTTGGCTTATGGAATGGTATCTGTGCTAATTTCAATCTCTGGTTTTATGCAGCACCCCAACTCACCTTTCCCCTTAAGCAAGCATAAGTTGGTTTTCTACATTTGAGATCCTGTTCTGTTTTGTAATTCAGTTCCTGTGTAGCCAAGTTTACATTCCGTGTAGTAGTGATATCTTATGATGTTTCTTTTTCTGTGTGACTTATCTCACTTAGAATCATCGTACCTGAATCCACTCATTATGCTGCTATGGGCCTGATGACATAGATTTCATTGCTGAGTGATATTGCATTGTACGTAAGTACCACAACTTCTTTATCCATTTTTCGCTTTCTGTGATATTGAACTTGTACCGTAAACGAGGATCTTGTAAACAGAGCCATCCCAAACTTTGGGGTGGCTGTGTCTTTTTGATTTTAATTTCCCTAAGCTATAGGACCATAAGTGGAAGTGCCCTAGGCTCTTTTGCTTTGTTTTTTAGATGTTTCAGGAAACACCATACACTTCTCCAGAGTGGCTGTTGGCAATTTACATCCCGCCCATCAGCATAACAAGGCTCCCAGTTCTCCATGGCCTGTCCTGCCTTTCTGGATTTTACACTTTTTTCAGATGGCCCTTTTGACTGGGGGGCAGTGAGACTTCATTGTAGTGCAGATTTCCTTTGCAAGCTTGCTTGGTTGGCCAAAAAGGGCGTATGCGTTTTTTCCTGAATATATTCAGGAAAAAACGCATACGCCCTTTTTGGCCAAGTGCATCATTGTGGACATTCTGTCTCTTTTCCTATGCTTTACATGCAATTCCAGTCTACCTCCTGAAATCGGATTCCTTCAATTCTGCCCCGCTTTCGAGTCCTCTTGGCAGCCTTACTTCAATATATTTTTGGATGATAGCTGTCATTTATAACTCTGCAGGTTTGTGAATTACAGTGCCCCTGAGCTCCTTTCTTCAACTCGCTTTCTTGTGAGCTGGCTGCAACACCGCAGGATTGCTTCAGGCCCTAGTGTGGTTCCGGCATGGCACGCTGAGCCTTTGGTTAATTCCTCTTCCTGGTGGGAAATGAGAGATAAATTTGCCCATCCAGACACCTCCAGCTAGTCTCTCATTGGTTCTCCCTATTCCTGTTCATTTTCTGCAGAAATTGTAAACTGGGCCAAACAGGAGGTTAAAGGCACTGACTCTCCAAGTGGGGAGAGTGTTAGTAAAGCGTATGGAATGTTGCACCCGAGTACCAGGGGACAAAAACTGAGACACATTTGAACACGTTTCCCGATCACACGGTGGATCATACTCTGGGTTCCACATGCATGTTTTAGCTGAAGGAAGAATCCCTTAAACCTGGAGAGTTGAGACCCATGGAATGGCTACCATGCAATATGACTTCAAAGGGTCTGCATTTGCTCATCAAACCTCACCAATCCTATCACTGCTGCGTTTATGCCGCTGTACACATGCTTGATTCTCTTTTGGAGACATATAAATCCATAGGTTTTAAGATTATTACTAGTCAGGTATATTCTTAGGCGATTAATATGGGGTGTAGAGTCCACTTCGTTGAGCAAGGAGTAGCTCTTGTCTATTACACATTTGGCTTATGGAATGGTATCTGTGCTAATTTCAATCTCTGGTTTTATGCAGCACCCCAACTCACCTTTCCCCTTAAGCAAGCATAAGTTGGTTTTCTACATTTGAGATCCTGTTCTGTTTTGTAATTCAGTTCCTGTGTAGCCAAGTTTACATTCCGTGTAGTAGTGATATCTTATGATGTTTCTTTTTCTGTGTGACTTATCTCACTTAGAATCATCGTACCTGAATCCACTCATTATGCTGCTATGGGCCTGATGACATAGATTTCATTGCTGAGTGATATTGCATTGTACGTAAGTACCACAACTTCTTTATCCATTTTTCGCTTTCTGTGATATTGAACTTGTACCGTAAACGAGGATCTTGTAAACAGAGCCGTCCCAAACTTTGGGGTGGCTGTGTCTTTTTGATTTTAATTTCCCTAAGCTATAGGACCATAAGTGGAAGTGCCCTAGGCTCTTTTGCTTTGTTTTTTAGATGTTTCAGGAAACACCATACACTTCTCCAGAGTGGCTGTTGGCAATTTACATCCCGCCCATCAGCATAACAAGGCTCCCATGTCTCCATGGCCTGTCCTGCCTTTCTGGATTTTACACTTTTTTCAGATGGCCCTTTTGACCGGGGGGCAGTGAGACTTCATTGTAGTGCAGATTTCCTTTGCAAGCTTGCTTGGTTGGCCAAAAAGGGCGTATGCGTTTTTTCCTGAATATATTCAGGAAAAAACGCATACGCCCTTTTTGGCCAAGTGCATCATTGTGGACGTTCTGCCTCTTTTCCTATGCTTTACATGCAATTCCAGTCTACCTCCTGAAATCGGTTTCCTGCAATCCTGCCCCGCTTTCAAGTCCTCTTGGCAGCCTTACTTCAATATATTTTTGGACGATAGCTGTCATTTTTAACTCTGCAGGTTTGTGAATTACAGTGCCCCTGAGCTCCTTTCTTCAACTCACTTTCTTGTGAGCTGGCCGCAACACCGCAGGATTGCTTCAGGCCCTAGTGTGGTTCTGGCATGGCACGCTGAGCCTTTGGTTAATTCCTCTTCCTGGTTGGAAATGAGAGTTAAATTTGCCCATCCAGACACCTCCAGCTAGTCTCTCATTGGTTCTCCCTATTCCTGTTCATTTTCCGCAGAAATTGCAAACTGGGCCAAACAGGAGGTTAAAGGCACTGACTCTCCAAGTGGGGAGAGTGTTAGTAAAGCATCTGGAATGTTGCACCCGAGTACCAGGGGACAAAAACTGAGACACATTTGAACACGTTTCCCGATCACACGGTGGATCATACTCTGGGTTCCACATGCATGTTTTAGCTGAAGGAAGAATCCCTTAAACCTGGAGAGTTGAGACCCATGGAATGGCTACCATGCAATATGACTTCAAAGGGTCTGCATTTGCTCATCAAACCTCACCAATCCTATCACTGCTGCGTTTATGCCGCTGTACACATGCTTGATTCTCTTTTGGAGACATATAAATCCATAGGTTTTAAGATTATTACTAGTCAGGTATATTCTTAGGCGATTAATATGGGGTGTAGAGTCCACTTCGTTGAGCAAGGAGTAGCTCTTGTCTATTACATATTTGGCTTATGGAATGGTATCTGTGCTAATTTCAATCTCTGGTTTTATGCAGAACCCCAACTCACCTTTCCCCTTAAGCAAGCATAAGTTGGTTTTCTACATTTGAGACCGTGTTCTGTTTTGTAATTCAGTTTCTGTGTAGCCAAGTTTACATTCCGTATAGTAGTGATATCTTATGATGTTTCTTTTTCTGTGTGACTTATCTCACTTAGAATCATCGTACCTGAATCCACTCATTATGCTGCTACGGGCCTGATGATATAGATTTCATTGCTGAGTGATATTGCATTGTACGTAAGTACCACAAATTCTTTATCCATTTTTCACCTTCTGTGATATTGAATTTGTACTGTAAATGAGGTTCTTGTAAACAGAGCCGTCCCAAACTTTGGGGTGGCTGTGTCTTTTTGATTTTAATTTCCCTAAGCTATAGGACCATAAGTGGAAGTGCCCTAGGCTCTGTTGCTTTGTTTTTTAGATGTTTCAGGAAACACCATACACTTCTCCAGAGTGGCTGTTGGCAATTTACATCCCGCCCATCAGCATAACAAGGCTCCCAGTTCTCCATGGCCTGTCCTGCCTTTCTGGATTTTACACTTTTTTCAGATGGCCCTTTTGACCGGGGGGCAGTGAGACTTCATGGTAGTGCAGATTTCCTTTGCAAGCTTGCTTGGTTGGCCAAAAAGGGCGTATGCGTTTTTTCCTGAATATATTCAGGAAAAAACGCATACGCCCTTTTTGGCCAAGTGCATCATTGTGGACGTTCTGCCTCTTTTCCTATGCTTTACATGCAATTCCAGTCTACCTCCTGAAATCGGTTTCCTGCAATCCTGCCCCGCTTTCAAGTCCTCTTGGCAGCCTTACTTCAATATATTTTTGGACGATAGCTGTCATTTTTAACTCTGCAGGTTTGTGAATTACAGTGCCCCTGAGCTCCTTTCTTCAACTCACTTTCCTGTGAGCTGGCCGCAACACTGCAGGATTGCTTCAGGCCCTAGTGTGGTTCCGGCATGGCACGCTGAGCCTTTGGTTAATTCCACTTCCTGGTGGGAAATGAGAGTTAAATTTGCCCATCCAGACACCTCCAGCTAGTCTCTCATTGGTTCTCCCTATTCCTGTTCATTTTCCACAGAAATTGCAAACTGGGCCAAACAGGAGGTTAAAGGCACTGACTCTCCAAGTGGGGAGAGTGTTAGTAAAGCGTCTGGAATGTTGCACCCGAGTACCAGGGGACAAAAACTGAGACACATTTGAACACGTTTCCCGATCACACGGTGGATCATACTCTGGGTTCCACATGCATGTTTTAGCTGAAGGAAGAATCCCTTAAACCTGGAGAGTTGAGACCCATGGAATGGCTACCATGCAATATGACTTCAAAGGCTCTGCATTTGCTCATCAAACCTCACCAATCCTATCACTGCTGCGTTTATGCCGCTGTACACATGCTTGATTCTCTTTTGGAGACATATAAATCCATAGGTTTCAAGATTCTTACTAGTCAGGTATATTCTTAGACGTTTAATATGGGGTGTTGAGTCCACTTCGTTGAGCAAGGAGTAGCTCTTGTCTATTACATATTTGGCTTATGGAATGGTATCTGTGCTAATTTCAATCTCTGGTTTTATGCAGCACCCCAACTCACCTTTCCCCTTAAGCAAGCATAAGTTGGTTTTCTACATTTGAGATCCTGTTCTGTTTTGTAATTCAGTTCCTGTGTAGCCAAGTTTACATTCCATGTATTAGTGATATCTTATGATGTTTCTTTTTCTGTGTGACTTATCTCACTTAGAATCATCGTACCTGAATCCACTCATTATGCTGCTACGGGCCTGATGACATAGATTTCATTCCTGAGTGATATTGCATTGTACGTAAGTACCACAACTTCTTTATCCATTTTTCACTTTCTGCGATATTGAACTTGTACCATAAACGAGATTCTTGTAAACAGAGCCGGCCCAAACTTTGGGGTGGCTGTGTCTTTTTGATTTTAATTTCCCTAAGCTATAGGACCATAAGTGGAAGTGCCCTAGGCTCTGTTTCTTTGTTTTTTAGATGTTTCAGGAAACACCATACACTTCTCCAGAGTGGCTGTTGGCAATTTACATCCCGCCCATCAGCATAACAAGGCTCCCAATTCTCCATGGCCTGTCCTGCCTTTCTGGATTTTACACATTTTTCAGATGGCCCTTTTGACCGGGGGGCAGTGAGACTTCATTGTACTGCAGATTTCCTTTGCAAGCTTGCTTGGTTGGCCAAAAAGGGCGTATGCGTTTTTTCCTGAATATATTCAGGAAAAAACGCATACGCCCTTTTTGGCCAAGTGCATCATTGTGGACGTTCTGCCTCTTTTCCTATGCTTTACATGCAATTCCAGTCTACCTCCTGAAATCGGATTCCTGCAATTCTGCCCCGCTTTCGAGTCCTCTTGGCAGCCTTACTTCAATATATTTTTGGACGATAGCTGTCATTTATAACTCTGCAGGTTTGTGAATTACAGTGCCCCTGAGCTCCTTTCTTCAACTCGCTTTCTTGTGAGCTGGCCGCAACACCGCAGCATTGCTTCAGGCCCTAGTGTGGTTCCGGCATGGCACGCTGAGCCTTTGGTTAATTCCTCTTCCTGGTGGGAAATGAGAGTTAAATTTGCCCATCCAGACACCTCCATCTAGTCTCTCATTGGTTCTCCCTATTCCTGTTCATTTTCCGCAGAAATTGCAAACTGGGTCAAACAGGAGGTTAAAGGCAGTGACTCTCCAAGTGGGGAAAGTTTTAGTAAAGCGTCTGGAATGTTGCACCCGAGTACCAGGGGACAAAAACTGAGACACATTTGAACACATTTCCCGATCACACGGTGGATCATACTCTGGGTTCCACATGCATGTTTTAGCTGAAGGAAGAATCCCTTAAACCTGGAGAGTTGAGACCCATGGAATGGGTACCATTCAATATGACTTCAAAGGTTCTGCATTGGCTCACTGAACCTCATCAATCCTATCACTGCTGCGCTTATGCCACTGTACACACGCTTGATTCTCTTTTGGAGACATATAAATCCATAGATTTTAAGATTCTTACTAGTCAGGTATATTCTTAGACGTTTAATATGGGGTGTTGAGTCCTCTTCGTTGAGCAAGGAGTAGCTCTTGTCTATTACATATTTGGCTTATGGAATGGTATCTGTGCTAATTTCAATCTCTGGTTTTATGCAGCACCCCAACTCACCTTTCCCCTTAAGCAAGCATAAGTTGGTTTTCTACATTTGAGATCCTGTTCTGTTTTGTAATTCAGTTCCTGTGTAGCCAAGTTTACATTCCGTGTATTAGTGATATCTTATGATGTTTCTTTTTCTGTGTGACTTATCTCACTTAGAATCATCGTACCTGAATCCACTCATTATGCTGCTATGGGCCTGATGACATAGATTTCATTGCTGAGTGATATTGCATTGTACGTAAGTACCACAACTTCTTTATCCATTTTTCGCTTTCTGTGATATTGAACTTGTACCGTAAACGAGGTTCTTGTAAACAGAGCCGTCCCAAACTTTGGGGTGGCTGTGTCTTTTTGATTTTAATTTCCCTAAGCTATACGACCATAAGTGGAAGTGCCCTAGGCTCTGTTGCTTTGTTTTTTAGATGTTTCAGGAAACACCATACACTTCTCCAGAGTGGCTGTTGGCAATTTACATCCCGCCCATCAGCATAACAAGGCTCCCAGTTCTCCATGGCCTGTCCGGCCTTTCTGGATTTTACACTTTTTTCAGATGGCCCTTTTGACCGGGGGGGCAGTGAGACTTCATGGTAGTGCAGATTTCCTTTGCAAGCTTGCTTGGTTGGCCAAAAAGGGCGTATGCGTTTTTTCCTGAATATATTCAGGAAAAAACGCATACGCCCTTTTTGGCCAAGTGCATCATTGTGGACGTTCTGCCTCTTTTCGTATGCTTTACATGCAATTCCAGTCTACCTCCTGAAATCGGTTTCCTGCAATTCTGCCCCGCTTTCAAGTCCTCTTGGCAGCCTTACTTCAATATATTTTTGGACGATAGCTGTCATTTTTAACTCTGCAGGTTTGTGAATTACAGTGCCCCTGAGCTCCTTTCTTCAACTCACTTTCTTGTGAGCTGGCCGCAACACCGCAGGATTGCTTCAGGGCCTAGTGTGGTTCCGGCATGGCACGCTGAGCCTTTGGTTAATTCCTCTTCCTGGTGGGAAATGAGAGTTAAATTTGCCCATCCAGACACCTCCAGCTAGTCTCTCATTGGTTCTCCCTATTCCTGTTCATTTTCCACAGAAATTGCAAACTGGGCCAAACAGGAGGTTAAAGGCACTGACTCTCCAAGTGGGGAGAGTGTTAGTAAAGCGTCTGGAATGTTGCACCCGAGTACCAGGGGACAAAAACTGAGACACATTTGAACACGTTTCCCGATCACACGGTGGATCATACTCTGGGTTCCACATGCATGTTTTAGCTGAAGGAAGAATCCCTTAAACCTGGAGAGTTGAGACCCATGGAATGGCTACCATGCAATATGACTTCAAAGGGTCTGCATTTGCTCATCAAACCTCACAATCCTATCACTGCTGCGTTTATGCCGCTGTACACATGCTTGATTCTCTTTTGGAGACATATAAATCCATAGGTTTTAAGATTCTTACTAGTCAGGTATATTCTTAGACGTTTAATATGGGGTGTAGAGTCCACTTCGTTGAGCAAGGAGTAGCTCTTGTCTATTACATATTTGGCTTATGGAACGGTATCTGTGCTAATTTCAATCTCTGGTTTTATGCAGCACCCCAACTCACCTTTCCCCTTAAGCAAGCATAAGTTGGTTTTCTACATTTGAGACCCTGTTCTGTTTTGTAATTCAGTTCCTGTGTAGCCAAGTTTACATTCCATGTAGTAGTGATATCTTATGATGTTTCTTTTTCTGTGTGACTTATCTCACTTAGAATCATCGTACCTGAATCCACTCATTATGCTGCTATGGGCCTGATGACATAGATTTCATTGCTGAGTGATATTGCATTGTACGTAAGTACCACAACTTCTTTATCCATTTTTCGCTTTCTGTGATGTTGAACTTGTACCGTAAACGAGGTTCTTGTAAACAGAGCCATCCCAAACTTTGGGGTGGCTGTGTCTTTTTGATTTTAATTTCCCTAAGCTATAGGACCATAAGTGGAAGTGCCCTAGGCTTTGTTGCTTTGTTTTTTAGATGTTTCAGGAAACACCATACACTTCTCCAGAGTGGCTGTTGGCAATTTACATCCCGCCCATCAGCATAACAAGGCTCCCATGTCTCTATGGCCTGTCCTGCCTTTCTGGATTTTACACTTTTCTCAGATGGCCCTTTTGACCGGGGGGCAGTGAGACTTCATTGTAGTGCAGATTTCCTTTGCAATCTTGCTTGGTTGGCCAAAAAGGGCGTATGCGTTTTTTTCTGAATATATTCAGGAAAAAATGCATACGCCCTTTTTGGCCAAGTGCATCATTGTGGACGTTCTGCCTCTTTTCCTATGCTTTACATGCAATTCCAGTCTACCTCCTGAAATCGGATTCCTGCAATTCTGCCCCGCTTTCGAGTCCCCTTGGCAGCCTTACTTTAATATATTTTTGGACGATAGCTGTCATTTATAACTCTGCAGGTTTGTGAATTACAATGCCCCTGTGCTCCTTTCTTCAACTCGCTTTCTTGTGAGCTGGCCGCAACACCGCAGGATTGCTTCAGGCCCTAGTGTGGTTCCGGCATGGCACGCTGAGCCTTTGGTTAATTCCTCTTCCTGGTGGGAAATGAGAGTTAAATTTGCCCGTCCAGACACCTCCAGCTAGTCTCTCATTGGTTCTCCCTATTCCTGTTCATTTTCCGCAGAAATGGCAAACTGGGCCAAACAGGAGGTTAAAGGCACTGACTCTCCAAGTGGGGAGAGTTTTAGTAAAGCGTCTGGAATGTTGCACCCGAGTACCAGGGGACAAAAACTGAGACACATTTGAACACGTTTCCCGATCACACGGTGGATCATACTCTGGGTTCCACATGCATGTTTTAGTTGAAGGAAGAATCCCTTAAACCTGGAGAGTTGAGACCCATGGAATGGGTACCATGCAATATGACTTCAAAGGGTCTGCATTTGCTCACCGAACCTCACCAATCCTATCACTGCTGTATTTATGCCGCTGTAGACATGCTTGATTCTCTTTCGGAGACATATAAATCCATAGGTTTTAAGATACTTACTAGTCAGGTATATTCTTAGGCATTTAATATGGGGTGTTGAGTCCACTTCGTTGAGCAAGGAGTAGCTATTGTCTATTACCTATTTGGCTTATGGAATGGTATCTGTGCTAATTTCAATCTCTGGTTTTATGCAGCACCCCAACTCACCTTTCCCCTTAAGCAAGCATAAGTTGGTTTTCTACATTTGAGATCCTGTTCTGTTTTGTAATTCAGTTCCTGTGTAGCCAAGTTTACATTCCATGTATTAGTGATATCTTATGATGTTTCTTTTTCTGTGTGACTTATGTCACTTAGAATCATCGTACCTGAATCCACTCATTATGCTGCTACGGGCCTGATGACATAGATTTCATTCCTGAGTGATATTGCATTGTACGTAAGTACCACAACTTCTTTATCCATTTTTCACTTTCTGCGATATTGAACTTGTACCATAAACGAGATTCTTGTAAACAGAGCCGGCCCAAACTTTGGGGTGGCTGTGTCTTTTTGATTTTAATTTCCCTAAGCTATAGGACCATAAGTGGAAGTGCCCTAGGCTCTGTTGCTTTGTTTTTTAGATGTTTCAGGAAACACCATACACTTCTCCAGAGTGGCTGTTGGCAATTTACATCCCGCCCATCAGCATAACAAGGCTCCCAATTCTCCATGGCCTGTCCTGCCTTTCTGGATTTTACACATTTTTCAGATGGCCCTTTTGACCGGGGGGCAGTGAGACTTCATTGTACTGCAGATTTCCTTTGCAAGCTTGCTTGGTTGGCCAAAAAGGGCGTATGCATTTTTTCCTGAATATATTCAGGAAAAAACGCATACGCCCTTTTTGGCCAAGTGCATCATTGTGGACGTTCTGCCTCTTTTCCTATGCTTTACATGTAATTCCAGTCTACCTCCTGAAATCGGATTCCTGCAATTCTGCCCCGCTTTCGAGTCCTCTTGGCAGCCTTACTTCAATATATTTTTGGACGATAGCTGTCATTTATAACTCTGCAGGTTTGTGAATTACAGTGCCCCTGAGCTCCTTTCTTCAACTCGCTTTCTTGTGAGCTGGCCGCAACACCGCAGGATTGCTTCAGGCCCTAGTGTGGTTCCGGCATGGCACGCTGAGCCTTTGGTTAATTCCTCTTCCTGGTGGGAAATGAGAGTTAAATTTGCCCATCCAGACACCTCCAGCTAGTCTCTCATTGGTTCTCCCTATTCCTGTTCATTTTCCGCAGAAATGGCAAACTGGGCCAAACAGGAGGTTAAAGGCAGTGACTCTCCAAGTGGGGAGAGTTTTAGTAAAGCGTCTGGAATGTTGCACCCGAGTACTAGGGGACAAAAACTGAGACACATTTGAACACGTTTCCCGATCACACGGTGGATCATACTCTGGGTTCCACATGCATGTTTTAGCTGAAGGAAGAATCCCTTAAACCTGGAGAGTTGAGACCCATGGAATGGGTACCATTCAATATGACTTCAAAGGTTCTGCATTGGCTCACCGAACCTCACCAATCCTATCACTGCTGCGCTTATGCCACTGTACACACGCTTGATTCTCTTTCGGAGACATATAAATCCATAGATTTTAAGATTCTTACTAGTCAGGTATATTCTTAGACGTTTAATATGGGGTGTTGAGTCCTCTTCGTTGAGCAAGGAGTAGCTCTTGTCTATTACATATTTGGCTTATGGAACGGTATCTGTGCTAATTTCAATCTCTGGTTTTATGCAGCACCCCAACTCACCTTTCCCCTTAAGCAAGCATAAGTTGGTTTTCTACATTTGAGACCTTGTTCTGTTTTGTAATTCAGTTCCTGTGTAGCCAAGTTTACATTCCGTGTAGTAGTGATATCTTATGATGTTTCTTTTTCTGTGTGACTTATCTCACTTAGAATCATCGTACCTGAATCCACTCATTATGCTGCTATGGGCCTGATGACATAGATTTCATTGCTGAGTGATATTGCATTGTACGTAAGTACCACAACTTCTTTATCCATTTTTCGCTTTCTGTGATATTGAACTTGTACCGTAAACGAGGTTCTTGTAAACAGAGCCGTCCCAAACTTTGGGGTGGCTGTGTCTTTTTGATTTTAATTTCCCTAAGCTATACGACCATAAGTGGAAGTGCCCTAGGCTCTGTTGCTTTGTTTTTTAGATGTTTCAGGAAACACCATACACTTCTCCAGAGTGGCTGTTGGCAATTTACATCCCGCCCATCAGCATAACAAGGCTCCCAGTTCTCCATGGCCTGTCCTGCCTTTCTGGATTTTACACTTTTTTCAGATGGCCCTTTTGACCGGGGGGGCAGTGAGACTTCATGGTAGTGCAGATTTCCTTTGCAAGCTTGCTTGGTTGGCCAAAAAGGGCGTATGCGTTTTTTCCTGAATATATTCAGGAAAAAACGCATACGCCCTTTTTGGCCAAGTGCATCATTGTGGACGTTCTGCCTCTTTTCGTATGCTTTACATGCAATTCCAGTCTACCTCCTGAAATCGGTTTCCTGCAATTCTGCCCCGCTTTCAAGTCCTCTTGGCAGCCTTACTTCAATATATTTTTGGACGATAGCTGTCATTTTTAACTCTGCAGGTTTGTGAATTACAGTGCCCCTGAGCTCCTTTCTTCAACTCACTTTCTTGTGAGCTGGCCGCAACACCGCAGGATTGCTTCAGGCCCTAGTGTGGTTCCGGCATGGCACGCTGAGCCTTTGGTTAATTCCTCTTCCTGGTGGGAAATGAGAGTTAAATTTGCCCATCCAGACACCTCCAGCTAGTCTCTCATTGGTTCTCCCTATTCCTGTTCATTTTCCACAGAAATTGCAAACTGGGCCAAACAGGAGGTTAAAGGCACTGACTCTCCAAGTGGGGAGAGTGTTAGTAAAGCGTCTGGAATGTTGCACCCGAGTACCAGGGGACAAAAACTGAGACACATTTGAACACGTTTCCCGATCACACGGTGGATCATACTCTGGGTTCCACATGCATGTTTTAGCTGAAGGAAGAATCCCTTAAACCTGGAGAGTTGAGACCCATGGAATGGGTACCATTCAATATGACTTCAAAGGTTCTGCATTGGCTCACCGAACCTCACCAATCCTATCACTGCTGCGCTTATGCCACTGTACACACGCTTGATTCTCTTTCGGAGACATATAAATCCATAGATTTTAAGATTCTTACTAGTCAGGTATATTCTTAGACGTTTAATATGGGGTGTTGAGTCCTCTTCGTTGAGCAAGGAGTAGCTCTTGTCTATTACATATTTGGCTTATGGAACGGTATCTGTGCTAATTTCAATCTCTGGTTTTATGCAGCACCCCAACTCACCTTTCCCCTTAAGCAAGCATAAGTTGGTTTTCTACATTTGAGACCTTGTTCTGTTTTGTAATTCAGTTCCTGTGTAGCCAAGTTTACATTCCGTGTAGTAGTGATATCTTATGATGTTTCTTTTTCTGTGTGACTTATCTCACTTAGAATCATCGTACCTGAATCCACTCATTATGCTGCTATGGGCCTGATGACATAGATTTCATTGCTGAGTGATATTGCATTGTACGTAAGTACCACAACTTCTTTATCCATTTTTCGCTTTCTGTGATATTGAACTTGTACCGTAAACGAGGTTCTTGTAAACAGAGCCGTCCCAAACTTTGGGGTGGCTGTGTCTTTTTGATTTTAATTTCCCTAAGCTATACGACCATAAGTGGAAGTGCCCTAGGCTCTGTTGCTTTGTTTTTTAGATGTTTCAGGAAACACCATACACTTCTCCAGAGTGGCTGTTGGCAATTTACATCCCGCCCATCAGCATAACAAGGCTCCCAGTTCTCCATGGCCTGTCCTGCCTTTCTGGATTTTACACTTTTTTCAGATGGCCCTTTTGACCGGGGGGGCAGTGAGACTTCATGGTAGTGCAGATTTCCTTTGCAAGCTTGCTTGGTTGGCCAAAAAGGGCGTATGCGTTTTTTCCTGAATATATTCAGGAAAAAACGCATACGCCCTTTTTGGCCAAGTGCATCATTGTGGACGTTCTGCCTCTTTTCGTATGCTTTACATGCAATTCCAGTCTACCTCCTGAAATCGGTTTCCTGCAATTCTGCCCCGCTTTCAAGTCCTCTTGGCAGCCTTACTTCAATATATTTTTGGACGATAGCTGTCATTTTTAACTCTGCAGGTTTGTGAATTACAGTGCCCCTGAGCTCCTTTCTTCAACTCACTTTCTTGTGAGCTGGCCGCAACACCGCAGGATTGCTTCAGGCCCTAGTGTGGTTCCGGCATGGCACGCTGAGCCTTTGGTTAATTCCTCTTCCTGGTGGGAAATGAGAGTTAAATTTGCCCATCCAGACACCTCCAGCTAGTCTCTCATTGGTTCTCCCTATTCCTGTTCATTTTCCACAGAAATTGCAAACTGGGCCAAACAGGAGGTTAAAGGCACTGACTCTCCAAGTGGGGAGAGTGTTAGTAAAGCGTCTGGAATGTTGCACCCGAGTACCAGGGGACAAAAACTGAGACACATTTGAACACGTTTCCTGATCACACGGTGGATCATACTCTGGGTTCCACATGCATGTTTTAGCTGAAGGAAGAATCCCTTAAACCTGGAGAGTTGAGACCCATGGAATGGCTACCATGCAATATGACTTCAAAGGGTCTGCATTGGCTCACCGAACCTCACCAATCCTATCACTGCTGCGTTTATGCCGCTGTACACATGCTTGATTCTCTTTTGGAGACATATAAATCCATAGGTTTTAAGATTCTTACTAGTCAGATATATTCTTAGACGTTTAATATGGGGTGTAGAGTCCACTTCGTTGAGCAAGGAGTAGCTCTTGTCTATTACATATTTGGCTTATGGAACGGTATCTGTGCTAATTTCAATCTCTGGTTTTATGCAGCACCCCAACTCACCTTTCCCCTTAAACAAGCATAAGTTGGTTTTCTACATTTGAGACCCTGTTCTGTTTTGTAATTCAGTTCCTGTGTAGCCAAGTTTACATTCCATGTAGTAGTGATATCTTATGATGTTTCTTTTTCTGTGTGACTTATCTCACTTAGAATCATCGTACCTGAATCCACTCATTATGCTGCTATGGGCCTGATGACATAGATTTCATTGCTGAGTGATATTGCATTGTACGTAAGTACCACAAATTCTTTATCCATTCTTGGCTTTCTGTGATGTTGAACTTGTACCGTAAACGAGGTTCTTGTAAACAGAGCCGGCCCAAACTTTGGGGTGGCTGTGTCTTTTTGATTTTAATTTCCCTAAGCTATAGGACCATAAGTGGAAGTGCCCTAGGCTCTGTTGCTTTGTTTTTTAGATGTTTCAGGAAACACCATACACTTCTCCAGAGTGGCTGTTGGCAATTTACATCCCGCCCATCAGCATAACAAGGCTCCCAATTCTCCATGGCCTGTCCTGCCTTTCTGGATTTTACACATTTTTCAGATGGCCCTTTTGACCGGGGGGCAGTGAGACTTCATTGTACTGCAGATTTCCTTTGCAAGCTTCCTTGGTTGGCCAAAAAGGACGTATGCGTTTTTTCCTGAATATATTCAGGCAAAAACGCATACGCCCTTTTTGGCCAAGTGCATCATTGTGGACGTTCTGCCTCTTTTCGTATGCTTTACATGCAATTCCAGTCTACCTCCTGAAATCGGTTTCCTGCAATTCTGCCCCGCTTTCGAGTCCTCTTGGCAGCCTTACTTCAATATATTTTTGGATGATAGCTGTCATTTATAACTCTGCAGGTTTGTGAATTACAGTGCCCCTGAGCTCCTTTCTTCAACTCGCTTTCTTGTGAGCTGGCCGCAACACCGCAGCATTGCTTCAGGCCCTAGTGTGGTTCCGGCATGGCACGCTGAGCCTTTGGTTAATTCCTCTTCCTGGTGGGAAATGAGAGTTAAATTTGCCCGTCCAGACACCTCCAGCTAGTCTCTCATTGGTTCTCCCTATTCCTGTTCATTTTCCGCAGAAATTGCAAACTGGGCCAAACAGGAGGTTAAAGGCACTGACTCTCCAAGTGGAGAGAGTTTTAGTAAAGCGTCTGGAATGTTGCACCCGAGTACCAGGGGACAAAAACTGAGACACATTTGAACACGTTTCCCGATCACACGGTGGATCATACTCTGGGTTCCACATGCATGTTTTAGCTGAAGGAAGAATCCCTTAAACCTGGAGAGTTGAGACCCATGGAATGGGTACCATGCAATATGACTTCAAAGGGTCTGCATTGGCTCACCGAACCTCACCAATCCTATCACTGCTGCTTTTATGCTGCTGTACACATGCTTGATTCTCTTTTGGAGACATATAAATCCATAGGTTTTAAGATTATTACTAGTCAGGTATATTCTTAGGCGATTAATATGGGGTGTAGAGTCCACTTCGTTGAGCAAGGAGTAGCTCTTGTCTATTACATATTTGGCTTATGGAATGGTATCTGTGCTAATTTCAATCTCTGGTTTTATGCAGCACCCCAACTCACCTTTCCCCTTAAGCAAGCATAAGTTGGTTTTCTACATTTGAGATCCTGTTCTGTTTTGTAATTCAGTTCCTGTGTAGCCAAGTTTACATTCTGTGTATTAGTGATATCTTATGATGTTTCTTTTTCTGTGTGACTTATCTCACTTAGAATCATCGTACCTGAATCCACTCATTATGCTGCTATGGGCCTGATGACATAGATTTCATTGCTGAGTGATATTGCATTGTACGTAAGTACCACAACTTCTTTATCCATTTTTCGCTTTCTGTGATATTGAACTTGTACCGTAAACGAGGATCTTGTAAACAGAGCTGTCCCAAACTTTGGGGTGGCTGTGTCTTTTTGATTTTAATTTCCCTAAGCTATAGGACCATAAGTGGAAGTGCCCTAGGCTCTGTTGCTTTGTTTTTTAGATGTTTCAGGAAACACCATACACTTCTCCAGAGTGGCTGTTGGCAATTTACATCCCGCCCATCAGCATAACAAGGCTCCCAGTTCTCCATGGCCTGTCCGGCCTTTCTGCATTTTACACTTTTTTCAGATGGCCCTTTTGACTGGGGGGCAGTGAGACTTCATTGTAGTGCAGATTTCCTTTGCAAGCTTGCTTGGTTGGCCAAAAAGGGCGTATGCGTTTTTTCCTGAATATATTCAGGAAAAAACGCATACGCCCTTTTTGGCCAAGTGCATCATTGTGGACATTCTGTCTCTTTTCCTATGCTTTACATGCAATTCCAGTCTACCTCCTGAAATCGGATTCCTTCAATTCTGCCCCGCTTTCGAGTCCTCTTGGCAGCCTTACTTCAATATATTTTTGGACGATAGCTGTCATTTATAACTCTGCAGGTTTGTGAATTACAGTGCCCCTGAGCTGCTTTCTTCAACTCGCTTTCTTGTGAGCTGGCCGCAACACCGCAGGATTGCTTCAGGCCCTAGTGTGGTTCTGGCATGGCACGCTGAGCCTTTGGTTAATTCCTCTTCCTGGTGGGAAATGAGAGTTAAATTTGCCCATCCAGACACCTCCAGCTAGTCTCTCATTGGTTCTCCCTATTCCTGTTCATTTTCCGCAGAAATTGCAAACTGGGCCAAACAGGAGGTTAAAGGCACTGACTCTCCAAGTGGGGAGAGTGTTAGTAAAGCATCTGGAATGTTGCACCCGAGTACCAGGGGACAAAAACTGAGACACATTTGAACACGTTTCCCGATCACACGGTGGATCATACTCTGGGTTCCACATGCATGTTTTAGCTGAAGGAAGAATCCCTTAAACCTGGAGAGTTGAGACCCATGGAATGGCTACCATGCAATATGACTTCAAAGGGTCTGCATTTGCTCATCAAACCTCACCAATCCTATCACTGCTGCGTTTATGCCGCTGTACACATGCTTGATTCTCTTTTGGAGACATATAAATCCATAGGTTTTAAGATTATTACTAGTCAGGTATATTCTTAGGCGATTAATATGGGGTGCAGAGTCCACTTCGTTGAGCAAGGAGTAGCTCTTGTCTATTACCTATTTGGCTTATGGAATGGTATCTGTGCTAATTTCAATCTCTGGTTTTATGCAGAACCCCAACTCACCTTTCCCCTTAAGCAAGCATAAGTTGGTTTTCTACATTTGAGACCGTGTTCTGTTTTGTAATTCAGTTTCTGTGTAGCCAAGTTTACATTCCGTGTAGTAGTGATATCTTATGATGTTTCTTTTTCTGTGTGACTTATCTCACTTAGAATCATCGTACCTGAATCCACTCATTATGCTGCTACGGGCCTGATGATATAGATTTCATTGCTGAGTGATATTGCATTGTACGTAAGTACCACAAATTCTTTATCCATTTTTCACCTTCTGTGATATTGAATTTGTACTGTAAATGAGGTTCTTGTAAACAGAGCCGTCCCAAACTTTGGGGTGGCTGTGTCTTTTTGATTTTAATTTCCCTAAGCTATAGGACCATAAGTGGAAGTGCCCTAGGCTCTGTTGCTTTGTTTTTTAGATGTTTCAGGAAACACCATACACTTCTCCAGAGTGGCTGTTGGCAATTTACATCCCGCCCATCAGCATAACAAGGCTCCCAGTTCTCCATGGCTTGTCCTGCCTTTCTGGATTTTATACTTTTTTCAGATGGCCCTATTGACCGGGGGGCAGTGAGACTTCATGGTAGTGCAGATTTCCTTTGCAAGCTTGCTTGGTTGGCCAAAAAGGGCGTATGCGTTTTTTCCTGAATATATTCAGGAAAAAACGCATACGCCCTTTTTGGCCAAGTGCATCATTGTGGACGTTCTGCCTCTTTTCCTATGCTTTACATGCAATTCCAGTCTACCTCCTGAAATCGGTTTCCTGCAATCCTGCCCCGCTTTCAAGTCCTCTTGGTAGCCTTACTTCAATATATTTTTGGACGATAGCTGTCATTTTTAACTCTGCAGGTTTGTGAATTACAGTGCCCCTGAGCTCCTTTCTTCAACTCACTTTCTTGTGAGCTGGCCGCAACACCGCAGGATTGTTTCAGGCCCTAGTGTGGTTCCGGCATGGCACGCTGAGCCTTTGGTTAATTCCTCTTCCTGGTGGGAAATGAGAGTTAAATTTGCCCGTCCAGACACCTCCAGCTAGTCTCTCATTTGTTCTCCCTATTCCTGTTCATTTTCCGCAGAAATTGCAAACTGGGCCAAACAGGAGGTTAAAGGCAGTGACTCTCCAAGTGGGGAGAGTTTTAGTAAAGCGTCTGGAATGTTGCACCCGAGTACCAGGGGACAAAAACTGAGACACATTTGAACACGTTTCCCGATCACACGGTGGATCATACTCTGGGTTCCACATGCATGTTTTAGCTGAAGGAAGAATCCCTTAAACCTGGAGAGTTGAGACCCATGGAATGGGTACCATTCAATATGACTTCAAAGGTTCTGCATTGGCTCACCGAACCTCACCAATCCTATCACTGCTGCGCTTATGCCACTGTACACACGCTTGATTCTCTTTCGGAGACATATAAATCCATAGATTTTAAGATTCTTACTAGTCAGGTATATTCTTAGACGTTTAATATGGGGTGTTGAGTCCTCTTCGTTGAGCAAGGAGTAGCTCTTGTCTATTACATATTTGGCTTATGGAACGGTATCTGTGCTAATTTCAATCTCTGGTTTTATGCAGCACCCCAACTCACCTTTCCCCTTAAGCAAGCATAAGTTGGTTTTCTACATTTGAGACCTTGTTCTGTTTTGTAATTCAGTTTCTGTGTAGCCAAGTTTACATTCCGTGTAGTAGTGATATCTTATGATGTTTCTTTTTCTGTGTGACTTATCTCACTTAGAATCATCGTACCTGAATCCACTCATTATGCTGCTACGGGCCTGATGATATAGATTTCATTGCTGAGTGATATTGCATTGTACGTAAGTACCACAAATTCTTTATCCATTTTTCACCTTCTGTGATATTGAATTTGTACTGTAAATGAGGTTCTTGTAAACAGAGCCGTCCCAAACTTTGGGGTGGCTGTGTCTTTTTGATTTTAATTTCCCTAAGCTATAGGACCATAAGTGGAAGTGCCCTAGGCTCTGTTGCTTTGTTTTTTAGATGTTTCAGGAAACACCATACACTTCTCCAGAGTGGCTGTTGGCAATTTACATCCCGCCCATCAGCATAACAAGGCTCCCAGTTCTCCATGGCCTGTCCTGCCTTTCTGGATTTTACACTTTTTTCAGATGGCCCTTTTGACCGGGGGGCAGTGAGACTTCATGGTAGTGCAGATTTCCTTTGCAAGCTTGCTTGGTTGGCCAAATAGGGCGTATGCGTTTTTTCCTGAATATATTCAGGAAAAAACGCATACGCCCTTTTTGGCCAAGTGCATCATTGTGGACGTTCTGCCTCTTTTCCTATGCTTTACATGCAATTCCAGTCTACCTCCTGAAATCGGTTTCCTGCAATCCTGCCCCGCTTTCAAGTCCTCTTGGTAGCCTTACTTCAATATATTTTTGGACGATAGCTGTCATTTTTAACTCTGCAGGTTTGTGAATTACAGTGCCCCTGAGCTCCTTTCTTCAACTCACTTTCTTGTGAGCTGGCCGCAACACCGCAGGATTGTTTCAGGCCCTAGTGTGGTTCCGGCATGGCACGCTGAGCCTTTGGTTAATTCCTCTTCCTGGTGGGAAATGAGAGTTAAATTTGCCCGTCCAGACACCTCCAGCTAGTCTCTCATTTGTTCTCCCTATTCCTGTTCATTTTCCGCAGAAATTGCAAACTGGGTCAAACAGGAGGTTAAAGGCAGTGACTCTCCAAGTGGGGAGAGTTTTAGTAAAGCGTCTGGAATGTTGCACCCGAGTACCAGGGGACAAAAACTGAGACACATTTGAACACGTTTCCCGATCACACGGTGGATCATACTCTGGGTTCCACATGCATGTTTTAGCTGAAGGAAGAATCCCTTAAACCTGGAGAGTTGAGACCCATGGAATGGGTACCATTCAATATGACTTCAAAGGTTCTGCATTGGCTCACCGAACCTCATCAATCCTATCACTGCTGCGCTTATGCCACTGTACACACGCTTGATTCTCTTTCGGAGACATATAAATCCATAGATTTTAAGATTCTTACTAGTCAGGTATATTCTTAGACGTTTAATATGGGGTGTTGAGTCCTCTTCGTTGAGCAAGGAGTAGCTCTTGTCTATTACCTATTTGGCTTATGGAATGGTATCTGTGCTAATTTCAATCTCTGGTTTTATGCAGCACCCCAACTCACCTTTCCCCTTAAGCAAGCATAAGTTGGTTTTCTACATTTGAGATCCTGTTCTGTTTTGTAATTCAGTTCCTGTGTAGCCAAGTTTACATTCCGTGTATTAGTGATATCTTATGATGTTTCTTTTTCTGTGTGACTTATCTCACTTAGAATCATCGTACCTGAATCCACTCATTATGCTGCTATGGGCCTGATGACATAGATTTCATTGCTGAGTGATATTGCATTGTACGTAAGTACCACAACTTCTTTATCCATTTTTCGCTTTCTGTGATATTGAACTTGTACCGTAAACGAGGATCTTGTAAACAGAGCTGTCCCAAACTTTGGGGTGGCTGTGTCTTTTTGATTTTAATTTCCCTAAGCTATAGGACCATAAGTGGAAGTGCCCTAGGCTCTGTTGCTTTGTTTTTTAGATGTTTCAGGAAACACCATACACTTCTCCAGAGTGGCTGTTGGCAATTTACATCCCGCCCATCAGCATAACACGGCTCCCAGTTCTCCATGGCCTGTCCGGCCTTTCTGGATTTTACACTTTTTTCAGATGGCCCTTTTGACTGGAGGGCAGTGAGACTTCATTGTAGTGCAGATTTCCTTTGCAAGCTTGCTTGGTTGGCCAAAAAGGGCGTATGCGTTTTTTCCTGAATATATTCAGGAAAAAACGCATACGCCCTTTTTGGCCAAGTGCATCATTGTGGACATTCTGTCTCTTTTCCTATGCTTTACATGCAATTCCAGTCTACCTCCTGAAATCGGATTCCTGCAATTCTGCCCCGCTTTCGAGTCCTCTTGGCAGCCTTACTTCAATATATTTTTGGACGATAGCTGTCATTTATAACTCTGCAGGTTTGTGAATTACAGTGCCCCTGAGCTCCTTTCTTCAACTCGCTTTCTTGTGAGCTGGCCGCAACACCGCAGGATTGCTTCAGGCCCTAGTGTGGTTCCGGCATGGCACGCTGAGCCTTTGGTTAATTCCTCTTCCTGGTGGGAAATGAGAGTTAAATTTGCCCATCCAGACACCTCCAGCTAGTCTCTCATTGGTTCTCCCTATTCTTGTTCATTTTCCGCAGAAATTGCAAACTGGGTCAAACAGGAGGTTAAAGGCAGTGACTCTCCAAGTGGGGAGAGTTTTAGTAAAGCGTCTGGAATGTTGCACCCGAGTACCAGGGGACAAAAACTGAGACACATTTGAACACGTTTCCCGATCACACGGTGGATCATACTCTGGGTTCCACATGCATGTTTTAGCTGAAGGAAGAATCCCTTAAACCTGGAGAGTTGAGACCCATGGAATGGGTACCATTCAATATGACTTCAAAGGTTCTGCATTGGCTCACCGAACCTCATCAATCCTATCACTGCTGCGCTTATGCCACTGTACACACGCTTGATTCTCTTTCGGAGACATATAAATCCATAGATTTTAAGATTCTTACTAGTCAGGTATATTCTTAGACGTTTAATATGGGGTGTTGAGTCCTCTTCGTTGAGCAAGGAGTAGCTCTTGTCTATTACCTATTTGGCTTATGGAATGGTATCTGTGCTAATTTCAATCTCTGGTTTTATGCAGCACCCCAACTCACCTTTCCCCTTAAGCAAGCATAAGTTGGTTTTCTACATTTGAGATCCTGTTCTGTTTTGTAATTCAGTTCCTGTGTAGCCAAGTTTACATTCCGTGTATTAGTGATATCTTATGATGTTTCTTTTTCTGTGTGACTTATCTCACTTAGAATCATCGTACCTGAATCCACTCATTATGCTGCTATGGGCCTGATGACATAGATTTCATTGCTGAGTGATATTGCATTGTACGTAAGTACCACAACTTCTTTATCCATTTTTCGCTTTCTGTGATATTGAACTTGTACCGTAAACGAGGATCTTGTAAACAGAGCCGTCCCAAACTTTGGGGTGGCTGTGTCTTTTTGATTTTAATTTCCCTAAGCTATAGGACCATAAGTGGAAGTGCCCTAGGCTCTGTTGCTTTGTTTTTTAGATGTTTCAGGAAACACCATACACTTCTCCAGAGTGGCTGTTGGAAATTTACATCCCGCCCATCAGCATAACACGGCTCCCAGTTCTCCATGGCCTGTCCGGCCTTTCTGGATTTTACACTTTTTTCAGATGGCCCTTTTGACTGGAGGGCAGTGAGACTTCATTGTAGTGCAGATTTCCTTTGCAAGCTTGCTTGGTTGGCCAAAAAGGGCGTATGCGTTTTTTCCTGAATATATTCAGGAAAAAACGCATACGCCCTTTTTGGCCAAGTGCATCATTGTGGACATTCTGTCTCTTTTCCTATGCTTTACATGCAATTCCAGTCTACCTCCTGAAATCGGATTCCTTCAATTCTGCCCCGCTTTCGAGTCCTCTTGGCAGCCTTACTTCAATATATTTTTGGACGATAGCTGTCATTTATAACTCTGCAGGTTTGTGAATTACAGTGCCCCTGAGCTCCTTTCTTCAACTCGCTTTCTTGTGAGCTGGCCGCAACACCGCAGGATTGCTTCAGGCCCTAGTGTGGTTCCGGCATGGCACGCTGAGCCTTTGGTTAATTCCTCTTCCTGGTGGGAAATGAGAGTTAAATTTGCCCATCCAGACACCTCCAGCTAGTCTCTCATTGGTTCTCCCTATTCCTGTTCATTTTCCGCAGAAATTGCAAACTGGGCCAAACAGGAGGTTAAAGGCAGTGACTCTCCAAGTGGGGAGAGTTTTAGTAAAGCGTCTGGAATGTTGCACCCGAGTACCAGGGGACAAAAACTGAGACACATTTGAACACGTTTCCCGATCACACGGTGGATCATACTCTGGGTTCCACATGCATGTTTTAGCTGAAGGAAGAATCCCTTAAACCTGGAGAGTTGAGACCCATGGAATGGGTACCATTCAATATGACTTCAAAGGTTCTGCATTGGCTCACCGAACCTCACCAATCCTATCACTGCTGCGCTTATGCCACTGTACACACGCTTGATTCTCTTTCGGAGACATATAAATCCATAGATTTTAAGATTCTTACTAGTCAGGTATATTCTTAGACGTTTAATATGGGGTGTTGAGTCCTCTTCGTTGAGCAAGGAGTAGCTCTTGTCTATTACATATTTGGCTTATGGAACGGTATCTGTGCTAATTTCAATCTCTGGTTTTATGCAGCACCCCAACTCACCTTTCCCCTTAAGCAAGCATAAGTTGGTTTTCTACATTTGAGACCTTGTTCTGTTTTGTAATTCAGTTCCTGTGTAGCCAAGTTTACATTCCGTGTAGTAGTGATATCTTATGATGTTTCTTTTTCTGTGTGACTTATCTCACTTAGAATCATCGTACCTGAATCCACTCATTATGCTGCTATGGGCCTGATGACATAGATTTCATTGCTGAGTGATATTGCATTGTACGTAAGTACCACAACTTCTTTATCCATTTTTCGCTTTCTGTGATATTGAACTTGTACCGTAAACGAGGTTCTTGTAAACAGAGCCGTCCCAAACTTTGGGGTGGCTGTGTCTTTTTGATTTTAATTTCCCTAAGCTATACGACCATAAGTGGAAGTGCCCTAGGCTCTGTTGCTTTGTTTTTTAGATGTTTCAGGAAACACCATACACTTCTCCAGAGTGGCTGTTGGCAATTTACATCCCGCCCATCAGCATAACAAGGCTCCCAGTTCTCCATGGCCTGTCCTGCCTTTCTGGATTTTACACTTTTTTCAGATGGCCCTTTTGACCGGGGGGGCAGTGAGACTTCATGGTAGTGCAGATTTCCTTTGCAAGCTTGCTTGGTTGGCCAAAAAGGGCGTATGCGTTTTTTCCTGAATATATTCAGGAAAAAACGCATACGCCCTTTTTGGCCAAGTGCATCATTGTGGACGTTCTGCCTCTTTTCGTATGCTTTACATGCAATTCCAGTCTACCTCCTGAAATCGGTTTCCTGCAATTCTGCCCCGCTTTCAAGTCCTCTTGGCAGCCTTACTTCAATATATTTTTGGACGATAGCTGTCATTTTTAACTCTGCAGGTTTGTGAATTACAGTGCCCCTGAGCTCCTTTCTTCAACTCACTTTCTTGTGAGCTGGCCGCAACACCGCAGGATTGCTTCAGGCCCTAGTGTGGTTCCGGCATGGCACGCTGAGCCTTTGGTTAATTCCTCTTCCTGGTGGGAAATGAGAGTTAAATTTGCCCATCCAGACACCTCCAGCTAGTCTCTCATTGGTTCTCCCTATTCCTGTTCATTTTCCACAGAAATTGCAAACTGGGCCAAACAGGAGGTTAAAGGCACTGACTCTCCAAGTGGGGAGAGTGTTAGTAAAGCGTCTGGAATGTTGCACCCGAGTACCAGGGGACAAAAACTGAGACACATTTGAACACGTTTCCCGATCACACGGTGGATCATACTCTGGGTTCCACATGCATGTTTTAGCTGAAGGAAGAATCCCTTAAACCTGGAGAGTTGAGACCCATGGAATGGGTACCATTCAATATGACTTCAAAGGTTCTGCATTGGCTCACCGAACCTCACCAATCCTATCACTGCTGCGCTTATGCCACTGTACACACGCTTGATTCTCTTTCGGAGACATATAAATCCATAGATTTTAAGATTCTTACTAGTCAGGTATATTCTTAGACGTTTAATATGGGGTGTTGAGTCCTCTTCGTTGAGCAAGGAGTAGCTCTTGTCTATTACATATTTGGCTTATGGAATGGTATCTGTGCTAATTTCAATCTCTGGTTTTATGCAGCACCCCAACTCACCTTTCCCCTTAAGCAAGCATAAGTTGGTTTTCTACATTTGAGACCTTGTTCTGTTTTGTAATTCAGTTCCTGTGTAGCCAAGTTTACATTCCGTGTAGTAGTGATATCTTATGATGTTTCTTTTTCTGTGTGACTTATCTCACTTAGAATCATCGTACCTGAATCCACTCATTATGCTGCTATGGGCCTGATGACATAGATTTCATTGCTGAGTGATATTGCATTGTACGTAAGTACCACAACTTCTTTATCCATTTTTCGCTTTCTGTGATATTGAACTTGTACCGTAAACGAGGTTCTTGTAAACAGAGCCGTCCCAAACTTTGGGGTGGCTGTGTCTTTTTGATTTTAATTTCCCTAAGCTATACGACCATAAGTGGAAGTGCCCTAGGCTCTGTTGCTTTGTTTTTTAGATGTTTCAGGAAACACCATACACTTCTCCAGAGTGGCTGTTGGCAATTTACATCCCGCCCATCAGCATAACAAGGCTCCCAGTTCTCCATGGCCTGTCCTGCCTTTCTGGATTTTACACTTTTTTCAGATGGCCCTTTTGACCGGGGGGGCAGTGAGACTTCATGGTAGTGCAGATTTCCTTTGCAAGCTTGCTTGGTTGGCCAAAAAGGGCGTATGCGTTTTTTCCTGAATATATTCAGGAAAAAACGCATACGCCCTTTTTGGCCAAGTGCATCATTGTGGACGTTCTGCCTCTTTTCGTATGCTTTACATGCAATTCCAGTCTACCTCCTGAAATCGGTTTCCTGCAATTCTGCCCCGCTTTCAAGTCCTCTTGGCAGCCTTACTTCAATATATTTTTGGACGATAGCTGTCATTTTTAACTCTGCAGGTTTGTGAATTACAGTGCCCCTGAGCTCCTTTCTTCAACTCACTTTCTTGTGAGCTGGCCGCAACACCGCAGGATTGCTTCAGGCCCTAGTGTGGTTCCGGCATGGCACGCTGAGCCTTTGGTTAATTCCTCTTCCTGGTGGGAAATGAGAGTTAAATTTGCCCATCCAGACACCTCCAGCTAGTCTCTCATTGGTTCTCCCTATTCCTGTTCATTTTCCACAGAAATTGCAAACTGGGCCAAACAGGAGGTTAAAGGCACTGACTCTCCAAGTGGGGAGAGTGTTAGTAAAGCGTCTGGAATGTTGCACCCGAGTACCAGGGGACAAAAACTGAGACACATTTGAACACGTTTCCCGATCACACGGTGGATCATACTCTGGGTTCCACATGCATGTTTTAGCTGAAGGAAGAATCCCTTAAACCTGGAGAGTTGAGACCCATGGAATGGCTACCATGCAATATGACTTCAAAGGGTCTGCATTGGCTCACCGAACCTCACCAATCCTATCACTGCTGCGTTTATGCTGCTGTACACATGCTTGATTCTCTTTTGGAGACATATAAATCCATAGGTTTTAAGATTCTTACTAGTCAGATATATTCTTAGACGTTTAATATGGGGTGTAGAGTCCACTTCGTTGAGCAAGGAGTAGCTCTTGTCTATTACATATTTGGCTTATGGAACGGTATCTGTGCTAATTTCAATCTCTGGTTTTATGCAGCACCCCAACTCACCTTTCCCCTTAAACAAGCATAAGTTGGTTTTCTACATTTGAGACCCTGTTCTGTTTTGTAATTCAGTTCCTGTGTAGCCAAGTTTACATTCCATGTAGTAGTGATATCTTATGATGTTTCTTTTTCTGTGTGACTTATCTCACTTAGAATCATCGTACCTGAATCCACTCATTATGCTGCTATGGGCCTGATGACATAGATTTCATTGCTGAGTGATATTGCATTGTACGTAAGTACCACAAATTCTTTATCCATTCTTGGCTTTCTGTGATGTTGAACTTGTACCGTAAACGAGGTTCTTGTAAACAGAGCCGGCCCAAACTTTGGGGTGGCTGTGTCTTTTTGATTTTAATTTCCCTAAGCTATAGGACCATAAGTGGAAGTGCCCTAGGCTCTGTTGCTTTGTTTTTTAGATGTTTCAGGAAACACCATACACTTCTCCAGAGTGGCTGTTGGCAATTTACATCCCGCCCATCAGCATAACAAGGCTCCCAATTCTCCATGGCCTGTCCTGCCTTTCTGGATTTTACACATTTTTCAGATGGCCCTTTTGACCGGGGGGCAGTGAGACTTCATTGTACTGCAGATTTCCTTTGCAAGCTTCCTTGGTTGGCCAAAAAGGACGTATGCGTTTTTTCCTGAATATATTCAGGCAAAAACGCATACGCCCTTTTTGGCCAAGTGCATCATTGTGGACGTTCTGCCTCTTTTCGTATGCTTTACATGCAATTCCAGTCTACCTCCTGAAATCGGTTTCCTGCAATTCTGCCCCGCTTTCGAGTCCTCTTGGCAGCCTTACTTCAATATATTTTTGGATGATAGCTGTCATTTATAACTCTGCAGGTTTGTGAATTACAGTGCCCCTGAGCTCCTTTCTTCAACTCGCTTTCTTGTGAGCTGGCCGCAACACCGCAGCATTGCTTCAGGCCCTAGTGTGGTTCCGGCATGGCACGCTGAGCCTTTGGTTAATTCCTCTTCCTGGTGGGAAATGAGAGTTAAATTTGCCCGTCCAGACACCTCCAGCTAGTCTCTCATTGGTTCTCCCTATTCCTGTTCATTTTCCGCAGAAATTGCAAACTGGGCCAAACAGGAGGTTAAAGGCACTGACTCTCCAAGTGGAGAGAGTTTTAGTAAAGCGTCTGGAATGTTGCACCCGAGTACCAGGGGACAAAAACTGAGACACATTTGAACACGTTTCCCGATCACACGGTGGATCATACTCTGGGTTCCACATGCATGTTTTAGCTGAAGGAAGAATCCCTTAAACCTGGAGAGTTGAGACCCATGGAATGGGTACCATGCAATATGACTTCAAAGGGTCTGCATTGGCTCACCGAACCTCACCAATCCTATCACTGCTGCTTTTATGCTGCTGTACACATGCTTGATTCTCTTTTGGAGACATATAAATCCATAGGTTTTAAGATTATTACTAGTCAGGTATATTCTTAGGCGATTAATATGGGGTGTAGAGTCCACTTCGTTGAGCAAGGAGTAGCTCTTGTCTATTACATATTTGGCTTATGGAATGGTATCTGTGCTAATTTCAATCTCTGGTTTTATGCAGCACCCCAACTCACCTTTCCCCTTAAGCAAGCATAAGTTGGTTTTCTACATTTGAGATCCTGTTCTGTTTTGTAATTCAGTTCCTGTGTAGCCAAGTTTACATTCTGTGTATTAGTGATATCTTATGATGTTTCTTTTTCTGTGTGACTTATCTCACTTAGAATCATCGTACCTGAATCCACTCATTATGCTGCTATGGGCCTGATGACATAGATTTCATTGCTGAGTGATATTGCATTGTACGTAAGTACCACAACTTCTTTATCCATTTTTCGCTTTCTGTGATATTGAACTTGTACCGTAAACGAGGATCTTGTAAACAGAGCTGTCCCAAACTTTGGGGTGGCTGTGTCTTTTTGATTTTAATTTCCCTAAGCTATAGGACCATAAGTGGAAGTGCCCTAGGCTCTGTTGCTTTGTTTTTTAGATGTTTCAGGAAACACCATACACTTCTCCAGAGTGGCTGTTGGCAATTTACATCCCGCCCATCAGCATAACAAGGCTCCCAGTTCTCCATGGCCTGTCCGGCCTTTCTGGATTTTACACTTTTTTCAGATGGCCCTTTTGACTGGGGGGCAGTGAGACTTCATTGTAGTGCAGATTTCCTTTGCAAGCTTGCTTGGTTGGCCAAAAAGTGCGTATGCGTTTTTTCCTGAATATATTCAGGAAAAAACGCATACGCCCTTTTTGGCCAAGTGCATCATTGTGGACATTCTGTCTCTTTTCCTATGCTTTACATGCAATTCCAGTCTACCTCCTGAAATCGGATTCCTTCAATTCTGCCCCGCTTTCGAGTCCTCTTGGCAGCCTTACTTCAATATATTTTTGGACGATAGCTGTCATTTATAACTCTGCAGGTTTGTGAATTACAGTGCCCCTGAGCTGCTTTCTTCAACTCGCTTTCTTGTGAGCTGGCCGCAACACCGCAGGATTGCTTCAGGCCCTAGTGTGGTTCTGGCATGGCACGCTGAGCCTTTGGTTAATTCCTCTTCCTGGTGGGAAATGAGAGTTAAATTTGCCCATCCAGACACCTCCAGCTAGTCTCTCATTGGTTCTCCCTATTCCTGTTCATTTTCCGCAGAAATTGCAAACTGGGCCAAACAGGAGGTTAAAGGCACTGACTCTCCAAGTGGGGAGAGTGTTAGTAAAGCATCTGGAATGTTGCACCCGAGTACCAGGGGACAAAAACTGAGACACATTTGAACACGTTTCCCGATCACACGGTGGATCATACTCTGGGTTCCACATGCATGTTTTAGCTGAAGGAAGAATCCCTTAAACCTGGAGAGTTGAGACCCATGGAATGGCTACCATGCAATATGACTTCAAAGGGTCTGCATTTGCTCATCAAACCTCACCAATCCTATCACTGCTGCGTTTATGCCGCTGTACACATGCTTGATTCTCTTTTGGAGACATATAAATCCATAGGTTTTAAGATTATTACTAGTCAGGTATATTCTTAGGCGATTAATATGGGGTGCAGAGTCCACTTCGTTGAGCAAGGAGTAGCTCTTGTCTATTACCTATTTGGCTTATGGAATGGTATCTGTGCTAATTTCAATCTCTGGTTTTATGCAGAACCCCAACTCACCTTTCCCCTTAAGCAAGCATAAGTTGGTTTTCTACATTTGAGACCGTGTTCTGTTTTGTAATTCAGTTTCTGTGTAGCCAAGTTTACATTCCGTGTAGTAGTGATATCTTATGATGTTTCTTTTTCTGTGTGACTTATCTCACTTAGAATCATCGTACCTGAATCCACTCATTATGCTGCTACGGGCCTGATGATATAGATTTCATTGCTGAGTGATATTGCATTGTACGTAAGTACCACAAATTCTTTATCCATTTTTCACCTTCTGTGATATTGAATTTGTACTGTAAATGAGGTTCTTGTAAACAGAGCCGTCCCAAACTTTGGGGTGGCTGTGTCTTTTTGATTTTAATTTCCCTAAGCTATAGGACCATAAGTGGAAGTGCCCTAGGCTCTGTTGCTTTGTTTTTTAGATGTTTCAGGAAACACCATACACTTCTCCAGAGTGGCTGTTGGCAATTTACATCCCGCCCATCAGCATAACAAGGCTCCCAGTTCTCCATGGCTTGTCCTGCCTTTCTGGATTTTATACTTTTTTCAGATGGCCCTATTGACCGGGGGGCAGTGAGACTTCATGGTAGTGCAGATTTCCTTTGCAAGCTTGCTTGGTTGGCCAAAAAGGGCGTATGCGTTTTTTCCTGAATATATTCAGGAAAAAACGCATACGCCCTTTTTGGCCAAGTGCATCATTGTGGACGTTCTGCCTCTTTTCCTATGCTTTACATGCAATTCCAGTCTACCTCCTGAAATCGGTTTCCTGCAATCCTGCCCCGCTTTCAAGTCCTCTTGGTAGCCTTACTTCAATATATTTTTGGACGATAGCTGTCATTTTTAACTCTGCAGGTTTGTGAATTACAGTGCCCCTGAGCTCCTTTCTTCAACTCACTTTCTTGTGAGCTGGCCGCAACACCGCAGGATTGTTTCAGGCCCTAGTGTGGTTCCGGCATGGCACGCTGAGCCTTTGGTTAATTCCTCTTCCTGGTGGGAAATGAGAGTTAAATTTGCCCGTCCAGACACCTCCAGCTAGTCTCTCATTTGTTCTCCCTATTCCTGTTCATTTTCCACAGAAATTGCAAACTGGGCCAAACAGGAGGTTAAAGGCAGTGACTCTCCAAGTGGGGAGAGTTTTAGTAAAGCGTCTGGAATGTTGCACCCGAGTACCAGGGGACAAAAACTGAGACACATTTGAACACGTTTCCCGATCACACGGTGGATCATACTCTGGGTTCCACATGCATGTTTTAGCTGAAGGAAGAATCCCTTAAACCTGGAGAGTTGAGACCCATGGAATGGGTACCATTCAATATGACTTCAAAGGTTCTGCATTGGCTCACCGAACCTCACCAATCCTATCACTGCTGCGCTTATGCCACTGTACACACGCTTGATTCTCTTTCGGAGACATATAAATCCATAGATTTTAAGATTCTTACTAGTCAGGTATATTCTTAGACGTTTAATATGGGGTGTTGAGTCCTCTTCGTTGAGCAAGGAGTAGCTCTTGTCTATTACATATTTGGCTTATGGAACGGTATCTGTGCTAATTTCAATCTCTGGTTTTATGCAGCACCCCAACTCACCTTTCCCCTTAAGCAAGCATAAGTTGGTTTTCTACATTTGAGACCTTGTTCTGTTTTGTAATTCAGTTTCTGTGTAGCCAAGTTTACATTCCGTGTAGTAGTGATATCTTATGATGTTTCTTTTTCTGTGTGACTTATCTCACTTAGAATCATCGTACCTGAATCCACTCATTATGCTGCTACGGGCCTGATGATATAGATTTCATTGCTGAGTGATATTGCATTGTACGTAAGTACCACAAATTCTTTATCCATTTTTCACCTTCTGTGATATTGAATTTGTACTGTAAATGAGGTTCTTGTAAACAGAGCCGTCCCAAACTTTGGGGTGGCTGTGTCTTTTTGATTTTAATTTCCCTAAGCTATACGACCATAAGTGGAAGTGCCCTAGGCTCTGTTGCTTTGTTTTTTAGATGTTTCAGGAAACACCATACACTTCTCCAGAGTGGCTGTTGGCAATTTACATCCCGCCCATCAGCATAACAAGGCTCCCAGTTCTCCATGGCCTGTCCTGCCTTTCTGGATTTTACACTTTTTTCAGATGGCCCTTTTGACCGGGGGGCAGTGAGACTTCATGGTAGTGCAGATTTCCTTTGCAAGCTTGCTTGGTTGGCCAAATAGGGCGTATGCGTTTTTTCCTGAATATATTCAGGAAAAAACGCATACGCCCTTTTTGGCCAAGTGCATCATTGTGGACGTTCTGCCTCTTTTCCTATGCTTTACATGCAATTCCAGTCTACCTCCTGAAATCGGTTTCCTGCAATCCTGCCCCGCTTTCAAGTCCTCTTGGTAGCCTTACTTCAATATATTTTTGGACGATAGCTGTCATTTTTAACTCTGCAGGTTTGTGAATTACAGTGCCCCTGAGCTCCTTTCTTCAACTCACTTTCTTGTGAGCTGGCCGCAACACCGCAGGATTGTTTCAGGCCCTAGTGTGGTTCCGGCATGGCACGCTGAGCCTTTGGTTAATTCCTCTTCCTGGTGGGAAATGAGAGTTAAATTTGCCCGTCCAGACACCTCCAGCTAGTCTCTCATTTGTTCTCCCTATTCCTGTTCATTTTCCGCAGAAATTGCAAACTGGGCCAAACAGGAGGTTAAAGGCAGTGACTCTCCAAGTGGGGAGAGTTTTAGTAAAGCGTCTGGAATGTTGCACCCGAGTACCAGGGGACAAAAACTGAGACACATTTGAACACGTTTCCCGATCACACGGTGGATCATACTCTGGGTTCCACATGCATGTTTTAGCTGAAGGAAGAATCCCTTAAACCTGGAGAGTTGAGACCCATGGAATGGGTACCATTCAATATGACTTCAAAGGTTCTGCATTGGCTCACCGAACCTCACCAATCCTATCACTGCTGCGCTTATGCCACTGTACACACGCTTGATTCTCTTTCGGAGACATATAAATCCATAGATTTTAAGATTCTTACTAGTCAGGTATATTCTTAGACGTTTAATATGGGGTGTTGAGTCCTCTTCGTTGAGCAAGGAGTAGCTCTTGTCTATTACATATTTGGCTTATGGAACGGTATCTGTGCTAATTTCAATCTCTGGTTTTATGCAGCACCCCAACTCACCTTTCCCCTTAAGCAAGCATAAGTTGGTTTTCTACATTTGAGACCTTGTTCTGTTTTGTAATTCAGTTCCTGTGTAGCCAAGTTTACATTCCGTGTAGTAGTGATATCTTATGATGTTTCTTTTTCTGTGTGACTTATCTCACTTAGAATCATCGTACCTGAATCCACTCATTATGCTGCTACGGGCCTGATGACATAGATTTCATTGCTGAGTGATATTGCATTGTACGTAAGTACCACAACTTCTTTATCCATTTTTCGCTTTCTGTGATATTGAACTTGTACCGTAAACGAGGTTCTTGTAAACAGAGCCGTCCCAAACTTTGGGGTGGCTGTGTCTTTTTGATTTTAATTTCCCTAAGCTATACGACCATAAGTGGAAGTGCCCTAGGCTCTGTTGCTTTGTTTTTTAGATGTTTCAGGAAACACCATACACTTCTCCAGAGTGGCTGTTGGCAATTTACATCCCGCCCATCAGCATAACAAGGCTCCCAGTTCTCCATGGCCTGTCCTGCCTTTCTGGATGTTATACTTTTTTCAGATGGCCCTTTTGACCGGGGGGCAGTGAGACTTCATTGTAGTGCAGATTTCCTTTGCAAGCTTGCTTGGTTGGCCAAAAAGGGCGTATGCGTTTTTTCCTGAATATATTCAGGAAAAAACGCATACGCCCTTTTTGGCCAAGTGCATCATTGTGGACGTTCTGCCTCTTTTCCTATGCTTTACATGCAATTCCAGTCTACCTCCTGAAATCGGTTTCCTGCAATCCTGCCCCGCTTTCAAGTCCTCTTGGCAGCCTTACTTCAATATATTTTTGGACGATAGCTGTCATTTTTAACTCTGCAGGTTTGTGAATTACAGTGCCCCTGAGCTCCTTTCTTCAACTCACTTTCTTGTGAGCTGGCCGCAACACCGCAGGATTGCTTCAGGCCCTAGTGTGGTTCCGGCATGGCACGCTGAGCCTTTGGTTAATTCCTCTTCCTGGTGGGAAATGAGAGTTAAATTTGCCCATCCAGACACCTCCAGCTAGTCTCTCATTGGTTCTCCCTATTCCTGTTCATTTTCCGCAGAAATTGCAAACTGTGCCAAACAGGAGGTTAAAGGCACTGACTCTCCAAGTGGGGAGAGTGTTAGTAAAGCATCTGGAATGTTGCACCCGAGTACCAGGGGACAAAAACTGAGACACATTTGAACACGTTTCCCGATCACACGGTGGATCATACTCTGGGTTCCACATGCATGTTTTAGCTGAAGGAAGAATCCCTTAAACCTGGAAAGTTGAGACCCATGGAATGGCTACCATGCAATATGCCTTCAAAGGGTCTGCATTTGCTCATCAAACCTCACCAATCCTATCACTGCTGCGTTTATGCCGCTGTACACATGCTTGATTCTCTTTTGGAGACATATAAATCCATAGGTTTTAACATTATTACTAGTCAGGTATATTCTTAGGCGATTAATATGGGGTGTAGAGTCCACTTCGTTGAGCAAGGAGTAGCTCTTGTCTATTACATATTTGGCTTATGGAATGGTATCTGTGCTAATTTCAATCTCTGGTTTTATGCAGCACCCCAACTCACCTTTCCCCTTAAGCAAGCATAAGTTGGTTTTCTACATTTGAGACCTTGTTCTGTTTTGTAATTCAGTTTCTGTGTAGCCAAGTTTACATTCCGTGTAGTAGTGATATCTTATGATGTTTCTTTTTCTGTGTGACTTATCTCACTTAGAATCATCGTACCTGAATCCACTCATTATGCTGCTACGGGCCTGATGATATAGATTTCATTGCTGAGTGATATTGCATTGTACGTAAGTACCACAAATTCTTTATCCATTTTTCACCTTCTGTGATATTGAATTTGTACTGTAAATGAGGTTCTTGTAAACAGAGCCGTCCCAAACTTTGGGGTGGCTGTGTCTTTTTGATTTTAATTTCCCTAAGCTATAGGACCATAAGTGGAAGTGCCCTAGGCTCTGTTGCTTTGTTTTTTAGATGTTTCAGGAAACACCATACACTTCTCCAGAGTGGCTGTTGGCAATTTACATCCCGCCCATCAGCATAACAAGGCTCCCAGTTCTCCATGGCCTGTCCTGCCTTTCTGGATTTTACACTTTTTTCAGATGGCCCTTTTGACCGGGGGGCAGTGAGACTTCATGGTAGTGCAGATTTCCTTTGCAAGCTTGCTTGGTTGGCCAAAAAGGGCGTATGCGTTTTTTCCTGAATATATTCAGGAAAAAACGCATACGCCCTTTTTGGCCAAGTGCATCATTGTGGACGTTCTGCCTCTTTTCCTATGCTTTACATGTAATTCCAGTCTACCTCCTGAAATCGGATTCCTGCAATTCTGCCCCGCTTTCGAGTCCTCTTGGCAGCCTTACTTCAATATATTTTTGGACGATAGCTGTCATTTATAACTCTGCAGGTTTGTGAATTACAGTGCCCCTGAGCTCCTTTCTTCAACTCGCTTTCTTGTGAGCTGGCCGCAACACCGCAGCATTGCTTCAGGCCCTAGTGTGGTTCCGGCATGGCACGCTGAGCCTTTGGTTAATTCCTCTTCCTGGTGGGAAATGAGAGTTAAATTTGCCCGTCCAGACACCTCCAGCTAGTCTCTCATTGGTTCTCCCTATTCCTGTTCATTTTCCGCAGAAATTGCAAACTGGGCCAAACAGGAGGTTAAAGGCACTGACTCTCCAAGTGGAGAGAGTTTTAGTAAAGCGTCTGGAATGTTGCACCCGAGTACCAGGGGACAAAAACTGAGACACATTTGAACACGTTTCCCGATCACACGGTGGATCATACTCTGGGTTCCACATGCATGTTTTAGCTGAAGGAAGAATCCCTTAAACCTGGAGAGTTGAGACCCATGGAATGGGTACCATGCAATATGACTTCAAAGGTTCTGCATTGGCTCACCGAACCTCACCAATCCTATCACTGCTGCGCTTATGCCACTGTACACACGCTTGATTCTCTTTCGGAGACATATAAATCCATAGGTTTTAAGATTCTTACTAGTCAGGTATATTCTTAGGCATTTAATATGGGGTGTTGAGTCCCCTTTGTTGAGCAAGGAGTAGCTCTTGTCTATTACCTATTTGGCTTATGGAATGGTATCTGTGCTAATTTCAATCTCTGGTTTTATGCAGCACCCCAACTCACCTTTCCCCTTAAGCAAGCATAAGTTGGTTTTCTACATTTGAGATCCTGTTCTGTTTTGTAATTCAGTTCCTGTGTAGCCAAGTTTACATTCCGTGTATTAGTGATATCTTATGATGTTTCTTTTTCTGTGTGACTTATTTCACTTAGAATAATCGTACCTGAATCCACTCATTATGCTGCTACGGGCCTGATGATATAGATTTCATTGCTGAGTGATATTGCATTGTACGTAAGTACCACAAATTCTTTATCCATTTTTCGCTTTCTGTGATATTGAACTTGTACCGTAAACGAGGTTCTTGTAAACAGAGCTGTCCCAAACTTTGGGGTGGCTGTGTCTTTTTGATTTTAATTTCCCTAAGCTACAGGACCATAAGTGGCAGTGCCCTAGGCTCTGTTGCTTTGTTTTTTAGATGTTTCAGGAAACACCATACAGTTCTCCAGAGTGGCTGTTGGCAATTTACATACCGCCCATCAGCATAACAAGGCTCCCAGTTCTCCATGGCCTGTCCGGCCTTTCTGGATTTTATACTTTTTTCAGATGGCCCTTTTGACCGGGGGGCAGTGAGACTTCATTGTAGTGCAGATTTCCTTTGCAAGCTTGCTTGGTTATCCAAAAAGGGCGTATGCGTTTTTTTCTGAATATATTCAGGAAAAAATGCATACGCCCTTTTTGGCCAAGTGCATCATTGTGGACGTTCTGCCTCTTTTCCTATGCTTTACATGTAATTCCAGTCTACCTCCTGAAATCGGTTTCCTGCAATTCTGCCCCGCTTTGAAGTCCTCTTGGCAGCCTTACTTCAATATATTTTTGGACGATAGCTGTCATTTTTAACTCTGCAGGTTTGTGAATTACAGTGCCCCTGAGCTCCTTTCTTCAACTCGCTTTCTTATGAGCTGGCCGCAACACCGCAGGATTGCTTCAGGCCCTAGTGTGGTTCCGGCATGGCATGCTGAGCCTTTGGTTAATTCCTCTTCCTGGTGGGAAATGAGAGTTAAATTTGCCCGTCCAGACACCTCCATCTAGTCTCTCATTGGTTCTCCCTATTCCTGTTCATTTTCCGCAGAAATTGCAAACTGGGCCAAACAGGAGGTTAAAGGCACTGACTCTCCAAGTGGAGAGAGTGTTAGTAAAGCGTCTGGAATGTTGCACCCGAGTACCAGGGGACGAAATCTGACACATTTGAACACGTTTCCCGATCACACGGTGGATCATACTCTGGGTTCCACATGCATGTTTTAGCTGAAGGAAGAATCCCTTAAACCTGGAGAGTTGAGACCCATGGAATGGGTACCATGCAATATGACTTCAAAGGGTCTGCATTTGCTCACCGAACCTCACCAATCCTATTACTGCTGCATTTATGCCTCTGTAGACACGCTTGATTCTCTTTCGGAGACATATAAATCCATAGGTTTTAAGATACTTACTAGTCAGGTATATTCTTAGGCATTTAATATGGGGTGTTGAGTCCACTTTGTTGAGCAAGGAGTAGCTCTTGTCTATTACCTATTTCGCTTATGCAATGGTATCTGTGCTAATTTCAATCTCTGGTTTTATGCAGCACCCCAACTCACCTTTCCCCTTAAGCAAGCATAAGTTGGTTTTCTACATTTGAGACCCTGTTCTGTTTTGTAATTCAGTTCCTGTGTAGCCAAGTTTACATTCCGTGTAGTAGTGATATCTTATGATGTTTCTTTTTCTGTGTGACTTATCTCACTTAGAATCATCGTACCTGAATCCACTCATTATGCTGCTACGGGCCTGATGACATAGATTTCATTGCTGAGTGATATTGCATTGTACGTAAGTACCACCACTTCTTTATCCATTTTTCGCTTTCTGTGATATTGAACTTGTACCGTAAACGAGGTTCTTGTAAACAGAGCCGTCCCAAACTTTGGGGTGGCTGTGTCTTTTTGATTTTAATTTCCCTAAGCTATAGGACCATAAGTGGAAGTGCCCTAGGCTCTGTTGCTTTGTTTTTTAGATGTTTCAGGAAACACCATACACTTCTCCAGAGTGGCTGTTGGCAATTTACATCCCGCCCATCAGCATAACAAGGTTCCCACGTCTCCATGGCCTGTCCTGCCTTTCTGGATTTTACACTTTTTTCAGATGGCCCTTTTGACCGGGGGGCAGTGAGACTTCATTGTAGTGCAGATTTCCTTTGCAAGCTTGCTTGGTTGGCCAAAAAGGGCGTATGCGTTTTTTCCTGAATATATTCAGGAAAAAACGCATACGCCCTTTTTGGCCAAGTGCATCATTGTGGACGTTCTGCCTCTTTTCCTATGCTTTACATGCAATTCCAGTCTACCTCCTGAAATCGGTTTCCTGCAATTCTGCCCCGCTTTCAAGTCCTCTTGGCAGCCTTACTTCAATATATTTTTGGACGATAACTGTCATTTATAACTCTGCAGGTTTGTGAATTACAGTGCCTCTGAGCTCCTTTCTTCAACTCGCTTTCTTGTGAGCTGGCCGCAACACCGCAGGATTGCTTCAGGCCCTAGTGTCGTTCCGGCATGGCACGCTGAGCCTTTGGTTAATTCCTCTTCCTGGTGGGAAATGAGAGTTAAATTTGCCCGTCCAGACACCTCCAGCTAGTCTCTCACTGGTTCTCCCTATTCCTGATCATCTTCCGCAAAAATTGCAAACTGGGCCAAACAGGTGGTTAAAGGCACTGACTCTCCAAGTGGGGAGATTATTAGTAAAGCGTCTGGAATGTTGCACCCGAGTACCAGGGGACGAAACCTGAGACACATTTGAACACGTATCCCGATCACACGGTGGATCATACTCTGGGTTCCACATGCATGTTTTAGCTGAAGGAAGAATCCCTTAAACCTGGAGGGTTGAGACCCATGGAATGGGTACCATGCAATATGACTTCAAAGGTTCTGCATTGGCTCACCGAACCTCACCAATCCTATCACTGCTGCACTTATGCCACTGTACACATGCTTGATTCTCTTTTGGAGACATATTAATCCATAGGTTTTAAGATTCTTCCTAGTCAGGTATATTCTTAGACGTTTAATATGGGTTGTTGAGTCCTCTTCGTTGAGCAAGGAGTAGCTCTTGTCTATTACATATTTGCCTTATGGAACGGTATCTGTGCTAATTTCAATCTCTGGTTTTATGCAGCACCCCAACTCACCTTTCCCCTTAAGCAAGCATAAGTTGGTTTTCTACATTTGAGACCTTGTTCTGTTTTGTAATTCAGTTCCTGTGTAGCCAAGTTTACATTCCGTGTATTAGTGATATCTTATGATGTTTCTTTTTCTGTGTGACTTATCTCACTTAGAATCATCGTACCTGAATCCACTCATTATGCTGCTATGGGCCTGATGACATAGATTTCATTGCTGAGTGATATTGCATTGTACGTAAGTACCACAACTTCTTTATCCATTTTTCGCTTTCTGTGATATTGAACTTGTACCATAAACGAGGTTCTTGTAAACAGAGCCGTCCAAACTTTGGGGTGGCTGTGTCTTTTTGATTTTAATTTCCCTAAGCTATAGGACCATAAGTGGAAGTGCCCTAGGCTCTGTTGCTTTGTTTTTTAGATGTTTCAGGAAACACCATACACTTCTCCAGAGTGGCTGTTGGCAATTTACATCCCGCCCATCAGCATAACAAGGCTCCCAGTTCTCCATGGCCTGTACGGCCTTTCTGGATTTTACACTTTTTTCGGATGGCCCTTTTGACTTGGGGGCAGTGAGACTTCATTGTAGTGCAGATTTCCTTTGCAAGCTTGCTTGGTTGGCCAAAAAGGGCGTATGGGTTTTTTCCTGAATATATTCAGGAAAAAACGCATACGCCCTTTTTGGCCAAGTGCATCATTGTGGACATTCTGTCTCTTTTCCTATGCTTTACATGCAATTCCAGTCTACCTCCTGAAATCGGATTCCTGCAATTCTGCCCCGCTTTCGAGTCCTCTTGGCAGCCTTACTTCAATATATTTTTGGACGATAGCTGTCATTTATAACTCTGCAGGTTTGTGAATTACAGTGCCCCTGAGCTCCTTTCTTCAACTCGCTTTCTTGTGAGCTGGCCGCAACACCGCAGGATTGCTTCAGGCCCTAGTGTCGTTCCGGCATGGCACGCTGAGCCTTTGGTTAATTCCTCTTCCTGGTGGGAAATGAGAGTTAAATTTGCCCATCCAGACACCTCCAGCTAGTCTCTCATTGGTTCTCCCTATTCCTGTTCATCTTCCGCAGAAATGGCAAACTGGGCCAAACAGGAGGTTAAAGGCACTGACTCTCCAAGTGGGGAGAGTTTTACTAAAGCGTCTGGAATGTTGCACCCGAGTACCAGGGGTGAAAAACTGAGACACATTTGAACACGTTTCCCGATCACATGGTGGATCATACTCTGGGTTCCACATGCATGTTTTAGCTGAAGGAAGAATCCCTTAAACCTGGAGAGTTGAGACCCATGGAATGGGTACCATGCAATATGACTTCAAAGGTTCTGCATTGGCTCACCGAACCTCACCAATCCTATCACTGCTGCGCTTATGCCACTGTACACACGCTTGATTCTCTTTCGGAGACATATAAATCCATAGATTTTAAGATTCTTACTGGTCAGGTATATTCTTAGACGTTTAATATGGGGTGTTGAGTCCTCTTCGTTGAGCAAGGAGTAGCTCTTGTCTATTACCTATTTGGCTTATGGAACGGTATCTGTGCTAATTTCAATCTCTGGTTTTATGCAGCACCCCAACTCACCTTTCCCCTTAAGCAAGCATAAGTTTGTTTTCTACATTTGAGACCCTGTTCTGTTTTGTAATTCAGTTCCTGTGTAGCCAAGTTTACATTCCGTGTAGTAGTGATATCTTATGATGTTTCTTTTTCTGTGTGACTTATCTCACTTAGAATCATCGTACCTGAATCCACTCATTATGCTGCTACGGGCCTGATGACATAGATTTCATTGCTGAGTGATATTGCATTGTACGTAAGTACCACCACTTCTTTATCCATTTTTCGCTTTCTGTGATATTGAACTTGTACCGTAAACGAGGTTCTTGTAAACAGAGCCGTCCCAAACTTTGGGGTGGCTGTGTCTTTTTGATTTTAATTTCCCTAAGCTATAGGACCATAAGTGGAAGTGCCCTAGGCTCTGTTGCTTTGTTTTTTAGATGTTTCAGGAAACACCATACACTTCTCCAGAGTGGCTGTTGGCAATTTACATCCCGCCCATCAGCATAACAAGGCTCCCACGTCTCCATGGCCTGTCCTGCCTTTCTGGATTTTACACTTTTTTCAGATGGCCCTTTTGACCGGGGGGCAGTGAGACTTCATTGTAGTGCAGATTTCCTTTGCAAGCTTGCTTGGTTGGCCAAAAAGGGCGTATGCGTTTTTTCCTGAATATATTCAGGAAAAAACGCATACGCCCTTTTTGGCCAAGTGCATCATTGTGGACGTTCTGCCTCTTTTCCTATGCTTTACATGCAATTCCAGTCTACCTCCTGAAATCGGTTTCCTGCAATTCTGCCCCGCTTTCAAGTCCTCTTGGCAGCCTTACTTCAATATATTTTTGGACGATAGCTGTCATTTATAACTCTGCAGGTTTGTGAATTACAGTGCTGCTGAGCTCCTTTCTTCAACTCGCTTTCTTGTGAGCTGGCCGCAACACCGCAGGATTGCTTCAGGCCCTAGTGTCGTTCCGGCATGGCACGCTGAGCCTTTGGTTAATTCCTCTTCCTGGTGGGAAATGAGAGTTAAATTTGCCCGTCCAGACACCTCCAGCTAGTCTCTCACTGGTTCTCCCTATTCCTGTTCATCTTCCGCAAATATTGCAAACTGGGCCAAACAGGAGGTTAAAGGCACTGACTCTCCAAGTGGGGAGAATGTTAGTAAAGCGTCTGGAATGTTGCACCCGAGTACCAGGGGACAAAACCTGAGACACATTTGAACACGTTTCCCGATCACATGGTGGATCATACTCTGGGTTCCACATGCATGTTTTAGCTGAAGGAAGAATCCCTTAAACCTGGAGAGTTGAGACCCATGGAATGGGTACCATGCAATATGACTTCAAAGGTTCTGCATTGGCTCACCGAACCTCACCAATCCTATCACTGCTGCGCTTATGCCACTGTACACACGCTTGATTCTCTTTCGGAGACATATAAATCCATAGGTTTTAAGATTCTTCCTAGTCAGGTATATTCTTAGACGTTTAATATGGGGTGTTGAGTCCTCTTCGTTGAGCAAGGAGTAGCTCTTGTCTATTACATATTTGGCTTATGGAACGGTATCTGTGCTAATTTCAATCTCTGGTTTTATGCAGCACCCCAACTCACCTTTCCCCTTAAGCAAGCATAAGTTGGTTTTCTACATTTGAGACCTTGTTCTGTTTTGTAATTCAGTTCCTGTGTAGCCAAGTTTACATTCCGTGTATTAGTGATATCTTATGATGTTTCTTTTTCTGTGTGACTTATCTCACTTAGAATCATCGTACCTGAATCCACTCATTATGCTGCTATGGGCCTGATGACATAGATTTCATTGCTGAGTGATATTGCATTGTACGTAAGTACCACAACTTCTTTATCCATTTTTCGCTTTCTGTGATATTGAACTTGTACCGTAAACGAGGTTCTTGTAAACAGAGCCGTCCCAAACTTTGGGGTGGCTGTGTTTTTTTGATTTTAATTTCCCTAAGCTATACGACCATAAGTGGAAGTGCCCTAGGCTCTGTTGCTTTGTTTTTTAGATGTTTCAGGAAACACCATACACTTCTCCAGAGTGGCTGTTGGCAATTTACATCCCGCCCATCAGCATAAAAAGGCTCCCAGTTCTCCATGGCCTGTCCGGGCTTTCTGGATTTTACACTTTTCTCAGATGGCCCTTTTGACTGGGGGGCAGTGAGACTTCATTGTAGTGCAGATTTCCTTTGCAAGCTTGCTTGGTTGGCCAAAAAGTGTGTATGCGTTTTTTCCTGAATATATTCAGGAAAAAACGCATATGCCCTTTTTGGCCAAGTGCATCATTGTGGACGTTCTGCCTCTTTTCCTATGCTTTACATGCAATTCCAGTCTACCTCCTGAAATCGGTTTCCTGCAATTCTGCCCCGCTTTCAAGTCCTCTTGGCAGCCTTACTTCAATATATTTTTGGACGATAGCTGTCATTTATAACTCTGCAGGTTTGTGAATTACAGTGCCCCTGAGCTCCTTTCTTCAACTCGCTTTCTTGTGAGCTGGCCGCAACACCGCAGGATTGCTTCAGGCCCTAGTGTGGTTCCGGCATGGCACGCTGAGCCTTTGGTTAATTCCTCTTCCTGGTGGGAAATGAGAGTTACATTTGCCCATCCAGACACCTCCAGCTAGTCTCTCATTGGTTCTCCCTATTCCTGTTCATTTTCCGCAGAAATTGCAAACTGGGCCAAACAGGAGGTTAAAGGCACTGACTCTCCAAGTGGGGAGAGTTTTAGTAAAGCGTCTGGAATGTTGCACCCAAGTACCAGCGGAGAAAATCTGAGACACATTTGAACACGTTTCCCGATCACACGGTGGATCATACTCTGGGTTCCACATGCATGTTTTAGCTGAAGGAAGAATCCCTTAAACCTGGAGAGTTGAGACCCATGGAATGGCTAGCATGCAATATGACTTCAAAGGGTCTGCATTTGCTCATCAAACCTCACCAATCCTATCACTGCTGCGTTTTTGCCGCTGTACACATGCTTGATTCTCTTTTGGAGACATATAAATCCATAGGTTTTAAGATTATTACTAGTCAGGTATATTCTTAGGCGATTAATATGGGGTGTAGAGTCCTCTTCGTTGAGCAAGGAGTAGCTCTTGTCTATTACATATTTGGCTTATGGAACGGTATCTGTGCTAATTTCAATCTCTGGTTTTATGCAGCACCCCAACTCACCTTTCCCCTTAAGCAAGCATAAGTTGGTTTTCTACATTTGAGACCTTGTTCTGTTTTGTAATTCAGTTCCTGTGTAGCCAAGTTTACATTCCGTGTATTAGTGATATCTTATGATGTTTCTTTTTCTGTGTGACTTATCTCACTTAGAATCATCGTACCTGAATCCACTCATTATGCTGCTATGGGCCTGATGACATAGATTTCATTGCTGAGTGATATTGCATTGTACGTAAGTACCACAACTTCTTTATCCATTTTTCGCTTTCTGTGATATTGAACTTGTACCGTAAACGAGGTTCTTGTAAACAGAGCCGTCCCAAACTTTGGGGTGGCTGTGTTTTTTTGATTTTAATTTCCCTAAGCTATACGACCATAAGTGGAAGTGCCCTAGGCTCTGTTGCTTTGTTTTTTAGATGTTTCAGGAAACACCATACACTTCTCCAGAGTGGCTGTTGGCAATTTACATCCCGCCCATCAGCATAACAAGGCTCCCAGTTCTCCATGGCCTCTCCGGGCTTTCTGGATTTTAAACTTTTTTCAGATGGCCCTTTTGACTGGGGGGCAGTGAGACTTCATTGTAGTGCAGATTTCCTTTGCAAGCTTGCTTGGTTGGCCAAAAAGTGCGTATGCGTTTTTTCCTGAATATATTCAGGAAAAAACGCATATGCCCTTTTTGGCCAAGTGCATCATTGTGGACGTTCTGCCTCTTTTCCTATGCTTTACATGCAATTCCAGTCTACCTCCTGAAATCGGTTTCCTGCAATTCTGCCCCGCTTTCAAGTCCTCTTGGCAGCCTTACTTCAATATATTTTTGGACGATAGCTGTCATTTATAACTCTGCAGGTTTGTGAATTACAGTGCCCCTGAGCTCCTTTCTTCAACTCGCTTTCTTGTGAGCTGGCCGCAACACCGCAGGATTGCTTCAGGCCCTAGTGTCGTTCCGGCATGGCACGCTGAGCCTTTGGTTAATTCCTCTTCCTGGTGGGAAATGAGAGTTAAATTTGCCAATCCAGACACCTCCAGCTAGTCTCTCATTTGTTCTCCCTATTCCTGTTCATTTTCCGCAGAAATTGCAAACTGGGCCAAACAGGAGGTTCAAGGCACTGACTCTCCAAGTGGGGAGAGTTTTAGTAAAGCGTCTGGAATGTTGCACCCAAGTACCAGCGGAGAAAATCTGAGACACATTTGAACACGTTTCCCGATCACACGGTGGATCATACTCTGGGTTCCACATGCATGTTTTAGCTGAAGGAAGAATCCCTTAAACCTGGAGAGTTGAGACCCATGGAATGGCTGGCATGCAATATGACTTCAAAGGGTCTGCATTTGCTCATCAAACCTCACCAATCCTATCACTGCTGCGTTTATGCTGCTGTACACATGCTTGATTCTCTTTTGGAGACATATAAATCCATAGGTTTTAAGATTCTTCCTAGTCAGGTATATTCTTAGACGTTTAATATGGGGTGTTGAGTCCTCTTCGTTGAGCAAGGAGTAGCTCTTGTCTATTACATATTTGGCTTATGGAACGGTATCTGTGCTAATTTCAATCTCTGGTTTTATGCAGCACCCCAACTCACCTTTCCCCTTAAGCAAGCATAAGTTGGTTTTCTACATTTGAGACCTTGTTCTGTTTTGTAATTCAGTTCCTGTGTAGCCAAGTTTACATTCCGTGTATTAGTGATATCTTATGATGTTTCTTTTTCTGTGTGACTTATCTCACTTAGAATCATCGTACCTGAATCCACTCATTATGCTGCTATGGGCCTGATGACATAGATTTCATTGCTGAGTGATATTGCATTGTACGTAAGTACCACAACTTCTTTATCCATTTTTCGCTTTCTGTGATATTGAACTTGTACCGTAAACGAGGTTCTTGTAAACAGAGCCGTCCCAAACTTTGGGGTGGCTGTGTTTTTTTGATTTTAATTTCCCTAAGCTATACGACCATAAGTGGAAGTGCCCTAGGCTCTGTTGCTTTGTTTTTTAGATGTTTCAGGAAACACCATACACTTCTCCAGAGTGGCTGTTGGCAATTTACATCCCGCCCATCAGCATAACAAGGCTCCCAGTTCTCCATGGCCTCTCCGGGCTTTCTGGATTTTAAACTTTTTTCAGATGGCCCTTTTGACTGGGGGGCAGTGAGACTTCATTGTAGTGCAGATTTCCTTTGCAAGCTTGCTTGGTTGGCCAAAAAGTGCGTATGCGTTTTTTCCTGAATATATTCAGGAAAAAACGCATATGCCCTTTTTGGCCAAGTGCATCATTGTGGACGTTCTGCCTCTTTTCCTATGCTTTACATGCAATTCCAGTCTACCTCCTGAAATCGGTTTTCTGCAATTCTGCCCCGCTTTCAAGTCCTCTTGGCAGCCTTACTTCAATATATTTTTGGACGATAGCTGTCATTTATAACTCTGCAGTTTTGTGAATTACAGAGCCTCTGAGCTCCTTTCTTCAACTTGCTTTCTTGTGAGCTGGCTGCAAGACCACAGCATTGCTTCAGGCCCTAGTGTGGTTCCGGCATGGCACGCTGAGCCTTTGGTTAATTCCTCTTCCTGGTGGGAAATGAGAGTTAAATTTGTCCGTCCAGACACCTCCAGCTAGTCTCTCATTGGTTCTCCCTATTCCTGTTCATTTTCCGCAGAAATTGCAAACTGGGCCAAACAGGAGGTTAAAGGCACTGACTCTCCAAGTGGGGAGAGTGTTAGTAAAGCGTCTGGAATGTTGCACCCGAGTACCAGGGGACGAAACCTGAGACACATTTGAACACATTTCCCAATAACACGGTGGATCATACTCTGGGTTCCACATGCATGTTTTAGCTGAAGGAAGAATCCCTTAAACCTGGAGAGTTGAGACCCATGGAATGGGTACCATGCAATATAAATTCAAAGGTTCTGCATTGGCTCACCGAACCTCACCAATCCTATCACTGCTGCGTTTATGCCGCTGTACACACGCTTGATTCTCTTTCGGAGACATATAAATCCATAGGTGTTAAGATTCTTACTAGTCAGGTATATTCTTAGGCATTTAATATGTGGTGTTGAGTCCACTTCGTTGAGCAAGGAGTAGCTCTTGTCTATTACCTATTTGGCTTATGGAACGGTATCTGTGCTAATTTCAATCTCTGGTTTTATGCAGCACCCCAACTCACCTTTCCCCTTAAGCAAGCATAAGTTGGTTTTCTACATTTGAGATCCTGTTCTGTTTTGTAATTCAGTTCCTGTGTAGCCAAGTTTACATTCCATGTATTAGTGATATCTTATGATGTTTCTTTTTCTGTGTGACTTATCTCACTTAGAATCATCGTACCTGAATCCACTCATTATGCTGCTACGGGCCTGATGACATAGATTTCATTCCTGAGTGATATTGCATTGTACGTAAGTACCACAACTTCTTTATCCATTTTTCACATTCTGCGATATTGAACTTGTACCGTAAACGAGGTTCTTGTAAACAGAGCCGTCCCATACATTGGGGTGGCTGTGTCTTTTTGATTTTAATTTCCCTAAGCTATAGGACCATAAGTGGAAGTGCCCTAGGCTCTGTTGCTTTGTTTTTTAGATGTTTCAGGAAACACCATACACTTCTCCAGAGTGGCTGTTGGCAATTTACATCCCACCCATCAGCATAACAAGGCTCCCAGTTCTCCATGGCCTGTCCGGGCTTTCTGGATTTTAAACTTTTTTCAGATGGCCCTTTTGACTGGGGGGCAGTGAGACTTCATTGTACTGCAGATTTCCTTTGCAAGCTTGCTTGGTTGGCCAAAAAGGGCGTATGCGTTTTTTCCTGAATATATTCAGGAAAAAACGCATACGCCCTTTTTGGCCAAGTGCATCATAGTGGACGTTCTGCCTCTTTTCCTATGCTTTACATGCAATTCCAGTCTACCTCCTGAAATCGGTTTCCTGCAATTCTGCCCTGTTTTCAAGTCCTCTTGGCAGCCTTACTTCAATATATTTTTGGACGATAGCTGTCATTTTTAACTCTGCAGCTTTGTGAATTACAGTGCCCCTGAGCTCCTTTCTTCAACTCGCTTTCTTGTGAGCTGGCCGCAACACCGCAGGATTGCTTCAGGCCCTAGTGTGGTTCCGGCATGGCACGCTGAGCCTTTGGTTAATTCCTCTTCCTGGTGGGAAATGAGAGTTAAATTTGCCCGTCCAGACACCTCCAGCTAGTCTCTCATTGGTTCTCCCTATTCCTGTTCATTTTCCGCAGAAATTGCAAACTGGGCCAAACAGGAGGTTAAAGGCACTGACTCTCCAAGTGAGGAGAGTGTTAGTAAAGTGTCTGGAATGTTGCACCCGAGTACCAGGGGACGAAATCTGACACATTTGAACACGTTTCCCGATCACACGGTGGATCATTCTCTGGGTTCCACATGCATGTTTTAGCTGAAGGAAGAATCCCTTAAACCTGGAGAGTTGAGACCCATGGAATGGGTACCATGCAATATGACTTCAAAGGGTCTGCATTTGCTCACCGAACCTCACCAATCCTATCACTGCTGCATTTATGCCGCTGTACACACGCTTGATTCTCTTTCGGAGACATATAAATCCATAGGTATTAAGATTCTTACTAGTCAGGTATATTCTTAGGCATTTAATATGTGGTGTTGAGTCCACTTCGTTGAGCAAGGAGTAGCTCTTGTCTATTACCTATTTGGCTTATGGAACGGTATCTGTGCTAATTTCAATCTCTGGTTTTATGCAGCACCCCAACTCACCTTTCCCCTTAAGCAAGCATAAGTTGGTTTTCTACATTTGAGATCCTGTTCTGTTTTGTAATTCAGTTCCTGTGTAGCCAAGTTTACATTCCATGTATTAGTGATATCTTATGATGTTTCTTTTTCTGTGTGACTTATCTCACTTAGAATCATCGTACCTGAATCCACTCATTATGCTGCTATGGGCCTGATGACATAGATTTCATTCCTGAGTGATATTGCATTGTACGTAAGTACCACAACTTCTTTATCCATTTTTCACATTCTGCGATATTGAACTTGTACCGTAAACGAGGTTCTTGTAAACAGAGCCGTCCCATACATTGGGGTGGCTGTGTCTTTTTGATTTTAATTTCCCTAAGCTATAGGACCATAAGTGGAAGTGCCCTAGGCTCTGTTGCTTTGTTTTTTAGATGTTTCAGGAAACACCATACACTTCTCCAGAGTGGCTGTTGGCAATTTACATCCCGCCCATCAGCATAACAAGGCTCCCAGTTCTCCATGGCCTGTCCGGGCTTTCTGGATTTTAAACTTTTTTCAGATGGCCCTTTTGACTGGGGGGCAGTGAGACTTCATTGTAGTGCAGATTTCCTTTGCAAGCTTGCTTGGTTGGCCCAAAAGGGCGTATGCGTTTTTTCCTGAATATATTCAGGAAAAAACGCATACGCCCTTTTTGGCCAAGTGCATCATAGTGGACATTCTGCCTCTTTTCCTATGCTTTACATGCAATTCCAGTCTACCTCCTGAAATCGGTTTCCTGCAATTCTGCCCTGTTTTCAAGTCCTCTTGGCAGCCTTACTTCAATATATTTTTGGACGATAGCTGTCATTTATAACTCTGCAGCTTTGTGAATTACAGTGCCCCTGAGCTCCTTTCTTCAACTCGCTTTCTTGTGAGCTGGCCGCAACACCGCAGGATTGCTTCAGGCCCTAGTGTGGTTCCGGCATGGCACGCTGAGCCTTTGGTTAATTCCTCTTCCTGGTGGGAAATGAGAGTTAAATTTGCCCGTCCAGACACCTCCAGCTAGTCTCTCATTGGTTCTCCCTATTCCTGTTCATTTTCCGCAGAAATTGCAAACTGGGCCAAACAGGAGGTTAAAGGCACTGACTCTCCAAGTGAGGAGAGTGTTAGTAAAGTGTCTGGAATGTTGCACCCGAGTACCAGGGGACGAAATCTGACACATTTGAACACGTTTCCCGATCACACGGTGGATCATACTCTGGGTTCCACATGCATGTTTTAGCTGAAGGAAGAATCCCTTAAACCTGGAGAGTTGAGACCCATGGAATGGCTGGCATGCAATATGACTTCAAAGGGTCTGCATTTGCTCATCAAACCTCACCAATCCTATCACTGCTGCGTTTATGCTGCTGTACACATGCTTGATTCTCTTTTGGAGACATATAAATCCATAGGTTTTAAGATTCTTCCTAGTCAGGTATATTCTTAGACGTTTAATATGGGGTGTTGAGTCCTCTTCGTTGAGCAAGGAGTAGCTCTTGTCTATTACATATTTGGCTTATGGAACGGTATCTGTGCTAATTTCAATCTCTGGTTTTATGCAGCACCCCAACTCACCTTTCCCCTTAAGCAAGCATAAGTTGGTTTTCTACATTTGAGACCTTGTTCTGTTTTGTAATTCAGTTCCTGTGTAGCCAAGTTTACATTCCGTGTATTAGTGATATCTTATGATGTTTCTTTTTCTGTGTGACTTATCTCACTTAGAATCATCGTACCTGAATCCACTCATTATGCTGCTATGGGCCTGATGACATAGATTTCATTGCTGAGTGATATTGCATTGTACGTAAGTACCACAACTTCTTTATCCATTTTTCGCTTTCTGTGATATTGAACTTGTACCGTAAACGAGGTTCTTGTAAACAGAGCCGTCCCAAACTTTGGGGTGGCTGTGTTTTTTTGATTTTAATTTCCCTAAGCTATACGACCATAAGTGGAAGTGCCCTAGGCTCTGTTGCTTTGTTTTTTAGATGTTTCAGGAAACACCATACACTTCTCCAGAGTGGCTGTTGGCAATTTACATCCCGCCCATCAGCATAACAAGGCTCCCAGTTCTCCATGGCCTCTCCGGGCTTTCTGGATTTTAAACTTTTTTCAGATGGCCCTTTTGACTGGGGGGCAGTGAGACTTCATTGTAGTGCAGATTTCCTTTGCAAGCTTGCTTGGTTGGCCAAAAAGTGCGTATGCGTTTTTTCCTGAATATATTCAGGAAAAAACGCATATGCCCTTTTTGGCCAAGTGCATCATTGTGGACGTTCTGCCTCTTTTCCTATGCTTTACATGCAATTCCAGTCTACCTCCTGAAATCGGTTTCCTGCAATTCTGCCCCGCTTTCAAGTCCTCTTGGCAGCCTTACTTCAATATATTTTTGGACGATAGCTGTCATTTATAACTCTGCAGGTTTGTGAATTACAGTGCCCCTGAGCTCCTTTCTTCAACTCGCTTTCTTGTGAGCTGGCCGCAACACCGCAGGATTGCTTCAGGCCCTAGTGTCGTTCCGGCATGGCACGCTGAGCCTTTGGTTAATTCCTCTTCCTGGTGGGAAATGAGAGTTAAATTTGCCAATCCAGACACCTCCAGCTAGTCTCTCATTTGTTCTCCCTATTCCTGTTCATTTTCCGCAGAAATTGCAAACTGGGCCAAACAGGAGGTTCAAGGCACTGACTCTCCAAGTGGGGAGAGTTTTAGTAAAGCGTCTGGAATGTTGCACCCAAGTACCAGCGGAGAAAATCTGAGACACATTTGAACACGTTTCCCGATCACACGGTGGATCATACTCTGGGTTCCACATGCATGTTTTAGCTGAAGGAAGAATCCCTTAAACCTGGAGAGTTGAGACCCATGGAATGGCTGGCATGCAATATGACTTCAAAGGGTCTGCATTTGCTCATCAAACCTCACCAATCCTATCACTGCTGCGTTTATGCTGCTGTACACATGCTTGATTCTCTTTTGGAGACATATAAATCCATAGGTTTTAAGATTATTACTAGTCAGGTATATTCTTAGGCGATTAATATGGGGTGTAGAGTCCACTTCGTTGAGCAAGGAGTAGCTCTTGTCTATTACATATTTGGCTTATGGAATGGTATCTGTGCTAATTTCAATCTCTGGTTTTATGCAGAACCCCAACTCACCTTTCCCCTTAAGCAAGCATAAGTTGGTTTTCTACATTTGAGACCGTGTTCTGTTTTGTAATTCAGTTCCTGTGTAGCCAAGTTTACATTCCGTGTAGTAGTGATATCTTATGATGTTTCTTTTTCTGTGTGACTTATCTCACTTAGAATCATCGTACCTGAATCCACTCATTATGCTGCTACGGGCCTGATAATATAGATTTCATTGCTGAGTGATATTGCATTGTACGTAAGTACCACAAATTCTTTATCCATTTTTCACCTTCTGTGATATTGAATTTGTACTGTAAATGAGGTTCTTGTAAACAGAGCCGTCCCAAACTTTGGGGTGGCTGTGTCTTTTTGATTTTAATTTCCCTAAGCTATAGGACCATAAGTGGAAGTGCCCTAGGCTCTGTTGCTTTGTTTTTTAGATGTTTCAGGAAACACCATACACTTCTCCAGAGTGGCTGTTGGCAATTTACATCCCGCCCATCAGCATAACAAGGCTCCCAGTTCTCCATGGCCTGTCCGGGCTTTCTGGATTTTAAACTTTTTTCAGATGGCCCTTTTGACTGGGGGGCAGTGAGACTTCATTGTACTGCAGATTTCCTTTGCAAGCTTGCTTGGTTGGCCAAAAAGGGCGTATGCGTTTTTTCTTGAATATATTCAGGAAAAAACGCATACGCCCTTTTTGGCCAAGTGCATCATTGTGGACGTTCTGCCTCTTTTCCTATGCTTTACATGCAATTCCAGTCTACCTCCTGAAATCGGTTTCCTGCAATTCTGCCCCGCTTTCAAGTCCTCTTGGCAGCCTTACTTCAATATATTTTTGGACGATAGCTGTCATTTATAACTCTGCAGGTTTGTGAATTACAGTGCCCCTGAGCTCCTTTCTTCAACTCGCTTTCTTGTGAGCTGGCCGCAACACCGCAGGATTGCTTCAGGCCCTAGTGTCGTTCCGGCATGGCACGCTAAGCCTTTGGTTAATTCCTCTTCCTGGTGGGAAATGAGAGTTATATTTGCCCGTCCAGACACCTCCAGCTAGTCTCTCACTGGTTCTCCCTATTCCTGTTCATCTTCCGCAAATATTGCAAACTGGGCCAAACAGGAGGTTAAAGGCACTGACTCTCCAAGTGGGGAGAGTTTTAGTAAAGCGTCTGGAATGTTGCACCCGAGTACCAGGGGACAAAACCTGAGACACATTTGAACACGTTTCCCGATCACATGGTGGATCATACTCTGGGTTCCACATGCATGTTTTAGCTGAAGGAAGAATCCCTTAAACCTGGAGAGTTGAGACCCATGGAATGGGTACCATGCAATATGACTTCAAAGGTTCTGCATTGGCTCACCGAACCTCACCAATCCTATCACTGCTGCGCTTATGCCACTGTACACACCCTTGATTCTCTTTCGGAGACATATAAATCCATAGGTTTTAAGATTCTTCCTAGTCAGGTATATTCTTAGACGTTTAATATGGGGTGTTGAGTCCTCTTCGTTGAGCAAGGAGTAGCTCTTGTCTATTACATATTTGGCTTATGGAACGGTATCTGTGCTAATTTCAATCTCTGGTTTTATGCAGCACCCCAACTCACCTTTCCCCTTAAGCAAGCATAAGTTGGTTTTCTACATTTGAGACCTTGTTCTGTTTTGTAATTCAGTTCCTGTGTAGCCAAGTTTACATTCCGTGTATTAGTGATATCTTATGATGTTTCTTTTTCTGTGTGACTTATCTCACTTAGAATCATCGTACCTGAATCCACTCATTATGCTGCTATGGGCCTGATGACATAGATTTCATTGCTGAGTGATATTGCATTGTACGTAAGTACCACAACTTCTTTATCCATTTTTCGCTTTCTGTGATATTGAACTTGTACCGTAAACGAGGTTCTTGTAAACAGAGCCGTCCCAAACTTTGGGGTGGCTGTGTTTTTTTGATTTTAATTTCCCTAAGCTATACGACCATAAGTGGAAGTGCCCTAGGCTCTGTTGCTTTGTTTTTTAGATGTTTCAGGAAACACCATACACTTCTCCAGAGTGGCTGTTGGCAATTTACATCCCGCCCATCAGCATAACAAGGCTCCCAGTTCTCCATGGCCTGTCCTGCCTTTCTGGATGTTATACTTTTTTCAGATGGCCCTTTTGACCGGGGGGCAGTGAGACTTCATTGTAGTGCAGATTTCCTTTGCAAGCTTGCTTGGTTGGCCAAAAAGGGCGTATGCGTTTTTTCCTGAATATATTCAGGAAAAAACGCATACGCCCTTTTTGGCCAAGTGCATCATTGTGGACGTTCTGCCTCTTTTCCTATGCTTTACATGCAATTCCAGTCTAACTCCTGAAATCGGTTTCCTGCAATTCTGCCCCGCTTTCAAGTCCTCTTGGCAGCCTTACTTCAATATATTTTTGGACGATAGCTGTCATTTATAACTCTGCAGGTTTGTGAATTACAGTGCCCCTGAGCTCCTTTCTTCAACTCGCTTTCTTGTGAGCTGGCCGCAACACCGCAGGATTGCTTCAGGCCCTAGTGTCGTTCCGGCATGGCACGCTGAGCCTTTGGTTAATTCCTCTTCATGGTGGGAAATGAGAGTTAAATTTGCCCGTCCAGACACCTCCAGCTAGTCTCTCACTGGTTCTCCCTATTCCTGTTCATCTTCCGCAAATATTGCAAACTGGGCCAAACAGGAGGTTAAAGGCACTGACTCTCCAAGTGGGGAGAGTGTTAGTAAAGCGTCTGGAATGTTGCACCCGAGTACCAGGGGACAAAACCTGAGACACATTTGAACACGTTTCCCAATCACATGGTGGATCATACTCTGGGTTCCACATGCATGTTTTAGCTGAAGGAAGAATCCCTTAAACCTGGAGAGTTGAGACCCATGGAATGGGTACCATGCAATATGACTTCAAAGGTTCTGCATTGGCTCACCGAACCTCACCAATCCTATCACTGCTGCGCTTATGCCGCTGTACACACGCTTGATTCTCTTTCGGAGACATATAAATCCATAGGTTTTAAGATTCTTCCTAGTCAGGTATATTCTTAGACGTTTAATATGGGGTGTTGAGTCCTCTTCGTTGAGCAAGGAGTAGCTCTTGTCTATTACACATTTGGCTTATGGAATGGTATCTGTGCTAATTTCAATCTCTGGTTTTATGCAGCACCCCAACTCACCTTTCCCCTTAAGCAAGCATAAGTTGGTTTTCTACATTTGAGATCCTGTTCTGTTTTGTAATTCAGTTCCTGTGTAGCCAAGTTTACATTCCGTGTAGTAGTGATATCTTATGATGTTTCTTTTTCTGTGTGACTTATCTCACTTAGAATCATCGTACCTGAATCCACTCATTATGCTGCTATGGGCCTGATGACATAGATTTCATTGCTGAGTGATATTGCATTGTACGTAAGTACCACAACTTCTTTATCCATTTTTCGCTTTCTGTGATATTGAACTTGTACCGTAAACGAGGATCTTGTAAACAGAGCCATCCCAAACTTTGGGGTGGCTGTGTCTTTTTGATTTTAATTTCCCTAAGCTATAGGACCATAAGTGGAAGTGCCCTAGGCTCTTTTGCTTTGTTTTTTAGATGTTTCAGGAAACACCATACACTTCTCCAGAGTGGCTGTTGGCAATTTACATCCCGCCCATCAGCATAACAAGGCTCCCAGTTCTCCATGGCCTGTCCGGCCTTTCTGGATTTTACACTTTTTTCAGATGGCCCTTTTGACTGGGGGGCAGTGAGACTTCATTGTAGTGCAGATTTCCTTTGCAAGCTTGCTTGGTTGGCCAAAAAGGGCGTATGCGTTTTTTCCTGAATATATTCAGGAAAAAACGCATACGCCCTTTTTGGCCAAGTGCATCATTGTGGACATTCTGTCTCTTTTCCTATGCTTTACATGCAATTCCAGTCTACCTCCTGAAATCGGATTCCTTCAATTCTGCCCCGCTTTCGAGTCCTCTTGGCAGCCTTACTTCAATATATTTTTGGACGATAGCTGTCATTTATAACTCTGCAGGTTTGTGAATTACAGTGCCCCTGAGCTCCTTTCTTCAACTCGCTTTCTTGTGAGCTGGCTGCAACACCGCAGGATTGCTTCAGGCCCTAGTGTGGTTCCGGCATGGCACGCTGAGCCTTTGGTTAATTCCTCTTCCTGGTGGGAAATGAGAGATAAATTTGCCCATCCAGACACCTCCAGCTAGTCTCTCATTGGTTCTCCCTATTCCTGTTCATTTTCCGCAGAAATTGTAAACTGGGCCAAACAGGAGGTTAAAGGCACTGACTCTCCAAGTGGGGAGAGTGTTAGTAAAGCGTATGGAATGTTGCACCCGAGTACCAGGGGACAAAAACTGAGACACATTTGAACACGTTTCCCGATCACACGGTGGATCATACTCTGGGTTCCACATGCATGTTTTAGCTGAAGGAAGAATCCCTTAAACCTGGAGAGTTGAGACCCATGGAATGGCTCCCATGCAATATGACTTCAAAGGGTCTGCATTTGCTCATCAAACCTCACCAATCCTATCACTGCTGCGTTTATGCCGCTGTACACATGCTTGATTCTCTTTTGGAGACATATAAATCCATAGGTTTTAAGATTATTACTAGTCAGGTATATTCTTAGGCGATTAATATGGGGTGTAGAGTCCACTTCGTTGAGCAAGGAGTAGCTCTTGTCTATTACATATTTGGCTTATGGAATGGTATCTGTGCTAATTTCAATCTCTGGTTTTATGCAGAACCCCAACTCACCTTTCCCCTTAAGCAAGCATAAGTTGGTTTTCTACATTTGAGACCGTGTTCTGTTTTGTAATTCAGTTTATGTGTAGCCAAGTTTACATTCCGTGTAGTAGTGATATCTTATGATGTTTCTTTTTCTGTGTGACTTATCTCACTTAGAATCATCGTACCTGAATCCACTCATTATGCTGCTACGGGCCTGATGATATAGATTTCATTGCTGAGTGATATTGCATTGTACGTAAGTACCACAAATTCTTTATCCATTTTTCACCTTCTGCGATATTGAATTTGTACTGTAAATGAGGTTCTTGTAAACAGAGCCGTCCCAAACTTTGGGGTGGCTGTGTCTTTTTGATTTTAATTTCCCTAAGCTATAGGACCATAAGTGGAAGTGCCCTAGGCTCTGTTGCTTTGTTTTTTAGATGTTTCAGGAAACACCATACACTTCTCCAGAGTGGCTGTTGGCAATTTACATCCCGCCCATCAGCATAACAAGGCTCCCAGTTCTCCATGGCCTGTCCTGCCTTTCTGGATTTTACACTTTTTTCAGATGGCCCTTTTGACCGGGGGGCAGTGAGACTTCATTGTAGTGCAGATTTCCTTTGCAAGCTTGCTTGGTTGGCCAAAAAGGGCGTATGCGTTTTTTCCTGAATATATTCAGGAAAAAACGCATACGCCCTTTTTGGCCAAGTGCATCATTGTGGACGTTCTGCCTCTTTTCCTATGCTTTACATGCAATTCCAGTCTACCTCCTGAAATCGGTTTCCTGCAATCCTGCCCCGCTTTCAAGTCCTCTTGGCAGCCTTACTTCAATATATTTTTGGACGATAGCTGTCATTTTTAACTCTGCAGGTTTGTGAATTACAGTGCCCCTGAGCTCCTTTCTTCAACTCACTTTCTTGTGAGCTGGCCGCAACACCGCAGGATTGCTTCAGGCCCTAGTGTGGTTCTGGCATGGCACGCTGAGCCTTTGGTTAATTCCTCTTCCTGGTTGGAAATGAGAGTTAAATTTGCCCATCCAGACACCTCCAGCTAGTCTCTCATTGGTTCTCCCTATTCCTGTTCATTTTCCGCAGAAATTGCAAACTGGGCCAAACAGGAGGTTAAAGGCACTGACTCTCCAAGTGGGGAGAGTGTTAGTAAAGCATCTGGAATGTTGCACCCGAGTACCAGGGGACAAAAACTGAGACACATTTGAACACGTTTCCCGATCACACGGTGGATCATACTCTGGGTTCCACATGCATGTTTTAGCTGAAGGAAGAATCCCTTAAACCTGGAGAGTTGAGACCCATGGAATGGCTACCATGCAATATGACTTCAAAGGGTCTGCATTTGCTCATCAAACCTCACCAATCCTATCACTGCTGCGTTTATGCCGCTGTACACATGCTTGATTCTCTTTTGGAGACATATAAATCCATAGGTTTTAAGATTATTACTAGTCAGGTATATTCTTAGGCGATTAATATGGGGTGTAGAGTCCACTTCGTTGAGCAAGGAGTAGCTCTTGTCTATTACATATTTGGCTTATGGAATGGTATCTGTGCTAATTTCAATCTCTGGTTTTATGCAGAACCCCAACTCACCTTTCCCCTTAAGCAAGCATAAGTTGGTTTTCTACATTTGAGACCGTGTTCTGTTTTGTAATTCAGTTTCTGTGTAGCCAAGTTTACATTCCGTATAGTAGTGATATCTTATGATGTTTCTTTTTCTGTGTGACTTATCTCACTTAGAATCATCGTACCTGAATCCACTCATTATGCTGCTACGGGCCTGATGATATAGATTTCATTGCTGAGTGATATTGCATTGTACGTAAGTACCACAAATTCTTTATCCATTTTTCACCTTCTGTGATATTGAATTTGTACTGTAAATGAGGTTCTTGTAAACAGAGCCGTCCCAAACTTTGGGGTGGCTGTGTCTTTTTGATTTTAATTTCCCTAAGCTATAGGACCATAAGTGGAAGTGCCCTAGGCTCTGTTGCTTTGTTTTTTAGATGTTTCAGGAAACACCATACACTTCTCCAGAGTGGCTGTTGGCAATTTACATCCCGCCCATCAGCATAACAAGGCTGCAGTTCTCCATGGCCTGTCCTGCCTTTCTGGATGTTATACTTTTTTCAGATGGCCCTTTTGACCGGGGGGCAGTGAGACTTCATTGTAGTGCAGATTTCCTTTGCAAGCTTGCTTGGTTGGCCAAAAAGGGCGTATGCGTTTTTTCCTGAATATATTCAGGAAAAAACGCATATGCCCTTTTTGGCCAAGTGCATCATTGTGGACGTTCTGCCTCTTTTCCTATGCTTTACATGCAATTCCAGTCTACCTCCTGAAATCGGTTTCCTGCAATTCTGCCCCGCTTTCAAGTCCTCTTGGCAGCCTTACTTCAATATATTTTTGGACGATAGCTGTCATTTATAACTCTGCAGGTTTGTGAATTACAGTGCCCCTGAGCTCCTTTCTTCAACTCGCTTTCTTGTGAGCTGGCCGCAACACCGCAGGATTGCTTCAGGCCCTAGTGTCGTTCCGGCATGGCACGCTGAGCCTTTGGTTAATTCCTCTTCCTGGTGGGAAATGAGAGTTAAATTTGCCAATCCAGACACCTCCAGCTAGTCTCTCATTTGTTCTCCCTATTCCTGTTCATTTTCCGCAGAAATTGCAAACTGGGCCAAACAGGAGGTTAAAGGCACTGACTCTCCAAGTGGGGAGAGTTTTAGTAAAGCGTCTGGAATGTTGCACCCAAGTACCAGCAGAGAAAATCTGAGACACATTTGAACACGTTTCCCGATCACACGGTGGATCATACTCTGGGTTCCACATGCATGTTTTAGCTGAAGGAAGAATCCCTTAAACCTGGAGAGTTGAGACCCATGGAATGGCTACCATGCAATATGACTTCAAAGGGTCTGCATTTGCTCATCAAACCTCACCAATCCTATCACTGCTGCGTTTATGCTGCTGTACACATGCTTGATTCTCTTTTGGAGACATATAAATCCATAGGTTTTAAGATAATTACTAGTCAGGTATATTCTTAGGCGATTAATATGGGGTGTAGAGTCCACTTCGTTGAGCAAGGAGTAGCTCTTGTCTATTACATATTTGGCTTATGGAATGGTATCTGTGCTAATTTCAATCTCTGGTTTTATGCAGAACCCCAACTCACCTTTCCCCTTAAGCAAGCATAAGTTGGTTTTCTACATTTGAGACCGTGTTCTGTTTTGTAATTCAGTTTCTGTGTAGCCAAGTTTACATTCCGTGTAGTAGTGATATCTTATGATGTTTCTTTTTCTGTGTGACTTATCTCACTTAGAATCATCGTACCTGAATCCACTCATTATGCTGCTACGGGCCTGATGATATAGATTTCATTGCTGAGTGATATTGCATTGTACGTAAGTACCACAAATTCTTTATCCATTTTTCACCTTCTGTGATATTGAATTTGTACTGTAAATGAGGTTCTTGTAAACAGAGCCGTCCCAAACTTTGGGGTGGCTGTGTCTTTTTGATTTTAATTTCCCTAAGCTATAGGACCATAAGTGGAAGTGCCCTAGGCTCTGTTGCTTTGTTTTTTAGATGTTTCAGGAAACACCATACACTTCTCCAGAGTGGCTGTTGGCAATTTACATCCCGCCCATCAGCATAACAAGGCTCCCAGTTCTCCATGGCCTGTCCGGGCTTTCTGGATTTTAAACTTTTTTCAGATGGCCCTTTTGACTGGGGGGCAGTGAGACTTCATTGTACTGCAGATTTCCTTTGCAAGCTTGCTTGGTTGGCCAAAAAGGGCGTATGCGTTTTTTCTTGAATATATTCAGGAAAAAACGCATACGCCCTTTTTGGCCAAGTGCATCATTGTGGACGTTCTGCCTCTTTTCCTATGCTTTACATGCAATTCCAGTCTACCTCCTGAAATCGGTTTCCTGCAATTCTGCCCCGCTTTCAAGTCCTCTTGGCAGCCTTACTTCAATATATTTTTGGACGATAGCTGTCATTTATAACTCTGCAGGTTTGTGAATTACAGTGCCCCTGAGCTCCTTTCTTCAACTCGCTTTCTTGTGAGCTGGCCGCAACACCGCAGGATTGCTTCAGGCCCTAGTGTCGTTCCGGCATGGCACGCTAAGCCTTTGGTTAATTCCTCTTCCTGGTGGGAAATGAGAGTTATATTTGCCCGTCCAGACACCTCCAGCTAGTCTCTCACTGGTTCTCCCTATTCCTGTTCATCTTCCGCAAATATTGCAAACTGGGCCAAACAGGAGGTTAAAGGCACTGACTCTCCAAGTGGGGAGAGTTTTAGTAAAGCGTCTGGAATGTTGCACCCGAGTACCAGGGGACAAAACCTGAGACACATTTGAACACGTTTCCCGATCACATGGTGGATCATACTCTGGGTTCCACATGCATGTTTTAGCTGAAGGAAGAATCCCTTAAACCTGGAGAGTTGAGACCCATGGAATGGGTACCATGCAATATGACTTCAAAGGTTCTGCATTGGCTCACCGAACCTCACCAATCCTATCACTTCTGCGCTTATGCCACTGTACACACCCTTGATTCTCTTTCGGAGACATATAAATCCATAGGTTTTAAGATTCTTCCTAGTCAGGTATATTCTTAGACGTTTAATATGCGGTGTTGAGTCCTCTTCGTTGAGCAAGGAGTAGCTCTTGTCTATTACATATTTGGCTTATGGAACGGTATCTGTGCTAATTTCAATCTCTGGTTTTATGCAGCACCCCAACTCACCTTTCCCCTTAAGCAAGCATAAGTTGGTTTTCTACATTTGAGACCTTGTTCTGTTTTGTAATTCAGTTCCTGTGTAGCCAAGTTTACATTCCGTGTATTAGTGATATCTTATGATGTTTCTTTTTCTGTGTGACTTATCTCACTTAGAATCATCGTACCTGAATCCACTCATTATGCTGCTATGGGCCTGATGACATAGATTTCATTGCTGAGTGATATTGCATTGTACGTAAGTACCACAACTTCTTTATCCATTTTTCGCTTTCTGTGATATTGAACTTGTACCGTAAACGAGGTTCTTGTAAACAGAGCCGTCCCAAACTTTGGGGTGGCTGTGTTTTTTTGATTTTAATTTCCCTAAGCTATACGACCATAAGTGGAAGTGCCCTAGGCTCTGTTGCTTTGTTTTTTAGATGTTTCAGGAAACACCATACACTTCTCCAGAGTGGCTGTTGGCAATTTACATCCCGCCCATCAGCATAACAAGGCTCCCAGTTCTCCATGGCCTGTCCTGCCTTTCTGGATGTTACACTTTTTTCAGATGGCCCTTTTGACCGGGGGGCAGTGAGACTTCATTGTACTGCAGATTTCCTTTGCAAGCTTGCTTGGTTGGCCAAAAAGGGCGTATGCGTTTTTTCCTGAATATATTCAGGAAAAAACGCATATGCCCTTTTTGGCCAAGTGCATCATTGTGGACGTTCTGCCTCTTTTCCTATGCTTTACATGCAATTCCAGTCTACCTCCTGAAATCGGTTTCCTGCAATTCTGCCCCGCTTTCAAGTCCTCTTGGCAGCCTTACTTCAATATATTTTTGGACGATAGCTGTCATTTATAACTCTGCAGGTTTGTGAATTACAGTGCCCCTGAGCTCCTTTCTTCAACTCGCTTTCTTGTGAGCTGGCCGCAACACCGCAGGATTGCTTCAGGCCCTAGTGTCGTTCCGGCATGGCACGCTGAGCCTTTGGTTAATTCCTCTTCCTGGTGGGAAATGAGAGTTAAATTTGCCAATCCAGACACCTCCAGCTAGTCTCTCATTTGTTCTCCCTATTCCTGTTCATTTTCCGCAGAAATTGCAAACTGGGCCAAACAGGAGGTTAAAGGCACTGACTCTCCAAGTGGGGAGAGTTTTAGTAAAGCGTCTGGAATGTTGCACCCAAGTACCAGCGGAGAAAATCTGAGACACATTTGAACACGTTTCCCGATCACACGGTGGATCATACTCTGGGTTCCACATGCATGTTTTAGCTGAAGGAAGAATCCCTTAAACCTGGAGAGTTGAGACCCATGGAATGGCTGGCATGCAATATGACTTCAAAGGGTCTGCATTTGCTCATCAAACCTCACCAATCCTATCACTGCTGCGTTTATGCCGCTGTACACATGCTTGATTCTCTTTTGGAGACATATAAATCCATAGGTTTTAAGATTATTACTAGTCAGGTATATTCTTAGGCGATTAATATGGGGTGTAGAGTCCACTTCGTTGAGCAAGGAGTAGCTCTTGTCTATTACATATTTGGCTTATGGAATGGTATCTGTGCTAATTTCAATCTCTGGTTTTATGCAGAACCCCAACTCACCTTTCCCCTTAAGCAAGCATAAGTTGGTTTTCTACATTTGAGACCGTGTTCTGTTTTGTAATTCAGTTTCTGTGTAGCCAAGTTTACATTCCGTGTAGTAGTGATATCTTATGATGTTTCTTTTTCTGTGTGACTTATCTCACTTAGAATCATCGTACCTGAATCCACTCATTATGCTGCTACGGGCCTGATGATATAGATTTCATTGCTGAGTGATATTGCATTGTACGTAAGTACCACAAATTCTTTATCCATTTTTCACCTTCTGTGATATTGAATTTGTACTGTAAATGAGGTTCTTGTAAACAGAGCCATCCCAAACTTTGGGGTGGCTGTGTCTTTTTGATTTTAATTTCCCTAAGCTATAGGACCATAAGTGGAAGTGCCCTAGGCTCTGTTGCTTTGTTTTTTAGATGTTTCAGGAAACACCATACACTTCTCCAGAGTGGCTGTTGGCAATTTACATCCCGCCCATCAGCATAACAAGGCTCCCAGTTCTCCATGGCCTGTCCTGCCTTTCTGGATTTTACACTTTTTTCAGATGGCCCTTTTGACCGGGGGGCAGTGAGACTTCATTGTAGTGCAGATTTCCTTTGCAAGCTTGCTTGGTTGGCCAAAAAGGGCGTATGCGTTTTTTCCTGAATATATTCAGGAAAAAACGCATACGCCCTTTTTGGCCAAGTGCATCATTGTGGACGTTCTGCCTCTTTTCGTATGCTTTACATGCAATTCCAGTCTAACTCCTGAAATCGGTTTCCTGCAATTCTGCCCCGCTTTCAAGTCCTCTTGGCAGCCTTACTTCAATATATTTTTGGACGATAGCTGTCATTTTTAACTCTGCAGGTTTGTGAATTACAGTGCCCCTGAGCTCCTTTCTTCAACTCGCTTTCTTGTGAGCTGGCCGCAACACTGCAGGATTGCTTCAGGCCCTAGTGTGGTTCCGGCATGGCACGCTGAGCCTTTGGTTAATTCCTCTTCCTGGTGGGAAATGAGAGTTACATTTGCCCGTCCAGACACCTCCAGCTAGTCTCTCATTTGTTCTCCCTATTCCTGTTCATTTTCCGCAGAAATTGCAAACTGGGCCAAACAGGAGGTTAAAGGCACTGACTCTCCAAGTGGGGAGAGTTTTAGTAAAGCGTCTGGAATGTTGCACCCAAGTACCAGCGGAGAAAATCTGAGACACATTTGAACACGTTTCCTGATCACATGGTGGATCATACTCTGGGTTCCACATGCATGTTTTAGCTGAAGGAAGAATCCCTTAAACCTGGAGAGTTGAGACCCATGGAATGGCTAGCATGCAATATGACTTCAAAGGGTCTGCATTTGCTCATCAAACCTCACCAATCCTATCACTGCTGCGTTTATGCCGCTGTACACATGCTTGATTCTGTTTTGGAGACATATAAATCCATAGGTTTTAAGATTATTACTAGTCAGGTATATTCTTAGGCGATTAATATGGGGTGTAGAGTCCACTTCGTTGAGCAAGGAGTAGCTCTTGTCTATTACATATTTGGCTTATGGAATGGTATCTGTGCTAATTTCAATCTCTGGTTTTATGCAGAACCCCAACTCACCTTTCCCCTTAAGCAAGCATAAGTTGGTTTTCTACATTTAAGACCGTGTTCTGTTTTGTAATTCAGTTTCTGTGTAGCCAAGTTTTCATTCCGTGTAGTAGTGATATCTTATGATGTTTCTTTTTCTGTGTGACTTATCTCACTTAGAATCATCGTACCTGAATCCACTCATTATGCTGCTACGGGCCTGATGATATAGATTTCATTACTGAGTGATATTGCATTGTACGTAAGTACCACAAATTCTTTATCCATTTTTCACCTTCTGTGATATTGAATTTGTACTGTAAATGAGGTTCTTGTAAACAGAACCATCCCAAACTTTGGGGTGGCTGTGTCTTTTTGATTTTAATTTCCCTAAGCTATAGGACCATAAGTGGAAGTGCCCTAGGCTCTGTTGCTTTGTTTTTTAGATGTTTCAGGAAACACCATACACTTCTCCAGAGTGGCTGTTGGCAATTTACATCCCGCCCATCAGCATAACAAGGCTGCAGTTCTCCATGGCCTGTCCTGCCTTTCTGGATGTTATACTTTTTTCAGATGGCCCTTTTGACCGGGGGGCAGTGAGACTTCATTGTAGTGCAGATTTCCTTTGCAAGCTTGCTTGGTTGGCCAAAAAGGGCGTATGCGTTTTTTCCTGAATATATTCAGGAAAAAACGCATATGCCCTTTTTGGCCAAGTGCATCATTGTGGACGTTCTGCCTCTTTTCCTATGCTTTACATGCAATTCCAGTCTACCTCCTGAAATCGGTTTCCTGCAATTCTGCCCCGCTTTCAAGTCCTCTTGGCAGCCTTACTTCAATATATTTTTGGACGATAGCTGTCATTTATAACTCTGCAGGTTTGTGAATTACAGTGCCCCTGAGCTCCTTTCTTCAACTCGCTTTCTTGTGAGCTGGCCGCAACACCGCAGGATTGCTTCAGGCCCTAGTGTCGTTCCGGCATGGCACGCTGAGCCTTTGGTTAATTCCTCTTCCTGGTGGGAAATGAGAGTTAAATTTGCCAATCCAGACACCTCCAGCTAGTCTCTCATTTGTTCTCCCTATTCCTGTTCATTTTCCGCAGAAATTGCAAACTGGGCCAAACAGGAGGTTAAAGGCACTGACTCTCCAAGTGGGGAGAGTTTTAGTAAAGCGTCTGGAATGTTGCACCCAAGTACCAGCAGAGAAAATCTGAGACACATTTGAACACGTTTCCCGATCACACGGTGGATCATACTCTGGGTTCCACATGCATGTTTTAGCTGAAGGAAGAATCCCTTAAACCTGGAGAGTTGAGACCCATGGAATGGCTACCATGCAATATGACTTCAAAGGGTCTGCATTTGCTCAGCAAACCTCACCAATCCTATCACTGCTTCGTTTATGCTGCTGTACACATGCTTGATTCTCTTTTGGAGACATATAAATCCATAGGTTTTAAGATAATTACTAGTCAGGTATATTCTTAGGCGATTAATATGGGGTGTAGAGTCCACTTCGTTGAGCAAGGAGTAGCTCTTGTCTATTACATATTTGGCTTATGGAATGGTATCTGTGCTAATTTCAATCTCTGGTTTTATGCAGAACCCCAACTCACCTTTCCCCTTAAGCAAGCATAAGTTGGTTTTCTACATTTGAGACCGTGTTCTGTTTTGTAATTCAGTTTCTGTGTAGCCAAGTTTACATTCCGTGTAGTAGTGATATCTTATGATGTTTCTTTTTCTGTGTGACTTATCTCACTTAGAATCATCGTACCTGAATCCACTCATTATGCTGCTACGGGCCTGATGATATAGATTTCATTGCTGAGTGATATTGCATTGTACGTAAGTACCACAAATTCTTTATCCATTTTTCACCTTCTGTGATATTGAATTTGTACTGTAAATGAGGTTCTTGTAAACAGAGCCGTCCCAAACTTTGGGGTGGCTGTGTCTTTTTGATTTTAATTTCCCTAAGCTATAGGACCATAAGTGGAAGTGCCCTAGGCTCTGTTGCTTTGTTTTTTAGATGTTTCAGGAAACACCATACACTTCTCCAGAGTGGCTGTTGGCAATTTACATCCCGCCCATCAGCATAACAAGGCTCCCAGTTCTCCATGGCCTGTCCAGGCTTTCTGGATTTTAAACTTTTTTCAGATGGCCCTTTTGACTGGGGGGCAGTGAGACTTCATTGTACTGCAGATTTCCTTTGCAAGCTTGCTTGGTTGGCCAAAAAGGGCGTATGCGTTTTTTCTTGAATATATTCAGGAAAAAACGCATACGCCCTTTTTGGCCAAGTGCATCATTGTGGACGTTCTGCCTCTTTTCCTATGCTTTACATGCAATTCCAGTCTACCTCCTGAAATCGGTTTCCTGCAATTCTGCCCCGCTTTCAAGTCCTCTTGGCAGCCTTACTTCAATATATTTTTGGACGATAGCTGTCATTTATAACTCTGCAGGTTTGTGAATTACAGTGCCCCTGAGCTCCTTTCTTCAACTCGCTTTCTTGTGAGCTGGCCGCAACACCGCAGGATTGCTTCAGGCCCTAGTGTCGTTCCGGCATGGCACGCTAAGCCTTTGGTTAATTCCTCTTCCTGGTGGGAAATGAGAGTTATATTTGCCCGTCCAGACACCTCCAGCTAGTCTCTCACTGGTTCTCCCTATTCCTGTTCATCTTCCGCAAATATTGCAAACTGGGCCAAACAGGAGGTTAAAGGCACTGACTCTCCAAGTGGGGAGAGTTTTAGTAAAGCGTCTGGAATGTTGCACCCGAGTACCAGGGGACAAAACCTGAGACACATTTGAACACGTTTCCCGATCACATGGTGGATCATACTCTGGGTTCCACATGCATGTTTTAGCTGAAGGAAGAATCCCTTAAACCTGGAGAGTTGAGACCCGTGGAATGGGTACCATGCAATATGACTTCAAAGGTTCTGCATTGGCTCACCGAACCTCACCAATCCTATCACTTCTGCGCTTATGCCACTGTACACACCCTTGATTCTCTTTCGGAGACATATAAATCCATAGGTTTTAAGATTCTTCCTAGTCAGGTATATTCTTAGACGTTTAATATGCGGTGTTGAGTCCTCTTCGTTGAGCAAGGAGTAGCTCTTGTCTATTACATATTTGGCTTATGGAACGGTATCTGTGCTAATTTCAATCTCTGGTTTTATGCAGCACCCCAACTCACCTTTCCCCTTAAGCAAGCATAAGTTGGTTTTCTACATTTGAGACCTTGTTCTGTTTTGTAATTCAGTTCCTGTGTAGCCAAGTTTACATTCCGTGTATTAGTGATATCTTATGATGTTTCTTTTTCTGTGTGACTTATCTCACTTAGAATCATCGTACCTGAATCCACTCATTATGCTGCTATGGGCCTGATGACATAGATTTCATTGCTGAGTGATATTGCATTGTACGTAAGTACCACAACTTCTTTATCCATTTTTCGCTTTCTGTGATATTGAACTTGTACCGTAAACGAGGTTCTTGTAAACAGAGCCGTCCCAAACTTTGGGGTGGCTGTGTTTTTTTGATTTTAATTTCCCTAAGCTATACGACCATAAGTGGAAGTGCCCTAGGCTCTGTTGCTTTGTTTTTTAGATGTTTCAGGAAACACCATACACTTCTCCAGAGTGGCTGTTGGCAATTTACATCCCGCCCATCAGCATAACAAGGCTCCCAGTTCTCCATGGCCTGTCCTGCCTTTCTGGATGTTATACTTTTTTCAGATGGCCCTTTTGACCGGGGGGCAGTGAGACTTCATTGTAGTGCAGATTTCCTTTGCAAGCTTGCTTGGTTGGCCAAAAAGGGCGTATGCGTTTTTTCCTGAATATATTCAGGAAAAAACGCATATGCCCTTTTTGGCCAAGTGCATCATTGTGGACGTTCTGCCTCTTTTCCTATGCTTTACATGCAATTCCAGTCTACCTCCTGAAATCGGTTTCCTGCAATTCTGCCCCGCTTTCAAGTCCTCTTGGCAGCCTTACTTCAATATATTTTTGGACGATAGCTGTCATTTATAACTCTGCAGGTTTGTGAATTACAGTGCCCCTGAGCTCCTTTCTTCAACTCGCTTTCTTGTGAGCTGGCCGCAACACCGCAGGATTGCTTCAGGCCCTAGTGTCGTTCCGGCATGGCACGCTGAGCCTTTGGTTAATTCCTCTTCCTGGTGGGAAATGAGAGTTAAATTTGCCAATCCAGACACCTCCAGCTAGTCTCTCATTTGTTCTCCCTATTCCTGTTCATTTTCCGCAGAAATTGCAAACTGGGCCAAACAGGAGGTTAAAGGCACTGACTCTCCAAGTGGGGAGAGTTTTAGTAAAGCGTCTGGAATGTTGCACCCAAGTACCAGCGGAGAAAATCTGAGACACATTTGAACACGTTTCCCGATCACACGGTGGATCATACTCTGGGTTCCACATGCATGTTTTAGCTGAAGGAAGAATCCCTTAAACCTGGAGAGTTGAGACCCATGGAATGGCTCCCATGCAATATGACTTCAAAGGGTCTGCATTTGCTCATCAAACCTCACCAATCCTATCACTGCTGCGTTTATGCCGCTGTACACATGCTTGATTCTCTTTTGGAGACATATAAATCCATAGGTTTTAAGATTATTACTAGTCAGGTATATTCTTAGGCGATTAATATGGGGTGTAGAGTCCACTTCGTTGAGCAAGGAGTAGCTCTTGTCTATTACATATTTGGCTTATGGAATGGTATCTGTGCTAATTTCAATCTCTGGTTTTATGCAGAACCCCAACTCACCTTTCCCCTTAAGCAAGCATAAGTTGGTTTTCTACATTTGAGACCGTGTTCTGTTTTGTAATTCAGTTTCTGTGTAGCCAAGTTTACATTCCGTGTAGTAGTGATATCTTATGATGTTTCTTTTTCTGTGTGACTTATCTCACTTAGAATCATCGTACCTGAATCCACTCATTATGCTGCTACGGGCCTGATGATATAGATTTCATTGCTGAGTGATATTGCATTGTACGTAAGTACCACAAATTCTTTATCCATTTTTCACCTTCTGTGATATTGAATTTGTACTGTAAATGAGGTTCTTGTAAACAGAGCCATCCCAAACTTTGGGGTGGCTGTGTCTTTTTGATTTTAATTTCCCTAAGCTATAGGACCATAAGTGGAAGTGCCCTAGGCTCTGTTGCTTTGTTTTTTAGATGTTTCAGGAAACACCATACACTTCTCCAGAGTGGCTGTTGGCAATTTACATCCCGCCCATCAGCATAACAAGGCTCCCAGTTCTCCATGGCCTGTCCTGCCTTTCTGGATTTTACACTTTTTTCAGATGGCCCTTTTGACCGGGGGGCAGTGAGACTTCATTGTAGTGCAGATTTCCTTTGCAAGCTTGCTTGGTTGGCCAAAAAGGGCGTATGCGTTTTTTCCTGAATATATTCAGGAAAAAACGCATACGCCCTTTTTGGCCAAGTGCATCATTGTGGACGTTCTGCCTCTTTTCGTATGCTTTACATGCAATTCCAGTCTAACTCCTGAAATCGGTTTCCTGCAATTCTGCCCCGCTTTCAAGTCCTCTTGGCAGCCTTACTTCAATATATTTTTGGACGATAGCTGTCATTTTTAACTCTGCAGGTTTGTGAATTACAGTGCCCCTGAGCTCCTTTCTTCAACTCGCTTTCTTGTGAGCTGGCCGCAACACTGCAGGATTGCTTCAGGCCCTAGTGTGGTTCCGGCATGGCACGCTGAGCCTTTGGTTAATTCCTCTTCCTGGTGGGAAATGAGAGTTACATTTGCCCGTCCAGACACCTCCAGCTAGTCTCTCATTTGTTCTCCCTATTCCTGTTCATTTTCCGCAGAAATTGCAAACTGGGCCAAACAGGAGGTTAAAGGCACTGACTCTCCAAGTGGGGAGAGTTTTAGTAAAGCGTCTGGAATGTTGCACCCAAGTACCAGCGGAGAAAATCTGAGACACATTTGAACACGTTTCCTGATCACATGGTGGATCATACTCTGGGTTCCACATGCATGTTTTAGCTGAAGGAAGAATCCCTTAAACCTGGAGAGTTGAGACCCATGGAATGGCTCCCATGCAATATGACTTCAAAGGGTCTGCATTTGCTCATCAAACCTCACCAATCCTATCACTGCTGCGTTTATGCCGCTGTACACATGCTTGATTCTCTTTTGGAGACATATAAATCCATAGGTTTTAAGATTATTACTAGTCAGGTATATTCTTAGGCGATTAATATGGGGTGTAGAGTCCACTTCGTTGAGCAAGGAGTAGCTCTTGTCTATTACATATTTGGCTTATGGAATGGTATCTGTGCTAATTTCAATCTCTGGTTTTATGCAGAACCCCAACTCACCTTTCCCCTTAAGCAAGCATAAGTTGGTTTTCTACATTTGAGACCGTGTTCTGTTTTGTAATTCAGTTTCTGTGTAGCCAAGTTTACATTCCGTGTAGTAGTGATATCTTATGATGTTTCTTTTTCTGTGTGACTTATCTCACTTAGAATCATCGTACCTGAATCCAATCATTATGCTGCTACGGGCCTGATGATATAGATTTCATTGCTGAGTGATATTGCATTGTACGTAAGTACCACAAATTCTTTATCCATTTTTCACCTTCTGCGATATTGAATTTGTACTGTAAATGAGGTTCTTGTAAACAGAGCCGTCCCAAACTTTGGGGTGGCTGTGTCTTTTTGATTTTAATTTCCCTAAGCTATAGGACCATAAGTGGAAGTGCCTTAGGCTCTGTTGCTTTGTTTTTTAGATGTTTCAGGAAACACCATACACTTCTCCAGAGTGGCTGTTGGCAATTTACATCCCGCCCATCAGCATAACAAGGCTCCCAGTTCTCCATGGCCTGTCCTGCCTTTCTGGATTTTACACTTTTTTCAGATGGCCCTTTTGACCGGGGGGCAGTGAGACTTCATTGTAGTGCAGATTTCCTTTGCAAGCTTGCTTGGTTGGCCAAAAAGGGCGTATGCGTTTTTTCCTGAATATATTCAGGAAAAAACGCATACGCCCTTTTTGGCCAAGTGCATCATTGTGGACGTTCTGCCTCTTTTCCTATGCTTTACATGCAATTCCAGTCTACCTCCTGAAATCGGTTTCCTGCAATTCTGCCCCGCTTTCAAGTCCTCTTGGCAGCCTTACTTCAATATATTTTTGGACGATAGCTGTCATTTATAACTCTGCAGGTTTGTGAATTACAGTGCCCCTGAGCTCCTTTCTTCAACTCGCTTTCTAGTGAGCTGGCCGCAACACCGCAGGATTGCTTCAGGCCCTAGTGTCGTTCCGGCATGGCACGCTGAGCCTTTGGTTAATTCCTCTTCCTGGTGGGAAATGAGAGTTAAATTTGCCCGTCCAGACACCTCCAGCTAGTCTCTCACTGGTTCTCCCTATTCCTGTTCATCTTCCGCAAATATTGCAAACTGGGCCAAACAGGAGGTTAAAGGCACTGACTCTCCAAGTGGGGAGAGTGTTAGTAAAGCGTCTGGAATGTTGCACCCGAGTACCAGGGGACAAAACCTGAGACACATTTGAACACGTTTCCCAATCACATGGTGGATCATACTCTGGGTTCCACATGCATGTTTTAGCTGAAGGAAGAATCCCTTAAACCTGGAGAGTTGAGACCCATGGAATGGGTACCATGCAATATGACTTCAAAGGTTCTGCATTGGCTCACCGAACCTCACCAATCCTATCACTGCTGCGCTTATGCCACTGTACACACGCTTGATTCTCTTTCGGAGACATATAAATCCATAGGTTTTAAGATTCTTCCTAGTCAGGTATATTCTTAGACGTTTAATATGGGGTGTTGAGTCCTCTTCGTTGAGCAAGGAGTAGCTCTTGTCTATTACACATTTGGCTTATGGAATGGTATCTGTGCTAATTTCAATCTCTGGTTTTATGCAGCACCCCAACTCACCTTTCCCCTTAAGCAAGCATAAGTTGGTTTTCTACATTTGAGATCCTGTTCTGTTTTGTAATTCAGTTCCTGTGTAGCCAAGTTTACATTCCGTGTAGTAGTGATATCTTATGATGTTTCTTTTTCTGTGTGACTTATCTCACTTAGAATCATCGTACCTGAATCCACTCATTATGCTGCTATGGGCCTGATGACATAGATTTCATTGCTGAGTGATATTGCATTGTACGTAAGTACCACAACTTCTTTATCCATTTTTCGCTTTCTGTGATATTGAACTTGTACCGTAAACGAGGATCTTGTAAACAGAGCCGTCCCAAACTTTGGGGTGGCTGTGTCTTTTTGATTTTAATTTCCCTAAGCTATAGGACCATAAGTGGAAGTGCCCTAGGCTCTTTTGCTTTGTTTTTTAGATGTTTCAGGAAACACCATACACTTCTCCAGAGTGGCTGTTGGCAATTTACATCCCGCCCATCAGCATAACAAGGCTCCCAGTTCTCCATGGCCTGTCCTGCCTTTCTGGATTTTACACTTTTTTCAGATGGCCCTTTTGACTGGGGGGCAGTGAGACTTCATTGTAGTGCAGATTTCCTTTGCAAGCTTGCTTGGTTGGCCAAAAAGGGCGTATGCGTTTTTTCCTGAATATATTCAGGAAAAAACGCATACGCCCTTTTTGGCCAAGTGCATCATTGTGGACATTCTGTCTCTTTTCCTATGCTTTACATGCAATTCCAGTCTACCTCCTGAAATCGGATTCCTTCAATTCTGCCCCGCTTTCGAGTCCTCTTGGCAGCCTTACTTCAATATATTTTTGGACGATAGCTGTCATTTATAACTCTGCAGGTTTGTGAATTACAGTGCCCCTGAGCTCCTTTCTTCAACTCGCTTTCTTGTGAGCTGGCTGCAACACCGCAGGATTGCTTCAGGCCCTAGTGTGGTTCCGGCATGGCACGCTGAGCCTTTGGTTAATTCCTCTTCCTGGTGGGAAATGAGAGATAAATTTGCCCATCCAGACACCTCCAGCTAGTCTCTCATTGGTTCTCCCTATTCCTGTTCATTTTCCGCAGAAATTGTAAACTGGGCCAAACAGGAGGTTAAAGGCACTGACTCTCCAAGTGGGGAGAGTGTTAGTAAAGCGTATGGAATGTTGCACCCGAGTACCAGGGGACAAAAACTGAGACACATTTGAACACGTTTCCCGATCACACGGTGGATCATACTCTGGGTTCCACATGCATGTTTTAGCTGAAGGAAGAATCCCTTAAACCTGGAGAGTTGAGACCCATGGAATGGCTCCCATGCAATATGACTTCAAAGGGTCTGCATTTGCTCATCAAACCTCACCAATCCTATCACTGCTGCGTTTATGCCGCTGTACACATTCTTGATTCTCTTTTGGAGACATATAAATCCATAGGTTTTAAGATTATTACTAGTCAGGTATATTCTTAGGCGATTAATATGGGGTGTAGAGTCCACTTCGTTGAGCAAGGAGTAGCTCTTGTCTATTACATATTTGGCTTATGGAATGGTATCTGTGCTAATTTCAATCTCTGGTTTTATGCAGAACCCCAACTCACCTTTCCCCTTAAGCAAGCATAAGTTGGTTTTCTACATTTGAGACCGTGTTCTGTTTTGTAATTCAGTTTCTGTGTAGCCAAGTTTACATTCCGTGTAGTAGTGATATCTTATGATGTTTCTTTTTCTGTGTGACTTATCTCACTTAGAATCATCGTACCTGAATCCACTCATTATGCTGCTACGGGCCTGATGATATAGATTTCATTGCTGAGTGATATTGCATTGTACGTAAGTACCACAAATTCTTTATCCATTTTTCACCTTCTGCGATATTGAATTTGTACTGTAAATGAGGTTCTTGTAAACAGAGCCGTCCCAAACTTTGGGGTGGCTGTGTCTTTTTGATTTTAATTTCCCTAAGCTATAGGACCATAAGTGGAAGTGCCTTAGGCTCTGTTGCTTTGTTTTTTAGATGTTTCAGGAAACACCATACACTTCTCCAGAGTGGCTGTTGGCAATTTACATCCCGCCCATCAGCATAACAAGGCTCCCAGTTCTCCATGGCCTGTCCTGCCTTTCTGGATTTTACACTTTTTTCAGATGGCCCTTTTGACCGGGGGGCAGTGAGACTTCATTGTAGTGCAGATTTCCTTTGCAAGCTTGCTTGGTTGGCCAAAAAGGGCGTATGCGTTTTTTCCTGAATATATTCAGGAAAAAACGCATACGCCCTTTTTGGCCAAGTGCATCATTGTGGACGTTCTGCCTCTTTTCCTATGCTTTACATGCAATTCCAGTCTACCTCCTGAAATCGGTTTCCTGCAATCCTGCCCCGCTTTCAAGTCCTCTTGGCAGCCTTACTTCAATATATTTTTGGACGATAGCTGTCATTTTTAACTCTGCAGGTTTGTGAATTACAGTGCCCCTGAGCTCCTTTCTTCAACTCACTTTCTTGTGAGCTGGCCGCAACACCGCAGGATTGCTTCAGGCCCTAGTGTGGTTCTGGCATGGCACGCTGAGCCTTTGGTTAATTACTCTTCCTGGTTGGAAATGAGAGTTAAATTTGCCCATCCAGACACCTCCAGCTAGTCTCTCATTGGTTCTCCCTATTCCTGTTCATTTTCCGCAGAAATTGCAAACTGGGCCAAACAGGAGGTTAAAGGCACTGACTCTCCAAGTGGGGAGAGTGTTAGTAAAGCATCTGGAATGTTGCACCCAAGTACCAGGGGACAAAAACTGAGACACATTTGAACACGTTTCCCGATCACACGGTGGATCATACTCTGGGTTCCACATGCATGTTTTAGCTGAAGGAAGAATCCCTTAAACCTGGAGAGTTGAGACCCATGGAATGGCTACCATGCAATATGACTTCAAAGGGTCTGCATTTGCTCATCAAACCTCACCAATCCTATCACTGCTGCGTTTATGCCGCTGTACACATGCTTGATTCTCTTTTGGAGACATATAAATCCATAGGTTTTAAGATTATTACTAGTCAGGTATATTCTTAGGCGATTAATATGGGGTGTAGAGTCCACTTCGTTGAGCAAGGAGTAGCTCTTGTCTATTACATATTTGGCTTATGGAATGGTATCTGTGCTAATTTCAATCTCTGGTTTTATGCAGAACCCCAACTCACCTTTCCCCTTAAGCAAGCATAAGTTGGTTTTCTACATTTGAGACCGTGTTCTGTTTTGTAATTCAGTTTCTGTGTAGCCAAGTTTACATTCCGTATAGTAGTGATATCTTATGATGTTTCTTTTTCTGTGTGACTTATCTCACTTAGAATCATCGTACCTGAATCCACTCATTATGCTGCTACGGGCCTGATGATATAGATTTCATTGCTGAGTGATATTGCATTGTACGTAAGTACCACAAATTCTTTATCCATTTTTCACCTTCTGTGATATTGAATTTGTACTGTAAATGAGGTTCTTGTAAACAGAGCCGTCCCAAACTTTGGGGTGGCTGTGTCTTTTTGATTTTAATTTCCCTAAGCTATAGGACCATAAGTGGAAGTGCCCTAGGCTCTGTTGCTTTGTTTTTTAGATGTTTCAGGAAACACCATACACTTCTCCAGAGTGGCTGTTGGCAATTTACATCCCGCCCATCAGCATAACAAGGCTCCCAGTTCTCCATGGCCTGTCCTGCCTTTCTGGATGTTATACTTTTTTCAGATGGCCCTTTTGACCGGGGGGCAGTGAGACTTCATTGTACTGCAGATTTCCTTTGCAAGCTTGCTTGGTTGGCCAAAAAGGGCGTATGCGTTTTTTCTAGAATATATTCAGGAAAAAACGCATACGCCCTTTTTGGCCAAGTGCATCATTGTGGACGTTCTGCCTCTTTTCCTATGCTTTACATGCAATTCCAGTCTACCTCCTGAAATCGGTTTCCTGCAATTCTGCCCCGCTTTCAAGTCCTCTTGGCAGCCTTACTTCAATATATTTTTGGACGATAGCTGTCATTTATAACTCTGCAGGTTTGTGAATTACAGTGCCCCTGAGCTCCTTTCTTCAACTCGCTTTCTTGTGAGCTGGCCGCAACACCGCTGCATGGCTTCAGGCCCTAGTGTGGTTCTGGCATGGCACGCTGAGCCTTTGGTTAATTCCTCTTCCTGGTGGGAAATGAGAGTTATATTTGCCCGTCCAGACACCTCCAGCTAGTCTCTCACTGGTTCTCCCTATTCCTGTTCATCTTCCGCAAATATTGCAAACTGGGCCAAACAGGAGGTTAAAGGCACTGACTCTCCAAGTGGGGAGAGTTTTAGTAAAGCGTCTGGAATGTTGCACCCGAGTACCAGGGGACAAAACCTGAGACACATTTGAACACGTTTCCCGATCACATGGTGGATCATACTCTGGGTTCCACATGCATGTTTTAGCTGAAGGAAGAATCCCTTAAACCTGGAGAGTTGAGACCCATGGAATGGGTACCATGCAATATGACTTCAAAGGTTCTGCATTGGCTCACCGAACCTCACCAATCCTATCACTGCTGCGCTTATGCCACTGTACACACCCTTGATTCTCTTTCGGAGACATATAAATCCATAGGTTTTAAGATTCTTCCTAGTCAGGTATATTCTTAGACGTTTAATATGGGGTGTTGAGTCCTCTTCGTTGAGCAAGGAGTAGTTCTTGTCTATTACATATTTGGCTTATGGAACGGTATCTGTGCTAATTTCAATCTCTGGTTTTATGCAGCACCCCAACTCACCTTTCCCCTTAAGCAAGCATAAGTTGGTTTTCTACATTTGAGACCTTGTTCTGTTTTGTAATTCAGTTCCTGTGTAGCCAAGTTTACATTCCGTGTATTAGTGATATCTTATGATGTTTCTTTTTCTGTGTGACTTATCTCACTTAGAATCATCGTACCTGAATCCACTCATTATGCTGCTATGGGCCTGATGACATAGATTTCATTGCTGAGTGATATTGCATTGTACGTAAGTACCACAACTTCTTTATCCATTTTTCGCTTTCTGTGATATTGAACTTGTACCGTAAACGAGGTTCTTGTAAACAGAGCCGTCCCAAACTTTGGGGTGGCTGTGTTTTTTTGATTTTAATTTCCCTAAGCTATACGACCATAAGTGGAAGTGCCCTAGGCTCTGTTGCTTTGTTTTTTAGATGTTTCAGGAAACACCATACACTTCTCCAGAGTGGCTGTTGGCAATTTACATCCCGCCCATCAGCATAACAAGGCTCCCAGTTCTCCATGGCCTGTCCTGCCTTTCTGGATGTTATACTTTTTTCAGATGGCCCTTTTGACCGGGGGGCAGTGAGACTTCATTGTAGTGCAGATTTCCTTTGCAAGCTTGCTTGGTTGGCCAAAAAGGGCGTATGCGTTTTTTCCTGAATATATTCAGGAAAAAACGCATATGCCCTTTTTGGCCAAGTGCATCATTGTGGACGTTCTGCCTCTTTTCCTATGCTTTACATGCAATTCCAGTCTACCTCCTGAAATCGGTTTCCTGCAATTCTGCCCCGCTTTCAAGTCCTCTTGGCAGCCTTACTTCAATATATTTTTGGACGATAGCTGTCATTTATAACTCTGCAGGTTTGTGAATTACAGTGCCCCTGAGCTCCTTTCTTCAACTCGCTTTCTTGTGAGCTGGCCGCAACACCGCAGGATTGCTTCAGGCCCTAGTGTCGTTCCGGCATGGCACGCTGAGCCTTTGGTTAATTCCTCTTCCTGGTGGGAAATGAGAGTTAAATTTGCCAATCCAGACACCTCCAGCTAGTCTCTCATTTGTTCTCCCTATTCCTGTTCATTTTCCGCAGAAATTGCAAACTGGGCCAAACAGGAGGTTAAAGGCACTGACTCTCCAAGTGGGGAGAGTTTTAGTAAAGCGTCTGGAATGTTGCACCCAAGTACCAGCGGAGAAAATCTGAGACACATTTGAACACGTTTCCCGATCACACGGTGGATCATACTCTGGGTTCCACATGCATGTTTTAGCTGAAGGAAGAATCCCTTAAACCTGGAGAGTTGAGACCCATGGAATGGCTGGCATGCAATATGACTTCAAAGGTTCTGCATTGGCTCACCGAACCTCACCAATCCTATCACTGCTGCGCTTATGCCACTGTACACACGCTTGATTCTCTTTCGGAGACATATAAATCCATAGGTTTTAAGATTCTTCCTAGTCAGGTATATTCTTAGACGTTTAATATGGGGTGTTGAGTCCTCTTCGTTGAGCAAGGAGTAGCTCTTGTCTATTACACATTTGGCTTATGGAATGGTATCTGTGCTAATTTCAATCTCTGGTTTTATGCAGCACCCCAACTCACCTTTCCCCTTAAGCAAGCATAAGTTGGTTTTCTACATTTGAGATCCTGTTCTGTTTTGTAATTCAGTTCCTGTGTAGCCAAGTTTACATTCCGTGTAGTAGTGATATCTTATGATGTTTCTTTTTCTGTGTGACTTATCTCACTTAGAATCATCGTACCTGAATCCACTCATTATGCTGCTACGGGCCTGATGATATAGATTTCATTGCTGAGTGATATTGCATTGTACGTAAGTACCACAAATTCTTTATCCATTTTTCACCTTCTGCGATATTGAATTTGTACCGTAAATGAGGTTCTTGTAAACAGAGCCGTCCCAAACTTTGGGGTGGCTGTGTCTTTTTGATTTTAATTTCCCTAAGCTATAGGACCATAAGTGGAAGTGCCTTAGGCTCTGTTGCTTTGTTTTTTAGATGTTTCAGGAAACACCATACACTTCTCCAGAGTGGCTGTTGGCAATTTACATCCCGCCCATCAGCATAACAAGGCTCCCAGTTCTCCATGGCCTGTCCTGCCTTTCTGGATTTTACACTTTTTTCAGATGGCCCTTTTGACCGGGGGGCAGTGAGACTTCATTGTAGTGCAGATTTCCTTTGCAAGCTTGCTTGGTTGGCCAAAAAGGGCGTATGCGTTTTTTCCTGAATATATTCAGGAAAAAACGCATACGCCCTTTTTGGCCAAGTGCATCATTGTGGACGTTCTGCCTCTTTTCCTATGCTTTACATGCAATTCCAGTCTACCTCCTGAAATCGGTTTCCTGCAATTCTGCCCCGCTTTCAAGTCCTCTTGGCAGCCTTACTTCAATATATTTTTGGACGATAGCTGTCATTTATAACTCTGCAGGTTTGTGAATTACAGTGCCCCTGAGCTCCTTTCTTCAACTCGCTTTCTAGTGAGCTGGCCGCAACACCGCAGGATTGCTTCAGGCCCTAGTGTCGTTCCGGCATGGCACGCTGAGCCTTTGGTTAATTCCTCTTCCTGGTGGGAAATGAGAGTTAAATTTGCCCGTCCAGACACCTCCAGCTAGTCTCTCACTGGTTCTCCCTATTCCTGTTCATCTTCCGCAAATATTGCAAACTGGGCCAAACAGGAGGTTAAAGGCACTGACTCTCCAAGTGGGGAGAGTGTTAGTAAAGCGTCTGGAATGTTGCACCCGAGTACCAGGGGACAAAACCTGAGACACATTTGAACACGTTTCCCAATCACATGGTGGATCATACTCTGGGTTCCACATGCATGTTTTAGCTGAAGGAAGAATCCCTTAAACCTGGAGAGTTGAGACCCATGGAATGGGTACCATGCAATATGACTTCAAAGGTTCTGCATTGGCTCACCGAACCTCACCAATCCTATCACTGCTGCGCTTATGCCACTGTACACACGCTTGATTCTCTTTCGGAGACATATAAATCCATAGGTTTTAAGATTCTTCCTAGTCAGGTATATTCTTAGACGTTTAATATGGGGTGTTGAGTCCTCTTCGTTGAGCAAGGAGTAGCTCTTGTCTATTACACATTTGGCTTATGGAATGGTATCTGTGCTAATTTCAATCTCTGGTTTTATGCAGCACCCCAACTCACCTTTCCCCTTAAGCAAGCATAAGTTGGTTTTCTACATTTGAGATCCTGTTCTGTTTTGTAATTCAGTTCCTGTGTAGCCAAGTTTACATTCCGTGTAGTAGTGATATCTTATGATGTTTCTTTTTCTGTGTGACTTATCTCACTTAGAATCATCGTACCTGAATCCACTCATTATGCTGCTATGGGCCTGATGACATAGATTTCATTGCTGAGTGATATTGCATTGTACGTAAGTACCACAACTTCTTTATCCATTTTTCGCTTTCTGTGATATTGAACTTGTACCGTAAACGAGGATCTTGTAAACAGAGCCGTCCCAAACTTTGGGGTGGCTGTGTCTTTTTGATTTTAATTTCCCTAAGCTATAGGACCATAAGTGGAAGTGCCCTAGGCTCTTTTGCTTTGTTTTTTAGATGTTTCAGGAAACACCATACACTTCTCCAGAGTGGCTGTTGGCAATTTACATCCCGCCCATCAGCATAACAAGGCTCCCAGTTCTCCATGGCCTGTCCGGCCTTTCTGGATTTTACACTTTTTTCAGATGGCCCTTTTGACTGGGGGGCAGTGAGACTTCATTGTAGTGCAGATTTCCTTTGCAAGCTTGCTTGGTTGGCCAAAAAGGGCGTATGCGTTTTTTCCTGAATATATTCAGGAAAAAACGCATACGCCCTTTTTGGCCAAGTGCATCATTGTGGACATTCTGTCTCTTTTCCTATGCTTTACATGCAATTCCAGTCTACCTCCTGAAATCGGATTCCTTCAATTCTGCCCCGCTTTCGAGTCCTCTTGGCAGACTTACTTCAATATATTTTTGGACGATAGCTGTCATTTATAACTCTGCAGGTTTGTGAATTACAGTGCCCCTGAGCTCCTTTCTTCAACTCGCTTTCTTGTGAGCTGGCTGCAACACCGCAGGATTGCTTCAGGCCCTAGTGTGGTTCCGGCATGGCATGCTGAGCCTTTGGTTAATTCCTCTTCCTGGTGGGAAATGAGAGATAAATTTGCCCATCCAGACACCTCCAGCTAGTCTCTCATTGGTTCTCCCTATTCCTGTTCATTTTCCGCAGAAATTGTAAACTGGGCCAAACAGGAGGTTAAAGGCACTGACTCTCCAAGTGGGGAGAGTGTTAGTAAAGCGTATGGAATGTTGCACCCGAGTACCAGGGGACAAAAACTGAGACACATTTGAACACGTTTCCCGATCACACGGTGGATCATACTCTGGGTTCCACATGCATGTTTTAGCTGAAGGAAGAATCCCTTAAACCTGGAGAGTTGAGACCCATGGAATGGCTCCCATGCAATATGACTTCAAAGGGTCTGCATTTGCTCATCAAACCTCACCAATCCTATCACTGCTGCGTTTATGCCGCTGTACACATGCTTGATTCTCTTTTGGAGACATATAAATCCATAGGTTTTAAGATTATTACTAGTCAGGTATATTCTTAGGCGATTAATATGGGGTGTAGAGTCCACTTCGTTGAGCAAGGAGTAGCTCTTGTCTATTACATATTTGGCTTATGGAATGGTATCTGTGCTAATTTCAATCTCTGGTTTTATGCAGAACCCCAACTCACCTTTCCCCTTAAGCAAGCATAAGTTGGTTTTCTACATTTGAGACCGTGTTCTGTTTTGTAATTCAGTTTCTGTGTAGCCAAGTTTACATTCCGTGTAGTAGTGATATCTTATGATGTTTCTTTTTCTGTGTGACTTATCTCACTTAGAATCATCGTACCTGAATCCACTCATTATGCTGCTACGGGCCTGATGATATAGATTTCATTGCTGAGTGATATTGCATTGTACGTAAGTACCACAAATTCTTTATCCATTTTTCACCTTCTGCGATATTGAATTTGTACTGTAAATGAGGTTCTTGTAAACAGAGCCATCCCAAACTTTATGGTGGCTGTGTCTTTTTGATTTTAATTTCCCTAAGCTATAGGACCATAAGTGGAAGTGCCCTAGGCTCTGTTGCTTTGTTTTTTAGATGTTTCAGGAAACACCATACACTTCTCCAGAGTGGCTGTTGGCAATTTACATCCCGCCCATCAGCATAACAAGGCTCCCAGTTCTCCATGGCCTGTCCTGCCTTTCTGGATTTTACACTTTTTTCAGATGGCCCTTTTGACCGGGGGGCAGTGAGACTTCATTGTAGTGCAGATTTCCTTTGCAAGCTTGCTTGGTTGGCCAAAAAGGGCGTATGCGTTTTTTCCTGAATATATTCAGGAAAAAACGCATACGCCCTTTTTGGCCAAGTGCATCATTGTGGACGTTCTGCCTCTTTTCCTATGCTTTACATGCAATTCCAGTCTACCTCCTGAAATCGGTTTCCTGCAATCCTGCCCCGCTTTCAAGTCCTCTTGGCAGCCTTACTTCAATATATTTTTGGACGATAGCTGTCATTTTTAACTCTGCAGGTTTGTGAATTACAGTGCCCCTGAGCTCCTTTCTTCAACTCACTTTCTTGTGAGCTGGCCGCAACACCGCAGGATTGCTTCAGGCCCTAGTGTGGTTCTGGCATGGCACGCTGAGCCTTTGGTTAATTCCTCTTCCTGGTTGGAAATGAGAGTTAAATTTGCCCGTCCAGACACCTCCAGCTAGTCTCTCATTGGTTCTCCCTATTCCTGTTCATTTTCCGCAGAAATTGCAAACTGGGCCAAACAGGAGGTTAAAGGCACTGACTCTCCAAGTGGGGAGAGTGTTAGTAAAGCATCTGGAATGTTGCACCCAAGTACCAGGGGACAAAAACTGAGACACATTTGAACACGTTTCCCGATCACACGGTGGATCATACTCTGGGTTCCACATGCATGTTTTAGCTGAAGGAAGAATCCCTTAAACCTGGAGAGTTGAGACCCATGGAATGGCTCCCATGCAATATGACTTCAAAGGGTCTGCATTTGCTCATCAAACCTCACCAATCCTATCACTGCTGCGTTTATGCCGCTGTACACATGCTTGATTCTCTTTTGGAGACATATAAATCCATAGGTTTTAAGATTATTACTAGTCAGGTATATTCTTAGGCGATTAATATGGGGTGTAGAGTCCACTTCGTTGAGCAAGGAGTAGCTCTTGTCTATTACATATTTGGCTTATGGAATGGTATCTGTGCTAATTTCAATCTCTGGTTTTATGCAGAACCCCAACTCACCTTTCCCCTTAAGCAAGCATAAGTTGGTTTTCTACATTTGAGACCGTGTTCTGTTTTGTAATTCAGTTTCTGTGTAGCCAAGTTTACATTCCGTATAGTAGTGATATCTTATGATGTTTCTTTTTCTGTGTGACTTATCTCACTTAGAATCATCGTACCTGAATCCACTCATTATGCTGCTACGGGCCTGATGATATAGATTTCATTGCTGAGTGATATTGCATTGTACGTAAGTACCACAAATTCTTTATCCATTTTTCACCTTCTGTGATATTGAATTTGTACTGTAAATGAGGTTCTTGTAAACAGAGCCGTCCCAAACTTTGGGGTGGCTGTGTCTTTTTGATTTTAATTTCCCTAAGCTATAGGACCATAAGTGGAAGTGCCCTAGGCTCTGTTGCTTTGTTTTTTAGATGTTTCAGGAAACACCATACACTTCTCCAGAGTGGCTGTTGGCAATTTACATCCCGCCCATCAGCATAACAAGGCTCCCAGTTCTCCATGGCCTGTCCTGCCTTTCTGGATGTTATACTTTTTTCAGATGGCCCTTTTGACCGGGGGGCAGTGAGACTTCATTGTAGTGCAGATTTCCTTTGCAAGCTTGCTTGGTTGGCCAAAAAGGGCGTATGCGTTTTTTCCTGAATATATTCAGGAAAAAACGCATACGCCCTTTTTGGCCAAGTGCATCATTGTGGACGTTCTGCCTCTTTTCCTATGCTTTACATGCAATTCCAGTCTACCTCCTGAAATCGGTTTCCTGCAATTCTGCCCCGCTTTCAAGTCCTCTTGGCAGCCTTACTTCAATATATTTTTGGACGATAGCTGTCATTTATAACTCTGCAGGTTTGTGAATTACAGTGCCCCTGAGCTCCTTTCTTCAACTCGCTTTCTTGTGAGCTGGCCGCAACACCGCAGGATTGCTTCAGGCCCTAGTGTCGTTCCGGCATGGCACGCTGAGCCTTTGGTTAATTCCTCTTCCTGGTGGGAAATGAGAGTTAAATTTGCCCGTCCAGACACCTCCAGCTAGTCTCTCACTGGTTCTCCCTATTCCTGTTCATCTTCCGCAAATATTGCAAACTGGGCCAAACAGGAGGTTAAAGGCACTGACTCTCCAAGTGGGGAGAGTGTTAGTAAAGCGTCTGGAATGTTGCACCCGAGTACCAGGGGACAAAACCTGAGACACATTTGAACACGTTTCCCAATCACATGGTGGATCATACTCTGGGTTCCACATGCATGTTTTAGCTGAAGGAAGAATCCCTTAAACCTGGAGAGTTGAGACCCATGGAATGGGTACCATGCAATATGACTTCAAAGGTTCTGCATTGGCTCACCGAACCTCACCAATCCTATCACTGCTGCGCTTATGCCACTGTACACACGCTTGATTCTCTTTCGGAGACATATAAATCCATAGGTTTTAAGATTCTTCCTAGTCAGGTATATTCTTAGACGTTTAATATGGGGTGTTGAGTCCTCTTCGTTGAGCAAGGAGTAGCTCTTGTCTATTACACATTTGGCTTATGGAATGGTATCTGTGCTAATTTCAATCTCTGGTTTTATGCAGCACCCCAACTCACCTTTCCCCTTAAGCAAGCATAAGTTGGTTTTCTACATTTGAGATCCTGTTCTGTTTTGTAATTCAGTTCCTGTGTAGCCAAGTTTACATTCCGTGTAGTAGTGATATCTTATGATGTTTCTTTTTCTGTGTGACTTATCTCACTTAGAATCATCGTACCTGAATCCACTCATTATGCTGCTATGGGCCTGATGACATAGATTTCATTGCTGAGTGATATTGCATTGTACGTAAGTACCACAACTTCTTTATCCATTTTTCGCTTTCTGTGATATTGAACTTGTACCGTAAACGAGGATCTTGTAAACAGAGCCATCCCAAACTTTGGGGTGGCTGTGTCTTTTTGATTTTAATTTCCCTAAGCTATAGGACCATAAGTGGAAGTGCCCTAGGCTCTTTTGCTTTGTTTTTTAGATGTTTCAGGAAACACCATACACTTCTCCAGAGTGGCTGTTGGCAATTTACATCCCGCCCATCAGCATAACAAGGCTCCCAGTTCTCCATGGCCTGTCCTGCCTTTCTGGATTTTACACTTTTTTCAGATGGCCCTTTTGACTGGGGGGCAGTGAGACTTCATTGTAGTGCAGATTTCCTTTGCAAGCTTGCTTGGTTGGCCAAAAAGGGCGTATGCGTTTTTTCCTGAATATATTCAGGAAAAAACGCATACGCCCTTTTTGGCCAAGTGCATCATTGTGGACATTCTGTCTCTTTTCCTATGCTTTACATGCAATTCCAGTCTACCTCCTGAAATCGGATTCCTTCAATTCTGCCCCGCTTTCGAGTCCTCTTGGCAGCCTTACTTCAATATATTTTTGGATGATAGCTGTCATTTATAACTCTGCAGGTTTGTGAATTACAGTGCCCCTGAGCTCCTTTCTTCAACTCGCTTTCTTGTGAGCTGGCTGCAACACCGCAGGATTGCTTCAGGCCCTAGTGTGGTTCCGGCATGGCACGCTGAGCCTTTGGTTAATTCCTCTTCCTGGTGGGAAATGAGAGATAAATTTGCCCATCCAGACACCTCCAGCTAGTCTCTCATTGGTTCTCCCTATTCCTGTTCATTTTCTGCAGAAATTGTAAACTGGGCCAAACAGGAGGTTAAAGGCACTGACTCTCCAAGTGGGGAGAGTGTTAGTAAAGCGTATGGAATGTTGCACCCGAGTACCAGGGGACAAAAACTGAGACACATTTGAACACGTTTCCCGATCACACGGTGGATCATACTCTGGGTTCCACATGCATGTTTTAGCTGAAGGAAGAATCCCTTAAACCTGGAGAGTTGAGACCCATGGAATGGCTACCATGCAATATGACTTCAAAGGGTCTGCATTTGCTCATCAAACCTCACCAATCCTATCACTGCTGCGTTTATGCCGCTGTACACATGCTTGATTCTCTTTTGGAGACATATAAATCCATAGGTTTTAAGATTATTACTAGTCAGGTATATTCTTAGGCGATTAATATGGGGTGTAGAGTCCACTTCGTTGAGCAAGGAGTAGCTCTTGTCTATTACATATTTGGCTTATGGAATGGTATCTGTGCTAATTTCAATCTCTGGTTTTATGCAGAACCCCAACTCACCTTTCCCCTTAAGCAAGCATAAGTTGGTTTTCTACATTTGAGACCGTGTTCTGTTTTGTAATTCAGTTTCTGTGTAGCCAAGTTTACATTCCGTATAGTAGTGATATCTTATGATGTTTCTTTTTCTGTGTGACTTATCTCACTTAGAATCATCGTACCTGAATCCACTCATTATGCTGCTACGGGCCTGATGATATAGATTTCATTGCTGAGTGATATTGCATTGTACGTAAGTACCACAAATTCTTTATCCATTTTTCACCTTCTGTGATATTGAATTTGTACTGTAAATGAGGTTCTTGTAAACAGAGCCGTCCCAAACTTTGGGGTGGCTGTGTCTTTTTGATTTTAATTTCCCTAAGCTATAGGACCATAAGTGGAAGTGCCCTAGGCTCTGTTGCTTTGTTTTTTAGATGTTTCAGGAAACACCATACACTTCTCCAGAGTGGCTGTTGGCAATTTACATCCCGCCCATCAGCATAACAAGGCTCCCAGTTCTCCATGGCCTGTCCTGCCTTTCTGGATTTTACACTTTTTTCAGATGGCCCTTTTGACCGGGGGGCAGTGAGACTTCATGGTAGTGCAGATTTCCTTTGCAAGCTTGCTTGGTTGGCCAAAAAGGGCGTATGCGTTTTTTCCTGAATATATTCAGGAAAAAACGCATACGCCCTTTTTGGCCAAGTGCATCATTGTGGACGTTCTGCCTCTTTTCCTATGCTTTACATGCAATTCCAGTCTACCTCCTGAAATCGGTTTCCTGCAATCCTGCCCCGCTTTCAAGTCCTCTTGGCAGCCTTACTTCAATATATTTTTGGACGATAGCTGTCATTTTTAACTCTGCAGGTTTGTGAATTACAGTGCCCCTGAGCTCCTTTCTTCAACTCACTTTCCTGTGAGCTGGCCGCAACACTGCAGGATTGCTTCAGGCCCTAGTGTGGTTCCGGCATGGCACGCTGAGCCTTTGGTTAATTCCACTTCCTGGTGGGAAATGAGAGTTAAATTTGCCCATACAGACACCTCCAGCTAGTCTCTCATTGGTTCTCCCTATTCCTGTTCATTTTCCACAGAAATTGCAAACTGGGCCAAACAGGAGGTTAAAGGCACTGACTCTCCAAGTGGGGAGAGTGTTAGTAAAGCGTCTGGAATGTTGCACCCGAGTACCAGGGGACAAAAACTGAGACACATTTGAACACGTTTCCCGATCACACGGTGGATCATACTCTGGGTTCCACATGCATGTTTTAGCTGAAGGAAGAATCCCTTAAACCTGGAGAGTTGAGACCCATGGAATGGCTACCATGCAATATGACTTCAAAGGCTCTGCATTTGCTCATCAAACCTCACCAATCCTATCACTGCTGCGTTTATGCCGCTGTACACATGCTTGATTCTCTTTTGGAGACATATAAATCCATAGGTTTCAAGATTCTTACTAGTCAGGTATATTCTTAGACGTTTAATATGGGGTGTTGAGTCCACTTCGTTGAGCAAGGAGTAGCTCTTGTCTATTACATATTTGGCTTATGGAATGGTATCTGTGCTAATTTCAATCTCTGGTTTTATGCAGCACCCCAACTCACCTTTCCCCTTAAGCAAGCATAAGTTGGTTTTCTACATTTGAGATCCTGTTCTGTTTTGTAATTCAGTTCCTGTGTAGCCAAGTTTACATTCCATGTATTAGTGATATCTTATGATGTTTCTTTTTCTGTGTGACTTATCTCACTTAGAATCATCGTACCTGAATCCACTCATTATGCTGCTACGGGCCTGATGACATAGATTTCATTCCTGAGTGATATTGCATTGTACGTAAGTACCACAACTTCTTTATCCATTTTTCACTTTCTGCGATATTGAACTTGTACCATAAACGAGATTCTTGTAAACAGAGCCGGCCCAAACTTTGGGGTGGCTGTGTCTTTTTGATTTTAATTTCCCTAAGCTATAGGACCATAAGTGGAAGTGCCCTAGGCTCTGTTTCTTTGTTTTTTAGATGTTTCAGGAAACACCATACACTTCTCCAGAGTGGCTGTTGGCAATTTACATCCCGCCCATCAGCATAACAAGGCTCCCAATTCTCCATGGCCTGTCCTGCCTTTCTGGATTTTACACATTTTTCAGATGGCCCTTTTGACCGGGGGGCAGTGAGACTTCATTGTACTGCAGATTTCCTTTGCAAGCTTGCTTGGTTGGCCAAAAAGGGCGTATGCGTTTTTTCCTGAATATATTCAGGAAAAAACGCATACGCCCTTTTTGGCCAAGTGCATCATTGTGGACGTTCTGCCTCTTTTCCTATGCTTTACATGCAATTCCAGTCTACCTCCTGAAATCGGATTCCTGCAATTCTGCCCCGCTTTCGAGTCCTCTTGGCAGCCTTACTTCAATATATTTTTGGACGATAGCTGTCATTTATAACTCTGCAGGTTTGTGAATTACAGTGCCCCTGAGCTCCTTTCTTCAACTCGCTTTCTTGTGAGCTGGCCGCAACACCGCAGCATTGCTTCAGGCCCTAGTGTGGTTCCGGCATGGCACGCTGAGCCTTTGGTTAATTCCTCTTCCTGGTGGGAAATGAGAGTTAAATTTGCCCATCCAGACACCTCCATCTAGTCTCTCATTGGTTCTCCCTATTCCTGTTCATTTTCCGCAGAAATTGCAAACTGGGTCAAACAGGAGGTTAAAGGCAGTGACTCTCCAAGTGGGGAAAGTTTTAGTAAAGCGTCTGGAATGTTGCACCCGAGTACCAGGGGACAAAAACTGAGACACATTTGAACACATTTCCCGATCACACGGTGGATCATACTCTGGGTTCCACATGCATGTTTTAGCTGAAGGAAGAATCCCTTAAACCTGGAGAGTTGAGACCCATGGAATGGGTACCATTCAATATGACTTCAAAGGTTCTGCATTGGCTCACTGAACCTCATCAATCCTATCACTGCTGCGCTTATGCCACTGTACACACGCTTGATTCTCTTTTGGAGACATATAAATCCATAGATTTTAAGATTCTTACTAGTCAGGTATATTCTTAGACGTTTAATATGGGGTGTTGAGTCCTCTTCGTTGAGCAAGGAGTAGCTCTTGTCTATTACATATTTGGCTTATGGAATGGTATCTGTGCTAATTTCAATCTCTGGTTTTATGCAGCACCCCAACTCACCTTTCCCCTTAAGCAAGCATAAGTTGGTTTTCTACATTTGAGATCCTGTTCTGTTTTGTAATTCAGTTCCTGTGTAGCCAAGTTTACATTCCGTGTATTAGTGATATCTTATGATGTTTCTTTTTCTGTGTGACTTATCTCACTTAGAATCATCGTACCTGAATCCACTCATTATGCTGCTATGGGCCTGATGACATAGATTTCATTGCTGAGTGATATTGCATTGTACGTAAGTACCACAACTTCTTTATCCATTTTTCGCTTTCTGTGATATTGAACTTGTACCGTAAACGAGGTTCTTGTAAACAGAGCCGTCCCAAACTTTGGGGTGGCTGTGTCTTTTTGATTTTAATTTCCCTAAGCTATACGACCATAAGTGGAAGTGCCCTAGGCTCTGTTGCTTTGTTTTTTAGATGTTTCAGGAAACACCATACACTTCTCCAGAGTGGCTGTTGGCAATTTACATCCCGCCCATCAGCATAACAAGGCTCCCAGTTCTCCATGGCCTGTCCGGCCTTTCTGGATTTTACACTTTTTTCAGATGGCCCTTTTGACCGGGGGGGCAGTGAGACTTCATGGTAGTGCAGATTTCCTTTGCAAGCTTGCTTGGTTGGCCAAAAAGGGCGTATGCGTTTTTTCCTGAATATATTCAGGAAAAAACGCATACGCCCTTTTTGGCCAAGTGCATCATTGTGGACGTTCTGCCTCTTTTCGTATGCTTTACATGCAATTCCAGTCTACCTCCTGAAATCGGTTTCCTGCAATTCTGCCCCGCTTTCAAGTCCTCTTGGCAGCCTTACTTCAATATATTTTTGGACGATAGCTGTCATTTTTAACTCTGCAGGTTTGTGAATTACAGTGCCCCTGAGCTCCTTTCTTCAACTCACTTTCTTGTGAGCTGGCCGCAACACCGCAGGATTGCTTCAGGCCCTAGTGTGGTTCCGGCATGGCACGCTGAGCCTTTGGTTAATTCCTCTTCCTGGTGGGAAATGAGAGTTAAATTTGCCCATCCAGACACCTCCAGCTAGTCTCTCATTGGTTCTCCCTATTCCTGTTCATTTTCCACAGAAATTGCAAACTGGGCCAAACAGGAGGTTAAAGGCACTGACTCTCCAAGTGGGGAGAGTGTTAGTAAAGCGTCTGGAATGTTGCACCCGAGTACCAGGGGACAAAAACTGAGACACATTTGAACACGTTTCCCGATCACACGGTGGATCATACTCTGGGTTCCACATGCATGTTTTAGCTGAAGGAAGAATCCCTTAAACCTGGAGAGTTGAGACCCATGGAATGGCTACCATGCAATATGACTTCAAAGGGTCTGCATTTGCTCATCAAACCTCACAATCTTATCACTGCTGCGTTTATGCCGCTGTACACATGCTTGATTCTCTTTTGGAGACATATAAATCCATAGGTTTTAAGATTCTTACTAGTCAGGTATATTCTTAGACGTTTAATATGGGGTGTAGAGTCCACTTCGTTGAGCAAGGAGTAGCTCTTGTCTATTACATATTTGGCTTATGGAACGGTATCTGTGCTAATTTCAATCTCTGGTTTTATGCAGCACCCCAACTCACCTTTCCCCTTAAGCAAGCATAAGTTGGTTTTCTACATTTGAGACCCTGTTCTGTTTTGTAATTCAGTTCCTGTGTAGCCAAGTTTACATTCCATGTAGTAGTGATATCTTATGATGTTTCTTTTTCTGTGTGACTTATCTCACTTAGAATCATCGTACCTGAATCCACTCATTATGCTGCTATGGGCCTGATGACATAGATTTCATTGCTGAGTGATATTGCATTGTACGTAAGTACCACAACTTCTTTATCCATTTTTCGCTTTCTGTGATGTTGAACTTGTACCGTAAACGAGGTTCTTGTAAACAGAGCCATCCCAAACTTTGGGGTGGCTGTGTCTTTTTGATTTTAATTTCCCTAAGCTATAGGACCATAAGTGGAAGTGCCCTAGGCTTTGTTGCTTTGTTTTTTAGATGTTTCAGGAAACACCATACACTTCTCCAGAGTGGCTGTTGGCAATTTACATCCCGCCCATCAGCATAACAAGGCTCCCATGTCTCTATGGCCTGTCCTGCCTTTCTGGATTTTACACTTTTCTCAGATGGCCCTTTTGACCGGGGGGCAGTGAGACTTCATTGTAGTGCAGATTTCCTTTGCAATCTTGCTTGGTTGGCCAAAAAGGGCGTATGCGTTTTTTTCTGAATATATTCAGGAAAAAATGCATACGCCCTTTTTGGCCAAGTGCATCATTGTGGACGTTCTGCCTCTTTTCCTATGCTTTACATGCAATTCCAGTCTACCTCCTGAAATCGGATTCCTGCAATTCTGCCCCGCTTTCGAGTCCCCTTGGCAGCCTTACTTTAATATATTTTTGGACGATAGCTGTCATTTATAACTCTGCAGGTTTGTGAATTACAATGCCCCTGTGCTCCTTTCTTCAACTCGCTTTCTTGTGAGCTGGCCGCAACACCGCAGGATTGCTTCAGGCCCTAGTGTGGTTCCGGCATGGCACGCTGAGCCTTTGGTTAATTCCTCTTCCTGGTGGGAAATGAGAGTTAAATTTGCCCGTCCAGACACCTCCAGCTAGTCTCTCATTGGTTCTCCCTATTCCTGTTCATTTTCCGCAGAAATGGCAAACTGGGCCAAACAGGAGGTTAAAGGCACTGACTCTCCAAGTGGGGAGAGTTTTAGTAAAGCGTCTGGAATGTTGCACCCGAGTACCAGGGGACAAAAACTGAGACACATTTGAACACGTTTCCCGATCACACGGTGGATCATACTCTGGGTTCCACATGCATGTTTTAGTTGAAGGAAGAATCCCTTAAACCTGGAGAGTTGAGACCCATGGAATGGGTACCATGCAATATGACTTCAAAGGGTCTGCATTTGCTCACCGAACCTCACCAATCCTATCACTGCTGTATTTATGCCGCTGTAGACATGCTTGATTCTCTTTCGGAGACATATAAATCCATAGGTTTTAAGATACTTACTAGTCAGGTATATTCTTAGGCATTTAATATGGGGTGTTGAGTCCACTTCGTTGAGCAAGGAGTAGCTATTGTCTATTACCTATTTGGCTTATGGAATGGTATCTGTGCTAATTTCAATCTCTGGTTTTATGCAGCACCCCAACTCACCTTTCCCCTTAAGCAAGCATAAGTTGGTTTTCTACATTTGAGATCCTGTTCTGTTTTGTAATTCAGTTCCTGTGTAGCCAAGTTTACATTCCATGTATTAGTGATATCTTATGATGTTTCTTTTTCTGTGTGACTTATGTCACTTAGAATCATCGTACCTGAATCCACTCATTATGCTGCTACGGGCCTGATGACATAGATTTCATTCCTGAGTGATATTGCATTGTACGTAAGTACCACAACTTCTTTATCCATTTTTCACTTTCTGCGATATTGAACTTGTACCATAAACGAGATTCTTGTAAACAGAGCCGGCCCAAACTTTGGGGTGGCTGTGTCTTTTTGATTTTAATTTCCCTAAGCTATAGGACCATAAGTGGAAGTGCCCTAGGCTCTGTTGCTTTGTTTTTTAGATGTTTCAGGAAACACCATACACTTCTCCAGAGTGGCTGTTGGCAATTTACATCCCGCCCATCAGCATAACAAGGCTCCCAATTCTCCATGGCCTGTCCTGCCTTTCTGGATTTTACACATTTTTCAGATGGCCCTTTTGACCGGGGGGCAGTGAGACTTCATTGTACTGCAGATTTCCTTTGCAAGCTTGCTTGGTTGGCCAAAAAGGGCGTATGCATTTTTTCCTGAATATATTCAGGAAAAAACGCATACGCCCTTTTTGGCCAAGTGCATCATTGTGGACGTTCTGCCTCTTTTCCTATGCTTTACATGTAATTCCAGTCTACCTCCTGAAATCGGATTCCTGCAATTCTGCCCCGCTTTCGAGTCCTCTTGGCAGCCTTACTTCAATATATTTTTGGACGATAGCTGTCATTTATAACTCTGCAGGTTTGTGAATTACAGTGCCCCTGAGCTCCTTTCTTCAACTCGCTTTCTTGTGAGCTGGCCGCAACACCGCAGGATTGCTTCAGGCCCTAGTGTGGTTCCGGCATGGCACGCTGAGCCTTTGGTTAATTCCTCTTCCTGGTGGGAAATGAGAGTTAAATTTGCCCATCCAGACACCTCCAGCTAGTCTCTCATTGGTTCTCCCTATTCCTGTTCATTTTCCGCAGAAATGGCAAACTGGGCCAAACAGGAGGTTAAAGGCAGTGACTCTCCAAGTGGGGAGAGTTTTAGTAAAGCGTCTGGAATGTTGCACCCGAGTACTAGGGGACAAAAACTGAGACACATTTGAACACGTTTCCCGATCACACGGTGGATCATACTCTGGGTTCCACATGCATGTTTTAGCTGAAGGAAGAATCCCTTAAACCTGGAGAGTTGAGACCCATGGAATGGGTACCATTCAATATGACTTCAAAGGTTCTGCATTGGCTCACCGAACCTCACCAATCCTATCACTGCTGCGCTTATGCCACTGTACACACGCTTGATTCTCTTTCGGAGACATATAAATCCATAGATTTTAAGATTCTTACTAGTCAGGTATATTCTTAGACGTTTAATATGGGGTGTTGAGTCCTCTTCGTTGAGCAAGGAGTAGCTCTTGTCTATTACATATTTGGCTTATGGAACGGTATCTGTGCTAATTTCAATCTCTGGTTTTATGCAGCACCCCAACTCACCTTTCCCCTTAAGCAAGCATAAGTTGGTTTTCTACATTTGAGACCTTGTTCTGTTTTGTAATTCAGTTCCTGTGTAGCCAAGTTTACATTCCGTGTAGTAGTGATATCTTATGATGTTTCTTTTTCTGTGTGACTTATCTCACTTAGAATCATCGTACCTGAATCCACTCATTATGCTGCTATGGGCCTGATGACATAGATTTCATTGCTGAGTGATATTGCATTGTACGTAAGTACCACAACTTCTTTATCCATTTTTCGCTTTCTGTGATATTGAACTTGTACCGTAAACGAGGTTCTTGTAAACAGAGCCGTCCCAAACTTTGGGGTGGCTGTGTCTTTTTGATTTTAATTTCCCTAAGCTATACGACCATAAGTGGAAGTGCCCTAGGCTCTGTTGCTTTGTTTTTTAGATGTTTCAGGAAACACCATACACTTCTCCAGAGTGGCTGTTGGCAATTTACATCCCGCCCATCAGCATAACAAGGCTCCCAGTTCTCCATGGCCTGTCCTGCCTTTCTGGATTTTACACTTTTTTCAGATGGCCCTTTTGACCGGGGGGGCAGTGAGACTTCATGGTAGTGCAGATTTCCTTTGCAAGCTTGCTTGGTTGGCCAAAAAGGGCGTATGCGTTTTTTCCTGAATATATTCAGGAAAAAACGCATACGCCCTTTTTGGCCAAGTGCATCATTGTGGACGTTCTGCCTCTTTTCGTATGCTTTACATGCAATTCCAGTCTACCTCCTGAAATCGGTTTCCTGCAATTCTGCCCCGCTTTCAAGTCCTCTTGGCAGCCTTACTTCAATATATTTTTGGACGATAGCTGTCATTTTTAACTCTGCAGGTTTGTGAATTACAGTGCCCCTGAGCTCCTTTCTTCAACTCACTTTCTTGTGAGCTGGCCGCAACACCGCAGGATTGCTTCAGGCCCTAGTGTGGTTCCGGCATGGCACGCTGAGCCTTTGGTTAATTCCTCTTCCTGGTGGGAAATGAGAGTTAAATTTGCCCATCCAGACACCTCCAGCTAGTCTCTCATTGGTTCTCCCTATTCCTGTTCATTTTCCACAGAAATTGCAAACTGGGCCAAACAGGAGGTTAAAGGCACTGACTCTCCAAGTGGGGAGAGTGTTAGTAAAGCGTCTGGAATGTTGCACCCGAGTACCAGGGGACAAAAACTGAGACACATTTGAACACGTTTCCCGATCACACGGTGGATCATACTCTGGGTTCCACATGCATGTTTTAGCTGAAGGAAGAATCCCTTAAACCTGGAGAGTTGAGACCCATGGAATGGGTACCATTCAATATGACTTCAAAGGTTCTGCATTGGCTCACCGAACCTCACCAATCCTATCACTGCTGCGCTTATGCCACTGTACACACGCTTGATTCTCTTTCGGAGACATATAAATCCATAGATTTTAAGATTCTTACTAGTCAGGTATATTCTTAGACGTTTAATATGGGGTGTTGAGTCCTCTTCGTTGAGCAAGGAGTAGCTCTTGTCTATTACATATTTGGCTTATGGAACGGTATCTGTGCTAATTTCAATCTCTGGTTTTATGCAGCACCCCAACTCACCTTTCCCCTTAAGCAAGCATAAGTTGGTTTTCTACATTTGAGACCTTGTTCTGTTTTGTAATTCAGTTCCTGTGTAGCCAAGTTTACATTCCGTGTAGTAGTGATATCTTATGATGTTTCTTTTTCTGTGTGACTTATCTCACTTAGAATCATCGTACCTGAATCCACTCATTATGCTGCTATGGGCCTGATGACATAGATTTCATTGCTGAGTGATATTGCATTGTACGTAAGTACCACAACTTCTTTATCCATTTTTCGCTTTCTGTGATATTGAACTTGTACCGTAAACGAGGTTCTTGTAAACAGAGCCGTCCCAAACTTTGGGGTGGCTGTGTCTTTTTGATTTTAATTTCCCTAAGCTATACGACCATAAGTGGAAGTGCCCTAGGCTCTGTTGCTTTGTTTTTTAGATGTTTCAGGAAACACCATACACTTCTCCAGAGTGGCTGTTGGCAATTTACATCCCGCCCATCAGCATAACAAGGCTCCCAGTTCTCCATGGCCTGTCCTGCCTTTCTGGATTTTACACTTTTTTCAGATGGCCCTTTTGACCGGGGGGGCAGTGAGACTTCATGGTAGTGCAGATTTCCTTTGCAAGCTTGCTTGGTTGGCCAAAAAGGGCGTATGCGTTTTTTCCTGAATATATTCAGGAAAAAACGCATACGCCCTTTTTGGCCAAGTGCATCATTGTGGACGTTCTGCCTCTTTTCGTATGCTTTACATGCAATTCCAGTCTACCTCCTGAAATCGGTTTCCTGCAATTCTGCCCCGCTTTCAAGTCCTCTTGGCAGCCTTACTTCAATATATTTTTGGACGATAGCTGTCATTTTTAACTCTGCAGGTTTGTGAATTACAGTGCCCCTGAGCTCCTTTCTTCAACTCACTTTCTTGTGAGCTGGCCGCAACACCGCAGGATTGCTTCAGGCCCTAGTGTGGTTCCGGCATGGCACGCTGAGCCTTTGGTTAATTCCTCTTCCTGGTGGGAAATGAGAGTTAAATTTGCCCATCCAGACACCTCCAGCTAGTCTCTCATTGGTTCTCCCTATTCCTGTTCATTTTCCACAGAAATTGCAAACTGGGCCAAACAGGAGGTTAAAGGCACTGACTCTCCAAGTGGGGAGAGTGTTAGTAAAGCGTCTGGAATGTTGCACCCGAGTACCAGGGGACAAAAACTGAGACACATTTGAACACGTTTCCTGATCACACGGTGGATCATACTCTGGGTTCCACATGCATGTTTTAGCTGAAGGAAGAATCCCTTAAACCTGGAGAGTTGAGACCCATGGAATGGCTACCATGCAATATGACTTCAAAGGGTCTGCATTGGCTCACCGAACCTCACCAATCCTATCACTGCTGCGTTTATGCCGCTGTACACATGCTTGATTCTCTTTTGGAGACATATAAATCCATAGGTTTTAAGATTCTTACTAGTCAGATATATTCTTAGACGTTTAATATGGGGTGTAGAGTCCACTTCGTTGAGCAAGGAGTAGCTCTTGTCTATTACATATTTGGCTTATGGAACGGTATCTGTGCTAATTTCAATCTCTGGTTTTATGCAGCACCCCAACTCACCTTTCCCCTTAAACAAGCATAAGTTGGTTTTCTACATTTGAGACCCTGTTCTGTTTTGTAATTCAGTTCCTGTGTAGCCAAGTTTACATTCCATGTAGTAGTGATATCTTATGATGTTTCTTTTTCTGTGTGACTTATCTCACTTAGAATCATCGTACCTGAATCCACTCATTATGCTGCTATGGGCCTGATGACATAGATTTCATTGCTGAGTGATATTGCATTGTACGTAAGTACCACAAATTCTTTATCCATTCTTGGCTTTCTGTGATGTTGAACTTGTACCGTAAACGAGGTTCTTGTAAACAGAGCCGGCCCAAACTTTGGGGTGGCTGTGTCTTTTTGATTTTAATTTCCCTAAGCTATAGGACCATAAGTGGAAGTGCCCTAGGCTCTGTTGCTTTGTTTTTTAGATGTTTCAGGAAACACCATACACTTCTCCAGAGTGGCTGTTGGCAATTTACATCCCGCCCATCAGCATAACAAGGCTCCCAATTCTCCATGGCCTGTCCTGCCTTTCTGGATTTTACACATTTTTCAGATGGCCCTTTTGACCGGGGGGCAGTGAGACTTCATTGTACTGCAGATTTCCTTTGCAAGCTTCCTTGGTTGGCCAAAAAGGACGTATGCGTTTTTTCCTGAATATATTCAGGCAAAAACGCATACGCCCTTTTTGGCCAAGTGCATCATTGTGGACGTTCTGCCTCTTTTCGTATGCTTTACATGCAATTCCAGTCTACCTCCTGAAATCGGTTTCCTGCAATTCTGCCCCGCTTTCGAGTCCTCTTGGCAGCCTTACTTCAATATATTTTTGGATGATAGCTGTCATTTATAACTCTGCAGGTTTGTGAATTACAGTGCCCCTGAGCTCCTTTCTTCAACTCGCTTTCTTGTGAGCTGGCCGCAACACCGCAGCATTGCTTCAGGCCCTAGTGTGGTTCCGGCATGGCACGCTGAGCCTTTGGTTAATTCCTCTTCCTGGTGGGAAATGAGAGTTAAATTTGCCCGTCCAGACACCTCCAGCTAGTCTCTCATTGGTTCTCCCTATTCCTGTTCATTTTCCGCAGAAATTGCAAACTGGGCCAAACAGGAGGTTAAAGGCACTGACTCTCCAAGTGGAGAGAGTTTTAGTAAAGCGTCTGGAATGTTGCACCCGAGTACCAGGGGACAAAAACTGAGACACATTTGAACACGTTTCCCGATCACACGGTGGATCATACTCTGGGTTCCACATGCATGTTTTAGCTGAAGGAAGAATCCCTTAAACCTGGAGAGTTGAGACCCATGGAATGGGTACCATGCAATATGACTTCAAAGGGTCTGCATTGGCTCACCGAACCTCACCAATCCTATCACTGCTGCTTTTATGCTGCTGTACACATGCTTGATTCTCTTTTGGAGACATATAAATCCATAGGTTTTAAGATTATTACTAGTCAGGTATATTCTTAGGCGATTAATATGGGGTGTAGAGTCCACTTCGTTGAGCAAGGAGTAGCTCTTGTCTATTACATATTTGGCTTATGGAATGGTATCTGTGCTAATTTCAATCTCTGGTTTTATGCAGCACCCCAACTCACCTTTCCCCTTAAGCAAGCATAAGTTGGTTTTCTACATTTGAGATCCTGTTCTGTTTTGTAATTCAGTTCCTGTGTAGCCAAGTTTACATTCTGTGTATTAGTGATATCTTATGATGTTTCTTTTTCTGTGTGACTTATCTCACTTAGAATCATCGTACCTGAATCCACTCATTATGCTGCTATGGGCCTGATGACATAGATTTCATTGCTGAGTGATATTGCATTGTACGTAAGTACCACAACTTCTTTATCCATTTTTCGCTTTCTGTGATATTGAACTTGTACCGTAAATGAGGATCTTGTAAACAGAGCTGTCCCAAACTTTGGGGTGGCTGTGTCTTTTTGATTTTAATTTCCCTAAGCTATAGGACCATAAGTGGAAGTGCCCTAGGCTCTGTTGCTTTGTTTTTTAGATGTTTCAGGAAACACCATACACTTCTCCAGAGTGGCTGTTGGCAATTTACATCCCGCCCATCAGCATAACAAGGCTCCCAGTTCTCCATGGCCTGTCCGGCCTTTCTGGATTTTACACTTTTTTCAGATGGCCCTTTTGACTGGGGGGCAGTGAGACTTCATTGTAGTGCAGATTTCCTTTGCAAGCTTGCTTGGTTGGCCAAAAAGGGCGTATGCGTTTTTTCCTGAATATATTCAGGAAAAAACGCATACGCCCTTTTTGGCCAAGTGCATCATTGTGGACATTCTGTCTCTTTTCCTATGCTTTACATGCAATTCCAGTCTACCTCCTGAAATCGGATTCCTTCAATTCTGCCCCGCTTTCGAGTCCTCTTGGCAGCCTTACTTCAATATATTTTTGGACGATAGCTGTCATTTATAACTCTGCAGGTTTGTGAATTACAGTGCCCCTGAGCTGCTTTCTTCAACTCGCTTTCTTGTGAGCTGGCCGCAACACCGCAGGATTGCTTCAGGCCCTAGTGTGGTTCTGGCATGGCACGCTGAGCCTTTGGTTAATTCCTCTTCCTGGTGGGAAATGAGAGTTAAATTTGCCCATCCAGACACCTCCAGCTAGTCTCTCATTGGTTCTCCCTATTCCTGTTCATTTTCCGCAGAAATTGCAAACTGGGCCAAACAGGAGGTTAAAGGCACTGACTCTCCAAGTGGGGAGAGTGTTAGTAAAGCATCTGGAATGTTGCACCCGAGTACCAGGGGACAAAAACTGAGACACATTTGAACACGTTTCCCGATCACACGGTGGATCATACTCTGGGTTCCACATGCATGTTTTAGCTGAAGGAAGAATCCCTTAAACCTGGAGAGTTGAGACCCATGGAATGGCTACCATGCAATATGACTTCAAAGGGTCTGCATTTGCTCATCAAACCTCACCAATCCTATCACTGCTGCGTTTATGCCGCTGTACACATGCTTGATTCTCTTTTGGAGACATATAAATCCATAGGTTTTAAGATTATTACTAGTCAGGTATATTCTTAGGCGATTAATATGGGGTGCAGAGTCCACTTCGTTGAGCAAGGAGTAGCTCTTGTCTATTACCTATTTGGCTTATGGAATGGTATCTGTGCTAATTTCAATCTCTGGTTTTATGCAGAACCCCAACTCACCTTTCCCCTTAAGCAAGCATAAGTTGGTTTTCTACATTTGAGACCGTGTTCTGTTTTGTAATTCAGTTTCTGTGTAGCCAAGTTTACATTCCGTGTAGTAGTGATATCTTATGATGTTTCTTTTTCTGTGTGACTTATCTCACTTAGAATCATCGTACCTGAATCCACTCATTATGCTGCTACGGGCCTGATGATATAGATTTCATTGCTGAGTGATATTGCATTGTACGTAAGTACCACAAATTCTTTATCCATTTTTCACCTTCTGTGATATTGAATTTGTACTGTAAATGAGGTTCTTGTAAACAGAGCCGTCCCAAACTTTGGGGTGGCTGTGTCTTTTTGATTTTAATTTCCCTAAGCTATAGGACCATAAGTGGAAGTGCCCTAGGCTCTGTTGCTTTGTTTTTTAGATGTTTCAGGAAACACCATACACTTCTCCAGAGTGGCTGTTGGCAATTTACATCCCGCCCATCAGCATAACAAGGCTCCCAGTTCTCCATGGCTTGTCCTGCCTTTCTGGATTTTATACTTTTTTCAGATGGCCCTATTGACCGGGGGGCAGTGAGACTTCATGGTAGTGCAGATTTCCTTTGCAAGCTTGCTTGGTTGGCCAAAAAGGGCGTATGCGTTTTTTCCTGAATATATTCAGGAAAAAACGCATACGCCCTTTTTGGCCAAGTGCATCATTGTGGACGTTCTGCCTCTTTTCCTATGCTTTACATGCAATTCCAGTCTACCTCCTGAAATCGGTTTCCTGCAATCCTGCCCCGCTTTCAAGTCCTCTTGGTAGCCTTACTTCAATATATTTTTGGACGATAGCTGTCATTTTTAACTCTGCAGGTTTGTGAATTACAGTGCCCCTGAGCTCCTTTCTTCAACTCACTTTCTTGTGAGCTGGCCGCAACACCGCAGGATTGTTTCAGGCCCTAGTGTGGTTCCGGCATGGCACGCTGAGCCTTTGGTTAATTCCTCTTCCTGGTGGGAAATGAGAGTTAAATTTGCCCGTCCAGACACCTCCAGCTAGTCTCTCATTTGTTCTCCCTATTCCTGTTCATTTTCCGCAGAAATTGCAAACTGGGCCAAACAGGAGGTTAAAGGCAGTGACTCTCCAAGTGGGGAGAGTTTTAGTAAAGCGTCTGGAATGTTGCACCCGAGTACCAGGGGACAAAAACTGAGACACATTTGAACACGTTTCCCGATCACACGGTGGATCATACTCTGGGTTCCACATGCATGTTTTAGCTGAAGGAAGAATCCCTTAAACCTGGAGAGTTGAGACCCATGGAATGGGTACCATTCAATATGACTTCAAAGGTTCTGCATTGGCTCACCGAACCTCACCAATCCTATCACTGCTGCGCTTATGCCACTGTACACACGCTTGATTCTCTTTCGGAGACATATAAATCCATAGATTTTAAGATTCTTACTAGTCAGGTATATTCTTAGACGTTTAATATGGGGTGTTGAGTCCTCTTCGTTGAGCAAGGAGTAGCTCTTGTCTATTACATATTTGGCTTATGGAACGGTATCTGTGCTAATTTCAATCTCTGGTTTTATGCAGCACCCCAACTCACCTTTCCCCTTAAGCAAGCATAAGTTGGTTTTCTACATTTGAGACCTTGTTCTGTTTTGTAATTCAGTTTCTGTGTAGCCAAGTTTACATTCCGTGTAGTAGTGATATCTTATGATGTTTCTTTTTCTGTGTGACTTATCTCACTTAGAATCATCGTACCTGAATCCACTCATTATGCTGCTACGGGCCTGATGATATAGATTTCATTGCTGAGTGATATTGCATTGTACGTAAGTACCACAAATTCTTTATCCATTTTTCACCTTCTGTGATATTGAATTTGTACTGTAAATGAGGTTCTTGTAAACAGAGCCGTCCCAAACTTTGGGGTGGCTGTGTCTTTTTGATTTTAATTTCCCTAAGCTATAGGACCATAAGTGGAAGTGCCCTAGGCTCTGTTGCTTTGTTTTTTAGATGTTTCAGGAAACACCATACACTTCTCCAGAGTGGCTGTTGGCAATTTACATCCCGCCCATCAGCATAACAAGGCTCCCAGTTCTCCATGGCCTGTCCTGCCTTTCTGGATTTTACACTTTTTTCAGATGGCCCTTTTGACCGGGGGGCAGTGAGACTTCATGGTAGTGCAGATTTCCTTTGCAAGCTTGCTTGGTTGGCCAAATAGGGCGTATGCGTTTTTTCCTGAATATATTCAGGAAAAAACGCATACGCCCTTTTTGGCCAAGTGCATCATTGTGGACGTTCTGCCTCTTTTCCTATGCTTTACATGCAATTCCAGTCTACCTCCTGAAATCGGTTTCCTGCAATCCTGCCCCGCTTTCAAGTCCTCTTGGTAGCCTTACTTCAATATATTTTTGGACGATAGCTGTCATTTTTAACTCTGCAGGTTTGTGAATTACAGTGCCCCTGAGCTCCTTTCTTCAACTCACTTTCTTGTGAGCTGGCCGCAACACCGCAGGATTGTTTCAGGCCCTAGTGTGGTTCCGGCATGGCACGCTGAGCCTTTGGTTAATTCCTCTTCCTGGTGGGAAATGAGAGTTAAATTTGCCCGTCCAGACACCTCCAGCTAGTCTCTCATTTGTTCTCCCTATTCCTGTTCATTTTCCGCAGAAATTGCAAACTGGGTCAAACAGGAGGTTAAAGGCAGTGACTCTCCAAGTGGGGAGAGTTTTAGTAAAGCGTCTGGAATGTTGCACCCGAGTACCAGGGGACAAAAACTGAGACACATTTGAACACGTTTCCCGATCACACGGTGGATCATACTCTGGGTTCCACATGCATGTTTTAGCTGAAGGAAGAATCCCTTAAACCTGGAGAGTTGAGACCCATGGAATGGGTACCATTCAATATGACTTCAAAGGTTCTGCATTGGCTCACCGAACCTCATCAATCCTATCACTGCTGCGCTTATGCCACTGTACACACGCTTGATTCTCTTTCGGAGACATATAAATCCATAGATTTTAAGATTCTTACTAGTCAGGTATATTCTTAGACGTTTAATATGGGGTGTTGAGTCCTCTTCGTTGAGCAAGGAGTAGCTCTTGTCTATTACCTATTTGGCTTATGGAATGGTATCTGTGCTAATTTCAATCTCTGGTTTTATGCAGCACCCCAACTCACCTTTCCCCTTAAGCAAGCATAAGTTGGTTTTCTACATTTGAGATCCTGTTCTGTTTTGTAATTCAGTTCCTGTGTAGCCAAGTTTACATTCCGTGTATTAGTGATATCTTATGATGTTTCTTTTTCTGTGTGACTTATCTCACTTAGAATCATCGTACCTGAATCCACTCATTATGCTGCTATGGGCCTGATGACATAGATTTCATTGCTGAGTGATATTGCATTGTACGTAAGTACCACAACTTCTTTATCCATTTTTCGCTTTCTGTGATATTGAACTTGTACCGTAAACGAGGATCTTGTAAACAGAGCTGTCCCAAACTTTGGGGTGGCTGTGTCTTTTTGATTTTAATTTCCCTAAGCTATAGGACCATAAGTGGAAGTGCCCTAGGCTCTGTTGCTTTGTTTTTTAGATGTTTCAGGAAACACCATACACTTCTCCAGAGTGGCTGTTGGCAATTTACATCCCGCCCATCAGCATAACACGGCTCCCAGTTCTCCATGGCCTGTCCGGCCTTTCTGGATTTTACACTTTTTTCAGATGGCCCTTTTGACTGGAGGGCAGTGAGACTTCATTGTAGTGCAGATTTCCTTTGCAAGCTTGCTTGGTTGGCCAAAAAGGGCGTATGCGTTTTTTCCTGAATATATTCAGGAAAAAACGCATACGCCCTTTTTGGCCAAGTGCATCATTGTGGACATTCTGTCTCTTTTCCTATGCTTTACATGCAATTCCAGTCTACCTCCTGAAATCGGATTCCTGCAATTCTGCCCCGCTTTCGAGTCCTCTTGGCAGCCTTACTTCAATATATTTTTGGACGATAGCTGTCATTTATAACTCTGCAGGTTTGTGAATTACAGTGCCCCTGAGCTCCTTTCTTCAACTCGCTTTCTTGTGAGCTGGCCGCAACACCGCAGGATTGCTTCAGGCCCTAGTGTGGTTCCGGCATGGCACGCTGAGCCTTTGGTTAATTCCTCTTCCTGGTGGGAAATGAGAGTTAAATTTGCCCATCCAGACACCTCCAGCTAGTCTCTCATTGGTTCTCCCTATTCTTGTTCATTTTCCGCAGAAATTGCAAACTGGGTCAAACAGGAGGTTAAAGGCAGTGACTCTCCAAGTGGGGAGAGTTTTAGTAAAGCGTCTGGAATGTTGCACCCGAGTACCAGGGGACAAAAACTGAGACACATTTGAACACGTTTCCCGATCACACGGTGGATCATACTCTGGGTTCCACATGCATGTTTTAGCTGAAGGAAGAATCCCTTAAACCTGGAGAGTTGAGACCCATGGAATGGGTACCATTCAATATGACTTCAAAGGTTCTGCATTGGCTCACCGAACCTCATCAATCCTATCACTGCTGCGCTTATGCCACTGTACACACGCTTGATTCTCTTTCGGAGACATATAAATCCATAGATTTTAAGATTCTTACTAGTCAGGTATATTCTTAGACGTTTAATATGGGGTGTTGAGTCCTCTTCGTTGAGCAAGGAGTAGCTCTTGTCTATTACCTATTTGGCTTATGGAATGGTATCTGTGCTAATTTCAATCTCTGGTTTTATGCAGCACCCCAACTCACCTTTCCCCTTAAGCAAGCATAAGTTGGTTTTCTACATTTGAGATCCTGTTCTGTTTTGTAATTCAGTTCCTGTGTAGCCAAGTTTACATTCCGTGTATTAGTGATATCTTATGATGTTTCTTTTTCTGTGTGACTTATCTCACTTAGAATCATCGTACCTGAATCCACTCATTATGCTGCTATGGGCCTGATGACATAGATTTCATTGCTGAGTGATATTGCATTGTACGTAAGTACCACAACTTCTTTATCCATTTTTCGCTTTCTGTGATATTGAACTTGTACCGTAAACGAGGATCTTGTAAACAGAGCCGTCCCAAACTTTGGGGTGGCTGTGTCTTTTTGATTTTAATTTCCCTAAGCTATAGGACCATAAGTGGAAGTGCCCTAGGCTCTGTTGCTTTGTTTTTTAGATGTTTCAGGAAACACCATACACTTCTCCAGAGTGGCTGTTGGAAATTTACATCCCGCCCATCAGCATAACACGGCTCCCAGTTCTCCATGGCCTGTCCGGCCTTTCTGGATTTTACACTTTTTTCAGATGGCCCTTTTGACTGGAGGGCAGTGAGACTTCATTGTAGTGCAGATTTCCTTTGCAAGCTTGCTTGGTTGGCCAAAAAGGGCGTATGCGTTTTTTCCTGAATATATTCAGGAAAAAACGCATACGCCCTTTTTGGCCAAGTGCATCATTGTGGACATTCTGTCTCTTTTCCTATGCTTTACATGCAATTCCAGTCTACCTCCTGAAATCGGATTCCTTCAATTCTGCCCCGCTTTCGAGTCCTCTTGGCAGCCTTACTTCAATATATTTTTGGACGATAGCTGTCATTTATAACTCTGCAGGTTTGTGAATTACAGTGCCCCTGAGCTCCTTTCTTCAACTCGCTTTCTTGTGAGCTGGCCGCAACACCGCAGGATTGCTTCAGGCCCTAGTGTGGTTCCGGCATGGCACGCTGAGCCTTTGGTTAATTCCTCTTCCTGGTGGGAAATGAGAGTTAAATTTGCCCATCCAGACACCTCCAGCTAGTCTCTCATTGGTTCTCCCTATTCCTGTTCATTTTCCGCAGAAATTGCAAACTGGGCCAAACAGGAGGTTAAAGGCAGTGACTCTCCAAGTGGGGAGAGTTTTAGTAAAGCGTCTGGAATGTTGCACCCGAGTACCAGGGGACAAAAACTGAGACACATTTGAACACGTTTCCCGATCACACGGTGGATCATACTCTGGGTTCCACATGCATGTTTTAGCTGAAGGAAGAATCCCTTAAACCTGGAGAGTTGAGACCCATGGAATGGGTACCATTCAATATGACTTCAAAGGTTCTGCATTGGCTCACCGAACCTCACCAATCCTATCACTGCTGCGCTTATGCCACTGTACACACGCTTGATTCTCTTTCGGAGACATATAAATCCATAGATTTTAAGATTCTTACTAGTCAGGTATATTCTTAGACGTTTAATATGGGGTGTTGAGTCCTCTTCGTTGAGCAAGGAGTAGCTCTTGTCTATTACATATTTGGCTTATGGAACGGTATCTGTGCTAATTTCAATCTCTGGTTTTATGCAGCACCCCAACTCACCTTTCCCCTTAAGCAAGCATAAGTTGGTTTTCTACATTTGAGACCTTGTTCTGTTTTGTAATTCAGTTCCTGTGTAGCCAAGTTTACATTCCGTGTAGTAGTGATATCTTATGATGTTTCTTTTTCTGTGTGACTTATCTCACTTAGAATCATCGTACCTGAATCCACTCATTATGCTGCTATGGGCCTGATGACATAGATTTCATTGCTGAGTGATATTGCATTGTACGTAAGTACCACAACTTCTTTATCCATTTTTCGCTTTCTGTGATATTGAACTTGTACCGTAAACGAGGTTCTTGTAAACAGAGCCGTCCCAAACTTTGGGGTGGCTGTGTCTTTTTGATTTTAATTTCCCTAAGCTATACGACCATAAGTGGAAGTGCCCTAGGCTCTGTTGCTTTGTTTTTTAGATGTTTCAGGAAACACCATACACTTCTCCAGAGTGGCTGTTGGCAATTTACATCCCGCCCATCAGCATAACAAGGCTCCCAGTTCTCCATGGCCTGTCCTGCCTTTCTGGATTTTACACTTTTTTCAGATGGCCCTTTTGACCGGGGGGGCAGTGAGACTTCATGGTAGTGCAGATTTCCTTTGCAAGCTTGCTTGGTTGGCCAAAAAGGGCGTATGCGTTTTTTCCTGAATATATTCAGGAAAAAACGCATACGCCCTTTTTGGCCAAGTGCATCATTGTGGACGTTCTGCCTCTTTTCGTATGCTTTACATGCAATTCCAGTCTACCTCCTGAAATCGGTTTCCTGCAATTCTGCCCCGCTTTCAAGTCCTCTTGGCAGCCTTACTTCAATATATTTTTGGACGATAGCTGTCATTTTTAACTCTGCAGGTTTGTGAATTACAGTGCCCCTGAGCTCCTTTCTTCAACTCACTTTCTTGTGAGCTGGCCGCAACACCGCAGGATTGCTTCAGGCCCTAGTGTGGTTCCGGCATGGCACGCTGAGCCTTTGGTTAATTCCTCTTCCTGGTGGGAAATGAGAGTTAAATTTGCCCATCCAGACACCTCCAGCTAGTCTCTCATTGGTTCTCCCTATTCCTGTTCATTTTCCACAGAAATTGCAAACTGGGCCAAACAGGAGGTTAAAGGCACTGACTCTCCAAGTGGGGAGAGTGTTAGTAAAGCGTCTGGAATGTTGCACCCGAGTACCAGGGGACAAAAACTGAGACACATTTGAACACGTTTCCCGATCACACGGTGGATCATACTCTGGGTTCCACATGCATGTTTTAGCTGAAGGAAGAATCCCTTAAACCTGGAGAGTTGAGACCCATGGAATGGGTACCATTCAATATGACTTCAAAGGTTCTGCATTGGCTCACCGAACCTCACCAATCCTATCACTGCTGCGCTTATGCCACTGTACACACGCTTGATTCTCTTTCGGAGACATATAAATCCATAGATTTTAAGATTCTTACTAGTCAGGTATATTCTTAGACGTTTAATATGGGGTGTTGAGTCCTCTTCGTTGAGCAAGGAGTAGCTCTTGTCTATTACATATTTGGCTTATGGAACGGTATCTGTGCTAATTTCAATCTCTGGTTTTATGCAGCACCCCAACTCACCTTTCCCCTTAAGCAAGCATAAGTTGGTTTTCTACATTTGAGACCTTGTTCTGTTTTGTAATTCAGTTCCTGTGTAGCCAAGTTTACATTCCGTGTAGTAGTGATATCTTATGATGTTTCTTTTTCTGTGTGACTTATCTCACTTAGAATCATCGTACCTGAATCCACTCATTATGCTGCTATGGGCCTGATGACATAGATTTCATTGCTGAGTGATATTGCATTGTACGTAAGTACCACAACTTCTTTATCCATTTTTCGCTTTCTGTGATATTGAACTTGTACCGTAAACGAGGTTCTTGTAAACAGAGCCGTCCCAAACTTTGGGGTGGCTGTGTCTTTTTGATTTTAATTTCCCTAAGCTATACGACCATAAGTGGAAGTGCCCTAGGCTCTGTTGCTTTGTTTTTTAGATGTTTCAGGAAACACCATACACTTCTCCAGAGTGGCTGTTGGCAATTTACATCCCGCCCATCAGCATAACAAGGCTCCCAGTTCTCCATGGCCTGTCCTGCCTTTCTGGATTTTACACTTTTTTCAGATGGCCCTTTTGACCGGGGGGGCAGTGAGACTTCATGGTAGTGCAGATTTCCTTTGCAAGCTTGCTTGGTTGGCCAAAAAGGGCGTATGCGTTTTTTCCTGAATATATTCAGGAAAAAACGCATACGCCCTTTTTGGCCAAGTGCATCATTGTGGACGTTCTGCCTCTTTTCGTATGCTTTACATGCAATTCCAGTCTACCTCCTGAAATCGGTTTCCTGCAATTCTGCCCCGCTTTCAAGTCCTCTTGGCAGCCTTACTTCAATATATTTTTGGACGATAGCTGTCATTTTTAACTCTGCAGGTTTGTGAATTACAGTGCCCCTGAGCTCCTTTCTTCAACTCACTTTCTTGTGAGCTGGCCGCAACACCGCAGGATTGCTTCAGGCCCTAGTGTGGTTCCGGCATGGCACGCTGAGCCTTTGGTTAATTCCTCTTCCTGGTGGGAAATGAGAGTTAAATTTGCCCATCCAGACACCTCCAGCTAGTCTCTCATTGGTTCTCCCTATTCCTGTTCATTTTCCACAGAAATTGCAAACTGGGCCAAACAGGAGGTTAAAGGCACTGACTCTCCAAGTGGGGAGAGTGTTAGTAAAGCGTCTGGAATGTTGCACCCGAGTACCAGGGGACAAAAACTGAGACACATTTGAACACGTTTCCCGATCACACGGTGGATCATACTCTGGGTTCCACATGCATGTTTTAGCTGAAGGAAGAATCCCTTAAACCTGGAGAGTTGAGACCCATGGAATGGCTACCATGCAATATGACTTCAAAGGGTCTGCATTGGCTCACCGAACCTCACCAATCCTATCACTGCTGCGTTTATGCTGCTGTACACATGCTTGATTCTCTTTTGGAGACATATAAATCCATAGGTTTTAAGATTCTTACTAGTCAGATATATTCTTAGACGTTTAATATGGGGTGTAGAGTCCACTTCGTTGAGCAAGGAGTAGCTCTTGTCTATTACATATTTGGCTTATGGAACGGTATCTGTGCTAATTTCAATCTCTGGTTTTATGCAGCACCCCAACTCACCTTTCCCCTTAAACAAGCATAAGTTGGTTTTCTACATTTGAGACCCTGTTCTGTTTTGTAATTCAGTTCCTGTGTAGCCAAGTTTACATTCCATGTAGTAGTGATATCTTATGATGTTTCTTTTTCTGTGTGACTTATCTCACTTAGAATCATCGTACCTGAATCCACTCATTATGCTGCTATGGGCCTGATGACATAGATTTCATTGCTGAGTGATATTGCATTGTACGTAAGTACCACAAATTCTTTATCCATTCTTGGCTTTCTGTGATGTTGAACTTGTACCGTAAACGAGGTTCTTGTAAACAGAGCCGGCCCAAACTTTGGGGTGGCTGTGTCTTTTTGATTTTAATTTCCCTAAGCTATAGGACCATAAGTGGAAGTGCCCTAGGCTCTGTTGCTTTGTTTTTTAGATGTTTCAGGAAACACCATACACTTCTCCAGAGTGGCTGTTGGCAATTTACATCCCGCCCATCAGCATAACAAGGCTCCCAATTCTCCATGGCCTGTCCTGCCTTTCTGGATTTTACACATTTTTCAGATGGCCCTTTTGACCGGGGGGCAGTGAGACTTCATTGTACTGCAGATTTCCTTTGCAAGCTTCCTTGGTTGGCCAAAAAGGACGTATGCGTTTTTTCCTGAATATATTCAGGCAAAAACGCATACGCCCTTTTTGGCCAAGTGCATCATTGTGGACGTTCTGCCTCTTTTCGTATGCTTTACATGCAATTCCAGTCTACCTCCTGAAATCGGTTTCCTGCAATTCTGCCCCGCTTTCGAGTCCTCTTGGCAGCCTTACTTCAATATATTTTTGGATGATAGCTGTCATTTATAACTCTGCAGGTTTGTGAATTACAGTGCCCCTGAGCTCCTTTCTTCAACTCGCTTTCTTGTGAGCTGGCCGCAACACCGCAGCATTGCTTCAGGCCCTAGTGTGGTTCCGGCATGGCACGCTGAGCCTTTGGTTAATTCCTCTTCCTGGTGGGAAATGAGAGTTAAATTTGCCCGTCCAGACACCTCCAGCTAGTCTCTCATTGGTTCTCCCTATTCCTGTTCATTTTCCGCAGAAATTGCAAACTGGGCCAAACAGGAGGTTAAAGGCACTGACTCTCCAAGTGGAGAGAGTTTTAGTAAAGCGTCTGGAATGTTGCACCCGAGTACCAGGGGACAAAAACTGAGACACATTTGAACACGTTTCCCGATCACACGGTGGATCATACTCTGGGTTCCACATGCATGTTTTAGCTGAAGGAAGAATCCCTTAAACCTGGAGAGTTGAGACCCATGGAATGGGTACCATGCAATATGACTTCAAAGGGTCTGCATTGGCTCACCGAACCTCACCAATCCTATCACTGCTGCTTTTATGCTGCTGTACACATGCTTGATTCTCTTTTGGAGACATATAAATCCATAGGTTTTAAGATTATTACTAGTCAGGTATATTCTTAGGCGATTAATATGGGGTGTAGAGTCCACTTCGTTGAGCAAGGAGTAGCTCTTGTCTATTACATATTTGGCTTATGGAATGGTATCTGTGCTAATTTCAATCTCTGGTTTTATGCAGCACCCCAACTCACCTTTCCCCTTAAGCAAGCATAAGTTGGTTTTCTACATTTGAGATCCTGTTCTGTTTTGTAATTCAGTTCCTGTGTAGCCAAGTTTACATTCTGTGTATTAGTGATATCTTATGATGTTTCTTTTTCTGTGTGACTTATCTCACTTAGAATCATCGTACCTGAATCCACTCATTATGCTGCTATGGGCCTGATGACATAGATTTCATTGCTGAGTGATATTGCATTGTACGTAAGTACCACAACTTCTTTATCCATTTTTCGCTTTCTGTGATATTGAACTTGTACCGTAAACGAGGATCTTGTAAACAGAGCTGTCCCAAACTTTGGGGTGGCTGTGTCTTTTTGATTTTAATTTCCCTAAGCTATAGGACCATAAGTGGAAGTGCCCTAGGCTCTGTTGCTTTGTTTTTTAGATGTTTCAGGAAACACCATACACTTCTCCAGAGTGGCTGTTGGCAATTTACATCCCGCCCATCAGCATAACAAGGCTCCCAGTTCTCCATGGCCTGTCCGGCCTTTCTGGATTTTACACTTTTTTCAGATGGCCCTTTTGACTGGGGGGCAGTGAGACTTCATTGTAGTGCAGATTTCCTTTGCAAGCTTGCTTGGTTGGCCAAAAAGTGCGTATGCGTTTTTTCCTGAATATATTCAGGAAAAAACGCATACGCCCTTTTTGGCCAAGTGCATCATTGTGGACATTCTGTCTCTTTTCCTATGCTTTACATGCAATTCCAGTCTACCTCCTGAAATCGGATTCCTTCAATTCTGCCCCGCTTTCGAGTCCTCTTGGCAGCCTTACTTCAATATATTTTTGGACGATAGCTGTCATTTATAACTCTGCAGGTTTGTGAATTACAGTGCCCCTGAGCTGCTTTCTTCAACTCGCTTTCTTGTGAGCTGGCCGCAACACCGCAGGATTGCTTCAGGCCCTAGTGTGGTTCTGGCATGGCACGCTGAGCCTTTGGTTAATTCCTCTTCCTGGTGGGAAATGAGAGTTAAATTTGCCCATCCAGACACCTCCAGCTAGTCTCTCATTGGTTCTCCCTATTCCTGTTCATTTTCCGCAGAAATTGCAAACTGGGCCAAACAGGAGGTTAAAGGCACTGACTCTCCAAGTGGGGAGAGTGTTAGTAAAGCATCTGGAATGTTGCACCCGAGTACCAGGGGACAAAAACTGAGACACATTTGAACACGTTTCCCGATCACACGGTGGATCATACTCTGGGTTCCACATGCATGTTTTAGCTGAAGGAAGAATCCCTTAAACCTGGAGAGTTGAGACCCATGGAATGGCTACCATGCAATATGACTTCAAAGGGTCTGCATTTGCTCATCAAACCTCACCAATCCTATCACTGCTGCGTTTATGCCGCTGTACACATGCTTGATTCTCTTTTGGAGACATATAAATCCATAGGTTTTAAGATTATTACTAGTCAGGTATATTCTTAGGCGATTAATATGGGGTGCAGAGTCCACTTCGTTGAGCAAGGAGTAGCTCTTGTCTATTACCTATTTGGCTTATGGAATGGTATCTGTGCTAATTTCAATCTCTGGTTTTATGCAGAACCCCAACTCACCTTTCCCCTTAAGCAAGCATAAGTTGGTTTTCTACATTTGAGACCGTGTTCTGTTTTGTAATTCAGTTTCTGTGTAGCCAAGTTTACATTCCGTGTAGTAGTGATATCTTATGATGTTTCTTTTTCTGTGTGACTTATCTCACTTAGAATCATCGTACCTGAATCCACTCATTATGCTGCTACGGGCCTGATGATATAGATTTCATTGCTGAGTGATATTGCATTGTACGTAAGTACCACAAATTCTTTATCCATTTTTCACCTTCTGTGATATTGAATTTGTACTGTAAATGAGGTTCTTGTAAACAGAGCCGTCCCAAACTTTGGGGTGGCTGTGTCTTTTTGATTTTAATTTCCCTAAGCTATAGGACCATAAGTGGAAGTGCCCTAGGCTCTGTTGCTTTGTTTTTTAGATGTTTCAGGAAACACCATACACTTCTCCAGAGTGGCTGTTGGCAATTTACATCCCGCCCATCAGCATAACAAGGCTCCCAGTTCTCCATGGCTTGTCCTGCCTTTCTGGATTTTATACTTTTTTCAGATGGCCCTATTGACCGGGGGGCAGTGAGACTTCATGGTAGTGCAGATTTCCTTTGCAAGCTTGCTTGGTTGGCCAAAAAGGGCGTATGCGTTTTTTCCTGAATATATTCAGGAAAAAACGCATACGCCCTTTTTGGCCAAGTGCATCATTGTGGACGTTCTGCCTCTTTTCCTATGCTTTACATGCAATTCCAGTCTACCTCCTGAAATCGGTTTCCTGCAATCCTGCCCCGCTTTCAAGTCCTCTTGGTAGCCTTACTTCAATATATTTTTGGACGATAGCTGTCATTTTTAACTCTGCAGGTTTGTGAATTACAGTGCCCCTGAGCTCCTTTCTTCAACTCACTTTCTTGTGAGCTGGCCGCATCACCGCAGGATTGTTTCAGGCCCTAGTGTGGTTCCGGCATGGCACGCTGAGCCTTTGGTTAATTCCTCTTCCTGGTGGGAAATGAGAGTTAAATTTGCCCGTCCAGACACCTCCAGCTAGTCTCTCATTTGTTCTCCCTATTCCTGTTCATTTTCCACAGAAATTGCAAACTGGGCCAAACAGGAGGTTAAAGGCAGTGACTCTCCAAGTGGGGAGAGTTTTAGTAAAGCGTCTGGAATGTTGCACCCGAGTACCAGGGGACAAAAACTGAGACACATTTGAACACGTTTCCCGATCACACGGTGGATCATACTCTGGGTTCCACATACATGTTTTAGCTGAAGGAAGAATCCCTTAAACCTGGAGAGTTGAGACCCATGGAATGGGTACCATTCAATATGACTTCAAAGGTTCTGCATTGGCTCACCGAACCTCACCAATCCTATCACTGCTGCGCTTATGCCACTGTACACACGCTTGATTCTCTTTCGGAGACATATAAATCCATAGATTTTAAGATTCTTACTAGTCAGGTATATTCTTAGACGTTTAATATGGGGTGTTGAGTCCTCTTCGTTGAGCAAGGAGTAGCTCTTGTCTATTACATATTTGGCTTATGGAACGGTATCTGTGCTAATTTCAATCTCTGGTTTTATGCAGCACCCCAACTCACCTTTCCCCTTAAGCAAGCATAAGTTGGTTTTCTACATTTGAGACCTTGTTCTGTTTTGTAATTCAGTTTCTGTGTAGCCAAGTTTACATTCCGTGTAGTAGTGATATCTTATGATGTTTCTTTTTCTGTGTGACTTATCTCACTTAGAATCATCGTACCTGAATCCACTCATTATGCTGCTACGGGCCTGATGATATAGATTTCATTGCTGAGTGATATTGCATTGTACGTAAGTACCACAAATTCTTTATCCATTTTTCACCTTCTGTGATATTGAATTTGTACTGTAAATGAGGTTCTTGTAAACAGAGCCGTCCCAAACTTTGGGGTGGCTGTGTCTTTTTGATTTTAATTTCCCTAAGCTATACGACCATAAGTGGAAGTGCCCTAGGCTCTGTTGCTTTGTTTTTTAGATGTTTCAGGAAACACCATACACTTCTCCAGAGTGGCTGTTGGCAATTTACATCCCGCCCATCAGCATAACAAGGCTCCCAGTTCTCCATGGCCTGTCCTGCCTTTCTGGATTTTACACTTTTTTCAGATGGCCCTTTTGACCGGGGGGCAGTGAGACTTCATGGTAGTGCAGATTTCCTTTGCAAGCTTGCTTGGTTGGCCAAATAGGGCGTATGCGTTTTTTCCTGAATATATTCAGGAAAAAACGCATACGCCCTTTTTGGCCAAGTGCATCATTGTGGACGTTCTGCCTCTTTTCCTATGCTTTACATGCAATTCCAGTCTACCTCCTGAAATCGGTTTCCTGCAATCCTGCCCCGCTTTCAAGTCCTCTTGGTAGCCTTACTTCAATATATTTTTGGACGATAGCTGTCATTTTTAACTCTGCAGGTTTGTGAATTACAGTGCCCCTGAGCTCCTTTCTTCAACTCACTTTCTTGTGAGCTGGCCGCAACACCGCAGGATTGTTTCAGGCCCTAGTGTGGTTCCGGCATGGCACGCTGAGCCTTTGGTTAATTCCTCTTCCTGGTGGGAAATGAGAGTTAAATTTGCCCGTCCAGACACCTCCAGCTAGTCTCTCATTTGTTCTCCCTATTCCTGTTCATTTTCCGCAGAAATTGCAAACTGGGCCAAACAGGAGGTTAAAGGCAGTGACTCTCCAAGTGGGGAGAGTTTTAGTAAAGCGTCTGGAATGTTGCACCCGAGTACCAGGGGACAAAAACTGAGACACATTTGAACACGTTTCCCGATCACACGGTGGATCATACTCTGGGTTCCACATGCATGTTTTAGCTGAAGGAAGAATCCCTTAAACCTGGAGAGTTGAGACCCATGGAATGGGTACCATTCAATATGACTTCAAAGGTTCTGCATTGGCTCACCGAACCTCACCAATCCTATCACTGCTGCGCTTATGCCACTGTACACACGCTTGATTCTCTTTCGGAGACATATAAATCCATAGATTTTAAGATTCTTACTAGTCAGGTATATTCTTAGACGTTTAATATGGGGTGTTGAGTCCTCTTCGTTGAGCAAGGAGTAGCTCTTGTCTATTACATATTTGGCTTATGGAACGGTATCTGTGCTAATTTCAATCTCTGGTTTTATGCAGCACCCCAACTCACCTTTCCCCTTAAGCAAGCATAAGTTGGTTTTCTACATTTGAGACCTTGTTCTGTTTTGTAATTCAGTTCCTGTGTAGCCAAGTTTACATTCCGTGTAGTAGTGATATCTTATGATGTTTCTTTTTCTGTGTGACTTATCTCACTTAGAATCATCGTACCTGAATCCACTCATTATGCTGCTACGGGCCTGATGACATAGATTTCATTGCTGAGTGATATTGCATTGTACGTAAGTACCACAACTTCTTTATCCATTTTTCGCTTTCTGTGATATTGAACTTGTACCGTAAACGAGGTTCTTGTAAACAGAGCCGTCCCAAACTTTGGGGTGGCTGTGTCTTTTTGATTTTAATTTCCCTAAGCTATACGACCATAAGTGGAAGTGCCCTAGGCTCTGTTGCTTTGTTTTTTAGATGTTTCAGGAAACACCATACACTTCTCCAGAGTGGCTGTTGGCAATTTACATCCCGCCCATCAGCATAACAAGGCTCCCAGTTCTCCATGGCCTGTCCTGCCTTTCTGGATGTTATACTTTTTTCAGATGGCCCTTTTGACCGGGGGGCAGTGAGACTTCATTGTAGTGCAGATTTCCTTTGCAAGCTTGCTTGGTTGGCCAAAAAGGGCGTATGCGTTTTTTCCTGAATATATTCAGGAAAAAACGCATACGCCCTTTTTGGCCAAGTGCATCATTGTGGACGTTCTGCCTCTTTTCCTATGCTTTACATGCAATTCCAGTCTACCTCCTGAAATCGGTTTCCTGCAATCCTGCCCCGCTTTCAAGTCCTCTTGGCAGCCTTACTTCAATATATTTTTGGACGATAGCTGTCATTTTTAACTCTGCAGGTTTGTGAATTACAGTGCCCCTGAGCTCCTTTCTTCAACTCACTTTCTTGTGAGCTGGCCGCAACACCGCAGGATTGCTTCAGGCCCTAGTGTGGTTCCGGCATGGCACGCTGAGCCTTTGGTTAATTCCTCTTCCTGGTGGGAAATGAGAGTTAAATTTGCCCATCCAGACACCTCCAGCTAGTCTCTCATTGGTTCTCCCTATTCCTGTTCATTTTCCGCAGAAATTGCAAACTGTGCCAAACAGGAGGTTAAAGGCACTGACTCTCCAAGTGGGGAGAGTGTTAGTAAAGCATCTGGAATGTTGCACCCGAGTACCAGGGGACAAAAACTGAGACACATTTGAACACGTTTCCCGATCACACGGTGGATCATACTCTGGGTTCCACATGCATGTTTTAGCTGAAGGAAGAATCCCTTAAACCTGGAAAGTTGAGACCCATGGAATGGCTACCATGCAATATGCCTTCAAAGGGTCTGCATTTGCTCATCAAACCTCACCAATCCTATCACTGCTGCGTTTATGCCGCTGTACACATGCTTGATTCTCTTTTGGAGACATATAAATCCATAGGTTTTAACATTATTACTAGTCAGGTATATTCTTAGGCGATTAATATGGGGTGTAGAGTCCACTTCGTTGAGCAAGGAGTAGCTCTTGTCTATTACATATTTGGCTTATGGAATGGTATCTGTGCTAATTTCAATCTCTGGTTTTATGCAGCACCCCAACTCACCTTTCCCCTTAAGCAAGCATAAGTTGGTTTTCTACATTTGAGACCTTGTTCTGTTTTGTAATTCAGTTTCTGTGTAGCCAAGTTTACATTCCGTGTAGTAGTGATATCTTATGATGTTTCTTTTTCTGTGTGACTTATCTCACTTAGAATCATCGTACCTGAATCCACTCATTATGCTGCTACGGGCCTGATGATATAGATTTCATTGCTGAGTGATATTGCATTGTACGTAAGTACCACAAATTCTTTATCCATTTTTCACCTTCTGTGATATTGAATTTGTACTGTAAATGAGGTTCTTGTAAACAGAGCCGTCCCAAACTTTGGGGTGGCTGTGTCTTTTTGATTTTAATTTCCCTAAGCTATAGGACCATAAGTGGAAGTGCCCTAGGCTCTGTTGCTTTGTTTTTTAGATGTTTCAGGAAACACCATACACTTCTCCAGAGTGGCTGTTGGCAATTTACATCCCGCCCATCAGCATAACAAGGCTCCCAGTTCTCCATGGCCTGTCCTGCCTTTCTGGATTTTACACTTTTTTCAGATGGCCCTTTTGACCGGGGGGCAGTGAGACTTCATGGTAGTGCAGATTTCCTTTGCAAGCTTGCTTGGTTGGCCAAAAAGGGCGTATGCGTTTTTTCCTGAATATATTCAGGAAAAAACGCATACGCCCTTTTTGGCCAAGTGCATCATTGTGGACGTTCTGCCTCTTTTCCTATGCTTTACATGTAATTCCAGTCTACCTCCTGAAATCGGATTCCTGCAATTCTGCCCCGCTTTCGAGTCCTCTTGGCAGCCTTACTTCAATATATTTTTGGACGATAGCTGTCATTTATAACTCTGCAGGTTTGTGAATTACAGTGCCCCTGAGCTCCTTTCTTCAACTCGCTTTCTTGTGAGCTGGCCGCAACACCGCAGCATTGCTTCAGGCCCTAGTGTGGTTCCGGCATGGCACGCTGAGCCTTTGGTTAATTCCTCTTCCTGGTGGGAAATGAGAGTTAAATTTGCCCGTCCAGACACCTCCAGCTAGTCTCTCATTGGTTCTCCCTATTCCTGTTCATTTTCCGCAGAAATTGCAAACTGGGCCAAACAGGAGGTTAAAGGCACTGACTCTCCAAGTGGAGAGAGTTTTAGTAAAGCGTCTGGAATGTTGCACCCGAGTACCAGGGGACAAAAACTGAGACACATTTGAACACGTTTCCCGATCACACGGTGGATCATACTCTGGGTTCCACATGCATGTTTTAGCTGAAGGAAGAATCCCTTAAACCTGGAGAGTTGAGACCCATGGAATGGGTACCATGCAATATGACTTCAAAGGTTCTGCATTGGCTCACCGAACCTCACCAATCCTATCACTGCTGCGCTTATGCCACTGTACACACGCTTGATTCTCTTTCGGAGACATATAAATCCATAGGTTTTAAGATTCTTACTAGTCAGGTATATTCTTAGGCATTTAATATGGGGTGTTGAGTCCCCTTTGTTGAGCAAGGAGTAGCTCTTGTCTATTACCTATTTGGCTTATGGAATGGTATCTGTGCTAATTTCAATCTCTGGTTTTATGCAGCACCCCAACTCACCTTTCCCCTTAAGCAAGCATAAGTTGGTTTTCTACATTTGAGATCCTGTTCTGTTTTGTAATTCAGTTCCTGTGTAGCCAAGTTTACATTCCGTGTATTAGTGATATCTTATGATGTTTCTTTTTCTGTGTGACTTATTTCACTTAGAATAATCGTACCTGAATCCACTCATTATGCTGCTACGGGCCTGATGATATAGATTTCATTGCTGAGTGATATTGCATTGTACGTAAGTACCACAAATTCTTTATCCATTTTTCGCTTTCTGTGATATTGAACTTGTACCGTAAACGAGGTTCTTGTAAACAGAGCTGTCCCAAACTTTGGGGTGGCTGTGTCTTTTTGATTTTAATTTCCCTAAGCTACAGGACCATAAGTGGCAGTGCCCTAGGCTCTGTTGCTTTGTTTTTTAGATGTTTCAGGAAACACCATACAGTTCTCCAGAGTGGCTGTTGGCAATTTACATACCGCCCATCAGCATAACAAGGCTCCCAGTTCTCCATGGCCTGTCCGGCCTTTCTGGATTTTATACTTTTTTCAGATGGCCCTTTTGACCGGGGGGCAGTGAGACTTCATTGTAGTGCAGATTTCCTTTGCAAGCTTGCTTGGTTATCCAAAAAGGGCGTATGCGTTTTTTTCTGAATATATTCAGGAAAAAATGCATACGCCCTTTTTGGCCAAGTGCATCATTGTGGACGTTCTGCCTCTTTTCCTATGCTTTACATGTAATTCCAGTCTACCTCCTGAAATCGGTTTCCTGCAATTCTGCCCCGCTTTGAAGTCCTCTTGGCAGCCTTACTTCAATATATTTTTGGACGATAGCTGTCATTTTTAACTCTGCAGGTTTGTGAATTACAGTGCCCCTGAGCTCCTTTCTTCAACTCGCTTTCTTATGAGCTGGCCGCAACACCGCAGGATTGCTTCAGGCCCTAGTGTGGTTCCGGCATGGCATGCTGAGCCTTTGGTTAATTCCTCTTCCTGGTGGGAAATGAGAGTTAAATTTGCCCGTCCAGACACCTCCATCTAGTCTCTCATTGGTTCTCCCTATTCCTGTTCATTTTCCGCAGAAATTGCAAACTGGGCCAAACAGGAGGTTAAAGGCACTGACTCTCCAAGTGGAGAGAGTGTTAGTAAAGCGTCTGGAATGTTGCACCCGAGTACCAGGGGACGAAATCTGACACATTTGAACACGTTTCCCGATCACACGGTGGATCATACTCTGGGTTCCACATGCATGTTTTAGCTGAAGGAAGAATCCCTTAAACCTGGAGAGTTGAGACCCATGGAATGGGTACCATGCAATATGACTTCAAAGGGTCTGCATTTGCTCACCGAACCTCACCAATCCTATTACTGCTGCATTTATGCCTCTGTAGACACGCTTGATTCTCTTTCGGAGACATATAAATCCATAGGTTTTAAGATACTTACTAGTCAGGTATATTCTTAGGCATTTAATATGGGGTGTTGAGTCCACTTTGTTGAGCAAGGAGTAGCTCTTGTCTATTACCTATTTCGCTTATGCAATGGTATCTGTGCTAATTTCAATCTCTGGTTTTATGCAGCACCCCAACTCACCTTTCCCCTTAAGCAAGCATAAGTTGGTTTTCTACATTTGAGATCCTGTTCTGTTTTGTAATTCAGTTCCTGTGTAGCCAAGTTTACATTCCGTGTATTAGTGATATCTTATGATGTTTCTTTTTCTGTGTGACTTATCTCACTTAGAATCATCGTACCTGAATCCACTCATTATGCTGCTACGGGCCTGATGACATAGATTTCATTCCTGAGTGATATTGCATTGTACGTAAGTACCACAACTTCTTTATCCATTTTTCACTTTCTGCGATATTGAACTTGTACCATAAACGAGATTCTTGTAAACAGAGCCGGCCCAAACTTTGGGGTGGCTGTGTCTTTTTGATTTTAATTTCCCTAAGCTATAGGACCATAAGTGGAAGTGCCCTAGGCTCTGTTGCTTTGTTTTTTAGATGTTTCAGGAAACACCATACACTTCTCCAGAGTGGCTGTTGGCAATTTACATCCCGCCCATCAGCATAACAAGGCTCCCAGTTCTCCATGGCCTGTCCTGCCTTTCTGGATTTTATACTTTTTTCAGATGGCCCTTTTGACCGGGGGGCAGTGAGACTTCATTGTACTGCAGATTTCCTTTGCAAGCTTGCTTGGTTGGCCAAAAAGGGCGTATGCGTTTTTTCCTGAATATATTCAGGAAAAAACGCATACGCCCTTTTTGGCCAAGTGCATCATTGTGGACGTTCTGCCTCTTTTCCTATGCTTTACATGCAATTCCAGTCTACCTCCTGAAATCGGATTCCTGCAATTCTGCCCCGCTTTCAAGTCCTCTTGGCAGCCTTACTTCAATATATTTTTGGACGATAGCTGTCATTTATAACTCTGCAGGTTTGTGAATTACAGTGCCCCTGAGCTCCTTTCTTCAACTCGCTTTCTTGTGAGCTGGCCGCAACACCGCAGGATTGCTTCAGGCCCTAGTGTGGTTCCGGCATGGCACGCTGAGCCTTTGGTTAATTCCTCTTCCTGGTGGGAAATGAGAGTTAAATTTGCCCATCCAGACACCTCCAGCTAGTCTCTCATTTGTTCTCCCTATTCCTGTTCATTTTCCGCAGAAATTGCAAACTGGGTCAAACAGGAGGTTAAAGGCAGTGACTCTCCTAGTGGGGAGAGTTTTAGTAAAGCGTCTGGAATGTTGCACCCGAGTACCAGGGGACAAAAACTGAGACACATTTGAACACGTTTCCCGATCACACGGTGGATCATACTCTGGGTTCCACATGCATGTTTTAGCTGAAGGAAGAATCCCTTAAACCTGGAGAGTTGAGACCCATGGAATGGGTACCATTCAATATGACTTCTAAGGTTCTGCATTGGCTCACCGAACCTCACCAATCCTATCACTGCTGCGCTTATGCCACTGTACACACGCTTGATTCTCTTTCGGAGACATATAAATCCATAGATTTTAAGATTCTTACTAGTCAGGTATATTCTTAGACGTTTAATATGGGGTGTTGAGTCCTCTTCGTTGAGCAAGGAGTAGCTCTTGTCTATTACATATTTGGCTTATGGAACGGTATCTGTGCTAATTTCAATCTCTGGTTTTATGCAGCACCCCAACTCACCTTTCCCCTTAAGCAAGCATAAGTTGGTTTTCTACATTTGAGACCTTGTTCTGTTTTGTAATTCAGTTCCTGTGTAGCCAAGTTTACATTCCGTGTAGTAGTGATATCTTATGATGTTTCTTTTTCTGTGTGACTTATCTCACTTAGAATCATCGTACCTGAATCCACTCATTATGCTGCTATGGGCCTGATGACATAGATTTCATTGCTGAGTGATATTGCATTGTACGTAAGTACCACAACTTCTTTATCCATTTTTCGCTTTCTGTGATATTGAACTTGTACCGTAAACGAGGTTCTTGTAAACAGAGCCGTCCCAAACTTTGGGGTGGCTGTGTCTTTTTGATTTTAATTTCCCTAAGCTATACGACCATAAGTGGAAGTGCCCTAGGCTCTGTTGCTTTGTTTTTTAGATGTTTCAGGAAACACCATACACTTCTCCAGAGTGGCTGTTGGAAATTTACATCCCGCCCATCAGCATAACAAGGCTCCCAGTTCTCCATGGCCTGTCCTGCCTTTCTGGATGTTATACTTTTTTCAAATGGCCCTTTTGACCGGGGGGCAGTGAGCCTTCATTGTAGTGCAGATTTCCTTTGCAAGCTTGCTTGGTTGGCCAAAAAGGGCGTATGCGTTTTTTCCTGAATATATTCAGGAAAAAACGCATACGCCCTTTTTGGCCAAGTGCATCATTGTGGACGTTCTGCCTCTTTTCCTATGCTTTACATGCAATTCCAGTCTACCTCCTGAAATCGGTTTCCTGCAATCCTGCCCCGCTTTCAAGTCCTCTTGGCAGCCTTACTTCAATATATTTTTGGACGATAGCTGTCATTTTTAACTCTGCAGGTTTGTGAATTAGAGTGCCCCTGAGCTCCTTTCTTCAACTCACTTTCTTGTGAGCTGGCCGCAACACCGCAGGATTGCTTCAGGCCCTAGTGTGGTTCCGGCATGGCACGCTGAGCCTTTGGTTAATTCCTCTTCCTGGTGGGAAATGAGAGTTAAATTTGCCCATCCAGACACCTCCAGCTAGTCTCTCATTGGTTCTCCCTATTCCTGTTCATTTTCCGCAGAAATTGCAAACTGGGCCAAACAGGAGGTTAAAGGCACTGACTCTCCAAGTGGGGAGAGTGTTAGTAAAGCATCTGGAATGTTGCACCCGAGTACCAGGGGACAAAAACTGAGACACATTTGAACACGTTTCCCGATCACACGGTGGATCATACTCTGGGTTCCACATGCATGTTTTAGCTGAAGGAAGAATCCCTTAAACCTGGAGAGTTGAGACCCATGGAGTGGCTACCATGCAATATGACTTCAAAGGGTCTGCATTTGCTCATCAAACCTCACCAATCCTATCACTGCTGCGTTTATGCCGCTGTACACATGCTTGATTCTCTTTTGGAGACATATAAATCCATAGGCTTTAAGATTATTACTAGTCAGGTATATTCTTAGGCGATTAATATGGGGTGTAGAGTCCACTTCGTTGAGCAAGGAGTAGCTCTTGTCTATTACATATTTGGCTTATGGAATGGTATCTGTGCTAATTTCAATCTCTGGTTTTATGCAGAACCCCAACTCACCTTTCCCCTTAAGCAAGCATAAGTTGGTTTTCTACATTTGAGACCGTGTTCTGTTTTGTAATTCAGTTTCTGTGTAGCCAAGTTTACATTCCGTGTAGTAGTGATATCTTATGATGTTTCTTTTTCTGTGTGACTTATCTCACTTAGAATCATCGTACCTGAATCCACTCATTATGCTGCTATGGGCCTGATGACATAGATTTCATTGCTGAGTGATATTGCATTGTATGTAAGTACCACAACTTCTTTATCCATTTTTCGCTTTCTGTGATATTGAACTTGTACCGTAAACGAGGTTCTTGTAAACAGAGCCGTCCCAAACTTTGGGGTGGCTGTGTCTTTTTGATTTTAATTTCCCTAAGCTATACGACCATAAGTGGAAGTGCCCTAGGCTCTGTTGCTTTGTTTTGTAGATGTTTCAGGAATCACCATACACTTCTCCAGAGAGGCTATTGGCAATTTACATCCCGCCCATCAGCATAACAAGGCTCCCAGTTCTCCATGGCCTGTCCTGCCTTTCTGGATTTTATACTTTTTTCAGATGGCCCTTTTGACCGGGGGGCAGTGAGACTTCATTGTAGTGCAGATTTCCTTTGCAAGCTTGCTTGGTTGGCCCAAAAGGGCGTATGCGTTTTTTCCTGAATATATTCAGGAAAAAACGCATACGCCCTTTTTGGCCAAGTGCATCATTGTGGACGTTCTGCCTCTTTTCCTATGCTTTACATGCAATTCCAGTCTACCTCCTGAAATCGGTTTCCTGCAATTCTGCCCCGCTTTCAAGTCCTCTTGGCAGCCTTACTTCAATATATTTTTGGACGATAGCTGTCATTTATAACTCTGCAGGTTTGTGAATTACAGTGCCCCTGAGCTCCTTTCTTCAACTCGCTTTCTTGTGAGCTGGCCGCAACACCGCAGCATGGCTTCAGGCCCTAGTGTGGTTCCGGCATGGCACGCTGAGCCTTTGGTTAATTCCTCTTCCTGGTGGGAAATGAGAGTTAAATTTGCCCGTCCAGACACCTCCATCTAGTCTCTCATTGGTTCTCCCTATTTCTGTTCATTTTCCGCAGAAATTGCAAACTGGGCCAAACAGGAGGTTAAAGGCACTGACTCTCCAAGTGAGGAGAGTGTTAATAAAGCGTCTGGAATGTTGCACCCGAGTACCAGGGGACAAAACCTGACACATTTGAACACGTTTCCCGATCACACGGTGGATCATACTCTGGGTTCCACATGCATGTTTTAGCTGAAGGAAGAATCCCTTAAACCTGGAGAGTTGAGACCCATGGAATGGGTACCATGCAATATGACTTCAAAGGGTCTGCATTTGCTCACCGAACCTCACCAATCCTACTACTGCTGCATTTATGCCTCTGTAGACACGCTTGATTCTCGTTCGGAGACATATAAATCCATAGGTTTTAAGATTCTTACTAGTCAGGTATATTCTTAGGCATTTAATATGGGGTGTTGAGTCCACTTTGTTGAGCAAGGAGTAGCTCTTGTCTATTACCTATTTGGCTTATGGAATGGTATCTGTGCTAATTTCAATCTCTGGTTTTATGCAGCACCCCAACTCACCTTTCCCCTTAAGCAAGCATAAGTTGGTTTTCTACATTTGAGATCCTGTTCTGTTTTGTAATTCAGTTCCTGTGTAGCCAAGTTTACATTCCGTGTATTAGTGATATCTTATGATGTTTCTTTTTCTGTGTGACTTATTTCACTTAGAATCATCGTACCTGAATCCACTCATTATGCTGCTACGGGCCTGATGACATAGATTTCATTCCTGAGTGATATTGCATTGTACGTAAGTACCACAACTTCTTTATCCATTTTTCACTTTCTGCGATATTGGACTTGTACCATAAACGAGATTCTTGTAAACAGAGCCGGCCCAAACTTTGGGGTGGCTGTGTCTTTTTGATTTTAATTTCCCTAAGCTATAGGACCATAAGTGGAAGTGCCCTAGGCTCTGTTGCTTTGTTTTTTAGATGTTTCAGGAAACACCATAAACTTCTCCAGAGTGGCTGTTGGCAATTTACATCCCGCCCATCAGCATAAAAAGGCTCCCAGTTCTCCATGGCCTGTCCTGCCTTTCTGGATTTTATACTTTTTTCAGATGGCCCTTTTGACCGGGGGGCAGTGAGACTTCATTGTACTGCAGATTTCCTTTGCAAGCTTGCTTGGTTGGCCAAAAAGGGCGTATGCGTTTTTTCCTGAATATATTCAGGAAAAAACGCATACGCCCTTTTTGGCCAAGTGCATCATTGTGGACGTTCTGCCTCTTTTCCTATGCTTTACATGCAATTCCAGTCTACCTCCTGAAATCGGATTCCTACAATTCTGCCCCGCTTTCGAGTCCTCTTGGCAGCCTTACTTCAATATATTTTTGGACGATAGCTGTCATTTTTAACTCTGCAGGTTTGTGAATTACAGTGCCCCTGAGCTCCTTTCTTCAACTCGCTTTCTTGTGAGCTGGCCGCAACACCGCAGGATTGCTTCAGGCCCTAGTGTGGTTCCGGCATGGCACGCTGAGCCTTTGGTTAATTCCTCTTCCTGGTGGGAAATGAGAGTTAAATTTGCCCGTCCAGACACCTCCAGCTAGTCTCTCATTGGTTCTCCCTATTCCTGTTCATTTTCCGCAGAAATTGCAAACTGGGTCAAACAGGAGGTTAAAGGCAGTGACTCTCCAAGTGGGGAGAGTTTTAGTAAAGCGTCTGGAATGTTGCACCCGAGTACCAGGGGACAAAAACTGAGACACATTTGAACACATTTCCCGATCACACGGTGGATCATACTCTGGGTTCCACATGCATGTTTTAGCTGAAGGAAGAATCCCTTAAACCTGGAGAGTTGAGACCCATGGAATGGGTACCATGCAATATGACTTCAAAGGGTCTGCATTTGCTCACCGAACCTCACCAATCCTATCACTGCTGCATTTATGCCGCTGTACACACGCTTGATTCTCTTTCGGAGACATATAAATCCATAGGTGTTAAGATTCTTACTAGTCAGGTATATTCTTAGGCATTTAATATGGGGTGTTGAGTCCTCTTCGTTGAGCAAGGAGTAGCTCTTGTCTATTACATATTTGGCTTATGGAATGGTATCTGTGCTAATTTCAATCTCTGGTTTTATGCAGCACCCCAACTCACCTTTCCCCTTAAGCAAGCATAAGTTGGTTTTCTACATTTGAGATCCTGTTCTGTTTTGTAATTCAGTTCCTGTGTAGCCAAGTTTACATTCCGTGTATTAGTGATATCTTATGATGTTTCTTTTTCTGTGTGACTTATTTCACTTAGAATCATCGTACCTGAATCCACTCATTATGCTGCTACGGGCCTGATGACATAGGTTTCATTCCTGAGTGATATTGCATTGTACGTAAGTACCACAACTTCTTTATCCATTTTTCACTTTCTGTGATATTGAACTCGAACTGTAAACGAGATTCTTGTAAACAGAGCCGGCCCAAACTTTGGGGTGGCTGTGTCTTTTTGATTTTAATTTCCCTAAGCTATAGGACCATAAGTGGAAGTGCCCTAGGCTCTGTTGCTTTGTTTTTTAGATGTTTCAGGAAACACCATACACTTCTCCAGAGTGGCTGTTGGCAATTTACATCCCGCCCATCAGCATAACAAGGCTCCCAGTTCTCCATGGCCTGTCCTGCCTTTCTGGATGTTATACTTTTTTCAGATGGCCCTTTTGACCGGGGGGCAGTGAGACTTCATTGTAGTGCAGATTTCCTTTGCAAGCTTGCTTGGTTGGCCAAAAAGGGCGTATGCGTTTTTTCCTGAATATATTCAGGAAAAAACGCATACGCCCTTTTTGGCCAAGTGCATCATTGTGGACGTTCTGCCTCTTTTCCTATGCTTTACATGCAATTCCAGTCTACCTCCTGAAATCGGTTTCCTGCAATTCTGCCCCGCTTTCAAGTCCTCTTGGCAGCCTTACTTCAATATATTTTTGGACGATAGCTGTCATTTTTAACTCTGCAGGTTTGTGAATTACAGTGCCCCTGAGCTCCTTTCTTCAACTCGCTTTTTTGTGAGCTGGCCGCAACACCGCAGCATTGCTTCAGGCCCTAGTGTGGTTCCGGCATGGCACGCTGAGCCTTTGGTTAATTCCTCTTCCTGGTGGGAAATGAGAGTTAAATTTGCCCATCCAGACACCTCCAGCTAGTCTCTCATTGGTTCTCCCTATTCCTGTTCATTTTCCGCAGAAATTGCAAACTGGGCCAAACAGGAGGTTAAAGGCACTGTCTCTCCAAGTGGGGAGAGTGTTAGTAAAGCGTCTGGAATGTTGCACCCGAGTACCAGGGGACAAAAACTGAGACACATTTGAACACGTTTCCCGATCACACGGTGGATCATACTCTGGGTTCCACATGCATGTTTTAGCTGAAGGAAGAATCCCTTAAACCTGGAGAGTTGAGACCCATGGAATGGGTACCATGCAATATGACTTCAAAGGGTCTGCATTTGCTCACCGAACCTCACCAATCCTATCACTGCTGCATTTATGCCGCTGTACACACGCTTGATTCTCTTTCGGAGACATATAAATCCATAGGTATTAAGATTCTTACTAGTCAGGTATATTCTTAGGCATTTAATATGGGGTGTTGAGTCCACTTCGTTGAGCAAGGAGTAGCTCTGGTCTATTACCTATTTGGCTTATGGAATGGTATCTGTGCTAATTTCAATCTCTGGTTTTATGCAGCACCCCAACTCACCTTTCCCCTTAAGCAAGCATAAGTTGGTTTTCTACATTTGAGATCCTGTTCTGTTTTGTAATTCAGTTCCTGTGTAGCCAAGTTTACATTCCGTGTATTAGTGATATCTTATGATGTTTCTTTTTCTGTGTGACTTATTTCACTTAGAATCATCGTACCTGAATCCACTCATTATGCTGCTACGGGCCTGATGACATAGATTTCATTCCTGAGTGATATTGCATTGTACGTAAGTACCACAACTTCTTTATCCATTTTTCACTTTCTGCGATATTGAACTTGTACCATAAACGAGATTCTTGTAAACAGAGCCGGCCCAAACTTTGGGGTGGCTGTGTCTTTTTGATTTTAATTTCCCTAAGCTATAGGACCATAAGTGGAAGTGCCCTAGGCTCTGTTGCTTTGTTTTTTAGATGTTTCAGGAAACACCATACACTTCTCCAGAGTGGCTGTTGGCAATTTACATCCCGCCCATCAGCATAACAAGGCTCCCAGTTCTCCATGGCCTGTCCTGCCTTTCTGGATGTTATACTTTTTTCAGATGGCCCTTTTGACCGGGGGGCAGTGAGACTTCATTGTAGTGCAGATTTCCTTTGCAAGCTTGCTTGGTTGGCCAAAAAGGGCGTATGCGTTTTTTCCTGAATATATTCAGGAAAAAACGCATACGCCCTTTTTGGCCAAGTGCATCATTGTGGACGTTCTGCCTCTTTTCCTATGCTTTACATGCAATTCCAGTCTACCTCCTGAAATCGGTTTCCTGCAATTCTGCCCCGCTTTCAAGTCCTCTTGGCAGCCTTACTTCAATATATTTTTGGACGATAGCTGTCATTTATAACTCTGCAGGTTTGTGAATTACAGTGCCCCTGAGCTCCTTTCTTCAACTCGCTTTCTTGTGAGCTGGCCGCAACACCGCAGCATGGCTTCAGGCCCTAGTGTGGTTCCGGCATGGCACGCTGAGCCTTTGGTTAATTCCTCTTCCTGGTGGGAAATGAGAGTTAAATTTGCCCGTCCAGACACCTCCAGCTAGTCTCTCATTGGTTCTCCCTATTTCTGTTCATTTTCCGCAGAAATTGCAAACTGGGCCAAACAGGAGGTTAAAGGCACTGACTCTCCAAGTGGGGAGAGTGTTAGTAAAGCGACTGGAATGTTGCACCCGAGTACCAGGGGACGAAAACTGAGACACATTTGAACACGTTTCCCGATCACACGGTGGATCATACTCTGGGTTCCACATGCATGTTTTAGCTGAAGGAAGAATCCCTTAAACCTGGAGAGTTGAGACCCATGGAATGGGTACCATGCAATATGACTTCAAAGGGTCTGCATTTGCTCACCGAACCTCACCAATCCTATCACTGCTGCATTTATGCCGCTGTACACACGCTTGATTCTCTTTCGGAGACATATAAATCCATAGGTGTTAAGATTCTTACTAGTCAGGTATATTCTTAGGCATTTAATATGGGGTGTTGAGTCCACTTCGTTGAGCAAGGAGTAGCTCTGGTCTATTACCTATTTGGCTTATGGAATGGTATCTGTGCTAATTTCAATCTCTGGTTTTATGCAGCACCCCAACTCACCTTTCCCCTTAAGCAAGCATAAGTTGGTTTTCTACATTTGAGATCCTGTTCTGTTTTGTAATTCAGTTCCTGTGTAGCCAAGTTTACATTCCGTGTATTAGTGATATCTTATGATGTTTCTTTTTCTGTGTGACTTATTTCACTTAGAATCATCGTACCTGAATCCACTCATTATGCTGCTACGGGCCTGATGACATAGATTTCATTCCTGAGTGATATTGCATTGTACGTAAGTACCACAACTTCTTTATCCATTTTTCACTTTCTGCGATATTGAACTTGTACCATAAACGAGATTCTTGTAAACAGAGCCGGCCCAAACTTTGGGGTGGCTGTGTCTTTTTGATTTTAATTTCCCTAAGCTATAGGACCATAAGTGGAAGTGCCCTAGGCTCTGTTGCTTTGTTTTTTAGATGTTTCAGGAAACACCATACACTTCTCCAGAGTGGCTGTTGGCAATTTACATCCCGCCCATCAGCATAACAAGGCTCCCAGTTCTCCATGGCCTGTCCTGCCTTTCTGGATGTTATACTTTTTTCAGATGGCCCTTTTGACCGGGGGGCAGTGAGACTTCATTGTAGTGCAGATTTCCTTTGCAAGCTTGCTTGGTTGGCCAAAAAGGGCGTATGCGTTTTTTCCTGAATATATTCAGGAAAAAACGCATACGCCCTTTTTGGCCAAGTGCATCATTGTGGACGTTCTGCCTCTTTTCCTATGCTTTACATGCAATTCCAGTCTACCTCCTGAAATCGGTTTCCTGCAATTCTGCCCCGCTTTCAAGTCCTCTTGGCAGCCTTACTTCAATATATTTTTGGACGATAGCTGTCATTTATAACTCTGCAGGTTTGTGAATTACAGTGCCCCTGAGCTCCTTTCTTCAACTCGCTTTCTTGTGAGCTGGCCACAACACCGCAGCATGGCTTCAGGCCCTAGTGTGGTTCCGGCATGGCACGCTGAGCCTTTGGTTAATTCCTCTTCCTGGTGGGAAATGAGAGTTAAATTTGCCCGTCCAGACACCTCCAGCTAGTCTCTCATTGGTTCTCCCTATTTCTGTTCATTTTCCGCAGAAATTGCAAACTGGGCCAAACAGGAGGTTAAAGGCACTGACTCTCCAAGTGGGGAGAGTGTTAGTAAAGCGACTGGAATGTTGCACCCGAGTACCAGGGGACGAAAACTGAGACACATTTGAACACGTTTCCCGATCACACGGTGGATCATACTCTGGGTTCCACATGCATGTTTTAGCTGAAGGAAGAATCCCTTAAACCTGGAGAGTTGAGACCCATGGAATGGGTACCATGCAATATGACTTCAAAGGGTCTGCATTTGCTCACCGAACCTCACCAATCCTATCACTGCTGCATTTATGCCGCTGTACACACGCTTGATTCTCTTTCGGAGTCATATAAATCCATAGGTGTTAAGATTCTTACTAGTCAGGTATATTCTTAGGCATTTAATATGGGGTGTTGAGTCCACTTCGTTGAGCAAGGAGTAGCTCTTGTCTATTACCTATTTGGCTTATGGAATGGTATCTGTGCTAATTTCAATCTCTGGTTTTATGCAGAACCCCAACTCACCTTTCCCCTTAAGCAAGCATAAGTTGGTTTTCTACATTTGAGATCCTGTTCTGTTTTGTAATTCAGTTCCTGTGTAGCCAAGTTTACATTCCGTGTATTAGTGATATCTTATGATGTTTCTTTTTCTGTGTGACTTATTTCACTTAGAATCATCGTACCTGAATCCACTCATTATGCTGCTACGGGCCTGATGACATAGATTTCATTCCTGAGTGATATTGCATTGTACGTAAGTACCACAACTTCTTTATCCATTTTTCACTTTCTGCGATATTGAACTTGTACCATAAACGAGATTCTTGTAAACAGAGCCGGCCCAAACTTTGGGGTGGCTGTGTCTTTTTGATTTTAATTTCCCTAAGCTATAGGACCATAAGTGGAAGTGCCCTAGGCTCTGTTGCTTTGTTTTTTAGATGTTTCAGGAAACACCATACACTTCTCCAGAGTGGCTGTTGGCAATTTACATCCCGCCCATCAGCATAACAAGGCTCCCAGTTCTCCATGGCCTGTCCTGCCTTTCTGGATGTTATACTTTTTTCAGATGGCCCTTTTGACCGGGGGGCAGTGAGACTTCATTGTAGTGCAGATTTCCTTTGCAAGCTTGCTTGGTTGGCCAAAAAGGGCGTATGCGTTTTTTCCTGAATATATTCAGGAAAAAACGCATACGCCCTTTTTGGCCAAGTGCATCATTGTGGACGTTCTGCCTCTTTTCCTATGCTTTACATGCAATTCCAGTCTACCTCCTGAAATCGGTTTCCTGCAATTCTGCCCCGCTTTCAAGTCCTCTTGGCAGCCTTACTTCAATATATTTTTGGACGATAGCTGTCATTTATAACTCTGCAGGTTTGTGAATTACAGTGCCCCTGAGCTCCTTTCTTCAACTCGCTTTCTTGTGAGCTGGCCGCAACACCGCAGCATGGCTTCAGGCCCTAGTGTGGTTCCGGCATGGCACGCTGAGCCTTTGGTTAATTCCTCTTCCTGGTGGGAAATGAGAGTTAAATTTGCCCGTCCAGACACCTCCAGCTAGTCTCTCATTGGTTCTCCCTATTTCTGTTCATTTTCCGCAGAAATTGCAAACTGGGCCAAACAGGAGGTTAAAGGCACTGACTCTCCAAGTGGGGAGAGTGTTAGTAAAGCGACTGGAATGTTGCACCCGAGTACCAGGGGATGAAAACTGAGACACATTTGAACACGTTTCCCGATCACACGGTGGATCATACTCTGGGTTCCACATGCATGTTTTAGCTGAAGGAAGAATCCCTTAAACCTGGAGAGTTGAGACCCATGGAATGGGTACCATGCAATATGACTTCAAAGGGTCTGCATTTCCTCATCAAACCTCACCAATCCTATCACTGCTGCGTTTATGCCGCTGTACACATGCTTGATTCTCTTTTGGAGACATATAAATCCATAGGTTTTAAGATTATTACTAGTCAGGTATATTCTTAGGCGATTAATATGGGGTGTAGAGTCCACTTCGTTGAGCAAGGAGTAGCTCTTGTCTATTACATATTTGGCTTATGGAATGGTATCTGTGCTAATTTCAATCTCTGGTTTTATGCAGAACCCCAACTCACCTTTCCCCTTAAGCAAGCATAAGTTGGTTTTCTACATTTGAGACCGTGTTCTGTTTTGTAATTCAGTTTCTGTGTAGCCAAGTTTACATTCCGTGTAGTAGTGATATCTTATGATGTTTCTTTTTCTGTGTGACTTATCTCACTTAGAATCATCGTACCTGAATCCACTCATTATGCTGCTACGGGCCTGATGATATAGATTTCATTCCTGAGTGATATTGCATTGTACGTAAGTACCACAAAATCTTTGTCCATTTTTCACTTTCTGTGATATTGAACTTGTACTGTAAACGAGGTTCTTGTAAACAGAGCCATCCCAAACTTTGGGGTGGCTGTGTCTTTTTGATTTTAATTTCGCTAAGCTATAGGACCATAAGTGGAAGTGCCCTAGGCTCTGTTGCTTTGTTTTTTAGATGTTTCAGGAAACACCATACACTTCTCCAGAGTGGCTGTTGGCAATTTACATCCCGCCCATCAGCATAACAAGGCTCCCAGTTCTCCATGGCCTGTCCTGCCTTTCTGGATTTTACACTTTTTTCAGATGGCCCTATTGACCGGGGGGCAGTGAGACTTCATTGTAGTGCAGATTTCCTTTGCAAGCTTGCTTGGTTGGCCAAAAAGGGCGTATGCGTTTTTTCCTGAATATATTCAGGAAAAAACGCATACGCCCTTTTTGGCCAAGTGCATCATTGTGGACGTTCTGCCTCTTTTCCTATGCTTTACATGCAATTCCAGTCTACCTCCTGAAATCGGTTTCCTACAATTCTGCCCCGCTTTCAAGTCCTCTTGGCAGCCTTACTTCAATATATTTTTGGACGATAGCTGTCATTTTTAACTCTGCAGGTTTGTGAAATACAGTGCCCCTGAGCTCCTTTCTTCAACTCGCTTTCTTGTGAGGTGGCCGCAACAACGCAGGATTGCTTCAGGACATAGTGTGGTTCCGGAATGGCACGCTGAGCCTTTGTTTAATTCCTCTTCCTGGTGGGAAATGAGAGTTAAATTTGCCCGTCCAGACACCTCCAGCTAGTCTCTCATTGGTTCTCCCTATTCCTGTTCATTTTCCGCAGAAATTGCAAACTGGGCCAAACAGGAGGTTAAAGGCACTGACTCTCCAAGTGGGGAGAGTGTTAGTAAAGCATCTGGAATGTTGCACCCGAGTACCAGCGGACGAAAACTGACACATTTGAACACGTTTTCCGATCACACGGTGGATCATACTCTGGGTTCCACATGCATGTTTTAGCTGAAGGAAGAATCCCTTAAACCTGGAAAGTTGAGACCCAAGGAATAGGTACCACGCAATATGACTTCAAAGGGTCTGCATTTGCTCACCGAACCTCACCAATCCTATCACTGCTGCGCTTATGCCGCTGTACACACGCTTGATTCTCTTTCGGAGACAAATAAGTCCATAGGTTTTAAGATTCTTACTAGTCAGGTATATTCTTAGGCGTTTAATATGGGGTGTTGTGTCCTCTTCGTTGAGCAAGGAGTAGATCTTGTCTATTACATATTTGGCTTGTGGAACGGTATCTGTGCTAATTTCAATCTCTGGTTTTATGCAGCACCCCAACTCACCTTTCCCCTTAAGCAAGCATAAGTTGGTTTTCTACATTTGACACCCTGTTCTGTTTTGTAATTCAGTTCCTGTGTAGCCAAGTTTACATTCCGTGTAGTAGTGATATCTTATGATGTTTCTTTTTCTGTGTGACTTATCTTACTTAGAATCATCGTACCTGAATCCACTCATTATGCTGTTACGGGCCTGATGACATACATTTCATTGCTGAGTGATATTGCATTGTACGTAAGTACCACAACTTCTTTATCCATTTTTCGCTTTCTCTGATATAGAACTTGTACCGTAAACGAGGTTCTTGTAAACAGAGCTGTCCCAAACTTTGGGGTGAGTGTGTCTTTTTTATTTTAATTTCCCTAAGCTATAGGACCATAAGTGGAAATGTCCTAGGCTCTGTTGCTTTGTTTTTTAGATGTTTCAGGAAACACCATACACTTCTCCAGAGTGGCTGTTGGCAATTTACATCCCGCCCATCAGCATAACAAGGCTCCCAGTTCTCCATGGCCTGTCCTGCCTTTCTGGATTTTACACTTTTTTCAGATGGCCCTTTTGACCGGGGGGCAGTGAGACTTCATTGTAGTGCAGATTTCCTTTGCAAGCTTGCTTGGTTGGCCAAAAAGGGCGTATGCGTTTTTTCCTGAATATATTCAGGAAAAAACGCATACGCCCTTTTTGGCCAAGTGCATCATTGTGGACGTTCTGCCTCTTTTCCTATGCTTTACATGCAATTCCAGTCTACCTCCTGAAACCGGTTTCCTGCAATTCTGCCCCGCTTTCAAGTCCTCTTGGCAGCCTTACTTCAATATATTTTTGGACGATAGCTGTCATTTATAACTCTGCAGGTTTGTGAATTACAGTGCCCCTGAACTCCTTTCTTCAACTCGCTTACTTGTGAGCTGGCCGCAACACCGCAGCATTGCTTCAGGCCCTAGTGTGGTTGCGGAATGGCATGCTGAGCCTTTGGTTAATTCCTCTTCCTGGTGGGAAATGAGAGTTAAATTTGCCCGTCCAGACACCTCCAGCTAGTCTCTCATTGGTTCTCCCTATTCCTGTTCATTTTCCGCAGAAATTGCAAACTGGGCCAAACAGGAGGTTAAAGGCACTGACTCTCCAAGTGGGGAGAGTTTTAGTAAAGCGTCTGGAATGTTGCACCCGAGTACCAGGGGACGAAACCTGAGACACATTTGAACACGTTTCCCGATCACACGGTGGATCATACTCTGGGTTCCACATGCATGTTTTAGCTGAAGGAAGAATCCCTTAAACCTGGAGAGTTGAGACCCATGGAATGGGTACCATGCAATATGACTTCAAAGGGTCTACATTTGCTCACCGAACCTCACCAATCCTATCACTGCTGCATTTATGCCGCTGTACACACGCTTGATTCTCTTTTGGAGACATATAAATCCATAGGTTTTAAGATTATTACTAGTCAGGTATATTCTTAGGCGATTAATATGGGGTGTAGAGTCCACTTCGTTGAGCAAGGAGTAGCTCTTGTCTATTACATATTTGGCTTATGGAATGGTATCTGTGCTAATTTCAATCTCTGGTTTTATGCAGAACCCCAACTCACCTTTCCCCTTAAGCAAGCATAAGTTGGTTTTCTACATTTGAGACCGTGTTCTGTTTTGTAATTCAGTTTCTGTGTAGCCAAGTTTACATTCCGTGTAGTAGTGATATCTTATGATGTTTCTTTTTCTGTGTGACTTATCTCACTTAGAATCATCGTACCTGAATCCACTCATTATGCTGCTATGGGCCTGATGATATAGATTTCATTGCTGAGTGATATTGCATTGTACGTAAGTACCACAAAATCTTTGTCCATTTTTCACTTTCTGTGATATTGAACTTGTACTGTAAACGAGGTTCTTGTAAACAGAGCCGTCCCAAACTTTGGGGTGGCTGTGTCTTTTTGATTTTAATTTCGCTAAGCTATAGGACCATAAGTGGAAGTGCCCTAGGCTCTGTTGCTTTGTTTTTTAGATGTTTCAGGAAACACCATACACTTCTCCAGAGTGGCTTTTGGCAATTTACATCCCGCCCATCAGCATAACAAGGCTCCCAGTTCTCCATGGCCTGTCCTGCCTTTCTGGATTTTACACTTTTTTCAGATGGCCCTATTGACCGGGGGGCAGTGAGACTTCATTGTAGTGCAGATTTCCTTTGCAAGCTTGCTTGGTTGGCCAAAAAGGGCGTATGCGTTTTTTCCTGAATATATTCAGGAAAAAACGCATACGCCCTTTTTGGCCAAGTGCATCATTGTGGACGTTCTGCCTCTTTTCCTATGCTTTACATGCAATTCCAGTCTACCTCCTGAAATCGGTTTCCTACAATTCTGCCCCGCTTTCAAGTCCTCTTGGCAGCCTTACTTCAATATATTTTTGGACGATAGCTGTCATTTTTCACTCTGCAGGTTTGTGAAATACAGTGCCCCTGAGCTCCTTTCTTCAACTCGCTTTCTTGTGAGCTGGCCGCAACACCGCAGGATTGCTTCAGGACATAGTGTGGTTCCGGAATGGCACGCTGAGCCTTTGTTTAATTCCTCTTCCTGGTGGGAAATGAGAGTTAAATTTGCCCGTCCAGACACCTCCAGCTAGTCTCTCATTGGTTCTCCCTATTCCTGTTCATCTTCCGCAGAAATTGCAAACTGGGCCAAACAGGAGGTTAAAGGCACTGACTCTCCAAGTGGGGAGAGTGTTAGTAAAGCGTCTGGAATGTTGCACCCGAGTACGAGGAGACGAAACCTGAGACACTTTTGAACACATTTCCCGATCACACGGTGGATCATACTCTGGGTTCCACATGCATGTTTTAGCTGAAGGAAGAATCCCTTAAACCTGGAGAGTTGAGACCCATGGAATGGGTACCATTCAATATGACTTCAAAGGTTCTTCATTGGCTCACCGAACCTCACCAATCCTATCACTGCTGCGCTTATGCCACTGTACACACGCTTGATTCTCTTTCGGAGACATATAAATCCATAGATTTTAAGATTCTTACTAGTCAGGTATATTCTTAGACGTTTAATATGGGGTGTTGAGTCCTCTTCGTTGAACAAGGAGTAGCTCTTGTCTATTACATATTTGGCTTTTGGAACGGTATCTGTGCTAATTTCAATCTCTGGTTTTATGCAGCACCCCAACTCACCTTTCCCCTTAAGCAAGCATAAGTTGGTTTTCTACATTTGAGACCTTGTTCTGTTTTGTAATTCAGTTCCTGTGTAGCCAAGTTTACATTCCGTGTATTAGTGATATCTTATGATGTTTCTTTTTCTGTGTGACTTATCTCACTTAGAATCATCGTACCTGAATCCACTCATTATGCTGCTATGGGCCTGATGACATAGATTTCATTGCTGAGTGATATTGCATTGTACGTAAGTACCACAACTTCTTTATCCATTTTTCGCTTTCTGTGATATTGAACTTGTACCGTAAACGATGTTCTTGTAAACAGAGCCGTCCCAAACTTTGGGGTGGCTGTGTCTTTTTGATTTTAATTTCCCTAAGCTATACGACCATAAGTGGAAGTGCCCTAGGCTCTGTTGCTTTGTTTTGTAGATGTTTCAGGAAACACCATACACTTCTCCAGAGAGGCTATTGGCAATTTACATCCCGCCCATCAGCATAACAAGGCTCCCAGTTCTCCATGGCCTGTCCTGCCTTTCTGGATTTTATACTTTTTTCAGATGGCCCTTTTGACCGGGGGGCAGTGAGACTTCATTGTAGTGCAGATTTCCTTTGCAAGCTTGCTTGGTTGGCCCAAAAGGGCGTATGCGTTTTTTCCTGAATATATTCAGGAAAAAACGCATACGCCCTTTTTGGCCAAGTGCATCATTGTGGACGTTCTGCCTCTTTTCCTATGCTTTACATGCAATTCCAGTCTACCTCCTGAAATCGGTTTCCTGCAATTCTGCCCCGCTTTCAAGTCCTCTTGGCAGCCTTACTTCAATATATTTTTGGACGATAGCTGTCATTTATAACTCTGCAGGTTTGTGAATTACAGTGCCCCTGAGCTCCTTTCTTCAACTCGCTTTCTTGTGAGCTGGCCGCAACACCGCAGCATGGCTTCAGGCCCTAGTGTGGTTCCGGCATGGCATGCTGAGCCTTTGGTTAATTCCTCTTCCTGGTGGGAAATGAGAGTTAAATTTGCCCGTCCAGACACCTCCAGCTAGTCTCTCATTGGTTCTCCCTATTTCTGTTCATTTTCCGCAGAAATTTCAAACTGGGCCAAACAGGAGGTTAAAGGCACTGACTCTCCAAGTGGGGAGAGTGTTAGTAAAGCGACTGGAATGTTGCACCCGAGTACCAGGGGACGAAAACTGAGACACATTTGAACACGTTTCCCGATCACACGGTGGATCATACTCAGGGTTCCACATGCATGTTTTAGCTGAAGGAAGAATCCCTTAAACCTGGAGAGTTGAGACCCATGGAATGGGTACCATGCAATATGACTTCAAAGGGTCTGCATTTGCTCACCGAACCTCACCAATCCTATCACTGCTGCATTTATGCCGCTGTACACACGCTTGATTCTCTTTCGGAGACATATAAATCCATAGGTGTTAAGATTCTTACTAGTCAGGTATATTCTTAGGCATTTAATATGGGGTGTTGAGTCCACTTCGTTGAGCAAGGAGTAGCTCTTGTCTATTACCTATTTGGCTTATGGAATGGTATCTGTGCTAATTTCAATCTCTGGTTTTATGCAGAACCCCAACTCACCTTTCCCCTTAAGCAAGCATAAGTTGGTTTTCTACATTTGAGATCCTGTTCTGTTTTGTAATTCAGTTCCTGTGTAGCCAAGTTTACATTCCGTGTAGTAGTGATATCTTATGATGTTTCTTTTTCTGTGTGACTTATCTCACTTAGAATCATCGTACCTGAATCCACTCATTATGCTGCTATGGGCCTGATGACATAGATTTCATTGCTGAGTGATATTGCATTGTACGTACCTACCACAACTTCTTTATCCATTTTTCACTTTCTGTGATATTGAACTCGAACTGTAAACGAGGTTCTTGTAAACAGAGCTGTCCCAAACTTTGGGGTGACTGTGTCTTTTTGATTTTAATTTCCCTAAGCTATAGGACCATAAGTGGAAGTGCCCTAGGCTCTGTTGCTTTGTTTTGTAGATGTTTCAGGAAACACCATACACTTCTCCAGAGTGGCTGTTGGCAATTTACATCCCGCCCATCAGCATAACAAGGCTCCCAGTTCTCCATGGCCTGTCCTGCCTTTCTGGATTTTACACTTTTTTCAGATGGCCCTTTTGACCGGGGGGCAGTGAGACTTCATTGTACTGCAGATTTCCTTTGCAAGCTTGCTTGGTTGGCCAAAAAGTGCGTATGAGTTTTTTCCTGAATATATTCAGGAAAAAACGCATACGCCCTTTTTGGCCAAGTGCATCATTGTGGACGTTCTGCCTCTTTTCCTATGCTTTACATGCAATTCCAGTCTACCTCCTGAAATCGGTTTCCTGCAATTCTGCCCCGCTTTCAAGTCCTCTTGGCAGCCTTACTTCAATATATTTTTGGACGATAGCTGTCATTTTTAACTCTGCAGGTTTGTGAATTACAGTGCCCCTGAGCTGCTTTCTTCAACTCGCTTTCTTGTGAGCTGGCCGCAACACCGCAGGATTGCTTCAGCCCCTAGTGTGGTTCCGGCATGGCACGCTGAGCCTTTGGTTAATTCCTCTTCCTGGTGGGAAATGAGAGTTAAATTTGCCCGTCCAGACACCTCCAGCTAGTCTCTCATTGGTTCTCCCTATTCCTGTTCATTTTCCGCAGAAATTGCAAACTGGGCCAAACAGGAGTTTAAAGGCAGTGACTCTCCAAGTGGGGAGAGTTTTAGTAAAGCGTCTGGAATGTTGCACCCGAGTACCAGGGGACGAAACCTGAGACACATTTGAACACGTTTCCCGATCACACGGTGGATCATACTCTGGGTTCTACATGCATGTTTTAGCTGAAGGAAGAATCCCTTAAACCTGGAGAGTTGAGACCCATGGAATGGCTACCATGCAATATGACTTCAAAGGGTCTGCATTGGCTCACCGAACCTCACCAATCCTATCACTGCGGCGCTTATGCCACTGTACACACGCTTGATTCTCTTTCGGAGACATATAAATCCATAGGTTTTAAGATTCTTACTAGTCAGCTATATTCTTAGACGTTTAATATGGGGTGTTGAGTCCTCTTCGTTGAGCAAGGAGTAGCTCTTGTCTATTACATATTTGGCTTATGGAACGGTATCTGTGCTAATTTCAATCTCTGGTTTTATGCAGCACCCCAACTCACCTTTCCCCTTAAGCAAGCATAAGTTGGTTTTCTACATTTGAGACCTTGTTCTCTTTTGTAATTCAGTTCCTGTGTAGCCAAGTTTACATTCCGTGTAGTAGTGATATCTTATGATGTTTCTTTTTCTGTGTGACTTATCTCACTTAGAATCATCGTACCTGAATCCACTCATTATGCTGCTATGGGCCTGATGACATAGATTTCATTGCTGAGTGATATTGCATTGTACGTAAGTACCACAACTTCTTTATCCATTTTTCGCTTTCTGTGATATTGAACTTGTACCATAAACGAGGTTCTTGTAAACAGAGCCGTCCCAAACTTTGGGATGGCTGTGTTTTTTTGATTTTAATTTCCCTAAGCTATACGACCATAAGTGGAAGTGCCCTAGGCTCTGTTGCTTTGTTTTTTAGATGTTTCAGGAAACACCATACACTTCTCCAGAGTGGCTGTTGGCAATTTACATCCCGCCTATCAGCATAACAAGGCTCCCAGTTCTCCATGGGCTGTCCTGCCTTTCTGGATTTTACACTTTTTTCAGATGGCCCTTTTGACTGGGGGGCAGTGAGACTTCATTGTAGTGCAGATTTCCTTTGCAAGCTTGCTTGGTTGGCCAAAAAGGGCGTATGCGTTTTTTCCTGAATATATTCAGGAAAAAACGCATACGCCCTTTTTGGCCAAGTGCATCATTGTGGACGTTCTGCCTCTTTTCCTATGCTTTACATGCAATTCCAGTCTACCTCCTGAAATCGGTTTCCTACAATTCTGCCCCGCTTTCAAGTCCTCTTGGCAGCCTTACTTCAATATATTTTTGGACGATAGCTGTCATTTTTCACTCTGCAGGTTTGTGAAATACAGTGCCCCTGAGCTCCTTTCTTCAACTCGCTTTCTTGTGAGCTGGCCGCAACACCGCAGGATTGCTTCAGGACATAGTGTGGTTCCGGAATGGCACGCTGAGCCTTTGTTTAATTCCTCTTCCTGGTGGGAAATGAGAGTTAAATTTGCCCGTCCAGACACCTCCAGCTAGTCTCTCATTGGTTCTCCCTATTCCTGTTCATCTTCCGCAGAAATTGCAAACTGGGCCAAACAGGAGGTTAAAGGCACTGACTCTCCAAGTGGGGAGAGTGTTAGTAAAGCGTCTGGAATGTTGCACCCGAGTACGAGGAGACGAAACCTGAGACACTTTTGAACACATTTCCCGATCACACGGTGGATCATACTCTGGGTTCCACATGCATGTTTTAGCTGAAGGAAGAATCCCTTAAACCTGGAGAGTTGAGACCCATGGAATGGGTACCATTCAATATGACTTCAAAGGTTCTTCATTGGCTCACCGAACCTCACCAATCCTATCACTGCTGCGCTTATGCCACTGTACACACGCTTGATTCTCTTTCGGAGACATATAAATCCATAGATTTTAAGATTCTTACTAGTCAGGTATATTCTTAGACGTTTAATATGGGGTGTTGAGTCCTCTTCGTTGAACAAGGAGTAGCTCTTGTCTATTACATATTTGGCTTTTGGAACGGTATCTGTGCTAATTTCAATCTCTGGTTTTATGCAGCACCCCAACTCACCTTTCCCCTTAAGCAAGCATAAGTTGGTTTTCTACATTTGAGACCTTGTTCTGTTTTGTAATTCAGTTCCTGTGTAGCCAAGTTTACATTCCGTGTATTAGTGATATCTTATGATGTTTCTTTTTCTGTGTGACTTATCTCACTTAGAATCATCGTACCTGAATCCACTCATTATGCTGCTATGGGCCTGATGACATAGATTTCATTGCTGAGTGATATTGCATTGTACGTAAGTACCACAACTTCTTTATCCATTTTTCGCTTTCTGTGATATTGAACTTGTACCGTAAACGATGTTCTTGTAAACAGAGCCGTCCCAAACTTTGGGGTGGCTGTGTCTTTTTGATTTTAATTTCCCTAAGCTATACGACCATAAGTGGAAGTGCCCTAGGCTCTGTTGCTTTGCTTTGTAGATGTTTCAGGAAACACCATACACTTCTCCAGAGAGGCTATTGGCAATTTACATCCCGCCCATCAGCATAACAAGGCTCCCAGTTCTCCATGGCCTGTCCTGCCTTTCTGGATTTTATACTTTTTTCAGATGGCCCTTTTGACCGGGGGGCAGTGAGACTTCATTGTAGTGCAGATTTCCTTTGCAAGCTTGCTTGGTTGGCCCAAAAGGGCGTATGCGTTTTTTCCTGAATATATTCAGGAAAAAACGCATACGCCCTTTTTGGCCAAGTGCATCATTGTGGACGTTCTGCCTCTTTTCCTATGCTTTACATGCAATTCCAGTCTACCTCCTGAAATCGGTTTCCTGCAATTCTGCCCCGCTTTCAAGTCCTCTTGGCAGCCTTACTTCAATATATTTTTGGACGATAGCTGTCATTTATAACTCTGCAGGTTTGTGAATTACAGTGCCCCTGAGCTCCTTTCTTCAACTCGCTTTCTTGTGAGCTGGCCGCAACACCGCAGCATGGCTTCAGGCCCTAGTGTGGTTCCGGCATGGCATGCTGAGCCTTTGGTTAATTCCTCTTCCTGGTGGGAAATGAGAGTTAAATTTGCCCGTCCAGACACCTCCAGCTAGTCTCTCATTGGTTCTCCCTATTTCTGTTCATTTTCCGCAGAAATTTCAAACTGGGCCAAACAGGAGGTTAAAGGCACTGACTCTCCAAGTGGGGAGAGTGTTAGTAAAGCGACTGGAATGTTGCACCCGAGTACCAGGGGACGAAAACTGAGACACATTTGAACACGTTTCCCGATCACACGGTGGATCATACTCAGGGTTCCACATGCATGTTTTAGCTGAAGGAAGAATCCCTTAAACCTGGAGAGTTGAGACCCATGGAATGGGTACCATGCAATATGACTTCAAAGGGTCTGCATTTGCTCACCGAACCTCACCAATCCTATCACTGCTGCATTTATGCCGCTGTACACACGCTTGATTCTCTTTCGGAGACATATAAATCCATAGGTGTTAAGATTCTTACTAGTCAGGTATATTCTTAGGCATTTAATATGGGGTGTTGAGTCCACTTCGTTGAGCAAGGAGTAGCTCTTGTCTATTACCTATTTGGCTTATGGAATGGTATCTGTGCTAATTTCAATCTCTGGTTTTATGCAGAACCCCAACTCACCTTTCCCCTTAAGCAAGCATAAGTTGGTTTTCTACATTTGAGATCCTGTTCTGTTTTGTAATTCAGTTCCTGTGTAGCCAAGTTTACATTCCGTGTAGTAGTGATATCTTATGATGTTTCTTTTTCTGTGTGACTTATCTCACTTAGAATCATCGTACCTGAATCCACTCATTATGCTGCTATGGGCCTGATGACATAGATTTCATTGCTGAGTGATATTGCATTGTACGTACCTACCACAACTTCTTTATCCATTTTTCACTTTCTGTGATATTGAACTCGAACTGTAAACGAGGTTCTTGTAAACAGAGCTGTCCCAAACTTTGGGGTGACTGTGTCTTTTTGATTTTAATTTCCCTAAGCTATAGGACCATAAGTGGAAGTGCCCTAGGCTCTGTTGCTTTGTTTTGTAGATGTTTCAGGAAACACCATACACTTCTCCAGAGTGGCTGTTGGCAATTTACATCCCGCCCATCAGCATAACAAGGCTCCCAGTTCTCCATGGCCTGTCCTGCCTTTCTGGATTTTACACTTTTTTCAGATGGCCCTTTTGACCGGGGGGCAGTGAGACTTCATTGTACTGCAGATTTCCTTTGCAAGCTTGCTTGGTTGGCCAAAAAGTGCGTATGAGTTTTTTCCTGAATATATTCAGGAAAAAACGCATACGCCCTTTTTGGCCAAGTGCATCATTGTGGACGTTCTGCCTCTTTTCCTATGCTTTACATGCAATTCCAGTCTACCTCCTGAAATCGGTTTCCTGCAATTCTGCCCCGCTTTCAAGTCCTCTTGGCAGCCTTACTTCAATATATTTTTGGACGATAGCTGTCATTTTTAACTCTGCAGGTTTGTGAATTACAGTGCCCCTGAGCTGCTTTCTTCAACTCGCTTTCTTGTGAGCTGGCCGCAACACCGCAGGATTGCTTCAGCCCCTAGTGTGGTTCCGGCATGGCACGCTGAGCCTTTGGTTAATTCCTCTTCCTGGTGGGAAATGAGAGTTAAATTTGCCCGTCCAGACACCTCCAGCTAGTCTCTCATTGGTTCTCCCTATTCCTGTTCATTTTCCGCAGAAATTGCAAACTGGGCCAAACAGGAGTTTAAAGGCAGTGACTCTCCAAGTGGGGAGAGTTTTAGTAAAGCGTCTGGAATGTTGCACCCGAGTACCAGGGGACGAAACCTGAGACACATTTGAACACGTTTCCCGATCACACGGTGGATCATACTCTGGGTTCTACATGCATGTTTTAGCTGAAGGAAGAATCCCTTAAACCTGGAGAGTTGAGACCCATGGAATGGCTACCATGCAATATGACTTCAAAGGGTCTGCATTGGCTCACCGAACCTCACCAATCCTATCACTGCGGCGCTTATGCCACTGTACACACGCTTGATTCTCTTTCGGAGACATATAAATCCATAGGTTTTAAGATTCTTACTAGTCAGCTATATTCTTAGACGTTTAATATGGGGTGTTGAGTCCTCTTCGTTGAGCAAGGAGTAGCTCTTGTCTATTACATATTTGGCTTATGGAACGGTATCTGTGCTAATTTCAATCTCTGGTTTTATGCAGCACCCCAACTCACCTTTCCCCTTAAGCAAGCATAAGTTGGTTTTCTACATTTGAGACCTTGTTCTCTTTTGTAATTCAGTTCCTGTGTAGCCAAGTTTACATTCCGTGTAGTAGTGATATCTTATGATGTTTCTTTTTCTGTGTGACTTATCTCACTTAGAATCATCGTACCTGAATCCACTCATTATGCTGCTATGGGCCTGATGACATAGATTTCATTGCTGAGTGATATTGCATTGTACGTAAGTACCACAACTTCTTTATCCATTTTTCGCTTTCTGTGATATTGAACTTGTACCATAAACGAGGTTCTTGTAAACAGAGCCGTCCCAAACTTTGGGATGGCTGTGTTTTTTTGATTTTAATTTCCCTAAGCTATACGACCATAAGTGGAAGTGCCCTAGGCTCTGTTGCTTTGTTTTTTAGATGTTTCAGGAAACACCATACACTTCTCCAGAGTGGCTGTTGGCAATTTACATCCCGCCTATCAGCATAACAAGGCTCCCAGTTCTCCATGGGCTGTCCTGCCTTTCTGGATTTTACACTTTTTTCAGATGGCCCTTTTGACTGGGGGGCAGTGAGACTTCATTGTAGTGCAGATTTCCTTTGCAAGCTTGCTTGGTTGGCCAAAAAGGGCGTATGCGTTTTTTCCTGAATATATTCAGGAAAAAACGCATATGCCCTTTTTGGCCAAGTGCATCATTGTGGACGTTCTGCCTCTTTTCCTATGCTTTACATGCAATTCCAGTCTACCTCCTGAAATCGGTTTCCTGCAATTCTGCCCCGCTTTCAAGTCCTCTTGGCAGCCTTACTTCAATATATTTTTGGACGATAGCTGTCATTTATAACTCTGCAGGTTTGTGAATTACAGTGCCCCTGAGCTCCTTTCTTCAACTCGCTTTCTTGTGAGCTGGCCGCAACACCGCAGGATTGCTTCAGGCCCTAGTGTCGTTCCGGCATGGCACGCTGAGCCTTTGGTTAATTCCTCTTCCTGGTGGGAAATGAGAGTTAAATTTGCCCATCCAGACACCTCCAGCTAGTCTCTCATTGGTTCTCCCTATTCCTGTTCATTTTCTGCTGAAATTGCAAACTGGGCCAAACAGGAGGTTAAAGGCACTGACTCTCCAAGTGGAGAGAGTTTTAGTAAAGCGTCTGGAATGTTGCACCCGAGTACCAGCGGAGAAAATCTGAGACACATTTGAACACGTTTCCCGATCACACGGTGGATCATACTCTGGGTTCCACATGCATGTTTTAGCTGAAGGAAGAATCCCTTAAACCTGGAGAGTTGAGACCCATGGAATGGCTAGCATGCAATATGACTTCAAAGGGTCTGCATTTGCTCAACAAACCTCACCAATCCTATCACTGCTGCGTTTATGCTGCTGTACACATGCTTGATTCTCTTTTGGAGACATATAAATCCATAGGTTTTAAGATTATTACTAGTCAGGTATATTCTTAGGCGATTAATATGGGGTGTAGAGTCCACTTCGTTGAGCAAGGAGTAGCTCTTGTCTATTACATATTTGGCTTATGGAATGGTATCTGTGCTAATTTCAATCTCTGGTTTTATGCAGAACCCCAACTCACCTTTCCCCTTAAGCAAGCATAAGTTGGTTTTCTACATTTGAGACCGTGTTCTGTTTTGTAATTCAGTTTCTGTGTAGCCAAGTTTACATTCCGTGTAGTAGTGATATCTTATGATGTTTCTTTTTCTGTGTGACTTATCTCACTTAGAATCATCGTACCTGAATCCACTCATTATGCTGCTACGGGCCTGATGATATAGATTTCATTGCTGAGTGATATTGCATTGTACGTAAGTACCACAAATTCTTTATCCATTTTTCACCTTCTGTGATATTGAATTTGTACTGTAAATGAGGTTCTTGTAAACAGAGCCGTCCCAAACTTTGGGGTGGCTGTGTCTTTTTGATTTTAATTTCCCTAAGTTATAGGACCATAAGTGGAAGTGCCCTAGGCTCTGTTGCTTTGTTTTTTAGATGTTTCAGGAAACACCATACACTTCTCCAGAGTGGCTGTTGGCAATTTACATCCCGCCCATCAGCATAACAAGGCTCCCAGTTCTCCATGGCCTGTCCTGCCTTTCTGGATTTTATACTTTTTTCAGTGGCCCTTTTGACCGGGGGGCAGTGAGACTTCATTGTAGTGCAGATTTCCTTTGCAAGCTTGCTTGGTTGGCCAAAAAGTGCGTATGCGTTTTTTCCTGAATATATTCAGGAAAAAACGCATACGCCCTTTTTGGCCAAGTGCATCATTGTGGACGTTCTGCCTCTTTTCCTATGCTTTACATGCAATTCCAGTCTACCTCCTGAAATCGGTTTCCTGCAATTCTGCCCCGCTTTCGAGTCCTCTTGGCAGCCTTACTTCAATATATTTTTGGACGATAGCTGTCATTTTTAACTCTGCAGGTTTGTGAATTACAGTGCCCCTGAGCTCCTTTCTTCAACTCGCTTTCTTCTGAGATGGCCGCAACACCGCAGGATTGCTTCAAGCCCTAGTGTGTTTCCGGCATGGCACGCTGAGCCTTTGGTTAATTCCTCTTCCTGGTGGGAAATGAGAGTTAAATTTGCCCGTCCAGACACCTCCAGCTAGTCTCTCATTGGTTCTCCCTATTCCTGTTCATTTTCCGCAGAAATTGCAAACTGGGCCAAACAGGAGGTTAAAGGCACTGACTCTCCAAGTGGGGAGAGTGTTAGTAAAGCGTCTGGAATGTTGCACCCGAGTACCAGGGGACGAAAAGTGAGACTTTTGAACACGTTTCCCGATCACACGGTGGATCATACTCTGGGTTCCACATGCATGTTTTAGCTGAAGGAAGAATCCCTTAAACCTGGAGAGTTGAGACCCATGGAATGGGTACCATGCAATATGACTTCAAAGGTTCTGCATTGGCTCACCGAACCTCACCAATCCTATCACTGCTGCGCTTATGCCTCTGTACACACGCTTGATTCTCTTTCGGAGACTTATAAATCCATAGATTTTAAGATTCTTACTAGTCAGGTATATTCTTAGACGTTTAATATGGGGTGTTGAGTCCTCTTCGCTGAGCAAGGAGTAGCTCTTGTCTATTACATATTTGGCTTATGGAACGGTATCTGTGCTAATTTCAATCTCTGGTTTTATGCAGCACCCCAACTCACCTTTCCCCTTAAGCAAGCATAAGTTGGTTTTCTACATTTGAGACCCTGTTCTGTTTTGTAATTCAGTTCCTGTGTAGCCAAGGTTACATTCCATGTAGTAGTGATATCTTATGATGTTTCTTTTTCTGTGTGACTTATTTCACTTAGAATCATCGTACCTGAATCCACTCATTATGCTGCTACGGGCCTGATGATATACATTTCATTGCTGAGTGATATTGCATTGTACGTAAGTACCACAAATTCTTTATCCATTCTTGGCTTTCTGTGATATTGAACTTGTACCGTAAACGAGGTTCTTGTAAACAGAGCCGTCCCAAACTTTATGATGGCTGTGTCTTTTTGATTTTAATTTCCCTAAGCTATACGACCATAAGTGGAAGTGCCCTAGGCTCTGTTGCTTTGTTTTGTAGATGTTTCAGGAAACACCATACACTTCTCCAGAGAGGCTATTGGCAATTTACATCCCGCCCATCAGCATAACAAGGCTCCCAGTTCTCCATGGCCTGTCCTGCCTTTCTGGATTTTATACTTTTTTCAGATGGCCCTTTTGACCGGGGGGCAGTGAGACTTCATTGTAGTGCAGATTTCCTTTGCAAGCTTGCTTGGTTGGCCCAAAAGGGCGTATGCGTTTTTTCCTGAATATATTCAGGAAAAAACGCATACGCCCTTTTTGGCCAAGTGCATCATTGTGGACGTTCTGCCTCTTTTCCTATGCTTTACATGCAATTCCAGTCTACCTCCTGAAATCGGTTTCCCGCAATTCTGCCCCGCTTTCAAGTCCTCTTGGCAGCCTTACTTCAATATATTTTTGGACGATAGCTGTCATTTATAACTCTGCAGGTTTGTGAATTACAGTGCCCCTGAGCTCCTTTCTTCAACTCGCTTTCTTGTGAGCTGGCCGCAACACCGCTGCATGGCTTCAGGCCCTAGTGTGGTTCTGGCATGGCACGCTGAGCCTTTGGTTAATTCCTCTTCCTGGTGGGAAATGAGAGTTAAATTTGCCCGTCCAGACACCTCCAGCTAGTCTCTCATTGGTTCTCCCTATTCCTGTTCATTTTCCGCAGAAATTGCAAACTGGGCCAAACAGGAGGTTAAAGGCACTGACTCTCCAAGTGGGGAGAGTGTTAGTAAAGCGACTGGAATGTTGCACCCGAGTACCAGGGGACGAAAACTGAGACACATTTGAACACGTTTCCCAATCACACGGTGGATCATACTCTGGGTTCCACATGCATGTTTTAGCTGAAGGAAGAATCCCTTAAACCTGGAGAGTTGAGACCCATGGAATGGGTACCATGCAATATGACTTCAAAGGGTCTGCATTTGCTCACCGAACCTCACCAATCCTATCACTGCTGCATTTATGCCGCTGTACACACGCTTGATTCTCTTTCGGAGACATATAAATCCATAGGTGTTAAGATTCTTACTAGTCAGGTATATTCTTAGGCATTTAATATGGGGTGTTGAGTCCACTTTGTTGAGCAAGGAGTAGCTCTTGTCTATTACCTATTTGGCTTATGGAATGGTATCTGTGCTAATTTCAATCTCTGGTTTTATGCAGCACCCCAACTCACCTTTCCCCTTAAGCAAGCATAAGTTGGTTTTCTACATTTGAGATCCTGTTCTGTTTTGTAATTCAGTTCCTGTGTAGCCAAGTTTACATTCCGTGTATTAGTGATATCTTATGATGTTTCTTTTTCTGTGTGACTTATTTCACTTAGAATCATCGTACCTGAATCCACTCATTATGCTGCTACGGGCCTGATGACAGATTTCATTGCTGAGTGATATTGCATTGTACGTAAGTACCACAACTTCTTTATCCATTTTTCACTTTCTGTGATATTGAACTTGTACCATAAACGAGATTCTTGTAAACAGAGCCGGCCCAAACTTTGGGGTGGCTGTGTCTTTTTGATTTTAATTTCCCTAAGCTATAGGACCATAAGTGGCAGTGCCCTAGGCTCTGTTGCTTTGTTTTTTAGATGTTTCAGGAAACACCATACACTTCTCCAGAGTGGCTGTTGGCAATTTACATCCCGCCCATCAGCATAACAAGGCTCCCAGTTCTCCATGGCCTGTCCTGCCTTTCTGGATGTTATACTTTTTTCAGATGGCCCTTTTGACCGGGGGGCAGTGAGACTTCATTGTAGTGCAGATTTCCTTTGCAAGCTTGCTTGGTTGGCCAAAAAGGGCGTATGCGTTTTTTCCTGAATATATTCAGGAAAAAACGCATACGCCCTTTTTGGCCAAGTGCATCATTGTGGACGTTCTGCCTCTTTTCCTATGCTTTACATGCAATTCCAGTCTACCTCCTGAAATCGGTTTCCTGCAATTCTGCCCCACTTTCAAGTCCTCTTGGCAGCCTTACTTCAATATATTTTTGAACGATAGCTGTCATTTATAACTCTGCAGGTTTGTGAATTACAGTGCCCCTGAGCTCCTTTCTTCAACTCGCTTTTTTGTGAGCTGGCCGCAACACCGCAGCATTGCTTCAGGCCCTAGTGTGGTTCCGGCATGGCACGCTGAGCCTTTGGTTAATTCCTCTTCCTGGTGGGAAATGAGAGTTAAATTTGCCCATCCAGACACCTCCAGCTAGTCTCTCATTTGTTCTCCCTATTTCTGTTCATTTTCCGCAGAAATTGCAAACTGGGCCAAACAGGAGGTTAAAGGCACTGTCTCTCCAAGTGGGGAGAGTGTTAGTAAAGCGTCTGGAATGTTGCACCCGAGTACCAGGGGACAAAAACTGAGACACATTTGAACACGTTTCCCGATCACACGGTTGATCATACTCTGGGTTCCACATGCATGTTTTAGCTGAAGGAAGAATCCCTTAAACCTGGAGAGTTGAGACCCATGGAATGGCTACCATGCAATATGACTTCAAAGGGTCTGTATTTGCTCATCAAACCTCACCAATCCTATCATTGCTGCGTTTATGCCGCTGTACACATGCTTGATTCTCTTTTGGAGACATATAAATCCATAGGTTTTAAGATTATTACTAGTCAGGTATATTCTTAGGCGATTAATATGGGGTGTAGAGTCCACTTCGTTGAGCAAGGAGTAGCTCTTGTCTATTACATATTTGGCTTATGGAATGGTATCTGTGCTAATTTCAATCTCTGGTTTTATGCAGAACCCCAACTCACCTTTCCCCTTAAGCAAGCATAAGTTGGTTTTCTACATTTGAGACCGTGTTCTGTTTTGTAATTCAGTTTCTGTGTAGCCAAGTTTACATTCCGTGTAGTAGTGATATCTTATGATGTTTCTTTTTCTGTGTGACTTATCTCACTTAGAATCATCGTACCTGAATCCACTCATTATGCTGCTACGGGCCTGATGATATAGATTTCATTGCTGAGTGATATTGCATTGTACGTAAGTACCACAAAATCTTTGTCCATTTTTCACTTTCTGTGATATTGAACTTGTACTGTAAATGAGGTTCTTGTAAACAGAGCCGTCCCAAACTTTGGGGTGGCTGTGTCTTTTTGATTTTAATTTCCCTAAGCTATAGGACCATAAGTGGAAATGTCCTAGGCTCTGTTGCTTTGTTTTTTAGATGTTTCAGGAAACACCATACACTTCTCCAGAGTGGCTGTTGGCAATTTACATCCCGCCCATCAGCATAACAAGGCTCCCAGTTCTCCATGGCCTGTCCTGCCTTTCTGGATTTTACACTTTTTTCAGATGGCCCTTTTGACCGGGGGGCAGTGAGACTTCATTGTAGTGCAGATTTCCTTTGCAAGCTTGCTTGGTTGGCCAAAAAGGGCGTATGCGTTTTTTCCTGAATATATTCAGGAAAAAACGCATACGCCCTTTTTGGCCAAGTGCATCATTGTGGACGTTCTGCCTCTTTTCCTATGCTTTACATGCAATTCCAGTCTACCTCCTGAAACCGGTTTCCTGCAATTCTGCCCCGCTTTCAAGTCCTCTTGGCAGCCTTACTTCAATATATTTTTGGACGATAGCTGTCATTTATAACTCTGCAGGTTTGTGAATTACAGTGCCCCTGAGCTCCTTTCTTCAACTCGCTTTCTTGTGAGCTGGCCGCAACACCGCAGCATTGCTTCAGGCCCTAGTGTGGTTCCGGAATGGCATGCTGAGCCTTTGGTTAATTCCTCTTCCTGGTGGGAAATGAGAGTTAAATTTGCCCCTCCAGACACCTCCAGCTAGTCTCTCATTGGTTCTCCCTATTCCTGTTCATTTTCCGCAGAAATTGCAAACTGGGCCAAACAGGAGGTTAAAGGCACTGACTCTCCAAGTGGGGAGAGTGTTAGTAAAGCGTCTGGAATGTTGCACCCGAGTACCAGGGGACGAAAAGTGAGACATTTGAACACGTTTCCCAATCACACAGTGGATCATACTCTGGGTTCCACATGCATGTTTTAGGTGAAGGAAGAATCCCTTAAACCTGGAGAGTTGAGACCCATGGAATGGGTACCATGCAATATGACTTCAAAGGGTCTGCATTTGCTCACCGAACCTCACCAATCCTATCACTGCTGCATTTATGCCGCTGTACACACGCTTGATTCTCTTTCGGAGACATATAAATCCATAGGTTTTAAGATTCTTACCAGTCAGGTATATTCTTAGGCATTTAATATGGGGTGTTGAGTCCACTTCGTTGAGCAAGGAGTAGCTCTTGTCTATTACCTATTTGGCTTATGGAATGGTATCTGTGCTAATTTCAATCTCTGGTTTTATGCAGCACCCCAACTCACCTTTCCCCTTAAGCAAGCATAAGTTGGTTTTCTACATTTGAGATCCTGTTCTGTTTTGTAATTCAGTTCCTGTGTAGCCAAGTTTACATTCCGTGTAGTAGTGATATCTTATGATGTTTCTTTTTCTGTGTGACTTATCTCACTTAGAATCATCGTACCTGAATCCACTCATTATGCTGCTACGGGCCTGATGATATAGATTTCATTGCTGAGTGATATTGCATTGTACGTAAGTACCACAAATTCTTTATCCATTTTTCACCTTCTGTGATATTGAATTTGTACTGTAAATGAGGTTCTTGTAAACAGAGCCGTCCCAAACTTTGGGGTGGCTGTGTCTTTTTGATTTTAATTTCCCTAAGCTATAGGACCATAAGTGGAAGTGCCCTAGGCTCTGTTGCTTTGTTTTTTAGATGTTTCAGGAAACACCATACACTTCTCCAGAGTGGCTGTTGGCAATTTTCATCCCGCCCATCAGCATAACAAGGCTCCCAGTTCTCCATGGCCTGTCCTGCCTTTCTGGATTTTACACTTTTTTCAGATGGCCCTTTTGACCGGGGGGCAGTGAGACTTCATGGTAGTGCAGATTTCCTTTGCAAGCTTGCTTGGTTGGCCAAAAAGGGCGTATGCGTTTTTTCCTGAATATATTCAGGAAAAAACGCATACGCCCTTTTTGGCCAAGTGCATCATTGTGGACGTTCTGCCTCTTTTCCTATGCTTTACATGCAATTCCAGTCTACCTCCTGAAATCGGTTTCCTGCAATTCTGCCCCGCTTTCAAGTCCTCTTGGCAGCCTTACTTCAATATATTTTTGGACGATAGCTGTCATTTTTAACTCTGCAGGTTTGTGAATTACAGTGCCCCTGAGCTCCTTTCTTCAACTCACTTTCTTGTGAGCTGGCCGCAACACCGCAGGATTGCTTCAGGCCCTAGTGTGGTTCCGGCATGGCACGCTGAGCCTTTGGTTAATTCCTCTTCCTGGTGGGAAATGAGAGTTAAATTTGCCCGTCCAGACACCTCCAGCTAGTCTCTCATTGGTTCTCCCTATTCCTGTTCATTTTCCGCAGAAATTGCAAACTGGGCCAAACAGGAGGTTAAAGGCACTGACTCTCCAAGTGGGGAGAGTTTTAGTAAAGCGTCTGGAATGTTGCACCCGAGTACCAGGGGACGAAAACTGAGACACATTTGAACACGTTTCCCGATCACACGGTGGATCATACTCTGGGTTCCACATGCATGTTTTAGCTGAAGGAAGAATCCCTTAAACCTGGAGAGTTGAGACCCATGGAATGGGTACCATGCAATATGACTTCAAAGGGTCTGCATTTGCTCACCGAACCTCACCAATCCTATCACTGCTGCATTTATGCCGCTGTAGACACGCTTGATTCTCTTTCGGAGACATATAAATCCATAGGTTTTAAGATTCTTACCAGTCAGGTATATTCTTAGGCATTTAATATGGGGTGTTGAGTCCACTTCGTTGAGCAAGGAGTAGCTCTTGTCTATTACCTATTTGGCTTATGGAATGGTATCTGTGCTAATTTCAATCTCTGGTTTTATGCAGCACCCCAACTCACCTTTCCCCTTAAGCAAGCATAAGTTGGTTTTCTACATTTGAGATCCTGTTCTGTTTTGTAATTCAGTTCCTGTGTAGCCAAGTTTACATTCCGTGTATTAGTGATATCTTATGATGTTTCTTTTTCTGTGTGACTTATCTCACTTAGAATCATCGTACCTGAATCCACTCATTATGCTGCTATGGGCCTGATGACATAGATTTCATTGCTGAGTGATATTGCATTGTACGTAAGTACCACAACTTCTTTATCCATTTTTCGCTTTCTGTGATATTGAACTTGTACCGTAAACGAGGATCTTGTAAACAGAGCCGTCCCAAACTTTGGGGTGGCTGTGTCTTTTTGATTTTAATTTCCCTAAGCTATAGGACCATAAGTGGAAGTGCCCTAGGCTCTGTTGCTTTGTTTTTTAGATGTTTCAGGAAACACCATACACTTCTCCAGAGTGGCTGTTGGCAATTTACATCCCGCCCATCAGCATAACAAGGCTCCCAGTTCTCCATGGCCTGTCCTGCCTTTCTGGATTTTATACTTTTTTCAGATGGCCCTTTTGACCGGGGGGCAGTGAGACTTCATTGTACTGCAGATTTCCTTTGCAAGCTTGCTTGGTTGGCCAAAAAGGGCGTATGCGTTTTTTCCTGAATATATTCAGGAAAAAACGCATACGCCCTTTTTGGCCAAGTGCATCATTGTGGACGTTCTGCCTCTTTTCCTATGCTTTACATGCAATTCCAGTCTACCTCCTGAAATCGGTTTCCTGCAATCCTGCCCCGCTTTCAAGTCCTCTTGGCAGCCTTACTTCAATATATTTTTAGACGATAGCTGTCATTTTTAACTCTGCAGGTTTGTGAATTACAGTGCCCCTGAGCTCCTTTCTTCAACTCACTTTCTTGTGAGCTGGCCGCAACACCGCAGGATTGCTTCAGGCCCTAGTGTGGTTCCGGCATGGCACGCTGAGCCTTTGGTTAATTCCTCTTCCTGGTGGGAAATGAGAGTTAAATTTGCCCATCCAGACACCTCCAGCTAGTCTCTCATTGGTTCTCCCTATTCCTGTTCATTTTCCGCAGAAATTGCAAACTGGGCCAAACAGGAGGTTAAAGGCACTGACTCTCCAAGTGGGGAGAGTGTTAGTAAAGCATCTGGAATGTTGCACCCGAGTACCAGGGGACAAAAACTGAGACACATTTGAACACGTTTCCCGATCACACGGTGGATCATACTCTGGGTTCCACATGCATGTTTTAGCTGAAGGAAGAATCCCTTAAACCTGGAGAGTTGAGACCCATGGAATGGCTACCATGCAATATGACTTCAAAGGGTTTGCATTTGCTCATCAAACCTCACCAATCCTATCACTGCTGCGTTTATGCCGCTGTACACATGCTTGTTTCTCTTTTGGAGACATATAAATCCATAGGTTTTAAGATTATTACTAGTCAGGTATATTCTTAGGCGATTAATATGGGGTGTAGAGTCCACTTCGTTGAGCAAGGAGTAGCTCTTGTCTATTACATATTTGGCTTATGGAATGGTATCTGTGCTAATTTCAATCTCTGGTTTTATGCAGAACCCCAACTCACCTTTCCCCTTAAGCAAGCATAAGTTGGTTTTCTACATTTGAGACCGTGTTCTGTTTTGTAATTCAGTTTCTGTGTAGCCAAGTTTACATTCCGTGTAGTAGTGATATCTTATGATGTTTCTTTTTCTGTGTGACTTATCTCACTTAGAATCATCGTACCTGAATCCACTCATTATGCTGCTACGGGCCTGATGATATAGATTTCATTGCTGAGTGATATTGCATTGTACGTAAGTACCACAAATTCTTTATCCATTTTTCACTTTCTGTGATATTGAATTTGTACTGTAAATGAGGTTCTTGTAAACAGAGCCGTCCCAAACTTTGGGGTGGCTGTGTCTTTTTGATTTTAATTTCCCTAAGCTATAGGACCATAAGTGGAAGTGCCCTAGGCTCTGTTGCTTTGTTTTTTAGATGTTTCAGGAAACACCATACACTTCTCCAGAGTGGCTGTTGGCAATTTACATCCCGCCCATCAGCATAACAAGGCTCCCAGTTCTCCATGGCCTGTCCTGCCTTTCTGGATTTTACACTTTTTTCAGATGGCCCTTTTGACCGGGGGGCAGTGAGACTTCATGGTAGTGCAGATTTCCTTTGCAAGCTTGCTTGGTTGGCCAAAAAGGGCGTATGCGTTTTTTCCTGAATATATTCAGGAAAAAACGCATACGCCCTTTTTGGCCAAGTGCATCATTGTGGACGTTCTGCCTCTTTTCCTATGCTTTACATGCAATTCCAGTCTACCTCCTGAAATCGGTTTCCTGCAATTCTGCCCCGCTTTCAAGTCCTCTTGGCAGCCTTACTTCAATATATTTTTGGACGATAGCTGTAATTTTTAACTCTGCAGGTTTGTGAATTACAGTGCCCCTGAGCTCCTTTCTTCAACTCACTTTCTTGTGAGCTGGCCGCAACACCGCAGGATTGCTTCAGGCCCTAGTGTGGTTCCGGCATGGCATGCTGAGCCTTTGGTTAATTCCTCTTCCTGGTGGGAAATGAGAGTTAAATTTGCCCGTCCAGACACCTCCAGCTAGTCTCTCATTGGTTCTCCCTATTCCTGTTCATTTTCCACAGAAATTGCAAACTGGGCCAAACAGGAGGTTAAAGGCACTGACTCTCCAAGTGGGGAGAGTGTTAGTAAAGCGTCTGGAATGTTGCACCCGAGTACCAGGGGACAAAAACTGAGACACATTTGAACACGTTTCCCAATCACACGGTGGATCATACTCTGGGTTCCACATGCATGTTTTAGGTGAAGGAAGAATCCCTTAAACCTGGAGAGTTGAGACCCATGGAATGGGTACCATGCAATATGACTTCAAAGGGTCTGCATTTGCTCATCAAACCTCACCAATCCTATCACTGCTGCGTTTATGCCGCTGTACACATGCTTGATTCTCTTTTGGAGACATATAAATCCATAGGTTTTAAGATTATTACTAGTCAGGTATATTCTTAGGCGATTAATATGGGGTGTAGAGTCCACTTCGTTGAGCAAGGAGTAGCTCTTGTCTATTACATATTTGGCTTATGGAATGGTATCTGTGCTAATTTCAATCTCTGGTTTTATGCAGAACCCCAACTCACCTTTCCCCTTAAGCAAGCATAAGTTGGTTTTCTACATTTGAGACCGTTTTCTGTTTTGTAATTCAGTTCCTGTGTAGCCAAGTTTACATTCCGTGTATTAGTGATACCTTATGATGTTTCTTTTTCTGTGTGACTTATCTCACTTAGAATCATCGTACCTGAATCCACTCATTATTCTGCTATGGGCCTGATGACATAGATTTCATTGCTGAGTGATATTGCATTGTACGTAAGTACCACAACTTCTTTATCTATTTTTCGCTTTCTGTGATATTGAACTTGTACCGTAAACGAGGTTCTTGTAAACAGAGCCGTCCCAAACTTTGGGGTGGCTGTGTCTTTTTGATTTTAATTTCCCTAAGCTATACGACCATAAGTGGAAGTGCCCTAGGCTCTGTTGTTTTGTTTTTTAGATGTTTCAGGAAACACCATACACTTCTCCAGAGTGGCTGTTGGCAATTTACATCCCGCCCATCAGCATAACAAGGCTCCCAATTCTCCATGAGCTGTCCTGCCTTTCTGAATTTTACACTTTTTTCAGATGGCCCTTTTGACTGGGGGGCAGTGAGACTTCATTGTACTGCAGATTTCCTTTGCAAGCTTGCTTGGTTGGCCAAAAAGGGCGTATGCGTTTTTTCCTGAATATATTCAGGAAAAAACGCATACGCCCTTTTTGGCCAAGTGCATCATTGTGGACGTTCTGCCTCTTTTCCTATGCTTTACATGCAATTCCAGTCTACCTCCTGAAATCGGATTCCTGCAATCCTGCCCCGCTTTCAAGTCCTCTTGGCAGCCTTACTTCAATATATTTTTGGACGATAGCTGTCATTTTTAACTCTGCAGGTTTGTGAATTACAGTGCCCCTGAGCTCCTTTCTTCAACTCGCTTTCTTGTGAGCTGGCCGCAACACCGCAGGATTGCTTCAGGCCGTAGTGTGGTTCCGGCATGGCACGCTGAGCCTTTGGTTAATTCCTCTTCCTGGTGGGAAATGAGAGTTAAATTTGCCCGTCCAGACACCTCCAGCTAGTCTCTCATTGGTTCTCCCTATTCCTGTTCATTTTCCGCACAAATTGCAAACTGGGCCAAACAGGAGGTTAAAGGCACTGACTCTCCAAGTGGGGAGAGTGTTAGTAAAGCATCTGGAATGTTGCACCCGAGTACCAGCGGACGAAAACCGACACATTTGAACACGTTTTCCGATCACACGGTGGATCATACTCTGGGTTCCACATGCATGTTTTAGCTGAAGGAAGAATCCCTTAAACCTGGAAATTTGAGACCCAAGGAATAGGTACCACGCAATATGACTTCAAAGGTTCTGCATTTGCTCACCGAACGTCACCAATCCTATCACTGCTGCGCTTATGCCGCTGTACACACGCTTGATTCTCTTTCGGAGACAAATAAGTCCATAGGTTTTAAGATTCTTACTAGTCAGGTATATTCTTAGGCGTTTAATATGGGGTGTTGTGTCCTCTTCGTTGAGCAAGGAGTAGATCTTGTCTATTACATATTTGGCTTATGGAACGGTATCTGTGCTAATTTCAATCTCTGGTTTTATGCAGCACCCCAACTCACCTTTCCCCTTAAGCAAGCATAAGTTGGTTTTCTACATTTGACACCCTGTTCTGTTTTGTAATTCAGTTCCTGTGTAGCCAAGTTTACATTCCGTGTAGTAGTGATATCTTATGATGTTTCTTTTTCTGTGTGACTTATCTCACTTAGAATCATCGTACCTGAATCCACTCATTATGCTGTTACGGGCCTGATGACATACATTTCATTGCTGAGTGATATTGCATTGTACGTAAGTACCACAACTTCTTTATCCATTTTTCGCTTTCTGTGATATAGAACTTGTACCGTAAACGAGGTTCTTGTAAACAGAGCTGTCCCAAACTTTGGGGTGACTGTGTCTTTTTTATTTTAATTTCCCTAAGCTATAGGACCATAAGGGGAAATGTCCTAGGCTCTGTTGCTTTGTTTTTTAGATGTTTCAGGAAACACCATACACTTCTCCAGAGTGGCTGTTGGCAATTTACATCCCGCCCATCAGCATAACAAGGCTCCCAGTTCTCCATGGCCTGTCCTGCCTTTCTGGATTTTACACTTTTTTCAGATGGCCCTTTTGACCGGGGGGCAGTGAGACTTCATTGTAGTGCAGATTTCCTTTGCAAGCTTGCTTGGTTGGCCAAAAAGGGCGTATGCGTTTTTTCCTGAATATATTCAGGAAAAAACGCATACGCCCTTTTTGGCCAAGTGCATCATTGTGGACGTTCTGCCTCTTTTCCTATGCTTTACATGCAATTCCAGTCTACCTCCTGAAATCGGTTTCCTGCAATTCTGCCCCGCATTCAAGTCCTCTTGGCAGCCTTACTTCAATATATTTTTGGACGATAGCTGTCATTTTTAACTCTGCAGGTTTGTGTATTACAGTGACCCTGAGCTGCTTTCTTCAACTCGCTTTCTTGTGAGCTGGCCGCAACACCGCAGGATTGCTTCAGGCCCTAGTGTGGTTCCGGCATGGCACGCTGAGCCTTTGGTTAATTCCTCTTCCTGGTGGGAAATGAGAGTTAAATTTGCCCATCCAGACACCTCCAGCTAGTCTCTCATTGGTTCTCCCTATTTCTGTTCATTTTCCGCAGAAATTGCAAACTGGGCCAAACAGGAGGTTAAAGGCACTGTCTCTCCAAGTGGGGAGAGTGTTAGTAAAGCGTCTGGAATGTGGCACCCGAGTACCAGGGGACAAAACCTGAGACACATTTGAACACGTTTCCCGATCACACGGTTGATCATACTCTGGGTTCCACATGCATGTTTTAGCTGAAGGAAGAATCCCTTAAACCTGGAGAGTTGAGACCCATGGAATGGCTACCATGCAATATGACTTCAAAGGGTCTGCATTTGCTCACCGAACGTCACCAATCCTATCACTGCTGCGCTTATGCCGCTGTACACACGCTTGATTCTCTTTCGGAGACAAATAAGTCCATAGGTTTTAAGATTCTTACTAGTCAGGTATATTCTTAGGCGTTTAATATGGGGTGTTGTGTCCTCTTCGTTGAGCAAGGAGTAGATCTTGTCTATTACATATTTGGCTTGTGGAACGGTATCTGTGCTAATTTCAATCTCTGGTTTTATGCAGCACCCCAACTCACCTTTCCCCTTAAGCAAGCATAAGTTGGTTTTCTACATTTGACACCCTGTTCTGTTTTGTAATTCAGTTCCTGTGTAGCCAAGTTTACATTCCGTGTATTAGTGATATCTTATGATGTTTCTTTTTCTGTGTGACTTATCTCACTTAGAATCATCGTACCTGAATCCACTCATTATGCTGCTATGGGCCTGATGACATAGATTTCATTGCTGAGTGATATTGCATTGTACGTAAGTACCACAACTTCTTTATCCATTTTTCGCTTTCTGTGATATTGAACTTGTACCGTAAACGAGGATCTTGTAAACAGAGCCGTCCCAAACTTTGGGGTGGCTGTGTCTTTTTGATTTTAATTTCCCTAAGCTATAGGACCATAAGTGGAAGTGCCCTAGGCTCTGTTGCTTTGTTTTTTAGATGTTTCAGGAAACACCATACACTTCTCCAGAGTGGCTGTTGGCAATTTACATCCCGCCCATCAGCATAACAAGGCTCCCAGTTCTCCATGGCCTGTCTTGCCTTTCTGGATTTTATACTTTTTTCAGATGGCCCTTTTGACCGGGGGGCAGTGAGACTTCATTGTACTGCAGATTTCCTTTGCAAGCTTGCTTGGTTGGCCAAAAAGGGCGTATGCGTTTTTTCCTGAATATATTCAGGAAAAAACGCATACGCCCTTTTTGGCCAAGTGCATCATTGTGGACGTTCTGCCTCTTTTCCTATGCTTTACATGCAATTCCAGTCTACCTCCTGAAATCGGTTTCCTGCAATCCTGCCCCGCTTTCAAGTCCTCTTGGCAGCCTTACTTCAATATATTTTTAGACGATAGCTGTCATTTTTAACTCTGCAGGTTTGTGAATTACAGTGCCCCTGAGCTCCTTTCTTCAACTCACTTTCTTGTGAGCTGGCCGCAACACCGCAGGATTGCTTCAGGCCCTAGTGTGGTTCCGGCATGGCACGCTGAGCCTTTGGTTAATTCCTCTTCCTGGTGGGAAATGAGAGTTAAATTTGCCCATCCAGACACCTCCAGCTAGTCTCTCATTGGTTCTCCCTATTCCTGTTCATTTTCCGCAGAAATTGCAAACTGGGCCAAACAGGAGGTTAAAGGCACTGACTCTCCAAGTGGGGAGAGTGTTAGTAAAGCATCTGGAATGTTGCACCCGAGTACCAGGGGACAAAAACTGAGACACATTTGAACACGTTTCCCGATCACACGGTGGATCATACTCTGGGTTCCACATGCATGTTTTAGCTGAAGGAAGAATCCCTTAAACCTGGAGAGTTGAGACCCATGGAATGGCTACCATGCAATATGACTTCAAAGGGTTTGCATTTGCTCATCAAACCTCACCAATCCTATCACTGCTGCGTTTATGCCGCTGTACACATGCTTGTTTCTCTTTTGGAGACATATAAATCCATAGGTTTTAAGATTATTACTAGTCAGGTATATTCTTAGGCGATTAATATGGGGTGTAGAGTCCACTTCGTTGAGCAAGGAGTAGCTCTTGTCTATTACATATTTGGCTTATGGAATGGTATCTGTGCTAATTTCAATCTCTGGTTTTATGCAGAACCCCAACTCACCTTTCCCCTTAAGCAAGCATAAGTTGGTTTTCTACATTTGAGACCGTGTTCTGTTTTGTAATTCAGTTTCTGTGTAGCCAAGTTTACATTCCGTGTAGTAGTGATATCTTATGATGTTTCTTTTTCTGTGTGACTTATCTCACTTAGAATCATCGTACCTGAATCCACTCATTATGCTGCTACGGGCCTGATGATATAGATTTCATTGCTGAGTGATATTGCATTGTACGTAAGTACCACAAATTCTTTATCCATTTTTCACTTTCTGTGATATTGAATTTGTACTGTAAATGAGGTTCTTGTAAACAGAGCCGTCCCAAACTTTGGGGTGGCTGTGTCTTTTTGATTTTAATTTCCCTAAGCTATAGGACCATAAGTGGAAGTGCCCTAGGCTCTGTTGCTTTGTTTTTTAGATGTTTCAGGAAACACCATACACTTCTCCAGAGTGGCTGTTGGCAATTTACATCCCGCCCATCAGCATAACAAGGCTCCCAGTTCTCCATGGCCTGTCCTGCCTTTCTGGATTTTACACTTTTTTCAGATGGCCCTTTTGACCGGGGGGCAGTGAGACTTCATGGTAGTGCAGATTTCCTTTGCAAGCTTGCTTGGTTGGCCAAAAAGGGCGTATGCGTTTTTTCCTGAATATATTCAGGAAAAAACGCATACGCCCTTTTTGGCCAAGTGCATCATTGTGGACGTTCTGCCTCTTTTCCTATGCTTTACATGCAATTCCAGTCTACCTCCTGAAATCGGTTTCCTGCAATTCTGCCCCGCTTTCAAGTCCTCTTGGCAGCCTTACTTCAATATATTTTTGGACGATAGCTGTAATTTTTAACTCTGCAGGTTTGTGAATTACAGTGCCCCTGAGCTCCTTTCTTCAACTCACTTTCTTGTGAGCTGGCCGCAACACCGCAGGATTGCTTCAGGCCCTAGTGTGGTTCCGGCATGGCATGCTGAGCCTTTGGTTAATTCCTCTTCCTGGTGGGAAATGAGAGTTAAATTTGCCCGTCCAGACACCTCCAGCTAGTCTCTCATTGGTTCTCCCTATTCCTGTTCATTTTCCACAGAAATTGCAAACTGGGCCAAACAGGAGGTTAAAGGCACTGACTCTCCAAGTGGGGAGAGTGTTAGTAAAGCGTCTGGAATGTTGCACCCGAGTACCAGGGGACAAAAACTGAGACACATTTGAACACGTTTCCCAATCACACGGTGGATCATACTCTGGGTTCCACATGCATGTTTTAGGTGAAGGAAGAATCCCTTAAACCTGGAGAGTTGAGACCCATGGAATGGGTACCATGCAATATGACTTCAAAGGGTCTGCATTTGCTCATCAAACCTCACCAATCCTATCACTGCTGCGTTTATGCCGCTGTACACATGCTTGATTCTCTTTTGGAGACATATAAATCCATAGGTTTTAAGATTATTACTAGTCAGGTATATTCTTAGGCGATTAATATGGGGTGTAGAGTCCACTTCGTTGAGCAAGGAGTAGCTCTTGTCTATTACATATTTGGCTTATGGAATGGTATCTGTGCTAATTTCAATCTCTGGTTTTATGCAGAACCCCAACTCACCTTTCCCCTTAAGCAAGCATAAGTTGGTTTTCTACATTTGAGACCGTTTTCTGTTTTGTAATTCAGTTCCTGTGTAGCCAAGTTTACATTCCGTGTATTAGTGATACCTTATGATGTTTCTTTTTCTGTGTGACTTATCTCACTTAGAATCATCGTACCTGAATCCACTCATTATTCTGCTATGGGCCTGATGACATAGATTTCATTGCTGAGTGATATTGCATTGTACGTAAGTACCACAACTTCTTTATCTATTTTTCGCTTTCTGTGATATTGAACTTGTACCGTAAACGAGGTTCTTGTAAACAGAGCCGTCCCAAACTTTGGGGTGGCTGTGTCTTTTTGATTTTAATTTCCCTAAGCTATACGACCATAAGTGGAAGTGCCCTAGGCTCTGTTGTTTTGTTTTTTAGATGTTTCAGGAAACACCATACACTTCTCCAGAGTGGCTGTTGGCAATTTACATCCCGCCCATCAGCATAACAAGGCTCCCAATTCTCCATGAGCTGTCCTGCCTTTCTGAATTTTACACTTTTTTCAGATGGCCCTTTTGACTGGGGGGCAGTGAGACTTCATTGTACTGCAGATTTCCTTTGCAAGCTTGCTTGGTTGGCCAAAAAGGGCGTATGCGTTTTTTCCTGAATATATTCAGGAAAAAACGCATACGCCCTTTTTGGCCAAGTGCATCATTGTGGACGTTCTGCCTCTTTTCCTATGCTTTACATGCAATTCCAGTCTACCTCCTGAAATCGGATTCCTGCAATCCTGCCCCGCTTTCAAGTCCTCTTGGCAGCCTTACTTCAATATATTTTTGGACGATAGCTGTCATTTTTAACTCTGCAGGTTTGTGAATTACAGTGCCCCTGAGCTCCTTTCTTCAACTCGCTTTCTTGTGAGCTGGCCGCAACACCGCAGGATTGCTTCAGGCCGTAGTGTGGTTCCGGCATGGCACGCTGAGCCTTTGGTTAATTCCTCTTCCTGGTGGGAAATGAGAGTTAAATTTGCCCGTCCAGACACCTCCAGCTAGTCTCTCATTGGTTCTCCCTATTCCTGTTCATTTTCCGCACAAATTGCAAACTGGGCCAAACAGGAGGTTAAAGGCACTGACTCTCCAAGTGGGGAGAGTGTTAGTAAAGCATCTGGAATGTTGCACCCGAGTACCAGCGGACGAAAACCGACACATTTGAACACGTTTTCCGATCACACGGTGGATCATACTCTGGGTTCCACATGCATGTTTTAGCTGAAGGAAGAATCCCTTAAACCTGGAAATTTGAGACCCAAGGAATAGGTACCACGCAATATGACTTCAAAGGTTCTGCATTTGCTCACCGAACGTCACCAATCCTATCACTGCTGCGCTTATGCCGCTGTACACACGCTTGATTCTCTTTCGGAGACAAATAAGTCCATAGGTTTTAAGATTCTTACTAGTCAGGTATATTCTTAGGCGTTTAATATGGGGTGTTGTGTCCTCTTCGTTGAGCAAGGAGTAGATCTTGTCTATTACATATTTGGCTTATGGAACGGTATCTGTGCTAATTTCAATCTCTGGTTTTATGCAGCACCCCAACTCACCTTTCCCCTTAAGCAAGCATAAGTTGGTTTTCTACATTTGACACCCTGTTCTGTTTTGTAATTCAGTTCCTGTGTAGCCAAGTTTACATTCCGTGTAGTAGTGATATCTTATGATGTTTCTTTTTCTGTGTGACTTATCTCACTTAGAATCATCGTACCTGAATCCACTCATTATGCTGTTACGGGCCTGATGACATACATTTCATTGCTGAGTGATATTGCATTGTACGTAAGTACCACAACTTCTTTATCCATTTTTCGCTTTCTGTGATATAGAACTTGTACCGTAAACGAGGTTCTTGTAAACAGAGCTGTCCCAAACTTTGGGGTGACTGTGTCTTTTTTATTTTAATTTCCCTAAGCTATAGGACCATAAGGGGAAATGTCCTAGGCTCTGTTGCTTTGTTTTTTAGATGTTTCAGGAAACACCATACACTTCTCCAGAGTGGCTGTTGGCAATTTACATCCCGCCCATCAGCATAACAAGGCTCCCAGTTCTCCATGGCCTGTCCTGCCTTTCTGGATTTTACACTTTTTTCAGATGGCCCTTTTGACCGGGGGGCAGTGAGACTTCATTGTAGTGCAGATTTCCTTTGCAAGCTTGCTTGGTTGGCCAAAAAGGGCGTATGCGTTTTTTCCTGAATATATTCAGGAAAAAACGCATACGCCCTTTTTGGCCAAGTGCATCATTGTGGACGTTCTGCCTCTTTTCCTATGCTTTACATGCAATTCCAGTCTACCTCCTGAAATCGGTTTCCTGCAATTCTGCCCCGCATTCAAGTCCTCTTGGCAGCCTTACTTCAATATATTTTTGGACGATAGCTGTCATTTTTAACTCTGCAGGTTTGTGTATTACAGTGACCCTGAGCTGCTTTCTTCAACTCGCTTTCTTGTGAGCTGGCCGCAACACCGCAGGATTGCTTCAGGCCCTAGTGTGGTTCCGGCATGGCACGCTGAGCCTTTGGTTAATTCCTCTTCCTGGTGGGAAATGAGAGTTAAATTTGCCCATCCAGACACCTCCAGCTAGTCTCTCATTGGTTCTCCCTATTTCTGTTCATTTTCCGCAGAAATTGCAAACTGGGCCAAACAGGAGGTTAAAGGCACTGTCTCTCCAAGTGGGGAGAGTGTTAGTAAAGCGTCTGGAATGTGGCACCCGAGTACCAGGGGACAAAACCTGAGACACATTTGAACACGTTTCCCGATCACACGGTTGATCATACTCTGGGTTCCACATGCATGTTTTAGCTGAAGGAAGAATCCCTTAAACCTGGAGAGTTGAGACCCATGGAATGGCTACCATGCAATATGACTTCAAAGGGTCTGCATTTGCTCACCGAACGTCACCAATCCTATCACTGCTGCGCTTATGCCGCTGTACACACGCTTGATTCTCTTTCGGAGACAAATAAGTCCATAGGTTTTAAGATTCTTACTAGTCAGGTATATTCTTAGGCGTTTAATATGGGGTGTTGTGTCCTCTTCGTTGAGCAAGGAGTAGATCTTGTCTATTACATATTTGGCTTGTGGAACGGTATCTGTGCTAATTTCAATCTCTGGTTTTATGCAGCACCCCAACTCACCTTTCCCCTTAAGCAAGCATAAGTTGGTTTTCTACATTTGACACCCTGTTCTGTTTTGTAATTCAGTTCCTGTGTAGCCAAGTTTACATTCCGTGTATTAGTGATATCTTATGATGTTTCTTTTTCTGTGTGACTTATCTCACTTAGAATCATCGTACCTGAATCCACTCATTATGCTGCTATGGGCCTGATGACATACATTTCATTGCTGAGTGATATTGCATTGTACGTACCTACCACAACTTCTTTATCCATTTTTCACTTTCTGTGATATTGAACTCGAACTGTAAACGAGGTTCTTGTAAACAGAGCTGTCCCAAACTTTGGGGTGACTGTGTCTTTTTGATTTTAATTTCCCTAATCTATAGGACCATAAGTGGAAGTGCCCTAGGCTCTGTTGCTTTGTTTTGTAGATGTTTCAGGAAACACCATACACTTCTCCAGAGTGGCTGTTGGCAATTTACGTCCCGCCCATCAGCATAACAAGGTTCCCAGTTCTCCATGGCCTGTCCTGCCTTTCTGGATTTTACACTTTTTTCAGATGGCCCTTTTGACCGGGGGGCAGTGAGACTTCATTGTAGTGCAGATTTCCTTTGCAAGCTTGCTTGGTTGGCCAAAAAGGGCGTATGCGTTTTTTCCTGAATATATTCAGGAAAAAACGCATACGCCCTTTTTGGCCAAGTGCATCATTGTGGACGTTCTGCCTCTTTTCCTATGCTTTACATGCAATTCCAGTCTACCTCCTGAAATCGGTTTCCTGCAATTCTGCCCCGCATTCAAGTCCTCTTGGCAGCCTTACTTCAATATATTTTTGGACGATAGCTGTCATTTTTAACTCTGCAGGTTTGTGTATTACAGTGACCCTGAGCTGCTTTCTTCAACTCGCTTTCTTGTGAGCTGGCCGCAACACCGCAGGATTGCTTCAGGCCCTAGTGTGGTTCCGGCATGGCACGCTGAGCCTTTGGTTAATTCCTCTTCCTGGTGGGAAATGAGAGTTAAATTTGCCCATCCAGACACCTCCAGCTAGTCTCTCATTGGTTCTCCCTATTTCTGTTCATTTTCCGCAGAAATTGCAAACTGGGCCAAACAGGAGGTTAAAGGCACTGTCTCTCCAAGTGGGGAGAGTGTTAGTAAAGCGTCTGGAATGTGGCACCCGAGTACCAGGGGACAAAACCTGAGACACATTTGAACACGTTTCCCGATCACACGGTTGATCATACTCTGGGTTCCACATGCATGTTTTAGCTGAAGGAAGAATCCCTTAAACCTGGAGAGTTGAGACCCATGGAATGGCTACCATGCAATATGACTTCAAAGGGTCTGCATTTGCTCACCGAACGTCACCAATCCTATCACTGCTGCGCTTATGCCGCTGTACACACGCTTGATTCTCTTTCGGAGACAAATAAGTCCATAGGTTTTAAGATTCTTACTAGTCAGGTATATTCTTAGGTGTTTAATATGGGGTGTTGTGTCCTCTTCGTTGAGCAAGGAGTAGATCTTGTCTATTACATATTTGGCTTGTGGAACGGTATCTGTGCTAATTTCAATCTCTGGTTTTATGCAGCACCCCAACTCACCTTTCCCCTTAAGCAAGCATAAGTTGGTTTTCTACATTTGACACCCTGTTCTGTTTTGTAATTCAGTTCCTGTGTAGCCAAGTTTACATTCTGTGTAGTAGTGATATCTTATGATGTTTCTTTTTCTGTGTGACTTATCTTACTTAGAATCATCGTACCTGAATCCACTCATTATGCTGTTACGGGCCTGATGACATACATTTCATTGCTGAGTGATATTGCATTGTACGTAAGTACCACAACTTCTTTATCCATTTTTCGCTTTCTGTGATATAGAACTTGTACCGTAAACGAGGTTCTTGTAAACAGAGCTGTCCCAAACTTTGGGGTGACTGTGTATTTTTTATTTTAATTTCCCTAAGCTATAGGACCATAAGTGGAAATGTCCTAGGCTCTGTTGCTTTGTTTTTTAGATGTTTCAGGAAACACCATACACTTCGCCAGAGTGGCTGTTGGCAATTTACATCCCGCCCATCAGCATAACAAGGCTCCCAGTTCTCCATGGCCTGTCCTGCCTTTCTGGATTTTACACTTTTTTCAGATGGCCCTTTTGATCGGGGGGCAGTGAGACTTCATTGTAGTGCAGATTTCCTTTGCAAGCTTGCTTGGTTGGCCAAAAAGTGCGTATGCGTTTTTTCCTGAATATATTCAGGAAAAAATGCATACGTCCTTTTTGGCCAAGTGCATCATTGTGGACGTTCTGCCTCTTTTCCTATGCTTTACATGCAATTCCAGTCTACGTCCTGAAACCGGTTTCCTGCAATTCTGCCCCCCTTTCAAGTCCTCTTGGCAGTCTTACTTCAATATATTTTTGGACGATAGCTGTCATTTATAACTCTGCAGGTTTGTGAATTACAGTGCCCCTGAGCTCCTTTCTTCAACTCGCTTTCTTGTGAGCTGGCCGCAACACCGCAGCATTGATTCAGGCCCTAGTGTGGTTCCGGAATGGCATGCTGAGCCTTTGGTTAATTCCTCTTCCTGGTGGGAAATGAGAGTTAAATTTGCCCGTCCAGACACCTCCAGCTAGTCTCTCATTGGTTCTCCCTATTCCTGTTCATTTTCCGCAGAAATTGCAAACTGGGCCAAACAGGAGGTTAAAGGCACTGACTCTCCAAGTGGGGAGAGGGTTAGTAAAGCGTCTGGAATGTTGCACCCGAGTACCAGGGGACGAAACCTGAGACACATTTGAACACGTTTCCCGATCACACGGTGGATCATACTCTGGGTTCCAAATGCATGTTTTAGCTGAAGGAAGAATCCCTTAAACCTGGAGAGTTGAGACCCATGGAATGGGTACCATGCAATATGACTTCAAAGGGTCTGCATTTGCTCACCGAACCTCACCAATCCTATCACTGCTGCGTTTATGCCGCTGTACACACGCTTGATTCTCTTTCGGAGACATAGAAATCCATAGGTTTTAAGATTCTTACTAGTCAGGTATATTCTTAGGCGTTTAATATGGGGTGTTGATTCCACTTGGTTGAGAAAGGAGTAGCTCTTGTCTATTACATATTTGGCTTATGGAACGGTATCTGTGCTAATTTCAATCTCTGGTTTTATGCAGCACCCCAACTCACCTTTCCCCTTAAGAAAGCATAAGTTGGTTTTCTACATTTGAGACCCTGTTCTGTTTTGTAATTCTGTTCCTGTGTAGCCAAGTTTACATTCCGTGTAGTAGTGATATCTTATGATGTTTCTTTTTCTGTGTGACTTATCTCACTTAGAATCATCGTACCTGAATCCACTCATTATGCTGCTATGGGCCTGATGACATAGATTTCATTGCTGAGTGATATTGCATTGTACGTAAGTACCACAACTTCTTTATCCATTTTTCACTTTCTGTGATATTGAACTTGTACTGTAAACGAGGTTCTTGTAAACAGAGCCGTCCCAAACTTTGGGGTGGCTGTGTCTTTTTGATTTTAATTTCCCTAAGCCAAAGGACCATAAGTGGAAGTGCCCTAGGCTCTGTTGCTTTGTTTTGTAGATGTTTCAGGAAACACCATACACTTCTCCAGAGTGGCTGTTGGCAATTTACATCCCGCCCATCAGCATAACAAGGCTCCCAGTTCTCCATGGCCTGTCCTGCCTTTCTGGATTTTACACTTTTTTCAGATGGCCCTTTTGACCGGGGGGCAGTGAGACTTCATTGTAGTGCAGATTTCCTTTGCAAGCTTGCTTGGTTGGCCCAAAAGGGCGTATGCGTTTTTTCCTGAATATATTCAGGAAAAAACGCATACGCCCTTTTTGGCCAAGTGCATCATTGTGGACGTTCTGCCTCTTTTCCTATGCTTTACATGCAATTCCAGTCTACCTCCTGAAATCGGATTCCTGCAATTCTGCCCCGCTTTCAAGTCCTCTTGGCAGCCTTACTTCAATATATTTTTGGACGATAGCTGTCATTTTTAACTCTGCAGGTTTGTGTATTACAGTGCCCCTGAGCTGCTTTCTTCAACTCGCTTTCTTGTGAGCTGGCCGCAACACCGCAGGATTGCTTCAGGCCCTAGTGTGGTTCCGGCATGGCAAGCTGAGCCTTTGGTTAATTCCTCTTCCTGGTGGGAAATGAGAGTTAAATTTGCCCGTCCAGACACCTCCAGATAGTCTCTCATTGGTTCTCCCTATTCCTGTTCATCTTCCGCAGAAATTGCAAACTGGGCCAAACAGGAGGTTAAAGACACTGACTCTCCAAGTGGGGAGAGTGTTAGTAAAGCGTCTGGAATGTTGCACCCGAGTACGAGGAGACGAAACCTGAGACACATTTCAACACGTTTCCCGATCACACGGTGGATCATACTCTGGGTTCCACATGCATGTTTTAGGTGAAGGAAGAATCCCTTAAACCTGGAGAGTTGAGACCCATGGAATGGGTACCATGCAATATGACTTCAAAGGTTCTGCATTGGCTCACCGAACCTCACCAATCCTATCACTGCTCTGCTTATGCCACTGTACACACGCTTGATTCCCTTTCGGAGACATATAAATCTATAGGTTTTAAGATTCTTACTAGTCAGGTATATTCCTAGACGTTTAATATGGGGTGTTGAGTCCTCTTCGTTGAGCAAGGAGTAGCTCTTGTCTATTACATATTTGGCTTATGGAACGGTATCTGTGCTAATTACAATCTCTGGTTTTATGCAGCACCCCAATTCACCTTTCCGCTTAAGCAAGCATAAGTTGGTTTTCTACATTTGAGACACTGTTCTGTTTTGTATTTCAGTTCCTGGGTAGCCAAGTTTACATTCCGTGTAGTAGGGATATCTTATGATGTTTCTTTTTCTGTGTGACTTATTTCACTTAGAATCATCGTACCTGAATCCACTCATTATGCTGCTACGGGCCTGATGATATACATTTCATTGCTGAGTGATATTGCATTGTACGTAAGTACCACAAATTCTTTATCCATTTTTCGCTTTCTGTGATATTGAACTTGTACCGTAAATTAGGTTCTTGTAAACAGAGCCGTCCCAAACTTTGGGGTGGCTGTTTCTTTTTGATTTTAATTTCCCTAATCTATAGGACCATAAGTGGAAGTGCCCTAGGCTCTGTTGCTTTGTTTTTTAGATGTTTCAGGAAACACCATACACTTCTCCAGAGTGGCTGTTGGCAATTTACATCCAGCCCATCAGCATAACAAGGCTCCCAGTTCTCCATGGCCTGTCCGGCCTTTCTGGATTTTACACTTTTTTCAGATGGCCCTTTTGACTGGGGGGGCAGTGAGACTTCATTGTAGTGCAGATTTCCTTTGCAAGCTTGCTTGGTTGGCCAAAAAGGGCGTATGCGTTTTTTCCTGAATATATTCAGGAAAAAACGCATACGTCCTTTTTGGCCAAGTGCATCATTGTGGACGTTCTGCCTCTTTTCCTATGCTTTACATGCAATTCCAGTCTACCTCCTGAAATCGGTTTCCTGCAATTCTGCCCCGCTTTCAAGTCCTCTTGGCAGCCTTACTTCAATATATTTTTGGACGATAGCTGTCATTTTTAACTCTGCAGGTTTGTGAATTACAGTGCCCCTGAGCTCCTTTCTTCCACTCGCTTTCTTGTGAGCTGGCCGCAACACCGCAGGATTGTTTCAGGCCCTAGTGTGGTTCCGGCATGGCACGCTGAGCCTTTGGTTAATTCCTCTTCCTGGTGGGAAATGAGAGTTAAATTTGCCCATCCAGACACCTCCAGCTAGTCTCTCATTGGTTCTCCCTATTCCTGTTCATTTTCCGCAGAAATTGCAAACTGGGCCAAACAGGAGGTTAAAGGTAGTGACTCTCCAAGTGGGGAGAGTGTTAGTAAAGAGTCTGGAATGTTGCACCCGAGTACCAGGGGACGAAAACTGAGACACATTTGAACACGTTTCCCGATCACACGGTGGATCATACTCTGGGTTCCACATGCATGTTTTAGCTGAAGGAAGAATCCCTTAAACCTGGAGAGTTGAGACCCATGGAATGGCTACCATGCAATATGACTTCAAAGGGTCTGCATTTGCTCATCAAACCTCAGAAATCCTATCACTGCTGCGTTTATGCCGCTGTACACATGCTTGTTTCTCTTTTGGAGACATATAAATCCATAGGTTTTAAGATTATTACTAGTCAGGTATATTCTTAGGCGATTAATATGGGGTGTAGAGTCCACTTCGTTGAGCAAGGAGTAGATCTTGTCTATTACATATTTGGCTTATGGAATGGTATCTGTGCTAATTTCAATCTCTGGTTTTATGCAGAACCCCAACTCACCTTTCCCCTTAAGCAAGCATAAGTTGGTTTTCTACATTTGAGACCGTGTTCTGTTTTGTAATTCAGTTTCTGTGTAGCCAAGTTTACATTCCGTGTAGTAGTGATATCTTATGATGTTTCCTTTTCTGTGTGACTTATCTCACTTAGAATCATCGTACCTGAATCCACTCATTATGCTGCTACGGGCCTGATGATATAGATTTCATTGCTGAGTGATATTGCATTGTACGTAAGTACCACAAATTCTTTATCCATTTTTCACCTTCTGTGATATTGAATTTGTACTGTAAATGAGGTTCTTGTAAACAGAGCCGTCCCAAACTTTGGGGTGGCTGTGTCTTTTTTATTTTAATTTCCCTAAGCTATAGGACCATAAGTGGAAGTGCCCTAGGCTCTGTTGCTTTGTTTTTTAGATGTTTCAGGAAACACCATACACTTCTCCAGAGTGGCTGTTGGCAATTTACATCCCGCCCATCAGCATAACAAGGCTCCCAGTTCTCCATGGCCTGTCCTGCCTTTCTGGATTTTACACTTTTTTCAGATGGCCCTTTTGACCGGGGGGCAGTGAGACTTCATTGTAGTGCAGATTTCCTTTGCAAGCTTGCTTGGTTGGCCAAAAAGGGCGTATGCGTTTTTTCCTGAATATATTCAGGAAAAAACGCATACGCCCTTTTTGGCCAAGTGCATCATTGTGGACGTTCTGCCTCTTTTCCTATGCTTTACATGCAATTCCAGTCTACCTCCTGAAATCGGTTTCCTGCAATTCTGCCCCGCTTTCAAGTCCTCTTGGCAGCCTTACTTCAATATATTTTTGGACGATAGCTGTCATTTATAACTCTGCAGGTTTGTGAATTACAGTGCCCCTGAGCTCCTTTCTTCAACTCGCTTTCTTGTGAGCTGGCCGCAACACCGCAGCATTGCTTCAGGCCCTAGTGTGGTTCTGGCATGGCACGCTGAGCCTTTGGTTAATTCCTCTTCCTGGTGGGAAATGAGAGTTAAATTTGCCCGTCCAGACACCTCCAGCTAGTCTCTCACTGGTTCTCCCTATTCCTGTTCATCTTCCGCAAAAATTGCAAACTGGGCCAAACAGGAGGTTAAAGGCACTGACTCTCCAAGTGGGGAGAGTGTTAGTAAAGCGTCTGGAATGTTGCACCCGAGTACCAGGGGACAAAACCTGAGACACATTTGAACACGTTTCCCGATCACACGGTGGATCATACTCTGGGTTCCACATGCATGTTTTAGGTGAACGAGGAATCCCTTAAACCTGGAAAGTTGAGACCCATGGAATGTGTACCATGCAATATAACTTCAAAGGTTCTGCATTGGCTCACCGAACCTCACCAATCCTATCACTGCTGCGCTTATGCCACTGTACGCTGGCTTGATTCTCTTTCGGAGACATATAAATCCATAGGTTTTAAGATTCTTCCTAGTCAGGTATATTCTTTGACGTTTAATATGGGGTGTTGAGTCCTCTTCGTTGAGCAAGGAGTAGCTCTTGTCTATTACATATTTGGCTTATGGAACGGTATCTGTGCTAATTTCAATCTCTGGTTTTATGCAGCACCACAACTCACCTTTCCCCTTAAGCAAGCATAAGTTGGTTTTCTACATTTGAGACCTTGTTCTGTTTTGTAATTCAGTTCCTGTGTAGCCAAGTTTATATTCCATGTATTAGTGATATCTTATGATGTTTCTTTTTCTGTGTGACTTATCTCACTTAGAATCATCGTACCTGAATCCACTCATTATGCTGCTATGGGCCTGATGACATAGATTTCATTGCTGAGTGATATTGCATTGTACGTAAGTACCACAACTTCTTTATCCATTTTTCGCTTTCTGTGATATTGAACTTGTACCGTAAACGATGTTCTTGTAAACAGAGCCGTCCCAAACTTTGGGGTGGCTGTGTCTTTTTGATTTTAATTTCCCTAAGCTATAGGACCATAAGTGGAAGTGCCCTAGGCTCTGTTGCTTTGTTTTTTAGATGTTTCAGGAAACACCATACACTTCTCCAGAGTGGCTGTTGGCAATTTACATCCCGCCCATCAGCATAACAAGGCTCCCAGTTCTCCATGGCCTGTCCGGACTTTCTGGATTTTTCACTTTTTTCAGATGGCCCTTTTGACTGGGGGGCAGTGAGACTTCATTGTAGTGCAGATTTCCTTTGCAAGCTTGCTTAGTTGGCCAAAAAGGGCGTATGCGTTTTTTCCTGAATATATTCAGGAAAAAACGCATACGCCCTTTTTGGCCAAGTGCATCATTGTGGACATTCTGTCTCTTTTCCTATGCTTTACATGCAATTCCAGTCTACCTCCTGAAATCGGTTTCCTGCAATTCTGCCCCGCTTTCAAGTCCTCTTGGCAGCCTTACTTCAATATATTTTTGGACGATAGCTGTCATTTTTAACTCTGCAGGTTTGTGAATTACAGTGCCCCTGAGCTCCTTTCTTCAACTCGCTTTCTTGTGAGCTGGCCGCAACACCGCAGGATTGCTTCAGGCCCTAGTGTGGTTCCGGCATGGCATGCTGAGCCTTTGGTTAATTCCTCTTCCTGGTGGGAAATGAGAGTTAAATTTGCCCGTCCAGACACCTCCATCTAGTCTCTCATTGGTTCTCCCTATTCCTGTTCATTTTCCGCAGAAATTGCAAACTGGGCCAAACAGGAGGTTAAAGGCACTGACTCTCCAAGTGGGGAGAGTGTTAGTAAAGCGTCTGGAATGTTGCACCCGAGTACCAGGGGATGAAATCTGACACATTCGAACACGTTTCCCGATCACACGGTGGATCATACTCTGGGTTCCACATGCATGTTTTAGCTGAAGGAAGAATCCCTTAAACCTGGAGAGTTGAGACCCATGGAATGGGTACCATGCAATATGACTTCAAAGGTTCTGCATTGGCTCACCGAACCTCACCAATCCTATCACTGCTGCGCTTATGCCACTGTACACACGCTTGATTCTCTTTCGGAGATATAAATCCATTGATTTTAAGATTCTTACTAGTCAGGTATATTCTTAGACGTTTAATATGGGGTGTTGAGTCCTCTTCGTTGAGCAAGGAGTAGCTCTTGTCTATTACATATTTGGCTTATGGAACGGTATCTGTGCTAATTTCAATCTCTGGTTTTATGCAGCACCCCAACTCACCTTTCCCCTTAAGCAAGCATAAGTTGGTTTTCTACATTTGAGACCTTGTTCTGTTTTGTAATTCAGTTCCTGTGTAGCCAAGTTTACATTCCGTGTATTAGTGATATCTTATGATGTTTCTTTTTCTGTGTGACTTATCTCACTTAGAATCATCGTACCTGAATCCACTCATTATGCTGCTATGGGCCTGATGACATAGATTTCATTGCTGAGTGATATTGCATTGTACGTAAGTACCACAACTTCTTTATCCATTTTTCGCTTTCTGTGATATTGAACTTGTACCGTAAACGAGGTTCTTGTAAACAGAGCCGTCCCAAACTTTGGGGTGGCTGTGTCTTTTTGATTTTAATTTCCCTAAGCTATACGACCATAAGTGGAAGTGCCCTAGGCTCTGTTGCTTTGTTTTTTAGATGTTTCAGGAAACACCATACACTTCTCCAGAGTGGCTGTTGGCAATTTACATCCCGCCCATCAGCATAACAAGGCTCCCAATTCTCCATGAGCTGTCCTGCCTTTCTGGATTTTACACTTTTTTCAGATGGCCCTTTTGACTGGGGGGCAGTGAGACTTCATTGTACAGCAGATTTCCTTTGCAAGCTTGCTTGGTTGGCCAAAAAGGGCGTATGCGTTTTTTCTTGAATATATTCAGGAAAAAACGCATACGCCCTTTTTGGCCAAGTGCATCATTGTGGACGTTCTGCCTCTTTTCCTATGCTTTACATGCAATTCCAGTCTAGCTCCTGAAATCGGATTCCTGCAATTCTGCCCCGCTTTCGAGTCCTCTTGGCAGCCTTACTTCAATATATTTTTGGACGATAGCTGTCATTTATAACTCTGCAGGTTTGTGAATTACAGTGCCCCTGAGCTCCTTTCTTCAACTCGCTTTCTTGTGAGCTGGCCGCAACACCGCAGGATTGCTTCAGGCCCTAGTGTGGTTCCGGTATGGCACGCTGAGCCTTTGGTTAATTCCTCTTCCTGGTGGGAAATGAGAGTTAAATTTGCCCGTCCAGACACCTCCAGCTAGTCTCTCATTGGTTCTCCCTATTCCTGTTCATTTTCCACAGAAATTGCAAACTGGGCCAAACAGGAGGTTAAAGGCACTGACTCTCCAAGTGGGGAGAGTTTTAGTAAAGCGTCTGGAATGTTGCACCCGTGTACCAGGGGACAAAAACTGAGACACATTTGAACACGTTTCCCGATCACACGGTGGATCATACTCTGGGTTCCACATGCATGTTTTAGCTGAAGGAAGAATCCCTTAAACCTGGAGAGTTGAGACCCATGGAATGGGTACCATGCAATATGACTTCAAAGGTTCTGCATTGGCTCACCGAACCTCACCAATCCTATCAATGCTGCGCTTATGCCACTGTACACACGCTTGATTCTCTTTCGGAGACATATAAATCCATAGATTTTAAGATTCTTCCTAGTCAGGTATATTCTTAGACGTTTAATATGGGGTGTTGAGTCCTCTTCGTTGAGCAAGGAGTAGCTCTTGTCTATTACATATTTGGATTATGGAACGGTATCTGTGCTAATTTCAATCTCTGGTTTTATGCAGCACCCCAACTCACCTTTCCCCTTAAGCAAGCATAAGTTGGTTTTCTACATTTGAGATCCTGTTCTGTTTTGTAATTCAGTTCCTGTGTAGCCAAGTTTACATTCCGTGTATTAGTGATATCTTATGATGTTTCTTTTTCTGTGTGACTTATTTCACTTAGAATCATCGTACCTGAATCCACTCATTATGCTGCTATGGGCCTGATGACATAGATTTCATTCCTGAGTGATATTGCATTGTACGTAAGTACCACAACTTCTTTATCCATTTTTCACTTTCTGCGATATTGAACTTGTACCATAAACGAGATTCTTGTAAACAGAGCCGGCCCAAACTTTGGGGTGGCTGTGTCTTTTTGAATTTAATTTCCCTAAGCTATAGGACCATAAGTGGAAGTGCCCTAGGCTCTGTTGCTTTGTTTTTTAGATGTTTCAGGAAACACCATACACTTCTCCAGAGTGGCTGTTGGCAATTTACATCCCGCCCATCAGCATAACAAGGCTCCCAGTTCTCCATGGCCTGTCCTGCCTTTCTGGATGTTATACTTTTTTCAGATGGCCCTTTTGACCGGGGGGGCAGTGAGACTTCATAGTAGTGCAGATTTCCTTTGCAAGCTTGCTTGGTTGGCCAAAAAGGGCGTATGCGTTTTTTCCTGAATATATTCAGGAAAAAACGCATACGCCCTTTTTGGCCAAGTGCATCATTGTGGACGTTCTGCCTCTTTTCCTATGCTTTACATGCAATTCCAGTCTACCTCCTGAAATCGGTTTCCTGCAATTCTGCCCCGCTTTCAAGTCCTCTTGGCAGCCTTACTTCAATATATTTTTGGACGATAGCTGTCATTTTTAACTCTGCAGGTTTGTGAATTACAGTGCCCCTGAGCTCCTTTCTTCAACTCGCTTTTTTGTGAGCTGGCCGCAACACCGCAGCATTGCTTCAGGCCCTAGTGTGGTTCCGGCATGGCACGCTGAGCCTTTGGTTAATTCCTCTTCCTGGTGGGAAATGAGAGTTAAATTTGCCCATCCAGACACCTCCAGCTAGTCTCTAATTGGTTCTCCCTATTTCTGTTCATTTTCTGCAGAAATTGCAAACTGGGCCAAACAGGAGGTTAAAGGCACTGTCTCTCCAAGTGGGGAGAGTGTTAGTAAAGCGTCTGGAATGTTGCACCCGAGTACCAGGGGACAAAAACTGAGACACATTTGAACACGTTTCCCGATCACACGGTTGATCATACTCTGGGTTCCACATGCATGTTTTAGCTGAAGGAAGAATCCCTTAAACCTGGAGAGTTGAGACCCATGGAATGGCTACCATGCAATATGACTTCAAAGGGTCTGCATTTGCTCATCAAACCTCACCAATCCTATCACTGCTGCGTTTATGCCGCTGTACACATGCTTGATTCTCTTTTGGAGACTTATAAATCCATAGGTTTTAAGATTATTACTAGTCAGGTATATTCTTAGGCGATTAATATGGGGTGTAGAGTCCACTTCGTTGAGCAAGGAGTAGCTCTTGTCTATTACATATTTGGCTTATGGAATGGTATCTGTGCTAATTTCAATCTCTGGTTTTATGCAGCACCCCAACTCACCTTTCCCCTTAAGCAAGCATAAGTTGGTTTTCTACATTTGAGACCGTGTTCTGTTTTGTAATTCAGTTTCTGTGTAGCCAAGTTTACATTCCGTGTAGTAGTGATATCTTATGATGTTTCTTTTTCTGTGTGACTTATCTCACTTAGAATCATCGTACCTGAATCCACTCATTATGCTGCTACGGGCCTGATGATATAGATTTCATAGCTGAGTGATATTGCATTGTACGTAAGTACCACAAAATCTTTGTCCATTTTTCACTTTCTGTGATATTGAACTTGTACTGTAAACGAGGTTCTTGTAAACAGAGCTGTCCCAAACTTTGGGGTGGCTGTGTCTTTTTGATTTTAATTTCCCTAAGCTATAGGACCATAAGTGGAAGTGCCCTAGGCTCTGTTGCTTTGTTTTTTAGATGTTTCAGGAAACACCATACACTTCTCCAGAGTGGCTGTTGGCAATTTACATCCCGCCCATCAGCATAACAAGGCTCCCAGTTCTCCATGGCCTGTCCTGCCTTTCTGGATTTTACACTTTTTTCAGATGGCCCTATTGACCGGGGGGCAGTGAGACTTCATTGTAGTGCAGATTTCCTTTGCAAGCTTGCTTGGTTGGCCAAAAAGGGCGTATGCGTTTTTTCCTGAATATATTCAGGAAAAAACGCATACGCCCTTTTTGGCCAAGTGCATCATTGTGGACGTTCTGCCTCTTTTCCTATGCTTTACATGCAATTCCAGTCTACCTCCTGAAATCGGTTTCCTGCAATTCTGCCCCGCTTTCAAGTCCTCTTGGTACCCTTACTTCAATATATTTTTGGACGATAGCTGTCATTTTTAACTCTGCAGGTTTGTGAAATACAGTGCCCCTGAGCTCCTTTCTTCAACTCGCTTTCTTGTGAGCTGGCCGCAACACCGCAGGATTGCTTCAGGACATAGGGTGGTTCCGGAATGGCATGCTGAGCCTTTGTTTAATTCCTCTTCCTGGTGGGAAATGAGAGTTAAATTTGCCCGTCCAGACACCTCCAGCTAGTCTCTCATTGGTTCTCCCTATTCCTGTTCATCTTCCGCAGAAATTGCGAACTGGGCCAAACAGGAGGTTAAAGGCACTGACTCTCCAAGTGGGGAGAGTGTTAGTAAAGCATCTGGAATGTTGCACCCGAGTACCAGCGGACGAAAACTGACACATTTGAACACGTTTTCCGATCACACGGTGGATCATACTCTGGGTTCCACAAGCATGTTTTAGCTGAAGGAAGAATCCCTTAAACCTGGAAAGTTGAGACCCAAGGAATAGGTACCATACAATATGACTTCAAAGGGTCTGCATTTGCTCACCGAACGTCACCAATCCTATCACTGCTGTGCTTATGCCGCTGTACACACGCTTGATTCTCTTTCGGAGACAAATAAGTCCATAGGTTTTAAGATTCTTACTAGTCAGGTATATTCTTAGGCGTTTAATATGGGGTGTTGTGTCCTCTTCGTTGAGCAAGGAGTAGATCTTGTCTATTACATATTTGGCTTGTGGAACGGTATCTGTGCTAATTTCAATCTCTGGTTTTATGCAGCACCCCAACTCACCTTTCCCCTTAAGCAAGCATAAGTTGGTTTTCTACATTTGACACCCTGTTCTGTTTTGTAATTCAGTTCCTGTGTAGCAAAGTTTACATTCCTTGTAGTAGTGATATCTTATGATGTTTCTTTTTCTGTGTGACTTATCTTACTTAGAATCATCGTACCTGAATCCACTCATTATGCTGTTACGGGCCTGATGACATACATTTCATTGCTGAGTGATATTGCATTGTACGTAAGTACCACAACTTCTTTATCCATTTTTCGCTTTCTGTGATATAGAACTTGTACCGTAAACGAGGTTCTTGTAAACAGAGCTGTCCCAAACTTTGGGGTGACTGTGTCTTTTTTATTTTAATTTCCCTAAGCTATAGGACCATAAGTGGAAATGTCCTAGGCTCTGTTGCTTTGTTTTTTAGATGTTTCAGGAAACACCATACACTTCTCCAGAGTGGCTGTTGGCAATTTACATCCCGCCCATCAGCATAACAAGGCTCCCAGTTCTCCATGGCCTGTCCTGCCTTTCTGGATGTTACACTTTTTTCAGATGGCCCTTTTGACCGGGGGGCAGTGAGACTTCATTGTAGTGCAGATTTCCTTTGCAAGCTTGCTTGGTTGGCCAAAAAGGGCGTATGCGTTTTTTCCTGAATATATTCAGGAAAAAACGCATACGCCCTTTTTGGCCAAGTGCATCATTGTGGACGTTCTGCCTCTTTTCCTATGCTTTACATGCAATTCCAGTCTACCTCCTGAAACCGGTTTCCTGCAATTCTGCCCCGCTTTCAAGTCCTCTTGGCAGCCTTACTTCAATATATTTTTGGACGATAGCTGTCATTTATAACTCTGCAGGTTTGTGAATTACAGTGCCCCTGAGCTCCTTTCTTCAACTCGCTTTCTTGTGAGCTGGCCGCAACACCGCAGCATTGCTTCAGGCCCTAGTGTGGTTCCGGAATGGCATGCTGAGCCTTTGGTTAATTCCTCTTCCTGGTGGGAAATGAGAGTTAAATTTGCCCGTCCAGACACCTCCAGCTAGTCTCTCATTGGTTCTCCCTATTCCTGTTCATTTTCCGCAGAAATTGCAAACTGGGCCAAACAGGAGGTTAAAGGCACTGACTCTCCAAGTGGGGAGAGTGTTAGTAAAGCGTCTGGAATGTTGCACCCGAGTACCAGGGGACGAAACCTGAGACACATTTGAACACGTTTCCCGATCACACGGTGGATCATACTCTGGGTTCCACATGCATGTTTTAGCTGAAGGAAGAATCCCTTAAACCTGGAGAGTTGAGACCCATGGAATGGGTACCATGCAATATGACTTCAAAGGGTCTGCATTTGCTCACCGAACCTCACCAATCCTATCACTGCTCCGTTTATGCCGCTGTACACACGCTTGATTCTCTTTCGGAGACATAGAAATCCATAGGTTTTAAGATTCTTACTAGTCAGGTATATTCTTAGGCGTTTAATATGGGGTGTTGATTCCACTTGGTTGAGAAAGGAGTAGCTCTTGTCTATAACATATTTGGCTTATGGAACGGTATCTGTGCTAATTTCAATCTCTGGTTTTATGCAGCACCCCAACTCACCTTTCCCCTTAAGCAAGCATAAGTTGGTTTTCTACATTTGAGACCTTGTTCTGTTTTGTAATTCAGTTCCTGTGTAGCCAAGTTTACATTCCGTGTAGTAGTGATATCTTATGATGTTTCTTTTTCTGTGTGACTTATCTCACTTAGAATCATCGTACCTGAATCCACTCATTATGCTGCTATGGGCCTGATGATATAGATTTCATTGCTGAGTGATATTGCATTGTACGTAAGTACCACAACTTCTTTATCCATTTTTCACTTTCTGTGATATTGAACTTGTACTGTAAACGAGGTTCTTGTAAACAGAGCCATCCCAAACTTTGGGGTGGCTGTGTCTTTTTGATTTTAATTTCCCTAAGCTATAGGACCATAAGTGGAAGTGCCCTAGGCTCTGTTGCTTTGTTTTTTAGATGTTTCAGGAAACACCATACACTTCTCCAGAGTGGCTGTTGGCAATTTACATCCCGCCCATCAGCATAACAAGGCTCCCAATTCTCCATGGCCTGTCCTGCCTTTCTGGATTTTACAATTTTTTCCGATGGCCCTTTTGACCGGGGGGCAGTGAGACTTCATTGTAGTGCAGATTTCCTTTGCAAGCTTGCTTGGTTGGCCAAAAAGGGCATATGCGTTTTTTCCTGAATATATTCAGGAAAAAACGCATACGCCATTTCTGGCCAAGTGCATCATTGTGGACGTTCTGCCTCTTTTCCTATGCTTTACATGCAATTCCAGTCTACCTCCTGAAACCGGTTTCCTGCAATTCTGCCCCTCTTTCAAGTCCTCTTGGCAGCCTTACTTCAATATATTTTTGGACGATAGCTGTCATTTATAACTCTGCAGGTTTGTGAATTACAGTGCCCCTGAGCTCCTTTCTTCAACTCGCTTTCTTGTGAGCTGGCCGCAACACCGCAGGATTGCTTCAGGCCCTAGAGTGGTTCCGGCATGGCACGCAGAGCCTTTGGTTAATTCCTCTTCCTGGTGGGAAATGAGAGTTAAATTTGCCCGTCCAGGCTCCTCCAGCTAGTCTCTCATTGGTTCTCCCTATTCCTGTTCCTTTTCCGCAGAAATTGCAAACTGGGCCAAACAGGAGTTTAAAGGCACTGACTCTCCAAGTGGGGAGAGTTTTAGTAAAGCGTCTGGAATGTTGCACCTGAGTACCAGGGGACGAAAACTGAGACACATTTGAACACGTTTCCCGATCACACGGTGGATCATACTCTGGGTTCCACATGCATGTTTTAGGTGAAGGAAGAATCCCTTAAACCTGGAGAGTTGAGACCCATGGAATGGGTACCTTGAAATATGACTTCAAAGGGTCTGCATTTGCTCACCGAACCTCACCAATCCTATCACTGCTGCGTTTCTGCCGCTGTACACACGCTTGATTCTCTTTTGGAGACATATAAATCTATAGGTTTTAAGATTCTTACTGGTCAGGTATATTCATAGGCGTTTAATATGGGGTGTAGAGTCCACTTCGTTGAGCAAGGAGTAGCTCTTGTCTATTACATATTTGGCTTATGGAACGGTATCTGTGCTAATTTCAATCTCTGATTTTATGCAGCACACCAACTCACCTTTCGCCTTAAGCAAGCATAAGTTGGTTTTCTACATTTGAGACCCTGTTCTGTTTTGTAATTCAGTTCCTGTGTAGCCAAGTTTACATTCCGTGTAGTAGTGATATCTTATGATGTTTCTTTTTCTGTGTGACTTATTTCACTTAGAATCATCGTACCTGAATCCACTCATTATGCTGCTACGGGCCTGATGATATACATTTCATTGCTGAGTGATATTGCATTGTACGTAAGTACCACAACTTCTTTATCCATTTTTCACTTTCTGTGATATTGAACTTGTACTGTAAACGAGGATCTTGTAAACAGAGCCATCCCAAACTTTGGGGTGGCTGTGTCTTTTTGATTTTAATTTCCCTAAGCTATAGAACCGTAAGTGGAAGTGCCCTAGGCTCTGTTGCTTTGTTTTTTAGATGTTTCAAGAAACACCATACACTTCTCCAGAGTGGCTGTTGGCAATTTACATCCCGCCCATCAGCATAACAAGGCTCCCAATTCTCCATGGCCTGTCCTGCCTTTCTGGATTTTACACTTTTTTCAGATGGCCCTTTTGACCGGGGGGCAGTGAGACTTCATTGTAATGCAGATTTCCTTTGCAAGCTTGCTTGGTTGGCCAAAAAGGGCGTATGCGTTTTTTCCTGAATATATTCAGGAAAAAACGCATACGCCCTTTTTGGCCAAGTGCATCATTGTGGACGTTCTGCCTCTTTTCCTATGCTTTACATGCAATTCCAGTCTACCTCCTGAAATCGGTTTCCTGCAATTCTGCCCCGCTTTCAAGTCCTCTTGGCAGCCTTACTTCAATATATTTTTGGACGATAGCTGTCATTTATAACTCTGCAGGTTTGTGAATTACAGTGCCTCTGAGCTCCTTTCTTCAACTCGCTTTCTTGTGAGCTGTCTGCAACACCGCAGCATTGCTTCAGGCCCTAGTGTGGTTCCGGCATGGCACGCTGAGCCTTTGGTTAATTCCTCTTCCTGGTGGGAAATGAGAGTTAAATTTGCCCGTCCAGGCACCTCCAGCTAGTCTCTCATTGGTTCTCCCTATTCCTGTTCATTTTCCGCAGAAATGGCAAACTGGGCCAAACAGGAGGTTAAAGGCACTGACTCTCCAAGTGGGGAGAGTGTTAGTAAAGCGTCTGGAATGTTGCACCCGAGTACCAGGGGACGAAACCTGAGACACATTTGAACACGTTTCCCAATCACACGGTGGATCATACTCTGGGTTCCACATGCATGTTTTAGCTGAAGGAAGAATCCCTTAAACCTGGAGAGTTGAGACCCATGGAATGGGTACCATGCAATATAAATTCAAAGGTTCTGCATTGGCTCACCGAACCTCACCAATCTTATCACTGCTGCGCTTTTGCCACTGTACACACGCTTGATTCTCTTTCGGAGACATATAAATCCATAGATTTTAAGATTCTTACTAGTCAGGTATATTCTTAGACGTTTAATATGGGGTATTCAGTCCTCTTCGTTGAGCAAAGACTAGCTCTTGTCTATTACATATTTGGCTTATGGAACGGTATCTGTGCTAATTTCAATCTCTGGTTTTATGCAGCACCCCAACTCACCTTTCCCCTTAAGCAAGCATAAGTTGGTTTTCTACATTTGAGACCCTGTTCTGTTTTGTAATTCAGTTCCTGTGTAGCCAAGTTTACATTCCGTGTAATAGTGATATCTTATGATGTTTCTTTTTCTGTGTGACTTATCTCACTTAGAATCATCGTACCTGAATCCACTCATTATGCTGCTACGGGCCTGATGACATAGATTTCATTGCTGAGTGATATTGCATTGTACGTAAATACCACAACTTCTTTATCCATTTTTCGCTTTCTGCGATATTGAACTTGTACCGTAAACTATGTTCTTGTAAACAGAGCCGTCCCAAACTTTGGGGTGGCTGTGTCTTTTTGATTTTAATTTCCCTAAGCTATAGGACCATAAGTGGAAGTACCCTAGGCTCTGTTGCTTTGTTTTGTAGATGTTTCAGGAAACACCATACACTTCTCCAGAGTGGCTGTTGGCAATTTACATCCCGCCCATCAGCATAACAAGGCTCCCATGTCTCCATGGCCTGTCCTGCCTTTCTGGATTTTACACTTTTTTCAGATAGCCCTTTTGACCGGGGGGCAGTGAGACTTCATTGTAGTGCAGATTTCCTTTGCAAGCTTGCTTGGTTGGCCAAAAAGGGCGTATGCGTTTTTTCCTGAATATATTCAGGAAAAAACGCATACGCCCTTTTTGGCCAAGTGCATCATTGTGGACGTTCTGCCTCTTTTCCTATGCTTTACATGCAATTCCAGTCTACCTCCTGAAATCGGTTTCCTGCAATTCTGCCCCGCTTTCAAGTCCTCTTGGCAGCCTTACTTCAATATATTTTTGGACGATAGCTGTCATTTATAACTCTGCAGGTTTGTGAATTACAGTGCCCCTGAGCTCCTTTCTTCAACTCGCTTTCTTGTGAGCTGGCCGCAACACCGCAGCATTGCTTCAGGCCCTAGTGTGGTTCCGGAATGGCATGCTGAGCCTTTGGTTAATTCCTCTTCCTGGTGGGAAATGAGAGTTAAATTTGCCCGTCCAGACACCTCCAGCTAGTCTCTCATTGGTTCTCCCTATTCCTGTTCATTTTCCGCAGAAATTGCAAACTGGGCCAAACAGGAGGTTAAAGGCACTGACTCTCCAAGTGGGGAGAGTGTTAGTAAAGCGTCTGGAATGTTGCACCCGAGTACCAGGGGACGAAACCTGAGACACATTTGAACACGTTTCCCGATCACACGGTGGATCATACTCTGGGTTCCACATGCATGTTTTAGCTGAAGGAAGAATCCCTTAAACCTGGAGAGTTGAGACCCATGGAATGGGTACCTTGAAATATGACTTCAAAGGGTCTGCATTTGCTCACCGAACCTCACCAATCCTATCACTGCTGCGTTTCTGCCGCTGTACACACGCTTGATTCTCTTTTGGAGACATATAAATCTATAGGTTTTAAGATTCTTACTGGTCAGGTATATTCTTAGGCGTTTAATATGGGGTGTAGAGTCCACTTCGTTGAGCAAGGAGTAGCTCTTGTCTATTACATATTTGGCTTATGGAACGGTATCTGTGCTAATTTCAATCTCTGATTTTATGCAGCACACCAACTCACCTTTCGCCTTAAGCAAGCATAAGTTGGTTTTCTACATTTGAGACCCTGTTCTGTTTTGTAATTCAGTTCCTGTGTAGCCAAGTTTACATTCCGTGTAGTAGTGATATCTTATGATGTTTCTTTTTCTGTGTGACTTATTTCACTTAGAATCATCGTACCTGAATCCACTCATTATGCTGCTACGGGCCTGATGATATACATTTCATTGCTGAGTGATATTGCATTGTACGTAAGTACCACAACTTCTTTATCCATTTTTCACTTTCTGTGATATTGAACTTGTACTGTAAACGAGGATCTTGTAAACAGAGCCATCCCAAACTTTGGGGTGGCTGTGTCTTTTTGATTTTAATTTCCCTAAGCTATAGAACCGTAAGTGGAAGTGCCCTAGGCTCTGTTGCTTTGTTTTTTAGATGTTTCAGGAAACACCATACACTTCTCCAGAGTGGCTGTTGGCAATTTACATCCCGCCCATCAGCATAACAAGGCTCCCAATTCTCCATGGCCTGTCCTGCCTTTCTGGATTTTACACTTTTTTCAGATGGCCCTTTTGACCGGGGGGCAGTGAGACTTCATTGTAATGCAGATTTCCTTTGCAAGCTTGCTTGGTTGGCCAAAAAGGGCGTATGCGTTTTTTCCTGAATATATTCAGGAAAAAACGCATACGCCCTTTTTGGCCAAGTGCATCATTGTGGACGTTCTGCCTCTTTTCCTATGCTTTACATGCAATTCCAGTCTACCTCCTGAAATCGGTTTCCTGCAATTCTGCCCCGCTTTCAAGTCCTCTTGGCAGCCTTACTTCAATATATTTTTGGACGATAGCTGTCATTTATAACTCTGCAGGTTTGTGAATTACAGTGTCTCTGAGCTCCTTTCTTCAACTCGCTTTCTTGTGAGCTGTCTGCAACACCGCAGCATTGCTTCAGGCCCTAGTGTGGTTCCGGCATGGCACGCTGAGCCTTTGGTTAATTCCTCTTCCTGGTGGGAAATGAGAGTTAAATTTGCCCGTCCAGGCACCTCCAGCTAGTCTCTCATTGGTTCTCCCTATTCCTGTTCATTTTCCGCAGAAATGGCAAACTGGGCCAAACAGGAGGTTAAAGGCACTGACTCTCCAAGTGGGAAGAGTGTTAGTAAAGCGTCTGGAATGTTGCACCCGAGTACCAGGGGACGAAACCTGAGACACATTTGAACACGTTTCCCAATCACACGGTGGATCATACTCTGGGTTCCACATGCATGTTTTAGCTGAAGGAAGAATCCCTTAAACCTGGAGAGTTGAGACCCATGGAATGGGTACCATGCAATATAAATTCAAAGGTTCTGCATTGGCTCACCGAACCTCACCAATCTTATCACTGCTGCGCTTTTGCCACTGTACACACGCTTGATTCTCTTTCGGAGACATATAAATCCATAGATTTTAAGATTCTTACTAGTCAGGTATATTCTTAGACGTTTAATATGGGGTATTCAGTCCTCTTCGTTGAGCAAAGACTAGCTCTTGTCTATTACATATTTGGCTTATGGAACGGTATCTGTGCTAATTTCAATCTCTGGTTTTATGCAGCACCCCAACTCACCTTTCCCCTTAAGCAAGCATAAGTTGGTTTTCTACATTTGAGACCCTGTTCTGTTTTGTAATTCAGTTCCTGTGTAGCCAAGTTTACATTCCGTGTAGTAGTGATATGTTATGATGTTTCTTTTTCTGTGTGACTTATCTCACTTAGAATCATCGTACCTGAATCCACTCATTATGCTGCTACGGGCCTGATGACATAGATTTCATTGCTGAGTGATATTGCATTGTACGTAAATACCACAACTTCTTTATCCATTTTTCGCTTTCTGCGATATTGAACTTGTACCATAAACTATGTTCTTGTAAACAGAGCCGTCCCAAACTTTGGGGTGGCTGTGTCTTTTTGATTTTAATTTCCCTAAGCTATAGGACCATAAGTGGAAGTACCCTAGGCTCTGTTGCTTTGTTTTGTAGATGTTTCAGGAAACACCATACACTTCTCCAGAGTGGCTGTTGGCAATTTACATCCCGCCCATCAGCATAACAAGGCTCCCAGTTCTCCATGGCCTGTCCTGCCTTTCTGGATTTTACACTTTTTTCAGATAGCCCTTTTGACCGGGGGGCAGTGAGACTTCATTGTAGTGCAGATTTCCTTTGCAAGCTTGCTTGGTTGGCCAAAAAGGGCGTATGCGTTTTTTCCTGAATATATTCAGGAAAAAACACATACGCCCTTTTTGGCCAAGTGCATCATTGTGGACGTTCTGCCTCTTTTCCTATGCTTTACATGCAATTCCAGTCTACCTCCTGAAATCGGTTTCCTGCAATTCTGCCCCGCTTTCAAGTCCTCTTGGCAGCCTTACTTCAATATATTTTTGGACGATAGCTGTCATTTATAACTCTGCAGGTTTGTGAATTACAGTGCCTCTGAGCTCCTTTCTTCAACTCGCTTTCTTGTGAGCTGGCCGCAACACCGCAGGATTGCTTCAGGCCTTAGTGTGGTTCCGGCATGGCACGCTGAGCCTTTGGTTAATTCCTGTTCCTGGTGGGAAATGAGAGTTAAATTTGCCCGTACAGGCACCTCCAGCTAGTCTCTCATTGGTTCTCCCTATTCCTGTTCATTTTCCGCAGAAATTGCAAACTGGGCCAAACAGGAGGTTAAAGGCACTGACTCTCCAAGTGGGGAGAGTGTTAGTAAAGCGTCTGGAATGTTGCACCCGAGTACCAGGCGACGAAAGCTGAGACACATTTGAACACGTTTCCCGATCACACGGTGGATCATACTCTGGGTTCCACATGCATTTTTTAGCTGAAGGAAGAATCCCGTAAACCTGGAGAGTTGAGACCCATGGAATGGGTACCATGCAATATGACTTCAAAGGTTCTGCATTGGCTCACCGAACCTCATCAATCCTATCACTGCTGCGCTTATGCCACTGTACAAACGCTTGATTCTCTTTCGGAGACATATAAATCCATAGGTTTTAAGATTCTTACTAGTCAGGTATATTCTTAGACGTTTAATATGGGGTGTTGTGTCCTCTTCGTTGAGCAAGGAGTAGCTCTTGTCTATTGCATATTTGGCTTATGGAACGGTATCTGTGCTAATTTCAATCTCTGGTTTTATGCAGCACCCCAACTCACCTTTCCCCTTAAGCAAGCATAAGTTGGTTTTCTACATTTGAGACCTTGTTCTGTTTTGTAATTCAGTTCCTGTGTAGCCAAGTTTACATTCCGTGTATTAGTGATATATTATGATGTTTCTTTTTCTGTGTGACTTATCTCACTTAGAATCATCGTACCTGAATCCACTCATTATGCTGCTATGGGCCTGATGACATAGATTTCATTGCTGAGTGATATTGCATTGTACGTAAGTACCACAACTTCTTTATCCATTTTTCGCTTTCTGTGATATTGAACTTGTACCATAAACGAGGTTCTTGTAAACAGAGCCGTCCCAAACTTTGGGGTGCCTGTTTCTTTTTGATTTTAATTTCCCTAAGCTATAGGACCATAAGTGGAAGTGCCCTAGGCTCTGTTGCTTTGTTTTTTAGATGTTTCAGGAAACACCATACACTTCTCCAGAGTGGCTGTTGGCAATTTACATCCCGCCCATCAGCATAACAAGGCTCCCAGTTCTCCATGGCCTGTCAGGCCTTTCTGGATTTTATTTTTTTTCAGATGGCCCTTTTGACCGGGGGGCAGTGAGACTTCATTGTAGTGCAGATTTCCTTTGCAAGCTTGCTTGGTTGGCCAAAAAGGGCGTATGCGTTTTTTCCTGAATATATTCAGGAAAAAACGCATACGCCCTTTTTGGCCAAGTGCATCATTGTGGACGTTCTGCCTCTTTTCCTATGCTTTACATGCAATTCCAGTCTACCTCCTGAAATCGGTTTCCTGCAATTCTGCCCCGCTTTCAAGTCCTCTTGGCAGCCTTACTTCAATATATTTTTGGACGATAGCTGTCATTTTTAACTCTGCAGGTTTGTGAATTACAGTGCCCCTGAGCTCCTTTCTTCAACTCGCTTTCTTGTGAGCTGTCCGCAACACCGCATGATTGCTTCAGGCCCTAGTGTGGTTCCGGCATGGCACGCTGAGCCTTTGGTTAATTCCTCTTCCTGGTGGGAAATGAGAGTTAAATTTGCCCGTCCAGACACCTCCAGCTAGTCTCTCATTGGTTCTCCCTATTCCTGTTCATTTTCCGCAGAAATTGCAAACTGGGCCAAACAGGAGGTTAAAGGCACTGACTCTCCAAGTGGGGAGAGTGTTAGTAAAGCGTCTGGAATGTTGCACCCGAGTACCAGGGGACGAAATCTGACACATTTGAACACGTTTCCCGATCACACGGTGGATCATACTCTGGGTTCCACATGCATGTTTTAGCTGAAGGAAGAATCCCTTAAACCTGGAGAGTTGAGACCCATGGAATGGGTACCATGCAATATGACTTCAAAGGGTCTGCATTTGCTCACTGAACCTCACAAATCCTATCACTGCTGCATTTATGCCGCTGTAGACATGCTTGATTCTCTTTCGGAGACATATAAATCCATAGGTTTTAAGATTCTTACTAGTCAGGTATATTCTTAGACGTTTAATATGGGGTGTTGAGTCCACTTCGTTGAGCAAGGAGTAGCTCTTGTCTATTACCTATTTGGCTTATGGAATGGTATCTGTGCTAATTTCAATCTCTGGTTTTATGCAGCACCCCAACTCACCTTTCCCCTTAAGCAAGCATAAGTTGGTTTTCTACATTTGAGATCCTGTTCTGTTTTGTAATTCAGTTCCTGTGTAGCCAAGTTTACATTCCGTGTATTAGTGATATCTTATGATGTTTCTTTTTCTGTGTGACATATTTCACTTAGAAATATCGTACCTGAATCCACTCATTATGCTGCTACGGGCCTGATGACATAGATTTCATTCCTGAGTGATATTGCATTGTACGTAAGTACCACAACTTCTTTATCCATTTTTCACTTTCTGTGATATTGAACTTGTACCGTAAACGAGGTTCTTGTAAACAGAGCCGTCCCAAACTTTGGGGTGGCTGTGTCTTTTTGATTTTAATTTCCCTAAGCTATAGAACCATAAGAGGAAGTGCCCTAGGCTCTGTTGCTTTGTTTTGTAGATGTTTCAGGAAACACCATACACTTCTCCAGAGTGGCTGTTGGCAATTTACATCCCGCCCATCAGCATAACAAGGCTCCCAATTCTCCATGGCCTGTCCTGCCTTTCTGGATTTTACACATTTTTCAGATGGCCCTTTTGACTGGGGGGCAGTGAGACTTCATTGTAGTGCAGATTTCCTTTGCAAGCTTGCTTGGTTGGCCAAATAGGGTGTATGCGTTTTTTCCTGAATATATTCAGGAAAAAACGCATATGCCCTTTTTGGCCAAGTGCATCATTGTGGACGTTCTGCCTCTTTTCCTATGCTTTACATGCAATTCCAGTCTACCTCCTGAAATCGGTTTCCTGCAATTCTGCCCTGCTTTCAAGTCCTCTTGGCAGCCTTACTTCAATATATTTTTGGACGATAGCTGTCATTTTTAACTCTGCAGGTTTGTGAATTACAGTGCCCCTGAGCTCCTTTCTTCAACTCGCTTTCTTGTGAGCTGGCCGCAACACCGCAGGATTGCTTCAGGCCCTAGTGTGGTTCCGGCATGGCATGCTGAGCCTTTGGTTAATTCCTCTTCCTGGTGGGAAATGAGAGTTAAATTTGCCCGTCCAGACACCTCCAGCTAGTCTCTCATTGGTTCTCCCTATTCCTGTTCATTTTCCGCAGAAATTGCAAACTGGGTCAAACAGGAGGTTAAAGGCAGTGACTCTCCAAGTGGGGAGAGTTTTAGTAAAGCGTCTGGAATGTTGCACCCGAGTACCAGGGGACAAAATCTGAGACACATTTGAACACATTTCCCGATCACACGGTGGATCATACTCTGGGTTCCACATGCATGTTTTAGCTGAAGGAAGAATCCCTTAAACCTGGAGAGTTGAGACCCATGGAATGGGTACCATGCAATATGACTTCAAAGGGTCTGCATTTGCTCACCGAACCTCACCAATCCTATCACTGCTGCGTTTATGCCGCTGTACACACGCTTGATTCTCTTTCGGAGACATAGAAATCCATAGGTTTTAAGATTCTTACTAGTCAGGTATATTCTTAGGTGTTTAATATGGGGTGTTGATTCCACTTGGTTGAGAAAGGAGTAGCTCTTGTCTATTACATATTTGGCTTATGGAACGGTATCTGTGCTAATTTCAATCTCTGGTTTTATGCAGCACCCCAACTCACCTTTCCCCTTAAGAAAGCATAAGTTGGTTTTCTACATTTGAGACCCTGTTCTGTTTTGTAATTCTGTTCCTGTGTAGCCAAGTTTACATTCCGTGTAGTAGTGATATCTTATGATGTTTCTTTTTCTGTGTGACTTATCTCACTTAGAATCATCGTACCTGAATCCACTCATTATGCTGCTATGGGCCTGATGACATACATTTCATTGCTGAGTGATATTGCATTGTACGTACCTACCACAACTTCTTTATCCATTTTTCACTTTCTGTGATATTGAACTCGAACTGTAAACGAGGTTCTTGTAAACAGAGCTGTCCCAAACTTTGGGGTGACTGTGTCTTTTTGATTTTAATTTCCCTAAGCTATAGGACCATAAGTGGAAGTGCCCTAGGCTCTGTTGCTTTGTTTTGTAGATGTTTCAGGAAACACCATACACTTCTCCAGAGTGGCTGTTGGCAATTTACATCCCACCCATCAGCATAACAAGGCTCCCAGTTCTCCATGGCCTGTCCTGCCTTTCTGGATTTTACACTTTTTTCAGATGGCCCTTTTGACCGGGGGGCAGTGAGACTACATTGTACTGCAGATTTCCTTTGCAAGCTTGCTTGGTTGGCCAAAAAGGGCGTATGCGTTTTTTCCTGAATATATTCAGGAAAAAACGCATACGCCCTTTTTGGCCAAGTGCATCATTGTGGACGTTCTGCCTCTTTTCCTATGCTTTACATGCAATTCCAGTCTACCTCCTGAAATCGGTTTCCTGCAATTCTGCCCCGCTTTCGAGTCCTCTTGGCAGCCTTACTTCAATATATTTTTGGACGATAGCTGTCATTTTTAACTCTGCAGGTTTGTGAATTACAGTGCCCCTGAGCTCCTTTCTTCAACTCGCTTTCTTGTGAGCTGGCCGCAACACCGCAGGATTGCTTCAGGCCCTAGTGTGGTTCCGGCATGGCACGCTGAGCCTTTGGTTAATTCCTCTTCCTGGTGGGAAATGAGAGTTAAATTTGCCCATCGAGACACCTCCAGCTAGTCTCTCATTGGTTCTCCCTATTCCTGTTCATCTTCCGCAAAAATTGCAAACTGGGCCAAACAGGAGGTTAAAGGCAGTGAGTCTCCAAGTGAGGAGAGTGTTAGTAAAGCATCTGGAATGTTGCACCCGAGTACCAGGGGACGAAAACTGAGACACATTTGAACACGTTTCCCGATCACACGGTGGATCATACTCTGGGTTCCAAATGCATGTTTTAGCTGAAGGAAGAATCCCTTAAACCTGGAGAGTTGAGACCCATGGAATGGCTACCATGCAATATGACTTCAAAGGGTCTGCATTTGCTCATCAAACCTCACCAATCCTATCACTGCTGCGTTTATGCCGCTGTACGCATGCTTGATTCTCTTTTGGAGACATAGAAATCCATAGGTTTTAAGATTCTTACTAGTCAGGTATATTCTTAGGCGATTAATATGGGGTGTAGAGTCCACTTCGTTGAGCAAGGAGTAGATCTTGTCTATTACATATTTGGCTTATGGAATGGTATCTGTGCTAATTTCAATCTCTGGTTTTATGCAGAACCCCAACTCACATTTCCCCTTAAGCAAGCATAAGTTGGTTTTCTACATTTGAGACCGTGTTCTGTTTTGTAATTCAGTTTCTGTGTAGCCAAGTTTACATTCCGTGTAGTAGTGATATCTTATGATGTTTCCTTTTCTGTGTGACTTATCTCACTTAGAATCATCGTACCTGAATCCACTCATTATGCTGCTACGGGCCTGATGATATAGATTTCATTGCTGAGTGATATTGCATTGTACGTAAGTACCACAAATTCTTTATCCATTTTTCACCTTCTGTGATATTGAATTTGTACTGTAAATGAGGTTCTTGTAAACAGAGCCATCCCAAACTTTGGGGTGGCTGTGTCTTTTTGATTTTAATTTCCCTAAGCTATAGGACCATAAGTGGAAGTGCCCTAGGCTCTGTTGCTTTGTTTTTTAGATGTTTCAGGAAACACCATACACTTCTCCAGAGTGGCTGTTGGCAATTTACATCCCGCCCATCAGCATAACAAGGCTCCCAGTTCTCCATGGCCTGTCCTGCCTTTCTGGATTTTACACTTTTTTCAGATGGCCCTTTTGACCGGGGGACAGTGAGACTTCATTGTAGTGCAGATTTCCTTTGCAAGCTTGCTTGGTTGGCCAAAAAGGGCGTATGCGTTTTTTCCTGAATATATTCAGGAAAAAACGCATACGCCCTTTTTGGCCAAGTGCATCATTGTGGACGTTCTGCCTCTTTTCGTATGCTTTACATGCAATTCCAGTCTACCTCCTGAAATCGGTTTCCTGCAATTCTGCCCCGCTTTCAAGTCCTCTTGGCAGCCTTACTTCAATATATTTTTGGACGATAGCTGTCATTTATAACTCTGCAGGTTTGTGAATTACAGTGCCCCTGAGCTCCTTTCTTCAACTCGCTTTCTTGTGAGCTGGCCGCAACACTGCAGGATTGCTTCAGGCCCTAGTGTCGTTCCGGCATGGCACGCTGAGCCTTTGGTTAATTCCTCTTCCTGGTGGGAAATGAGAGTTAAATTTGCCCGTCCAGACACCTCCAGCTAGTCTCTCACTGGTTCTCCCTATTCCTGTTCATCTTCCGCAAAAATTGCAAACTGGGCCAAACAGGAGGTTAAAGGCACTGACTCTCCAAGTGGGGAGAGTGTTAGTAAAGCGTCTGGAATGTTGCACCCGAGTACCAGGGGACGAAACCTGAGACACATTTGAACACGTTTCCCGATCACACGGTGGATCATACTCTGGGTTCCACATGCATGTTTTAGCTGAAGGAAGAATCCCTTAAACCTGGAGAGTTGAGACCCATGGAATGGGTACCATTCAATATGACCTCAAAGGTTCTGCATTGGCTCACCGAACCTCACCAATCCTATCACTGCTGCGCTTATGCAACTGTACACACGCTTGATTCTCTTTCGGAGACATATAAATCCATAGATTTTAAGATTCTTACTAGTCAGGTATATTCTTAGACGTTTAATATGGGGTGTTGAGTCCTCTTCGTTGAACAAGGAGTAGCTCTTGTCTATTACATATTTGGCTTATGGAACGGTATCTGTGCTAATTTCAATCTCTGGTTTTATGCAGCACCCCAACTCACCTTTCCCCTTAAGCAAGCATAAGTTGGTTTTCTACATTTGAGACCTTGTTCTGTTTTGTAATTCAGTTCCTGTGTAGCCAAGTTTACATTCCGTGTATTAGTGATATCTTATGATGTTTCTTTTTCTGTGTGACTTATCTCACTTAGAATCATCGTACCTGAATCCACTCATTATGCTGCTACGGGCCTGATGACATAGATTTCATTGCTGAGTGATATTGCATTGTACGTAAGTACCACAACTTCTTTATCCATTTTTCGCTTTCTGTGATATTGAACTTGTACCGTAAACGAGGTTCTTGTAAACAGAGCCGTCCCAAACTTTGGGGTGGCTGTGTCTTTTTGATTTTAATTTCCCTAAGCTATAGGACCATAAGTGGAAGTGCCCTAGGCTCTGTTGCTTTGTTTTGTAGATGTTTCAGGAAACACCATACACTTCTCCAGAGAGGCTATTGGCAATTTACATCCCGCCCATCAGCATAACAAGGCTCCCAGTTCTCCATGGCCTGTCCTGCCTTTCTGGATTTTACACTTTTTTCAGATGGCCCTTTTGACCGGGGGGCAGTGAGACTTCATTGTAGTGCAGATTTCCTTTGCAAGCTTGCTTGGTTGGCCCAAAAGGGCGTATGCGTTTTTTCCTGAATATATTCAGGAAAAAACGCATACGCCCTTTTTGGCCAAGTGCATCATTGTGGACGTTCTGCCTCTTTTCCTATGCTTTACATGCAATTCCAGTCTACCTCCTGAAATCGGTTTCCTGCAATTCTGCCCCGCTTTCAAGTCCTCTTGGCAGCCTTACTTCAATATATTTTTGGACGATAGCTGTCATTTATAACTCTGCAGGTTTGTGAATTACAGTGCCCCTGAGCTCCTTTCTTCAACTCGCTTTCTTGTGAGCTGGCCGCAACACCGCAGCATGGCTTCAGGCCCTAGTGTGGTTCCGGCATGGCACGCTGAGCCTTTGGTTAATTCCTCTTCCTGGTGGGAAATGAGAGTTAAATTTGCCCGTCCAGACACCTCCAGCTAGTCTCTCATTGGTTCTCCCTATTCCTGTTCATTTTCCGCAGAAATTGCAAACTGGGCCAAACAGGAGGTTAAAGGCACTGTCTCTCCAAGTGGGGAGAGTGTTAGTAAAGCGTCTGGAATGTTGCACCCGAGTACCAGGGGACAAAAACTGAGACACATTTGAACACGTTTCCCGATCACACGGTTGATCATACTCTGGGTTCCACATGCATGTTTTAGCTGAAGGAAGAATCCCTTAAACCTGGAGAGTTGAGACCCATGGAATGGCTACCATGCAATATGACTTCAAAGGGTCTGCATTTGCTCATCAAACCTCACCAATCCTATCACTGCTGCGTTTATGCCGCTGTACACATGCTTGATTCTCTTTTGGAGACATATAAATCCATAGGTTTTAAGATTATTACTAGTCAGGTATATTCTTAGGCGATTAATATGGGGTGTAGAGTCCACTTCGTTGAGCAAGGAGTAGCTCTTGTCTATTACATATTTGGCTTATGGAATGGTATCTGTGCTAATTTCAATCTCTGGTTTTATGCAGCACCCCAACTCACCTTTCCCCTTAAGCAAGCATAAGTTGGTTTTCTACATTTGAGACCGTGTTCTGTTTTGTAATTCAGTTTCTGTGTAGCCAAGTTTACATTCCGTGTAGTAGTGATATCTTATGATGTTTCTTTTTCTGTGTGACTTATCTCACTTAGAATCATCGTACCTGAATCCACTCATTATGCTGCTACGGGCCTGATGATATAGATTTCATTGCTGAGTGATATTGCATTGTACGTAAGTACCACAAATTCTTTATCCATTTTTCACCTTCTGTGATATTGAATTTGTACTGTAAATGAGGTTCTTGTAAACAGAGCCGTCCCAAACTTTGGGGTGGCTGTGTCTTTTTGATTTTAATTTCCCTAAGCTATAGGACCATAAGTGGAAGTGCCCTAGGCTCTGTTGCTTTGTTTTTTAGATGTTTCAGGAAACACCATACACTTCTCCAGAGTGGCTGTTGGCAATTTACATCCCGCCCATCAGCATAACAAGGCTCCCAGTTCTCCATGGCCTGTCCTGCCTTTCTGGATTTTACACTTTTTTCAGATGTCCCTTTTGACCGGGGGGCAGTGAGACTTCATGGTAGTGCAGATTTCCTTTGCAAGCTTGCTTGGTTGGCCAAAAAGGGCGTATGCGTTTTTTCCTGAATATATTCAGGAAAAAACGCATACGCCCTTTTTGGCCAAGTGCATCATTGTGGACGTTCTGCCTCTTTTCCTATGCTTTACATGCAATTCCAGTCTACCTCCTGAAATCGGTTTCCTGCAATTCTGCCCCGCTTTCAAGTCCTCTTGGCAGCCTTACTTCAATATATTTTTGGACGATAGCTGTCATTTTTAACTCTGCAGGTTTGTGAATTACAGTGCCCCTGAGCTCCTTTCTTCAACTCGCTTTCTTGTGAGCTGGCCGCAACACCGCAGGATTGCTTCAGGCCCTAGTGTGGTTCCGGCATGGCATGCTGAGCCTTTGGTTAATTCCTCTTCCTGGTGGGAAATGAGAGTTAAATTTGCCCGTCCAGACACCTCCAGCTAGTCTCTCATTGGTTCTCCCTATTCCTGTTCATTTTCCGCAGAAATTGCAAACTGGGTCAAACAGGAGGTTAAAGGCAGTGACTCTCCAAGTGGGGAGAGTTTTAGTAAAGCGTCTGGAATGTTGCACCCGAGTACCAGGGGACAAAAACTGAGACACATTTGAACACATTTCCCGATCACACGGTGGATCATACTCTGGGTTCCACATGCATGTTTTAGCTGAAGGAAGAATCCCTTAAACCTGGAGAGTTGAGACCCATGGAATGGGTACCATTCAATATGACTTCAAAGGTTCTGCATTGGCTCACCGAACCTCACCAATCCTATCACTGCTGCGCTTATGCCACTGTACACACGCTTGATTCTCTTTCGGAGACATATAAATCCATAGATTTTAAGATTCTTACTAGTCAGGTATATTCTTAGACGTTTAATATGGGGTGTTGAGTCCTCTTCGTTGAGCAAGGAGTAGCTCTTGTCTATTACATATTTGGCTTATGGAACGGTATCTGTGCTAATTTCAATCTCTGGTTTTATGCAGCACCCCAACTCACCTTTCCCCTTAAGCAAGCATAAGTTGGTTTTCTACATTTGAGACCTTGTTCTGTTTTGTAATTCAGTTCCTGTGTAGCCAAGTTTACATTCCGTGTATTAGTGATATCTTATGATGTTTCTTTTTCTGTGTGACTTATCTCACTTAGAATCATCGTACCTGAATCCACTCATTATGCTGCTATGGGCCTGATGACATAGATTTCATTGCTGAGTGATATTGCATTGTACGTAAGTACCACAACTTCTTTATCCATTTTTCGCTTTCTGTGATATTGAACTTGTACCGTAAACGAGGTTCTTGTAAACAGAGCCGTCCCAAACTTTGGGGTGGCTGTGTCTTTTTGATTTTAATTTCCCTAAGCTATACGACCATAAGTGGAAATGCCCTAGGCTCTGTTGCTTTGTTTTGTAGATGTTTCAGGAAACACCATACACTTCTCCAGAGAGGCTATTGGCAATTTACATCCCGCCCATCAGCATAACAAGGCTCCCAGTTCTCCATGGCCTGTCCTGCCTTTCTGGATTTTACACTTTTTTCAGATGGCCCTTTTGACCGGGGGGCAGTGAGACTTCATTGTAGTGCAGATTTCCTTTGCAAGCTTTCTTGGTTGGCCCAAAAGGGCGTATGCGTTTTTTCCTGAATATATTCAGGAAAAGACGCATATGCCCTTTTTGGCCAAGTGCATCATTGTGGACGTTCTGCCTCTTTTCCTATGCTTTACATGCAATTCCAGTCTACCTCCTGAAATCGGTTTCCTGCAATTCTGCCCCGCTTTCAAGTCCTCTTGGCAGCCTTACTTCAATATATTTTTGGACGATAGCTGTCATTTATAACTCTGCAGGTTTGTGAATTACAGTGCCCCTGAGCTCCTTTCTTCAACTCGCTTTCTTGTGAGCTGGCCGCAACACCGCAGCATGGCTTCAGGCCCTAGTGTGGTTCCGGCATGGCACGCTGAGCCTTTGGTTAATTCCTCTTCCTGGTGGGAAATGAGAGTTAAATTTGCCCGTCCAGACACCTCCAGCTAGTCTCTCATTGGTTCTCCCTATTCCTGTTCATTTTCCGCAGAAATTGCAAACTGGGCCAAACAGGAGGTTAAAGGCACTGTCTCTCCAAGTGGGGAGAGTGTTAGTAAAGCGTCTGGAATGTTGCACCCGAGTACCAAGGGACAAAAACTGAGACACATTTGAACACGTTTCCCGATCACACGGTTGATCATACTCTGGGTTCCACATGCATGTTTTAGCTGAAGGAAGAATCCCTTAAACCTGGAGAGTTGAGACCCATGGAATGGCTACCATGCAATATGACTTCAAAGGGTCTGCATTTGCTCATCAAACCTCACCAATCCTATCACTGCTGCGTTTATGCCGCTGTACACATGCTTGATTCTCTTTTGGAGACATATAAATCCATAGGTTTTAAGATTATTACTAGTCAGGTATATTCTTAGGCGATTAATATGGGGTGTAGAGTCCACTTCGTTGAGCAAGGAGTAGCTCTTGTCTATTACATATTTGGCTTATGGAATGGTATCTGTGCTAATTTCAATCTCTGGTTTTATGCAGCACCCCAACTCACCTTTCCCCTTAAGCAAGCATAAGTTGGTTTTCTACATTTGAGACCGTGTTCTGTTTTGTAATTCAGTTTCTGTGTAGCCAAGTTTACATTCCGTGTAGTAGTGATATCTTATGATGTTTCTTTTTCTGTGTGACTTATCTCACTTAGAATCATCGTACCTGAATCCACTCATTATGCTGCTACGGGCCTGATGATATAGATTTCATTGCTGAGTGATATTGCATTGTACGTAAGTACCACAAATTCTTTATCCATTTTTCACCTTCTGTGATATTGAATTTGTACTGTAAATGAGGTTCTTGTAAACAGAGCCATCCCAAACTTTGGGGTGGCTGTGTCTTTTTGATTTTAATTTCCCTAAGCTATAGGACCATAAGTGGAAGTGCCCTAGGCTCTGTTGCTTTGTTTTTTAGATGTTTCAGGAAACACCATACACTTCTCCAGAGTGGCTGTTGGCAATTTACATCCCGCCCATCAGCATAACAAGGCTCCCAGTTCTCCATGGCCTGTCCTGCCTTTCTGGATTTTACACTTTTTTCAGATGTCCCTTTTGACCGGGGGGCAGTGAGACTTCATGGTAGTGCAGATTTCCTTTGCAAGCTTGCTTGGTTGGCCAAAAAGGGCGTATGCGTTTTTTCCTGAATATATTCAGGAAAAAACGCATACGCCCTTTTTGGCCAAGTGCATCATTGTGGACGTTCTGCCTCTTTTCCTATGCTTTACATGCAATTCCAGTCTACCTCCTGAAACCGGTTTCCTGCAATTCTGCCCCGCTTTCAAGTCCTCTTGGCAGCCTTACTTCAATATATTTTTGGACGATAGCTGTCATTTTTAACTCTGCAGGTTTGTGAATTACAGTGCCCCTGAGCTCCTTTCTTCAACTCGCTTTCTTGTGAGCTGGCCGCAACACCGCAGGATTGCTTCAGGCCCTAGTGTGGTTCCGGCATGGCATGCTGAGCCTTTGGTTAATTCCTCTTCCTGGTGGGAAATGAGAGTTAAATTTGCCCGTCCAGACACCTCCAGCTAGTCTCTCATTGGTTCTCCCTATTCCTGTTCATTTTCCGCAGAAATTGCAAACTAGGTCAAACAGGAGGTTAAAGGCAGTGACTCTCCAAGTGGGGAGAGTTTTAGTAAAGCGTCTGGAATGTTGCACCCGAGTACCAGGGGACAAAAACTGAGACACATTTGAACACATTTCCCGATCACACGGTGGATCATACTCTGGGTTCCACATGCATGTTTTAGCTGAAGGAAGAATCCCTTAAACCTGGAGAGTTGAGACCCATGGAATGGGTACCATTCAATATGACTTCAAAGGTTCTGCATTGGCTCACCGAAAATCACCAATCCTATCACTGCTGCGCTTATGCCACTGTACACACGCTTGATTCTCTTTCGGAGACATATAAATCCATAGATTTTAAGATTCTTACTAGTCAGGTATATTCTTAGACGTTTAATATGGGGTGTTGAGTCCTCTTCGTTGAGCAAGGAGTAGCTCTTGTCTATTACATATTTGGCTTATGGAACGGTATCTGTGCTAATTTCAATCTCTGGTTTTATGCAGCACCCCAACTCACCTTTCCCCTTAAGCAAGCATAAGTTGGTTTTCTACATTTGAGACCTTGTTCTGTTTTGTAATTCAGTTCCTGTGTAGCCAAGTTTACATTCCGTGTATTAGTGATATCTTATGATGTTTCTTTTTCTGTGTGACTTATCTCACTTAGAATCATCGTACCTGAATCCACTCATTATGCTGCTATGGGCCTGATGACATAGATTTCATTGCTGAGTGATATTGCATTGTACGTAAGTACCACAACTTCTTTATCCATTTTTCGCTTTCTGTGATATTGAACTTGTACCGTAAACGAGGTTCTTGTAAACAGAGCCGTCCCAAACTTTGGGGTGGCTGTGTCTTTTTGATTTTAATTTCCCTAAGCTATACGACCATAAGTGGAAGTGCCCTAGGCTCTGTTGCTTTGTTTTTTAGATGTTTCAGGAAACACCATACACTTCTCCAGAGAGGCTATTGGCAATTTACATCCCGCCCATCAGCATAACAAGGCTCCCAGTTCTCCATGGCCTGTCCTGCCTTTCTGGATTTTACACTTTTTTCAGATGGCCCTTTTGACCGGGGGGCAGTGAGACTTCATTGTAGTGCAGATTTCCTTTGCAAGCTTTCTTGGTTGGCCCAAAAGGGCGTATGCGTTTTTTCCTGAATATATTCAGGAAAAGACGCATATGCCCTTTTTGGCCAAGTGCATCATTGTGGACGTTCTGCCTCTTTTCCTATGCTTTACATGCAATTCCAGTCTACCTCCTGAAATCGGTTTCCTGCAATTCTGCCCCGCTTTCAAGTCCTCTTGGCAGCCTTACTTCAATATATTTTTGGACGATAGCTGTCATTTATAACTCTGCAGGTTTGTGAATTACAGTGCCCCTGAGCTCCTTTCTTCAACTCGCTTTCTTGTGAGCTGGCCGCAACACCGCAGCATGGCTTCAGGCCCTAGTGTGGTTCCGGCATGGCACGCTGAGCCTTTGGTTAATTCCTCTTCCTGGTGGGAAATGAGAGTTAAATTTGCCCGTCCAGACACCTCCAGCTAGTCTCTCATTGGTTCTCCCTATTCCTGTTCATTTTCCGCAGAAATTGCAAACTGGGCCAAACAGGAGGTTAAAGGCACTGTCTCTCCAAGTGGGGAGAGTGTTAGTAAAGCGTCTGGAATGTTGCACCCGAGTACCAGGGGACAAAAACTGAGACACATTTGAACACGTTTCCCGATCACACGGTTGATCATACTCTGGGTTCCACATGCATGTTTTAGCTGAAGGAAGAATCCCTTAAACCTGGAGAGTTGAGACCCATGGAATGGCTACCATGCAATATGACTTCAAAGGGTCTGCATTTGCTCATCAAACCTCACCAATCCTATCACTGCTGCGTTTATGCCGCTGTACACATGCTTGATTCTCTTTTGGAGACATATAAATCCATAGGTTTTAAGATTATTACTAGTCAGGTATATTCTTAGGCGATTAATATGGGGTGTAGAGTCCACTTCGTTGAGCAAGGAGTAGCTCTTGTCTATTACATATTTGGCTTATGGAATGGTATCTGTGCTAATTTCAATCTCTGGTTTTATGCAGAACCCCAACTCACCTTTCCCCTTAAGCAAGCATAAGTTGGTTTTCTACATTTGAGACCGTGTTCTGTTTTGTAATTCAGTTTCTGTGTAGCCAAGTTTACATTCCGTGTAGTAGTGATATCTTATGATGTTTCTTTTTCTGTGTGACTTATCTCACTTAGAATCATCGTACCTGAATCCACTCATTATGCTGCTACGGGCCTGATGATATAGATTTCATTGCTGAGTGATATTGCATTGTACGTAAGTACCACAACTTCTTTATCCATTTTTCACTTTCTGTGATATTGAACTTGTACTGTAAACGAGGTTCTTGTAAACAGAGCCGTCCCAAACTTTGGGGTGGCTGTGTCTTTTTGATTTTAATTTCCCTAAGCTATAGGACCATAAGTGGAAATGTCCTTGGCTCTGTTGCTTTGTTTTTTAGATGTTTCAGGAAACACCATACACTTCTCCAGAGTGGCTGTTGGCAATTTACATCCCGCCCATCAGCATAACAAGGCTCCCAGTTCTCCATGGCCTGTTCTGCCTTTCTGGATTTTACCCTTTTTTCAGATGGCCCTTTTGACCGGGGGGCAGTGAGACTTCATTGTAGTGCAGATTTCCTTTGCAAGCTTGCTTGGTTGGCCAAAAAGGGCTTATGCGTTTTTTCCTGAATATATTCAGGAAAAAACGCATACGCCCTTTTTGGCCAAGTGCATCATTGTGGACGTTCTGCCTCTTTTCCTATGCTTTACATGCAATTCCAGTCTACCTCCTGAAACCGGTTTCCTGCAATTCTGCCCCGCTTTCAAGTCCTCTTGGCAGCCTTACTTCAATATATTTTTGGACGATAGCTGTCATTTATAACTCTGCAGGTTTGTGAATTACAGTGCCCCTGAGCTCCTTTCTTCAACTCGCTTTCTTGTGAGCTGGCCGCAACACCGCAGCATTGCTTCAGGCCCTAGTGTGGTTCCGGAATGGCATGCTGAGCCTTTGGTTAATTCCTCTTCCTGGTGGGAAATGAGAGTTAAATTTGCCCGTCCAGACACCTCCAGCTAGTCTCTCATTGGTTCTCCCTATTCCTGTTCATTTTCCGCAGAAATTGCAAACTGGGCCAAACAGGAGGTTAAAGGCACTGACTCTCCAAGTGGGGAGAGTGTTAGTAAAGCGTCTGGAATGTTGCACCCGAGTACCAGGGGACGAAACCTGAGACACATTTGAACACGTTTCCCGATCACACGGTGGATCATACTCTGGTTTCCAAATGCATGTTTTAGCTGAAGGAAGAATCCCTTATACCTGGAGAGTTGAGACCCATGGAATGGGTACCATGCAATATGACTTCAAAGGGTCTGCATTTGCTCACCGAACCTCACCAATCCTATCACTGCTGCGTTTATGCCGCTGTACACACGCTTGATTCTCTTTCGGAGACATAGAAATCCATAGGTTTTAAGATTCTTACTAGTCAGGTATATTGTTAGGCGTTTAATATGGGGTGTTGATTCCACTTGGTTGAGAAAGGAGTAGCTCTTGTCTATTACATATTTGGCTTATGGAACGGTATCTGTGCTAATTTCAATCTCTGGTTTTATGCAGCACCCCAACTCACCTTTCCCCTTAAGAAAGCATAAGTTGGTTTTCTACATTTGAGACCCTGTTCTGTTTTGTAATTCTGTTCCTGTGTAGCCAAGTTTACATTCCGTGTAGTAGTGATATCTTATGATGTTTCTTTTTCTGTGTGACTTATCTCACTTAGAATCATCGTACCTGAATCCACTCATTATGCTGCTATGGGCCTGATGACATACATTTCATTGCTGAGTGATATTGCATTGTACGTACCTACCACAACTTCTTTATCCATTTTTCACTTTCTGTGATATTGAACTCGAACTGTAAACGAGGTTCTTGTAAACAGAGCTGTCCCAAACTTTGGGGTGACTGTGTCTTTTTGATTTTAATTTCCCTAAGCTATAGGACCATAAGTGGAAGTGCCCTAGGCTCTGTTGCTTTGTTTTGTAGATGTTTCAGGAAACACCATACACTTCTCCAGAGTGGCTGTTGGCAATTTACATCCCACCCATCAGCATAACAAGGCTCCCAGTTCTCCATGGCCTGTCCTGCCTTTCTGGATTTTACACTTTTTTCAGATGGCCCTTTTGACCGGGGGGCAGTGAGACTACATTGTACTGCAGATTTCCTTTGCAAGCTTGCTTGGTTGACCAAAAAGGGCGTATGCGTTTTTTCCTGAATATATTCAGGAAAAAACGCATACGCCCTTTTTGGCCAAGTGCATCATTGTGGACGTTCTGCCTCTTTTCGTATGCTTTACATGCAATTCCAGTCTACCTCCTGAAATCGGTTTCCTGCAATTCTGCCCCGCTTTCAAGTCCTCTTGGCAGCCTTACTTCAATATATTTTTGGACGATAGCTGTCATTTATAACTCTGCAGGTTTGTGAATTACAGTGCCCCTGAGCTCCTTTCTTCAACTCGCTTTCTTGTGAGCTGGCCGCAACACTGCAGGATTGCTTCAGGCCCTAGTGTCGTTCCGGCATGGCACACTGAGCCTTTGGTTAATTCCTCTTCCTGGTGGGAAATGAGAGTTAAATTTGCCCGTCCAGACACCTCCAGCTAGTCTCTCACTGGTTCTCCCTATTCCTGTTCATCTTCCGCAAAAATTGCAAACTGGGCCAAACAGGAGGTTAAAGGCACTGACTCTCCAAGTGGGGAGAGTGTTAGTAAAGCGTCTGGAATGTTGCACCCGAGTACCAGGGGACGAAAACTGAGACACATTTAAACACGTTTCCCGATCACACGGTGGATCATACTCTGGGTTCCACATGCATGTTTTAGCTGAAGGAAGAATCCCTTAAACCTGGAGAGTTGAGACCCATGGAATGGGTACCATTCAATATGACCTCAAAGGTTCTGCATTGGCTCACCGAACCTCACCAATCCTATCACTGCTGCGCTTATGCAACTGTACACACGCTTGATTCTCTTTCGGAGACATATAAATCCATAGATTTTAAGATTCTTACTAGTCAGGTATATTCTTAGACGTTTAATATGGGGTGTTGAGTCCTCTTCGTTGAACAAGGAGTAGCTCTTGTCTATTACATATTTGGCTTATGGAACGGTATCTGTGCTAATTTCAATCTCTGGTTTTATGCAGCACCCCAACTCACCTTTCCCCTTAAGCAAGCATAAGTTGGTTTTCTACATTTGAGACCTTGTTCTGTTTTGTAATTCAGTTCCTGTGTAGCCAAGTTTACATTCCGTGTATTAGTGATATCTTATGATGTTTCTTTTTCTGTGTGACTTATCTCACTTAGAATCATCGTACCTGAATCCACTCATTATGCTGCTACGGGCCTGATGACATAGATTTCATTGCTGAGTGATATTGCATTGTACGTAAGTACCACAACTTCTTTATCCATTTTTCGCTTTCTGTGATATTGAACTTGTACCGTAAACGAGGTTCTTGTAAACAGAGCCGTCCCAAACTTTGGGGTGGCTGTGTCTTTTTGATTTTAATTTCCCTAAGCTATACGACCATAAGTGGAAGTGCCCTAGGCTCTGTTGCTTTGTTTTTTAGATGTTTCAGGAAACACCATACACTTCTCCAGAGAGGCTATTGGCAATTTACATCCCGCCCATCAGCATAACAAGGCTCCCAGTTCTCCATGGCCTGTCCTGCCTTTCTGGATTTTACACTTTTTTCAGATGGCCCTTTTGACCGGGGGGCAGTGAGACTTCATTGTAGTGCAGATTTCCTTTGCAAGCTTGCTTGGTTGGCCCAAAAGGGCGTATGCGTTTTTTCCTGAATATATTCAGGAAAAAACGCATATGCCCTTTTTGGCCAAGTGCATCATTGTGGACGTTCTGCCTCTTTTCCTATGCTTTACATGCAATTCCAGTCTACCTCCTGAAATCGGTTTCCTGCAATTCTGCCCCGCTTTCAAGTCCTCTTGGCAGCCTTACTTCAATATATTTTTGGACGATAGCTGTCATTTATAACTCTGCAGGTTTGTGAATTACAGTGCCCCTGAGCTCCTTTCTTCAACTCGCTTTCTTGTGAGCTGGCCGCAACACCGCAGCATGGCTTCAGGCCCTAGTGTGGTTCCGGCATGGCACGCTGAGCCTTTGGTTAATTCCTCTTCCTGGTGGGAAATGAGAGTTAAATTTGCCCGTCCAGACACCTCCAGCTAGTCTCTCATTGGTTCTCCCTATTCCTGTTCATTTTCCGCAGAAATTGCAAACTGGGCCAAACAGGAGGTTAAAGGCACTGTCTCTCCAAGTGGGGAGAGTGTTAGTAAAGCGTCTGGAATGTTGCACCCGAGTACCAGGGGACAAAAACTGAGACACATTTGAACACGTTTCCCGATCACACGGTTGATCATACTCTGGGTTCCACATGCATGTTTTAGCTGAAGGAAGAATCCCTTAAACCTGGAGAGTTGAGACCCATGGAATGGGTACCATGCAATATGACTTCAAAGGGTCTGCATTTGCTCATCAAACCTCACCAATCCTATCACTGCTGCGTTTATGCCGCTGTACACATGCTTGATTCTCTTTTGGAGACATATAAATCCATAGGTTTTAAGATTATTACTAGTCAGGTATATTCTTAGGCGATTAATATGGGGTGTAGAGTCCACTTCGTTGAGCAAGGAGTAGCTCTTGTCTATTACATATTTGGCTTATGGAATGGTATCTGTGCTAATTTCAATCTCTGGTTTTATGCAGAACCCCAACTCACCTTTCCCCTTAAGCAAGCATAAGTTGGTTTTCTACATTTGAGACCGTGTTCTGTTTTGTAATTCAGTTTCTGTGTAGCCAAGTTTACATTCCGTGTAGTAGTGATATCTTATGATGTTTCTTTTTCTGTGTGACTTATCTCACTTAGAATCATCGTACCTGAATCCACTCATTATGCTGCTACGGGCCTGATGATATAGATTTCATTGCTGAGTGATATTGCATTGTACGTAAGTACCACAAAATCTTTGTCCATTTTTCACTTTCTGTGATATTGAACTTGTACTGTAAACGAGGTTCTTGTAAACAGAGCCGTCCCAAACTTTGGGGTGGCTGTGTCTTTTTGATTTTAATTTCCCTAAGCTATAGGACCATAAGTGGAAATGTCCTAGGCTCTGTTGCTTTGTTTTTTAGATGTTTCAGGAAACACCATACACTTCTCCAGAGTGGCTGTTGGCAATTTTCATCCCGCCCATCAGCATAACAAGGCTCCCAGTTCTCCATGGCTTGTCCTGCCTTTCTGGATTTTACACTTTTTTCAGATGGCCCTTTTGACCGGGGGGCAGTGAGACTTCATTGTAGTGCAGATTTCCTTTGCAAGCTTGCTTGGTTGGCCAAAAAGGGCGTATGCGTTTTTTCCTGAATATATTCAGGAAAAAACGCATACGCCCTTTTTGGCCAAGTGCATCATTGTGGACGTTCTGCCTCTTTTCCTATGCTTTACATGCAATTCCAGTCTACCTCCTGAAACCGGTTTCCTGCAATTCTGCCCCGCTTTCAAGTCCTCTTGGCAGCCTTACATCAATATATTTTTGGACGATAGCTGTCATTTATAACTCTGCAGGTTTGTGAATTACAGTGCCCCTGAGCTCCTTTCTTCAACTCGCTTTCTTGTGAGCTGGCCGCAACACCGCAGCATTGCTTCAGGCCCTAGTGTGGTTCCGGAATGGCATGCTGAGCCTTTGGTTAATTCCTCTTCCTGGTGGGAAATGAGAGTTAAATTTGCCCGTCCAGACACCTCCAGCTAGTCTCTCATTGGTTCTCCCTATTCCTGTTCATTTTCCGCAGAAATTGCAAACTGGGCCAAACAGGAGGTTAAAGGCACTGACTCTCCAAGTGGGGAGAGTGTTAGTAAAGCGTCTGGAATGTTGCACCCGAGTACCAGGGGACGAAACCTGAGACACATTTGAACACGTTTCCCGATCACACGGTGGATCATACTCTGGGTTCCAAATGCATGTTTTAGCTGAAGGAAGAATCCCTTATACCTGGAGAGTTGAGACCCATGGAATGGGTACCATGCAATATGACTTCAAAGGGTCTGCATTTGCTCACCGAACCTCACCAATCCTATCACTGCTGCGTTTATGCCGCTGTACACACGCTTGATTCTCTTTCGGAGACATAGAAATCCATAGGTTTTAAGATTCTTACTAGTCAGGTATATTGTTAGGCGTTTAATATGGGGTGTTGATTCCACTTGGTTGAGAAAGGAGTAGCTCTTGTCTATTACATATTTGGCTTATGGAACGGTATCTGTGCTAATTTCAATCTCTGGTTTTATGCAGCACCCCAACTCACCTTTCCCCTTAAGAAAGCATAAGTTGGTTTTCTACATTTGAGACCCTGTTCTGTTTTGTAATTCTGTTCCTGTGTAGCCAAGTTTACATTCCGTGTAGTAGTGATATCTTATGATGTTTCTTTTTCTGTGTGACTTATCTCACTTAGAATCATCGTACCTGAATCCACTCATTATGCTGCTATGGGCCTGATGACATACATTTCATTGCTGAGTGATATTGCATTGTACGTACCTACCACAACTTCTTTATCCATTTTTCACTTTCTGTGATATTGAACTCGAACTGTAAATGAGGTTCTTGTAAACAGAGCTGTCCCAAACTTTGGGGTGGCTGTGTCTTTTTGATTTTAATTTCCCTAAGCTATACGACCATAAGTGGAAGTGCCCTAGGCTCTGTTGCTTTGTTTTGTAGATGTTTCAGGAAACACCATACACTTCTCCAGAGAGGCTATTGGCAATTTACATCCCGCCCATCAGCATAACAAGGCTCCCAGTTCTCCATGGCCTGTCCTGCCTTTCTGGATTTTACACTTTTTTCAGATGGCCCTTTTGACCGGGGGGCAGTGAGACTTCATTGTAGTGCAGATTTCCTTTGCAAGCTTGCTTGGTTGGCCCAAAAGGGCGTATGCGTTTTTTCCTGAATATATTCAGGAAAAAACGCATACGCCCTTTTTGGCCAAGTGCATCATTGTGGACGTTCTGCCTCTTTTCCTATGCTTTACATGCAATTCCAGTCTACCTCCTGAAATCGGTTTCCTGCAATTCTGCCCCGCTTTCAAGTCCTCTTGGCAGCCTTACTTCAATATATTTTTGGACGATAGCTGTCATTTATAACTCTGCAGGTTTGTGAATTACAGTGCCCCTGAGCTCCTTTCTTCAACTCGCTTTCTTGTGAGCTGGCCGCAACACCGCAGCATGGCTTCAGGCCCTAGTGTGGTTCCGGCATGGCACGCTGAGCCTTTGGTTAATTCCTCTTCCTGGTGGGAAATGAGAGTTAAATTTGCCCGTCCAGACACCTCCAGCTAGTCTCTCATTGGTTCTCCCTATTCCTGTTCATTTTCCGCAGAAATTGCAAACTGGGCCAAACAGGAGGTTAAAGGCACTGTCTCTCCAAGTGGGGAGAGTGTTAGTAAAGCGTCTGGAATGTTGCACCCGAGTACCAGGGGACAAAAACTGAGACACATTTGAACACGTTTCCCGATCACACGGTTGATCATACTCTGGGTTCCACATGCATGTTTTAGCTGAAGGAAGAATCCCTTAAACCTGGAGAGTTGAGACCCATGGAATGGCTACCATGCAATATGACTTCAAAGGGTCTGCATTTGCTCATCAAACCTCACCAATCCTATCACTGCTGCATTTATGCCGCTGTACACATGCTTGATTCTCTTTTGGAGACATATAAATCCATAGGTTTTAAGATTATTACTAGTCAGGTATATTCTTAGGCGATTAATATGGGGTGTAGAGTCCACTTCGTTGAGCAAGGAGTAGCTCTTGTCTATTACATATTTGGCTTATGGAATGGTATCTGTGCTAATTTCAATCTCTGGTTTTATGCAGAACCCCAACTCACCTTTCCCCTTAAGCAAGCATAAGTTGGTTTTCTACATTTGAGACCGTGTTCTGTTTTGTAATTCAGTTTCTGTGTAGCCAAGTTTACATTCCGTGTAGTAGTGATATCTTATGATGTTTCTTTTTCTGTGTGACTTATCTCACTTAGAATCATCGTACCTGAATCCACTCATTATGCTGCTACGGGCCTGATGATATAGATTTCATTGCTGAGTGATATTGCATTGTACGTAAGTACCACAAATTCTTTATCCATTTTTCACCTTCTGTGATATTGAATTTGTACTGTAAATGAGGTTCTTGTAAACAGAGCCGTCCCAAACTTTGGGGTGGCTGTGTCTTTTTGATTTTAATTTCCCTAAGCTATAGGACCATAAGTGGAAGTGCCCTAGGCTCTGTTGCTTTGTTTTTTAGATGTTTCAGGAAACACCATACACTTCTCCAGAGTGGCTGTTGGCAATTTACATACCGCCCATCAGCATAACAAGGCTCCCAGTTCTCCATGGCCTGTCCTGCCTTTCTGGATTTTATACATTTTTCAGATGGCCCTTTTGACTGGGGAGCAGTGAGACTTCATTGTAGTGCAGATTTCCTTTGCAAGCTTGCTTGGTTGGCCAAAAATGGCATATGCGTTTTTTCCTGAATATAATCAGGAAAAATCGCATACACCCTTTTTGGCCAAGTGCATCATTGTGGACGTTCTGCCTCTTTTCCTATGCTTTACATGCAATTCCAGTCTACCTCCTGAAACCGGTTTCCTGCAATTCTGCCCCGCTTTCAAGTCCTCTTGGCAGCCTTACTTCAATATATTTTTGGACGATAGCTGTCATTTATAACTCTGCAGGTTTGTGAATTACAGTGCCCCTGAGCTCCTTTCTTCAACTCGCTTTCTTGTGAGCTGGCCGCAACACCGCAGGATTGCTTCAGGCCCTAGTGTGGTTCCAGCATGGCACGCTGAGCCTTTGGTTAATTCCTCTTCCTGGTGGGAAATGAGAGTTAAATTTGCCCGTCCAGACACCTCCAGCTAGTCTCTCATTGGTTCTCCCTATTCCTGTTCATTTTCCGCAGAAATTGCAAACTGGGCCAAACAGGAGGTTAAAGGCACTGACTCTCCAAGTGGGGAGAGTGTTAGTAAAGCGACTGGAATGTTGCACCCGAGTACCAGGGGACGAAAACTGAGACACATTTGAACACGTTTCCCGATCACACGGTGGATCATACTCTGGGTTCCACATGCATGTTGTAGCTGAAGGAAGAATCCCTTAAACCTGGAGAGTTGAGACCCATGGAATGAGTATCATGCAATATGACTTCAAAGGGTCTGCATTTGCTCACCGAACCTCACCAATCCTATCACTGCTGCGTTTATGCCGCTGTACACACGCTTGATTCTCTTTTGGAGACATATAAATCCATAGGATTTAAGATTCTTACTAGTCAGGTATATTCTTAGGCGTTTAATATGGGATGTAGAGTCCACTTCGTTGAGCAAGGAGTAGCTCTTGTCTATTACATATTTGGCTTATGGAACGGTATCTGTGCTAATTTCAATCTCTGGTTTTATGCAGTACCCCAACTCACCTTTCCCCTTAAGCAAGCATAAGTTGGTTTTCTACATTTGAGACCCTGTTCTGTTTTGTAATTCATTTCCTGGGTAGCCAAGTTTACATTCCATGTAGTAGTGATATCTTATGATGTTTCTTTTTCTGTGTGACTTATTTCACTTAGAATCATCGTACCTGAATCTACTCATTATGCTGTTACGGGCCTGATGACATAGATTTCATTGCTGAGTGATATTGCGTTGTACGTAAGTACCACAAATTCTTTATCCATTTTTCGCTTTCTGTGATATTGAACTTGTACCGTAAACGAGGTTCTTGTAAACAGAGCCGTCCCAAAATTTGGGGTGGCTGTGTCTTTTTGATTTTAATTTCCCTAAGCTATAAGACCATAAGTGGAAGTGCCCTAGGCTCTGTTGCTTTGTTTTTTAGATGTTTCAGGAAACACCATACACTTCTCCAGAGTGGCTGTTGGCAATTTACATCCCGCCCATCAGCATAACAAGGCTCCCAGTTCTCCATGGCCTGTCCTGCCTTTCTGGATTTTATACATTTTTCAGATGCCCCTTTTGACTGGGGAGCAGTGAGACTTCATTGTAGTGCAGATTTCCTTTGCAAGCTTGCTTGGTTGGCCAAAAATGGCATATGCGTTTTTTCCTGAATATAATCAGGAAAAAACGCATACGCCCTTTTTGGCCAAGTGCATCATTGTGGACGTTCTGCCTCTTTTCCTATGCTTTACATGCAATTCCAGTCTACCTCCTGAAACCGGTTTCCTGCAATTCTGCCCCGCTTTTAAGTCCTCTTGGCAGCCTTACTTCAATATATTTTTGGACGATAGCTGTCATTTTTAACTCTGCAGGTTTGTGAATTATAGTGCCCCTGAGCTACTTTCTTCAACTCGCTTTCTTGTGAGCTGGCCACAACACCGCAGCCTTGCTTCAGGCCCTAGTGTGGTTCCGGCATGGCACGCTGAGCCTTTGGTTAATTCCTCTTCCTGGTGGGAAATGAGAGTTAAATTTGCCCGTCCAGACACCTCCAGCTAGTCTCTCATTGGTTCTCCCTATTCCTGTTCATTTTCCGCAGAAATGGCAAACTGGGCCAAACAGGAGGTTAAAGGCACTGACTCTCCAAGTGGAGAGAGTTTTAGTAAAGCGTCTGGAATGTTGCACCTGAGTACCAGGGGACGAAAACTGAGACACATTTGAACATGTTTCCTGATCACACGGTGGATCATACTCTGGGTTCCACATGCATGTTTTAGCTGAAGGAAGAATCCCTTAAACCTGGAGAGTTGAGACCCATGGAATGAGTATCATGCAATATGACTTCAAAGGGTCTGCATTTGCTCACCGAACCTCACCAATCCTATCACTGCTGCGTTTATGCCGCTGTACACACGCTTGATTCTCTTTTGGAGACATATAAATCCAGAGGATTTAAGATTCTTACTAGTCAGGTATATTCTTAGGCGTTTAATATGGGATGTAGAGTCCACTTCGTTGAGCAAGGAGTAGCTCTTGTCTATTACATATTTGGCTTATGGAATGGTATCTGTGCTAATTTCAATCTCTGGTTTTATGCAGTACCCCAACTCACCTTTCCCCTTAAGCAAGCATAAGTTGGTTTTCTACATTTGAGACCTTGTTCTGTTTTGTAATTCATTTCCTAGGTAGCCAAGTTTACATTCCATGTAGTAGTGATATCTTATGATGTTTCTTTTTCTGTGTGACTTATTTCACTTAGAATCATCGTACCTGAATCCACTCATTATGCTGCTACGGGCCTGATGATATACATTTCATTGCTGAGTGATATTGCATTGTACGTAAGTACCACAACTTCTTTATCCATTTTTCACTTTCTGTGATATTGAACTTGTACCGTAAACGAGGTTCTTGTAAACAGAGCCGTACCAAACTTTGGGGTGGCTGTGTCTTTTTGATTTTAATTTCCCTAAGCTATAGAACCATAAGTGGAAGTGCCCTAGGCTCTGTTGCTTTGTTTTGTAGATGTTTCAGGAAACACCATACACTTCTCCAGAGTGGCTGTTGGCAATTTACATCCCGCCCATCAGCATAACAAGGCTCCCAATTCTCCATGGCCTGTCCTGCCTTTCTGGATTTTACACATTTTTCAGATGGCCCTTTTGACTGGGGAGCAGTGAGACTTCATTGTAGTGCAGATTTCCTTTGCAAGCTTTCTTGGTTGGCCAAATAGGGCGTATGCGTTTTTTCCTGAATATATTCAGGAAAAAACGCATACGCCCTTTTTGGCCAAGTGCATCATTGTGGACGTTCTGCCTCTTTTCCTATGCTTTACATGCAATTCCAGTCTACCTCCTGAAATCGGATTCCTGCAATTCTGCCCCGCTTTCGAGTCCTCTTGGCAGCCTTACTTCAATATACTTTTGGACGATAGCTGTCATTTATAACTCTGCAGGTTTGTGAATTACAGTGCCCCTGAGCTCCTTTCTTCAACTCGCTTTCTTGTGAGCTGGCTGCAACACCGCAGCATTGCTTCAGGCCCTAGTGTGGTTCCGGCATGGCACGCTGAGCCTTTGGTTAATTCCTCTTCCTGGTGGGAAATGAGAGTTAAATTTGCCCGTCCAGACACCTCCAGCTAGTCTCTCATTGGTTCTCCCTACTCCTGTTCATTTTCCGCAGAAATTGCAAACTGGGCCAAACAGGAGGTTAAAGGCACTGACTCTCCAAGTGGGGAGAGTTTTAGTAAAGCGTCTGGAATGTTGCACCCGAGTACCAGGGGACCAAACCTGAGACACATTTGAACACGTTTCCCGATCACATGGTGGATCATACTCTGGGTTCCACATGCATCTTTTAGCTGAAGGAAGAATCCCTTAAACCTGGAGAGTTGAGACCCATGGAATGGGTACCATGCAATATGACTTCAAAGGTTCTGCATTGGCTCACCGAACCTCACCAATCCTATCACTGCTGCGCTTTTGCCACTGTACACACGCTTGATTCTCTTTTGGAGACATATAAATCCATAGATTTTAAGATTCTTACTAGTCAGGTATATTCTTAGACGTTTAATATGGGGTGTTGAGTCCTCTTCGTTGAGCAAAGACTAGCTCTTGTCTATTACATATTTGGCTTATGGAACGGTATCTGTGCTAATTTCAATCTCTGGTTTTATGCAGCACCCCAACTCACCTTTCCCCTTAAGCAAGCATAAGTTGGTTTTCTACATTTGAGACACTGTTTTGTTTTGTAATTCAGTTCCTGTGTAGCCAAGTTTACATTCCGTGTAGTAGTGATATCTTATGATGTTTCTTTTTCTGTGTGACTTATTTCACTTAGAGTCATCGTACCTGAATCCACTCAGTATGCTGCTACGGGCCTGAAGATATAGATTTCATTGCTGAGTGATATTGCATTGTACGTAAGTACCACAAATTCTTTATCCATTTTTCGATTTCTGTGATATTGAACTTGTACTGTAAATGAGGTTCTTGTAAACAGAGCCGTCCCAAACTTTGGGGTGGCTGTGTCTTACTGATTTTAATTTCCCTAAGCTATAGGACCATAAGTGGAAGTGCCCTAGGCTCTGTTGCTTTGTTTTTTAGATGTTTCAGGAAACACCATACACTTCTCCAGAGTGGCTGTTGGCAATTTACATCCCGCCCATCAGCATAACAAGGCTCCCAGTTCTCCATGGCCTGTCCTGCCTTTCTGGATTTTACACTTTTTTCAGATGGCCCTTTTGACCGGGGGGCAGTGAGACTTCATTGTAGTGCAGATTTCCTTTGCAAGCTTGCTTGGTTGGCCAAAAAGGGCGTATGGGTTTTTCCCTGAATATATTCAGGGAAAAACGCATACGCCCTTTTTGGCCAAGTGCATCATTGTGGACGTTCTGCCTCTTTCCCTATGCTTTACATGCAATTCCAGTCTACCTCCTGAAATCGGTTTCCTGCAATTCTGCCCCGCTTTCAAGTCCTCTTGGCAGCCTTACTTCAATATATTTTTGGACGATAGCTGTCATTTATAACTCTGCAGGTTTGTGAATTACAGTGCCCCTGAGCTCCTTTCTTCAACTCGCTTTCTTGTGAGCTGGCCGCAACACCGCAGCATTGCTTCAGGCCCTAGTGTGGTTCCGGCATGGCACGTTGAGCCTTTGCTTAATTCCTCTTCCTGGTGGGAAATGAGAGTTAAATTTGCCCGTACAGGCACCTCCAGCTAGTCTCTCATTGGTTCTCCCTATTCCTGTTCATTTTCCGCAGAATTGGCAAAATGGGCCATACAGGAGGTTAAAGGCACTGACTCTCCAAGTGGGGAGAGTGTTAGTAAAGCGTCTGGAATGTTGCACCCGAGTACCAGGGGACGAAACCTGAGACACATTTGAACACTTTTCCCAATCACACGGTGGATCATACTCTGGGTTCCACATGCATGTTTTAGCTGAAGGAAGAATCCCTTAAACCTGGAGAGTTGAGACCCATGGAATGGGTACCATGCAATATGACTTCAAAGGTTCTGCATTGGCTCACCGAACCTCACCAATCCTATCACTGCTGTGCTTTTGCCACTGTACACACGCTTGATTCTCTTTTGGAGACATATAAATCCATAGATTTTAAGATTCTTACTAGTCAGGTATATTCTTAGACGTTTAATATGTGGTGTTGAGTCCTCTTCGTTGAGCAAAGACTAGCTCTTGTCTATTACATATTTGGCTTATGGAACGGTATCTGTGCTAATTTCAATCTCTGGTTTTATGCAGCACCCCAACTCACCTTTCCCCTTAAGCAAGCATAAGTTGGTTTTCTACATTTGAGACCCTGTTTTGTTTTGTAATTCAGTTCCTGTGTAGCCAAGTTTACATTCCGTGTAGTAGTGATATCTTATGATGTTTCTTTTTCTGTGTGACTTATTTCACTTAGAATCATCGTACCTGAATCCACTCAGTATGCTGCTACGGGCCTGAAGATATAGATTTCATTGCTGAGTGATATTGCATTGTACGTAAGTACCACAAATTCTTTATCCATTTTTCGCTTTCTGTGATATTGAACTTGTACTGTAAACGAGGTTCTTGTAAACAGAGCCGTCCCAAACTTTGGGGTGGCTGTGTCTTACTGATTTTAATTTCCCTAAGCTATAGGACCATAAGTGGAAGTGCCCTAGGCTCTGTTGCTTTGTTTTTTAGATGTTTCAGGAAACACCATACACTTCTCCAGAGTGGCTGTTGGCAATTTACATCCCGCCCATCAGCATAACAAGGCTCCCAGTTCTCCATGGCCTGTCCGGCCTTTCTGGATTTTACACTTTTTTTGGATGGCCCTTTTGACTGGGGGGCAGTGAGACTTCATTGTAGTGCAGATTTCCTTTGCAAGCTTGCTTGGTTGGCCAAAAAGGGCGTATGGGTTTTTTCCTGAATATATTCAGGAAAAAACGCATACGCCCTTTTTGGCCAAGTGCATCATTGTGGACGTTCTGCCTCTTTTCCTATGCTTTACATGCAATTCCAGTCTACCTCCTGAAATCGGTTTCCTGCAATTCTGCCCCGCTTTCAAGTCCTCTTGGCAGCCTTACTTCAATATATTTTTGGACGATAGCTGTCATTTTTAACTCTGCAGGTTTGTGAATTACAGTGCCCCTGAGCTCCTTTCTTCCACTCGCTTTCTTGTGAGCTGGCCGCAACACCGCAGGATTGCTTCAGGCCCTAGTGTCGTTCCGGCATGGCACGCTGAGCCTTTGGTTAATTCCTCTTCCTGGTGGGAAATGAGAGTTACATTTGCCCATCCAGACACCTCCAGCTAGTCTCTCATTGGTTCTCCCTATTCCTGTTCATTTTCCGCAGAAATTGCAAACTGGGCCAAACAGGAGTTTAAAGGCACTGACTCTCCAAGTGGGGAGAGTTTTAGTAAAGCGTCTGGAATGTTGCATCCAAGTATCAGCGGAGAAAATCTGAGACACATTTGAACACGTTTCCCGATCACACGGTGGATCATACTCTGGGTTCCACATGCATGTTTTAGCTGAAGGAAGAATCCCTTAAACCTGGAGAGTTGAGACCCATGGAATGAGTATCATGCAATATGACTTCAAAGGGTCTGCATTTGCTCACCGAACCTCACCAATCCTATCACTGCTGCGTTTATGACGCTGTACACACGCTTGATTCTCTTTTGGAGACATATAAATCCATAGGATTTAAGATTCTTACTAGTCAGGTATATTCTTAGGCGTTTAATATGGGATGTAGAGTCCACTTCGTTGAGAAAGGAGTAGCTCTTGTCTATTACATATTTGGCTTATGGAACGGTATCTGTGCTAATTTCAATCTCTGGTTTTATGCAGCACCCCAACTCACCTTTCCCCTTAAGCAAGCATAAGTTGGTTTTCTACATTTGAGACCCTGTTCTGTTTTGTAATTCAGTTCCTGGGTAGCCAAGTTTACATTCCATGTAGTAGTGATATCTTATGATGTTTCTTTTTCTGTGTGACTTATTTCACTTAGAATCATCGTACCTGAATCCACTCATTATGCTGCTACGGGCCTGATGATATACATTTCATTGCTGAGTGATATTGCATTGTACGTAAGTACCACAACTTCTTTATCCATTTTTCACTTTCTGTGATATTGAACTTGTACCGTAAACGAGGTTCTTGTAAACAGAGCCGTACCAAACTTTGGGGTGGCTGTGTCTTTTTGATTTTAATTTCCCTAAGCTATAGAACCATAAGTGGAAGTGCCCTAGGCTCTGTTGCTTTGTTTTGTAGATGTTTCAGGAAACACCATACACTTCTCCAGAGTGGCTGTTGGCAATTTACATCCCGCCCATCAGCATAACAAGGCTCCCAATTCTCCATGGCCTGTCCTGCCTTTCTGGATTTTACACATTTTTCAGATGGCCCTTTTGACTGGGGAGCAGTGAGACTTCATTGTAGTGCAGATTTCCTTTGCAAGCTTGCTTGGTTGGCCAAATAGGGCGTATGCGTTTTTTCCTGAATATATTCAGGAAAAAACGCATATGCCCTTTTTGGCCAAGTGCATCATTGTGGACGTTCTGCCTCTTTTCCTATGCTTTACATGCAATTCCTGTCTACCTCCTGAAATCGGATTCCTGCAATTCTGCCCCGCTTTCAAGTCCTCTTGGCAGCCTTACTTCAATATATTTTTGGACGATAGCTGTCATTTATAACTCTGCAGGTTTGTGAATTACAGTGCCTCTGAGCTCCTTTCTTCAACTCGCTTTCTTGTGAGCTGGCTGCAACACCGTAGCATTGCTTCAGGCCCTAGTGTGGTTCCGGCATGGCACGCTGAGCCTTTGGTTAATTCCTCTTCCTGGTGGGAAATGAGAGTTAAATTTGCCCGTCCAGACACCTCCAGCTAGTCTCTCATTGGTTCTCCCTACTCCTGTTCATTTTCCGCAGAAATTGCAAACTGGGCCAAACAGGAGGTTAAAGGCACTGACTCTCCAAGTGGGGAGAGGGTTAGTAAAGCGTTTGGAATGTTGCACCCGAGTACCAGGGGACCAAACCTGAGACACATTTGAACACGTTTCCCGATCACATGGTGGATCATACTCTGGGTTCCACATGCATCTTTTAGCTGAAGGAAGAATCCCTTAAACCTGGAGAGTTGAGACCCATGGAATGGGTACCATGCAATATGACTTCAAAGGTTCTGCATTGGCTCACCGAACCTCACCAATCCTATCACTGCTGTGCTTTTGCCACTGTACACACGCTGGATTCTCTTTTGGAGACATATAAATCCATAGATTTTAAGATTCTTACTAGTCAGGTATATTCTTAGACGTTTAATATGGGGTGTTGAGTCCTCTTCGTTGAGCAAAGACTAGCTCTTGTCTATTACATATTTGGCTTATGGAACGGTATCTGTGCTAATTTCAATCTCTGGTTTTATGCAGCACCCCAACTCACCTTTCCCCTTAAGCAAGCATAAGTTGGTTTTCTACATTTGAGACCCTGTTTTGTTTTGTAATTCAGTTCCTGTGTAGCCAAGTTTACATTCCGTGTAGTAGTGATATCTTATGATGTTTCTTTTTCTGTGTGACTTATTTCACTTAGAATCATCGTACCTGAATCCACTCAGTATGCTGCTACGGGCCTGAAGATATAGATTTCATTGCTGAGTGATATTGCATTGTACGTAAGTACCACAAATTCTTTATCCATTTTTCGCTTTCTGTGATATTGAACTTGTACTGTAAACGAGGTTCTTGTAAACAGAGCCGTCCCAAACTTTGGGGTGGCTGTGTCTTACTGATTTTAATTTCCCTAAGCTATAGGACCATAAGTGGAAGTGCCCTAGGCTCTGTTGCTTTGTTTTTTAGATGTTTCAGGAAACACCATACACTTCTCCAGAGTGGCTGTTGGCAATTTACATCCCGCCCATCAGCATAACAAGGCTCCCAGTTCTCCATGGCCTGTCCGGCCTTTCTGGATTTTACACTTTTTTTGGATGGCCCTTTTGACTGGGGGGCAGTGAGACTTCATTGTAGTGCAGATTTCCTTTGCAAGCTTGCTTGGTTGGCCAAAAAGGGCGTATGGGTTTTTTCCTGAATATATTCAGGAAAAAACGCATACGCCCTTTTTGGCCAAGTGCATCATTGTGGACGTTCTGCCTCTTTTCCTATGCTTTACATGCAATTCCAGTCTACCTCCTGAAATCGGTTTCCTGCAATTCTGCCCCGCTTTCAAGTCCTCTTGGCAGCCTTACTTCAATATATTTTTGGACGATAGCTGTCATTTTTAACTCTGCAGGTTTGTGAATTACAGTGCCCCTGAGCTCCTTTCTTCCACTCGCTTTCTTGTGAGCTGGCCGCAACACCGCAGGATTGCTTCAGGCCCTAGTGTCGTTCCGGCATGGCACGCTGAGCCTTTGGTTAATTCCTCTTCCTGGTGGGAAATGAGAGTTACATTTGCCCATCCAGACACCTCCAGCTAGTCTCTCATTGGTTCTCCCTATTCCTGTTCATTTTCCGCAGAAATTGCAAACTGGGCCAAACAGGAGTTTAAAGGCACTGACTCTCCAAGTGGGGAGAGTTTTAGTAAAGCGTCTGGAATGTTGCATCCAAGTATCAGCGGAGAAAATCTGAGACACATTTGAACACGTTTCCCGATCACACGGTGGATCATACTCTGGGTTCCACATGCATGTTTTAGCTGAAGGAAGAATCCCTTAAACCTGGAGAGTTGAGACCCATGGAATGGCTAGCATGCAATATGACGTCAAAGGGTCTGCATTTGCTCATCAAACCTCACCAATCCTATCACTGCTGCGTTTATGCCGCTGTACACATGCTTGATTCTCTTTTGGAGACATATAAATCCATAGGTTTTAAGATTATTACTAGTCAGGTATATTCTGAGGCGATTAATATGGGGTGTAGAGTCCACTTCGTTGAGCAAGGAGTAGCTCTTGTCTATTACATATTTGGCTTATGGAATGGTATCTGTGCTAATTTCAATCTCTGGTTTTATGCAGAACCCCAACTCACCTTTCCCCTTAAGCAAGCATAAGTTGGTTTTCTACATTTGAGACCGTGTTCTGTTTTGTAATTCAGTTTCTGTGTAGCCAAGTTTTCATTCCGTGTAGTAGTGATATCTTATGATGTTTCTTTTTCTGTGTGACTTATCTCACTTAGAATCATCGTACCTGAATCCACTCATTATGCTGCTACGGGCCTGATGATATAGATTTCATTGCTGAGTGATATTGCATTGTACGTAAGTACCACAAATTCTTTATCCATTTTTCACCTTCTGTGATATTGAATTTGTACTGTAAATGAGGTTCTTGTAAACAGAGCCGTCCCAAACTTTGGGGTGGCTGTGTCTTTTTGATTTTAATTTCCCTAAGCTATAGGACCATAAGTGGAAGTGCCCTAGGCTCTGTTGCTTTGTTTTGTAGATGTTTCAGGAAACACCATACACTTCTCCAGAGTGGCTGTTGGCAATTTACATCCCGCCCATCAGCATAACAAGGCTCCCAGTTCTCCATGGCCTGTCCTGCCTTTCTGGATTTTATACGTTTTTCAGATGGCCCTTTTGACCGGGGGGCAGTGAGACTTCATTGTAGTGCAGATTTCCTTTGCAAGCTTGCTTGGTTGGCCCAAAAGGGCGTATGCGTTTTTTCCTGAATATATTCAGGAAAAAACGCATACGCCCTTTTTGGCCAAGTGCATCATTGTGGACGTTCTGCCTCTTTTCCTATGCTTTACATGCAATTCCAGTCTACCTCCTGAAATCGGTTTCCTGCAATTCTGCACTGCTTTCAAGTCCTCTTGGCAGCCTTACTTCAATATATTTTTGGACGATAGCTGTCATTTTTAACTCTGCAGGTTTGTGAATTACAGTGCCCCTGAGCTCCTTTCTTCAACTCGCTTTCTTGTGAGCTGGCCGCAACACCGCAGGATTGCTTCAGGCCCTAGTGTGGTTCCGGCATGGCACGCTGAGCCTTTGGTTAATTCCTCTTCCTGGTGGGAAATGAGAGTTAAATTTGCCCGTCCAGACACCTCCAGCTAGTCTCTTATTGGTTCTCCCTATTCCTGTTCATTTTCCGCAGAAATTGCAAACTGGGCGAAACAGGAGATTAAAGGCACTGACTCTCCAAGTGAGGAGAGTGTTAGTAAAGCGTCTGGAATGTTGCACCCGAGTACCAGGGGACGAAAACTGAGACACATTTGAACACGTTTCCCGATCACACGGTGGATCATACTCTGGGTTCCACATGCATGTTTTAGCTGAAGGAAGAATCCCTTAAACCTGGAGAGTTGAGACCCATGGAATGGCTAGCATGCAATATGACTTCAAAGGGTCTGCATTTGCTCATCAAACCTCAACAATCCTATCACTGCTGCGTTTATGCCGCTGTACACATGCTTGATTCTCTTTTGGAGACATATAAATCCATAGGTTTTAAGATTATTACTAGTCAGGTATATTCTTAGGCGATTAATATGGGGTGTAGAGTCCACTTCGTTGAGCAAGGAGTAGCTCTTGTCTATTACATATTTGGCTTATGGAATGGTATCTGTGCTAATTTCAATCTCTGATTTTATGCAGAACCCCAACTCACCTTTCCCCTTAAGCAAGCATAAGTTGGTTTTCTACATTTGAGACCGTGTTCTGTTTTGTAATTCAGTTTCTGTGTAGCCAAGTTTTCATTCCGTGTAGTAGTGATATCTTATGATGTTTCTTTTTCTGTGTGACTTATCTCACTTAGAATCATCGTACCTGAATCCACTCATTATGCTGCTACGGGCCTGATGATATAGATTTCATTGCTGAGTGATATTGCATTGTACGTAAGTACCACAAATTCTTTATCCATTTTTCACCTTCTGTGATATTGAATTTGTACTGTAAATGAGGTTCTTGTAAACAGAGCCGTCCCAAACTTTGGGGTGGCTGTGTCTTTTTGATTTTAATTTCCCTAAGCTATAGGACCATAAGTGGAAGTGCCCTAGGCTCTGTTGCTTTGTTTTTTAGATGTTTCAGGAAACACCATACACTTCTCCAGAGTGGCTGTTGGCAATTTACATCCCGCCCATCAGCATAACAAGGCTCCCAGTTCTCCATGGCCTGTCCTGCCTTTCTGGATTTTACACTTTTTTCAGATGGCCCTTTTGACCGGGGGGCAGTGAGACTTCATTGTAGTGCAGATTTCCTTTGCAAGCTTGCTTGGTTGGCCAAAAAGGGCGTATGCGTTTTTTCCTGAATATATTCAGGAAAAAACGCATACGCCCTTTTTGGCCAAGTGCATCATTGTGGACGTTCTGCCTCTTTTCCTATGCTTTACATGCAATTCCAGTCTACCTCCTGAAATCGGTTTCCTGCAATTCTGCCCCGCTTTCAAGTCCTCTTGGCAGCCTTACTTCAATATATTTTTGGACGATAGCTGTCATTTATAACTCTGCAGGTTTGTGAATTACAGTGCCCCTGAGCTCCTTTCTTCAACTCGCTTTCTTGTGAGCTGGCCGCAACACCGCAGGATTGCTTCAGGCCCTAGTGTCGTTCTGGCATGGCACGCTGAGCCTTTGGTTAATTCCTCTTCCTGGTGGGAAATGAGAGTTAAATTTGCCCGTCCAGACACCTCCAGCTAGTCTCTCACTGGTTCTCCCTATTTCTGTTCATCTTCCGCAAAAATTGCAAACTGGGCCAAACAGGAGGTTAAAGGCACTGACTCTCCAAGTGGGGAGAGTGTTAGTAAAGCGTCTGGAATGTTGCACCCGAGTACCAGGGGACGAAACCTGAGACACATTTGAACACGTTTCCCGATCACACGGTGGATCATACTCTGGGTTCCACATGCATGTTTTAGCTGAAGGAAGAATCCCTTAAACCTGGAGAGTTGAGACCCATGGAATGGGTACCATGCAATATGACTTCAAAGGTTCTGCATTGGCTCACCGAACCTCACCAATCCTATCACTGCTGCGCTTATGCCACTGTACACACGCTTGATTCTCTTTCGGAGACATATAAATCCATAGGTTTTAAGATTCTTACTAGTCAGCTATATTCTTAGACGTTTAATATGGGGTGTTGAGTCCTCTTCGTTGAGCAAGGAGTAGCTCTTGTCTATTACATATTTGGCTTATGGAACGGTATCTGTGCTAATTTCAATCTCTGGTTTTATGCAGCACCCCAACTCACCTTTCCCCTTAAGCAAGCATAAGTTGGTTTTCTACATTTGAGACCTTGTTCTCTTTTGTAATTCAGTTACTGTGTAGCCAAGTTTACATTCCGTGTATTAGTGATATCTTATGATGTTTCTTTTTCTGTGTGACTTATCTCACTTAGAATCATCGTACCTGAATCCACTCATTATGCTGCTATGGGCCTGATGACATAGATTTCATTGCTGAGTGATATTGCATTGTACGTAAGTACCACAACTTCTTTATCCATTTTTCGCTTTCTGTGATATTGAACTTGTACTGTAAACGAGGTTCTTGTAAACAGAGCCGTCCCAAACTTTGGGGTGGCTGTGTCTTTTTGATTTTAATTTCCCTAAGCTATAGGACCATAAGTGGAAGTGCCCTAGGCTCTGTTGCTTTGTTTTTTAGATGTTTCAGGAAACACCATACACTTCTCCAGAGTGGCTGTTGGCAATTTACATCCCGCCCATCAGCATAACAAGGCTCCCAGTTCTCCATGGCCTGTCCTGCCTTTCTGGATTTTACACTTTTTTGAGATGGCCCTTTTGACTGGGGGGCAGTGAGACTTCATTGTAGTGCAGATTTCCTTTGCAAGCTTGCTTGGTTGGCCAAAAAGTGCGTATGCGTTTTTTCCTGAATATATTCAGGAAAAAACGCATATGCCCTTTTTGGCCAAGTGCATCATTGTGGACGTTCTGCCTCTTTTCCTATGCTTTACATGCAATTCCACTCTACCTCCTGAAATCGGTTTCCTGCAATTCTGCCCCGCTTTCAAGTCCTCTTGGCAGCCTTACTTCAATATATTTTTGGACGATAGCTGTCATTTTTAACTCTGCAGGTTTGTGAATTACAGTGCCCCTGAGCTCCTTTCTTCCACTCGCTTCCTTGTGAGCTGGCCGCAACACCGCAGGATTGCTTCAGGCCCTAGTGTGGTTCCGGCATGGCACGCTGAGCCTTTGGTTAATTCCTCTTCCTGGTGGGAAATGAGAGTTACATTTGCCCATCCAGACACCTCCAGCTAGTCTCTCATTGGTTCTCCCTATTCCTGTTCATTTTCCGCAGAAATTGCAAACTGGGCCAAACAGGAGGTTAAAGGCACTGACTCTCCAAGTGGGGAGAGTTTTAGTAAAGCGTCTGGAATGTTGCACCCAAGTACCAGCGGAGAAAATCTGAGACACATTTGAACACGTTTCCCGATCACACGGTGGATCATACTCTGGGTTCCACATGCATGTTTTAGCTGAAGGAAGAATCCCTTAAACCTGGAGAGTTGAGACCCATGGAATGGCTAGCATGCAATATGACTTCAAAGGGTCTGCATTTGCTCATCAAACCTCAACAATCCTATCACTGCTGCGTTTATGCCGCTGTACACATGCTTGATTCTCTTTTGGAGACATATAAATCCATAGGTTTTAAGATTCTTACTAGTCAGGTATATTCTTAGGCATTTAATATGGGGTGTTGAGTCCACTTCGTTGAGCAAGGAGTAGCTCTTGTCTATTACCTATTTGGCTTATGGAATGGTATCTGTGCTAATTTCAATCTCTGGTTTTATGCAGCACCCCAACTCACCTTTCCCCTTAAGCAAGCATAAGTTGGTTTTCTACATTTGAGACCCTGTTCTGTTTTGTAATTCAGTTCCTGTGTAGCCAAGTTTACATTCCGTGTAGTAGTGATATCTTATGATGTTTCTTTTTCTGTGTGACTTATTTCACTTAGAATCATCGTACCTGAATCCACTCATTATGCTGCTACGGGCCTGATGACATAGATTTCATTGCTGAGTGATATTGCATTGTACGTAAGTACCACAACTTCTTTATCCATTTTTCGCTTTCTGTGATATTGAACTTGTACCGTAAACGAGGTTCTTGTAAACAGAGCCGTCCCAAACTTTGGGGTGGCTGTGTCTTTTTGATTTTAATTTCCCTAAGCTACAGGACCATAAGTGGCAGTGCCCTAGGCTCTGTTGCTTTGTTTTTTAGATGTTTCAGGAAACACCATACACTTCTCCAGAGTGGCTGTTGGCAATTTACATCCCGCCCATCAGCATAACAAGGCTCCCAGTTCTCCATGGCCTGTCCTGCCTTTCTGGATTTTATACGTTTTTCAGATGGCCCTTTTGACCGGGGGGCAGTGAGACTTCATTGTAGTGCAGATTTCCTTTGCAAGCTTGCTTGGTTGGCCAAAAAGGGCGTATGCGTTTTTTCCTGAATATATTCAGGAAAAAATGCATACGCCCTTTTTGGCCAAGTGCATCATTGTGGACGTTCTGCCTCTTTTCCTATGCTTTACATGCAATTCCAGTCTACCTCCTGAAATCGGTTTCCTGCAATTCTGCCCCGCTTTCAAGTCCTCTTGGCAGCCTTACTTCAATATATTTTTGGACGATAGCTGTCATTTTTAACTCTGCAGGTTTGTGAATTACAGTGCCCCTGAGCTCCTTTCTTCCACTCGCTTTCTTGTGAGCTGGCCGCAACACCGCAGGATTGCTTCAGGCCCTAGTGTGGTTCCGGCATGGCACGCTGAGCCTTTGGTTAATTCCTCTTCCTGGTGGGAAATGAGAGTTACATTTGCCCATCCAGACACCTCCAGCTAGTCTCTCATTGGTTCTCCCTATTCCTGTTCATTTTCCGCAGAAATTGCAAACTGGGCCAAACAGGAGGTTAAAGGCACTGACTCTCCAAGTGGGGAGAGTTTTAGTAAAGCGTCTGGAATGTTGCACCCAAGTACCAGCGGAGAAAATCTGAGACACATTTGAACACGTTTCCCGATCACACGGTGGATCATACTCTGGGTTCCACATGCATGTTTTAGCTGAAGGAAGAATCCCTTAAACCTGGAGAGTTGAGACCCATGGAATGGCTAGCATGCAATATGACTTCAAAGGGTCTGCATTTGCTCATCAAACCTCAACAATCCTATCACTGCTGCGTTTATGCCGCTGTACACATGCTTGATTCTCTTTTGGAGACATATAAATCCATAGGTTTTAAGATTATTACTAGTCAGGTATATTCTTAGGCGATTAATATGGGGTGTAGAGTCCACTTCGTTGAGCAAGGAGTAGCTCTTGTCTATTACATATTTGGCTTATGGAATGGTATCTGTGCTAATTTCAATCTCTGGTTTTATGCAGAACCCCAACTCACCTTTCCCCTTAAGCAAGCATAAGTTGGTTTTCTACATTTGAGACCGTGTTCTGTTTTGTAATTCAGTTTCTGTGTAGCCAAGTTTTCATTCCGTGTAGTAGTGATATCTTATGATGTTTCTTTTTCTGTGTGACTTATCTCACTTAGAATCATCGTACCTGAATCCACTCATTATGCTGCTACGGGCCTGATGATATAGATTTCATTCCTGAGTGATATTGCATTGTACGTAAGTACCACAAATTCTTTATCCATTTTTCACCTTCTGTGATATTGAATTTGTACTGTAAATGAGGTTCTTGTAAACAGAGCCGTCCCAAACTTTGGGGTGGCTGTGTCTTTTTGATTTTAATTTCCCTAAGCTATAGGACCATAAGTGGAAGTGCCCTAGGCTCTGTTGCTTTGTTTTTTAGATGTTTCAGGAAACACCATACACTTCTCCAGAGTGGCTGTTGGCAATTTACATCCCGCCCATCAGCATAACAAGGCTCCCAGTTCTCCATGGCCTGTCCTGCCTTTCTGGATTTTACACTTTTTTCAGATGGCCCTTTTGACCGGGGGGCAGTGAGACTTCATTGTAGTGCAGATTTCCTTTGCAAGCTTGCTTGGTTGGCCAAAAAGGGCGTATGCGTTTTTTCCTGAATATATTCAGGAAAAAACGCATACGCCCTTTTTGGCCAAGTGCATCATTGTGGACTTTCTGCCTCTTTTCCTATGCTTTACATGCAATTCCAGTCTACCTCCTGAAATCGGTTTCCTGCAATTCTGCCCCGCTTTCAAGTCCTCTTGGCAGCCTTACTTCAATATATTTTTGGACGATAGCTGTCATTTATAACTCTGCAGGTTTGTGAATTACAGTGCCCCTGAGCTCCTTTCTTCAACTCGCTTTCTTGTGAGCTGGCCGCAACACCGCAGGATTGCTTCAGGCCCTAGTGTCGTTCTGGCATGGCACGCTGAGCCTTTGGTTAATTCCTCTTCCTGGTGGGAAATGAGAGTTAAATTTGCCCGTCCAGACACCTCCAGCTAGTCTCTCACTGGTTCTCCCTATTCCTGTTCATCTTCCGCAAAAATTGCAAACTGGGCCAAACAGGAGGTTAAAGGCACTGACTCTCCAAGTGGGGAGAGTGTTAGTAAAGCGTCTGGAATGTTGCACCCGAGTACCAGGGGACGAAACCTGAGACACATTTGAACACGTTTCCCGATCACACGGTGGATCATACTCTGGGTTCCACATGCATGTTTTAGCTGAAGGAAGAATCCCTTAAACCTGGAGAGTTGAGACCCATGGAATGGGTACCATGCAATATGACTTCAAAGGGTCTGCATTTGCTCACCGAACCTCACCAATCCTATCACTGCTGCATTTATGCCGCTGTAGACACGCTTGATTCTCTTTCGGAGACATATAAATCCATAGGTTTTAAGATTCTTACTAGTCAGGTATATTCTTAGGCATTTAATATGGGGTGTTGAGTCCACTTCGTTGAGCAAGGAGTAGCTCTTGTCTATTACCTATTTGGCTTATGGAATGGTATCTGTGCTAATTTCAATCTCTGGTTTTATGCAGCACCCCAACTCACCTTTCCCCTTAAGCAAGCATAAGTTGGTTTTCTACATTTGAGACCCTGTTCTGTTTTGTAATTCAGTTCCTGTGTAGCCAAGTTTACATTCCGTGTAGTAGTGATATCTTATGATGTTTCTTTTTCTGTGTGACTTATTTCACTTAGAATCATCGTACCTGAATCCACTCATTATGCTGCTACGGGCCTGATGACATAGATTTCATTGCTGAGTGATATTGCATTGTACGTAAGTACCACAACTTCTTTATCCATTTTTCGCTTTCTGTGATATTGAACTTGTACCGTAAACGAGGTTCTTGTAAACAGAGCCGTCCCAAACTTTGGGGTGGCTGTGTCTTTTTGATTTTAATTTCCCTAAGCTACAGGACCATAAGTGGCAGTGCCCTAGGCTCTGTTGCTTTGTTTTTTAGATGTTTCAGGAAACACCATACACTTCTCCAGAGTGGCTGTTGGCAATTTACATCCCGCCCATCAGCATAAGAAGGCTCCCAGTTCTCCATGGCCTGTCCGGCCTTTCTGGATTTTACACTTTTTTCAGATGGCCCTTTTGACCGGGGGGCAGTGAGACTTCATTGTAGTGCAGATTTCCTTTGCAAACTTGCTTGGTTGGCCAAAAAGGGCGTATGCGTTTTTTTCTGAATATATTCAGGAAAAACTGCATACGCCCTTTTTGGCCAAGTGCATCATTGTGGACGTTCTGCCTCTTTTCCTATGCTTTACATGCAATTCCACTCTACCTCCTGAAATCGGTTTCCTGCAATTCTGCCCCGCTTTCAAGTCCTCTTGGCAGCCTTACTTCAATATATTTTTGGACGATAGCTGTCATTTTTAACTCTGCAGGTTTGTGAATTACAGTGCCCCTGAGCTCCTTTCTTCCACTCGCTTTCTTGTGAGCTGGCCGCAACACCGCAGGATTGCTTCAGGCCCTAGTGTGGTTCCGGCATGGCACGCTGAGCCTTTGGTTAATTCCTCTTCCTGGTGGGAAATGAGAGTTACATTTGCCCATCCAGACACCTCCAGCTAGTCTCTCATTGGTTCTCCCTATTCCTGTTCATTTTCCGCAGAAATTGCAAACTGGGCCAAACAGGAGGTTAAAGGCACTGACTCTCCAAGTGGGGAGAGTTTTAGTAAAGCGTCTGGAATGTTGCACCCAAGTACCAGCGGAGAAAATCTGAGACACATTTGAACACGTTTCCCGATCACACGGTGGATCATACTCTGGGTTCCACATGCATGTTTTAGCTGAAGGAAGAATCCCTTAAACCTGGAGAGTTGAGACCCATGGAATGGCTAGCATGCAATATGACTTCAAAGGGTCTGCATTTGCTCATCAAACCTCAACAATCCTATCACTGCTGCGTTTATGCCGCTGTACACATGCTTGATTCTCTTTTGGAGACATATAAATCCATAGGTTTTAAGATTATTACTAGTCAGGTATATTCTTAGGCGATTAATATGGGGTGTAGAGTCCACTTCGTTGAGCAAGGAGTAGCTCTTGTCTATTACATATTTGGCTTATGGAATGGTATCTGTGCTAATTTCAATCTCTGGTTTTATGCAGAACCCCAACTCACCTTTCCCCTTAAGCAAGCATAAGTTGGTTTTCTACATTTGAGACCGTGTTCTGTTTTGTAATTCAGTTTCTGTGTAGCCAAGTTTTCATTCCGTGTAGTAGTGATATCTTATGATGTTTCTTTTTCTGTGTGACTTATCTCACTTAGAATCATCGTACCTGAATCCACTCATTATGCTGCTACGGGCCTGATGATATAGATTTCATTGCTGAGTGATATTGCATTGTACGTAAGTACCACAAATTCTTTATCCATTTTTCACCTTCTGTGATATTGAATTTGTACTGTAAATGAGGTTCTTGTAAACAGAGCCGTCCCAAACTTTGGGGTGGCTGTGTCTTTTTGATTTTAATTTCCCTAAGCTATAGGACCATAAGTGGAAGTGCCCTAGGCTCTGTTGCTTTGTTTTTTAGATGTTTCAGGAAACACCATACACTTCTCCAGAGTGGCTGTTGGCAATTTACATCCCGCCCATCAGCATAACAAGGCTCCCAGTTCTCCATGGCCTGTCCTGCCTTTCTGGATTTTACACTTTTTTCAGATGGCCCTTTTGACCGGGGGGCAGTGAGACTTCATTGTAGTGCAGATTTCCTTTGCAAGCTTGCTTGGTTGGCCCAAAAGGGCGTATGCGTTTTTTCCTGAATATATTCAGGAAAAAACGCATACGCCCTTTTTGGCCAAGTGCATCATTGTGGACGTTCTGCCTCTTTTCCTATGCTTTACATGCAATTCCAGTCTACCTCCTGAAATCGGTTTCCTGCAATTCTGCCCCGCTTTCAAGTCCTCTTGGCAGCCTTACTTCAATATATTTTTGGACGATAGCTGTCATTTATAACTCTGCAGGTTTGTGAATTACAGTGCCCCTGAGCTCCTTTCTTCAACTCGCTTTCTTGTGAGCTGGCCGCAACACCGCAGGATTGCTTCAGGCCCTAGTGTCGTTCTGGCATGGCACGCTGAGCCTTTGGTTAATTCCTCTTCCTGGTGGGAAATGAGAGTTAAATTTGCCCGTCCAGACACCTCCAGCTAGTCTCTCACTGGTTCTCCCTATTCCTGTTCATCTTCCGCAAAAATTGCAAACTGGGCCAAACAGGAGGTTAAAGGCACTGACTCTCCAAGTGGGGAGAGTGTTAGTAAAGCGTCTGGAATGTTGCACCCGAGTACCAGGGGACGAAACCTGAGACACATTTGAACACGTTTCCCGATCACACGGTGGATCATACTCTGGGTTCCACATGCATGTTTTAGCTGAAGGAAGAATCCCTTAAACCTGGAGAGTTGAGACCCATGGAATGGGTACCATGCAATATGACTTCAAAGGTTCTGCATTGGCTCACCGAACCTCACCAATCCTATCACTGCTGCGCTTATGCCACTGTACACACGCTTAATTCTCTTTCGGAGACATATAAATCCATAGGTTTTAAGATTCTTACTAGTCAGCTATATTCTTAGACGTTTAATATGGGGTGTTGAGTCCTCTTCGTTGAGCAAGGAGTAGCTCTTGTCTATTACATATTTGGCTTATGGAACGGTATCTGTGCTAATTTCAATCTCTGGTTTTATGCAGCACCCCAACTCACCTTTCCCCTTAAGCAAGCATAAGTTGGTTTTCTACATTTGAGACCTTGTTCTCTTTTGTAATTCAGTTACTGTGTAGCCAAGTTTACATTCCGTGTATTAGTGATATCTTATGATGTTTCTTTTTCTGTGTGACTTATCTCACTTAGAATCATCGTACCTGAATCCACTCATTATGCTGCTATGGGCCTGATGACATAGATTTCATTGCTGAGTGATATTGCATTGTACGTAAGTACCACAACTTCTTTATCCATTTTTCGCTTTCTGTGATATTGAACTTGTACTGTAAACGAGGTTCTTGTAAACAGAGCCGTCCCAAACTTTGGGGTGGCTGTGTCTTTTTGATTTTAATTTCCCTAAGCTATAGGACCATAAGTGGAAGTGCCCTAGGCTCTGTTGCTTTGTTTTTTAGATGTTTCAGGAAACACCATACACTTCTCCAGAGTGGCTGTTGGCAATTTACATCCCGCCCATCAGCATAACAAGGCTCCCAGTTCTCCATGGCCTGTCCGGCCTTTCTGGATTTTACACTTTTTTCAGATGGCCCTTTTGACTGGTGGGCAGTGAGACTTCATTGTAGTGCAGATTTCCTTTGCAAGCTTGCTTGGTTGGCCAAAAAGGGCGTATGCGTTTTTTCCTGAATATATTCAGGAAAAAACGCATACGCCCTTTTTGGCCAAGTGCATCATTTTGGACATTCTGTCTCTTTTCCTATGCTTTACATGCAATTCCAGTCTACCTCCTGAAATCGGTTTCCTGCAATTCTGCCCCGCTTTCAAGTCCTCTTGGCAGCCTTACTTCAATATATTTTTGGACGATAGCTGTCATTTTTAACTCTGCAGGTTTGTGAATTACAGTGCCCCTGAGCTCCTTTCTTCAACTCGCTTTCTTGTGAGCTGGCCGCAACACCGCAGGATTGCTTCAGGCCCTAGTGTGGTTCCGGCATGGCATGCTGAGCCTTTGGTTAATTCCTCTTCCTGGTGGGAAATGAGAGTTAAATTTGCCCGTCCAGACACCTCCATCTAGTCTCTCATTGGTTCTCCCTATTCCTGTTCATTTTCCGCAGAAATTGCAAACTGGGCCAAACAGGAGGTTAAAGGCACTGACTCTCCAAGTGGAGAGAGTGTTAGTAAAGCGTCTGGAATGTTGCACCCGAGTACCAGGGGATGAAATCTGACACATTTGAACACGTTTCCCGATCACACGGTGGATCATACTCTGGGTTCCACATGCATGTTTTAGCTGAAGGAAGAATCCCTTAAACCTGGAGAGTTGAGACCCATGGAATGGGTACCATGCTATATGACTTCAAGGGGTCTGCATTTGCTCACCGAACCTCACCAATCCTATTACTGCTGCATTTATGCCTCTGTAGACACGCTTGATTCTCTTTCGGAGACATATAAATCCATAGGTTTTAAGATTATTACTAGTCAGGTATATTCTTAGGCATTTAATATGGGGTGTTGAGTCCACTTTGTTGAGCAAGGAGTAGCTCTTGTCTATTACCTATTTGGCTTATGGAATGGTATCTGTGCTAATTTCAATCTCTGGTTTTATGCAGAACCCCAACTCACCTTTCCCCTTAAGCAAGCATAAGTTGGTTTTCTACATTTGAGATCCTGTTCTGTTTTGTAATTCAGTTCCTGTGTAGCCAAGTTTACATTCCGTGTAGTAGTGATATCTTATGATGTTTCTTTTTCTGTGTGACTTATTTCACTTAGAATCATCGTACCTGAATCCACTCATTATGCTGCTACGGGCCTGATGACATAGATTTCATTCCTGAGTGATATTGCATTGTACGTAAGTACCACAACTTCTTTATCCATTTTTCGCTTTCTGTGATATTGAACTTGTACCGTAAACGAGGTTCTTGTAAACAGAGCTGTCCCAAACTTTGGGGTGACTGTGTCTTTTTGATTTTAATTTCCCTAAGCTATAGGACCATAAGTGGAAATGTCCTAGGCTCTGTTGCTTTGTTTTTTAGATGTTTCAGGAAACACCATACACTTCTCCAGAGTGGCTGTTGGCAATTTACATCCCGCCCATCAGCATAACAAGGCTCCCAGTTCTCCATGGCCTGTCCTGCCTTTCTGTATTTTACACTTTTTTCAGATGGCCCTTTTGACCGGGGGGCAGTGAGACTTCATTGTAGTGCAGATTTCCTTTGCAAGCTTGCTTGGTTGGCCAAAAAGGGCGTATGCGTTTTTTCCTGAATATATTCAGGAAAAAACGCATACGCCCTTTTTGGCCAAGTGAATCATTGTGGACGTTCTGCCTCTTTTCCTATGCTTTACATGCAATTCCAGTCTACCTCCTGAAACCGGTTTCCTGCAATTCTGCCCCGCTTTCAAGTCCTCTTGGCAGCCTTACTTCAATATATTTTTGGACGATAGCTGTCATTTATAACTCTGCAGGTTTGTGAATTACAGTGCCCCTGAGCTCCTTTCTTCAACTCGCTTTCTTGTGAGCTGGCCGCAACACCGCAGCATTGCTTCAGGCCCTAGTGTGGTTCCGGAATGGCATGCTGAGCCTTTGGTTAATTCCTCTTCCTGGTGGGAAATGAGAGTTAAATTTGCCCGTCCAGACACCTCCAGCTAGTCTCTCACTGGTTCTCCCTATTCCTGTTCATCTTCCGCAAAAATTGCAAACTGGGCCAAACAGGAGGTTAAAGGCACTGACTCTCCAAGTGGGGAGAGTGTTAGTAAAGCGTCTGGAATGTTGCACCCGAGTACCAGGGGACGAAACCTGAGACACATTTGAACACGTTTCCCGATCACACGGTGGATCATACTCTGGGTTCCACATGCATGTTTTAGCTGAAGGAAGAATCCCTTAAACCTGGAGAGTTGAGACCCATGGAATGGGTACCATGCAATATGACTTCAAAGGGTCTGCATTGGCTCACCGAACCTCACCAATCCTATCACTGCTGCGCTTATGCCACTGTACACACGCTTAATTCTCTTTCGGAGACATATAAATCCATAGGTTTTAAGATTCTTACTAGTCAGCTATATTCTTAGACGTTTAATATGGGGTGTTGAGTCCTCTTCGTTGAGCAAGGAGTAGCTCTTGTCTATTACATATTTGGCTTATGGAACGGTATCTGTGCTAATTTCAATCTCTGGTTTTATGCAGCACCCCAACTCACCTTTCCCCTTAAGCAAGCATAAGTTGGTTTTCTACATTTGAGACCTTGTTCTCTTTTGTAATTCAGTTACTGTGTAGCCAAGTTTACATTCCGTGTATTAGTGATATCTTATGATGTTTCATTTTCTGTGTGACTTATCTCACTTAGAATCATCGTACCTGAATCCACTCATTATGCTGCTATGGGCCTGATGACATAGATTTCATTGCTGAGTGATATTGCATTGTACGTAAGTACCACAACTTCTTTATCCATTTTTCGCTTTCTGTGATATTGAACTTGTACTGTAAACGAGGTTCTTGTAAACAGAGCCGTCCCAAACTTTGGGGTGGCTGTGTCTTTTTGATTTTAATTTCCCTAAGCTATAGGACCATAAGTGGAAGTGCCCTAGGCTCTGTTGCTTTGTTTTTTAGATGTTTCAGGAAACACCATACACTTCTCCAGAGTGGCTGTTGGCAATTTACATCCCGCCCATCAGCATAACAAGGCTCCCAGTTCTCCATGGCCTGTCCGGCCTTTCTGGATTTTACACTTTTTTCAGATGGCCCTTTTGACTGGTGGGCAGTGAGACTTCATTGTAGTGCAGATTTCCTTTGCAAGCTTGCTTGGTTGGCCAAAAAGGGCGTATGCGTTTTTTCCTGAATATATTCAGGAAAAAACGCATACGCCCTTTTTGGCCAAGTGCATCATTTTGGACATTCTGTCTCTTTTCCTATGCTTTACATGCAATTCCAGTCTACCTCCTGAAATCGGTTTCCTGCAATTCTGCCCCGCTTTCAAGTCCTCTTGGCAGCCTTACTTCAATATATTTTTGGACGATAGCTGTCATTTTTAACTCTGCAGGTTTGTGAATTACAGTGCCCCTGAGCTCCTTTCTTCAACTCGCTTTCTTGTGAGCTGGCCGCAACACCGCAGGATTGCTTCAGGCCCTAGTGTGGTTCCGGCATGGCATGCTGAGCCTTTGGTTAATTCCTCTTCCTGGTGGGAAATGAGAGTTAAATTTGCCCGTCCAGACACCTCCATCTAGTCTCTCATTGGTTCTCCCTATTCCTGTTCATTTTCCGCAGAAATTGCAAACTGGGCCAAACAGGAGGTTAAAGGCACTGACTCTCCAAGTGGAGAGAGTGTTAGTAAAGCGTCTGGAATGTTGCACCCGAGTACCAGGGGATGAAATCTGACACATTTGAACACGTTTCCCGATCACACGGTGGATCATACTCTGGGTTCCACATGCATGTTTTAGCTGAAGGAAGAATCCCTTAAACCTGGAGAGTTGAGACCCATGGAATGGGTACCATGCTATATGACTTCAAGGGGTCTGCATTTGCTCACCGAACCTCACCAATCCTATTACTGCTGCATTTATGCCTCTGTAGACACGCTTGATTCTCTTTCGGAGACATATAAATCCATAGGTTTTAAGATTATTACTAGTCAGGTATATTCTTAGGCATTTAATATGGGGTGTTGAGTCCACTTTGTTGAGCAAGGAGTAGCTCTTGTCTATTACCTATTTGGCTTATGGAATGGTATCTGTGCTAATTTCAATCTCTGGTTTTATGCAGAACCCCAACTCACCTTTCCCCTTAAGCAAGCATAAGTTGGTTTTCTACATTTGAGATCCTGTTCTGTTTTGTAATTCAGTTCCTGTGTAGCCAAGTTTACATTCCGTGTAGTAGTGATATCTTATGATGTTTCTTTTTCTGTGTGACTTATTTCACTTAGAATCATCGTACCTGAATCCACTCATTATGCTGCTACGGGCCTGATGACATAGATTTCATTCCTGAGTGATATTGCATTGTACGTAAGTACCACAACTTCTTTATCCATTTTTCGCTTTCTGTGATATTGAACTTGTACCGTAAACGAGGTTCTTGTAAACAGAGCTGTCCCAAACTTTGGGGTGACTGTGTCTTTTTGATTTTAATTTCCCTAAGCTATAGGACCATAAGTGGAAATGTCCTAGGCTCTGTTGCTTTGTTTTTTAGATGTTTCAGGAAACACCATACACTTCTCCAGAGTGGCTGTTGGCAATTTACATCCCGCCCATCAGCATAACAAGGCTCCCAGTTCTCCATGGCCTGTCCTGCCTTTCTGTATTTTACACTTTTTTCAGATGGCCCTTTTGACCGGGGGGCAGTGAGACTTCATTGTAGTGCAGATTTCCTTTGCAAGCTTGCTTGGTTGGCCAAAAAGGGCGTATGCGTTTTTTCCTGAATATATTCAGGAAAAAACGCATACGCCCTTTTTGGCCAAGTGAATCATTGTGGACGTTCTGCCTCTTTTCCTATGCTTTACATGCAATTCCAGTCTACCTCCTGAAACCGGTTTCCTGCAATTCTGCCCCGCTTTCAAGTCCTCTTGGCAGCCTTACTTCAATATATTTTTGGACGATAGCTGTCATTTATAACTCTGCAGGTTTGTGAATTACAGTGCCCCTGAGCTCCTTTCTTCAACTCGCTTTCTTGTGAGCTGGCCGCAACACCGCAGCATTGCTTCAGGCCCTAGTGTGGTTCCGGAATGGCATGCTGAGCCTTTGGTTAATTCCTCTTCCTGGTGGGAAATGAGAGTTAAATTTGCCCGTCCAGACACCTCCAGCTAGTCTCTCATTGGTTCTCCCTATTCCTGTTCATTTTCCGCAGAAATTGCAAACTGGGCCAAACAGGAGGTTAAAGGCACTGACTCTCCAAGTGGGGAGAGTGTTAGTAAAGCGTCTGGAATGTTGCACCCGAGTACCAGGGGACGAAACCTGAGACACATTTGAACACGTTTCCCGATCACACGGTGGATCATACTCTGGGTTCCAAATGCATGTTTTAGCTGAAGGAAGAATCCCTTAAACCTGGAGAGTTGAGACCCATGGAATGGGTACCATGCAATATGACTTCAAAGGGTCTGCATTTGCTCACCGAACCTCACCAATCCTATCACTGCTGCGTTTATGCCGCTGTACACACGCTTGATTCTCTTTCGGAGACATAGAAATCCATAGGTTTTAAGATTCTTACTAGTCAGGTATATTCTTAGGCGTTTAATATGGGGTGTTGAGTCCTCTTCGTTGAGCAAGGAGTAGCTCTTGTCTATTACATATTTGGCTTATGGAACGGTATCTGTGCTAATTTCAATCTCTGGTTTTATGCAGCACCCCAACTCACCTTTCCCCTTAAGCAAGCATAAGTTGGTTTTCTACATTTGAGACCCTGTTCTGTTTTGTAATTCTGTTCCTGTGTAGCCAAGTTTACATTCCGTGTAGTAGTGATATCTTATGATGTTTCTTTTTCTGTGTGACTTATCTCACTTAGAATCATCGTACCTGAATCCACTCATTATGCTGCTATGGGCCTGATGACATAGATTTCATTGCTGAGTGATATTGCATTGTACGTACCTACCACAACTTCTTTATCCATTTTTCACTTTCTGTGATATTGAACTTGTACCATAAACGAGATTCTTGTAAACAGAGCCGGCCCAAACTTTGGGGTGGCTGTGTCTTTTTGATTTTAATTTCCCTAAGCTATAGGACCATAAGTGGAAGTGCCCTAGGCTCTGTTGCTTTGTTTTTTAGATGTTTCAGGAAACACCATACACTTCTCCAGAGTGGCTGTTGGCAATTTACATCCCGCCCATCAGCATAACAAGGCTCCCAGTTCTCCATGGCCTGTCCTGCCTTTCTGGATTTTACACTTTTTTCAGATGGCCCTTTTGACCGGGGGGCAGTGAGACTTCATTGTACTGCAGATTTCCTTTGCAAGCTTGCTTGGTTGGCCAAAAAGGGCGTATGCGTTTTTTCCTGAATATATTCAGGAAAAAACGCATACGCCCTTTTTGGCCAAGTGCATCATTGTGGACGTTCTGCCTCTTTTCCTATGCTTTACATGCAATTCCAGTCTACCTCCTGAAATCGGTTTCCTGCAATTCTGCCCCGCTTTCAAGTCCTCTTGGCAGCCTTACTTCAATATATTTTTGGACGATAGCTGTCATTTTTAACTCTGCAGGTTTGTGAATTACAGTGCCCCTGAGCTCCTTTCTTCAACTCGCTTTCTTGTGAGCTGGCCGCAACACCGCAGGATTGCTTCAGGCCCTAGTGTGGTTCCGGCATGTCACGCTGAGCCTTTGGTTAATTCCTCTTCCTGGTGGGAAATGAGAGTTAAATTTGCCCGTCCAGACACCTCCAGCTAGTGTCTCATTGGTTCTCCCTATTCCTGTTCATCTTCCGCAGAAATTGCAAACTGGGCCAAACAGGAGGTTAAAGGCACTGACTCTCCAAGTGGGGAGAGTGTTAGTAAAGCGTCTGGAATGTTGCACCCGAGTACCAGGGGACGAAAAGTGAGACATTTGAACACGTTTCCCGATCACACGGTGGATCATACTCTGGGTTCCACATGCATGTTTTAGGTGAAGGAAGAATCCCTTAAACCTGGAGAGTTGAGACCCATGGAATGGGTACCATGCAATATGACTTCAAAGGTTCTGCATTGGCTCACCGAACCTCACCAATCCTATCACTGCTGTGCTTATGCCACTGTACACACGCTTGATTCCCTTTCGGAGACATATAAATCCATAGGTTTTAAGATTATTACTAGTCAGGTATATTCCTAGACGTTTAATATGGGGTGTTGAGTCCTCTTCGTTGAGCAAGGAGTAGCTCTTGTCTATTACATATTTGGCTTATGGAACGGTATCTGTGCTAATTTCAATCTCTGGTTTTATGCAGCACCCCAACTCACCTTTCCCCTTAAGCAAGCATAAGTTGGTTTTCTACATTTGAGACCTTGTTCTCTTTTGTAATTCAGTTACTGTGTAGCCAAGTTTACATTCCGTGTATTAGTGATATCTTATGATGTTTCTTTTTCTCTGTGACTTATCTCACTTAGAATCATCGTACCTGAATCCACTCATTATGCTGCTATGGGCCTGATGACATAGATTTCATTGCTGAGTGATATTGCATTGTACGTAAGTACCACAACTTCTTTATCCATTTTTCGCTTTCTGTGATATTGAACTTGTACTGTAAACGAGGTTCTTGTAAACAGAGCCGTCCCAAACTTTGGGGTGGCTGTGTCTTTTTGATTTTAATTTCCCTAAGCTATAGGACCATAAGTGGAAGTGCCCTAGGCTCTGTTGCTTTGTTTTTTAGATGTTTCAGGAAACACCATACACTTCTCCAGAGTGGCTGTTGGCAATTTACATCCCGCCCATCAGCATAACAAGGCTCCCAGTTCTCCATGGCCTGTCCTGCCTTTCTGGATTTTACACTTTTTTCAGATGGACCTTTTGACTGGTGGGCAGTGAGACTTCATTGTAGTGCAGATTTCCTTTGCAAGCTTGCTTGGTTGGCCAAAAAGGGCGTATGCGTTTTTTCCTGAATATATTCAGGAAAAAACGCATACGCCCTTTTTGGCCAAGTGCATCATTGTGGACATTCTGTCTCTTTTCCTATGCTTTACATGCAATTCCAGTCTACCTCCTGAAATCGGATTCCTGCAATTCTGCCCCGCTTTCGAGTCCTCTTGGCAGCCTTACTTCAATATATTTTTGGATGATAGCTGTCATTTTTAACTCTGCAGGTTTGTGAATTACAGTGCCCCTGAGCTCCTTTCTTCAACTCGCTTTCTTGTGAGCTGGCCGCAACACCGCAGGATTGCTTCAGGCCCTAGTGTGGTTCCGGCATGACACGCTGAGCCTTTGGTTAATTCCTCTTCCTGGTGGGAAATGAGAGTTAAATTTGCCCGTCCAGACACCTCCAGCTAGTCTCTCATTGGTTCTCCCTATTCCTGTTCATCTTCCGCAGAAATTGCAAACTGGGCCAAACAGGAGGTTAAAGGCACTGACTCTCCAAGTGGGGAGAGTGTTAGTAAAGCGTCTGGAATGTTGCACCCGAGTACCAGGGGACGAAAAGTGAGACATTTGAACACGTTTCCCGATCACACGGTGGATCATACTCTGGGTTCCACATGCATGTTTTAGGTGAAGGAAGAATCCCTTAAACCTGGAGAGTTGAGACCCATGGAATGGGTACCATGCAATATGACTTCAAAGGTTCTGCATTGGCTCACCGAACCTCACCAATCCTATCACTGCTGTGCTTATGCCACTGTACACACGCTTGATTCCCTTTCGGAGACATATAAATCCATAGGTTTTAAGATTATTACTAGTCAGGTATATTCCTAGACGTTTAATATGGGGTGTTGAGTCCTCTTCGTTGAGCAAGGAGTAGCTCTTGTCTATTACATATTTGGCTTATGGAACGGTATCTGTGCTAATTTCAATCTCTGGTTTTATGCAGCACCCCAACTCACCTTTCCCCTTAAGCAAGCATAAGTTGGTTTTCTACATTTGAGACCTTGTTCTCTTTTGTAATTCAGTTACTGTGTAGCCAAGTTTACATTCCGTGTATTAGTGATATCTTATGATGTTTCTTTTTCTCTGTGACTTATCTCACTTAGAATCATCGTACCTGAATCCACTCATTATGCTGCTATGGGCCTGATGACATAGATTTCATTGCTGAGTGATATTGCATTGTACGTAAGTACCACAACTTCTTTATCCATTTTTCGCTTTCTGTGATATTGAACTTGTACTGTAAACGAGGTTCTTGTAAACAGAGCCGTCCCAAACTTTGGGGTGGCTGTGTCTTTTTGATTTTAATTTCCCTAAGCTATAGGACCATAAGTGGAAGTGCCCTAGGCTCTGTTGCTTTGTTTTTTAGATGTTTCAGGAAACACCATACACTTCTCCAGAGTGGCTGTTGGCAATTTACATCCCGCCCATCAGCATAACAAGGCTCCCAGTTCTCCATGGCCTGTCCGGCCTTTCTGGATTTTACACTTTTTTCAGATGGACCTTTTGACTGGTGGGCAGTGAGACTTCATTGTAGTGCAGATTTCCTTTGCAAGCTTGCTTGGTTGGCCAAAAAGGGCGTATGCGTTTTTTCCTGAATATATTCAGGAAAAAACGCATACGCCCTTTTTGGCCAAGTGCATCATTGTGGACATTCTGTCTCTTTTCCTATGCTTTACATGCAATTCCAGTCTACCTCCTGAAATCGGATTCCTGCAATTCTGCCCCGCTTTCGAGTCCTCTTGGCAGCCTTACTTCAATATATTTTTGGATGATAGCTGTCATTTTTAACTCTGCAGGTTTGTGAATTACAGTGCCCCTGAGCTCCTTTCTTCAACTCGCTTTCTTGTGAGCTGGCCGCAACACCGCAGGATTGCTTCAGGCCCTAGTGTGGTTCCGGCATGACACGCTGAGCCTTTGGTTAATTCCTCTTCCTGGTGGGAAATGAGAGTTAAATTTGCCCGTCCAGACACCTCCAGCTAGTCTCTCATTGGTTCTCCCTATTCCTGTTCATTTTCCGCAGAAATGGCAAACTGGGCCAAACAGGAGGTTAAAGGCACTGACTCTCCAAGTGGGGAGAGTTTTAGTAAAGCGTCTGGAATGTTGCACCCGAGTACCAGGGGACGAAAACTGAGACACATTTGAACACGTTTCCCGATCACACGGTCGATCATACTCTGGGTTCCACATGCATGTTTTAGCTGAAGGAAGAATCCCTTAAACCTGGAGAGTTGAGACCCATGGAATGGGTACCATGCAATATGACTTCAAAGGGTCTGCATTTGCTCACCGAACCTCACCAATCCTATCACTGCTGCATTTATGCCGCTGTAGACACGCTTGATTCTCTTTCGGAGACATATAAATCCATAGGTTTTAAGATTTTTACCAGTCAGGTATATTCTTAGGCATTTAATATGGGGTGTTGAGTCCACTTCGTTGAGCAAGGAGTAGCTCTTGTCTATTACCTATTTGGCTTATGGAATGGTATCTGTGCTAATTTCAATCTCTGGTTTTATGCAGAACCCCAACTCACCTTTCCCCTTAAGCAAGCATAAGTTGGTTTTCTACATTTGAGATCCTGTTCTGTTTTGTAATTCAGTTCCTGTGTAGCCAAGTTTACATTCCGTGTATTAGTGATATCTTATGATGTTTCTTTTTCTGTGTGACTTATCTCACTTAGAATCATCGTACCTGAATCCACTCATTATGCTGCTATGGGCCTGATGACATAGATTTCATTGCTGAGTGATATTGCATTGTACGTAAGTACCACAACTTCTTTATCCATTTTTCGCTTTCTGTGATATTGAACTTGTACCGTAAACGAGGTTCTTGTAAACAGAGCCGTCCCAAACTTTGGGGTGGCTGTGTCTTTTTGATTTTAATTTCCCTAAGCTATAGGACCATAAGTGGAAGTGCCCTAGGCTCTGTTGCTTTGTTTTTTAGATGTTTCAGGAAACACCATACACTTCTCCAGAGTGGCTGTTGGCAATTTACATCCCGCCCATCAGCATGACAAGGCTCCCAGTTCTCCATGGCCTGTCCTGCCTTTCTGGATTTTACACTTTTTTCAGATGGCCCTTTTGACCGGGGGGCAGTGAGACTTCATTGTAGTGCAGATTTCCTTTGCAAGCTTGCTTGGTTGGCCAAAAAGGGCGTATGCGTTTTTTCCTGAATATATTCAGGAAAAAACGCATACGCCCTTTTTGGCCAAGTGCATCATTGTGGACGTTCTGCCTCTTTCCTATGCTTCACATGTAATTCCAGTCTACCTCCTGAAATCGGATTCCTGCAATTCTGCCTCGCTTTCGAGTCCTCTTGGCAGCCTTACTTCAATATATTTTTGAACGATAGCTGTCATTTATAACTCTGCAGGTTTGTGAATTACAGTGCCCCTGAGCTCCTTTCTTCAACTCGCTTTCTTGTGAGCTGGCCGCAACACCGCAGGATTGCTTCAGGCCCTAGTGTGGTTCCGGCATGGCACGCTGAGCCTTTGGTTAATTCCTCTTCCTGGTGGGAAATGAGAGTTAAATTTGCCCGTCCAGACACCTCCAGCTAGTCTCTCATTGGTTCTCCCTATTCCTGTTCATTTTCCGCAGAAATTGCAAACTGGGCCAAACAGGAGGTTAAAGGCACTCACTCTCCAAGTGGAGAGAGTTTTAGTAAAGCGTCTGGAATGTTGCACCCGAGTACCAGGGGACAAAAACTGAGACACATTTGAACACGTTTCCCGATCACACGGTGGATCATACTCTGGGTTTCACGTGCATGTTTTAGCTGAAGGAAGAATCCCTTAAACCTGGAGAGTTGAGACCCATGGAATGGGTACCATGCAATATGACTTCAACGGTTCTGCATTGGCTCACCGAACCTCACCAATCCTATCACTGCTGCGCTTATGCCACTGTACACACGCTTGATTCTCTTTCGGAGACATATAAATCCATAGATTTTAAGATTCTTCCTAGTCAGGTATATTCTTAGACGTTTAATATGGGGTGTTGAGTCCTCTTCGTTGAGCAAGGAGTAGCTCTTGTCTATTACATATTTGGCTTATGGAACGGTATCTGTGCTAATTTCAATCTCTGGTTTTATGCAGAACCCCAACTCACCTTTCCCCTTAAGCAAGCATAAGTTGGTTTTCTACATTTGAGACCCTGTTATGTTTTGTAATTCAGTTCCTGTGTAGCCAAGTTTACATTCCGTGTAGTAGTGATATCTTATGATATTTCTTTTTCTGTGTGACTTATCTCACTTAGAATCATCGTACCTGAATCCACTCATTATGCTTCTACGGGCCTGATGACATAGATGTCATTGCTGAGTGATATTGCATTGTACGTAAGTACCACAACTTCTTTATCCATTTTTCGCTTTCTGTGATATTGAACTTGTACCGTAAACGAGGTTCTTGTAAACAGAGCCGTCCCAAACTTTGGGGTGGCTGTGTCTTTTTGATTTTAATTTCCCTAAGCTACAGGACCATAAGTGGCAGTGCCCTAGGCTCTGTTGCTTAGTTTTTTAGATGTTTCAGGAAACACCATACACTTCTCCAGAGTGGCTGTTGGCAATTTACATCCCGCCCATCAGCATAACAAGGCTCCCAGTTCTCCATGGCCTGTCCGGCCTTTCTGGATTTTACACTTTTTTCAGATGGCCCTTTTGACCGGGGGGCAGTGAGACTTCATTGTAGTGCAGATTTCCTTTGCAAGCTTGCTTGGTTGGCCAAAAAGGGCGTATGCGTTTTTTTCTGAATATATTCAGGAAAAAATGCATACGCCCTTTTTGGCCAAGTGCATCATTGTGGACGTTCTGCCTCTTTTCCTATGCTTTACATGCAATTCCAGTCTACCTCCTGAAATCGGTTTCCTGCAATTCTGCCCCGCTTTCAAGTCCTCTTGGCAGCCTTACTTCAATATATTTTTGGACGATAGCTGTCATTTTTAACTCTGCAGGTTTGTGAATTACAGTGCCCCTGAGCTCCTTTCTTCAACTCGCTTTCTTGTGAGCTGGCCGCAACACCGCAGGATTGCTTCAGGCCCTAGTGTGGTTCCGGCATGGCATGCTGAGCCTTTGCTTAATTCCTCTTCCTGGTGGGAAATGAGAGTTAAATTTGCCGTCCAGACACCTCCATCTAGTCTCTCATTGGTTCTCCCTATTCCTGTTCATTTTCCGCAGAAATTGCAAACTGGGCCAAACAGGAGGTTAAAGGCACTGACTCTCCAAGTGGAGAGAGTTTTAGTAAAGCGTCTGGAATGTTGCACCCGAGTACCAGGGGACGAAATCTGACACATTTGAACACGTTTCCCGATCACACGGTGGATCATACTCTGGGTTCCACATGCATGTTTTAGCTGAAGGAAGAATCCCTTAAACCTGGAGAGTTGAGACCCATGGAATGGGTACCATGCAATATGACTTCAAAGGGTCTGCATTTGCTCACCGAACCTCACCAATCCTATTACTGCTGCATTTATGCCTCTGTAGACACGCTTGATTCTCTTTCGGAGACATATAAATCCATAGGTTTTAAGATTCTTACTAGTCAGGTATATTCTTAGGCATTTAATATGGGGTGTTGAGTCCACTTTGTTGAGCAAGGAGTAGCTCTTGTCTATTACCTATTTGGCTTATGGAATGGTATCTGTGCTAATTTCAATCTCTGGTTTTATGCAGCACCCCAACTCACCTTTCCCCTTAAGCAAGCATAAGTTGGTTTTCTACATTTGAGATCCTGTTCTGTTTTGTAATTCAGTTCCTGTGTAGCCAAGTTTACATTCCGTGTATTAGTGATATCTTATGATGTTTCTTTTTCTGTGTGACTTATTTCACTTAGAATCATCGTACCTGAATCCACTCATTATGCTGCTACTGGCCTGATGACATAGATTTCATTCCTGAGTGATATTGCATTGTACGTAAGTACCACAACTTCTTTATCCATTTTTCACTTTCTGCGATATTGAACTTGTACCATAAACGAGATTCTTGTAAACAGAGCGGGCCCAAACTTTGGGGTGGCTGTGTCTTTTTGATTTTAATTTCCCTAAGCTATAGGACCATAAGTGGAAGTGCCCTAGGCTCTGTTGCTTTGTTTTGTAGATGTTTCAGGAAACACCATACACTTCTCCAGAGTGGCTGTTGGCAATTTACATCCCGCCCATCAGCATAACAAGGCTCCCAGTTCTCCATGGCCTGTCCTGCCTTTCTGGATTTTATACTTTTTTCAGATGGCCCTTTTGACCGGGGGGCAGTGAGACTTCATTGTAGTGCAGATTTCCTTTGCAAGCTTGCTTGGTTGGCCAAAAATGGCATATGCGTTTTTTCCTGAATATATTCAGGAAAAAACGCATACGCCCTTTTTGGCCAAGTGCATCATTGTGGACGTTCTGCCTCTTTTCCTATGCTTTACATGCAATTCCACTCTACCTCCTGAAATCGGTTTCCTGCAATTCTGCCCCGCTTTCAAGTCCTCTTGGCAGCCTTACTTCAATATATTTTTGGACGATAGCTGTCATTTTTAACTCTGCAGGTTTGTGAATTACAGTGCCCCTGAGCTCCTTTCTTCAACTCGCTTTCTTGTGAGCTGGCCGCAACACCGCAGGATTGCTTCAGGCCCTAGTGTGGTTCCGGCATGGCACGCTGAGCCTTTGGTTAATTCCTCTTCCTGGTGGGAAATGAGAGTTAAATTTGCCAATCCAGACACCTCCAGCTAGTCTCTCATTTGTTCTCCCTATTCCTGTTCATTTTCCGCAGAAATTGCAAACTGGGCCAAACAGGAGGTTAAAGGCACTGACTCTCCAAGTGGGGAGAGTTTTAGTAAAGCGTCTGGAATGTTGCACCCAAGTACCAGCGGAGAAAATCTGAGACACATTTGAACACGTTTCCCGATCACACGGTGGATCATACTCTGGGTTCCACATGCATGTTTTAGCTGAAGGAAGAATCCCTTAAACCTGGAGAGTTGAGACCCATGGAATGGCTGGCATGCAATATGACTTCAAAGGGTCTGCATTTGCTCATCAAACCTCACCAATCCTATCACTGCTGCGTTTATGCCGCTGTACACATGCTTGATTCTCTTTTGGAGACATATAAATCCATAGGTTTTAAGATTATTACTAGTCAGGTATATTCTTAGGCGATTAATATGGGGTGTAGAGTCCACTTCGTTGAGCAAGGAGTAGCTCTTGTCTATTACATATTTGGCTTATGGAATGGTATCTGTGCTAATTTCAATCTCTGGTTTTATGCAGAACCCCAACTCACCTTTCCCCTTAAGCAAGCATAAGTTGGTTTTCTACATTTAAGACCGTGTTCTGTTTTGTAATTCAGTTTCTGTGTAGCCAAGTTTTCATTCCGTGTAGTAGTGATATCTTATGATGTTTCTTTTTCTGTGTGACTTATCTCACTTAGAATCATCGTACCTGAATCCACTCATTATGCTGCTACGGGCCTGATGATATAGATTTCATTACTGAGTGATATTGCATTGTACGTAAGTACCACAAATTCTTTATCCATTTTTCACCTTCTGTGATATTGAATTTGTACTGTAAATGAGGTTCTTGTAAACAGAACCATCCCAAACTTTGGGGTGGCTGTGTCTTTTTGATTTTAATTTCCCTAAGCTATAGGACCATAAGTGGAAGTGCCCTAGGCTCTGTTGCTTTGTTTTTTAGATGTTTCAGGAAACACCATACACTTCTCCAGAGTGGCTGTTGGCAATTTACATCCCGCCCATCAGCATAACAAGGCTCCCAGTTCTCCATGGCCTGTCCGGGCTTTCTGGATTTTAAACTTTTTTCAGATGGCCCTTTTGACTGGGGGGCAGTGAGACTTCATTGTAGTGCAGATTTCCTTTGCAAGCTTGCTTGGTTGGCCAAAAAGGGCGTATGCGTTTTTTCCTGAATATATTCAGGAAAAAACGCATACGCCCTTTTTGGCCAAGTGCATCATTGTGGACGTTCTGCCTCTTTTCCTATGCTTTACATGCAATTCCAGTCTACCTCCTGAAATCGGTTTCCTGCAATTCTGCCCCGCTTTCAAGTCCTCTTGGCAGCCTTACTTCAATATATTTTTGGACGATAGCTGTCATTTATAACTCTGCAGGTTTGTGAATTACAGTGCCCCTGAGCTCCTTTCTTCAACTCGCTTTCTTGTGAGCTGGCCGCAACACCGCAGGATTGCTTCAGGCCCTAGTGTCGTTCCGGCATGGCACGCTGAGCCTTTGGTTAATTCCTCTTCCTGGTGGGAAATGAGAGTTAAATTTGCCCGTCCAGACACCTCCAGCTAGTCTCTCACTGGTTCTCCCTATTCCTGTTCATCTTCCGCAAATATTGCAAACTGGGCCAAACAGGAGGTTAAAGGCACTGACTCTCCAAGTGGGGAGAGTGTTAGTAAAGCGTCTGGAATGTTGCACCCGAGTACCAGGGGACAAAACCTGAGACACATTTGAACACGTTTCCCAATCACATGGTGGATCATACTCTGGGTTCCACATGCATGTTTTAGCTGAAGGAAGAATCCCTTAAACCTGGAGAGTTGAGACCCATGGAATGGGTACCATGCAATATGACTTCAAAGGTTCTGCATTGGCTCACCGAACCTCACCAATCCTATCACTGCTGCGCTTATGCCACTGTACACACGCTTGATTCTCTTTCGGAGACATATAAATCCATAGGTTTTAAGATTCTTCCTAGTCAGGTATATTCTTAGACGTTTAATATGGGGTGTTGAGTCCTCTTCGTTGAGCAAGGAGTAGCTCTTGTCTATTACATATTTGGCTTATGGAACGGTATCTGTGCTAATTTCAATCTCTGGTTTTATGCAGCACCCCAACTCACCTTTCCCCTTAAGCAAGCATAAGTTGGTTTTCTACATTTGAGACCTTGTTCTCTTTTGTAATTCAGTTCCTGTGTAGCCAAGTTTACATTCCGTGTATTAGTGATATCTTATGATGTTTCTTTTTCTGTGTGACTTATCTCACTTAGAATCATCGTACCTGAATCCACTCATTATGCTGCTATGGGCCTGATGACATAGATTTCATTGCTGAGTGATATTGCATTGTACGTAAGTACCACAACTTCTTTATCCATTTTTCGCTTTCTGTGATATTGAACTTGTACTGTAAACGAGGTTCTTGTAAACAGAGCCGTCCCAAACTTTGGGGTGGCTGTGTCTTTTTGATTTTAATTTCCCTAAGCTATAGGACCATAAGTGGAAGTGCCCTAGGCTCTGTTGCTTTGTTTTTTAGATGTTTCAGGAAACACCATACACTTCTCCAGAGTGGCTGTTGGCAATTTACATCCCGCCCATCAGCATAACAAGGCTCCCAGTTCTCCATGGCCTGTCCGGCCTTTCTGGATTTTACACTTTTTTCAGATGGCCCTTTTGACTGGTGGGCAGTGAGACTTCATTGTAGTGCAGATTTCCTTTGCAAGCTTGCTTGGTTGGCCAAAAAGGGCGTATGCGTTTTTTCCTGAATATATTCAGGAAAAAACGCATACGCCCTTTTTGGCCAAGTGCATCATTTTGGACATTCTGTCTCTTTTCCTATGCTTTACATGCAATTCCAGTCTACCTCCTGAAATCGGTTTCCTGCAATTCTGCCCCGCTTTCAAGTCCTCTTGGCAGCCTTACTTCAATATATTTTTGGACGATAGCTGTCATTTTTAACTCTGCAGGTTTGTGAATTACAGTGCCCCTGAGCTCCTTTCTTCAACTCGCTTTCTTGTGAGCTGGCCGCAACACCGCAGGATTGCTTCAGGCCCTAGTGTGGTTCCGGCATGGCATGCTGAGCCTTTGGTTAATTCCTCTTCCTGGTGGGAAATGAGAGTTAAATTTGCCCGTCCAGACACCTCCATCTAGTCTCTCATTGGTTCTCCCTATTCCTGTTCATTTTCCGCAGAAATTGCAAACTGGGCCAAACAGGAGGTTAAAGGCACTGACTCTCCAAGTGGAGAGAGTGTTAGTAAAGCGTCTGGAATGTTGCACCCGAGTACCAGGGGATGAAATCTGACACATTTGAACACGTTTCCCGATCACACGGTGGATCATACTCTGGGTTCCACATGCATGTTTTAGCTGAAGGAAGAATCCCTTAAACCTGGAGAGTTGAGACCCATGGAATGGGTACCATGCTATATGACTTCAAGGGGTCTGCATTTGCTCACCGAACCTCACCAATCCTATTACTGCTGCATTTATGCCTCTGTAGACACGCTTGATTCTCTTTCGGAGACATATAAATCCATAGGTTTTAAGATTATTACTAGTCAGGTATATTCTTAGGCATTTAATATGGGGTGTTGAGTCCACTTTGTTGAGCAAGGAGTAGCTCTTGTCTATTACCTATTTGGCTTATGGAATGGTATCTGTGCTAATTTCAATCTCTGGTTTTATGCAGAACCCCAACTCACCTTTCCCCTTAAGCAAGCATAAGTTGGTTTTCTACATTTGAGATCCTGTTCTGTTTTGTAATTCAGTTCCTGTGTAGCCAAGTTTACATTCCGTGTAGTAGTGATATCTTATGATGTTTCTTTTTCTGTGTGACTTATTTCACTTAGAATCATCGTACCTGAATCCACTCATTATGCTGCTACGGGCCTGATGACATAGATTTCATTCCTGAGTGATATTGCATTGTACGTAAGTACCACAACTTCTTTATCCATTTTTCGCTTTCTGTGATATTGAACTTGTACCGTAAACGAGGTTCTTGTAAACAGAGCTGTCCCAAACTTTGGGGTGACTGTGTCTTTTTGATTTTAATTTCCCTAAGCTATAGGACCATAAGTGGAAATGTCCTAGGCTCTGTTGCTTTGTTTTTTAGATGTTTCAGGAAACACCATACACTTCTCCAGAGTGGCTGTTGGCAATTTACATCCCGCCCATCAGCATAACAAGGCTCCCAGTTCTCCATGGCCTGTCCTGCCTTTCTGTATTTTACACTTTTTTCAGATGGCCCTTTTGACCGGGGGGCAGTGAGACTTCATTGTAGTGCAGATTTCCTTTGCAAGCTTGCTTGGTTGGCCAAAAAGGGCGTATGCGTTTTTTCCTGAATATATTCAGGAAAAAACGCATACGCCCTTTTTGGCCAAGTGAATCATTGTGGACGTTCTGCCTCTTTTCCTATGCTTTACATGCAATTCCAGTCTACCTCCTGAAACCGGTTTCCTGCAATTCTGCCCCGCTTTCAAGTCCTCTTGGCAGCCTTACTTCAATATATTTTTGGACGATAGCTGTCATTTATAACTCTGCAGGTTTGTGAATTACAGTGCCCCTGAGCTCCTTTCTTCAACTCGCTTTCTTGTGAGCTGGCCGCAACACCGCAGCATTGCTTCAGGCCCTAGTGTGGTTCCGGAATGGCATGCTGAGCCTTTGGTTAATTCCTCTTCCTGGTGGGAAATGAGAGTTAAATTTGCCCGTCCAGACACCTCCAGCTAGTCTCTCATTGGTTCTCCCTATTCCTGTTCATTTTCCGCAGAAATTGCAAACTGGGCCAAACAGGAGGTTAAAGGCACTGACTCTCCAAGTGGGGAGAGTGTTAGTAAAGCGTCTGGAATGTTGCACCCGAGTACCAGGGGACGAAACCTGAGACACATTTGAACACGTTTCCCGATCACACGGTGGATCATACTCTGGGTTCCAAATGCATGTTTTAGCTGAAGGAAGAATCCCTTAAACCTGGAGAGTTGAGACCCATGGAATGGGTACCATGCAATATGACTTCAAAGGGTCTGCATTTGCTCACCGAACCTCACCAATCCTATCACTGCTGCGTTTATGCCGCTGTACACACGCTTGATTCTCTTTCGGAGACATAGAAATCCATAGGTTTTAAGATTCTTACTAGTCAGGTATATTCTTAGGCGTTTAATATGGGGTGTTGAGTCCTCTTCGTTGAGCAAGGAGTAGCTCTTGTCTATTACATATTTGGCTTATGGAACGGTATCTGTGCTAATTTCAATCTCTGGTTTTATGCAGCACCCCAACTCACCTTTCCCCTTAAGCAAGCATAAGTTGGTTTTCTACATTTGAGACCCTGTTCTGTTTTGTAATTCTGTTCCTGTGTAGCCAAGTTTACATTCCGTGTAGTAGTGATATCTTATGATGTTTCTTTTTCTGTGTGACTTATCTCACTTAGAATCATCGTACCTGAATCCACTCATTATGCTGCTATGGGCCTGATGACATAGATTTCATTGCTGAGTGATATTGCATTGTACGTACCTACCACAACTTCTTTATCCATTTTTCACTTTCTGTGATATTGAACTTGTACCATAAACGAGATTCTTGTAAACAGAGCCGGCCCAAACTTTGGGGTGGCTGTGTCTTTTTGATTTTAATTTCCCTAAGCTATAGGACCATAAGTGGAAGTGCCCTAGGCTCTGTTGCTTTGTTTTTTAGATGTTTCAGGAAACACCATACACTTCTCCAGAGTGGCTGTTGGCAATTTACATCCCGCCCATCAGCATAACAAGGCTCCCAGTTCTCCATGGCCTGTCCTGCCTTTCTGGATTTTACACTTTTTTCAGATGGCCCTTTTGACCGGGGGGCAGTGAGACTTCATTGTACTGCAGATTTCCTTTGCAAGCTTGCTTGGTTGGCCAAAAAGGGCGTATGCGTTTTTTCCTGAATATATTCAGGAAAAAACGCATACGCCCTTTTTGGCCAAGTGCATCATTGTGGACGTTCTGCCTCTTTTCCTATGCTTTACATGCAATTCCAGTCTACCTCCTGAAATCGGTTTCCTGCAATTCTGCCCCGCTTTCAAGTCCTCTTGGCAGCCTTACTTCAATATATTTTTGGACGATAGCTGTCATTTTTAACTCTGCAGGTTTGTGAATTACAGTGCCCCTGAGCTCCTTTCTTCAACTCGCTTTCTTGTGAGCTGGCCGCAACACCGCAGGATTGCTTCAGGCCCTAGTGTGGTTCCGGCATGTCACGCTGAGCCTTTGGTTAATTCCTCTTCCTGGTGGGAAATGAGAGTTAAATTTGCCCGTCCAGACACCTCCAGCTAGTGTCTCATTGGTTCTCCCTATTCCTGTTCATCTTCCGCAGAAATTGCAAACTGGGCCAAACAGGAGGTTAAAGGCACTGACTCTCCAAGTGGGGAGAGTGTTAGTAAAGCGTCTGGAATGTTGCACCCGAGTACCAGGGGACGAAAAGTGAGACATTTGAACACGTTTCCCGATCACACGGTGGATCATACTCTGGGTTCCACATGCATGTTTTAGGTGAAGGAAGAATCCCTTAAACCTGGAGAGTTGAGACCCATGGAATGGGTACCATGCAATATGACTTCAAAGGTTCTGCATTGGCTCACCGAACCTCACCAATCCTATCACTGCTGTGCTTATGCCACTGTACACACGCTTGATTCCCTTTCGGAGACATATAAATCCATAGGTTTTAAGATTATTACTAGTCAGGTATATTCCTAGACGTTTAATATGGGGTGTTGAGTCCTCTTCGTTGAGCAAGGAGTAGCTCTTGTCTATTACATATTTGGCTTATGGAACGGTATCTGTGCTAATTTCAATCTCTGGTTTTATGCAGCACCCCAACTCACCTTTCCCCTTAAGCAAGCATAAGTTGGTTTTCTACATTTGAGACCTTGTTCTCTTTTGTAATTCAGTTACTGTGTAGCCAAGTTTACATTCCGTGTATTAGTGATATCTTATGATGTTTCTTTTTCTCTGTGACTTATCTCACTTAGAATCATCGTAGCTGAATCCACTCATTATGCTGCTATGGGCCTGATGACATAGATTTCATTGCTGAGTGATATTGCATTGTACGTAAGTACCACAACTTCTTTATCCATTTTTCGCTTTCTGTGATATTGAACTTGTACTGTAAACGAGGTTCTTGTAAACAGAGCCGTCCCAAACTTTGGGGTGGCTGTGTCTTTTTGATTTTAATTTCCCTAAGCTATAGGACCATAAGTGGAAGTGCCCTAGGCTCTGTTGCTTTGTTTTTTAGATGTTTCAGGAAACACCATACACTTCTCCAGAGTGGCTGTTGGCAATTTACATCCCGCCCATCAGCATAACAAGGCTCCCAGTTCTCCATGGCCTGTCCGGCCTTTCTGGATTTTACACTTTTTTCAGATGGACCTTTTGACTGGTGGGCAGTGAGACTTCATTGTAGTGCAGATTTCCTTTGCAAGCTTGCTTGGTTGGCCAAAAAGGGCGTATGCGTTTTTTCCTGAATATATTCAGGAAAAAACGCATACGCCCTTTTTGGCCAAGTGCATCATTGTGGACATTCTGTCTCTTTTCCTATGCTTTACATGCAATTCCAGTCTACCTCCTGAAATCGGATTCCTGCAATTCTGCCCCGCTTTCGAGTCCTCTTGGCAGCCTTACTTCAATATATTTTTGGATGATAGCTGTCATTTTTAACTCTGCAGGTTTGTGAATTACAGTGCCCCTGAGCTCCTTTCTTCAACTCGCTTTCTTGTGAGCTGGCCGCAACACCGCAGGATTGCTTCAGGCCCTAGTGTGGTTCCGGCATGACACGCTGAGCCTTTGGTTAATTCCTCTTCCTGGTGGGAAATGAGAGTTAAATTTGCCCGTCCAGACACCTCCAGCTAGTCTCTCATTGGTTCTCCCTATTCCTGTTCATCTTCCGCAGAAATTGCAAACTGGGCCAAACAGGAGGTTAAAGGCACTGACTCTCCAAGTGGGGAGAGTGTTAGTAAAGCGTCTGGAATGTTGCACCCGAGTACCAGGGGACGAAAAGTGAGACATTTGAACACGTTTCCCGATCACACGGTGGATCATACTCTGGGTTCCACATGCATGTTTTAGGTGAAGGAAGAATCCCTTAAACCTGGAGAGTTGAGACCCATGGAATGGGTACCATGCAATATGACTTCAAAGGTTCTGCATTGGCTCACCGAACCTCACCAATCCTATCACTGCTGTGCTTATGCCACTGTACACACGCTTGATTCCCTTTCGGAGACATATAAATCCATAGGTTTTAAGATTATTACTAGTCAGGTATATTCCTAGACGTTTAATATGGGGTGTTGAGTCCTCTTCGTTGAGCAAGGAGTAGCTCTTGTCTATTACATATTTGGCTTATGGAACGGTATCTGTGCTAATTTCAATCTCTGGTTTTATGCAGCACCCCAACTCACCTTTCCCCTTAAGCAAGCATAAGTTGGTTTTCTACATTTGAGACCTTGTTCTCTTTTGTAATTCAGTTACTGTGTAGCCAAGTTTACATTCCGTGTATTAGTGATATCTTATGATGTTTCTTTTTCTCTGTGACTTATCTCACTTAGAATCATCGTACCTGAATCCACTCATTATGCTGCTATGGGCCTGATGACATAGATTTCATTGCTGAGTGATATTGCATTGTACGTAAGTACCACAACTTCTTTATCCATTTTTCGCTTTCTGTGATATTGAACTTGTACTGTAAACGAGGTTCTTGTAAACAGAGCCGTCCCAAACTTTGGGGTGGCTGTGTCTTTTTGATTTTAATTTCCCTAAGCTATAGGACCATAAGTGGAAGTGCCCTAGGCTCTGTTGCTTTGTTTTTTAGATGTTTCAGGAAACACCATACACTTCTCCAGAGTGGCTGTTGGCAATTTACATCCCGCCCATCAGCATAACAAGGCTCCCAGTTCTCCATGGCCTGTCCGGCCTTTCTGGATTTTACACTTTTTTCAGATGGACCTTTTGACTGGTGGGCAGTGAGACTTCATTGTAGTGCAGATTTCCTTTGCAAGCTTGCTTGGTTGGCCAAAAAGGGCGTATGCGTTTTTTCCTGAATATATTCAGGAAAAAACGCATACGCCCTTTTTGGCCAAGTGCATCATTGTGGACATTCTGTCTCTTTTCCTATGCTTTACATGCAATTCCAGTCTACCTCCTGAAATCGGATTCCTGCAATTCTGCCCCGCTTTCGAGTCCTCTTGGCAGCCTTACTTCAATATATTTTTGGATGATAGCTGTCATTTTTAACTCTGCAGGTTTGTGAATTACAGTGCCCCTGAGCTCCTTTCTTCAACTCGCTTTCTTGTGAGCTGGCCGCAACACCGCAGGATTGCTTCAGGCCCTAGTGTGGTTCCGGCATGACACGCTGAGCCTTTGGTTAATTCCTCTTCCTGGTGGGAAATGAGAGTTAAATTTGCCCGTCCAGACACCTCCAGCTAGTCTCTCATTGGTTCTCCCTATTCCTGTTCATTTTCCGCAGAAATGGCAAACTGGGCCAAACAGGAGGTTAAAGGCACTGACTCTCCAAGTGGGGAGAGTTTTAGTAAAGCGTCTGGAATGTTGCACCCGAGTACCAGGGGACGAAAACTGAGACACATTTGAACACGTTTCCCGATCACACGGTCGATCATACTCTGGGTTCCACATGCATGTTTTAGCTGAAGGAAGAATCCCTTAAACCTGGAGAGTTGAGACCCATGGAATGGGTACCATGCAATATGACTTCAAAGGGTCTGCATTTGCTCACCGAACCTCACCAATCCTATCACTGCTGCATTTATGCCGCTGTAGACACGCTTGATTCTCTTTCGGAGACATATAAATCCATAGGTTTTAAGATTTTTACCAGTCAGGTATATTCTTAGGCATTTAATATGGGGTGTTGAGTCCACTTCGTTGAGCAAGGAGTAGCTCTTGTCTATTACCTATTTGGCTTATGGAATGGTATCTGTGCTAATTTCAATCTCTGGTTTTATGCAGAACCCCAACTCACCTTTCCCCTTAAGCAAGCATAAGTTGGTTTTCTACATTTGAGATCCTGTTCTGTTTTGTAATTCAGTTCCTGTGTAGCCAAGTTTACATTCCGTGTATTAGTGATATCTTATGATGTTTCTTTTTCTGTGTGACTTATCTCACTTAGAATCATCGTACCTGAATCCACTCATTATGCTGCTATGGGCCTGATGACATAGATTTCATTGCTGAGTGATATTGCATTGTACGTAAGTACCACAACTTCTTTATCCATTTTTCGCTTTCTGTGATATTGAACTTGTACCGTAAACGAGGTTCTTGTAAACAGAGCCGTCCCAAACTTTGGGGTGGCTGTGTCTTTTTGATTTTAATTTCCCTAAGCTATAGGACCATAAGTGGAAGTGCCCTAGGCTCTGTTGCTTTGTTTTTTAGATGTTTCAGGAAACACCATACACTTCTCCAGAGTGGCTGTTGGCAATTTACATCCCGCCCATCAGCATGACAAGGCTCCCAGTTCTCCATGGCCTGTCCTGCCTTTCTGGATTTTACACTTTTTTCAGATGGCCCTTTTGACCGGGGGGCAGTGAGACTTCATTGTAGTGCAGATTTCCTTTGCAAGCTTGCTTGGTTGGCCAAAAAGGGCGTATGCGTTTTTTCCTGAATATATTCAGGAAAAAACGCATACGCCCTTTTTGGCCAAGTGCATCATTGTGGACGTTCTGCCTCTTTCCTATGCTTCACATGTAATTCCAGTCTACCTCCTGAAATCGGATTCCTGCAATTCTGCCTCGCTTTCGAGTCCTCTTGGCAGCCTTACTTCAATATATTTTTGAACGATAGCTGTCATTTATAACTCTGCAGGTTTGTGAATTACAGTGCCCCTGAGCTCCTTTCTTCAACTCGCTTTCTTGTGAGCTGGCCGCAACACCGCAGGATTGCTTCAGGCCCTAGTGTGGTTCCGGCATGGCACGCTGAGCCTTTGGTTAATTCCTCTTCCTGGTGGGAAATGAGAGTTAAATTTGCCCGTCCAGACACCTCCAGCTAGTCTCTCATTGGTTCTCCCTATTCCTGTTCATTTTCCGCAGAAATTGCAAACTGGGCCAAACAGGAGGTTAAAGGCACTCACTCTCCAAGTGGAGAGAGTTTTAGTAAAGCGTCTGGAATGTTGCACCCGAGTACCAGGGGACAAAAACTGAGACACATTTGAACACGTTTCCCGATCACACGGTGGATCATACTCTGGGTTTCACGTGCATGTTTTAGCTGAAGGAAGAATCCCTTAAACCTGGAGAGTTGAGACCCATGGAATGGGTACCATGCAATATGACTTCAACGGTTCTGCATTGGCTCACCGAACCTCACCAATCCTATCACTGCTGCGCTTATGCCACTGTACACACGCTTGATTCTCTTTCGGAGACATATAAATCCATAGATTTTAAGATTCTTCCTAGTCAGGTATATTCTTAGACGTTTAATATGGGGTGTTGAGTCCTCTTCGTTGAGCAAGGAGTAGCTCTTGTCTATTACATATTTGGCTTATGGAACGGTATCTGTGCTAATTTCAATCTCTGGTTTTATGCAGAACCCCAACTCACCTTTCCCCTTAAGCAAGCATAAGTTGGTTTTCTACATTTGAGACCCTGTTATGTTTTGTAATTCAGTTCCTGTGTAGCCAAGTTTACATTCCGTGTAGTAGTGATATCTTATGATATTTCTTTTTCTGTGTGACTTATCTCACTTAGAATCATCGTACCTGAATCCACTCATTATGCTTCTACGGGCCTGATGACATAGATGTCATTGCTGAGTGATATTGCATTGTACGTAAGTACCACAACTTCTTTATCCATTTTTCGCTTTCTGTGATATTGAACTTGTACCGTAAACGAGGTTCTTGTAAACAGAGCCGTCCCAAACTTTGGGGTGGCTGTGTCTTTTTGATTTTAATTTCCCTAAGCTACAGGACCATAAGTGGCAGTGCCCTAGGCTCTGTTGCTTAGTTTTTTAGATGTTTCAGGAAACACCATACACTTCTCCAGAGTGGCTGTTGGCAATTTACATCCCGCCCATCAGCATAACAAGGCTCCCAGTTCTCCATGGCCTGTCCGGCCTTTCTGGATTTTACACTTTTTTCAGATGGCCCTTTTGACCGGGGGGCAGTGAGACTTCATTGTAGTGCAGATTTCCTTTGCAAGCTTGCTTGGTTGGCCAAAAAGGGCGTATGCGTTTTTTTCTGAATATATTCAGGAAAAAATGCATACGCCCTTTTTGGCCAAGTGCATCATTGTGGACGTTCTGCCTCTTTTCCTATGCTTTACATGCAATTCCAGTCTACCTCCTGAAATCGGTTTCCTGCAATTCTGCCCCGCTTTCAAGTCCTCTTGGCAGCCTTACTTCAATATATTTTTGGACGATAGCTGTCATTTTTAACTCTGCAGGTTTGTGAATTACAGTGCCCCTGAGCTCCTTTCTTCAACTCGCTTTCTTGTGAGCTGGCCGCAACACCGCAGGATTGCTTCAGGCCCTAGTGTGGTTCCGGCATGGCATGCTGAGCCTTTGCTTAATTCCTCTTCCTGGTGGGAAATGAGAGTTAAATTTGCCGTCCAGACACCTCCATCTAGTCTCTCATTGGTTCTCCCTATTCCTGTTCATTTTCCGCAGAAATTGCAAACTGGGCCAAACAGGAGGTTAAAGGCACTGACTCTCCAAGTGGAGAGAGTTTTAGTAAAGCGTCTGGAATGTTGCACCCGAGTACCAGGGGACGAAATCTGACACATTTGAACACGTTTCCCGATCACACGGTGGATCATACTCTGGGTTCCACATGCATGTTTTAGCTGAAGGAAGAATCCCTTAAACCTGGAGAGTTGAGACCCATGGAATGGGTACCATGCAATATGACTTCAAAGGGTCTGCATTTGCTCACCGAACCTCACCAATCCTATTACTGCTGCATTTATGCCTCTGTAGACACGCTTGATTCTCTTTCGGAGACATATAAATCCATAGGTTTTAAGATTCTTACTAGTCAGGTATATTCTTAGGCATTTAATATGGGGTGTTGAGTCCACTTTGTTGAGCAAGGAGTAGCTCTTGTCTATTACCTATTTGGCTTATGGAATGGTATCTGTGCTAATTTCAATCTCTGGTTTTATGCAGCACCCCAACTCACCTTTCCCCTTAAGCAAGCATAAGTTGGTTTTCTACATTTGAGATCCTGTTCTGTTTTGTAATTCAGTTCCTGTGTAGCCAAGTTTACATTCCGTGTATTAGTGATATCTTATGATGTTTCTTTTTCTGTGTGACTTATTTCACTTAGAATCATCGTACCTGAATCCACTCATTATGCTGCTACTGGCCTGATGACATAGATTTCATTCCTGAGTGATATTGCATTGTACGTAAGTACCACAACTTCTTTATCCATTTTTCACTTTCTGCGATATTGAACTTGTACCATAAACGAGATTCTTGTAAACAGAGCGGGCCCAAACTTTGGGGTGGCTGTGTCTTTTTGATTTTAATTTCCCTAAGCTATAGGACCATAAGTGGAAGTGCCCTAGGCTCTGTTGCTTTGTTTTGTAGATGTTTCAGGAAACACCATACACTTCTCCAGAGTGGCTGTTGGCAATTTACATCCCGCCCATCAGCATAACAAGGCTCCCAGTTCTCCATGGCCTGTCCTGCCTTTCTGGATTTTATACTTTTTTCAGATGGCCCTTTTGACCGGGGGGCAGTGAGACTTCATTGTAGTGCAGATTTCCTTTGCAAGCTTGCTTGGTTGGCCAAAAATGGCATATGCGTTTTTTCCTGAATATATTCAGGAAAAAACGCATACGCCCTTTTTGGCCAAGTGCATCATTGTGGACGTTCTGCCTCTTTTCCTATGCTTTACATGCAATTCCACTCTACCTCCTGAAATCGGTTTCCTGCAATTCTGCCCCGCTTTCAAGTCCTCTTGGCAGCCTTACTTCAATATATTTTTGGACGATAGCTGTCATTTTTAACTCTGCAGGTTTGTGAATTACAGTGCCCCTGAGCTCCTTTCTTCAACTCGCTTTCTTGTGAGCTGGCCGCAACACCGCAGGATTGCTTCAGGCCCTAGTGTGGTTCCGGCATGGCACGCTGAGCCTTTGGTTAATTCCTCTTCCTGGTGGGAAATGAGAGTTAAATTTGCCAATCCAGACACCTCCAGCTAGTCTCTCATTTGTTCTCCCTATTCCTGTTCATTTTCCGCAGAAATTGCAAACTGGGCCAAACAGGAGGTTAAAGGCACTGACTCTCCAAGTGGGGAGAGTTTTAGTAAAGCGTCTGGAATGTTGCACCCAAGTACCAGCGGAGAAAATCTGAGACACATTTGAACACGTTTCCCGATCACACGGTGGATCATACTCTGGGTTCCACATGCATGTTTTAGCTGAAGGAAGAATCCCTTAAACCTGGAGAGTTGAGACCCATGGAATGGCTGGCATGCAATATGACTTCAAAGGGTCTGCATTTGCTCATCAAACCTCACCAATCCTATCACTGCTGCGTTTATGCCGCTGTACACATGCTTGATTCTCTTTTGGAGACATATAAATCCATAGGTTTTAAGATTATTACTAGTCAGGTATATTCTTAGGCGATTAATATGGGGTGTAGAGTCCACTTCGTTGAGCAAGGAGTAGCTCTTGTCTATTACATATTTGGCTTATGGAATGGTATCTGTGCTAATTTCAATCTCTGGTTTTATGCAGAACCCCAACTCACCTTTCCCCTTAAGCAAGCATAAGTTGGTTTTCTACATTTGAGACCGTGTTCTGTTTTGTAATTCAGTTTCTGTGTAGCCAAGTTTACATTCCGTGTAGTAGTGATATCTTATGATGTTTCTTTTTCTGTGTGACTTATCTCACTTAGAATCATCGTACCTGAATCCACTCATTATGCTGCTACGGGCCTGATGATATAGATTTCATTGCTGAGTGATATTGCATTGTACGTAAGTACCACAAATTCTTTATCCATTTTTCACCTTCTGTGATATTGAATTTGTACTGTAAATGAGGTTCTTGTAAACAGAGCCGTCCCAAACTTTGGGGTGGCTGTGTCTTTTTGATTTTAATTTCCCTAAGCTATAGGACCATAAGTGGAAGTGCCCTAGGCTCTGTTGCTTTGTTTTTTAGATGTTTCAGGAAACACCATACACTTCTCCAGAGTGGCTGTTGGCAATTTACATCCCGCCCATCAGCATAACAAGGCTCCCAGTTCTCCATGGCCTGTCCTGCCTTTCTGGATTTTACACTTTTTTCAGATGGCCCTTTTGACCGGGGGGCAGTGAGACTTCATTGTAGTGCAGATTTCCTTTGCAAGCTTGCTTGGTTGGCCAAAAAGGGCGTATGCGTTTTTTCCTGAATATATTCAGGAAAAAACGCATACGCCCTTTTTGGCCAAGTGCATCATTGTGGACGTTCTGCCTCTTTTCATATGCTTTACATGCAATTCCAGTCTAACTCCTGAAATCGGTTTCCTGCAATTCTGCCCCGCTTTCAAGTCCTCTTGGCAGCCTTACTTCAATATATTTTTGGACGATAGCTGTCATTTTTAACTCTGCAGGTTTGTGAATTACAGTGCCCCTGAGCTCCTTTCTTCAACTCGCTTTCTTGTGAGCTGGCCGCAACACTGCAGGATTGCTTCAGGCCCTAGTGTGGTTCCGGCATGGCACGCTGAGCCTTTGGTTAATTCCTCTTCCTGGTGGGAAATGAGAGTTACATTTGCCCGTCCAGACACCTCCAGCTAGTCTCTCATTTGTTCTCCCTATTCCTGTTCATTTTCCGCAGAAATTGCAAACTGGGCCAAACAGGAGGTTAAAGGCACTGACTCTCCAAGTGGGGAGAGTTTTAGTAAAGCGTCTGGAATGTTGCACCCAAGTACCAGCGGAGAAAATCTGAGACACATTTGAACACGTTTCCCGATCACATGGTGGATCATACTCTGGGTTCCACATGCATGTTTTAGCTGAAGGAAGAATCCCTTAAACCTGGAGAGTTGAGACCCATGGAATGGCTAGCATGCAATATGACTTCAAAGGGTCTGCATTTGCTCATCAAACCTCACCAATCCTATCACTGCTGCGTTTATGCCGCTGTACACATGCTTGATTCTGTTTTGGAGACATATAAATCCATAGGTTTTAAGATTATTACTAGTCAGGTATATTCTTAGGCGATTAATATGGGGTGTAGAGTCCACTTCGTTGAGCAAGGAGTAGCTCTTGTCTATTACATATTTGGCTTATGGAATGGTATCTGTGCTAATTTCAATCTCTGGTTTTATGCAGAACCCCAACTCACCTTTCCCCTTAAGCAAGCATAAGTTGGTTTTCTACATTTAAGACCGTGTTCTGTTTTGTAATTCAGTTTCTGTGTAGCCAAGTTTTCATTCCGTGTAGTAGTGATATCTTATGATGTTTCTTTTTCTGTGTGACTTATCTCACTTAGAATCATCGTACCTGAATCCACTCATTATGCTGCTACGGGCCTGATGATATAGATTTCATTACTGAGTGATATTGCATTGTACGTAAGTACCACAAATTCTTTATCCATTTTTCACCTTCTGTGATATTGAATTTGTACTGTAAATGAGGTTCTTGTAAACAGAACCATCCCAAACTTTGGGGTGGCTGTGTCTTTTTGATTTTAATTTCCCTAAGCTATAGGACCATAAGTGGAAGTGCCCTAGGCTCTGTTGCTTTGTTTTTTAGATGTTTCAGGAAACACCATACACTTCTCCAGAGTGGCTGTTGGCAATTTACATCCCGCCCATCAGCATAACAAGGCTCCCAGTTCTCCATGGCCTGTCCGGGCTTTCTGGATTTTAAACTTTTTTCAGATGGCCCTTTTGACTGGGGGGCAGTGAGACTTCATTGTAGTGCAGATTTCCTTTGCAAGCTTGCTTGGTTGGCCAAAAAGGGCGTATGCGTTTTTTCCTGAATATATTCAGGAAAAAACGCATACGCCCTTTTTGGCCAAGTGCATCATTGTGGACGTTCTGCCTCTTTTCCTATGCTTTACATGCAATTCCAGTCTACCTCCTGAAATCGGTTTCCTGCAATTCTGCCCCGCTTTCAAGTCCTCTTGGCAGCCTTACTTCAATATATTTTTGGACGATAGCTGTCATTTATAACTCTGCAGGTTTGTGAATTACAGTGCCCCTGAGCTCCTTTCTTCAACTCGCTTTCTTGTGAGCTGGCCGCAACACCGCAGGATTGCTTCAGGCCCTAGTGTCGTTCCGGCATGGCACGCTGAGCCTTTGGTTAATTCCTCTTCCTGGTGGGAAATGAGAGTTAAATTTGCCCGTCCAGACACCTCCAGCTAGTCTCTCACTGGTTCTCCCTATTCCTGTTCATCTTCCGCAAATATTGCAAACTGGGCCAAACAGGAGGTTAAAGGCACTGACTCTCCAAGTGGGGAGAGTGTTAGTAAAGCGTCTGGAATGTTGCACCCGAGTACCAGGGGACAAAACCTGAGACACATTTGAACACGTTTCCCAATCACATGGTGGATCATACTCTGGGTTCCACATGCATGTTTTAGCTGAAGGAAGAATCCCTTAAACCTGGAGAGTTGAGACCCATGGAATGGGTACCATGCAATATGACTTCAAAGGTTCTGCATTGGCTCACCGAACCTCACCAATCCTATCACTGCTGCGCTTATGCCACTGTACACACGCTTGATTCTCTTTCGGAGACATATAAATCCATAGGTTTTAAGATTCTTCCTAGTCAGGTATATTCTTAGACGTTTAATATGGGGTGTTGAGTCCTCTTCGTTGAGCAAGGAGTAGCTCTTGTCTATTACACATTTGGCTTATGGAATGGTATCTGTGCTAATTTCAATCTCTGGTTTTATGCAGCACCCCAACTCACCTTTCCCCTTAAGCAAGCATAAGTTGGTTTTCTACATTTGAGATCCTGTTCTGTTTTGTAATTCAGTTCCTGTGTAGCCAAGTTTACATTCCGTGTAGTAGTGATATCTTATGATGTTTCTTTTTCTGTGTGACTTATCTCACTTAGAATCATCGTACCTGAATCCACTCATTATGCTGCTATGGGCCTGATGACATAGATTTCATTGCTGAGTGATATTGCATTGTACGTAAGTACCACAACTTCTTTATCCATTTTTCGCTTTCTGTGATATTGAACTTGTACCGTAAACGAGGATCTTGTAAACAGAGCCGTCCCAAACTTTGGGGTGGCTGTGTCTTTTTGATTTTAATTTCCCTAAGCTATAGGACCATAAGTGGAAGTGCCCTAGGCTCTTTTGCTTTGTTTTTTAGATGTTTCAGGAAACACCATACACTTCTCCAGAGTGGCTGTTGGCAATTTACATCCCGCCCATCAGCATAACAAGGCTCCCAGTTCTCCATGGCCTGTCCGGCCTTTCTGGATTTTACACTTTTTTCAGATGGCCCTTTTGACTGGGGGGCAGTGAGACTTCATTGTAGTGCAGATTTCCTTTGCAAGCTTGCTTGGTTGGCCAAAAAGGGCGTATGCGTTTTTTCCTGAATATATTCAGGAAAAAACGCATACGCCCTTTTTGGCCAAGTGCATCATTGTGGACATTCTGTCTCTTTTCCTATGCTTTACATGCAATTCCAGTCTACCTTCTGAAATCGGATTCCTTCAATTCTGCCCCGCTTTCCAGTCCTCTTGGCAGCCTTACTTCAATATATTTTTGGACGATAGCTGTCATTTATAACTCTGCAGGTTTGTGAATTACAGTGCCCCTGAGCTCCTTTCTTCAACTCGCTTTCTTGTGAGCTGGCTGCAACACCGCAGGATTGCTTCAGGCCCTAGTGTGGTTCCGGCATGGCACGCTGAGCCTTTGGTTAATTCCTCTTCCTGGTGGGAAATGAGAGATAAATTTGCCCATCCAGACACCTCCAGCTAGTCTCTCATTGGTTCTCTCTATTCCTGTTCATTTTCCGCAGAAATTGTAAACTGGGCCAAACAGGAGGTTAAAGGCACTGACTCTCCAAGTGGGGAGAGTGTTAGTAAAGCGTATGGAATGTTGCACCCGAGTACCAGGGGACAAAAACTGAGACACATTTGAACACGTTTCCCGATCACACGGTGGATCATACTCTGGGTTCCACATGCATGTTTTAGCTGAAGGAAGAATCCCTTAAACCTGGAGAGTTGAGACCCATGGAATGGCTACCATGCAATATGACTTCAAAGGGTCTGCATTTGCTCATCAAACCTCACCAATCCTATCACTGCTGCGTTTATGCCGCTGTACACATGCTTGATTCTCTTTTGGAGACATATAACTCCATAGGTTTTAAGATTATTACTAGTCAGGTATATTCTTAGGCGATTAATATGGGGTGTAGAGTCCACTTCGTTGAGCAAGGAGTAGCTCTTGTCTATTACATATTTGGCTTATGGAATGGTATCTGTGCTAATTTCAATCTCTGGTTTTATGCAGAACCCCAACTCACCTTTCCCCTTAAGCAAGCATAAGTTGGTTTTCTACATTTGAGACCGTGTTCTGTTTTGTAATTCAGTTTCTGTGTAGCCAAGTTTACATTCCGTGTAGTAGTGATATCTTATGATGTTTCTTTTTCTGTGTGACTTATCTCACTTAGAATCATCGTACCTGAATCCACTCATTATGCTGCTACGGGCCTGATGATATAGATTTCATTGCTGAGTGATATTGCATTGTACGTAAGTACCACAAATTCTTTATCCATTTTTCACCTTCTGCGATATTGAATTTGTACTGTAAATGAGGTTCTTGTAAACAGAGCCGTCCCAAACTTTGGGGTGGCTGTGTCTTTTTGATTTTAATTTCCCTAAGCTATAGGACCATAAGTGGAAGTGCCTTAGGCTCTGTTGCTTTGTTTTTTAGATGTTTCAGGAAACACCATACACTTCTCCAGAGTGGCTGTTGGCAATTTACATCCCGCCCATCAGCATAACAAGGCTCCCAGTTCTCCATGGCCTGTCCTGCCTTTCTGGATTTTACACTTTTTTCAGATGGCCCTTTTGACCGGGGGGCAGTGAGACTTCATTGTAGTGCAGATTTCCTTTGCAAGCTTGCTTGGTTGGCCAAAAAGGGCGTATGCGTTTTTTCCTGAATATATTCAGGAAAAAACGCATACGCCCTTTTTGGCCAAGTGCATCATTGTGGACGTTCTGCCTCTTTTCCTATGCTTTACATGCAATTCCACTCTACCTCCTGAAATCGGTTTCCTGCAATTCTGCCCCGCTTTCAAGTCCTCTTGGCAGCCTTACTTCAATATATTTTTGGACGATAGCTGTCATTTATAACTCTGCAGGTTTGTGAATTACAGTGCCCCTGAGCTCCTTTCTTCAACTCGCTTTCTTGTGAGCTGGCCGCAACACCGCAGGATTGCTTCAGGCCCTAGTGTCGTTCCGGCATGGCACGCTGAGCCTTTGGTTAATTCCTCTTCCTGGTGGGAAATGAGAGTTAAATTTGCCCGTCCAGACACCTCCAGCTAGTCTCTCACTGGTTCTCCCTATTCCTGTTCATCTTCCGCAAATATTGCAAACTGGGCCAAACAGGAGGTTAAAGGCACTGACTCTCCAAGTGGGGAGAGTGTTAGTAAAGCGTCTGGAATGTTGCACCCGAGTACCAGGGGACAAAACCTGAGACACATTTGAACACGTTTCCCAATCACATGGTGGATCATACTCTGGGTTCCACATGCATGTTTTAGCTGAAGGAAGAATCCCTTAAACCTGGAGAGTTGAGACCCATGGAATGGGTACCATGCAATATGACTTCAAAGGTTCTGCATTGGCTCACCGAACCTCACCAATCCTATCACTGCTGCGCTTATGCCACTGTACACACGCTTGATTCTCTTTCGGAGACATATAAATCCATAGGTTTTAAGATTCTTCCTAGTCAGGTATATTCTTAGACGTTTAATATGGGGTGTTGAGTCCTCTTCGTTGAGCAAGGAGTAGCTCTTGTCTATTACACATTTGGCTTATGGAATGGTATCTGTGCTAATTTCAATCTCTGGTTTTATGCAGCACCCCAACTCACCTTTCCCCTTAAGCAAGCATAAGTTGGTTTTCTACATTTGAGATCCTGTTTTGTTTTGTAATTCAGTTCCTGTGTAGCCAAGTTTACATTCCGTGTAGTAGTGATATCTTATGATGTTTCTTTTTCTGTGTGACTTATCTCACTTAGAATCATCGTACCTGAATCCACTCATTATGCTGCTATGGGCCTGATGACATAGATTTCATTGCTGAGTGATATTGCATTGTACGTAAGTACCACAACTTCTTTATCCATTTTTCGCTTTCTGTGATATTGAACTTGTACCGTAAACGAGGATCTTGTAAACAGAGCCGTCCCAAACTTTGGGGTGGCTGTGTCTTTTTGATTTTAATTTCCCTAAGCTATAGGACCATAAGTGGAAGTGCCCTAGGCTCTTTTGCTTTGTTTTTTAGATGTTTCAGGAAACACCATACACTTCTCCAGAGTGGCTGTTGGCAATTTACATCCCGCCCATCAGCATAACAAGGCTCCCAGTTCTCCATGGCCTGTCCGGCCTTTCTGGATTTTACACTTTTTTCAGATGGCCCTTTTGACTGGGGGGCAGTGAGACTTCATTGTAGTGCAGATTTCCTTTGCAAGCTTGCTTGGTTGGCCAAAAAGGGCGTATGCGTTTTTTCCTGAATATATTCAGGAAAAAACGCATACGCCCTTTTTGGCCAAGTGCATCATTGTGGACATTCTGTCTCTTTTCCTATGCTTTACATGCAATTCCAGTCTACCTCCTGAAATCGGATTCCTTCAATTCTGCCCCGCTTTCGAGTCCTCTTGGCAGCCTTACTTCAATATATTTTTGGACGATAGCTGTCATTTATAACTCTGCAGGTTTGTGAATTACAGTGCACCTGAGCTCCTTTCTTCAACTCACTTTCTTGTGAGCTGGCCGCAACACCGCAGGATTGCTTCAGGCCCTAGTGTGGTTCTGGCATGGCACGCTGAGCCTTTGGTTAATTCCTCTTCCTGGTTGGAAATGAGAGTTAAATTTGCCCATCCAGACACCTCCAGCTAGTCTCTCATTGGTTCTCCCTATTCCTGTTCATTTTCCGCAGAAATTGCAAACTGGGCCAAACAGGAGGTTAAAGGCACTGACTCTCCAAGTGGGGAGAGTGTTAGTAAAGCATCTGGAATGTTGCACCCGAGTACCAGGGGACAAAAACTGAGACACATTTGAACACGTTTCCCGATCACACGGTGGATCATACTCTGGGTTCCACATGCATGTTTTAGCTGAAGGAAGAATCCCTTAAACCTGGAGAGTTGAGACCCATGGAATGGCTACCATGCAATATGACTTCAAAGGGTCTGCATTTGCTCATCAAACCTCACCAATCCTATCACTGCTGCGTTTATGCCGCTGTACACATGCTTGATTCTCTTTTGGAGACATATAAATCCATAGGTTTTAAGATTATTACTAGTCAGGTATATTCTTAGGCGATTAATATGGGGTGTAGAGTCCACTTCGTTGAGCAAGGAGTAGCTCTTGTCTATTACATATTTGGCTTATGGAATGGTATCTGTGCTAATTTCAATCTCTGGTTTTATGCAGAACCCCAACTCACCTTTCCCCTTAAGCAAGCATAAGTTGGTTTTCTACATTTGAGACCGTGTTCTGTTTTGTAATTCAGTTTCTGTGTAGCCAAGTTTACATTCCGTATAGTAGTGATATCTTATGATGTTTCTTTTTCTGTGTGACTTATCTCACTTAGAATCATCGTACCTGAATCCACTCATTATGCTGCTACGGGCCTGATGATATAGATTTCATTGCTGAGTGATATTGCATTGTACGTAAGTACCACAAATTCTTTATCCATTTTTCACCTTCTGTGATATTGAATTTGTACTGTAAATGAGGTTCTTGTAAACAGAGCTGTCCCAAACTTTGGGGTGGCTGTGTCTTTTTGATTTTAATTTCCCTAAGCTATAGGACCATAAGTGGAAGTGCCCTAGGCTCTGTTGCTTTGTTTTTTAGATGTTTCAGGAAACACCATACACTTCTCCAGAGTGGCTGTTGGCAATTTACATCCCGCCCATCAGCATAACAAGGCTCCCAGTTCTCCATGGCCTGTCCTGCCTTTCTGGATTTTACACTTTTTTCAGATGGCCCTTTTGACCGGGGGGCAGTGAGACTTCATGGTAGTGCAGATTTCCTTTGCAAGCTTGCTTGGTTGGCCAAAAAGGGCGTATGCGTTTTTTCCTGAATATATTCAGGAAAAAACGCATACGCCCTTTTTGGCCAAGTGCATCATTGTGGACGTTCTGCCTCTTTTCCTATGCTTTACATGCAATTCCAGTCTACCTCCTGAAATCGGTTTCCTGCAATCCTGCCCCGCTTTCAAGTCCTCTTGGCAGCCTTACTTCAATATATTTTTGGACGATAGCTGTCATTTTTAACTCTGCAGGTTTGTGAATTACAGTGCCCCTGAGCTCCTTTCTTCAACTCACTTTCTTGTGAGCTGGCCGCAACACTGAAGGATTGCTTCAGGCCCTAGTGTGGTTCCGGCATGGCACGCTGAGCCTTTGGTTAATTCCTCTTCCTGGTGGGAAATGAGAGTTACATTTGCCCGTCCAGACACCTCCAGCTAGTCTCTCATTTGTTCTCCCTATTCCTGTTCATTTTCCGCAGAAATTGCAAACTGGGCCAAACAGGAGGTTAAAGGCACTGACTCTCCAAGTGGGGAGAGTTTTAGTAAAGCGTCTGGAATGTTGCACCCAAGTACCAGCGGAGAAAATCTGAGACACATTTGAACACGTTTCCCGATCACATGGTGGATCATACTCTGGGTTCCACATGCATGTTTTAGCTGAAGGAAGAATCCCTTAAACCTGGAGAGTTGAGACCCATGGAATGGCTAGCATGCAATATGACTTCAAAGGGTCTGCATTTGCTCATCAAACCTCACCAATCCTATCACTGCTGCGTTTATGCCGCTGTACACATGCTTGATTCTGTTTTGGAGACATATAAATCCATAGGTTTTAAGATTATTACTAGTCAGGTATATTCTTAGGCGATTAATATGGGGTGTAGAGTCCACTTCGTTGAGCAAGGAGTAGCTCTTGTCTATTACATATTTGGCTTATGGAATGGTATCTGTGCTAATTTCAATCTCTGGTTTTATGCAGAACCCCAACTCACCTTTCCCCTTAAGCAAGCATAAGTTGGTTTTCTACATTTAAGACCGTGTTCTGTTTTGTAATTCAGTTTCTGTGTAGCCAAGTTTTCATTCCGTGTAGTAGTGATATCTTATGATGTTTCTTTTTCTGTGTGACTTATCTCACTTAGAATCATCGTACCTGAATCCACTCATTATGCTGCTACGGGCCTGATGATATAGATTTCATTACTGAGTGATATTGCATTGTACGTAAGTACCACAAATTCTTTATCCATTTTTCACCTTCTGTGATATTGAATTTGTACTGTAAATGAGGTTCTTGTAAACAGAACCATCCCAAACTTTGGGGTGGCTGTGTCTTTTTGATTTTAATTTCCCTAAGCTATAGGACCATAAGTGGAAGTGCCCTAGGCTCTGTTGCTTTGTTTTTTAGATGTTTCAGGAAACACCATACACTTCTCCAGAGTGGCTGTTGGCAATTTACATCCCGCCCATCAGCATAACAAGGCTCCCAGTTCTCCATGGCCTGTCCGGGCTTTCTGGATTTTAAACTTTTTTCAGATGGCCCTTTTGACTGGGGGGCAGTGAGACTTCATTGTAGTGCAGATTTCCTTTGCAAGCTTGCTTGGTTGGCCAAAAAGGGCGTATGCGTTTTTTCCTGAATATATTCAGGAAAAAACGCATACGCCCTTTTTGGCCAAGTGCATCATTGTGGACGTTCTGCCTCTTTTCCTATGCTTTACATGCAATTCCAGTCTACCTCCTGAAATCGGTTTCCTGCAATTCTGCCCCGCTTTCAAGTCCTCTTGGCAGCCTTACTTCAATATATTTTTGGACGATAGCTGTCATTTATAACTCTGCAGGTTTGTGAATTACAGTGTCCCTGAGCTCCTTTCTTCAACTCGCTTTCTTGTGAGCTGGCCGCAACACCGCAGGATTGCTTCAGGCCCTAGTGTGGTTCCGGCATGGCACGCTGAGCCTTTGGTTAATTCCTCTTCCTGGTGGGAAATGAGAGTTAAATTTGCCCGTCCAGACACCTCCAGCTAGTCTCTCACTGGTTCTCCCTATTCCTGTTCATCTTCCGCAAATATTGCAAACTGGGCCAAACAGGAGGTTAAAGGCACTGACTCTCCAAGTGGGGAGAGTGTTAGTAAAGCGTCTGGAATGTTGCACCCGAGTACCAGGGGACAAAACCTGAGACACATTTGAACACGTTTCCCAATCACATGGTGGATCATACTCTGGGTTCCACATGCATGTTTTAGCTGAAGGAAGAATCCCTTAAACCTGGAGAGTTGAGACCCATGGAATGGGTACCATGCAATATGACTTCAAAGGTTCTGCATTGGCTCACCGAACCTCACCAATCCTATCACTGCTGCGCTTATGCCACTGTACACACGCTTGATTCTCTTTCGGAGACATATAAATCCATAGGTTTTAAGATTCTTCCTAGTCAGGTATATTCTTAGACGTTTAATATGGGGTGTTGAGTCCTCTTCGTTGAGCAAGGAGTAGCTCTTGTCTATTACACATTTGGCTTATGGAATGGTATCTGTGCTAATTTCAATCTCTGGTTTTATGCAGCACCCCAACTCACCTTTCCCCTTAAGCAAGCATAAGTTGGTTTTCTACATTTGAGATCCTGTTCTGTTTTGTAATTCAGTTCCTGTGTAGCCAAGTTTACATTCCGTGTAGTAGTGATATCTTATGATGTTTCTTTTTCTGTGTGACTTATCTCACTTAGAATCATCGTACCTGAATCCACTCATTATGCTGCTATGGGCCTGATGACATAGATTTCATTGCTGAGTGATATTGCATTGTACGTAAGTACCACAACTTCTTTATCCATTTTTCGCTTTCTGTGATATTGAACTTGTACCGTAAACGAGGTTCTTGTAAACAGAGCCGTCCCAAACTTTGGGGTGGCTGTGTCTTTTTGATTTTAATTTCCCTAAGCTATAGGACCATAAGTGGAAGTGCCCTAGGCTCTTTTGCTTTGTTTTTTAGATGTTTCAGGAAACACCATACACTTCTCCAGAGTGGCTGTTGGCAATTTACATCCCGCCCATCAGCATAACAAGGCTCCCAGTTCTCCATGGCCTGTCCGGCCTTTCTGGATTTTACACTTTTTTCAGATGGCCCTTTTGACTGGGGGGCAGTGAGACTTCATTGTAGTGCAGATTTCCTTTGCAAGCTTGCTTGGTTGGCCAAAAAGGGCGTATGCGTTTTTTCCTGAATATATTCAGGAAAAAACGCATACGCCCTTTTTGGCCAAGTGCATCATTGTGGACATTCTGTCTCTTTTCCTATGCTTTACATGCAATTCCAGTCTACCTCCTGAAATCGGATTCCTTCAATTCTGCCCCGCTTTCGAGTCCTCTTGGCAGCCTTACTTCAATATATTTTTGGACGATAGCTGTCATTTATAACTCTGCAGGTTTGTGAATTACAGTGCCCCTGAGCTCCTTTCTTCAACTCGCTTTCTTGTGAGCTGGCTGCAACACCGCAGGATTGCTTCAGGCCCTAGTGTGGTTCCGGCATGGCACGCTGAGCCTTTGGTTAATTCCTCTTCCTGGTGGGAAATGAGAGTTAAATTTGCCCATCCAGACACCTCCAGCTAGTCTCTCATTGGTTCTCCCTATTCCTGTTCATTTTCCGCAGAAATTGTAAACTGGGCCAAACAGGAGGTTAAAGGCACTGACTCTCCAAGTGGGGAGAGTGTTAGTAAAGCGTATGGAATGTTGCACCCGAGTACCAGGGGACAAAAACTGAGACACATTTGAACACGTTTCCCGATCACACGGTGGATCATACTCTGGGTTCCACATGCATGTTTTAGCTGAAGGAAGAATCCCTTAAACCTGGAGAGTTGAGACCCATGGAATGGCTACCATGCAATATGACTTCAAAGGGTCTGCATTTGCTCATCAAACCTCACCAATCCTATCACTGCTGCGTTTATGCCGCTGTACACATGCTTGATTCTCTTTTGGAGACATATAAATCCATAGGTTTTAAGATTATTACTAGTCAGGTATATTCTTAGGCGATTAATATGGGGTGTAGAGTCCACTTCGTTGAGCAAGGAGTAGCTCTTGTCTATTACATATTTGGCTTATGGAATGGTATCTGTGCTAATTTCAATCTCTGGTTTTATGCAGAACCCCAACTCACCTTTCCCCTTAAGCAAGCATAAGTTGGTTTTCTACATTTGAGACCGTGTTCTGTTTTGTAATTCAGTTTCTGTGTAGCCAAGTTTACATTCCGTGTAGTAGTGATATCTTATGATGTTTCTTTTTCTGTGTGACTTATCTCACTTAGAATCATCGTACCTGAATCCACTCATTATGCTGCTACGGGCCTGATGATATAGATTTCATTGCTGAGTGATATTGCATTGTACGTAAGTACCACAAATTCTTTATCCATTTTTCACCTTCTGCGATATTGAATTTGTACTGTAAATGAGGTTCTTGTAAACAGAGCCGTCCCAAACTTTGGGGTGGCTGTGTCTTTTTGATTTTAATTTCCCTAAGCTATAGGACCATAAGTGGAAGTGCCTTAGGCTCTGTTGCTTTGTTTTTTAGATGTTTCAGGAAACACCATACACTTCTCCAGAGTGGCTGTTGGCAATTTACATCCCGCCCATCAGCATAACAAGGCTCCCAGTTCTCCATGGCCTGTCCTGCCTTTCTGGATTTTACACTTTTTTCAGATGGCCCTTTTGACCGGGGGGCAGTGAGACTTCATTGTAGTGCAGATTTCCTTTGCAAGCTTGCTTGGTTGGCCAAAAAGGGCGTATGCGTTTTTTCCTGAATATATTCAGGAAAAAACGCATACGCCCTTTTTGGCCAAGTGCATCATTGTGGACGTTCTGCCTCTTTTCCTATGCTTTACATGCAATTCCAGTCTACCTCCTGAAATCGGTTTCCTGCAATCCTGCCCCGCTTTCAAGTCCTCTTGGCAGCCTTACTTCAATATATTTTTGGACGATAGCTGTCATTTTTAACTCTGCAGGTTTGTGAATTACAGTGCCCCTGAGCTCCTTTCTTCAACTCACTTTCTTGTGAGCTGACCGCAACACCGCAGGATTGCTTCAGGCCCTAGTGTGGTTCTGGCATGGCACGCTGAGCCTTTGGTTAATTCCTCTTCCTGGTTGGAAATGAGAGTTAAATTTGCCCATCCAGACACCTCCAGCTAGTCTCTCATTGGTTCTCCCTATTCCTGTTCATTTTCCGCAGAAATTGCAAACTGGGCCAAACAGGAGGTTAAAGGCACTGACTCTCCAAGTGGGGAGAGTGTTAGTAAAGCATCTGGAATGTTGCACCCGAGTACCAGGGGACAAAAACTGAGACACATTTGAACACGTTTCCCGATCACACGGTGGATCATACTCTGGGTTCCACATGCATGTTTTAGCTGAAGGAAGAATCCCTTAAACCTGGAGAGTTGAGACCCATGGAATGGCTACCATGCAATATGACTTCAAAGGGTCTGCATTTGCTCATCAAACCTCACCAATCCTATCACTGCTGCGTTTATGCCGCTGTACACATGCTTGATTCTCTTTTGGAGACATATAAATCCATAGGTTTTAAGATTATTACTAGTCAGGTATATTCTTAGGCGATTAATATGGGGTGTAGAGTCCACTTCGTTGAGCAAGGAGTAGCTCTTGTCTATTACATATTTGGCTTATGGAATGGTATCTGTGCTAATTTCAATCTCTGGTTTTATGCAGAACCCCAACTCACCTTTCCCCTTAAGCAAGCATAAGTTGGTTTTCTACATTTGAGACCGTGTTCTGTTTTGTAATTCAGTTTCTGTGTAGCCAAGTTTACATTCCGTATAGTAGTGATAACTTATGATGTTTCTTTTTCTGTGTGACTTATCTCACTTAGAATCATCGTACCTGAATCCACTCATTATGCTGCTACGGGCCTGATGATATAGATTTCATTGCTGAGTGATATTGCATTGTACGTAAGTACCACAAATTCTTTATCCATTTTTCACCTTCTGTGATATTGAATTTGTACTGTAAATGAGGTCTTGTAAACAGAGCCGTCCCAAACTTTGGGGTGGCTGTGTCTTTTTGATTTTAATTTCCCTAAGCTATAGGACCATAAGTGGAAGTGCCCTAGGCTCTGTTGCTTTGTTTTTTAGATGTTTCAGGAAACACCATACACTTCTCCAGAGTGGCTGTTGGCAATTGACATCCCGCCCATCAGCATAACAAGGCTCCCAGTTCTCCATGGCCTGTCCTGCCTTTCTGGATTTTACACTTTTTTCAGATGGCCCTTTTGACCGGGGGGCAGTGAGACTTCATGGTAGTGCAGATTTCCTTTGCAAGCTTGCTTGGTTGGCCAAAAAGGGCGTATGCGTTTTTTCCTGAATATATTCAGGAAAAAACGCATACGCCCTTTTTGGCCAAGTGCATCATTGTGGACGTTCTGCCTCTTTTCCTATGCTTTACATGCAATTCCAGTCTACCTCCTGAAATCGGTTTCCTGCAATCATGCCCCGCTTTCAAGTCCTCTTGGCAGCCTTACTTCAATATATTTTTGGACGATAGCTGTCATTTTTAACTCTGCAGGTTTGTGAATTACAGTGCCCCTGAGCTCCTTTCTTCAACTCACTTTCCTGTGAGCTGGCCGCAACACTGCAGGATTGTTTCAGGCCCTAGTGTGGTTCCGGCATGGCACGCTGAGCCTTTGGTTAATTCCACTTCCTGGTGGGAAATGAGAGTTAAATTTGCCCATCCAGACACCTCCAGCTAGTCTCTCATTGGTTCTCCCTATTCCTGTTCATTTTCCACAGAAATTGCAAACTGGGCCAAACAGGAGGTTAAAGGCACTGACTCTCCAAGTGGGGAGAGTGTTAGTAAAGCATCTGGAATGTTGCACCCGAGTACCAGGGGACAAAAACTGAGACACATTTGAACACGTTTCCCGATCACACGGTGGATCATACTCTGGGTTCCACATGCATGTTTTAGCTGAAGGAAGAATCCCTTAAACCTGGAGAGTTGAGACCCATGGAATGGCTACCATGCAATATGACTTCAAAGGGTCTGCATTTGCTCATCAAACCTCACCAATCCTATCACTGCTGCGTTTATGCCGCTGTACACATGCTTGATTCTCTTTTGGAGACATATAAATCCATAGGTTTCAAGATTCTTACTAGTCAGGTATATTCTTAGACGTTTAATATGGGGTGTTGAGTCCACTTCGTTTAGCAAGGAGTAGCTCTTGTCTATTACATATTTGGCTTATGGAATGGTATCTGTGCTAATTTCAATCTCTGGTTTTATGCAGCACCCCAACTCACCTTTCCCCTTAAGCAAGCATAAGTTGGTTTTCTACATTTGAGATCCTGTTCTGTTTTGTAATTCAGTTCCTGTGTAGCCAAGTTTACATTCCATGTATTAGTGATATCTTATGATGTTTCTTTTTCTGTGTGACTTATCTCACTTAGAATCATCGTACCTGAATCCACTCATTATGCTGCTACGGGCCTGATGACATAGATTTCATTCCTGAGTGATATTGCATTGTACGTAAGTACCACAACTTCTTTATCCATTTTTCACTTTCTGCGATATTGAACTTGTACCATAAACGAGATTCTTGTAAACAGAGCCGGCCCAAACTTTGGGGTGGCTGTGTCTTTTTGATTTTAATTTCCCTAAGCTATAGGACCATAAGTGGAAGTGCCCTAGGCTCTGTTTCTTTGTTTTTTAGATGTTTCAGGAAACACCATACACTTCTCCAGAGTGGCAGTTGGCAATTTACATCCCGCCCATCAGCATAACAAGGCTCCCAATTCTCCATGGCCTGTCCTGCCTTTCTGGATTTTACACATTTTTCAGATGGCCCTTTTGACCGGGGGGCAGTGAGACTTCATTGTACTGCAGATTTCCTTTGCAAGCTTGCTTGGTTGGCCAAAAAGGGCGTATGCGTTTTTTCCTGAATATATTCAGGAAAAAACGCATATGCCCTTTTTGGCCAAGTGCATCATTGTGGACGTTCTGCCTCTTTTCCTATGCTTTACATGCAATTCCAGTCTACCTCCTGAAATCGGATTCCTGCAATTCTGCCCCGCTTTCGAGTCCTCTTGGCAGCCTTACTTCAATATATTTTTGGACGATAGCTGTCATTTATAACTCTGCAGGTTTGTGAATTACAGTGCCCCTGAGCTCCTTTCTTCAACTCGCTTTCTTGTGAGCTGGCCGCAACACCGCAGCATTGCTTCAGGCCCTAGTGTGGTTCTGGCATGGCACGCTGAGCCTTTGGTTAATTCCTCTTCCTGGTGGGAAATGAGAGTTAAATTTGCCCGTCCAGACACCTCCATCTAGTCTCTCATTGGTTCTCCCTATTCCTGTTCATTTTCCGCAGAAATTGCAAACTGGGCCAAACAGGAGGTTAAAGGCACTGACTCTCCAAGTGGAGAGAGTGTTAGTAAAGCGTCTGGAATGTTGCACCCGAGTACCAGGGGACAAAAACTGAGACACATTTGAACACGTTTCCCGATCACACGGTGGATCATACTCTGGGTTCCACATGCATGTTTTAGCTGAAGGAAGAATCCCTTAAACCTGGAGAGTTGAGACCCATGGAATGGCTACCATGCAATATGACTTCAAAGGTTCTGCATTGGCTCACCGAACCTCACCAATCCTATTACTGCTGCATTTATGCCTCTGTAGACACGCTTGATTCTCTTTCGGAGACATATAAATCCATAGGTTTTAAGATTCTTACTAGTCAGGTATATTCTTAGGCATTTAATATGGGGTGTTGAGTCCACTTCGTTGAGCAAGGAGTAGCTATTGTCTATTACCTATTTGGCTTATGGAATGGTATCTGTGCTAATTTCAATCTCTGGTTTTATGCAGCACCCCAACTCACCTTTCCCCTTAAGCAAGCATAAGTTGGTTTTCTACATTTGAGATCCTGTTCTGTTTTGTAATTCAGTTCCTGTGTAGCCAAGTTTACATTCCATGTATTAGTGATATCTTATGATGTTTCTTTTTCTGTGTGACTTATGTCACTTAGAATCATTGTACCTGAATCCACTCATTATGCTGCTATGGGCCTGATGACATAGATTTCATTCCTGAGTGATATTGCATTGTACGTAAGTACCACAACTTCTTTATCCATTTTTCACTTTCTGCGATATTGAACTTGTACCATAAACGAGATTCTTGTAAACAGAGCCGGCCCAAACTTTGGGGTGGCTGTGTCTTTTTGATTTTAATTTCCCTAAGCTATAGGACCATAAGTGGAAGTGCCCTAGGCTCTGTTGCTTTGTTTTTTAGATGTTTCAGGAAACACCATACACTTCTCCAGAGTGGCTGTTGGCAATTTACATCCCGCCCATCAGCATAACAAGGCTCCCAATTCTCCATGGCCTGTCCTGCCTTTCTGGATTTTACACATTTTTCAGATGGCCCTTTTGACCGGGAGGCAGTGAGAGTTCATTGTACTGCAGATTTCCTTTGCAAGCTTGCTTGGTTGGCCAAAAAGGGCGTATGCGTTTTTTCCTGAATATATTCAGGAAAAAACGCATACGCCCTTTTTGGCCAAGTGCATCATTGTGGACGTTCTGCCTCTTTTCCTATGCTTTACATGTAATTCCAGTCTACCTCCTGAAATCGGATTCCTGCAATTCTGCCCTGCTTTCGAGTCCTCTTGGCAGCCTTACTTCAATATATTTTTGGACGATAGCTGTCATTTATAACTCTGCAGGTTTGTGAATTACAGTGCCCCTGAGCTCCTTTCTTCAACTCGCTTTCTTGTGAGCTGGCCGCAACACCGCAGCATTGCTTCAGGCCCTACTGTGGTTCCGGCATGGCACGCTGAGCCTTTGGTTAATTCCTCTTCCTGGTGGGAAATGAGAGTTAAATTTGCCCATCCAGACACCTCCATCTAGTCTCTCATTGGTTCTCCCTATTCCTGTTCATTTTCCGCAGAAATTGCAAACTGGGTCAAACAGGAGGTTAAAGGCAGTGACTCTCCAAGTGGGGAAAGTTTTAGTAAAGCGTCTGGAATGTTGCACCCGAGTACCAGGGGACAAAAACTGAGACACATTTGAACACATTTCCCGATCACACGGTGGATCATACTCTGGGTTCCACATGCATGTTTTAGCTGAAGGAAGAATCCCTTAAACCTGGAGAGTTGAGACCCATGGAATGGGTACCATGCAATATGACTTCAAAGGTTCTGCATTGGCTCACCGAACCTCATCAATCCTATCACTGCTGCGCTTATGCCACTGTACACACGCTTGATTCTCTTTCGGAGACATATAAATCCATAGATTTTAAGATTCTTACTAGTCAGGTATATTCTTAGACGTTTAATATGGGGTGTTGAGTCCTCTTCGTTGAGCAAGGAGTAGCTCTTGTCTATTACCTATTTGGCTTATGGAATGGTATCTGTGCTAATTTCAATCTCTGGTTTTATGCAGCACCCCAACTCACCTTTCCCCTTAAGCAAGCATAAGTTGGTTTTCTACATTTGAGATCCTGTTCTGTTTTGTAATTCAGTTCCTGTGTAGCCAAGTTTACATTCCGTGTATTAGTGATATCTTATGATGTTTCTTTTTCTGTGTGACTTATTTCACTTAGAATCATCGTACCTGAATCCACTCATTATGCTGCTACGGGCCTGATGACATAGATTTCATTCCTGAGTTATATTGCATTGTACGTAAGTACCACAACTTCTTTATCCATTTTTCACTTTCTGCGATATTGAACTTGTACCATAAACGAGATTCTTGTAAACAGAGCCGGCCCAAACTTTGGGGTGGCTGTGTCTTTTTGATTTTAATTTCCCTAAGCTATAGGACCATAAGTGGAAGTGCCCTAGGCTCTGTTGCTTTGTTTTTTAGATGTTTCAGGAAACACCATACACTTCTCCAGAGTGGCTGTTGGCAATTTACATCCCGCCCATCAGCATAACAAGGCTCCCAGTTCGCCATGGCCTGTCCTGCCTTTCTGGATGTTATACTTTTTTCAGATGGCCCTTTTGACCGGGGGGCAGTGAGACTTCATTGTAGTGCAGATTTCCTTTGCAAGCTTGCTTGGTTGGCCAAAAAGGGCGTATGCGTTTTTTCCTGAATATATTCAGGAAAAAACGCATACGCCCTTTTTGGCCAAGTGCATCATTGTGGACGTTCTGCCTCTTTTCCTATGCTTTACATGCAATTCCAGTCTACCTCCTGAAATCGGTTTCCTGCAATTCTGCCCCGCTTTCAAGTCCTCTTGGCAGCCTTACTTCAATATATTTTTGGACGATAGCTGTCATTTTTAACTCTGCAGGTTTGTGAATTACAGTGCCCCTGAGCTCCTTTCTTCAACTCGCTTTTTTGTGAGCTGGCCGCAACACCGCAGCATTGCTTCAGGCCCTAGTGTGGTTCCGGCATGGCACGCTGAGCCTTTGGTTAATTCCTCTTCCTGGTGGGAAATGAGAGTTAAATTTGCCCATCCAGACACCTCCAGCTAGTCTCTCATTGGTTCTCCCTATTCCTGTTCATTTTCCGCAGAAATTGCAAACTGGGCCAAACAGGAGGTTAAAGGCACTGTCTCTCCAAGTGGGGAGAGTGTTAGTAAAGCGTCTGGAATGTTGCACCTGAGTACAAGGGGACGAAATCTGACACATTTGAACACGTTTCCCGATCACACGGTGGATCATACTCTGGGTTCCACATGCATGTTTTAGCTGAAGGAAGAATCCCTTAAACCTGGAGAGTTGAGACCCATGGAATGGGTACCATGCAATATGACTTCAAAGGGTCTGCATTTGCTCACCGAACCTCACCAATCCTATCACTGCTGTATTTATGCCGCTGTAGACACGCTTGATTCTCTTTCGGAGACATATAAATCCATAGGTTTTAAGATTCTTACTAGTCAGGTATATTCTTAGGCATTTAATATGGGGTGTTGAGTCCACTTCGTTGAGCAAGGAGTAGCTATTGTCTATTACCTATTTGGCTTATGGAATGGTATCTGTGCTAATTTCAATCTCTGGTTTTATGCAGCACCCCAACTCACCTTTCCCCTTAAGCAAGCATAAGTTGGTTTTCTACATTTGAGATCCTGTTCTGTTTTGTAATTCAGTTCCTGTGTAGCCAAGTTTACATTCCATGTATTAGTGATATCTTATGATGTTTCTTTTTCTGTGTGACTTATGTCACTTAGAATCATCGTACCTGAATCCACTCATTATGCTGCTACGGGCCTGATGACATAGATTTCATTCCTGAGTGATATTGCATTGTACGTAAGTACCACAACTTCTTTATCCATTTTTCACTTTCTGCGATATTGAACTTGTACCATAAATGAGATTCTTGTAAACAGAGCCGGCCCAAACTTTGGGGTGGCTGTGTCTTTTTGATTTTAATTTCCCTAAGCTATAGGACCATAAGTGGAAGTGCCCTAGGCTCTGTTGCTTTGTTTTTTAGATGTTTCAGGAAACACCATACACTTCTCCAGAGTGGCTGTTGGCAATTTACATCCCGCCCATCAGCATAACAAGGCTCCCAATTCTCCATGGCCTGTCCTGCCTTTCTGGATTTTACACATTTTTCAGATGGCCCTTTTGACCGGGGGGCAGTGAGACTTCATTGTACTGCAGATTTCCTTTGCAAGCTTGCTTGGTTGTCCGAAAAGGGCGTATGCGTTTTTTCCTGAATATATTCAGGCAAAAACGCATACGCCCTTTTTGGCCAAGTGCATCATTGTGGACGTTCTGCCTCTTTTCCTATGCTTTACATGTAATTCCAGTCTACCTCCTGAAATCGGATTCCTGCAATTCTGCCCCGCTTTCGAGTCCTCTTGGCAGCCTTACTTCAATATATTTTTGGACGATAGCTGTCATTTATAACTCTGCAGGTTTGTGAATTACAGTGCCCCTGAGCTCCTTTCTTCAACTCGCTTTCTTGTGAGCTGGCCGCAACACCGCAGCATTGCTTCAGGCCCTAGTGTGGTTCCGGCATGGCACGCTGAGCCTTTGGTTAATTCCTCTTCCTGGTGGGAAATGAGAGTTAAATTTGCCCGTCCAGACACCTCCAGCTAGTCTCTCATTGGTTCTCCCTATTCCTGTTCATTTTCCGCAGAAATTGCAAACTGGGCCAAACAGGAGGTTAAAGGCACTGACTCTCCAAGTGGAGAGAGTTTTAGTAAAGCGTCTGGAATGTTGCACCCGAGTACCAGGGGACAAAAACTGAGACACATTTGAACACGTTTCCCGATCACACGGTGGATCATACTCTGGGTTCCACATGCATGTTTTAGCTGAAGGAAGAATCCCTTAAACCTGGAGAGTTGAGACCCATGGAATGGGTACCATGCAATATGACTTCAAAGGTTCTGCATTGGCTCACCGAACCTCACCAATCCTATCACTGCTGCTTTTATGCTGCTGTACACATGCTTGATTCTCTTTTGGAGACATATAAATCCATAGGTTTTAAGATTATTACTAGTCAGGTATATTCTTAGGCGATTAATATGGGGTGTAGAGTCCACTTCGTTGAGCAAGGAGTAGCTCTTGTCTATTACATATTTGGCTTAATGAATGGTATCTGTGCTAATTTCAATCTCTGGTTTTATGCAGCACCCCAACTCACCTTTCCCCTTAAGCAAGCATAAGTTGGTTTTCTACATTTGAGATCCTGTTCTGTTTTGTAATTCAGTTCCTGTGTAGCCAAGTTTACATTCCGTGTATTAGTGTTATCTTATGATGTTTCTTTTTCTGTGTGACTTATCTCACTTAGAATCATCGTACCTGAATCCACTCATTATGCTGCTATGGGCCTGATGACATAGATTTCATTGCTGAGTGATATTGCATTGTACATAAGTACCACAACTTCTTTATCCATTTTTCGCTTTCTGTGATATTGAACTTGTACCGTAAACGAGGATCTTGTAAACAGAGCCGTCCCAAACTTTGGGGTGGCTGTGTCTTTTTGATTTTAATTTCCCTAAGCTATAGGACCATAAGTGGAAGTGCCCTAGGCTCTGTTGCTTTGTTTTTTAGATGTTTCAGGAAACACCATACACTTCTCCAGAGTGGCTGTTGGCAATTTACATCCCGCCCATCAGCATAACAAGGCTCCCAGTTCTCCATGGCCTGTCCGGCCTTTCTGGATTTTACACTTTTTTCAGATGGCCCTTTTGACTGGGGGGCAGTGAGACTTCATTGTAGTGCAGATTTCCTTTGCAAGCTTGCTTGGTTGGCCAAAAAGGGCGTATGCGTTTTTTCCTGAATATATTCAGGAAAAAACGCATACGCCCTTTTTGGCCAAGTGCATCATTGTGGACATTCTGTCTCTTTTCCTATGCTTTACATGCAATTCCAGTCTACCTCCTGAAATCGGATTCCTTCAATTCTGCCCCGCTTTCGAGTCCTCTTGGCAGCCTTACTTCAATATATTTTTGGACGATAGCTGTCATTTATAACTCTGCAGGTTTGTGAATTACAGTGCCCCTGAGCTCCTTTCTTCAACTCGCTTTCTTGTGAGCTGGCCGCAACACCGCAGGATTGCTTCAGGCCCTAGTGTGGTTCCGGCATGGCACGCTGAGCCTTTGGTTAATTCCTCTTCCTGGTGGGAAATGAGAGTTAAATTTGCCCATCCAGACACCTCCAGCTAGTCTCTCATTGGTTCTCCCTATTCCTGTTCATTTTCCGCAGAAATTGCAAACTGGGCCAAACAGGAGGTTAAAGGCAGTGACTCTCCAAGTGGGGAGAGTTTTAGTAAAGCGTCTGGAATGTTGCACCCGAGTACCAGGGGACAAAAACTGAGACACATTTGAACACGTTTCCCGATCACACGGTGGATCATACTCTGGGTTCCAAATGCATGTTTTAGCTGAAGGAAGAATCCCTTAAACCTGGAGAGTTGAGACCCATGGAATGGGTACCATTCAATATGACTTCAAAGGTTCTGCATTGGCTCACCGAACCTCACCAATCCTATCACTGCTGCGCTTATGCCACTGTACACACGCTTGATTCTCTTTCGGAGACATATAAATCCATAGATTTTAAGATTCTTACTAGTCAGGTATATTCTTAGACGTTTAATATGGGGTGTTGAGTCCTCTTCGTTGAGCAAGGAGTAGCTCTTGTCTATTACCTATTTGGCTTATGGAACGGTATCTGTGCTAATTTCAATCTCTGGTTTTATGCAGCACCCCAACTCACCTTTCCCCTTAAGCAAGCATAAGTTGGTTTTCTACATTTGAGACCTTGTTCTGTTTTGTAATTCAGTTCCTGTGTAGCCAAGTTTACATTCCGTGTAGTAGTGATATCTTATGATGTTTCTTTTTCTGTGTGACTTATCTCACTTAGAATCATCGTACCTGAATCCACTCATTATGCTGCTATGGGCCTGATGACATAGATTTCATTGCTGAGTGATATTGCATTGTACGTAAGTACCACAACTTCTTTATCCATTTTTCGCTTTCTGTGATGTTGAACTTGTACCGTAAACGAGGTTCTTGTAAACAGAGCCATCCCAAACTTTGGGGTGGCTGTGTCTTTTTGATTTTAATTTCCCTAAGCTATAGGACCATAAGTGGAAGTGCCCTAGGCTCTTTTGCTTTGTTTTTTAGATGTTTCAGGAAACACCATACACTTCTCCAGAGTGGCTGTTGGCAATTTACATCCCGCCCATCAGCATAACAAGGCTCCCATGTCTCTATGGCCTGTCCTGCCTTTCTGGATTTTACACTTTTCTCAGATGGCCCTTTTGACCGGGGGGCAGTGAGACTTCATTGTAGTGCAGATTTCCTTTGCAAGCTTGCTTGGTTGGCCAAAAAGGGCGTATGCGTTTTTTCCTGAATATATTCAGGAAAAAACGCATACGCCCTTTTTGGCCAAGTGCATCATTGTGGACGTTCTGCCTCTTTTCCTATGCTTTACATGTAATTCCAGTCTACCTCCTGAAATCGGATTCCTGCAATTCTGCCCCGCTTTCGAGTCCTCTTGGCAGCCTTACTTCAATATATTTTTGGACGATAGCTGTCATTTATAACTCTGCAGGTTTGTGAATTACAGTGCCCCTGAGCTCCTTTCTTCAACTCGCTTTCTTGTGAGCTGGCCGCAACACCGCAGGATTGCTTCAGGCCCTAGTGTGGTTCCGGCATGGCACGCTGAGCATTAGGTTAATTCCTCTTCCTGGTGGGAAATGAGAGTTAAATTTGCCCGTCCAGACACCTCCAGCTAGTCTCTCATTGGTTTTCCCTATTCCTGTTCATTTTCCGCAGAAATTGCAAACTGGGCCAAACAGGAGGTTAAAGGCACTGACTCTCCAAGTGGGGAGAGTGTTAGTAAAGCGTCTGGAATGTTGCACCTGAGTACAAGGGGACGAAATCTGACACATTTGAACACGTTTCCCGATCACACGGTGGATCATACTCTGGGTTCCACATGCATGTTTTAGTTGAAGGAAGAATCCCTTAAACCTGGAGAGTTGAGACCCATGGAATGGGTACCATGCAATATGACTTCAAAGGGTCTGCATTTGCTCACCGAACCTCACCAATCCTATCACTGCTGTATTTATGCCGCTGTAGACATGCTTGATTCTCTTTCGGAGACATATAAATCCATAGGTTTTAAGATTCTTACTAGTCAGGTATATTCTTAGGCATTTAATATGGGGTGTTGAGTCCACTTTTTTGAGCAAGGAGTAGCTCTTGTCTATTACCTATTTGGCTTATGGAATGGTATCTGTGCTAATTTCAATCTCTGGTTTTATGCAGCACCCCAACTCACCTTTCCCCTTAAGCAAGCATAAGTTGGTTTTCTACATTTGAGATCCTGTTCTGTTTTGTAATTCAGTTCCTGTGTAGCCAAGTTTACATTCCGTGTATTAGTGATATCTTATGATGTTTCTTTTTCTGTGTGACTTATCTCACTTAGAATCATCGTACCTGAATCCACTCATTATGCTGCTATGGGCCTGATGACATAGATTTCATTGCTGAGTGATATTGCATTGTACGTAAGTACCACAACTTCTTTATCCATTTTTCGCTTTCTGTGATATTGAACTTGTACCGTAAACGAGGATCTTGTAAACAGAGCCGTCCCAAACTTTGGGGTGGCTGTGTCTTTTTGATTTTAATTTCCCTAAGCTATAGGACCATAAGTGGAAGTGCCCTAGGCTCTGTTGCTTTGTTTTTTAGATGTTTCAGGAAACACCATACACTTCTCCAGAGTGGCTGTTGGCAATTTACATCCCGCCCATCAGCATAACACGGCTCCCAGTTCTCCATGGCCTGTCCGGCCTTTCTGGATTTTACACTTTTTTCAGATGGCCCTTTTGACTGGAGGGCAGTGAGACTTCATTGTAGTGCAGATTTCCTTTGCAAGCTTGCTTGGTTGGCCAAAAAGGGCGTATGCGTTTTTTCCTGAATATATTCAGGAAAAAACGCATACGCCCTTTTTGGCCAAGTGCATCATTGTGGACATTCTGTCTCTTTTCCTATGCTTTACATGCAATTCCAGTCTACCTCCTGAAATCGGATTCCTTCAATTCTGCCCCGCTTTCGAGTCCTCTTGGCAGCCTTACTTCAATATATTTTTGGACGATAGCTGTCATTTATAACTCTGCAGGTTTGTGAATTACAGTGCCCCTGAGCTCCTTTCTTCAACTCGCTTTCTTGTGAGCTGGCCGCAACACCGCAGGATTGCTTCAGGCCCTAGTGTGGTTCCGGCATGGCACGCTGAGCCTTTGGTTAATTCCTCTTCCTGGTGGGAAATGAGAGTTAAATTTGCCCATCCAGACACCTCCAGCTAGTCTCTCATTGGTTCTCCCTATTCCTGTTCATTTTCCGCAGAAATTGCAAACTGGGCCAAACAGGAGGTTAAAGGCAGTGACTCTCCAAGTGGGGAGAGTTTTAGTAAAGCGTCTGGAATGTTGCACCCGAGTACCAGGGGACAAAAACTGAGACACATTTGAACACGTTTCCCGATCACACGGTGGATCATACTCTGGGTTCCACATGCATGTTTTAGCTGAAGGAAGAATCCCTTAAACCTGGAGAGTTGAGACCCATGGAATGGGTACCATTCAATATGACTTCAAAGGTTCTGCATTGGCTCACCGAACCTCACCAATCCTATCACTGCTGCGCTTATGCCACTGTACACACGCTTGATTCTCTTTCGGAGACATATAAATCCATAGATTTTAAGATTCTTACTAGTCAGGTATATTCTTAGACGTTTAATATGGGGTGTTGAGTCCTCTTCGTTGAGCAAGGAGTAGCTCTTGTCTATTACATATTTGGCTTATGGAACGGTATCTGTGCTAATTTCAATCTCTGGTTTTATGCAGCACCCCAACTCACCTTTCCCCTTAAGCAAGCATAAGTTGGTTTTCTACATTTGAGACCTTGTTCTGTTTTGTACTTCAGTTCCTGTGTAGCCAAGTTTACATTCCGTGTAGTAGTGATATCTTATGATGTTTCTTTTTCTGTGTGACTTATCTCACTTAGAATCATCGTACCTGAATCCACTCATTATGCTGCTATGGGCCTGATGACATAGATTTCATTGCTGAGTGATATTGCATTGTACGTAAGTACCACAACTTCTTTATCCATTTTTCGCTTTCTGTGATATTGAACTTGTACCGTAAACGAGGTTCTTGTAAACAGAGCCGTCCCAAACTTTGGGGTGGCTGTGTCTTTTTGATTTTAATTTCCCTAAGCTATACGACCATAAGTGGAAGTGCCCTAGGCTCTGTTGCTTTGTTTTTTAGATGTTTCAGGAAACACCATACACTTCTCCAGAGTGGCTGTTGGCAATTTACATCCCGCCCATCAGCATAACAAGGCTCCCAGTTCTCCATGGCCTGTCCTGCCTTTCTGGATTTTACACTTTTTTCAGATGGCCCTTTTGACCGGGGGGGCAGTGAGACTTCATGGTAGTGCAGATTTCCTTTGCAAGCTTGCTTGGTTGGCCAAAAAGGGCGTATGCGTTTTTTCCTGAATATATTCAGGAAAAAACGCATACGCCCTTTTTGGCCAAGTGCATCATTGTGGACGTTCTGCCTCTTTTCCTATGCTTTACATGCAATTCCAGTCTACCTCCTGAAATCGGTTTCCTGCAATTCTGCCCCGCTTTCAAGTCCTCTTGGCAGCCTTACTTCAATATATTTTTGGACGATAGCTGTCATTTTTAACTCTGCAGGTTTGTGAATTACAGTGCCTCTGAGCTCCTTTCTTCAACTCGCTTTCTTGTGAGCTGGCCGCAACACCGCAGGATTGCTTCAGGCCCTAGTGTGGTTCCGGCATGGCACGCTGAGCCTTTGGTTAATTCCTCTTCCTGGTGGGAAATGAGAGTTAAATTTGCCCATCCAGACACCTCCAGCTAGTCTCTCATTGGTTCTCCCTATTCCTGTTCATTTTCCACAGAAATTGCAAACTGGGCCAAACAGGAGGTTAAAGGCACTGACTCTCCAAGTGGGGAGAGTGTTAGTAAAGCGTCTGGAATGTTGCACCCGAGTACCAGGGGACAAAAACTGAGACACATTTGAACACGTTTCCCGATCACACGGTGGATCATACTCTGGGTTCCACATGCATGTTTTAGCTGAAGGAAGAATCCCTTAAACCTGGAGAGTTGAGACCCATGGAATGGGTACCATTCAATATGACTTCAAAGGTTCTGCATTGGCTCACCGAACCTCACCAATCCTATCACTGCTGCGCTTATGCCACTGTACACATGCTTGATTCTCTTTCGGAGACATATAAACCCATAGATTTTAAGATTCTTACTAGTCAGGTATATTCTTAGACGTTTAATATGGGGTGTTGAGTCCTCTTCGTTGAGCAAGGAGTAGCTCTTGTCTATTACATATTTGGCTTATGGAACGGTATCTGTGCTAATTTCAATCTCTGGTTTTATGCAGCACCCCAACTCACCTTTCCCCTTAAGCAAGCATAAGTTGGTTTTCTACATTTGAGACCTTGTTCTGTTTTGTAATTCAGTTCCTGTGTAGCCAAGTTTACATTCCGTGTAGTAGTGATATCTTATGATGTTTCTTTTTCTGTGTGACTTATCTCACTTAGAATCATCGTACCTGAATCCACTCATTATGCTGCTATGGGCCTGATGACATAGATTTCATTGCTGAGTGATATTGCATTGTACGTAAGTACCACAACTTCTTTATCCATTTTTCGCTTTCTGTGATATTGAACTTGTACCGTAAACGAGGTTCTTGTAAACAGAGCCGTCCCAAACTTTGGGGTGGCTGTGTCTTTTTGATTTTAATTTCCCTAAGCTATACGACCATAAGTGGAAGTGCCCTAGGCTCTGTTGCTTTGTTTTTTAGATGTTTCAGGAAACACCATACACTTCTCCAGAGTGGCTGTTGGCAATTTACATCCCGCCCATCAGCATAACAAGGCTCCCAGTTCTCCATGGCCTGTCCGGCCTTTCTGGATTTTACACTTTTTTCAGATGGCCCTTTTGACTGGGGGGCAGTGAGACTTCATTGTAGTGCAGATTTCCTTTGCAAGCTTGCTTAGTTGGCCAAAAAGGGCGTATGCGTTTTTTCCTGAATATATTCAGGAAAAAACGCATACGCCCTTTTTGGCCAAGTGCATCATTGTGGACATTCTGTCTCTTTTCCTATGCTTTACATGCAATTCCAGTCTACCTCCTGAAATCGGATTCCTTCAATTCTGCCCCGCTTTCGAGTCCTCTTGGCAGCCTTACTTCAATATATTTTTGGACGATAGCTGTCATTTATAACTCTGCAGGTTTGTGAATTACAGTGCCCCTGAGCTGCTTTCTTCAACTCGCTTTCTTGTGAGCTGGCCGCAACACCGCAGGATTGCTTCAGGCCCTAGTGTGGTTCCGGCATGGCACGCTGAGCCTTTGGTTAATTCCTCTTCCTGGTGGGAAATGAGAGTTAAATTTGCCCATCCAGACACCTCCAGCTAGTCTCTCATTGGTTCTCCCTATTCCTGTTCATTTTCCGCAGAAATTGTAAACTGGGCCAAACAGGAGGTTAAAGGCACTGACTCTCCAAGTGGGGAGAGTGTTAGTAAAGCGTATGGAATGTTGCACCCGAGTACCAGGGGACAAAAACTGAGAGACATTTGAACACGTTTCCCGATCACACGGTGGATCATACTCTGGGTTCCACATGCATGTTTTAGCTGAAGGAAGAATCCCTTAAACCTGGAGAGTTGAGACCCATGGAATGGCTACCATGCAATATGACTTCAAAGGGTCTGCATTTGCTCATCAAACCTCACCAATCCTATCACTGCTGCGTTTATGCCGTTGTACACATGCTTGATTCTCTTTTGGAGACATATAAATCCATAGGTTTTAAGATTATTACTAGTCAGGTATATTCTTAGGCGATTAATATGGGGTGTAGAGTCCACTTCGTTGAGCAATGAGTAGCTCTTGTCTATTACATATTTGGCTTATGGAATGGTATCTGTGCTAATTTCAATCTCTGGTTTTATGCAGAACCCCAACTCACCTTTCCCCTTAAGCAAGCATAAGTTGGTTTTCTACATTTGAGACCGTGTTCTGTTTTGTAATTCAGTTTCTGTGTAGCCAAGTTTACATTCCGTGTAGTAGTGATATCTTATGATGTTTCTTTTTCTGTGTGACTTATCTCACTTAGAATCATCGTACCTGAATCCACTCATTATGCTGCTACGGGCCTGATGATATAGATTTCATTGCTGAGTGATATTGCATTGTACGTAAGTACCACAAATTCTTTATCCATTTTTCACCTTCTGTGATATTGAATTTGTACTGTAAATGAGGTTCTTGTAAACAGAGCCGTCCCAAACTTTGGGGTGGCTGTGTCTTTTTGATTTTAATTTCCCTAAGCTATAGGACCATAAGTGGAAGTGCCCTAGGCTCTGTTGCTTTGTTTTTTAGATGTTTCAGGAAACACCATACACTTCTCCAGAGTGGCTGTTGGCAATTTACATCCCGCCCATCAGCATAACAAGGCTCCCAGTTCTCCATGGCCTGTCCTGCCTTTCTGGATTTTACACTTTTTTCAGATGGCCCTTTTGACCGGGGGGCAGTGAGACTTCATGGTAGTGCAGATTTCTTTGCAAGCTTGCTTGGTTGGCCAAAAAGGGCGTATGCGTTTTTTCCTGAATATATTCAGGAAAAAACGCATACGCCCTTTTTGGCCAAGTGCATCATTGTGGACGTTCTGCCTCTTTTCCTATGCTTTACATGCAATTCCAGTCTACCTCCTGAAATCGGTTTCCTGCAATCCTGCCCTGCTTTGAAGTCCTCTTGGTAGCCTTACTTCAATATATTTTTGGACGATAGCTGTCATTTTTAACTCTGCAGGTTTGTGAATTACAGTGCCCCTGAGCTCCTTTCTTCAACTCACTTTCTTGTGAGCTGGCCGCAACACCGCAGGATTGCTTCAGGCCCTAGTGTGGTTCCGGCATGGCACGCTGAGCATTAGGTTAATTCCTCTTCCTGGTGGGAAATGAGAGTTAAATTTGCCCGTCCAGACACCTCCAGCTAGTCTCTCATTGGTTCTCCCTATTCCTGTTCATTTTCCGCAGAAATTGCAAACTGGGCCAAACAGGAGGTTAAAGGCACTGACTCTCCAATTGGGGAGAGTGTTAGTAAAGCGTCTGGAATGTTGCACCTGAGTACAAGGGGACGAAATCTGACACATTTGAACACGTTTCCCGATCACACGGTGGATCATACTCTGGGTACCACATGCATGTTTTAGTTGAAGGAAGAATCCCTTAAACCTGGAGAGTTGAGACCCATGGAATGGGTACCATGCAATATGACTTCAAAGGGTCTGCATTTGCTCACCGAACCTCACCAATCCTATCACTGCTGTATTTATGCCGCTGTAGACACGCTTGATTCTCTTTTGGAGACATATAAATCCATAGGTTTTAAGATTCTTACTAGTCAGGTATATTCTTAGGCATTTAATATGGGGTGTTGAGTCCACTTCGTTGAGCAAGGAGTAGCTATTGTCTATTACCTATTTGGCTTATGGAATGGTATCTGTGCTAATTTCAATCTCTGGTTTTATGCAGCACCCCAACTCACCTTTCCCCTTAAGCAAGCATAAGTTGGTTTTCTACATTTGAGATCCTGTTCTGTTTTGTAATTCAGTTCCTGTGTAGCCAAGTTTACATTCCATGTATTAGTGATATCTTATGATGTTTCTTTTTCTGTGTGACTTATGTCACTTAGAATCATCGTACCTGAATCCACTCATTATGCTGCTACGGGCCTGATGACATAGATTTCATTCCTGAGTGATATTGCATTGTATGTAAGTACCACAACTTCTTTATCCATTTTTCACTTTCTGCGATATTGAACTTGTACCATAAACGAGGTTCTTGTAAACAGAGCCGGCCCAAACTTTGGGGTGGCTGTGTCTTTTTGATTTTAATTTCCCTAAGCTATAGGACCATAAGTGGAAGTGCCCTAGGCTCTGTTGCTTTGTTTTTTAGATGTTTCAGGAAACACCATACACTTCTCCAGAGTGGCTGTTGGCAATTTACATCCCGCCCATCAGCATAACAAGGCTCCCATGTCTCTATGGCCTGTCCTGCCTTTCTGGATTTTACACATTTTTCAGATGGCCCTTTTGACCGGGGGGCAGTGAGACTTCATTGTACTGCAGATTTCCTTTGCAAGCTTGCTTGGTTGGCCAAAAAGGGCGTATGCGTTTTTTCCTGAATATATTCAGGAAAAAACGCATACGCCCTTTTTGGCCAAGTGCATCATTGTGGACGTTCTGCCTCTTTTCCTATGCTTTACATGTAATTCCAGTCTACCTCCTGAAATCGGATTCCTGCAATTCTGCCCCGCTTTCGAGTCCTCTTGGCAGCCTTACTTCAATATATTTTTGGACGATAGCTGTCATTTATAACTCTGCAGGTTTGTGAATTACAGTGCCCCTGAGCTCCTTTCTTCAACTCGCTTTCTTGTGAGCTGGCCGCAACACCGCAGCATTGCTTCAGGCCCTAGTGTGGTTCCGGCATGGCACGCTGAGCCTTTGGTTAATTCCTCTTCCTGGTGGGAAATGAGAGTTAAATTTGCCCGTCCAGACACCTCCAGCTAGTCTCTCATTGGTTCTCCCTATTCCTGTTCATTTTCCGCAGAAATTGCAAACTGGGCCAAACAGGAGGTTAAAGGCACTGACTCTCCAAGTGGAGAGAGTTTTAGTAAAGCGTCTGGAATGTTGCACCCGAGTACCAGGGGACAAAAACTGAGACACATTTGAACACGTTTCCCGATCACACGGTGGATCATACTCTGGGTTCCACATGCATGTTTTAGCTGAAGGAAGAATCCCTTAAACCTGGAGAGTTGAGACCCATGGAATGGGTACCATGCAATATGACTTCAAAGGTTCTGCATTGGTTCACCGAACCTCACCAATCCTATCACTGCTGCGCTTATGCCACTGTACACACGCTTGATTCTCTTTCGGAGACATATAAATCCATAGGTTTTAAGATTCTTACTATTCAGGTATATTCTTAGGCATTTAATATGGGGTGTTGAGTCCACTTTGTTGAGCAAGGAGTAGCTCTTGTCTATTACCTATTTGGCTTATGGAACGGTATCTGTGCTAATTTCAATCTCTGGTTTTATGCAGCACCCCAACTCACCTTTCCCCTTAAGCAAGCATAAGTTGGTTTTCTACATTTGAGATCCTGTTCTGTTTTGTAATTCAGTTCCTGTGTAGCCAAGTTTACATTCCGTGTATTAGTGATATCTTATGATGTTTCTTTTTCTGTGTGACTTATTTCACTTAGAATCATCGTACCTGAATCCACTCATTATGCTGCTACGGGCCTGATGACATAGATTTCATTGCTGAGTGATATTGCATTGTACGTAAGTACCACAACTTGTTTATCCATTTTTCACTTTCTGCGATATTGAACTTGTACCATAAACGAGATTCTTGTAAACAGAGCCGGCCCAAACTTTGGGGTGGCTGTGTCTTTTTGATTTTAATATCCCTAAGCTATAGGACCATAAGTGGAAGTGCCCTAGGCTCTGTTGCTTTGTTTTTTAGATGTTTCAGGAAACACCATACACTTCTCCAGAGTGGCTGTTGGCAATTTACATCCCGCCCATCAGCATAACAAGGCTCCCAGTTCTCCATGGCCTGTCCTGCCTTTCTGGATTTTACACTTTTTTCAGATGGCCCTTTTGACCGGGGGGCAGTGAGACTTCATTGTAGTGCAGATTTCCTTTGCAAGCTTGCTTGGTTGGCCAAAAAGGGCGTATGCGTTTTTTCCTGAATATATTCAGGAAAAAACGCATACGCCCTTTTTGGCCAAGTGCATCATTGTGGACGTTCTGCCTCTTTTCCTATGCTTTACATGCAATTCCAGTCTACCTCCTGAAATCGGATTCCTGCAATTCTGCCCCGCTTTCAAGTCCTCTTGGCAGCCTTACTTCAATATATTTTTGGACGATAGCTGTCATTTATAACTCTGCAGGTTTGTGAATTACAGTGCCCCTGAGCTCCTTTCTTCAACTCGCTTTCTTGTGAGCTGGCCGCAACACCGCAGGATTGCTTCAGGCCCTAGTGTGGTTCCGGCATGGCACGCTGAGCCTTTGGTTAATTCCTCTTCCTGGTGGGAAATGAGAGTTAAATTTGCCCATCCAGACACCTCCAGCTAGTCTCTCATTGGTTCTCCCTATTCCTGTTCATTTTCCGCAGAAATTGCAAACTGGGTCAAACAGGAGGTTAAAGGCAGTGACTCTCCAAGTGGGGAGAGTTTTAGTAAAGCGTCTGGAATGTTGCACCCGAGTACCAGGGGACAAAAACTGAGACACATTTGAACACATTTCCCGATCACACGGTGGATCATACTCTGGGTTCCACATGCATGTTTTAGCTGAAGGAAGAATCCCTTAAACCTGGAGAGTTGAGACCCATGGAATGGGTACCATTCAATATGACTTCAAAGGTTCTGCATTGGCTCACCGAACCTCACCAATCCTATCACTGCTGCGCTTATGCCACTGTACACACGCTTGATTCTCTTTCGGAGACATATATATCCATAGATTTTAAGATTCTTACTAGTCAGGTATATTCTTAGACGTTTAATATGGGGTGTTGAGTCCTCTTCGTTGAGCAAGGAGTAGCTCTTGTCTATTACATATTTGGCTTATGGAACGGTATCTGTGCTAATTTCAATCTCTGGTTTTATGCAGCACCCCAACTCACCTTTCTCCTTAAGCAAGCATAAGTTGGTTTTCTACATTTGAGACCTTGTTCTGTTTTGTAATTCAGTTCCTGTGTAGCCAAGTTTACATTCCGTGTATTAGTGATATCTTATGATGTTTCTTTTTCTGTGTGACTTATCTCACTTAGAATAATCGTACCTGAATCCACTCATTATGCTGCTACGGGCCTGATGACATAGATTTCATTGCTGAGTGATATTGCATTGTACGTAAGTACCACAACTTCTTTATCCATTTTTCACTTTCTGCGATATTGAACTTGTACCATAAACGAGATTCTTGTAAACAGAGCCGGCCCAAACTTTGGGGTGGCTGTGTCTTTTTGATTTTAATATCCCTAAGCTATAGGACCATAAGTGGAAGTGCCCTAGGCTCTGTTGCTTTGTTTTTTAGATGTTTCAGGAAACACCATAAACTTCTCCAGAGTGGCTGTTGGCAATTTACATCCCGCCCATCAGCATAACAAGGCTCCCAGTTCTCCATGGCCTGTCCTGCCTTTCTGGATTTTATACTTTTTTCAGATGGCCCTTTTGACCGGGGGGCAGTGAGACTTCATTGTAGTGCAGATTTCCTTTGCAAGCTTGCTTGGTTGGCCAAAAAGGGCGTATGCGTTTTTTCCTGAATATATTCAGGAAAAAACGCATACGCCCTTTTTGGCCAAGTGCATCATTGTGGACGTTCTGCCTCTTTTCCTATGCTTTACATGCAATTCCAGTCTACCTCCTGAAATCGGATTCCTGCAATTCTGCCCCGCTTTCAAGTCCTCTTGGCAGCCTTACTTCAATATATTTTTGGACGATAGCTGTCATTTATAACTCTGCAGGTTTGTGAATTACAGTGCCCCTGAGCTCCTTTCTTCAACTCGCTTTCTTGTGAGCTGGCCGCAACACCGCAGGATTGCTTCAGGCCCTAGTGTGGTTCCGGCATGGCACGCTGAGCCTTTGGTTAATTCCTCTTCCTGGTGGGAAATGAGAGTTAAATTTGCCCATCCAGACACCTCCAGCTAGTCTCTCATTGGTTCTCCCTATTCCTGTTCATTTTCCGCAGAAATTGCAAACTGGGTCAAACAGGAGGTTAAAGGCAGCGACTCTCCAAGTGGGGAGAGTTTTAGTAAAGCGTCTGGAATGTTGCACCCGAGTACCAGGGGACAAAAACTGAGACACATTTGAACACATTTCCCGATCACACGGTGGATCATACTCTGGGTTCCACATGCATGTTTTAGCTGAAGGAAGAATCCCTTAAACCTGGAGAGTTGAGACCCATGGAATGGGTACCATTCAATATGACTTCAAAGGTTCTGCATTGGCTCACCGAACCTCACCAATCCTATCACTGCTGCGCTTATGCCACTGTACACACGCTTGATTCTCTTTCGGAGACATATATATCCATAGATTTTAAGATTCTTACTAGTCAGGTATATTCTTAGACGTTTAATATGGGGTGTTGAGTCCTCTTCGTTGAGCAAGGAGTACCTCTTGTCTATTACATATTTGGCTTATGGAACGGTATCTGTGCTAATTTCAATCTCTGGTTTTATGCAGCACCCCAACTCACCTTTCTCCTTAAGCAAGCATAAGTTGGTTTTCTACATTTGAGACCTTGTTCTGTTTTGTAATTCAGTTCCTGTGTAGCCAAGTTTACATTCCGTGTATTAGTGATATCTTATGATGTTTCTTTTTCTGTGTGACTTATCTCACTTAGAATAATCGTACCTGAATCCACTCATTATGCTGCTATGGGCCTGATGACATAGATTTCATTGCTGAGTGATATTGCATTGTACGTAAGTACCACAACTTCTTTATCCATTTTTCGCTTTCTGTGATATTGAACTTGTACCGTAAACGAGGTTCTTGTAAACAGAGCCGTCCCAAACTTTGGGGTGGCTGTGTCTTTTTGATTTTAATTTCCCTAAGCTATACGACCATAAGTGGAAGTGCCCTAGGCTCTGTTGCTTTGTTTTGTAGATGTTTCAGGAATCACCATACACTTCTCCAGAGAGGCTATTGGCAATTTACATCCCGCCCATCAGCATAACAAGGCTCCCAGTTCTCCATGGCCTGTCCTGCCTTTCTGGATTTTATACTTTTTTCAGATGGCCCTTTTGACCGGGGGGCAGTGAGACTTCATTGTAGTGCAGATTTCCTTTGCAAGCTTGCTTGGTTGGCCCAAAAGGGCGTATGCGTTTTTTCCTGAATATATTCAGGAAAAAACGCATACGCCCTTTTTGGCCAAGTGCATCATTGTGGACGTTCTGCCTCTTTTCCTATGCTTTACATGCAATTCCAGTCTACCTCCTGAAATCGGTTTCCTGCAATTCTGCCCCGCTTTCAAGTCCTCTTGGCAGCCTTACTTCAATATATTTTTGGACGATAGCTGTCATTTATAACTCTGCAGGTTTGTGAATTACAGTGCCCCTGAGCTCCTTTCTTCAACTCGCTTTCTTGTGAGCTGGCCGCAACACCGCAGCATGGCTTCAGGCCCTAGTGTGGTTCCGGCATGGCACGCTGAGCCTTTGGTTAATTCCTCTTCCTGGTGGGAAATGAGAGTTAAATTTGCCCGTCCAGACACCTCCATCTAGTCTCTTATTGGTTCTCCCTATTTCTGTTCATTTTCCGCAGAAATTGCAAACTGGGCCAAACAGGAGGTTAAAGGCACTGACTCTCCAAGTGAGGAGAGTGTTAATAAAGCGTCTGGAATGTTGCACCCGAGTACCAGGGGACAAAACCTGACACATTTGAACACGTTTCCCGATCACACGGTGGATCATACTCTGGGTTCCACATGCATGTTTTAGCTGAAGGAAGAATCCCTTAAACCTGGAGAGTTGAGACCCATGGAATGGCTACCATGCAATATGACTTCAAAGGGTCTGCATTTGCTCACCGAACCTCACCAATCCTATCACTGCTGCATTTATGCCGCTGTACACACGCTTGATTCTCTTTCGGAGACATATAAATCCATAGGTGTTAAGATTCTTACTAGTCAGGTATATTCTTAGGCATTTAATATGGGGTGTTGAGTCCACTTCGTTGAGCAAGGAGTAGCTCTGGTCTATTACCTATTTGGCTTATGGAATGGTATCTGTGCTAATTTCAATCTCTGGTTTTATGCAGCACCCCAACTCACCTTTCCCCTTAAGCAAGCATAAGTTGGTTTTCTACATTTGAGATCCTGTTCTGTTTTGTAATTCAGTTCCTGTGTAGCCAAGTTTACATTCCGTGTATTAGTGATATCTTATGATGTTTCTTTTTCTGTGTGACTTATTTCACTTAGAATCATCGTACCTGAATCCACTCATTATGCTGCTACGGGCCTGATGACATAGATTTCATTCCTGAGTGATATTGCATTGTACGTAAGTACCACAACTTCTTTATCCATTTTTCACTTTCTGCGATATTGAACTTGTACCATAAACGAGATTCTTGTAAACAGAGCCGGCCCAAACTTTGGGGTGGCTGTGTCTTTTTGATTTTAATTTCCCTAAGCTATAGGACCATAAGTGGAAGTGCCCTAGGCTCTGTTGCTTTGTTTTTTAGATGTTTCAGGAAACACCATAAACTTCTCCAGAGTGGCTGTTGGCAATTTACATCCCGCCCATCAGCATAAAAAGGCTCCCAGTTCTCCATGGCCTGTCCTTCCTTTCTGGATTTTATACTTTTTTCAGATGGCCCTTTTGACCGGGGGGCAGTGAGACTTCATTGTACTGCAGATTTCCTTTGCAAGCTTGCTTGGTTGGCCAAAAAGGGCGTATGCGTTTTTTCCTGAATATATTCAGGAAAAAACGCATACGCCCTTTTTGGCCAAGTGCATCATTGTGGACGTTCTGCCTCTTTTCCTATGCTTTACATGCAATTCCAGTCTACCTCCTGAAATCGGATTCCTACAATTCTGCCCCGCTTTCGAGTCCTCTTGGCAGCCTTACTTCAATATATTTTTGGACGATAGCTGTCATTTTTAACTCTGCAGGTTTGTGAATTACAGTGCCCCTGAGCTCCTTTCTTCAACTCGCTTTCTTGTGAGCTGGCCGCAACACCGCAGGATTGCTTCAGGCCCTAGTGTGGTTCCGGCATGGCACGCTGAGCCTTTGGTTAATTCCTCTTCCTGGTGGGAAATGAGAGTTAAATTTGCCCGTCCAGACACCTCCAGCTAGTCTCTCATTGGTTCTCCCTATTCCTGTTCATTTTCCGCAGAAATTGCAAACTGGGCCAAACAGGAGGTTAAAGGCACTGTCTCTCCAAGTGGGGAGAGTGTTAGTAAAGCGTCTGGAATGTTGCACCCGAGTACCAGGGGACAAAAACTGAGACACATTTGAACACGTTTCCCGATCACACGGTGGATCATACTCTGGGTTCCACATGCATGTTTTAGCTGAAGGAAGAATCCCTTAAACCTGGAGAGTTGAGACCCATGGAATGGGTACCATGCAATATGACTTCAAAGGGTCTGCATTTGCTCACCGAACCTCACCAATCCTATCACTGCTGCATTTATGCTGCTGTACACACGCTTGATTCTCTTTCGGAGACATATAAATCCATAGGTGTTAAGATTCTTACTAGTCAGGTATATTCTTAGGCATTTAATATGGGGTGTTGAGTCCACTTTGTTGAGCAAGGAGTAGCTCTGGTCTATTACCTATTTGGCTTATGGAATGGTATCTGTGCTAATTTCAATCTCTGGTTTTATGCAGCACCCCAACTCACCTTTCCCCTTAAGCAAGCATAAGTTGGTTTTCTACATTTGAGATCCTGTTCTGTTTTGTAATTCAGTTCCTGTGTAGCCAAGTTTACATTCCGTGTATTAGTGATATCTTATGATGTTTCTTTTTCTGTGTGACTTATTTCACTTAGAATCATCGTATCTGAATCCACTCATTATGCTGCTACGGGCCTGATGACATAGATTTCATTCCTGAGTGATATTGCATTGTACGTAAGTACCACAACTTCTTTATCCATTTTTCACTTTCTGCGATATTGAACTTGTACCATAAACGAGATTCTTGTAAACAGAGCCGGCCCAAACTTTGGGGTGGCTGTGTCTTTTTGATTTTAATTTCCCTAAGCTATACGACCATAAGTGGAAGTGCCCTAGGCTCTGTTGCTTTGTTTTTTAGATGTTTCAGGAAACACCATACACTTCTCCAGAGTGGCTGTTGGCAATTTACATCCCGCCCATCAGCATAACAAGGCTCCCAGTTCTCCATGGCCTGTCCTGCCTTTCTGGATGTTATACTTTTTTCAGATGGCCCTTTTGACCGGGGGGCAGTGAGACTTCATTGTAGTGCAGATTTCCTTTGCAAGCTTGCTTGGTTGGCCAAAAAGGGCGTATGCGTTTTTTCCTGAATATATTCAGGAAAAAACGCATACGCCCTTTTTGGCCAAGTGCATCATTGTGGACGTTCTGCCTCTTTTCCTATGCTTTACATGCAATTCCAGTCTACCTCCTGAAATCGGTTTCCTGCAATTCTGCCCCGCTTTCAAGTCCTCTTGGCAGCCTTACTTCAATATATTTTTGGACGATAGCTGTCATTTATAACTCTGCAGGTTTGTGAATTACAGTGCCCCTGAGCTCCTTTCTTCAACTCGCTTTCTTGTGAGCTGGCCGCAACACCGCAGCATGGCTTCAGGCCCTAGTGTGGTTCCGGCATGGCACGCTGAGCCTTTGGTTAATTCCTCTTCCTGGTGGGAAATGAGAGTTAAATTTGCCCGTCCAGACACCTCCAGCTAGTCTCTCATTGGTTCTCCCTATTTCTGTTCATTTTCCGCAGAAATTGCAAACTGGGCCAAACAGGAGGTTAAAGGCACTGACTCTCCAAGTGGGGAGAGTGTTAGTAAAGTGACTGGAATGTTGCACCCGAGTACCAGGGGACGAAAACTGAGACACATTTGAACACGTTTCCCGATCACACGGTGGATCATACTCTGGGTTCCACATGCATGTTTTAGCTGAAGGAAGAATCCCTTAAACCTGGAGAGTTGAGACCCATGGAATGGGTACCATGCAATATGACTTCAAAGGGTCTGCATTTGCTCACCGAACCTCACCAATCCTATCACTGCTGCATTTATGCCGCTGTACACACGCTTGATTCTCTTTCGGAGACATATAAATCCATAGGTGTTAAGATTCTTACTAGTCAGGTATATTCTTAGGCATTTAATATGGGGTGTTGAGTCCACTTCGTTGAGCAAGGAGTAGCTCTGGTCTATTACCTATTTGGCTTATGGAATGGTATCTGTGCTAATTTCAATCTCTGGTTTTATGCAGCACCCCAACTCACCTTTCCCCTTAAGCAAGCATAAGTTGGTTTTCTACATTTGAGATCCTGTTCTGTTTTGTAATTCAGTTCCTGTGTAGCCAAGTTTACATTCCGTGTATTAGTGATATCTTATGATGTTTCTTTTTCTGTGTGACTTATTTCACTTAGAATCATCGTACCTGAATCCACTCATTATGCTGCTGCGGGCCTGATGACATAGATTTCATTCCTGAGTGATATTGCATTGTACGTAAGTACCACAACTTCTTTATCCATTTTTCACTTTCTGCGATATTGAACTTGTACCATAAACGAGATTCTTGTAAACAGAGCCGGCCCAAACTTTGGGGTGGCTGTGTCTTTTTGATTTTAATTTCCCTAAGCTATAGGACCATAAGTGGAAGTGCCCTAGGCTCTGTTGCTTTGTTTTTTAGATGTTTCAGGAAACACCATACACTTCTCCAGAGTGGCTGTTGGCAATTTACATCCCGCCCATCAGCATAACAAGGCTCCCAGTTCTCCATGGCCTGTCCTGCCTTTCTGGATGTTATACTTTTTTCAGATGGCCCTTTTGACCGGGGGGCAGTGAGACTTCATTGTAGTGCAGATTTCCTTTGCAAGCTTGCTTGGTTGGCCAAAAAGGGCGTATGCGTTTTTTCCTGAATATATTCAGGAAAAAACGCATACGCCCTTTTTGGCCAAGTGCATCATTGTGGACGTTCTGCCTCTTTTCCTATGCTTTACATGCAATTCCAGTCTACCTCCTGAAATCGGTTTCCTGCAATTCTGCCCCGCTTTCAAGTCCTCTTGGCAGCCTTACTTCAATATATTTTTGGACGATAGCTGTCATTTATAACTCTGCAGGTTTGTGAATTACAGTGCCCCTGAGCTCCTTTCTTCAACTCGCTTTCTTGTGAGCTGGCCGCAACACCGCAGCATGGCTTCAGGCCCTAGTGTGGTTCCGGCATGGCACGCTGAGCCTTTGGTTAATTCCTCTTCCTGGTGGGAAATGAGAGTTAAATTTGCCCGTCCAGACACCTCCAGCTAGTCTCTCATTGGTTCTCCCTATTTCTGTTCATTTTCCGCAGAAATTGCAAACTGGGCCAAACAGGAGGTTAAAGGCACTGACTCTCCAAGTGGGGAGAGTGTTAGTAAAGCGACTGGAATGTTGCACCCGAGTACCAGGGGACGAAAACTGAGACACATTTGAACACGTTTCCCGATCACACGGTGGATCATACTCTGGGTTCCACATGCATGTTTTAGCTGAAGGAAGAATCCCTTAAACCTGGAGAGTTGAGACCCATGGAATGGGTACCATGCAATATGACTTCAAAGGGTCTGCATTTGCTCACCGAACCTCACCAATCCTATCACTGCTGCATTTATGCCGCTGTACACACGCTTGATTCTCTTTCGGAGACATATAAATCCATAGGTGTTAAGATTCTTACTAGTCAGGTATATTCTTAGGCATTTAATATGGGGTGTTGAGTCCACTTCGTTGAGCAAGGAGTAGCTCTGGTCTATTACCTATTTGGCTTATGGAATGGTATCTGTGCTAATTTCAATCTCTGGTTTTATGCAGCACCCCAACTCACCTTTCCCCTTAAGCAAGCATAAGTTGGTTTTCTACATTTGAGATCCTGTTCTGTTTTGTAATTCAGTTCCTGTGTAGCCAAGTTTACATTCCGTGTATTAGTGATATCTTATGATGTTTCTTTTTCTGTGTGACTTATTTCACTTAGAATCATCGTACCTGAATCCACTCATTATGCTGCTACGGGCCTGATGACATAGATTTCATTCCTGAGTGATATTGCATTGTACGTAAGTACCACAACTTCTTTATCCATTTTTCACTTTCTGCGATATTGAACTTGTACCATAAACGAGATTCTTGTAAACAGAGCCGGCCCAAACTTTGGGGTGGCTGTGTCTTTTTGATTTTAATTTCCCTAAGCTATAGGACCATAAGTGGAAGTGCCCTAGGCTCTGTTGCTTTGTTTTTTAGATGTTTCAGGAAACACCATACACTTCTCCAGAGTGGCTGTTGGCAATTTACATCCCGCCCATCAGCATAACAAGGCTCCCAGTTCTCCATGGCCTGTCCTGCCTTTCTGGATGTTATACTTTTTTCAGATGGCCCTTTTGACCGGGGGGCAGTGAGACTTCATTGTAGTGCAGATTTCCTTTGCAAGCTTGCTTGGTTGGCCAAAAAGGGCGTATGCGTTTTTTCCTGAATATATTCAGGAAAAAACGCATACGCCCTTTTTGGCCAAGTGCATCATTGTGGACGTTCTGCCTCTTTTCCTATGCTTTACATGCAATTCCAGTCTACCTCCTGAAATCGGTTTCCTGCAATTCTGCCCCGCTTTCAAGTCCTCTTGGCAGCCTTACTTCAATATATTTTTGGACGATAGCTGTCATTTATAACTCTGCAGGTTTGTGAATTACAGTGCCCCTGAGCTCCTTTCTTCAACTCGCTTTCTTGTGAGCTGGCCGCAACACCGCAGCATGGCTTCAGGCCCTAGTGTGGTTCCGGCATGGCACGCTGAGCCTTTGGTTAATTCCTCTTCCTGGTGGGAAATGAGAGTTAAATTTGCCCGTCCAGACACCTCCAGCTAGTCTCTCATTGGTTCTCCCTATTTCTGTTCATTTTCCGCAGAAATTGCAAACTGGGCCAAACAGGAGGTTAAAGGCACTGACTCTCCAAGTGGGGAGAGTGTTAGTAAAGCGACTGGAATGTTGCACCCGAGTACCAGGGGACGAAAACTGAGACACATTTGAACACATTTCCCGATCACACGGTGGATCATACTCTGGGTTCCACATGCATGTTTTAGCTGAAGGAAGAATCCCTTAAACCTGGAGAGTTGAGACCCATGGAATGGGTACCATGCAATATGACTTCAAAGGGTCTGCATTTGCTCACCGAACCTCACCAATCCTATCACTGCTGCATTTATGCCGCTGTACACACGCTTGATTCTCTTTCGGAGACATATAAATCCATAGGTGTTAAGATTCTTACTAGTCAGGTATATTCTTAGGCATTTAATATGGGGTGTTGAGTCCACTTCGTTGAGCAAGGAGTAGCTCTTGTCTATTACCTATTTGGCTTATGGAATGGTATCTGTGCTAATTTCAATCTCTGGTTTTATGCAGCACCCCAACTCACCTTTCCCCTTAAGCAAGCATAAGTTGGTTTTCTACATTTGAGATCCTGTTCTGTTTTGTAATTCAGTTCCTGTGTAGCCAAGTTTACATTCCGTGTATTAGTGATATCTTATGATGTTTCTTTTTCTGTGTGACTTATTTCACTTAGAATCATCGTACCTGAATCCACTCATTATGCTGCTACGGGCCTGATGACATAGATTTCATTCCTGAGTGATATTGCGTTGTACGTAAGTACCACAACTTCTTTATCCATTTTTCACTTTCTGCGATATTGAACTCGAACTGTAAACGAGATTCTTGTAAACAGAGCCGGCCCAAACTTTGGGGTGGCTGTGTCTTTTTGATTTTAATTTCCCTAAGCTATAGGACCATAAGTGGAAGTGCCCTAGGCTCTGTTGCTTTGTTTTTTAGATGTTTCAGGAAACACCATACACTTCTCCAGAGTGGCTGTTGGCAATTTACATCCCGCCCATCAGCATAACAAGGCTCCCAGTTCTCCATGGCCTGTCCTGCCTTTCTGGATGTTATACTTTTTTCAGATGGCCCTTTTGACCGGGGGGCAGTGAGACTTCATTGTAGTGCAGATTTCCTTTGCAAGCTTGCTTGGTTGGCCAAAAAGGGCGTATGCGTTTTTTCCTGAATATATTCAGGAAAAAACGCATACGCCCTTTTTGGCCAAGTGCATCATTGTGGACGTTCTGCCTCTTTTCCTATGCTTTACATGCAATTCCAGTCTACCTCCTGAAATCGGTTTCCTGCAATTCTGCCCCGCTTTCAAGTCCTCTTGGCAGCCTTACTTCAATATATTTTTGGACGATAGCTGTCATTTTTAACTCTGCAGGTTTGTGATTTACAGTGCCCCTGAGCTCCTTTCTTCAACTCGCTTTCTTGTGAGCTGGCCGCAACACCGCAGCATTGCTTCAGGCCCTAGTGTGGTTCCGGCATGGCACGCTGAGCCTTTGGTTAATTCCTCTTCCTGGTGGGAAATGAGAGTTAAATTTGCCCATCCAGACACCTCCAGCTAGTCTCTCATTGGTTCTCCCTATTCCTGTTCATTTTCCGCAGAAATTGCAAACTGGGCCAAACAGGAGGTTAAAGGCACTGTCTCTCCAAGTGGGGAGAGTGTTAGTAAAGCGTCTGGAATGTTGCACCCGAGTACCAGGGGACAAAAACTGAGACACATTTGAACACGTTTCCCGATCACACGGTGGATCATACTCTGGGTTCCACATGCATGTTTTAGCTGAAGGAAGAATCCCTTAAACCTGGAGAGTTGAGACCCATGGAATGGGTACCATGCAATATGACTTCAAAGGGTCTGCATTTGCTCACCGAACCTCACCAATCCTATCACTGCTGCATTTATGCCGCTGTACACACGCTTGATTCTCTTTCGGAGACATATAAATCCATAGGTGTTAAGATTCTTACTAGTTAGGTATATTCTTAGGCATTTAATATGGGGTGTTGAGTCCACTTCGTTGAGCAAGGAGTAGCTCTGGTCTATTACCTATTTGGCTTATGGAATGGTATCTGTGCTAATTTCAATCTCTGGTTTTATGCAGCACCCCAACTCACCTTTCCCCTTAAGCAAGCATAAGTTGGTTTTCTACATTTGAGATCCTGTTCTGTTTTGTAATTCAGTTCCTGTGTAGCCAAGTTTACATTCCGTGTATTAGTGATATCTTATGATGTTTCTTTTTCTGTGTGACTTATTTCACTTAGAATCATCGTACCTGAATCCACTCATTATGCTGCTACGGGCCTGATGACATAGATTTCATTCCTGAGTGATATTGCATTGTACGTAAGTACCACAACTTCTTTATCCATTTTTCACTTTCTGCGATATTGAACTTGTACCATAAACGAGATTCTTGTAAACAGAGCCGGCCCAAACTTTGGGGTGGCTGTGTCTTTTTGATTTTAATTTCCCTAAGCTATAGGACCATAAGTGGAAGTGCCCTAGGCTCTGTTGCTTTGTTTTTTAGATGTTTCAGGAAACACCATACACTTCTCCAGAGTGGCTGTTGGCAATTTACATCCCGCCCATCAGCATAACAAGGCTCCCAGTTCTCCATGGCCTGTCCTGCCTTTCTGGATGTTATACTTTTTTCAGATGGCCCTTTTGACCGGGGGGCAGTGAGACTTCATTGTAGTGCAGATTTCCTTTGCAAGCTTGCTTGGTTGGCCAAAAAGGGCGTATGCGTTTTTTCCTGAATATATTCAGGAAAAAACGCATACGCCCTTTTTGGCCAAGTGCATCATTGTGGACGTTCTGCCTCTTTTCCTATGCTTTACATGCAATTCCAGTCTACCTCCTGAAATCGGTTTCCTGCAATTCTGCCCCGCTTTCAAGTCCTCTTGGCAGCCTTACTTCAATATATTTTTGGACGATAGCTGTCATTTATAACTCTGCAGGTTTGTGAATTACAGTGCCCCTGAGCTCCTTTCTTCAACTCGCTTTCTTGTGAGCTGGCCGCAACACCGCAGCATGGCTTCAGGCCCTAGTGTGGTTCCGGCATGGCACGCTGAGCCTTTGGTTAATTCCTCTTCCTGGTGGGAAATGAGAGTTAAATTTGCCCGTCCAGACACCTCCAGCTAGTCTCTCATTGGTTCTCCCTATTTCTGTTCATTTTCCGCAGAAATTGCAAACTGGGCCAAACAGGAGGTTAAAGGCACTGACTCTCCAAGTGGGGAGAGTGTTAGTAAAGCGACTGGAATGTTGCACCCGAGTACCAGGGGACGAAAACTGAGACACATTTGAACACGTTTCCCGATCACACGGTGGATCATACTCTGGGTTCCACATGCATGTTTTAGCTGAAGGAAGAATCCCTTAAACCTGGAGAGTTGAGACCCATGGAATGGGTACCATGCAATATGACTTCAAAGGGTCTGCATTTGCTCACCGAACCTCACCAATCCTATCACTGCTGCATTTATGCCGCTGTACACACGCTTGATTCTCTTTCGGAGACATATAAATCCATAGGTGTTAAGATTCTTACTAGTCAGGTATATTCTTAGGCATTTAATATGGGGTGTTGAGTCCACTTCGTTGAGCAAGGAGTAGCTCTGGTCTATTACCTATTTGGCTTATGGAATGGTATCTGTGCTAATTTCAATCTCTGGTTTTATGCAGCACCCCAACTCACCTTTCCCCTTAAGCAAGCATAAGTTGGTTTTCTACATTTGAGATCCTGTTCTGTTTTGTAATTCAGTTCCTGTGTAGCCAAGTTTACATTCCGTGTATTAGTGATATCTTATGATGTTTCTTTTTCTGTGTGACTTATTTCACTTAGAATCATCGTATCTGAATCCACTCATTATGCTGCTACGGGCCTGATGACATAGATTTCATTCCTGAGTGATATTGCATTGTACGTAAGTACCACAACTTCTTTATCCATTTTTCACTTTCTGCGATATTGAACTTGTACCATAAACGAGATTCTTGTAAACAGAGCCGGCCCAAACTTTGGGGTGGCTGTGTCTTTTTGATTTTAATTTCCCTAAGCTATAGGACCATAAGTGGAAGTGCCCTAGGCTCTGTTGCTTTGTTTTTTAGATGTTTCAGGAAACACCATACACTTCTCCAGAGTGGCTGTTGGCAATTTACATCCCGCCCATCAGCATAACAAGGCTCCCAGTTCTCCATGGCCTGTCCTGCCTTTCTGGATGTTATACTTTTTTCAGATGGCCCTTTTGACCGGGGGGCAGTGAGACTTCATTGTAGTGCAGATTTCCTTTGCAAGCTTGCTTGGTTGGCCAAAAAGGGCGTATGCGTTTTTTCCTGAATATATTCAGGAAAAAACGCATACGCCCTTTTTGGCCAAGTGCATCATTGTGGACGTTCTGCCTCTTTTCCTATGCTTTACATGCAATTCCAGTCTACCTCCTGAAATCGGTTTCCTGCAATTCTGCCCCGCTTTCAAGTCCTCTTGGCAGCCTTACTTCAATATATTTTTGGACGATAGCTGTCATTTATAACTCTGCAGGTTTGTGAATTACAGTGCCCCTGAGCTCCTTTCTTCAACTCGCTTTCTTGTGAGCTGGCCGCAACACCGCAGCATGGCTTCAGGCCCTAGTGTGGTTCCGGCATGGCACGCTGAGCCTTTGGTTAATTCCTCTTCCTGGTGGGAAATGAGAGTTAAATTTGCCCGTCCAGACACCTCCAGCTAGTCTCTCATTGGTTCTCCCTATTTCTGTTCATTTTCCGCAGAAATTGCAAACTGGGCCAAACAGGAGGTTAAAGGCACTGACTCTCCAAGTGGGGAGAGTGTTAGTAAAGCGACTGGAATGTTGCACCCGAGTACCAGGGGACGAAAACTGAGACACATTTGAACACGTTTCCCGATCACACGGTGGATCATACTCTGGGTTCCACATGCATGTTTTAGCTGAAGGAAGAATCCCTTAAACCTGGAGAGTTGAGACCCATGGAATGGGTACCATGCAATATGACTTCAAAGGGTCTGCATTTGCTCACCGAACCTCACCAATCCTATCACTGCTGCATTTATGCCGCTGTACACACGCTTGATTCTCTTTCGGAGACATATAAATCCATAGGTGTTAAGATTCTTACTAGTCAGGTATATTCTTAGGCATTTAATATGGGGTGTTGAGTCCACTTCGTTGAGCAAGGAGTAGCTCTGGTCTATTACCTATTTGGCTTATGGAATGGTATCTGTGCTAATTTCAATCTCTGGTTTTATGCAGCACCCCAACTCACCTTTCCCCTTAAGCAAGCATAAGTTGGTTTTCTACATTTGAGATCCTGTTCTGTTTTGTAATTCAGTTCCTGTGTAGCCAAGTTTACATTCCGTGTATTAGTGATATCTTATGATGTTTCTTTTTCTGTGTGACTTATTTCACTTAGAATCATCGTACCTGAATCCACTCATTATGCTGCTACGGGCCTGATGACATAGATTTCATTCCTGAGTGATATTGCATTGTACGTAAGTACCACAACTTCTTTATCCATTTTTCACTTTCTGCGATATTGAACTTGTACCATAAACGAGATTCTTGTAAACAGAGCCGGCCCAAACTTTGGGGTGGCTGTGTCTTTTTGATTTTAATTTCCCTAAGCTATAGGACCATAAGTGGAAGTGCCCTAGGCTCTGTTGCTTTGTTTTTTAGATGTTTCAGGAAACACCATACACTTCTCCAGAGTGGCTGTTGGCAATTTACATCCCGCCCATCAGCATAACAAGGCTCCCAGTTCTCCATGGCCTGTCCTGCCTTTCTGGATGTTATACTTTTTTCAGATGGCCCTTTTGACCGGGGGGCAGTGAGACTTCATTGTAGTGCAGATTTCCTTTGCAAGCTTGCTTGGTTGGCCAAAAAGGGCGTATGCGTTTTTTCCTGAATATATTCAGGAAAAAACGCATACGCCCTTTTTGGCCAAGTGCATCATTGTGGACGTTCTGCCTCTTTTCCTATGCTTTACATGCAATTCCAGTCTACCTCCTGAAATCGGTTTCCTGCAATTCTGCCCCGCTTTCAAGTCCTCTTGGCAGCCTTACTTCAATATATTTTTGGACGATAGCTGTCATTTATAACTCTGCAGGTTTGTGAATTACAGTGCCCCTGAGCTCCTTTCTTCAACTCGCTTTCTTGTGAGCTGGCCGCAACACCGCAGCATGGCTTCAGGCCCTAGTGTGGTTCCGGCATGGCACGCTGAGCCTTTGGTTAATTCCTCTTCCTGGTGGGAAATGAGAGTTAAATTTGCCCGTCCAGACACCTCCAGCTAGTCTCTCATTGGTTCTCCCTATTTCTGTTCATTTTCCGCAGAAATTGCAAACTGGGCCAAACAGGAGGTTAAAGGCACTGACTCTCCAAGTGGGGAGAGTGTTAGTAAAGCGACTGGAATGTTGCACCCGAGTACCAGGGGACGAAAACTGAGACACATTTGAACACGTTTCCCGATCACACGGTGGATCATACTCTGGGTTCCACATGCATGTTTTAGCTGAAGGAAGAATCCCTTAAACCTGGAGAGTTGAGACCCATGGAATGGGTACCATGCAATATGACTTCAAAGGGTCTGCATTTGCTCACCGAACCTCACCAATCCTATCACTGCTGCATTTATGCCGCTGTACACACGCTTGATTCTCTTTCGGAGACATATAAATCCATAGGTGTTAAGATTCTTACTAGTCAGGTATATTCTTAGGCATTTAATATGGGGTGTTGAGTCCACTTCGTTGAGCAAGGAGTAGCTCTGGTCTATTACCTATTTGGCTTATGGAATGGTATCTGTGCTAATTTCAATCTCTGGTTTTATGCAGCACCCCAACTCACCTTTCCCCTTAAGCAAGCATAAGTTGGTTTTCTACATTTGAGATCCTGTTCTGTTTTGTAATTCAGTTCCTGTGTAGCCAAGTTTACATTCCGTGTATTAGTGATATCTTATGATGTTTCTTTTTCTGTGTGACTTATTTCACTTAGAATCATCGTACCTGAATCCACTCATTATGCTGCTACGGGCCTGATGACATAGATTTCATTCCTGAGTGATATTGCATTGTACGTAAGTACCACAACTTCTTTATCCATTTTTCACTTTCTGCGATATTGAACTTGTACCATAAACGAGATTCTTGTAAACAGAGCCGGCCCAAACTTTGGGGTGGCTGTGTCTTTTTGATTTTAATTTCCCTAAGCTATAGGACCATAAGTGGAAGTGCCCTAGGCTCTGTTGCTTTGTTTTTTAGATGTTTCAGGAAACACCATACACTTCTCCAGAGTGGCTGTTGGCAATTTACATCCCGCCCATCAGCATAACAAGGCTCCCAGTTCTCCATGGCCTGTCCTGCCTTTCTGGATGTTATACTTTTTTCAGATGGCCCTTTTGACCGGGGGGCAGTGAGACTTCATTGTAGTGCAGATTTCCTTTGCAAGCTTGCTTGGTTGGCCAAAAAGGGCGTATGCGTTTTTTCCTGAATATATTCAGGAAAAAACGCATACGCCCTTTTTGGCCAAGTGCATCATTGTGGACGTTCTGCCTCTTTTCCTATGCTTTACATGCAATTCCAGTCTACCTCCTGAAATCGGTTTCCTGCAATTCTGCCCCGCTTTCAAGTCCTCTTGGCAGCCTTACTTCAATATATTTTTGGACGATAGCTGTCATTTATAACTCTGCAGGTTTGTGAATTACAGTGCCCCTGAGCTCCTTTCTTCAACTCGCTTTCTTGTGAGCTGGCCGCAACACCGCAGCATGGCTTCAGGCCCTAGTGTGGTTCCGGCATGGCACGCTGAGCCTTTGGTTAATTCCTCTTCCTGGTGGGAAATGAGAGTTAAATTTGCCCGTCCAGACACCTCCAGCTAGTCTCTCATTGGTTCTCCCTATTTCTGTTCATTTTCCGCAGAAATTGCAAACTGGGCCAAACAGGAGGTTAAAGGCACTGACTCTCCAAGTGGGGAGAGTGTTAGTAAAGCGACTGGAATGTTGCACCCGAGTACCAGGGGACGAAAACTGAGACACATTTGAACACGTTTCCCGATCACACGGTGGATCATACTCTGGGTTCCACATGCATGTTTTAGCTGAAGGAAGAATCCCTTAAACCTGGAGAGTTGAGACCCATGGAATGGGTACCATGCAATATGACTTCAAAGGGTCTGCATTTGCTCACCGAACCTCACCAATCCTATCACTGCTGCATTTATGCCGCTGTACACACGCTTGATTCTCTTTCGGAGACATATAAATCCATAGGTGTTAAGATTCTTACTAGTCAGGTATATTCTTAGGCATTTAATATGGGGTGTTGAGTCCACTTCGTTGAGCAAGGAGTAGCTCTTGTCTATTACCTATTTGGCTTATGGAATGGTATCTGTGCTAATTTCAATCTCTGGTTTTATGCAGCACCCCAACTCACCTTTCCCCTTAAGCAAGCATAAGTTGGTTTTCTACATTTGAGATCCTGTTCTGTTTTGTAATTCAGTTCCTGTGTAGCCAAGTTTACATTCCGTGTATTAGTGATATCTTATGATGTTTCTTTTTCTGTGTGACTTATTTCACTTAGAATCATCGTACCTGAATCCACTCATTATGCTGCTACGGGCCTGATGACATAGATTTCATTCCTGAGTGATATTGCATTGTACGTAAGTACCACAACTTCTTTATCCATTTTTCACTTTCTGCGATATTGAACTTGTACCATAAACGAGATTCTTGTAAACAGAGCCGGCCCAAACTTTGGGGTGGCTGTGTCTTTTTGATTTTAATTTCCCTAAGCTATAGGACCATAAGTGGAAGTGCCCTAGGATCTGTTGCTTTGTTTTTTAGATGTTTCAGGAAACACCATAAACTTCTCCAGAGTGGCTGTTGGCAATTTACATCCCGCCCATCAGCATAAAAAGGCTCCCAGTTCTCCATGGCCTGTCCTTCCTTTCTGGATTTTATACTTTTTTCAGATGGCCCTTTTGACCGGGGGGCAGTGAGACTTCATTGTACTGCAGATTTCCTTTGCAAGCTTGCTTGGTTGGCCAAAAAGGGCGTATGCGTTTTTTCCTGAATATATTCAGGAAAAAACGCATACGCCCTTTTTGGCCAAGTGCATCATTGTGGACGTTCTGCCTCTTTTCCTATGCTTTACATGCAATTCCAGTCTACCTCCTGAAATCGGATTCCTACAATTCTGCCCCGCTTTCGAGTCCTCTTGGCAGCCTTACTTCAATATATTTTTGGACGATAGCTGTCATTTTTAACTCTGCAGGTTTGTGAATTACAGTGCCCCTGAGCTCCTTTCTTCAACTCGCTTTCTTGTGAGCTGGCCGCAACACCGCAGGATTGCTTCAGGCCCTAGTGTGGTTCCGGCATGGCACGCTGAGCCTTTGGTTAATTCCTCTTCCTGGTGGGAAATGAGAGTTAAATTTGCCCGTCCAGACACCTCCAGCTAGTCTCTCATTGGTTCTCCCTATTCCTGTTCATTTTCCGCAGAAATTGCAAACTGGGCCAAACAGGAGGTTAAAGGCACTGTCTCTCCAAGTGGGGAGAGTGTTAGTAAAGCGTCTGGAATGTTGCACCCGAGTACCAGGGGACAAAAACTGAGACACATTTGAACACGTTTCCCGATCACACGGTGGATCATACTCTGGGTTCCACATGCATGTTTTAGCTGAAGGAAGAATCCCTTAAACCTGGAGAGTTGAGACCCATGGAATGGGTACCATGCAATATGACTTCAAAGGGTCTGCATTTGCTCACCGAACCTCACCAATCCTATCACTGCTGCATTTATGCTGCTGTACACACGCTTGATTCTCTTTCGGAGACATATAAATCCATAGGTGTTAAGATTCTTACTAGTCAGGTATATTCTTAGGCATTTAATATGGGGTGTTGAGTCCACTTCGTTGAGCAAGGAGTAGCTCTGGTCTATTACCTATTTGGCTTATGGAATGGTATCTGTGCTAATTTCAATCTCTGGTTTTATGCAGCACCCCAACTCACCTTTCCCCTTAAGCAAGCATAAGTTGGTTTTCTACATTTGAGATCCTGTTCTGTTTTGTAATTCAGTTCCTGTGTAGCCAAGTTTACATTCCGTGTATTAGTGATATCTTATGATGTTTCTTTTTCTGTGTGACTTATTTCACTTAGAATCATCGTATCTGAATCCACTCATTATGCTGCTACGGGCCTGATGACATAGATTTCATTCCTGAGTGATATTGCATTGTACGTAAGTACCACAACTTCTTTATCCATTTTTCACTTTCTGCGATATTGAACTTGTACCATAAACGAGATTCTTGTAAACAGAGCCGGCCCAAACTTTGGGGTGGCTGTGTCTTTTTGATTTTAATTTCCCTAAGCTATAGGACCATAAGTGGAAGTGCCCTAGGCTCTGTTGCTTTGTTTTTTAGATGTTTCAGGAAACACCATACACTTCTCCAGAGTGGCTGTTGGCAATTTACATCCCGCCCATCAGCATAACAAGGCTCCCAGTTCTCCATGGCCTGTCCTGCCTTTCTGGATGTTATACTTTTTTCAGATGGCCCTTTTGACCGGGGGGCAGTGAGACTTCATTGTAGTGCAGATTTCCTTTGCAAGCTTGCTTGGTTGGCCAAAAAGGGCGTATGCGTTTTTTCCTGAATATATTCAGGAAAAAACGCATACGCCCTTTTTGGCCAAGTGCATCATTGTGGACGTTCTGCCTCTTTTCCTATGCTTTACATGCAATTCCAGTCTACCTCCTGAAATCGGTTTCCTGCAATTCTGCCCCGCTTTCAAGTCCTCTTGGCAGCCTTACTTCAATATATTTTTGGACGATAGCTGTCATTTATAACTCTGCAGGTTTGTGAATTACAGTGCCCCTGAGCTCCTTTCTTCAACTCGCTTTCTTGTGAGCTGGCCGCAACACCGCAGCATGGCTTCAGGCCCTAGTGTGGTTCCGGCATGGCACGCTGAGCCTTTGGTTAATTCCTCTTCCTGGTGGGAAATGAGAGTTAAATTTGCCCGTCCAGACACCTCCAGCTAGTCTCTCATTGGTTCTCCCTATTTCTGTTCATTTTCCGCAGAAATTGCAAACTGGGCCAAACAGGAGGTTAAAGGCACTGACTCTCCAAGTGGGGAGAGTGTTAGTAAAGCGACTGGAATGTTGCACCCGAGTACCAGGGGACGAAAACTGAGACACATTTGAACACGTTTCCCGATCACACGGTGGATCATACTCTGGGTTCCACATGCATGTTTTAGCTGAAGGAAGAATCCCTTAAACCTGGAGAGTTGAGACCCATGGAATGGGTACCATGCAATATGACTTCAAAGGGTCTGCATTTGCTCACCGAACCTCACCAATCCTATCACTGCTGCATTTATGCCGCTGTACACACGCTTGATTCTCTTTCGGAGACATATAAATCCATAGGTGTTAAGATTCTTACTAGTCAGGTATATTCTTAGGCATTTAATATGGGGTGTTGAGTCCACTTCGTTGAGCAAGGAGTAGCTCTGGTCTATTACCTATTTGGCTTATGGAATGGTATCTGTGCTAATTTCAATCTCTGGTTTTATGCAGCACCCCAACTCACCTTTCCCCTTAAGCAAGCATAAGTTGGTTTTCTACATTTGAGATCCTGTTCTGTTTTGTAATTCAGTTCCTGTGTAGCCAAGTTTACATTCCGTGTATTAGTGATATCTTATGATGTTTCTTTTTCTGTGTGACTTATTTCACTTAGAATCATCGTACCTGAATCCACTCATTATGCTGCTACGGGCCTGATGACATAGATTTCATTCCTGAGTGATATTGCATTGTACGTAAGTACCACAACTTCTTTATCCATTTTTCACTTTCTGCGATATTGAACTTGTACCATAAACGAGATTCTTGTAAACAGAGCCGGCCCAAACTTTGGGGTGGCTGTGTCTTTTTGATTTTAATTTCCCTAAGCTATAGGACCATAAGTGGAAGTGCCCTAGGCTCTGTTGCTTTGTTTTTTAGATGTTTCAGGAAACACCATACACTTCTCCAGAGTGGCTGTTGGCAATTTACATCCCGCCCATCAGCATAACAAGGCTCCCAGTTCTCCATGGCCTGTCCTGCCTTTCTGGATGTTATACTTTTTTCAGATGGCCCTTTTGACCGGGGGGCAGTGAGACTTCATTGTAGTGCAGATTTCCTTTGCAAGCTTGCTTGGTTGGCCAAAAAGGGCGTATGCGTTTTTTCCTGAATATATTCAGGAAAAAACGCATACGCCCTTTTTGGCCAAGTGCATCATTGTGGACGTTCTGCCTCTTTTCCTATGCTTTACATGCAATTCCAGTCTACCTCCTGAAATCGGTTTCCTGCAATTCTGCCCCGCTTTCAAGTCCTCTTGGCAGCCTTACTTCAATATATTTTTGGACGATAGCTGTCATTTATAACTCTGCAGGTTTGTGAATTACAGTGCCCCTGAGCTCCTTTCTTCAACTCGCTTTCTTGTGAGCTGGCCGCAACACCGCAGCATGGCTTCAGGCCCTAGTGTGGTTCCGGCATGGCACGCTGAGCCTTTGGTTAATTCCTCTTCCTGGTGGGAAATGAGAGTTAAATTTGCCCGTCCAGACACCTCCAGCTAGTCTCTCATTGGTTCTCCCTATTTCTGTTCATTTTCCGCAGAAATTGCAAACTGGGCCAAACAGGAGGTTAAAGGCACTGACTCTCCAAGTGGGGAGAGTGTTAGTAAAGCGACTGGAATGTTGCACCCGAGTACCAGGGGACGAAAACTGAGACACATTTGAACACGTTTCCCGATCACACGGTGGATCATACTCTGGGTTCCACATGCATGTTTTAGCTGAAGGAAGAATCCCTTAAACCTGGAGAGTTGAGACCCATGGAATGGGTACCATGCAATATGACTTCAAAGGGTCTGCATTTGCTCACCGAACCTCACCAATCCTATCACTGCTGCATTTATGCCGCTGTACACACGCTTGATTCTCTTTCGGAGACATATAAATCCATAGGTGTTAAGATTCTTACTAGTCAGGTATATTCTTAGGCATTTAATATGGGGTGTTGAGTCCACTTCGTTGAGCAAGGAGTAGCTCTGGTCTATTACCTATTTGGCTTATGGAATGGTATCTGTGCTAATTTCAATCTCTGGTTTTATGCAGCACCCCAACTCACCTTTCCCCTTAAGCAAGCATAAGTTGGTTTTCTACATTTGAGATCCTGTTCTGTTTTGTAATTCAGTTCCTGTGTAGCCAAGTTTACATTCCGTGTATTAGTGATATCTTATGATGTTTCTTTTTCTGTGTGACTTATTTCACTTAGAATCATCGTACCTGAATCCACTCATTATGCTGCTACGGGCCTGATGACATAGATTTCATTCCTGAGTGATATTGCATTGTACGTAAGTACCACAACTTCTTTATCCATTTTTCACTTTCTGCGATATTGAACTTGTACCATAAACGAGATTCTTGTAAACAGAGCCGGCCCAAACTTTGGGGTGGCTGTGTCTTTTTGATTTTAATTTCCCTAAGCTATAGGACCATAAGTGGAAGTGCCCTAGGCTCTGTTGCTTTGTTTTTTAGATGTTTCAGGAAACACCATACACTTCTCCAGAGTGGCTGTTGGCAATTTACATCCCGCCCATCAGCATAACAAGGCTCCCAGTTCTCCATGGCCTGTCCTGCCTTTCTGGATGTTATACTTTTTTCAGATGGCCCTTTTGACCGGGGGGCAGTGAGACTTCATTGTAGTGCAGATTTCCTTTGCAAGCTTGCTTGGTTGGCCAAAAAGGGCGTATGCGTTTTTTCCTGAATATATTCAGGAAAAAACGCATACGCCCTTTTTGGCCAAGTGCATCATTGTGGACGTTCTGCCTCTTTTCCTATGCTTTACATGCAATTCCAGTCTACCTCCTGAAATCGGTTTCCTGCAATTCTGCCCCGCTTTCAAGTCCTCTTGGCAGCCTTACTTCAATATATTTTTGGACGATAGCTGTCATTTATAACTCTGCAGGTTTGTGAATTACAGTGCCCCTGAGCTCCTTTCTTCAACTCGCTTTCTTGTGAGCTGGCCGCAACACCGCAGCATGGCTTCAGGCCCTAGTGTGGTTCCGGCATGGCACGCTGAGCCTTTGGTTAATTCCTCTTCCTGGTGGGAAATGAGAGTTAAATTTGCCCGTCCAGACACCTCCAGCTAGTCTCTCATTGGTTCTCCCTATTTCTGTTCATTTTCCGCAGAAATTGCAAACTGGGCCAAACAGGAGGTTAAAGGCACTGACTCTCCAAGTGGGGAGAGTGTTAGTAAAGCGACTGGAATGTTGCACCCGAGTACCAGGGGACGAAAACTGAGACACATTTGAACACGTTTCCCGATCACACGGTGGATCATACTCTGGGTTCCACATGCATGTTTTAGCTGAAGGAAGAATCCCTTAAACCTGGAGAGTTGAGACCCATGGAATGGGTACCATGCAATATGACTTCAAAGGGTCTGCATTTGCTCACCGAACCTCACCAATCCTATCACTGCTGCATTTATGCCGCTGTACACACGCTTGATTCTCTTTCGGAGACATATAAATCCATAGGTGTTAAGATTCTTACTAGTCAGGTATATTCTTAGGCATTTAATATGGGGTGTTGAGTCCACTTCGTTGAGCAAGGAGTAGCTCTTGTCTATTACCTATTTGGCTTATGGAATGGTATCTGTGCTAATTTCAATCTCTGGTTTTATGCAGCACCCCAACTCACCTTTCCCCTTAAGCAAGCATAAGTTGGTTTTCTACATTTGAGATCCTGTTCTGTTTTGTAATTCAGTTCCTGTGTAGCCAAGTTTACATTCCGTGTATTAGTGATATCTTATGATGTTTCTTTTTCTGTGTGACTTATTTCACTTAGAATCATCGTACCTGAATCCACTCATTATGCTGCTACGGGCCTGATGACATAGATTTCATTCCTGAGTGATATTGCGTTGTACGTAAGTACCACAACTTCTTTATCCATTTTTCACTTTCTGCGATATTGAACTCGAACTGTAAACGAGATTCTTGTAAACAGAGCCGGCCCAAACTTTGGGGTGGCTGTGTCTTTTTGATTTTAATTTCCCTAAGCTATAGGACCATAAGTGGAAGTGCCCTAGGCTCTGTTGCTTTGTTTTTTAGATGTTTCAGGAAACACCATACACTTCTCCAGAGTGGCTGTTGGCAATTTACATCCCGCCCATCAGCATAACAAGGCTCCCAGTTCTCCATGGCCTGTCCTGCCTTTCTGGATGTTATACTTTTTTCAGATGGCCCTTTTGACCGGGGGGCAGTGAGACTTCATTGTAGTGCAGATTTCCTTTGCAAGCTTGCTTGGTTGGCCAAAAAGGGCGTATGCGTTTTTTCCTGAATATATTCAGGAAAAAACGCATACGCCCTTTTTGGCCAAGTGCATCATTGTGGACGTTCTGCCTCTTTTCCTATGCTTTACATGCAATTCCAGTCTACCTCCTGAAATCGGTTTCCTGCAATTCTGCCCCGCTTTCAAGTCCTCTTGGCAGCCTTACTTCAATATATTTTTGGACGATAGCTGTCATTTATAACTCTGCAGGTTTGTGAATTACAGTGCCCCTGAGCTCCTTTCTTCAACTCGCTTTCTTGTGAGCTGGCCGCAACACCGCAGCATGGCTTCAGGCCCTAGTGTGGTTCCGGCATGGCACGCTGAGCCTTTGGTTAATTCCTCTTCCTGGTGGGAAATGAGAGTTAAATTTGCCCGTCCAGACACCTCCAGCTAGTCTCTCATTGGTTCTCCCTATTTCTGTTCATTTTCCGCAGAAATTGCAAACTGGGCCAAACAGGAGGTTAAAGGCACTGACTCTCCAAGTGGGGAGAGTGTTAGTAAAGCGACTGGAATGTTGCACCCGAGTACCAGGGGACGAAAACTGAGACACATTTGAACACGTTTCCCGATCACACGGTGGATCATACTCTGGGTTCCACATGCATGTTTTAGCTGAAGGAAGAATCCCTTAAACCTGGAGAGTTGAGACCCATGGAATGGGTACCATGCAATATGACTTCAAAGGGTCTGCATTTGCTCACCGAACCTCACCAATCCTATCACTGCTGCATTTATGCCGCTGTACACACGCTTGATTCTCTTTCGGAGACATATAAATCCATAGGTGTTAAGATTCTTACTAGTCAGGTATATTCTTAGGCATTTAATATGGGGTGTTGAGTCCACTTCGTTGAGCAAGGAGTAGCTCTGGTCTATTACCTATTTGGCTTATGGAATGGTATCTGTGCTAATTTCAATCTCTGGTTTTATGCAGCACCCCAACTCACCTTTCCCCTTAAGCAAGCATAAGTTGGTTTTCTACATTTGAGATCCTGTTCTGTTTTGTAATTCAGTTCCTGTGTAGCCAAGTTTACATTCCGTGTATTAGTGATATCTTATGATGTTTCTTTTTCTGTGTGACTTATTTCACTTAGAATCATCGTATCTGAATCCACTCATTATGCTGCTACGGGCCTGATGACATAGATTTCATTCCTGAGTGATATTGCATTGTACGTAAGTACCACAACTTCTTTATCCATTTTTCACTTTCTGCGATATTGAACTTGTACCATAAACGAGATTCTTGTAAACAGAGCCGGCCCAAACTTTGGGGTGGCTGTGTCTTTTTGATTTTAATTTCCCTAAGCTATAGGACCATAAGTGGAAGTGCCCTAGGCTCTGTTGCTTTGTTTTTTAGATGTTTCAGGAAACACCATACACTTCTCCAGAGTGGCTGTTGGCAATTTACATCCCGCCCATCAGCATAACAAGGCTCCCAGTTCTCCATGGCCTGTCCTGCCTTTCTGGATGTTATACTTTTTTCAGATGGCCCTTTTGACCGGGGGGCAGTGAGACTTCATTGTAGTGCAGATTTCCTTTGCAAGCTTGCTTGGTTGGCCAAAAAGGGCGTATGCGTTTTTTCCTGAATATATTCAGGAAAAAACGCATACGCCCTTTTTGGCCAAGTGCATCATTGTGGACGTTCTGCCTCTTTTCCTATGCTTTACATGCAATTCCAGTCTACCTCCTGAAATCGGTTTCCTGCAATTCTGCCCCGCTTTCAAGTCCTCTTGGCAGCCTTACTTCAATATATTTTTGGACGATAGCTGTCATTTATAACTCTGCAGGTTTGTGAATTACAGTGCCCCTGAGCTCCTTTCTTCAACTCGCTTTCTTGTGAGCTGGCCGCAACACCGCAGCATGGCTTCAGGCCCTAGTGTGGTTCCGGCATGGCACGCTGAGCCTTTGGTTAATTCCTCTTCCTGGTGGGAAATGAGAGTTAAATTTGCCCGTCCAGACACCTCCAGCTAGTCTCTCATTGGTTCTCCCTATTTCTGTTCATTTTCCGCAGAAATTGCAAACTGGGCCAAACAGGAGGTTAAAGGCACTGACTCTCCAAGTGGGGAGAGTGTTAGTAAAGCGACTGGAATGTTGCACCCGAGTACCAGGGGACGAAAACTGAGACACATTTGAACACGTTTCCCGATCACACGGTGGATCATACTCTGGGTTCCACATGCATGTTTTAGCTGAAGGAAGAATCCCTTAAACCTGGAGAGTTGAGACCCATGGAATGGGTACCATGCAATATGACTTCAAAGGGTCTGCATTTGCTCACCGAACCTCACCAATCCTATCACTGCTGCATTTATGCCGCTGTACACACGCTTGATTCTCTTTCGGAGACATATAAATCCATAGGTGTTAAGATTCTTACTAGTCAGGTATATTCTTAGGCATTTAATATGGGGTGTTGAGTCCACTTCGTTGAGCAAGGAGTAGCTCTGGTCTATTACCTATTTGGCTTATGGAATGGTATCTGTGCTAATTTCAATCTCTGGTTTTATGCAGCACCCCAACTCACCTTTCCCCTTAAGCAAGCATAAGTTGGTTTTCTACATTTGAGATCCTGTTCTGTTTTGTAATTCAGTTCCTGTGTAGCCAAGTTTACATTCCGTGTATTAGTGATATCTTATGATGTTTCTTTTTCTGTGTGACTTATTTCACTTAGAATCATCGTACCTGAATCCACTCATTATGCTGCTACGGGCCTGATGACATAGATTTCATTCCTGAGTGATATTGCATTGTACGTAAGTACCACAACTTCTTTATCCATTTTTCACTTTCTGCGATATTGAACTTGTACCATAAACGAGATTCTTGTAAACAGAGCCGGCCCAAACTTTGGGGTGGCTGTGTCTTTTTGATTTTAATTTCCCTAAGCTATAGGACCATAAGTGGAAGTGCCCTAGGCTCTGTTGCTTTGTTTTTTAGATGTTTCAGGAAACACCATACACTTCTCCAGAGTGGCTGTTGGCAATTTACATCCCGCCCATCAGCATAACAAGGCTCCCAGTTCTCCATGGCCTGTCCTGCCTTTCTGGATGTTATACTTTTTTCAGATGGCCCTTTTGACCGGGGGGCAGTGAGACTTCATTGTAGTGCAGATTTCCTTTGCAAGCTTGCTTGGTTGGCCAAAAAGGGCGTATGCGTTTTTTCCTGAATATATTCAGGAAAAAACGCATACGCCCTTTTTGGCCAAGTGCATCATTGTGGACGTTCTGCCTCTTTTCCTATGCTTTACATGCAATTCCAGTCTACCTCCTGAAATCGGTTTCCTGCAATTCTGCCCCGCTTTCAAGTCCTCTTGGCAGCCTTACTTCAATATATTTTTGGACGATAGCTGTCATTTATAACTCTGCAGGTTTGTGAATTACAGTGCCCCTGAGCTCCTTTCTTCAACTCGCTTTCTTGTGAGCTGGCCGCAACACCGCAGCATGGCTTCAGGCCCTAGTGTGGTTCCGGCATGGCACGCTGAGCCTTTGGTTAATTCCTCTTCCTGGTGGGAAATGAGAGTTAAATTTGCCCGTCCAGACACCTCCAGCTAGTCTCTCATTGGTTCTCCCTATTTCTGTTCATTTTCCGCAGAAATTGCAAACTGGGCCAAACAGGAGGTTAAAGGCACTGACTCTCCAAGTGGGGAGAGTGTTAGTAAAGCGACTGGAATGTTGCACCCGAGTACCAGGGGACGAAAACTGAGACACATTTGAACACGTTTCCCGATCACACGGTGGATCATACTCTGGGTTCCACATGCATGTTTTAGCTGAAGGAAGAATCCCTTAAACCTGGAGAGTTGAGACCCATGGAATGGGTACCATGCAATATGACTTCAAAGGGTCTGCATTTGCTCACCGAACCTCACCAATCCTATCACTGCTGCATTTATGCCGCTGTACACACGCTTGATTCTCTTTCGGAGACATATAAATCCATAGGTGTTAAGATTCTTACTAGTCAGGTATATTCTTAGGCATTTAATATGGGGTGTTGAGTCCACTTCGTTGAGCAAGGAGTAGCTCTTGTCTATTACCTATTTGGCTTATGGAATGGTATCTGTGCTAATTTCAATCTCTGGTTTTATGCAGCACCCCAACTCACCTTTCCCCTTAAGCAAGCATAAGTTGGTTTTCTACATTTGAGATCCTGTTCTGTTTTGTAATTCAGTTCCTGTGTAGCCAAGTTTACATTCCGTGTATTAGTGATATCTTATGATGTTTCTTTTTCTGTGTGACTTATTTCACTTAGAATCATCGTACCTGAATCCACTCATTATGCTGCTACGGGCCTGATGACATAGATTTCATTCCTGAGTGATATTGCATTGTACGTAAGTACCACAACTTCTTTATCCATTTTTCACTTTCTGCGATATTGAACTTGTACCATAAACGAGATTCTTGTAAACAGAGCCGGCCCAAACTTTGGGGTGGCTGTGTCTTTTTGATTTTAATTTCCCTAAGCTATAGGACCATAAGTGGAAGTGCCCTAGGCTCTGTTGCTTTGTTTTTTAGATGTTTCAGGAAACACCATACACTTCTCCAGAGTGGCTGTTGGCAATTTACATCCCGCCCATCAGCATAACAAGGCTCCCAGTTCTCCATGGCCTGTCCTGCCTTTCTGGATGTTATACTTTTTTCAGATGGCCCTTTTGACCGGGGGGCAGTGAGACTTCATTGTAGTGCAGATTTCCTTTGCAAGCTTGCTTGGTTGGACAAAAAGTGCGTATGCGTTTTTTCCTGAATATATTCAGGAAAAAACGCATACGCCCTTTTTGGCCAAGTGCATCATTGTGGACGTTCTGCCTCTTTTCCTATGCTTTACATGCAATTCCAGTCTACCTCCTGAAATCGGTTTCCTGCAATTCTGCCCCGCTTTCAAGTCCTCTTGGCAGCCTTACTTCAATATATTTTTGGACGATAGCTGTCATTTTTAACTCTGCAGGTTTGTGAATTACAGTGCCCCTGAGCTCCTTTCTTCAACTCGCTTTTTTGTGAGCTGGCCGCAACACCGCAGCATTGCTTCAGGCCCTAGTGTGGTTCTGGCATGGCACGCTGAGCCTTTGGTTAATTCCTCTTCCTGGTGGGAAATGAGAGTTAAATTTGCCCATCCAGACACCTCCAGCTAGTCTCTCATTGGTTCTTCCTATTTCTGTTCATTTTCCGCAGAAATTGCAAACTGGGCCAAACAGGAGGTTAAAGGCACTGACTCTCCAAGTGGGGAGAGTGTTAGTAAAGCATCTGGAATGTTGCACCCGAGTACCAGGGGAAAAAAACTGAGACACATTTGAACACGTTTCCCGATCACACGGTTGATCATACTCTGGGTTCCACATGCATGTTTTAGCTGAAGGAAGAATCCCTTAAACCTGGAGAGTTGAGACCCATGGAATGGGTACCATGCAATATGACTTCAAAGGGTCTGCATTTGCTCATCAAACCTCACCAATCCTATCACTGCTGCGTTTATGCCGCTGTACACATGCTTGATTCTCTTTTGGAGACATATAAATCCATAGGTTTTAAGATTATTACTAGTCAGGTATATTCTTAGGCGATTAATATGGGGTGTAGAGTCCACTTCGTTGAGCAAGGAGTAGCTCTTGTCTATTACATATTTGGCTTATGGAATGGTATCTGTGCTAATTTCAATCTCTGGTTTTATGCAGAACCCCAACTCACCTTTCCCCTTAAGCAAGCATAAGTTGGTTTTCTACATTTGAGACCGTGTTCTGTTTTGTAATTCAGTTTCTGTGTAGCCAAGTTTACATTCCGTGTAGTAGTGATATCTTATGATGTTTCTTTTTCTGTGTGACTTATCTCACTTAGAATCATCGTACCTGAATCCACTCATTATGCTGCTACGGGCCTGATGATATAGATTTCATTCCTGAGTGATATTGCATTGTACGTAAGTACCACAAAATCTTTGTCCATTTTTCACTTTCTGTGATATTGAACTTGTACTGTAAACGAGGTTCTTGTAAACAGAGCCATCCCAAACTTTGGGGTGGCTGTGTCTTTTTGATTTTAATTTCGCTAAGCTATAGGACCATAAGTGGAAGTGCCCTAGGCTCTGTTGCTTTGTTTTTTAGATGTTTCAGGAAACACCATACACTTCTCCAGAGTGGCTGTTGGCAATTTACATCCCGCCCATCAGCATAACAAGGCTCCCAGTTCTCCATGGCCTGTCCTGCCTTTCTGGATTTTACACTTTTTTCAGATGGCCCTATTGACCGGGGGGCAGTGAGACTTCATTGTAGTGCAGATTTCCTTTGCAAGCTTGCTTGGTTGGCCAAAAAGGGCGTATGCGTTTTTTCCTGAATATATTCAGGAAAAAACGCATACGCCCTTTTTGGCCAAGTGCATCATTGTGGACGTTCTGCCTCTTTTCCTATGCTTTACATGCAATTCCAGTCTACCTCCTGAAATCGGTTTCCTACAATTCTGCCCCACTTTCAAGTCCTCTTGGCAGCCTTACTTCAATATATTTTTGGACGATAGCTGTCATTTTTAACTCTGCAGGTTTGTGAAATACAGTGCCCCTGAGCTCCTTTCTTCAACTCGCTTTCTTGTGAGGTGGCCGCAACAACGCAGGATTGCTTCAGGACATAGTGTGGTTCCGGAATGGCATGCTGAGCCTTTGTTTAATTCCTCTTCCTGGTGGGAAATGAGAGTTAAATTTGCCCGTCCAGACACCTCCAGCTAGTCTCTCATTGGTTCTCCCTATTCCTGTTCATTTTCCGCAGAAATTGCAAACTGGGCCAAACAGGAGGTTAAAGGCACTGACTCTCCAAGTGGGGAGAGTGTTAGTAAAGCATCTGGAATGTTGCACCCGAGTACCAGCGGACGAAAACTGACACATTTGAACACGTTTTCCGATCACACGGTGGATCATACTCTGGGTTCCACATGCATGTTTTAGCTGAAGGAAGAATCCCTTAAACCTGGAAAGTTGAGACCCAAGGAATAGGTACCACGCAATATGACTTCAAAGGGTCTGCATTTGCTCACCGAACGTCACCAATCCTATCACTGCTGCGCTTATGCCGCTGTACACACGCTTGATTCTCTTTCGGAGACAAATAAGTCCATAGGTTTTAAGATTCTTACTAGTCAGGTATATTCTTAGGCGTTTAATATGGGGTGTTGTGTCCTCTTCGTTGAGCAAGGAGTAGATCTTGTCTATTACATATTTGGCTTGTGGAACGGTATCTGTGCTAATTTCAATCTCTGGTTTTATGCAGCACCCCAACTCACCTTTCCCCTTAAGCAAGCATACGTTGGTTTTCTACATTTGACACCCTGTTCTGTTTTGTAATTCAGTTCCTGTGTAGCCAAGTTTACATTCCGTGTAGTAGTGATATCTTATGATGTTTCTTTTTCTGTGTGACTTATCTTACTTAGAATCATCGTACCTGAATCCACTCATTATGCTGTTACGGGCCTGATGACATACATTTCATTGCTGAGTGATATTGCATTGTACGTAAGTACCACAACTTCTTTATCCATTTTTCGCTTTCTCTGATATAGAACTTGTACCGTAAACGAGGTTCTTGTAAACAGAGCTGTCCCAAACTTTGGGGTGAGTGTGTCTTTTTTATTTTAATTTCCCTAAGCTATAGGACCATAAGTGGAAATGTCCTAGGCTCTGTTGCTTTGTTTTTTAGATGTTTCAGGAAACACCATACACTTCTCCAGAGTGGCTGTTGGCAATTTACATCCCGCCCATCAGCATAACAAGGCTCCAGGTTCTCCATGGCCTGTCCTGCCTTTCTGGATTTTACACTTTTTTCAGATGGCCCTTTTGACTGGGGGGCAGTGAGACTTCATTGTAGTGCAGATTTCCTTTGCAAGCTTGCTTGGTTGGCCCAAAAGGGCGTATGCGTTTTTTCCTGAATATATTCAGGAAAAAACGCATACGCCCTTTTTGGCCAAGTGCATCATTGTGGACGTTCTGCCTCTTTTCCTATGCTTTACATGCAATTCCAGTCTACCTCCTGAAACCGGTTTCCTGCAATTCTGCCCCGCTTTCAAGTCCTCTTGGCAGCCTTACTTCAATATATTTTTGGACGATAGCTGTCATTTATAACTCTGCAGGTTTGTGAATTACAGTGCCCCTGAACTCCTTTCTTCAACTCGCTTTCTTGTGAGCTGGCCGCAACACCGCAGCATTGCTTCAGGCCCTAGTGTGGTTGCGGAATGGCATGCTGAGCCTTTGGTTAATTCCTCTTCCTGGTGGGAAATGAGAGTTAAATTTGCCCGTCCAGACACCTCCAGCTAGTCTCTCATTGGTTCTCCCTATTCCTGTTCATTTTCCGCAGAAATTGCAAACTGGGCCAAACAGGAGGTTAAAGGCACTGACTCTCCAAGTGGGGAGAGTTTTAGTAAAGCGTCTGGAATGTTGCACCCGAGTACCAGGGGACGAAACCTGAGACACATTTGAACACGTTTCCCGATCACACGGTGGATCATACTCTGGGTTCCAAATGCATGTTTTAGCTGAAGGAAGAATCCCTTAAACCTGGAGAGTTGAGACCCATGGAATGGGTACCATGCAATATGACTTCAAAGGGTCTGCATTTGCTCACCGAACCTCACCAATCCTATCACTGCTGCGTTTATGCCGCTGTACACACGCTTGATTCTCTTTCGGAGACATAGAAATCCATAGGTTTTAAGATTCTTACTAGTCAGGTATATTCTTAGGCATTTAATATGGGGTGTTGAGTCCACTTCGTTGAGCAAGGAGTAGCTCTTGTCTATTACCTATTTGGCTTATGGAATGGTATCTGTGCTAATTTCAATCTCTGGTTTTATGCAGCACCCCAACTCACCTTTCCCCTTAAGCAAGCATAAGTTGGTTTTCTACATTTGAGATCCTGTTCTGTTTTGTAATTCAGTTCCTGTGTAGCCAAGTTTACATTCCGTGTATTAGTGATATCTTATGATGTTTCTTTTTCTGTGTGACTTATTTCACTTAGAATCATCGTACCTGAATCCACTCATTATGCTGCTACGGGCCTGATGACATAGATTTCATTCCTGAGTGATATTGCATTGTACGTAAGTACCACAACTTCTTTATCCATTTTTCACTTTCTGCGATATTGAACTTGTACCATAAACGAGATTCTTGTAAACAGAGCCGGCCCAAACTTTGGGGTGGCTGTGTCTTTTTGATTTTAATTTCCCTAAGCTATAGGACCATAAGTGGAAGTGCCCTAGGCTCTGTTGCTTTGTTTTTTAGATGTTTCAGGAAACACCATACACTTCTCCAGAGTGGCTGTTGGCAATTTACATCCCGCCCATCAGCATAACAAGGCTGCAGTTCTCCATGGCCTGTCCTGCCTTTCTGGATGTTATACTTTTTTCAGATGGCCCTTTTGACCGGGGGGCAGTGAGACTTCATTGTAGTGCAGATTTCCTTTGCAAGCTTGCTTGGTTGGCCAAAAAGGGCGTATGCGTTTTTTCCTGAATATATTCAGGAAAAAACGCATACGCCCTTTTTGGCCAAGTGCATCATTGTGGACGTTCTGCCTCTTTTCCTATGCTTTACATGCAATTCCAGTCTACCTCCTGAAATCGGTTTCCTGCAATTCTGCCCCGCTTTCAAGTCCTCTTGGCAGCCTTACTTCAATATATTTTTGGACGATAGCTGTCATTTTTCACTCTGCAGGTTTGTGAAATACAGTGCCCCTGAGCTCCTTTCTTCAACTCGCTTTCTTGTGAGCTGGCCGCAACACCGCAGGATTGCTTCAGGACATAGTGTGGTTCCGGAATGGCACGCTGAGCTTTTGTTTAATTCCTCTTCCTGGTGGGAAATGAGAGTTAAATTTGCCCGTCCAGACACCTCCAGCTAGTCTCTCATTGGTTCTCCCTATTCCTGTTCATCTTCCGCAGAAATTGCAAACTGGGCCAAACAGGAGGTTAAAGGCACTGACTCTCCAAGTGGGGAGAGTGTTAGTAAAGCGTCTGGAATGTTGCACCCGAGTACGAGGAGACGAAACCTGAGACACTTTTGAACACATTTCCCGATCACACGGTGGATCATACTCTGGGTTCCACATGCATGTTTTAGCTGAAGGAAGAATCCCTTAAACCTGGAGAGTTGAGACCCATGGAATGGGTACCATTCAATATGACTTCAAAGGTTCTTCATTGGCTCACCGAACCTCACCAATCCTATCACTGCTGCGCTTATGCCACTGTACACACGCTTGATTCTCTTTCGGAGACATATAAATCCATAGATTTTAAGATTCTTACTAGTCAGGTATATTCTTAGACGTTTAATATGGGGTGTTGAGTCCTCTTCGTTGAGCAAGGAGTAGCTCTTGTCTATTACATATTTGGCTTTTGGAACGGTATCTGTGCTAATTTCAATCTCTGGTTTTATGCAGCACCCCAACTCACCTTTCCCCTTAAGCAAACATAAGTTGGTTTTCTACATTTGAGACCTTGTTCTGTTTTGTAATTCAGTTCCTGTGTAGCCAAGTTTACATTCCGTGTATTAGTGATATCTTATGATGTTTCTTTTTCTGTGTGACTTATCTCACTTAGAATCATCGTACCTGAATCCACTCATTATGCTGCTATGGGCCTGATGACATAGATTTCATTGCTGAGTGATATTGCATTGTACGTAAGTACCACAACTTCTTTATCCATTTTTCGCTTTCTGTGATATTGAACTTGTACCGTAAACGATGTTCTTGTAAACAGAGCCGTCCCAAACTTTGGGGTGGCTGTGTCTTTTTGATTTTAATTTCCCTAAGCTATAGGACCATAAGTGGAAGTGCCCTAGGCTCTGTTGCTTTGTTTTGTAGATGTTTCAGGAAACACCATACACTTCTCCAGAGAGGCTATTGGCAATTTACATCCCGCCCATCAGCATAACAAGGCTCCCAGTTCTCCATGGCCTGTCCTGCCTTTCTGGATTTTATACTTTTTTCAGATGGCCCATTTGACCGGGGGGCAGTGAGACTTCATTGTAGTGCAGATTTCCTTTGCAAGCTTGCTTGGTTGGCCCAAAAGGGCGTATGCGTTTTTTCCTGAATATATTCAGGAAAAAACGCATACGCCCTTTTTGGCCAAGTGCATCATTGTGGACGTTCTGCCTCTTTTCCTATGCTTTACATGCAATTCCAGTCTACCTCCTGAAATCGGTTTCCTGCAATTCTGCCCCGCTTTCAAGTCCTCTTGGCAGCCTTACTTCAATATATTTTTGGACGATAGCTGTCATTTATAACTCTGCAGGTTTGTGAATTACAGTGCCCCTGAGCTCCTTTCTTCAACTCGCTTTCTTGTGAGCTGGCCGCAACACCGCAGCATGGCTTCAGGCCCTAGTGTGGTTCCGGCATGGCACGCTGAGCCTTTGGTTAATTCCTCTTCCTGGTGGGAAATGAGAGTTAAATTTGCCCGTCCAGACACCTCCAGCTAGTCTCTCATTGGTTCTCCCTATTTCTGTTCATTTTCCGCAGAAATTGCAAACTGGGCCAAACAGGAGGTTAAAGGCACTGACTCTCCAAGTGGGGAGAGTGTTAGTAAAGCGACTGGAATGTTGCACCCGAGTACCAGGGGACGAAAACTGAGACACATTTGAACACGTTTCCCGATCACACGGTGGATCATACTCTGGGTTCCACATGCATGTTTTAGCTGAAGGAAGAATCCCTTAAACCTGGAGAGTTGAGACCCATGGAATGGGTACCATGCAATATGACTTCAAAGGGTCTGCATTTGCTCACCGAACCTCACCAATCCTATCACTGCTGCATTTATGCCGCTGTACACACGCTTGATTCTCTTTCGGAGACATATAAATCCATAGGTGTTAAGATTCTTACTAGTCAGGTATATTCTTAGGCATTTAATATGGGGTGTTGAGTCCACTTCGTTGAGCAAGGAGTAGCTCTTGTCTATTACCTATTTGGCTTATGGAATGGTATCTGTGCTAATTTCAATCTCTGGTTTTATGCAGAACCCCAACTCACCTTTCCCCTTAAGCAAGCATAAGTTGGTTTTCTACATTTGAGATCCTGTTCTGTTTTGTAATTCAGTTCCTGTGTAGCCAAGTTTACATTCCGTGTAGTAGTGATATCTTATGATGTTTCTTTTTCTGTGTGACTTATCTCACTTAGAATCATCGTACCTGAATCCACTCATTATGCTGCTATGGGCCTGATGACATAGATTTCATTGCTGAGTGATATTGCATTGTACGTACCTACCACAACTTCTTTATCCATTTTTCACTTTCTGTGATATTGAACTCGAACTGTAAACGAGGTTCTTGTAAACAGAGCTGTCCCAAACTTTGGGGTGACTGTGTCTTTTTGATTTTAATTTCCCTAAGCTATAGGACCATAAGTGGAAGTGCCCTAGGCTCTGTTGCTTTGTTTTGTAGATGTTTCAGGAAACACCATACACTTCTCCAGAGTGGCTGTTGGCAATTTACATCCCGCCCATCAGCATAACAAGGCTCCCAGTTCTCCATGGCCTGTCCTGCCTTTCTGGATTTTACACTTTTTTCAGATGGCCCTTTTGACCGGGGGGCAGTGAGACTTCATTGTACTGCAGATTTCCTTTGCAAGCTTGCTTGGTTGGCCAAAAAGTGCGTATGAGTTTTTTCCTGAATATATTCAGGAAAAAACGCATACGCCCTTTTTGGCCAAGTGCATCATTGTGGACGTTCTGCCTCTTTTCCTATGCTTTACATGCAATTCCAGTCTACCTCCTGAAATCGGTTTCCTGCAATTCTGCCCCGCTTTCAAGTCCTCTTGGCAGCCTTACTTCAATATATTTTTGGACGATAGCTGTCATTTTTAACTCTGCAGGTTTGTGAATTACAGTGCCCCTGAGCTGCTTTCTTCAACTCGCTTTCTTGTGAGCTGGCCGCAACACCGCAGGATTGCTTCAGGACATAGTGTGGTTCCGGAATGGCATGCTGAGCCTTTGTTTAATTCCTCTTCCTGGTGGGAAATGAGAGTTAAATTTGCCCGTCCAGACACCTCCAGCTAGTCTCTCATTGGTTCTCCCTATTCCTGTTCATCTTCTGCAGAAATTGCAAACTGGGCCAAACAGGAGGTTAAAGGCACTGACTCTCCAAGTGGGGAGAGTGTTAGTAAAGCGTCTGGAATGTTGCACCCGAGTACGAGGAGACGAAACCTGAGACACATTTGAACACATTTCCCGATCACACGGTGGATCATACTCTGGGTTCCACATGCATGTTTTAGCTGAAGGAAGAATCCCTTAAACCTGGAGAGTTGAGACCCATGGAATGGGTACCATTCAATATGACTTCAAAGGTTCTGCATTGGCTCACCGAACCTCACCAATCCTATCACTGCTGCGCTTATGCCGCTGTACACACGCTTGATTCTCTTTCGGAGACATATAAATCCATAGATTTTAAGATTCTTACTAGTCAGGTATATTCTTAGACGTTTAATATGGGGTGTTGAGTCCTCTTCGTTGAGCAAGGAGTAGCTCTTGTCTATTACATATTTGGCTTATGGAACGGTATCTGTGCTAATTTCAATCTCTGGTTTTATGCAGCACCCCAACTCACCTTTCCCCTTAAGCAAGCATAAGTTGGTTTTCTACATTTGAGACCTTGTTCTGTTTTGTAATTCAGTTCCTGTGTAGCCAAGTTTACATTCCGTGTATTAGTGATATCTTATGATGTTTCTTTTTCTGTGTGACTTATCTCACTTAGAATCATCGTACCTGAATCCACTCATTATGCTGCTATGGGCCTGATGACATAGATTTCATTGCTGAGTGATATTGCATTGTACGTAAGTACCACAACTTCTTTATCCATTTTTCGCTTTCTGTGATATTGAACTTGTACTGTAAACGAGGTTCTTGTAAACAGAGCCGTCCCAAACTTTGGGGTGGCTGTGTCTTTTTGATTTTAATTTCCCTAAGCTATACGACCATAAGTGGAAGTGCCCTAGGCTCTGTTGCTTTGTTTTGTAGATGTTTCAGGAAACACCATACACTTCTCCAGAGAGGCTATTGGCAATTTACATCCCGCCCATCAGCATAACAAGGCTCCCAGTTCTCCATGGCCTGTCCTGCCTTTCTGGATTTTATACTATTTTCAGATGGCCCTTTTGACCGGGGGGCAGTGAGACTTCATTGTAGTGCAGATTTCCTTTGCAAGCTTGCTTGGTTGGCCCAAAAGGGCGTATGCGTTTTTTCCTGAATATATTCAGGAAAAAACGCATACGCCCTTTTTGGCCAAGTGCATCATTGTGGACGTTCTGCCTCTTTTCCTATGCTTTACATGCAATTCCAGTCTACCTCCTGAAATCGGTTTCCTGCAATTCTGCCCCGCTTTCAAGTCCTCTTGGCAGCCTTACTTCAATATATTTTTGGACGATAGCTGTCATTTATAACTCTGCAGGTTTGTGAATTACAGTGCCCCTGAGCTCCTTTCTTCAACTCGCTTTCTTGTGAGCTGGCCGCAACACCGCTGCATGGCTTCAGGCCCTAGTGTGGTTCCGGCATGGCACGCTGAGCCTTTGGTTAATTCCTCTTCCTGGTGGGAAATGAGAGTTAAATTTGCCCGTCCAGACACCTCCAGCTAGTCTCTCATTGGTTCTCCCTATTTCTGTTCATTTTCCGCAGAAATTGCAAACTGGGCCAAACAGGAGGTTAAAGGCACTGACTCTCCAAGTGGGGAGAGTGTTAGTAAAGCGACTGGAATGTTGCACCCGAGTACCAGGGTACGAAAACTGAGACACATTTGAACACGTTTCCCGATCACACGGTGGATCATACTCTGGGTTCCACATGCATGTTTTAGCTGAAGGAAGAATCCCTTAAACCTGGAGAGTTGAGACCCATGGAATGGGTACCATGCAATATGACTTCAAAGGGTCTGCATTTGCTCACCGAACCTCACCAATCCTATCACTGCTGCATTTATGCCGCTGTACACACGCTTGATTCTCTTTCGGAGACATATAAATCCATAGGTGTTAAGATTCTTACTAGTCAGGTATATTCTTAGGCATTTAATATGGGGTGTTGAGTCCACTTCGTTGAGCAAGGAGTAGCTCTTGTCTATTACCTATTTGGCTTATGGAATGGTATCTGTGCTAATTTCAATCTCTGGTTTTATGCAGAACCCCAACTCACCTTTCCCCTTAAGCAAGCATAAGTTGGTTTTCTACATTTGAGATCCTGTTCTGTTTTGTAATTCAGTTCCTGTGTAGCCAAGTTTACATTCCGTGTATTAGTGATATCTTATGATGTTTCTTTTTCTGTGTGACTTATTTCACTTAGAATCATCGTACCTGAATCCACTCATTATGCTGCTACGGGCCTGATGACATAGATTTCATTCCTGAGTGATATTGCATTGTACGTAAGTACCACAACTTCTTTATCCATTTTTCACTTTCTGCGATATTGAACCTGTACCATAAACGAGATTCTTGTAAACAGAGCCGGCCCAAACTTTGGGGTGGCTGTGTCTTTTTGATTTTAATTTCCCTAAGCTATAGGACCATAAGTGGAAGTGCCCTAGGCTCTGTTGCTTTGTTTTGTAGATGTTTCAGGAAACACCATACACTTCTCCAGAGTGGCTGTTGGCAATTTACATCCCGCCCATCAGCATAACAAGGCTCCCAGTTCTCCATGGCCTGTTCTGCCTTTCTGGATTTTATACTTTTTTCAGATGGCCCTTTTGACCGGGAGGCAGTGAGACTTCATTGTACTGCAGATTTCCTTTGCAAGCTTGCTTGGTTGGCCAAAAAGGGCGTATGCGTTTTTTCCTGAATATATTCAGGAAAAAACGCATACGCCCTTTTTGGCCAAGTGCATCATTGTGGACGTTCTGCCTCTTTTCCTATGCTTTACATGCAATTCCAGTCTACCTCCTGAAATCGGATTCCTGCAATTCTGCCCCGCTTTCAAGTCCTCTTGGCAGCCTTACTTCAATATATTTTTGGACGATAGCTGTCATTTTTAACTCTGCAAGTTTGTGAATTACAGTGCCCCTGAGCTCCTTTCTTCAACTCGCTTTCTTGTGAGCTGGCCGCAACACCGCAGGATTGCTTCAGGCCCTAGTGTGGTTCCGGCATGGCACGCTGAGCCTTTGGTTAATTCCTCTTCCTGGTGGGAAATGAGAGTTAAATTTGCCCGTCCAGACACCTCCAGCTAGTCTCTCATTGGTTCTCCCTATTCCTGTTCATTTTCCGCAGAAATTGCAAACTGGGCCAAACAGGAGGTTAAAGGCAGTGACTCTCCAAGTGGGGAGAGTTTTAGTAAAGCGTCTGGAATGTTGCACCCGAGTACCAGGGGACAAAACCTGAGACACATTTGAACACGTTTCCCGATCACATGGTGGATCATACTCTGGGTTCCACATGCATGTTTTAGCTGAAGGAAGAATCCCTTAAACCTGGAGAGTTGAGACCCATGGAATGGGTACCATGCAATATGACTTCAAAGGTTCTGCATTGGCTAACCGAACCTCACCAATCCTATCACTGCTGCGCTTATGCCACTGTACACACGCTTGATTCTCTTTCGGAGACATATAAATCCATAGGTTTTAAGATTCTTACTAGTCAGCTATATTCTTAGACGTTTAATATGGGGTGTTGAGTCCTCTTCGTTGAGCAAGGAGTAGCTCTTGTCTATTACATATTTGGCTTATGGAACGGTATCTGTGCTAATTTCAATCTCTGGTTTTATGTAGCACCCCAACTCACCTTTCCCCTTAAGCAAGCATAAGTTGGTTTTCTACATTTGAGACCTTGTTCTGTTTTGTAATTCAGTTCCTGTGTAGCCAAGTTTACATTCCGTGTATTAGTGATATCTTATGATGTTTCTTTTTCTGTGTGACTTATCTCACTTAGAATCATCGTACCTGAATCCACTCATTATGCTGCTATGGGCCTGATGACATAGATTTCATTGCTGAGTGATATTGCATTGTACGTAAGTACCACAACTTCTTTGTCCATTTTTCGCTTTCTGTGATATTGAACTTGTACCGTAAACGAGGTTCTTGTAAACAGAGCCGTCCCAAACTTTGGGGTGGCTGTGTCTTTTTGATTTTAATTTCCCTAAGCTATACGACCATAAGTGGAAGTGCCCTAGGCTCTGTTGCTTTGTTTTTTAGATGTTTCAGGAAACACCATACACTTCTCCAGAGTGGCTGTTGGCAATTTACATCCCGCCCATCAGCATAACAAGGCTCCCAGTTCTCCATGGCCTGTCCGGCCTTTCTGGATTTTACACTTTTTTCAGATGGCCCTTTTGACTGGGGGGCAGTGAGACTTCATTGTAGTGCAGATTTCCTTTGCAAGCTTGCTTGGTTGGCTAAAAAGGGCGTATGCGTTTTTTCCTGAATATATTCAGGAAAAAAACGCATATGCCCTTTTTGGCCAAGTGCATCATTGTGGACGTTCTGCCTCTTTTCCTATGCTTTACATGCAATTCCAGTCTACCTCCTGAAACCGGTTTCCTGCAATTCTGCCCCGCTTTCAAGTCCTCTTGGCAGCCTTACTTCAATATATTTTTGGACGATAGCTGTCATTTATAACTCTGCAGGTTTGTGAATTACAGTGCCCCTGAGCTCCTTTCTTCAACTCACTTTCTTGTGAGCTGGCCGCAACACCGCAGGATTGCTTCAGGCCCTAGTGTCGTTCCGGCATGGCACGCTGAGCCTTTGGTTAATTCCTCTTCCTGGTGGGAAATGAGAGTTACATTTGCCCATCCAGACACCTCCAGCTAGTCTCTCATTGGTTCTCCCTATTCCTGTTCATTTTCCGCAGAAATTGCAAACTGGGCCAAACAGGAGGTTAAAGGCACTGACTCTCCAAGTGGGGAGAGTTTTAGTAAAGCGTCTGGAATGTTGCACCCGAGTACCAGCGGAGAAAATCTGAGACACATTTGAACACGTTTCCCGATCACACGGTGGATCATACTCTGGGTTCCACATGCATGTTTTAGCTGAAGGAAGAATCCCTTAAACCTGGAGAGTTGAGACCCATGGAATGGCTAGCATGCAATATGACTTCAAAGGGTCTGCATTTGCTCATCAAACCTCACCAATCCTATCACTGCTGCGTTTATGCTGCTGTACACATGCTTGATTCTCTTTTGGAGACATATAAATCCATAGGTTTTAAGATTATTACTAGTCAGGTATATTCCTAGGCGATTAATATGGGGTGTAGAGTCCACTTCGTTGAGCAAGGAGTAGCTCTTGTCTATTACATATTTGGCTTATGGAATGGTATCTGTGCTAATTTCAATCTCTGGTTTTATGCAGAACCCCAACTCACCTTTCCCCTTAAGCAAGCATAAGTTGGTTTTCTACATTTTAGACCGTGTTCTGTTTTGTAATTCAGTTTCTGTGTAGCCAAGTTTACATTCCGTGTAGTAGTGATATCTTATGATGTTTCTTTTTCTGTGTGACTTATCTCACTTAGAATCATCGTACCTGAATCCACTCATTATGCTGCTACGGGCCTGATGATATAGATTTCATTGCTGAGTGATATTGCATTGTACGTAAGTACCACAAATTCTTTATCCATTTTTCACCTTCTGTGATATTGAATTTGTACTGTAAATGAGGTTCTTGTAAACAGAGCCGTCCCAAACTTTGGGGTGGCTGTGTCTTTTTGATTTTAATTTCCCTAAGCTATAGGACCATAAGTGGAAGTGCCCTAGGCTCTGTTGCTTTGTTTTTTAGATGTTTCAGGAAACACCATACACTTCTCCAGAGTGGCTGTTGGCAATTTACATCCCGCCCATCAGCATAACAAGGCTCCCAGTTCTCCATGGCCTGTCCTGCCTTTCTGGATTTTACACTTTTTTCAGATGGCCCTTTTGACCGGGGGGCAGTGAGACTTCATTGTAGTGCAGATTTCCTTTGCAAGCTTGCTTGGTTGGCCAAAAAGGGCGTATGCGTTTTTTCCTGAATATATTCAGGAAAAAACGCATACGCCCTTTTTGGCCAAGTGCATCATTGTGGACGTTCTGCCTCTTTTCCTATGCTTTACATGCAATTCCAGTCTACCTCCTGAAATCGGATTCCTGCAATTCTGCCCCGCTTTCAAGTCCTCTTGGCAGCCTTACTTCAATATATTTTTGGACGATAGCTGTCATTTATAACTCTGCAGGTTTGTGAATTACAGTGCCCCTGAGCTCCTTTCTTCAACTCGCTTTCTTGTGAGCTGGCCGCAACACCGCAGGATTGCTTCAGCCCCTAGTGTGGTTCCGGCATGGCACGCTGAGCCTTTGGTTAATTCCTCTTCCTGGTGGGAAATGAGAGTTAAATTTGCCCGTCCAGACACCTCCAGCTAGTCTCTCATTGGTTCTCCCTATTCCTGTTCATTTTCCGCAGAAATTGCAAACTGGGCCAAACAGGAGTTTAAAGGCAGTGACTCTCCAAGTGGGGAGAGTTTTAGTAAAGCGTCTGGAATGTTGCACCCGAGTACCAGGGGACGAAACCTGAGACACATTTGAACACGTTTCCCGATCACACGGTGGATCATACTCTGGGTTCTACATGCATGTTTTAGCTGAAGGAAGAATCCCTTAAACCTGGAGAGTTGAGACCCATGGAATGGCTACCATGCAATATGACTTCAAAGGGTCTGCATTGGCTCACCAAACCTCACCAATCCTATCACTGCGGCGCTTATGCCACTGTACACACGCTTGATTCTCTTTCGGAGACATATAAATCCATAGGTTTTAAGATTCTTACTAGTCAGCTATATTCTTAGACGTTTAATATGGGGTGTTGAGTCCTCTTCGTTGAGCAAGGAGTAGCTCTTGTCTATTACATATTTGGCTTATGGAACGGTATCTGTGTTAATTTCAATCTCTGGTTTTATGCAGCACCCCAACTCACCTTTCCCCTTAAGAAAGCATAAGTTGGTTTGCTACATTTGAGACCCTGTTCTGTTTTGTAATTCTGTTCCTGTGTAGCCAAGTTTACATTCCGTGTAGTAGTGATATCTTATGATGTTTCTTTTTCTGTGTGACTTATCTCACTTAGAATCATCGTACCTGAATCCACTCATTATGCTGCTATGGGCCTGATGACATAGATTTCATTGCTGAGTGATATTGTATTGTACGTACCTACCACAACTTCTTTATCCATTTTTCACTTTCTGTGATATTGAACTCGAACTGTAAACGAGGTTCTTGTAAACAGAGCTGTCCCAAACTTTGGGGTGACTGTGTCTTTTTGATTTTAATTTCCCTAAGCTATAGGACCATAAGTGGAAGTGCCCTAGGCTCTGTTGCTTTGTTTTGTAGATGTTTCAGGAAACACCATACACTTCTCCAGAGTGGCTGTTGGCAATTTACATCCCGCCCATCAGCATAACAAGTCTCCCAGTTCTCCATGGCCTGTCCTGCCTTTCTGGATTTTACACTTTTTTCAGATGGCCCTTTTGACCGGGGGGCAGTGAGACTTCATTGTAATGCAGATTTCCTTTGCAAGCTTGCTTGGTTGGCCAAAAAGGGCGTATGCGTTTTTTCCTGAATATATTCAGGAAAAAACGCATACGCCCTTTTTGGCCAAGTGCATCATTGTGGACGTTCTGCCTCTTTTCCTATGCTTTACATGCAATTCCAGTCTACCTCCTGAAATCGGTTTCCTGCAATTCTGCCCCGCTTTCAAGTCCTCTTGGCAGCCTTACTTCAATATATTTTTGGACGATAGCTGTCATTTTTAACTCTGCATGTTTGTGAATTACAGTGCCCCTGAGCTGCTTTCTTCAACTCGCTTTCTTGTGAGCTGGCCGCAACACCGCAGGATTGCTTCAGGCCGTAGTGTGGTTCCGGCATGGCACGCTGAGCCTTTGGTTAATTCCTCTTCCTGGTGGGAAATGAGAGTTAAATTTGCCCATCCAGACACCTCCAGCTAGTCTCTCATTGGTTCTCCCTATTCCTGTTCATTTTCCGCAGAAATTGCAAACTGGGCCAAACAGGAGGTTAAAGGCACTGACTCTCCAAGTGGGGAGAGTGTTAGTAAAGCATCTGGAATGTTGCACCCGAGTACCAGGGGACAAAAACTGAGACACATTTGAACACGTTTCCCGATCACACGGTGGATCATACTCTGGGTTCCACATGCATGTTTTAGCTGAAGGAAGAATCCCTTAAACCTGGAGAGTTGAGACCCATGGAATGGCTACCATGCAATATGACTTCAAAGGGTCTGCATTTGCTCACCGAACCTCACCAATCCTATCACTGCTGCGTTTATGCCGCTGTACACATGCTTGATTCTCTTTTGGAGACATATAAATCCATAGGTTTTAAGATTATTACTAGTCAGGTATATTCTTAGGCGATTAATATGGGGTGTAGAGTCCACTTCGTTGAGCAAGGAGTAGCTCTTGTCTATTACATATTTGGCTTATGGAATGGTATCTGTGCTAATTTCAATCTCTGGTTTTATGCAGAACCCCAACTCACCTTTCCCCTTAAGCAAGCATAAGTTGGTTTTCTACATTTGAGACCGTGTTCTGTTTTGTAATTCAGTTTCTGTGTAGCCAAGTTTACATTCCGTGTAGTAGTGATATCTTATGATGTTTCTTTTTCTGTGTGACTTATCTCACTTAGAATCATCGTACCTGAATCCACTCATTATGCTGCTACGGGCCTGATGATATAGATTTCATTGCTGAGTGATATTGCATTGTACGTAAGTACCACAAATTCTTTATCCATTTTTCACCTTCTGTGATATTGAATTTGTACTGTAAATGAGGTTCTTGTAAACAGAGCCGTCCCAAACTTTGGGGTGGCTGTGTCTTTTTGATTTTAATTTCCCTAAGCTATAGGACCATAAGTGGAAGTGCCCTAGGCTCTGTTGCTTTGTTTTTTAGATGTTTCAGGAAACACCATACACTTCTCCAGAGTGGCTGTTGGCAATTTACATCCCGCCCATCAGCATAACAAGGCTCCCAGTTCTCCATGGCCTGTCCTGCCTTTCTGGATTTTACACTTTTTTCAGATGGCCCTTTTGACCGGGGGGCAGTGAGACTTCATGGTAGTGCAGATTTCCTTTGCAAGCTTGCTTGGTTGGCCAAAAAGGGCGTATGCGTTTTTTCCTGAATATATTCAGGAAAAAACGCATACGCCCTTTTTGGCCAAGTGCATCATTGTGGACGTTCTGCCTCTTTTCCTATGCTTTACATGCAATTCCAGTCTACCTCCTGAAATCGGTTTCCTGCAATTCTGCCCCGCTTTCAAGTCCTCTTGGCAGCCTTACTTCAATATATTTTTGGACGATAGCTGTCATTTTTAACTCTGCAGGTTTGTGAATTACAGTGCCCCTGAGCTCCTTTCTTCAACTCGCTTTCTTCTGAGATGGCCGCAACACCGCAGGATTGCTTCAGGCCCTAGTGTGTTTCCGGCATGGCACGCTGAGCCTTTGGTTAATTCCTCTTCCTGGTGGGAAATGAGAGTTAAATTTGCCCGTCCAGACACCTCCAGCTAGTCTCTCATTGGTTCTCCCTATTCCTGTTCATTTTCCGCAGAAATTGCAAACTGGGCCAAACAGGAGGTTAAAGGCACTGACTCTCCAAGTGGGGAGAGTGTTAGTAAAGCGTCTGGAATGTTGCACCCGAGTACCAGGGGACGAAAAGTGAGACATTTGAACACGTTTCCCGATCACACGGTGGATCACACTCTGGGTTCCACATGCATGTTTTAGCTGAAGGAAGAATCCCTTAAACCTGGAGAGTTGAGACCCATGGAATGGGTACCATGCAATATGACTTCAAAGGTTCTGCATTGGCTCACCGAACCTCACCAATCCTATCACTGCTGCGCTTATGCCTCTGTACACACACTTGATTCTCTTTCGGAGACTTATAAATCCATAGATTTTAAGATTCTTACTAGTCAGGTATATTCTTAGACGTTTAATATGGGGTGTTGAGTCCTCTTCGCTGAGCAAGGAGTAGCTCTTGTCTATTACATATTTGGCTTATGGAACGGTATCTGTGCTAATTTCAATCTCTGGTTTTATGCAGCACCCCAACTCACCTTTCCCCTTAAGCAAGCATAAGTTGGTTTTCTACATTTGAGATCCTGTTCTGTTTTGTAATTCAGTTCCTGTGTAGCCAAGGTTACATTCCATGTAGTAGTGATATCTTATGATGTTTCTTTTTCTGTGTGACTTATTTCACTTAGAATCATCGTACCTGAATCCACTCATTATGCTGCTACGGGCCTGATGATATACATTTCATTGCTGAGTGATATTGCATTGTACGTAAGTACCACAAATTCTTTATCCATTCTTGGCTTTCTGTGATATTGAACTTGTACCGTAAACGAGGTTCTTGTAAACAGAGCCGTCCCAAACTTTATGATGGCTGTGTCTTTTTGATTTTAATTTCCCTAATCTATACGACCATAAGTGGAAGTGCCCTAGGCTCTGTTGCTTTGTTTTGTAGATGTTTCAGGAAACACCATACACTTCTCCAGAGAGGCTATTAGCAATTTACATCCCGCCCATCAGCATAACAAGGCTCCCAGTTCTCCATGGCCTGTCCTGCCTTTCTGGATTTTATACTTTTTTCAGATGGCCCTTTTGACCGGGGGGCAGTGAGACTTCATTGTAGTGCAGATTTCCTTTGCAAGCTTGCTTGGTTGGCCCAAAAGGGCGTATGCGTTTTTTCCTGAATATATTCAGGAAAAAACGCATATGCCCTTTTTGGCCAAGTGCATCATTGTGGACGTTCTGCCTCTTTTCCTATGCTTTACATGCAATTCCAGTCTACCTCCTGAAATCGGTTTCCTGCAATTCTGCCCCGCTTTCAAGTCCTCTTGGCAGCCTTACTTCAATATATTTTTGGACGATAGCTGTCATTTATAACTCTGCAGGTTTGTGAATTACAGTGCCCCTGAGCTCCTTTCTTCAACTCACTTTCTTGTGAGCTGGCCGCAACACCGCAGCATGGCTTCAGGCCCTAGTGTGGTTCTGGCATGGCACGCTGAGCCTTTGGTTAATTCCTCTTCCTGGTGGGAAATGAGAGTTAAATTTGCCCGTCCAGACACCTCCAGCTAGTCTCTCATTGGTTCTCCCTATTCCTGTTCATTTTCCGCAGAAATTGCAAACTGGGCCAAACAGGAGGTTAAAGGCACTGACTCTCCAAGTGGGGAGAGTGTTAGTAAAGCGACTTGAATGTTGCACCTGAGTACCAAGGGACGAAAACTGAGACACATTTGAACACGTTTCCCGATCACACAGTGGATCATACTCTGGGTTCCACATGCATGTTTTAGCTGAAGGAAGAATCCCTTAAACCTGGAGAGTTGAGACCCATGGAATGGGTACCATGCAATATGACTTCAAAGGGTCTGCATTGGCTCACCGAACCTCACCAATCCTATCACTGCTGCATTTATGCCGCTGTACACACGCTTGATTCTCTTTCGGAGACATATAAATCCATAGGTGTTAAGATTCTTACTAGTCAGGTATATTCTTAGGCATTTAATATGGGGTGTTGAGTCCACTTCGTTGAGCAAGGAGTAGCTCTTGTCTATTACCTATTTGGCTTATGGAATGGTATCTGTGCTAATTTCAATCTCTGGTTTTATGCAGCACCCCAACTCACCTTTCCCCTTAAGCAAGCATAAGTTGGTTTTCTACATTTGAGATCCTGTTCTGTTTTGTAATTCAGTTCCTGTGTAGCCAAGTTTACATTCCGTGTATTAGTGATATCTTATGATGTTTCTTTTTCTGTGTGACTTATTTCACTTAGAATCATCGTACCTGAATCCACTCATTATGCTGCTACGGGCCTGATGACATAGATTTCATTGCTGAGTGATATTGCATTGTACGTAAGTACCACAACTTCTTTATCCATTTTTCACTTTCTGTGATATTGAACTTGTACCATAAACGAGATTCTTGTAAACAGAGCCGGCCCAAACTTTGGGGTGGCTGTGTCTTTTTGATTTTAATTTCCCTAAGCTATAGGACCATAAGTGGAAGTGCCCTAGGCTCTGTTGCTCTGTTTCTTAGATGTTTCAGGAAACACCATACACTTCTCCAGAGTGGCTGTTGGCAATTTACATCCCGCCCATCAGCATAACAAGGCTCCCAGTTCTCCATGGCCTGTCCTGCCTTTCTGGATTTTATACTTTTTTCAGATGGCCCTTTTGACCGGGGGGCAGTGAGACTTCATTGTACTGCAGATTTCCTTTGCAAGCTTGCTTGGTTGGCCAAAAAGGGCGTATGCGTTTTTTCCTGAATATATTCAGGAAAAAACGCATACGCCCTTTTTGGCCAAGTGCATCATTGTGGACGTTCTGCCTCTTTTCCTATGCTTTACATGCAATTCCTGTCTACCTCCTGAAATCGGTTTCCTGCAATCCTGCCCCGCTTTCAAGTCCTCTTGGCAGCCTTACTTCAATATATTTTTAGACGATAGCTGTCATTTTTAACTCTGCAGGTTTGTGAATTACAGTGCCCCTGAGCTCCTTTCTTCAACTCGCTTTCTTGTGAGCTGGCCGCAACACCGCAGGATTGCTTCAGGCCCTAGTGTGGTTCCGGCATGGCACGCTGAGCCTTTGGTTAATTCCTCTTCCTGGTGGGAAATGAGAGTTAAATTTGCCCATCCAGACACCTCCAGCTAGTCTCTCATTGGTTCTCCCTATTCCTGTTCATTTTCCGCAGAAATTGCAAACTGGGCCAAACAGGAGGTTAAAGGCACTGACTCTCCAAGTGGGGAGAGTGTTAGTAAAGCATCTGGAATGTTGCACCCGAGTACCAGGGGACAAAAACTGAGACACATTTGAACACGTTTCCCGATCACACGGTGGATCATACTCTGGGTTCCACATGCATGTTTTAGCTGAAGGAAGAATCCCTTAAACCTGGAGAGTTGAGACCCATGGAATGGCTACCATGCAATATGACTTCAAAGGGTCTGCATTTGCTCATCAAACCTCACCAATCCTATCACTGCTGCGTTTATGCCGCTGTACACATGCTTGATTCTCTTTTGGAGACATATAAATCCATAGGTTTTAAGATTATTACTAGTCAGGTATATTCTTAGGCGATTAATATGGGGTGTAGAGTCCACTTCGTTGAGCAAGGAGTAGCTCTTGTCTATTACATATTTGGCTTATGGAATGGTATCTGTGCTAATTTCAATCTCTGGTTTTATGCAGAACCCCAACTCACCTTTCCCCTTAAGCAAGCATAAGTTGGTTTTCTACATTTGAGACCGTGTTCTGTTTTGTAATTCAGTTTCTGTGTAGCCAAGTTTACATTCCGTGTAGTAGTGATATCTTATGATGTTTCTTTTTCTGTGTGACTTATCTCACTTAGAATCATCGTACCTGAATCCACTCATTATGCTGCTACGGGCCTGATGATATAGATTTCATTGCTGAGTGATATTGCATTGTACGTAAGTACCACAAATTCTTTATCCATTTTTCACCTTCTGTGATATTGAATTTGTACTGTAAATGAGGTTCTTGTAAACAGAGCCGTCCCAAACTTTGGGGTGGCTGTGTCTTTTTGATTTTAATTTCCCTAAGCTATAGGACCATAAGTGGAAGTGCCCTAGGCTCTGTTGCTTTGTTTTTTAGATGTTTCAGGAAACACCATACACTTCTCCAGAGTGGCTGTTGGCAATTTACATCCCGCCCATCAGCATAACAAGGCTCCCAGTTCTCCATGGCCTGTCCTGCCTTTCTGGATTTTACACTTTTTTCAGATGTCCCTTTTGACCGGGGGGCAGTGAGACTTCATGGTAGTGCAGATTTCCTTTGCAAGCTTGCTTGGTTGGCCAAAAAGGGCGTATGCGTTTTTTCCTGAATATATTCAGGAAAAAACGCATACGCCCTTTTTGGCCAAGTGCATCATTGTGGACGTTCTGCCTCTTTTCCTATGCTTTACATGCAATTCCAGTCTACCTCCTGAAATCGGTTTCCTGCAATTCTGCCCTGCTTTCAAGTCCTCTTGGCAGCCTTACTTCAATATATTTTTGGACGATAGCTGTCATTTTTAACTCTGCAGGTTTGTGAATTACAGTGCCCCTGAGCTCCTTTCTTCAACTCGCTTTCTTGTGAGCTGGCCGCAACACCGCAGGATTGCTTCAGGCCCTAGTGTTGTTCCGGCATGGCATGCTGAGCCTTTGGTTAATTCCTCTTCCTGGTGGGAAATGAGAGTTAAATTTGCCCGTCCAGACACCTCCAGCTAGTCTCTCATTGGTTCTCCCTATTCCTGTTCATTTTCCGCAGAAATTGCAAACTGGGTCAAACAGGAGGTTAAAGGCAGTGACTCTCCAAGTGGGGAGAGTTTTAGTAAAGCGTCTGGAATGTTGCACCCGAGTACCAGGGGACAAAAACTGAGACACATTTGAACACATTTCCCGATCACACGGTGGATCATACTCTGGGTTCCACATGCATGTTTTAGCTGAAGGAAGAATCCCTTAAACCTGGAGAGTTGAGACCCATGGAATGGGTACCATTCAATATGACTTCAAAGGTTCTGCATTGGCTCACCGAACCTCACCAATCCTATCACTGCTGCGCTTATGCCACTGTACACACGCTTGATTCTCTTTCGGAGACATATAAATCCATAGATTTTAATATTCTTACTAGTTAGGTATATTCTTAGACGTTTAATATGGGGTGTTGAGTCCTCTTCGTTGAACAAGGAGTAGCTCTTGTCTATTACATATTTGGCTTATGGAACGGTATCTGTGCTAATTTCAATCTCTGGTTTTATGCAGCACCCCAACTCACCTTTCCCCTTAAGCAAGCATAAGTTGGTTTTCTACATTTGAGACCTTGTTCTGTTTTGTAATTCAGTTCCTGTGTAGCCAAGTTTACATTCCGTGTATTAGTGATATCTTATGATGTTTCTTTTTCTGTGTGACTTATCTCACTTAGAATCATCGTACCTGAATCCACTCATTATGCTGCTACGGGCCTGATGATATAGATTTCATTGCTGAGTGATATTGCATTGTACGTAAGTACCACAAATTCTTTATCCATTTTTCACCTTCTGTGATATTGAATTTGTACTGTAAATGAGGTTCTTGTAAACAGAGCCGTCCCAAACTTTGGGGTGGCTGTGTCTTTTTGATTTTAATTTCCCTAAGCTATAGGACCATAAGTGGAAGTGCCCTAGGCTCTGTTGCTTTGTTTTTTAGATGTTTCAGGAAACACCATACACTTCTCCAGAGTGGCTGTTGGCAATTTACATCCCGCCCATCAGCATAACAAGGCTCCCAGTTCTCCATGGCCTGTCCTGCCTTTCTGGATTTTACACTTTTTTCAGATGTCCCTTTTGACCGGGGGGCAGTGAGACTTCATTGTAGTGCAGATTTCCTTTGCAAGCTTTCTTGGTTGGCCCAAAAGGGCGTATGCGTTTTTTCCTGAATATATTCAGGAAAAAACGCATATGCCCTTTTTGGCCAAGTGCATCATTGTGGACGTTCTGCCTCTTTTCCTATGCTTTACATGCAATTCCAGTCTACCTCCTGAAATCGGTTTCCTGCAATTCTGCCCCGCTTTCAAGTCCTCTTGGCAGCCTTACTTCAATATATTTTTGGACGATAGCTGTCATTTATAACTCTGCAGGTTTGTGAATTACAGTGCCCCTGAGCTCCTTTCTTCAACTCGCTTTCTTGTGAGCTGGCCGCAACACCGCAGCATGGCTTCAGGCCCTAGTGTGGTTCCGGCATGGCACGCTGAGCCTTTGGTTAATTCCTCTTCCTGGTGGGAAATGAGAGTTAAATTTGCCCGTCCAGACACCTCCAGCTAGTCTCTCATTGGTTCTCCCTATTCCTGTTCATTTTCCGCAGAAATTGCAAACTGGGCCAAACAGGAGGTTAAAGGCACTGTCTCTCCAAGTGGGGAGAGTGTTAGTAAAGCGTCTGGAATGTTGCACCCGAGTACCAGGGGACAAAAACTGAGACACATTTGAACACGTTTCCCGATCACACGGTTGATCATACTCTGGGTTCCACATGCATGTTTTAGCTGAAGGAAGAATCCCTTAAACCTGGAGAGTTGAGACCCATGGAATGGCTACCATGCAATATGACTTCAAAGGGTCTGCATTTGCTCATCAAACCTCACCAATCCTATCACTGCTGCGTTTATGCCGCTGTACACATGCTTGATTCTCTTTTGGAGACATATAAATCCATAGGTTTTAAGATTATTACTAGTCAGGTATATTCTTAGGCGATTAATATGGGGTGTAGAGTCCACTTCGTTGAGCAAGGAGTAGCTCTTGTCTATTACATATTTGGCTTATGGAATGGTATCTGTGCTAATTTCAATCTCTGGTTTTATGCAGAACCCCAACTCACCTTTCCCCTTAAGCAAGCATAAGTTGGTTTTCTACATTTGAGACCGTGTTCTGTTTTGTAATTCAGTTTCTGTGTAGCCAAGTTTACATTCCGTGTAGTAGTGATATCTTATGATGTTTCTTTTTCTGTGTGACTTATCTCACTTAGAATCATCGTACCTGAATCCACTCATTATGCTGCTACGGGCCTGATGATATAGATTTCATTGCTGAGTGATATTGCATTGTACGTAAGTACCACAACTTCTTTATCCATTTTTCACTTTCTGTGATATTGAACTTGTACTGTAAACGAGGTTCTTGTAAACAGAGCCGTCCCAAACTTTGGGGTGGCTGTGTCTTTTTGATTTTAATTTCCCTAAGCTATAGGACCATAAGTGGAAATGTCCTTGGCTCTGTTGCTTTGTTTTTTAGATGTTTCAGGAAACACCATACACTTCTCCAGAGTGGCTGTTGGCAATTTACATCCCGCCCATCAGCATAACAAGGCTCCCAGTTCTCCATGGCCTGTTCTGCCTTTCTGGATTTTACACTTTTTTCAGATGGCCCTTTTGACCGGGGGGCAGTGAGACTTCATTGTAGTGCAGATTTCCTTTGCAAGCTTGCTTGGTTGGCCAAAAAGTGCGTATGCGTTTTTTCCTGAATATATTCAGGAAAAAACGCATACGCCCTTTTTGGCCAAGTGCATCATTGTGGACGTTCTGCCTCTTTTCCTATGCTTTACATGCAATTCCAGTCTACCTCCTGAAACCGGTTTCCTGCAATTCTGCCCTGCTTTCAAGTCCTCTTGGCAGCCTTACTTCAATATATTTTTGGACGATAGCTGTCATTTATAACTCTGCAGGTTTGTGAATTACAGTGCCCCTGAGCTCCTTTCTTCAACTCGCTTTCTTGTGAGCTGGCCGCAACACCGCAGCATTGCTTCAGGCCCTAGTGTGGTTCCGGAATGGCATGCTGAGCCTTTGGTTAATTCCTCTTCCTGGTGGGAAATGAGAGTTAAATTTGCCCGTCCAGACACCTCCAGCTAGTCTCTCATTGGTTCTCCCTATTCCTGTTCATTTTCCGCAGAAATTGCAAACTGGGCCAAACAGGAGGTTAAAGGCACTGACTCTCCAAGTGGGGAGAGTGTTAGTAAAGCGTCTGGAATGTTGCACCCGAGTACCAGGGGACGAAACCTGAGACACATTTGAACACGTTTCCCGATCACACGGTGGATCATACTCTGGGTTCCAAATGCATGTTTTAGCTGAAGGAAGAATCCCTTATACCTGGAGAGTTGAGACCCATGGAATGGGTACCATTCAATATGACTTCAAAGGGTCTGCATTTGCTCACCGAACCTCACCAATCCTATCACTGCTGCGTTTATGCCGCTGTACACACGCTTGATTCTCTTTCGGAGACATAGAAATCCATAGGTTTTAAGATTCTTACTAGTCAGGTATATTCTTAGGCGTTTAATATGGGGTGTTGATTCCACTTGGTTGAGAAAGGAGTAGCTCTTGTCTATTACATATTTGGCTTATGGAACGGTATCTGTGCTAATTTCAATCTCTGGTTTTATGCAGCACCCCAACTCACCTTTCCCCTTAAGAAAGCATAAGTTGGTTTTCTACATTTGAGACCCTGTTCTGTTTTGTAATTCTGTTCCTGTGTAGCCAAGTTTACATTCCGTGTAGTAGTGATATCTTATGATGTTTCTTTTTCTGTGTGACTTATCTCACTTAGAATCATCGTACCTGAATCCACTCATTATGCTGCTATGGGCCTGATGACATACATTTCATTGCTGAGTGATATTGCATTGTACGTACCTACCACAACTTCTTTATCCATTTTTCACTTTCTGCGATATTGAACTCGAACTGTAAACGAGGTTCTTGTAAACAGAGCTGTCCCAAACTTTGGGGTGACTGTGTCTTTTTGATTTTAATTTCCCTAAGCTATAGGACCATAAGTGGAAGTGCCCTAGGCTCTGTTGCTTTGTTTTGTAGATGTTTCAGGAAACACCATACACTTCTCCAGAGTGGCTGTTGGCAATTTACATCCCACCCATCAGCATAACAAGGCTCCCAGTTCTCCATGGCCTGTCCTGCCTTTCGGGATTTTACACTTTTTTCAGATGGCCCTTTTGACCGGGGGGCAGTGAGACTTCATTGTACTGCAGATTTCCTTTGCAAGCTTGCTTGGTTGACCAAAAAGGGCGTATGCGTTTTTTCCTGAATATATTCAGGAAAAAACGCATACGCCCTTTTTGGCCAAGTGCATCATTGTGGACGTTCTGCCTCTTTTCCTATGCTTTACATGCAATTCCAGTCTACCTCCTGAAATCGGTTTCCTGCAATTCTGCCCCACTTTCGAGTCCTCTTGGCAGCCTTACTTCAATATATTTTTGGACGATAGCTGTCATTTTTAACTCTGCAGGTTTGTGAATTACAGTGCCCCTGAGCTCCTTTCTTCAACTCGCTTTCTTGTGAGCTGGCCGCAACACCGCAGGATTGCTTCAGGCCCTAGTGTGGTTCCGGCATGGCACGCTGAGCCTTTGGTTAATTCCTCTTCCTGGTGGGAAATGAGAGTTAAATTTGCCCATCGAGACACCTCCAGCTAGTCTCTCATTGGTTCTCCCTATTCCTGTTCATTTTCCGCAGAAATTGCAAACTGGGCCAAACAGGAGGTTAAAGGCAGTGACTCTCCAAGTGAGGAGAGTGTTAGTAAAGCATCTGGAATGTTGCACCCGAGTACCAGGGGACGAAAACTGAGACACATTTGAACACGTTTCCCGATCACACGGTGGATCATACTCTGGGTTCCAAATGCATGTTTTAGCTGAAGGAAGAATCCCTTAAACCTGGAGAGTTGAGACCCATGGAATGGCTACCATGCAATATGACTTCAAAGGGTCTGCATTTGCTCATCAAACCTCACCAATCCTATCACTGCTGCGTTTATGCCGCTGTACACATGCTTGATTCTCTTTTGGAGACATAGAAATCCATAGGTTTTAAGATTCTTACTAGTCAGGTATATTCTTAGGCGATTAATATGGGGTGTAGAGTCCACTTCGTTGAGCAAGGAGTAGATCTTGTCTATTACATATTTGGCTTATGGAATGGTATCTGTGCTAATTTCAATCTCTGGTTTTATGCAGAACCCCAACTCACATTTCCCCTTAAGCAAGCATAAGTTGGTTTTCTACATTTGAGACCGTGTTCTGTTTTGTAATTCAGTTTCTGTGTAGCCAAGTTTACATTCCGTGTAGTAGTGATATCTTATGATGTTTCCTTTTCTGTGTGACTTATCTCACTTAGAATCATCGTACCTGAATCCACTCATTATGCTGCTACGGGCCTGATGATATAGATTTCATTGCTGAGTGATATTGCATTGTACGTAAGTACCACAAATTCTTTATCCATTTTTCACCTTCTGTGATATTGAATTTGTACTGTAAATGAGGTTCTTGTAAACAGAGCCATCCCAAACTTTGGGGTGGCTGTGTCTTTTTGATTTTAATTTCCCTAAGCTATAGGACCATAAGTGGAAGTGCCCTAGGCTCTGTTGCTTTGTTTTTTAGATGTTTCAGGAAACACCATACACTTCTCCAGAGTGGCTGTTGGCAATTTACATCCCGCCCATCAGCATAACAAGGCTCCCAGTTCTCCATGGCCTGTCCTGCCTTTCTGGATTTTACACTTTTTTCAGATGGCCCTTTTGACCGGGGGACAGTGAGACTTCATTGTAGTGCAGATTTCCTTTGCAAGCTTGCTTGGTTGGCCAAAAAGGGCGTATGCGTTTTTTCCTGAATATATTCAGGAAAAAACGCATACGCCCTTTTTGGCCAAGTGCATCATTGTGGACGTTCTGCCTCTTTTCGTATGCTTTACATGCAATTCCAGTCTACCTCCTGAAATCGGTTTCCTGCAATTCTGCCCCGCTTTCAAGTCCTCTTGGCAGCCTTACTTCAATATATTTTTGGACGATAGCTGTCATTTATAACTCTGCAGGTTTGTGAATTACAGTGCCCCTGAGCTCCTTTCTTCAACTCGCTTTCTTGTGAGCTGGCCGCAACACTGCAGGATTGCTTCAGGCCCTAGTGTCGTTCCGGCATGGCACGCTGAGCCTTTGGTTAATTCCTCTTCCTGGTGGGAAATGAGAGTTAAATTTGCCCGTCCAGACACCTCCAGCTAGTCTCTCACTGGTTCTCCCTATTCCTGTTCATCTTCCGCAAAAATTGCAAACTGGGCCAAACAGGAGGTTAAAGGCACTGACTCTCCAAGTGGGGAGAGTGTTAGTAAAGCGTCTGGAATGTTGCACCCGAGTACCAGGGGACGAAACCTGAGACACATTTGAACACGTTTCCCGATCACACGGTGGATCATACTCTGGGTTCCACATGCATGTTTTAGCTGAAGGAAGAATCCCTTAAACCTGGAGAGTTGAGACCCATGGAATGGGTACCATTCTATATGACTTCAAAGGTTCTGCATTGGCTCACCGAACCTCACCAATCCTATCACTGCTGCGCTTATGCAACTGTACACACGCTTGATTCTCTTTCGGAGACATATAAATCCATAGATTTTAAGATTCTTACTAGTCAGGTATATTCTTAGACGTTTAATATGGGGTGTTGAGTCCTCTTCGTTGAACAAGGAGTAGCTCTTGTCTATTACATATTTGGCTTATGGAACGGTATCTGTGCTAATTTCAATCTCTGGTTTTATGCAGCACCCCAACTCACCTTTCCCCTTAAGCAAGCATAAGTTGGTTTTCTACATTTGAGACCTTGTTCTGTTTTGTAATTCAGTTCCTGTGTAGCCAAGTTTACATTCCGTGTATTAGTGATATCTTATGATGTTTCTTTTTCTGTGTGACTTATCTCACTTAGAATCATCGTACCTGAATCCACTCATTATGCTGCTACGGGCCTGATGACATAGATTTCATTGCTGAGTGATATTGCATTGTACGTAAGTACCACAACTTCTTTATCCATTTTTCGCTTTCTGTGATATTGAACTTGTACCGTAAACGAGGTTCTTGTAAACAGAGCCGTCCCAAACTTTGGGGTGGCTGTGTCTTTTTGATTTTAATTTCCCTAAGCTATACGACCATAAGTGGAAGTGCCCTAGGCTCTGTTGCTTTGTTTTGTAGATGTTTCAGGAAACACCATACACTTCTCCAGAGAGGCTATTGGCAATTTACATCCCGCCCATCAGCATAACAAGGCTCCCAGTTCTCCATGGCCTGTCCTGCCTTTCTGGATTTTACACTTTTTTCAGATGGCCCTTTTGACCGGGGGGCAGTGAGACTTCATTGTAGTGCAGATTTCCTTTGCAAGCTTTCTTGGTTGGCCCAAAAGGGCGTATGCGTTTTTTCCTGAATATATTCAGGAAAAAACGCATATGCCCTTTTTGGCCAAGTGCATCATTGTGGACGTTCTGCCTCTTTTCCTATGCTTTACATGCAATTCCAGTCTACCTCCTGAAATCGGTTTCCTGCAATTCTGCCCCGCTTTCAAGTCCTCTTGGCAGCCTTACTTCAATATATTTTTGGACGATAGCTGTCATTTATAACTCTGCAGGTTTGTGAATTACAGTGCCCCTGAGCTCCTTTCTTCAACTCGCTTTCTTGTGAGCTGGCCGCAACACCGCAGCATGGCTTCAGGCCCTAGTGTGGTTCCAGCATGGCACGCTGAGCCTTTGGTTAATTCCTCTTCCTGGTGGGAAATGAGAGTTAAATTTGCCCGTCCAGACACCTCCAGCTAGTCTCTCATTGGTTCTCCCTATTCCTGTTCATTTTCCGCAGAAATTGCAAACTGGGCCAAACAGGAGGTTAAAGGCACTGTCTCTCCAAGTGGGGAGAGTGTTAGTAAAGCGTCTGGAATGTTGCACCCGAGTACCAGGGGACAAAAACTGAGACACATTTGAACACGTTTCCCGATCACACGGTTGATCATACTCTGGGTTCCACATGCATGTTTTAGCTGAAGGAAGAATCCCTTAAACCTGGAGAGTTGAGACCCATGGAATGGCTACCATGCAATATGACTTCAAAGGGTCTGCATTTGCTCATCAAACCTCACCAATCCTATCACTGCTGCGTTTATGCCGCTGTACACATGCTTGATTCTCTTTTGGAGACATATAAATCCATAGGTTTTAAGATTATTACTAGTCAGGTATATTCTTAGGCGATTAATATGGGGTGTAGAGTCCACTTCGTTGAGCAAGGAGTAGCTCTTGTCTATTACATATTTGGCTTATGGAATGGTATCTGTGCTAATTTCAATCTCTGGTTTTATGCAGAACCCCAACTCACCTTTCCCCTTAAGCAAGCATAAGTTGGTTTTCTACATTTGAGACCGTGTTCTGTTTTGTAATTCAGTTTCTGTGTAGCCAAGTTTACATTCCGTGTAGTAGTGATATCTTATGATGTTTCTTTTTCTGTGTGACTTATCTCACTTAGAATCATCGTACCTGAATCCACTCATTATGCTGCTACGGGCCTGATGATATAGATTTCATTGCTGAGTGATATTGCATTGTACGTAAGTACCACAAAATCTTTGTCCATTTTTCACTTTCTGTGATATTGAACTTGTACTGTAAACGAGGTTCTTGTAAACAGAGCCGTCCCAAACTTTGGGGTGGCTGTGTCTTTTTGATTTTAATTTCCCTAAGCTATAGGACCATAAGTGGAAATGTCCTAGGCTCTGTTGCTTTGTTTTTTAGATGTTTCAGGAAACACCATACACTTCTCCAGAGTGGCTGTTGGCAATTTTCATCCCGCCCATCAGCATAACAAGGCTCCCAGTTCTCCATGGCTTGTCCTGCCTTTCTGGATTTTACACTTTTTTCAGATGGCCCTTTTGACCGGGGGGCAGTGAGACTTCATTGTAGTGCAGATTTCCTTTGCAAGCTTGCTTGGTTGGCCAAAAAGGGCGTATGCGTTTTTTCCTGAATATATTCAGGAAAAAACGCATACGCCCTTTTTGGCCAAGTGCATCATTGTGGACGTTCTGCCTCTTTTCCTATGCTTTACATGCAATTCCAGTCTACCTCCTGAAACCGGTTTCCTGCAATTCTGCCCCGCTTTCAAGTCCTCTTGGCAGCCTTACATCAATATATTTTTGGACGATAGCTGTCATTTATAACTCTGCAGGTTTGTGAATTACAGTGCCCCAGAGCTCCTTTCTTCAACTCGCTTTCTTGTGAGCTGGCCGCAACACCGCAGCATTGCTTCAGGCCCTAGTGTGGTTCCGGAATGGCATGTGAGCCTTTGGTTAATTCCTCTTCCTGGTGGGAAATGAGAGTTAAATTTGCCCGTCCAGACACCTCCAGCTAGTCTCTCATTGGTTCTCCCTATTCCTGTTCATTTTCCGCAGAAATTGCAAACTGGGCCAAACAGGAGGTTAAAGGCACTGACTCTCCAAGTGGGGAGAGTGTTAGTAAAGCGTCTGGAATGTTGCACCCGAGTACCAGGGGACGAAACCTGAGACACATTTGAACACGTTTCCCGATCACACGGTGGATCATACTCTGGGTTCCAAATGCATGTTTTAGCTGAAGGAAGAATCCCTTATACCTGGAGAGTTGAGACCCATGGAATGGGTACCATGCAATATGACTTCAAAGGGTCTGCATTTGCTCACCGAACCTCACCAATCCTATCACTGCTGCGTTTATGCCGCTGTACACACGCTTGATTCTCTTTCGGAGACATAGAAATCCATAGGTTTTAAGATTCTTACTAGTCAGGTATATTCTTAGGCGTTTAATATGGGGTGTTGATTCCACTTGGTTGAGAAAGGAGTAGCTCTTGTCTATTACATATTTGGCTTATGGAACGGTATCTGTGCTAATTTCAATCTCTGGTTTTATGCAGCACCCCAACTCACCTTTCCCCTTAAGAAAGCATAAGTTGGTTTTCTACATTTGAGACCCTGTTCTGTTTTGTAATTCTGTTCCTGTGTAGCCAAGTTTACATTCCGTGTAGTAGTGATGTCTTATGATGTTTCTTTTTCTGTGTGACTTATCTCACTTAGAATCATCGTACCTGAATCCACTCATTATGCTGCTATGGGCCTGATGACATACATTTCATTGCTGAGTGATATTGCATTGTACGTACCTACCACAACTTCTTTATCCATTTTTCACTTTCTGTGATATTGAACTCGAACTGTAAATGAGGTTCTTGTAAACAGAGCTGTCCCAAACTTTGGGGTGACTGTGTCTTTTTGATTTTAATTTCCCTAAGCTATAGGACCATAAGTGGAAGTGCCCTAGGCTCTGTTGCTTTGTTTTGTAGATGTTTCAGGAAACACCATACACTTCTCCAGAGTGGCTGTTGGCAATTTACATCCTGCCCATCAGCATAACAAGGCTCCCAGTTCTCCATGGCCTGTCCTGCCTTTCTGGATTTTACACTTTTTTCAGATGGCCCTTTTGACCGGGGGGCAGTGAGACTTCATTGTACTGCAGATTTCCTTTGCAAGCTTGCTTGGTTGACCAAAAAGTGCGTATGCGTTTTTTCCTGAATATATTCAGGAAAAAACGCATACGCCCTTTTTGGCCAAGTGCATCATTGTGGACGTTCTGCCTCTTTTCCTATGCTTTACATGCAATTCCAGTCTACCTCCTGAAATCGGTTTCCTGCAATTCTGCACCGTTTTCGAGTCCTCTTGGCAGCCTTACTTCAATATATTTTTGGACGATAGCTGTCATTTTTAACTCTGCAGGTTTGTGAATTACAGTGCCCCTGAGCTCCTTTCTTCAACTCGCTTTCTTGTGAGCTGGCCGCAACACCGCAGGATTGCTTCAGGCCCTAGTGTGGTTCCGGCATGGCACGCTGAGCCTTTGGTTAATTCCTCTTCCTGGTGGGAAATGAGAGTTAAATTTGCCCATCCAGACACCTCCAGCTAGTCTCTCATTGGTTCTCCCTATTCCTGTTCATTTTCCGCAGAAATTGCAAACTGGGCCAAACAGGAGGTTAAAGGCAGTGACTCTCCAAGTGAGGAGAGTGTTAGTAAAGCATCTGGAATGTTGCACCTGAGTACCAGGGGACGAAAACTGAGACACATTTGAACACGTTTCCCGATCACACGGTGGATCATACTCTGGGTTCCAAATGCATGTTTTAGCTGAAGGAAGAATCCCTTAAACCTGGAGAGTTGAGACCCATGGAATGGCTACCATGCAATATGACTTCAAAGGGTCTGCATTTGCTCATCAAACCTCACCAATCCTATCACTGCTGCGTTTATGCCGCTGTACACATGCTTGATTCTCTTTTGGAGACATAGAAATCCATAGGTTTTAAGATTCTTACTAGTCAGGTATATTCTTAGGCGATTAATATGGGGTGTAGAGTCCACTTCGTTGAGCAAGGAGTAGATCTTGTCTATTATATATTTGGCTTATGGAATGGTATCTGTGCTAATTTCAATCTCTGGTTTTATGCAGAACCCCAGCTCACCTTTCCCCTTAAGCAAGCATAAGTTGGTTTTCTACATTTGAGACCGTGTTCTGTTTTGTAATTCAGTTTCTGTGTAGCCAAGTTTACATTCCGTGTAGTAGTGATATCTTATGATGTTTCCTTTTCTGTGTGACTTATCTCACTTAGAATCATCGTACCTGAATCCACTCATTATGCTGCTACGGGCCTGATGATATAGATTTCATTGCTGAGTGATATTGCATTGTACGTAAGTACCACAAATTCTTTATCCATTTTTCACCTTCTGTGATATTGAATTTGTACTGTAAATGAGGTTCTTGTAAACAGAGCCATCCCAAACTTTGGGGTGGCTGTGTCTTTTTGATTTTAATTTCCCTAAGCTATAGGACCATAAGTGGAAGTGCCCTAGGCTCTGTTGCTTTGTTTTTTAGATGTTTCAGGAAACACCATACACTTCTCCAGAGTGGCTGTTGGCAATTTACATCCCGCCCATCAGCATAACAAGGCTCCCAGTTCTCCATGGCCTGTCCTGCCTTTCTGGATTTTATACATTTTTCAGATGGCCCTTTTGACCGGGGGACAGTGAGACTTCATTGTAGTGCAGATTTCCTTTGCAAGCTTGCTTGGTTGGCCAAAAAGGGCGTATGCGTTTTTTCCTGAATATATTCAGGAAAAAACGCATACGCCCTTTTTGGCCAAGTGCATCATTGTGGACGTTCTGCCTCTTTTCGTATGCTTTACATGCAATTCCAGTCTACCTCCTGAAATCGGTTTCCTGCAATTCTGCCCCGCTTTCAAGTCCTCTTGGCAGCCTTACTTCAATATATTTTTGGACGATAGCTGTCATTTATAACTCTGCAGGTTTGTGAATTACAGTGCCCCTGAGCTCCTTTCTTCAACTCGCTTTCTTGTGAGCTGGCCGCAACACTGCAGGATTGCTTCAGGCCCTAGTGTCGTTCCGGCATGGCACGCTGAGCCTTTGGTTAATTCCTCTTCCTGGTGGGAAATGAGAGTTAAATTTGCCCGTCCAGACACCTCCAGCTAGTCTCTCACTGGTTCTCCCTATTCCTGTTCATCTTCCGCAAAAATTGCAAACTGGGCCAAACAGGAGGTTAAAGGCACTGACTCTCCAAGTGGGGAGAGTGTTAGTAAAGCGTCTGGAATGTTGCACCCGAGTACCAGGGGACGAAACCTGAGACACATTTGAACACGTTTCCCGATCACACGGTGGATCATACTCTGGGTTCCACATGCATGTTTTAGCTGAAGGAAGAATCCCTTAAACCTGGAGAGTTGAGACCCATGGAATGGGTACCATGCAATATGACCTCAAAGGGTCTGCATTGGCTCACCGAACCTCACCAATCCTATCACTGCTGCGCTTATGCCACTGTACACACGCTTGATTCTCTTTCGGAGACATATAAATCCATAGGTTTTAAGATTCTTACTAGTCAGCTATATTCTTAGACGTTTAATATGGGGTGTTGAGTCCTCTTCGTTGAGCAAGGAGTAGCTCTTGTCTATTACATACTTGGCTTATGGAACGGTATCTGTGCTAATTTCAATCTCTGGTTTTATGCAGCACCCCAACTCACGTTTCCCCTTAAGCAAGCATAAGTTGGTTTTCTACATTTGAGACCTTGTTCTGTTTTGTAATTCAGTTCCTGTGTAGCCAAGTTTACATTCCGTGTATTAGTGATATCTTATGATGTTTCTTTTTCTGTGTGACTTATCTCACTTAGAATCATCGTACCTGAATCCACTCATTATGCTGCTATGGGCCTGATGACATAGATTTCATTGCTGAGTGATATTGCATTGTACGTAAGTACCACAACTTCTTTATCCATTTTTCGCTTTCTGTGATATTGAACTTGTACCGTAAACGAGGTTCTTGTAAACAGAGCCGTCCCAAACTTTGGGGTGGCTGTGTCTTTTTGATTTTAATTTCCCTAAGCTATATGACCATAAGTGGAAGTGCCCTAGGCTCTGTTGCTTTGTTTTGTAGATGTTTCAGGAAACACCATACACTTCTCCAGAGAGGCTATTGGCAATTTACATCCCGCCCATCAGCATAACAAGGCTCCCAGTTCTCCATGGCCTGTCCGGCCTTTCTGGATTTTACACGTTTTTCAGATGGCCCTTTTGACCGGGGGGGCAGTGAGACTTCATGGTAGTGCAGATTTCCTTTGCAAGCTTGCTTGGTTGGCCAAAAAGGGCGTATGCGTTTTTTCCTGAATATATTCAGGAAAAAACGCATACGCCCTTTTTGGCCAAGTGCATCATTGTGGACGTTCTGCCTCTTTTCGTATGCTTTACATGCAATTCCAGTCTACCTCCTGAAATCGGTTTCCTGCAATTCTGCCCCGCTTTCAAGTCCTCTTGGCAGCCTTACTTCAATATATTTTTGGACGACAGCTGTCATTTTTAACTCTGCAGGTTTGTGAATTACAGTGCCCCTGAGCTCCTTTCTTCAACTCACTTTCTTGTGAGCTGGCCGCAACACCGCAGGATTGCTTCAGGCCCTAGTGTGGTTCCGGCATGGCACGCTGAGCCTTTGGTTAATTCCTCTTCCTGGTGGGAAATGAGAGTTAAATTTGCCCATCCAGACACCTCCAGCTAGTCTCTCATTGGTTCTCCCTATTCCTGTTCATTTTCCACAGAAATTGCAAACTGGGCCAAACAGGAGGTTAAAGGCACTGACTCTCCAAGTGGGGAGAGTGTTAGTAAAGCGTCTGGAATGTTGCACCCGAGTACCAGGGGACAAAAACTGAGACACATTTGAACACGTTTCCCGATCACACGGTGGATCATACTCTGGGTTCCACATGCATGTTTTAGCTGAAGGAAGAATCCCTTAAACCTGGAGAGTTGAGACCCATGGAATGGCTACCATGCAATATGACTTCAAAGGGTCTGCATTTGCTCATCAAACCTCACAATCCTATCACTGCTGCGTTTATGCCGCTGTACACATGCTTGATTCTCTTTTGGAGACATATAAATCCATAGGTTTTAAGATTCTTACTAGTCAGGTATATTCTTAGACGTTTAATATGGGGTGTAGAGTCCACTTCGTTGAGCAAGGAGTAGCTCTTGTCTATTACATATTTGGCTTATGGAACGGTATCTGTGCTAATTTCAATCTCTGGTTTTATGCAGCACCCCAACTCACCTTTCCCCTTAAGCAAGCATAAGTTGGTTTTCTACATTTGAGACCCTGTTCTGTTTTGTAATTCAGTTCCTGTGTAGCCAAGTTTACATTCCATGTAGTAGTGATATCTTATGATGTTTCTTTTTCTGTGTGACTTATCTCACTTAGAATCATCGTACCTGAATCCACTCATTATGCTGCTATGGGCCTGATGACATAGATTTCATTGCTGAGTGATATTGCATTGTACGTAAGTACCACAACTTCTTTATCCATTTTTCGCTTTCTGTGATGTTGAACTTGTACCGTAAACGAGGTTCTTGTAAACAGAGCCATCCCAAACTTTGGGGTGGCTGTGTCTTTTTGATTTTAATTTCCCTAAGCTATAGGACCATAAGTGGAAGTGCCCTAGGCTTTGTTGCTTTGTTTTTTAGATGTTTCAGGAAACACCATACACTTCTCCAGAGTGGCTGTTGGCAATTTACATCCCGCCCATCAGCATAACAAGGCTCCCATGTCTCTATGGCCTGTCCTGCCTTTCTGGATTTTACACTTTTCTCAGATGGCCCTTTTGACCGGGGGGCAGTGAGACTTCATTGTAGTGCAGATTTCCTTTGCAAGCTTGCTTGGTTGGCCAAAAAGGGCGTATGCGTTTTTTCCTGAATATATTCAGGAAAAAACGCATACGCCCTTTTTGGCCAAGTGCATCATTGTGGACGTTCTGCCTCTTTTCCTATGCTTTACATGTAATTCCAGTCTACCTCCTGAAATCGGATTCCTGCAATTCTGCCCCGCTTTCGAGTCCTCTTGGCAGCCTTACTTCAATATATTTTTGGACGATAGCTGTCATTTATAACTCTGCAGGTTTGTGAATTACAGTGCCCCTGAGCTCCTTTCTTCAACTCGCTTTCTTGTGAGCTGGCCGCAACACCGCAGGATTGCTTCAGGCCCTAGTGTGGTTCCGGCATGGCACGCTGAGCATTAGGTTAATTCCTCTTCCTGGTGGGAAATGAGAGTTAAATTTGCCCGTCCAGACACCTCCAGCTAGTCTCTCATTGGTTTTCCCTATTCCTGTTCATTTTCCGCAGAAATTGCAAACTGGGCCAAACAGGAGGTTAAAGGCACTGACTCTCCAAGTGGGGAGAGTGTTAGTAAAGCGTCTGGAATGTTGCACCTGAGTACAAGGGGACGAAATCTGACACATTTGAACACGTTTCCCGATCACACGGTGGATCATACTCTGGGTTCCACATGCATGTTTTAGTTGAAGGAAGAATCCCTTAAACCTGGAGAGTTGAGACCCATGGAATGGGTACCATGCAATATGACTTCAAAGGGTCTGCATTTGCTCACCGAACCTCACCAATCCTATCACTGCTGTATTTATGCCGCTGTAGACATGCTTGATTCTCTTTCGGAGACATATAAATCCATAGGTTTTAAGATTCTTACTAGTCAGGTATATTCTTAGGCATTTAATATGGGGTGTTGAGTCCACTTTTTTGAGCAAGGAGTAGCTCTTGTCTATTACCTATTTGGCTTATGGAATGGTATCTGTGCTAATTTCAATCTCTGGTTTTATGCAGCACCCCAACTCACCTTTCCCCTTAAGCAAGCATAAGTTGGTTTTCTACATTTGAGATCCTGTTCTGTTTTGTAATTCAGTTCCTGTGTAGCCAAGTTTACATTCCGTGTATTAGTGATATCTTATGATGTTTCTTTTTCTGTGTGACTTATTTCACTTAGAATCATTGTACCTGAATCCACTCATTATGCTGCTACGGGCCTGATGACATAGATTTCATTCCTGAGTGATATTGCATTGTACGTAAGTACCACAACTTCTTTATCCATTTTTCACTTTCTGCGATATTGAACTTGTACCATAAACGAGATTCTTGTAAACAGAGCCGGCCCAAACTTTGGGGTGGCTGTGTCTTTTTGATTTTAATTTCCCTAAGCTATAGGACCATAAGTGGAAGTGCCCTAGGCTCTGTTGCTTTGTTTTTTAGATGTTTCAGGAAACACCATACACTTCTCCAGAGTGGCTGTTGGCAATTTACATCCCGCCCATCAGCATAACAAGGCTCCCAATTCTCCATGGCCTGTCCTGCCTTTCTGGATTTTACACATTTTTCAGATGGCCCTTTTGACCGGGGGGCAGTGAGACTTCATTGTAGTGCAGATTTCCTTTGCAAGCTTGCTTGGTTGGCCAAAAAGGGCGTATGCATTTTTTCCTGAATATATTCAGGAAAAAACGCATACGCCCTTTTTGGCCAAGTGCATCATTGTGGACGTTCTGCCTCTTTTCCTATGCTTTACATGTAATTCCAGTCTACCTCCTGAAATCGGATTCCTGCAATTCTGCCCCGCTTTCGAGTCCTCTTGGCAGCCTTACTTCAATATATTTTTGGACGATAGCTGTCATTTATAACTCTGCAGGTTTGTGAATTACAGTGCCCCTGAGCTCCTTTCTTCAACTCGCTTTCTTGTGAGCTGGCCGCAACACCGCAGCATTGCTTCAGGCCCTAGTGTGGTTCCGGCATGGCACGCTGAGCCTTTGGTTAATTCCTCTTCCTGGTGGGAAATGAGAGTTAAATTTGCCCATCCAGACACCTCCAGCTAGTCTCTCATTGGTTCTCCCTATTCTTGTTCATTTTCCGCAGAAATTGCAAACTGGGTCAAACAGGAGGTTAAAGGCAGTGACTCTCCAAGTGGGGAGAGTTTTAGTAAAGCGTCTGGAATGTTGCACCCGAGTACCAGGGGACAAAAACTGAGACACATTTGAACACGTTTCCCGATCACACGGTGGATCATACTCTGGGTTCCACATGCATGTTTTAGCTGAAGGAAGAATCCCTTAAACCTGGAGAGTTGAGACCCATGGAATGGGTACCATTCAATATGACTTCAAAGGTTCTGCATTGGCTCACCGAACCTCATCAATCCTATCACTGCTGCGCTTATGCCACTGTACACACGCTTGATTCTCTTTCGGAGACATATAAATCCATAGATTTTAAGATTCTTACTAGTCAGGTATATTCTTAGACGTTTAATATGGGGTGTTGAGTCCTCTTCGTTGAGCAAGGAGTAGCTCTTGTCTATTACCTATTTGGCTTATGGAATGGTATCTGTGCTAATTTCAATCTCTGGTTTTATGCAGCACCCCAACTCACCTTTCCCCTTAAGCAAGCATAAGTTGGTTTTCTACATTTGAGATCCTGTTCTGTTTTGTAATTCAGTTCCTGTGTAGCCAAGTTTACATTCCGTGTATTAGTGATATCTTATGATGTTTCTTTTTCTGTGTGACTTATCTCACTTAGAATCATCGTACCTGAATCCACTCATTATGCTGCTATGGGCCTGATGACATAGATTTCATTGCTGAGTGATATTGCATTGTACGTAAGTACCACAACTTCTTTATCCATTTTTCGCTTTCTGTGATATTGAACTTGTACCGTAAACGAGGATCTTGTAAACAGAGCCGTCCCAAACTTTGGGGTGGCTGTGTCTTTTTGATTTTAATTTCCCTAAGCTATAGGACCATAAGTGGAAGTGCCCTAGGCTCTGTTGCTTTGTTTTTTAGATGTTTCAGGAAACACCATACACTTCTCCAGAGTGGCTGTTGGCAATTTACATCCCGCCCATCAGCATAACACGGCTCCCAGTTCTCCATGGCCTGTCCGGCCTTTCTGGATTTTACACTTTTTTCAGATGGCCCTTTTGACTGGAGGGCAGTGAGACTTCATTGTAGTGCAGATTTCCTTTGCAAGCTTGCTTGGTTGGCCAAAAAGGGCGTATGCGTTTTTTCCTGAATATATTCAGGAAAAAACGCATACGCCCTTTTTGGCCAAGTGCATCATTGTGGACATTCTGTCTCTTTTCCTATGCTTTACATGCAATTCCAGTCTACCTCCTGAAATCGGATTCCTGCAATTCTGCCCCGCTTTCAAGTCCTCTTGGCAGCCTTACTTCAATATATTTTTGGACGATAGCTGTCATTTATAACTCTGCAGGTTTGTGAATTACAGTGCCCCTGAGCTCCTTTCTTCAACTCGCTTTCTTGTGAGCTGGCCGCAACACCGCAGGATTGCTTCAGGCCCTAGTGTGGTTCCGGCATGGCACGCTGAGCCTTTGGTTAATTCCTCTTCCTGGTGGGAAATGAGAGTTAAATTTGCCCATCCAGACACCTCCAGCTAGTCTCTCATTGGTTCTCCCTATTCTTGTTCATTTTCCGCAGAAATTGCAAACTGGGTCAAACAGGAGGTTAAAGGCAGTGACTCTCCAAGTGGGGAGAGTTTTAGTAAAGCGTCTGGAATGTTGCACCCGAGTACCAGGGGACAAAAACTGAGACACATTTGAACACGTTTCCCGATCACACGGTGGATCATACTCTGGGTTCCACATGCATGTTTTAGCTGAAGGAAGAATCCCTTAAACCTGGAGAGTTGAGACCCATGGAATGGGTACCATTCAATATGACTTCAAAGGTTCTGCATTGGCTCACCGAACCTCATCAATCCTATCACTGCTGCGCTTATGCCACTGTACACACGCTTGATTCTCTTTCGGAGACATATAAATCCATAGATTTTAAGATTCTTACTAGTCAGGTATATTCTTAGACGTTTAATATGGGGTGTTGAGTCCTCTTCGTTGAGCAAGGAGTAGCTCTTGTCTATTACCTATTTGGCTTATGGAATGGTATCTGTGCTAATTTCAATCTCTGGTTTTATGCAGCACCCCAACTCACCTTTCCCCTTAAGCAAGCATAAGTTGGTTTTCTACATTTGAGATCCTGTTCTGTTTTGTAATTCAGTTCCTGTGTAGCCAAGTTTACATTCCGTGTATTAGTGATATCTTATGATGTTTCTTTTTCTGTGTGACTTATCTCACTTAGAATCATCGTACCTGAATCCACTCATTATGCTGCTATGGGCCTGATGACATAGATTTCATTGCTGAGTGATATTGCATTGTACGTAAGTACCACAACTTCTTTATCCATTTTTCGCTTTCTGTGATATTGAACTTGTACCGTAAACGAGGATCTTGTAAACAGAGCCGTCCCAAACTTTGGGGTGGCTGTGTCTTTTTGATTTTAATTTCCCTAAGCTATAGGACCATAAGTGGAAGTGCCCTAGGCTCTGTTGCTTTGTTTTTTAGATGTTTCAGGAAACACCATACACTTCTCCAGAGTGGCTGTTGGCAATTTACATCCCGCCCATCAGCATAACAAGGCTCCCAATTCTCCATGGCCTGTCCTGCCTTTCTGGATTTTACACATTTTTCAGATGGCCCTTTTGACCGGGGGGCAGTGAGACTTCATTGTAGTGCAGATTTCCTTTGCAAGCTTGCTTGGTTGGCCAAAAAGGGCGTATGCATTTTTTCCTGAATATATTCAGGAAAAAACGCATACGCCCTTTTTGGCCAAGTGCATCATTGTGGACGTTCTGCCTCTTTTCCTATGCTTTACATGTAATTCCAGTCTACCTCCTGAAATCGGATTCCTGCAATTCTGCCCCGCTTTCGAGTCCTCTTGGCAGCCTTACTTCAATATATTTTTGGACGATAGCTGTCATTTATAACTCTGCAGGTTTGTGAATTACAGTGCCCCTGAGCTCCTTTCTTCAACTCGCTTTCTTGTGAGCTGGCCGCAACACCGCAGCATTGCTTCAGGCCCTAGTGTGGTTCCGGCATGGCACGCTGAGCCTTTGGTTAATTCCTCTTCCTGGTGGGAAATGAGAGTTAAATTTGCCCATCCAGACACCTCCAGCTAGTCTCTCATTGGTTCTCCCTATTCTTGTTCATTTTCCGCAGAAATTGCAAACTGGGTCAAACAGGAGGTTAAAGGCAGTGACTCTCCAAGTGGGGAGAGTTTTAGTAAAGCGTCTGGAATGTTGCACCCGAGTACCAGGGGACAAAAACTGAGACACATTTGAACACGTTTCCCGATCACACGGTGGATCATACTCTGGGTTCCACATGCATGTTTTAGCTGAAGGAAGAATCCCTTAAACCTGGAGAGTTGAGACCCATGGAATGGGTACCATTCAATATGACTTCAAAGGTTCTGCATTGGCTCACCGAACCTCATCAATCCTATCACTGCTGCGCTTATGCCACTGTACACACGCTTGATTCTCTTTCGGAGACATATAAATCCATAGATTTTAAGATTCTTACTAGTCAGGTATATTCTTAGACGTTTAATATGGGGTGTTGAGTCCTCTTCGTTGAGCAAGGAGTAGCTCTTGTCTATTACCTATTTGGCTTATGGAATGGTATCTGTGCTAATTTCAATCTCTGGTTTTATGCAGCACCCCAACTCACCTTTCCCCTTAAGCAAGCATAAGTTGGTTTTCTACATTTGAGATCCTGTTCTGTTTTGTAATTCAGTTCCTGTGTAGCCAAGTTTACATTCCGTGTATTAGTGATATCTTATGATGTTTCTTTTTCTGTGTGACTTATCTCACTTAGAATCATCGTACCTGAATCCACTCATTATGCTGCTATGGGCCTGATGACATAGATTTCATTGCTGAGTGATATTGCATTGTACGTAAGTACCACAACTTCTTTATCCATTTTTCGCTTTCTGTGATATTGAACTTGTACCGTAAACGAGGATCTTGTAAACAGAGCCGTCCCAAACTTTGGGGTGGCTGTGTCTTTTTGATTTTAATTTCCCTAAGCTATAGGACCATAAGTGGAAGTGCCCTAGGCTCTGTTGCTTTGTTTTTTAGATGTTTCAGGAAACACCATACACTTCTCCAGAGTGGCTGTTGGCAATTTACATCCCGCCCATCAGCATAACACGGCTCCCAGTTCTCCATGGCCTGTCCGGCCTTTCTGGATTTTACACTTTTTTCAGATGGCCCTTTTGACTGGAGGGCAGTGAGACTTCATTGTAGTGCAGATTTCCTTTGCAAGCTTGCTTGGTTGGCCAAAAAGGGCGTATGCGTTTTTTCCTGAATATATTCAGGAAAAAACGCATACGCCCTTTTTGGCCAAGTGCATCATTGTGGACGTTCTGTCTCTTTTCCTATGCTTTACATGCAATTCCAGTCTACCTCCTGAAATCGGATTCCTGCAATTCTGCCCCGCTTTCGAGTCCTCTTGGCAGCCTTACTTCAATATATTTTTGGACGATAGCTGTCATTTATAACTCTGCAGGTTTGTGAATTACAGTGCCCCTGAGCTCCTTTCTTCAACTCGCTTTCTTGTGACCTGGCCGCAACACCGCAGGATTGCTTCAGGCCCTAGTGTGGTTCCGGCATGGCACGCTGAGCCTTTGGTTAATTCCTCTTCCTGGTGGGAAATGAGAGTTAAATTTGCCCATCCAGACACCTCCAGCTAGTCTCTCATTGGTTCTCCCTATTCTTGTTCATTTTCCGCAGAAATTGCAAACTGGGTCAAACAGGAGGTTAAAGGCAGTGACTCTCCAAGTGGGGAGAGTTTTAGTAAAGCGTCTGGAATGTTGCACCCGAGTACCAGGGGACAAAAACTGAGACACATTTGAACACGTTTCCCGATCACACGGTGGATCATACTCTGGGTTCCACATGCATGTTTTAGCTGAAGGAAGAATCCCTTAAACCTGGAGAGTTGAGACCCATGGAATGGGTACCATTCAATATGACTTCAAAGGTTCTGCATTGGCTCACCGAACCTCATCAATCCTATCACTGCTGCGCTTATGCCACTGTACACACGCTTGATTCTCTTTCGGAGACATATAAATCCATAGATTTTAAGATTCTTACTAGTCAGGTATATTCTTAGACGTTTAATATGGGGTGTTGAGTCCTCTTCGTTGAGCAAGGAGTAGCTCTTGTCTATTACCTATTTGGCTTATGGAATGGTATCTGTGCTAATTTCAATCTCTGGTTTTATGCAGCACCCCAACTCACCTTTCCCCTTAAGCAAGCATAAGTTGGTTTTCTACATTTGAGATCCTGTTCTGTTTTGTAATTCAGTTCCTGTGTAGCCAAGTTTACATTCCGTGTATTAGTGATATCTTATGATGTTTCTTTTTCTGTGTGACTTATCTCACTTAGAATCATCGTACCTGAATCCACTCATTATGCTGCTATGGGCCTGATGACATAGATTTCATTGCTGAGTGATATTGCATTGTACGTAAGTACCACAACTTCTTTATCCATTTTTCGCTTTCTGTGATATTGAACTTGTACCGTAAACGAGGATCTTGTAAACAGAGCCGTCCCAAACTTTGGGGTGGCTGTGTCTTTTTGATTTTAATTTCCCTAAGCTATAGGACCATAAGTGGAAGTGCCCTAGGCTCTGTTGCTTTGTTTTTTAGATGTTTCAGGAAACACCATACACTTCTCCAGAGTGGCTGTTGGCAATTTACATCCCGCCCATCAGCATAACAAGGCTCCCAATTCTCCATGGCCTGTCCTGCCTTTCTGGATTTTACACATTTTTCAGATGGCCCTTTTGACCGGGGGGCAGTGAGACTTCATTGTAGTGCAGATTTCCTTTGCAAGCTTGCTTGGTTGGCCAAAAAGGGCGTATGCATTTTTTCCTGAATATATTCAGGAAAAAACGCATACGCCCTTTTTGGCCAAGTGCATCATTGTGGACGTTCTGCCTCTTTTCCTATGCTTTACATGTAATTCCAGTCTACCTCCTGAAATCGGATTCCTGCAATTCTGCCCCGCTTTCGAGTCCTCTTGGCAGCCTTACTTCAATATATTTTTGGACGATAGCTGTCATTTATAACTCTGCAGGTTTGTGAATTACAGTGCCCCTGAGCTCCTTTCTTCAACTCGCTTTCTTGTGAGCTGGCCGCAACACCGCAGCATTGCTTCAGGCCCTAGTGTGGTTCCGGCATGGCACGCTGAGCCTTTGGTTAATTCCTCTTCCTGGTGGGAAATGAGAGTTAAATTTGCCCATCCAGACACCTCCAGCTAGTCTCTCATTGGTTCTCCCTATTCTTGTTCATTTTCCGCAGAAATTGCAAACTGGGTCAAACAGGAGGTTAAAGGCAGTGACTCTCCAAGTGGGGAGAGTTTTAGTAAAGCGTCTGGAATGTTGCACCCGAGTACCAGGGGACAAAAACTGAGACACATTTGAACACGTTTCCCGATCACACGGTGGATCATACTCTGGGTTCCACATGCATGTTTTAGCTGAAGGAAGAATCCCTTAAACCTGGAGAGTTGAGACCCATGGAATGGGTACCATTCAATATGACTTCAAAGGTTCTGCATTGGCTCACCGAACCTCATCAATCCTATCACTGCTGCGCTTATGCCACTGTACACACGCTTGATTCTCTTTCGGAGACATATAAATCCATAGATTTTAAGATTCTTACTAGTCAGGTATATTCTTAGACGTTTAATATGGGGTGTTGAGTCCTCTTCGTTGAGCAAGGAGTAGCTCTTGTCTATTACCTATTTGGCTTATGGAATGGTATCTGTGCTAATTTCAATCTCTGGTTTTATGCAGCACCCCAACTCACCTTTCCCCTTAAGCAAGCATAAGTTGGTTTTCTACATTTGAGATCCTGTTCTGTTTTGTAATTCAGTTCCTGTGTAGCCAAGTTTACATTCCGTGTATTAGTGATATCTTATGATGTTTCTTTTTCTGTGTGACTTATCTCACTTAGAATCATCGTACCTGAATCCACTCATTATGCTGCTATGGGCCTGATGACATAGATTTCATTGCTGAGTGATATTGCATTGTACGTAAGTACCACAACTTCTTTATCCATTTTTCGCTTTCTGTGATATTGAACTTGTACCGTAAACGAGGATCTTGTAAACAGAGCCGTCCCAAACTTTGGGGTGGCTGTGTCTTTTTGATTTTAATTTCCCTAAGCTATAGGACCATAAGTGGAAGTGCCCTAGGCTCTGTTGCTTTGTTTTTTAGATGTTTCAGGAAACACCATACACTTCTCCAGAGTGGCTGTTGGCAATTTACATCCCGCCCATCAGCATAACACGGCTCCCAGTTCTCCATGGCCTGTCCGGCCTTTCTGGATTTTACACTTTTTTCAGATGGCCCTTTTGACTGGAGGGCAGTGAGACTTCATTGTAGTGCAGATTTCCTTTGCAAGCTTGCTTGGTTGGCCAAAAAGGGCGTATGCGTTTTTTCCTGAATATATTCAGGAAAAAACGCATACGCCCTTTTTGGCCAAGTGCATCATTGTGGACATTCTGTCTCTTTTCCTATGCTTTACATGCAATTCCAGTCTACCTCCTGAAATCGGATTCCTTCAATTCTGCCCCGCTTTCGAGTCCTCTTGGCAGCCTTACTTCAATATATTTTTGGACGATAGCTGTCATTTATAACTCTGCAGGTTTGTGAATTACAGTGCCCCTGAGCTGCTTTCTTCAACTCGCTTTCTTGTGAGCTGGCCGCAACACCGCAGGATTGCTTCAGGCCCTAGTGTGGTTCCGGCATGGCACGCTGAGCCTTTGGTTAATTCCTCTTCCTGGTGGGAAATGAGAGTTAAATTTGCCCATCCAGACACCTCCAGCTAGTCTCTCATTGGTTCTCCCTATTCCTGTTCATTTTCCGCAGAAATTGTAAACTGGGCCAAACAGGAGGTTAAAGGCACTGACTCTCCAAGTGGGGAGAGTGTTAGTAAAGCGTATGGAATGTTGCACCCGAGTACCAGGGGACAAAAACTGAGAGACATTTGAACACGTTTCCCGATCACACGGTGGATCATACTCTGGGTTCCACATGCATGTTTTAGCTGAAGGAAGAATCCCTTAAACCTGGAGAGTTGAGACCCATGGAATGGCTACCATGCAATATGACTTCAAAGCGTCTGCATTTGCTCATCAAACCTCACCAATCCTATCACTGCTGCGTTTATGCCGTTGTACACATGCTTGATTCTCTTTTGGAGACATATAAATCCATAGGTTTTAAGATTATTACTAGTCAGGTATATTCTTAGGCGATTAATATGGGGTGTAGAGTCCACTTCGTTGAGCAATGAGTAGCTCTTGTCTATTACATATTTGGCTTATGGAATGGTATCTGTGCTAATTTCAATCTCTGGTTTTATGCAGAACCCCAACTCACCTTTCCCCTTAAGCAAGCATAAGTTGGTTTTCTACATTTGAGACCGTGTTCTGTTTTGTAATTCAGTTTCTGTGTAGCCAAGTTTACATTCCGTGTAGTAGTGATATCTTATGATGTTTCTTTTTCTGTGTGACTTATCTCACTTAGAATCATCGTACCTGAATCCACTCATTATGCTGCTACGGGCCTGATGATATAGATTTCATTGCTGAGTGATATTGCATTGTACGTAAGTACCACAAATTCTTTATCCATTTTTCACCTTCTGTGATATTGAATTTGTACTGTAAATGAGGTTCTTGTAAACAGAGCCGTCCCAAACTTTGGGGTGGCTGTGTCTTTTTGATTTTAATTTCCCTAAGCTATAGGACCATAAGTGGAAGTGCCCTAGGCTCTGTTGCTTTGTTTTTTAGATGTTTCAGGAAACACCATACACTTCTCCAGAGTGGCTGTTGGCAATTTACATCCCGCCCATCAGCATAACAAGGCTCCCAGTTCTCCATGGCCTGTCCTGCCTTTCTGGATTTTACACTTTTTTCAGATGGCCCTTTTGACCGGGGGGCAGTGAGACTTCATGGTAGTGCAGATTTCCTTTGCAAGCTTGCTTGGTTGGCCAAAAAGTGCGTATGCGTTTTTTCCTGAATATATTCAGGAAAAAACGCATACGCCCTTTTTGGCCAAGTGCATCATTGTGGACGTTCTGCCTCTTTTCCTATGCTTTACATGCAATTCCAGTCTACCTCCTGAAATCGGTTTCCTGCAATCCTGCCCTGCTTTGAAGTCCTCTTGGTAGCCTTACTTCAATATATTTTTGGACGATAGCTGTCATTTTTAACTCTGCAGGTTTGTGAATTACAGTGCCCCTGAGCTCCTTTCTTCAACTCACTTTCTTGTGAGCTGGCCGCAACACCGCAGGATTGCTTCAGGCCCTAGTGTGGTTCCGGCATGGCACGCTGAGCATTAGGTTAATTCCTCTTCCTGGTGGGAAATGAGAGTTAAATTTGCCCGTCCAGACACCTCCAGCTAGTCTCTCATTGTTTCTCCCTATTCCTGTTCATTTTCCGCAGAAATTGCAAACTGGGCCAAACAGGAGGTTAAAGGCACTGACTCTCCAATTGGGGAGAGTGTTAGTAAAGCGTCTGGAATGTTGCACCTGAGTACAAGGGGACGAAATCTGACCCATTTGAACACGTTTCCCGATCACACGGTGGATCATACTCTGGGTACCACATGCATGTTTTAGTTGAAGGAAGAATCCCTTAAACCTGGAGAGTTGAGACCCATGGAATGGGTACCATGCAATATGACTTCAAAGGGTCTGCATTTGCTCACCGAACCTCACCAATCCTATCACTGCTGTATTTATGCCGCTGTAGACACGCTTGATTCTCTTTTGGAGACATATAAATCCATAGGTTTTAAGATTCTTACTAGTCAGGTATATTCTTAGGCATTTAATATGGGGTGTTGAGTCCACTTCGTTGAGCAAGGAGTAGCTATTGTCTATTACCTATTTGACTTATGGAATGGTATCTGTGCTAATTTCAATCTCTGGTTTTATGCAGCACCCCAACTCACCTTTCCCCTTAAGCAAGCATAAGTTGGTTTTCTACATTTGAGATCCTGTTCTGTTTTGTAATTCAGTTCCTGTGTAGCCAAGTTTACATTCCATGTATTAGTGATATCTTATGATGTTTCTTTTTCTGTGTGACTTATGTCACTTAGAATCATCGTACCTGAATCCACTCATTATGCTGCTACGGGCCTGATGACATAGATTTCATTCCTGAGTGATATTGCATTGTATGTAAGTACCACAACTTCTTTATCCATTTTTCACTTTCTGCGATATTGAACTTGTACCATAAACGAGATTCTTGTAAACAGAGCCGGCCCAAACTTTGGGGTGGCTGTGTCTTTTTGATTTTAATTTCCCTAAGCTATAGGACCATAAGTGGAAGTGCCCTAGGCTCTGTTGCTTTGTTTTTTAGATGTTTCAGGAAACACCATACACTTCTCCAGAGTGGCTGTTGGCAATTTACATCCCGCCCATCAGCATAACAAGGCTCCCATGTCTCTATGGCCTGTCCTGCCTTTCTGGATTTTACACATTTTTCAGATGGCCCTTTTGACCGGGGGGCAGTGAGACTTCATTGTACTGCAGATTTCCTTTGCAAGCTTGCTTGGTTGGCCAAAAAGGGCGTATGCGTTTTTTCCTGAATATATTCAGGAAAAAACGCATACGCCCTTTTTGGCCAAGTGCATCATTGTGGACGTTCTGCCTCTTTTCCTATGCTTTACATGTAATTCCAGTCTACCTCCTGAAATCGGATTCCTGCAATTCTGCCCCGCTTTCGAGTCCTCTTGGCAGCCTTACTTCAATATATTTTTGGACGATAGCTGTCATTTATAACTCTGCAGGTTTGTGAATTACAGTGCCCCTGAGCTCCTTTCTTCAACTCGCTTTCTTGTGAGCTGGCCGCAACACCGCAGCATTGCTTCAGGCCCTAGTGTGGTTCCGGCATGGCACGCTGAGCCTTTGGTTAATTCCTCTTCCTGGTGGGAAATGAGAGTTAAATTTGCCCGTCCAGACACCTCCAGCTAGTCTCTCATTGGTTCTCCCTATTCCTGTTCATTTTCCGCAGAAATTGCAAACTGGGCCAAACAGGAGGTTAAAGGCACTGACTCTCCAAGTGGAGAGAGTTTTAGTAAAGCGTCTGGAATGTTGCACCCGAGTACCAGGGGACAAAAACTGAGACACATTTGAACACGTTTCCCGATCACACGGTGGATCATACTCTGGGTTCCACATGCATGTTTTAGCTGAAGGAAGAATCCCTTAAACCTGGAGAGTTGAGACCCATGGAATGGGTACCATGCAATATGACTTCAAAGGTTCTGCATTGGTTCACCGAACCTCACCAATCCTATCACTGCTGCGCTTATGCCACTGTACACACGCTTGATTCTCTTTTGGAGACATATAAATCCATAGGTTTTAAGATTCTTACTATTCAGGTATATTCTTAGGCATTTAATATGGGGTGTTGAGTCCACTTTGTTGAGCAAGGAGTAGCTCTTGTCTATTACCTATTTGGCTTATGGAACGGTATCTGTGCTAATTTCAATCTCTGGTTTTATGCAGCACCCCAACTCACCTTTCCCCTTAAGCAAGCATAAGTTGGTTTTCTACATTTGAGATCCTGTTCTGTTTTGTAATTCAGTTCCTGTGTAGCCAAGTTTACATTCCGTGTATTAGTGATATCTTATGATGTTTCTTTTTCTGTGTGACTTATTTCACTTAGAATCATCGTACCTGAATCCACTCATTATGCTGCTACGGGCCTGATGACATAGATTTCATTGCTGAGTGATATTGCATTGTACGTAAGTACCACAACTTCTTTATCCATTTTTCACTTTCTGCGATATTGAACTTGTACCATAAACGAGATTCTTGTAAACAGAGCCGGCCCAAACTTTGGGGTGGCTGTGTCTTTTTGATTTTAATATCCCTAAGCTATAGGACCATAAGTGGAAGTGCCCTAGGCTCTGTTGCTTTGTTTTTTAGATGTTTCAGGAAACACCATAAACTTCTCCAGAGTGGCTGTTGGCAATTTACATCCCGCCCATCAGCATAACAAGGCTCCCAGTTCTCCATGGCCTGTCCTGCCTTTCTGGATTTTATACTTTTTTCAGATGGCCCTTTTGACCGGGGGGCAGTGAGACTTCATGGTAGTGCAGATTTCCTTTGCAAGCTTGCTTGGTTGGCCAAAAAGGGCGTATGCGTTTTTTCCTGAATATATTCAGGAAAAAACGCATACGCCCTTTTTGGCCAAGTGCATCATTGTGGACGTTCTGCCTCTTTTCCTATGCTTTACATGCAATTCCAGTCTACCTCCTGAAATCGGATTCCTGCAATTCTGCCCCGCTTTCAAGTCCTCTTGGCAGCCTTACTTCAATATATTTTTGGACGATAGCTGTCATTTATAACTCTGCAGGTTTGTGAATTACAGTGCCCCTGAGCTCCTTTCTTCAACTCGCTTTCTTGTGAGCTGGCCGCAACACCGCAGGATTGCTTCAGGCCCTAGTGTGGTTCCGGCATGGCACGCTGAGCCTTTGGTTAATTCCTCTTCCTGGTGGGAAATGAGAGTTAAATTTGCCCATCCAGACACCTCCAGCTAGTCTCTCATTGGTTCTCCCTATTCCTGTTCATTTTCCGCAGAAATTGCAAACTGGGTCAAACAGGAGGTTAAAGGCAGTGACTCTCCAAGTGGGGAGAGTTTTAGTAAAGCGTCTGGAATGTTGCACCCGAGTACCAGGGGACAAAAACTGAGACACATTTGAACACATTTCCCGATCACACGGTGGATCATACTCTGGGTTCCACATGCATGTTTTAGCTGAAGGAAGAATCCCTTAAACCTGGAGAGTTGAGACCCATGGAATGGGTACCATTCAATATGACTTCAAAGGTTCTGCATTGGCTCACCGAACCTCACCAATCCTATCACTGCTGCGCTTATGCCACTGTACACACGCTTGATTCTCTTTCGGAGACATATATATCCATAGATTTTAAGATTCTTACTAGTCAGGTATATTCTTAGACGTTTAATATGGGGTGTTGAGTCCTCTTCGTTGAGCAAGGAGTAGCTCTTGTCTATTACATATTTGGCTTATGGAACGGTATCTGTGCTAATTTCAATCTCTGGTTTTATGCAGCACCCCAACTCACCTTTCTCCTTAAGCAAGCATAAGTTGGTTTTCTACATTTGAGACCTTGTTCTGTTTTGTAATTCAGTTCCTGTGTAGCCAAGTTTACATTCCGTGTATTAGTGATATCTTATGATGTTTCTTTTTCTGTGTGACTTATCTCACTTAGAATAATCGTACCTGAATCCACTCATTATGCTGCTATGGGCCTGATGACATAGATTTCATTGCTGAGTGATATTGCATTGTACGTAAGTACCACAACTTCTTTATCCATTTTTCGCTTTCTGTGATATTGAACTTGTACCGTAAACGAGGTTCTTGTAAACAGAGCCGTCCCAAACTTTGGGGTGGCTGTGTCTTTTTGATTTTAATTTCCCTAAGCTATACGACCATAAGTGGAAGTGCCCTAGGCTCTGTTGCTTTGTTTTTTAGATGTTTCAGGAATCACCATACACTTCTCCAGAGAGGCTATTGGCAATTTACATCCCGCCCATCAGCATAACAAGGCTCCCAGTTCTCCATGGCCTGTCCTGCCTTTCTGGATTTTATACTTTTTTCAGATGGCCCTTTTGACCGGGGGGCAGTGAGACTTCATTGTAGTGCAGATTTCCTTTGCAAGCTTGCTTGGTTGGCCAAAAAGGGCGTATGCGTTTTTTCCTGAATATATTCAGGAAAAAACGCATACGCCCTTTTTGGCCAAGTGCATCATTGTGGACGTTCTGCCTCTTTTCCTATGCTTTACATGCAATTCCAGTCTACCTCCTGAAATCGGTTTCCTGCAATTCTGCCCCGCTTTCAAGTCCTCTTGGCAGCCTTACTTCAATATATTTTTGGACGATAGCTGTCATTTATAACTCTGCAGGTTTGTGAATTACAGTGCCCCTGAGCTCCTTTCTTCAACTCGCTTTCTTGTGAGCTGGCCGCAACACCGCAGCATGGCTTCAGGCCCTAGTGTGGTTCCGGCATGGCACGCTGAGCCTTTGGTTAATTCCTCTTCCTGGTGGGAAATGAGAGTTAAATTTGCCCGTCCAGACACCTCCAGCTAGTCTCTCATTGGTTCTCCCTATTTCTGTTCATTTTCCGCAGAAATTGCAAACTGGGCCAAACAGGAGGTTAAAGGCACTGACTCTCCAAGTGGGGAGAGTGTTAGTAAAGCGACTGGAATGTTGCACCCGAGTACCAGGGGACGAAAACTGAGACACATTTGAACACGTTTCCCGATCACACGGTGGATCATACTCTGGGTTCCACATGCATGTTTTAGCTGAAGGAAGAATCCCTTAAACCTGGAGAGTTGAGACCCATGGAATGGGTACCATGCAATATGACTTCAAAGGGTCTGCATTTGCTCACCGAACCTCACCAATCCTATCACTGCTGCATTTATGCCGCTGTACACACGCTTGATTCTCTTTCGGAGACATATAAATCCATAGGTGTTAAGATTCTTACTAGTCAGGTATATTCTTAGGCATTTAATATGGGGTGTTGAGTCCACTTCGTTGAGCAAGGAGTAGCTCTGGTCTATTACCTATTTGGCTTATGGAATGGTATCTGTGCTAATTTCAATCTCTGGTTTTATGCAGCACCCCAACTCACCTTTCCCCTTAAGCAAGCATAAGTTGGTTTTCTACATTTGAGATCCTGTTCTGTTTTGTAATTCAGTTCCTGTGTAGCCAAGTTTACATTCCGTGTATTAGTGATATCTTATGATGTTTCTTTTTCTGTGTGACTTATTTCACTTAGAATCATCGTACCTGAATCCACTCATTATGCTGCTACGGGCCTGATGACATAGATTTCATTCCTGAGTGATATTGCATTGTACGTAAGTACCACAACTTCTTTATCCATTTTTCACTTTCTGCGATATTGAACTTGTACCATAAACGAGATTCTTGTAAACAGAGCCGGCCCAAACTTTGGGGTGGCTGTGTCTTTTTGATTTTAATTTCCCTAAGCTATAGGACCATAAGTGGAAGTGCCCTAGGCTCTGTTGCTTTGTTTTTTAGATGTTTCAGGAAACACCATACACTTCTCCAGAGTGGCTGTTGGCAATTTACATCCCGCCCATCAGCATAACAAGGCTCCCAGTTCTCCATGGCCTGTCCTGCCTTTCTGGATGTTATACTTTTTTCAGATGGCCCTTTTGACCGGGGGGCAGTGAGACTTCATTGTAGTGCAGATTTCCTTTGCAAGCTTGCTTGGTTGGCCAAAAAGGGCGTATGCGTTTTTTCCTGAATATATTCAGGAAAAAACGCATACGCCCTTTTTGGCCAAGTGCATCATTGTGGACGTTCTGCCTCTTTTCCTATGCTTTACATGCAATTCCAGTCTACCTCCTGAAATCGGTTTCCTGCAATTCTGCCCCGCTTTCAAGTCCTCTTGGCAGCCTTACTTCAATATATTTTTGGACGATAGCTGTCATTTATAACTCTGCAGGTTTGTGAATTACAGTGCCCCTGAGCTCCTTTCTTCAACTCGCTTTCTTGTGAGCTGGCCGCAACACCGCAGCATGGCTTCAGGCCCTAGTGTGGTTCCGGCATGGCACGCTGAGCCTTTGGTTAATTCCTCTTCCTGGTGGGAAATGAGAGTTAAATTTGCCCGTCCAGACACCTCCAGCTAGTCTCTCATTGGTTCTCCCTATTTCTGTTCATTTTCCGCAGAAATTGCAAACTGGGCCAAACAGGAGGTTAAAGGCACTGACTCTCCAAGTGGGGAGAGTGTTAGTAAAGCGACTGGAATGTTGCACCCGAGTACCAGGGGACGAAAACTGAGACACATTTGAACACGTTTCCCGATCACACGGTGGATCATACTCTGGGTTCCACATGCATGTTTTAGCTGAAGGAAGAATCCCTTAAACCTGGAGAGTTGAGACCCATGGAATGGGTACCATGCAATATGACTTCAAAGGGTCTGCATTTGCTCACCGAACCTCACCAATCCTATCACTGCTGCATTTATGCCGCTGTACACACGCTTGATTCTCTTTCGGAGACATATAAATCCATAGGTGTTAAGATTCTTACTAGTCAGGTATATTCTTAGGCATTTAATATGGGGTGTTGAGTCCTCTTCGTTGAGCAAGGAGTAGCTCTTGTCTATTACATATTTGGCTTATGGAATGGTATCTGTGCTAATTTCAATCTCTGGTTTTATGCAGCACCCCAACTCACCTTTCCCCTTAAGCAAGCATAAGTTGGTTTTCTACATTTGAGATCCTGTTCTGTTTTGTAATTCAGTTCCTGTGTAGCCAAGTTTACATTCCGTGTATTAGTGATATCTTATGATGTTTCTTTTTCTGTGTGACTTATTTCACTTAGAATCATCGTACCTGAATCCACTCATTATGCTGCTACGGGCCTGATGACATAGGTTTCATTCCTGAGTGATATTGCATTGTACGTAAGTACCACAACTTCTTTATCCATTTTTCACTTTCTGTGATATTGAACTCGAACTGTAAACGAGATTCTTGTAAACAGAGCCGGCCCAAACTTTGGGGTGGCTGTGTCTTTTTGATTTTAATTTCCCTAAGCTATAGGACCATAAGTGGAAGTGCCCTAGGCTCTGTTGCTTTGTTTTTTAGATGTTTCAGGAAACACCATACACTTCTCCAGAGTGGCTGTTGGCAATTTACATCCCGCCCATCAGCATAACAAGGCTCCCAGTTCTCCATGGCCTGTCCTGCCTTTCTGGATGTTATACTTTTTTCAGATGGCCCTTTTGACCGGGGGGCAGTGAGACTTCATTGTAGTGCAGATTTCCTTTGCAAGCTTGCTTGGTTGGCCAAAAAGGGCGTATGCGTTTTTTCCTGAATATATTCAGGAAAAAACGCATACGCCCTTTTTGGCCAAGTGCATCATTGTGGACGTTCTGCCTCTTTTCCTATGCTTTACATGCAATTCCAGTCTACCTCCTGAAATCGGTTTCCTGCAATTCTGCCCCGCTTTCAAGTCCTCTTGGCAGCCTTACTTCAATATATTTTTGGACGATAGCTGTCATTTTTAACTCTGCAGGTTTGTGAATTACAGTGCCCCTGAGCTCCTTTCTTCAACTCGCTTTTTTGTGAGCTGGCCGCAACACCGCAGCATTGCTTCAGGCCCTAGTGTGGTTCCGGCATGGCACGCTGAGCCTTTGGTTAATTCCTCTTCCTGGTGGGAAATGAGAGTTAAATTTGCCCATCCAGACACCTCCAGCTAGTCTCTCATTGGTTCTCCCTATTCCTGTTCATTTTCCGCAGAAATTGCAAACTGGACCAAACAGGAGGTTAAAGGCACTGTCTCTCCAAGTGGGGAGAGTGTTAGTAAAGCGTCTGGAATGTTGCACCCGAGTACCAGGGGACAAAAACTGAGACACATTTGAACACGTTTCCCGATCACACGGTGGATCATACTCTGGGTTCCACATGCATGTTTTAGCTGAAGGAAGAATCCCTTAAACCTGGAGAGTTGAGACCCATGGAATGGGTACCATGCAATATGACTTCAAAGGGTCTGCATTTGCTCACCGAACCTCACCAATCCTATCACTGCTGCATTTATGCCGCTGTACACACGCTTGATTCTCTTTCGGAGACATATAAATCCATAGGTGTTAAGATTCTTACTAGTCAGGTATATTCTTAGGCATTTAATATGGGGTGTTGAGTCCACTTCGTTGAGCAAGGAGTAGCTCTGGTCTATTACCTATTTGGCTTATGGAATGGTATCTGTGCTAATTTCAATCTCTGGTTTTATGCAGCACCCCAACTCACCTTTCCCCTTAAGCAAGCATAAGTTGGTTTTCTACATTTGAGATCCTGTTCTGTTTTGTAATTCAGTTCCTGTGTAGCCAAGTTTACATTCCGTGTATTAGTGATATCTTATGATGTTTCTTTTTCTGTGTGACTTATTTCACTTAGAATCATCGTATCTGAATCCACTCATTATGCTGCTACGGGCCTGATGACATAGATTTCATTCCTGAGTGATATTGCATTGTACGTAAGTACCACAACTTCTTTATCCATTTTTCACTTTCTGCGATATTGAACTTGTACCATAAACGAGATTCTTGTAAACAGAGCCGGCCCAAACTTTGGGGTGGCTGTGTCTTTTTGATTTTAATTTCCCTAAGCTATAGGACCATAAGTGGAAGTGCCCTAGGCTCTGTTGCTTTGTTTTTTAGATGTTTCAGGAAACACCATACACTTCTCCAGAGTGGCTGTTGGCAATTTACATCCCGCCCATCAGCATAACAAGGCTCCCAGTTCTCCATGGCCTGTCCTGCCTTTCTGGATGTTATACTTTTTTCAGATGGCCCTTTTGACCGGGGGGCAGTGAGACTTCATTGTAGTGCAGATTTCCTTTGCAAGCTTGCTTGGTTGGCCAAAAAGGGCGTATGCGTTTTTTCCTGAATATATTCAGGAAAAAACGCATACGCCCTTTTTGGCCAAGTGCATCATTGTGGACGTTCTGCCTCTTTTCCTATGCTTTACATGCAATTCCAGTCTACCTCCTGAAATCGGTTTCCTGCAATTCTGCCCCGCTTTCAAGTCCTCTTGGCAGCCTTACTTCAATATATTTTTGGACGATAGCTGTCATTTATAACTCTGCAGGTTTGTGAATTACAGTGCCCCTGAGCTCCTTTCTTCAACTCGCTTTCTTGTGAGCTGGCCGCAACACCGCAGCATGGCTTCAGGCCCTAGTGTGGTTCCGGCATGGCACGCTGAGCCTTTGGTTAATTCCTCTTCCTGGTGGGAAATGAGAGTTAAATTTGCCCGTCCAGACACCTCCAGCTAGTCTCTCATTGGTTCTCCCTATTTCTGTTCATTTTCCGCAGAAATTGCAAACTGGGCCAAACAGGAGGTTAAAGGCACTGACTCTCCAAGTGGGGAGAGTGTTAGTAAAGCGACTGGAATGTTGCACCCGAGTACCAGGGGACGAAAACTGAGACACATTTGAACACGTTTCCCGATCACACGGTGGATCATACTCTGGGTTCCACATGCATGTTTTAGCTGAAGGAAGAATCCCTTAAACCTGGAGAGTTGAGACCCATGGAATGGGTACCATGCAATATGACTTCAAAGGGTCTGCATTTGCTCACCGAACCTCACCAATCCTATCACTGCTGCATTTATGCCGCTGTACACACGCTTGATTCTCTTTCGGAGACATATAAATCCATAGGTGTTAAGATTCTTACTAGTCAGGTATATTCTTAGGCATTTAATATGGGGTGTTGAGTCCTCTTCGTTGAGCAAGGAGTAGCTCTGGTCTATTACATATTTGGCTTATGGAATGGTATCTGTGCTAATTTCAATCTCTGGTTTTATGCAGCACCCCAACTCACCTTTCCCCTTAAGCAAGCATAAGTTGGTTTTCTACATTTGAGATCCTGTTCTGTTTTGTAATTCAGTTCCTGTGTAGCCAAGTTTACATTCCGTGTATTAGTGATATCTTATGATGTTTCTTTTTCTGTGTGACTTATTTCACTTAGAATCATCGTACCTGAATCCACTCATTATGCTGCTACGGGCCTGATGACATAGGTTTCATTCCTGAGTGATATTGCATTGTACGTAAGTACCACAACTTCTTTATCCATTTTTCACTTTCTGTGATATTGAACTCGAACTGTAAACGAGATTCTTGTAAACAGAGCCGGCCCAAACTTTGGGGTGGCTGTGTCTTTTTGATTTTAATTTCCCTAAGCTATAGGACCATAAGTGGAAGTGCCCTAGGCTCTGTTGCTTTGTTTTTTAGATGTTTCAGGAAACACCATACACTTCTCCAGAGTGGCTGTTGGCAATTTACATCCCGCCCATCAGCATAACAAGGCTCCCAGTTCTCCATGGCCTGTCCTGCCTTTCTGGATGTTATACTTTTTTCAGATGGCCCTTTTGACCGGGGGGCAGTGAGACTTCATTGTAGTGCAGATTTCCTTTGCAAGCTTGCTTGGTTGGCCAAAAAGGGCGTATGCGTTTTTTCCTGAATATATTCAGGAAAAAACGCATACGCCCTTTTTGGCCAAGTGCATCATTGTGGACGTTCTGCCTCTTTTCCTATGCTTTACATGCAATTCCAGTCTACCTCCTGAAATCGGTTTCCTGCAATTCTGCCCCGCTTTCAAGTCCTCTTGGCAGCCTTACTTCAATATATTTTTGGACGATAGCTGTCATTTTTAACTCTGCAGGTTTGTGAATTACAGTGCCCCTGAGCTCCTTTCTTCAACTCGCTTTTTTGTGAGCTGGCCGCAACACCGCAGCATTGCTTCAGGCCCTAGTGTGGTTCCGGCATGGCACGCTGAGCCTTTGGTTAATTCCTCTTCCTGGTGGGAAATGAGAGTTAAATTTGCCCATCCAGACACCTCCAGCTAGTCTCTCATTGGTTCTCCCTATTCCTGTTCATTTTCCGCAGAAATTGCAAACTGGGCCAAACAGGAGGTTAAAGGCACTGTCTCTCCAAGTGGGGAGAGTGTTAGTAAAGCGTCTGGAATGTTGCACCCGAGTACCAGGGGACAAAAACTGAGACACATTTGAACACGTTTCCCGATCACACGGTGGATCATACTCTGGGTTCCACATGCATGTTTTAGCTGAAGGAAGAATCCCTTAAACCTGGAGAGTTGAGACCCATGGAATGGGTACCATGCAATATGACTTCAAAGGGTCTGCATTTGCTCACCGAACCTCACCAATCCTATCACTGCTGCATTTATGCCGCTGTACACACGCTTGATTCTCTTTCGGAGACATATAAATCCATAGGTGTTAAGATTCTTACTAGTCAGGTATATTCTTAGGCATTTAATATGGGGTGTTGAGTCCACTTCGTTGAGCAAGGAGTAGCTCTGGTCTATTACCTATTTGGCTTATGGAATGGTATCTGTGCTAATTTCAATCTCTGGTTTTATGCAGCACCCCAACTCACCTTTCCCCTTAAGCAAGCATAAGTTGGTTTTCTACATTTGAGATCCTGTTCTGTTTTGTAATTCAGTTCCTGTGTAGCCAAGTTTACATTCCGTGTATTAGTGATATCTTATGATGTTTCTTTTTCTGTGTGACTTATTTCACTTAGAATCATCGTATCTGAATCCACTCATTATGCTGCTACGGGCCTGATGACATAGATTTCATTCCTGAGTGATATTGCATTGTACGTAAGTACCACAACTTCTTTATCCATTTTTCACTTTCTGCGATATTGAACTTGTACCATAAACGAGATTCTTGTAAACAGAGCCGGCCCAAACTTTGGGGTGGCTGTGTCTTTTTGATTTTAATTTCCCTAAGCTATAGGACCATAAGTGGAAGTGCCCTAGGCTCTGTTGCTTTGTTTTTTAGATGTTTCAGGAAACACCATACACTTCTCCAGAGTGGCTGTTGGCAATTTACATCCCGCCCATCAGCATAACAAGGCTCCCAGTTCTCCATGGCCTGTCCTGCCTTTCTGGATGTTATACTTTTTTCAGATGGCCCTTTTGACCGGGGGGCAGTGAGACTTCATTGTAGTGCAGATTTCCTTTGCAAGCTTGCTTGGTTGGCCAAAAAGGGCGTATGCGTTTTTTCCTGAATATATTCAGGAAAAAACGCATACGCCCTTTTTGGCCAAGTGCATCATTGTGGACGTTCTGCCTCTTTTCCTATGCTTTACATGCAATTCCAGTCTACCTCCTGAAATCGGTTTCCTGCAATTCTGCCCCGCTTTCAAGTCCTCTTGGCAGCCTTACTTCAATATATTTTTGGACGATAGCTGTCATTTATAACTCTGCAGGTTTGTGAATTACAGTGCCCCTGAGCTCCTTTCTTCAACTCGCTTTCTTGTGAGCTGGCCGCAACACCGCAGCATGGCTTCAGGCCCTAGTGTGGTTCCGGCATGGCACGCTGAGCCTTTGGTTAATTCCTCTTCCTGGTGGGAAATGAGAGTTAAATTTGCCCGTCCAGACACCTCCAGCTAGTCTCTCATTGGTTCTCCCTATTTCTGTTCATTTTCCGCAGAAATTGCAAACTGGGCCAAACAGGAGGTTAAAGGCACTGACTCTCCAAGTGGGGAGAGTGTTAGTAAAGCGACTGGAATGTTGCACCCGAGTACCAGGGGACGAAAACTGAGACACATTTGAACACGTTTCCCGATCACACGGTGGATCATACTCTGGGTTCCACATGCATGTTTTAGCTGAAGGAAGAATCCCTTAAACCTGGAGAGTTGAGACCCATGGAATGGGTACCATGCAATATGACTTCAAAGGGTCTGCATTTGCTCACCGAACCTCACCAATCCTATCACTGCTGCATTTATGCCGCTGTACACACGCTTGATTCTCTTTCGGAGACATATAAATCCATAGGTGTTAAGATTCTTACTAGTCAGGTATATTCTTAGGCATTTAATATGGGGTGTTGAGTCCACTTCGTTGAGCAAGGAGTAGCTCTGGTCTATTACCTATTTGGCTTATGGAATGGTATCTGTGCTAATTTCAATCTCTGGTTTTATGCAGCACCCCAACTCACCTTTCCCCTTAAGCAAGCATAAGTTGGTTTTCTACATTTGAGATCCTGTTCTGTTTTGTAATTCAGTTCCTGTGTAGCCAAGTTTACATTCCGTGTATTAGTGATATCTTATGATGTTTCTTTTTCTGTGTGACTTATTTCACTTAGAATCATCGTACCTGAATCCACTCATTATGCTGCTACGGGCCTGATGACATAGATTTCATTCCTGAGTGATATTGCATTGTACGTAAGTACCACAACTTCTTTATCCATTTTTCACTTTCTGCGATATTGAACTTGTACCATAAACGAGATTCTTGTAAACAGAGCCGGCCCAAACTTTGGGGTGGCTGTGTCTTTTTGATTTTAATTTCCCTAAGCTATAGGACCATAAGTGGAAGTGCCCTAGGCTCTGTTGCTTTGTTTTTTAGATGTTTCAGGAAACACCATACACTTCTCCAGAGTGGCTGTTGGCAATTTACATCCCGCCCATCAGCATAACAAGGCTCCCAGTTCTCCATGGCCTGTCCTGCCTTTCTGGATGTTATACTTTTTTCAGATGGCCCTTTTGACCGGGGGGCAGTGAGACTTCATTGTAGTGCAGATTTCCTTTGCAAGCTTGCTTGGTTGGCCAAAAAGGGCGTATGCGTTTTTTCCTGAATATATTCAGGAAAAAACGCATACGCCCTTTTTGGCCAAGTGCATCATTGTGGACGTTCTGCCTCTTTTCCTATGCTTTACATGCAATTCCAGTCTACCTCCTGAAATCGGTTTCCTGCAATTCTGCCCCGCTTTCAAGTCCTCTTGGCAGCCTTACTTCAATATATTTTTGGACGATAGCTGTCATTTATAACTCTGCAGGTTTGTGAATTACAGTGCCCCTGAGCTCCTTTCTTCAACTCGCTTTCTTGTGAGCTGGCCGCAACACCGCAGCATGGCTTCAGGCCCTAGTGTGGTTCCGGCATGGCACGCTGAGCCTTTGGTTAATTCCTCTTCCTGGTGGGAAATGAGAGTTAAATTTGCCCGTCCAGACACCTCCAGCTAGTCTCTCATTGGTTCTCCCTATTTCTGTTCATTTTCCGCAGAAATTGCAAACTGGGCCAAACAGGAGGTTAAAGGCACTGACTCTCCAAGTGGGGAGAGTGTTAGTAAAGCGACTGGAATGTTGCACCCGAGTACCAGGGGACGAAAACTGAGACACATTTGAACACGTTTCCCGATCACACGGTGGATCATACTCTGGGTTCCACATGCATGTTTTAGCTGAAGGAAGAATCCCTTAAACCTGGAGAGTTGAGACCCATGGAATGGGTACCATGCAATATGACTTCAAAGGGTCTGCATTTGCTCACCGAACCTCACCAATCCTATCACTGCTGCATTTATGCCGCTGTACACACGCTTGATTCTCTTTCGGAGACATATAAATCCATAGGTGTTAAGATTCTTACTAGTCAGGTATATTCTTAGGCATTTAATATGGGGTGTTGAGTCCACTTCGTTGAGCAAGGAGTAGCTCTGGTCTATTACCTATTTGGCTTATGGAATGGTATCTGTGCTAATTTCAATCTCTGGTTTTATGCAGCACCCCAACTCACCTTTCCCCTTAAGCAAGCATAAGTTGGTTTTCTACATTTGAGATCCTGTTCTGTTTTGTAATTCAGTTCCTGTGTAGCCAAGTTTACATTCCGTGTATTAGTGATATCTTATGATGTTTCTTTTTCTGTGTGACTTATTTCACTTAGAATCATCGTACCTGAATCCACTCATTATGCTGCTACGGGCCTGATGACATAGATTTCATTCCTGAGTGATATTGCATTGTACGTAAGTACCACAACTTCTTTATCCATTTTTCACTTTCTGCGATATTGAACTTGTACCATAAACGAGATTCTTGTAAACAGAGCCGGCCCAAACTTTGGGGTGGCTGTGTCTTTTTGATTTTAATTTCCCTAAGCTATAGGACCATAAGTGGAAGTGCCCTAGGCTCTGTTGCTTTGTTTTTTAGATGTTTCAGGAAACACCATACACTTCTCCAGAGTGGCTGTTGGCAATTTACATCCCGCCCATCAGCATAACAAGGCTCCCAGTTCTCCATGGCCTGTCCTGCCTTTCTGGATGTTATACTTTTTTCAGATGGCCCTTTTGACCGGGGGGCAGTGAGACTTCATTGTAGTGCAGATTTCCTTTGCAAGCTTGCTTGGTTGGCCAAAAAGGGCGTATGCGTTTTTTCCTGAATATATTCAGGAAAAAACGCATACGCCCTTTTTGGCCAAGTGCATCATTGTGGACGTTCTGCCTCTTTTCCTATGCTTTACATGCAATTCCAGTCTACCTCCTGAAATCGGTTTCCTGCAATTCTGCCCCGCTTTCAAGTCCTCTTGGCAGCCTTACTTCAATATATTTTTGGACGATAGCTGTCATTTATAACTCTGCAGGTTTGTGAATTACAGTGCCCCTGAGCTCCTTTCTTCAACTCGCTTTCTTGTGAGCTGGCCGCAACACCGCAGCATGGCTTCAGGCCCTAGTGTGGTTCCGGCATGGCACGCTGAGCCTTTGGTTAATTCCTCTTCCTGGTGGGAAATGAGAGTTAAATTTGCCCGTCCAGACACCTCCAGCTAGTCTCTCATTGGTTCTCCCTATTTCTGTTCATTTTCCGCAGAAATTGCAAACTGGGCCAAACAGGAGGTTAAAGGCACTGACTCTCCAAGTGGGGAGAGTGTTAGTAAAGCGACTGGAATGTTGCACCCGAGTACCAGGGGACGAAAACTGAGACACATTTGAACACGTTTCCCGATCACACGGTGGATCATACTCTGGGTTCCACATGCATGTTTTAGCTGAAGGAAGAATCCCTTAAACCTGGAGAGTTGAGACCCATGGAATGGGTACCATGCAATATGACTTCAAAGGGTCTGCATTTGCTCACCGAACCTCACCAATCCTATCACTGCTGCGCTTATGCCACTGTACACACGCTTGATTCTCTTTCGGAGACATATAAATCCATAGGTGTTAAGATTCTTACTAGTCAGGTATATTCTTAGGCATTTAATATGGGGTGTTGAGTCCACTTCGTTGAGCAAGGAGTAGCTCTGGTCTATTACCTATTTGGCTTATGGAATGGTATCTGTGCTAATTTCAATCTCTGGTTTTATGCAGCACCCCAACTCACCTTTCCCCTTAAGCAAGCATAAGTTGGTTTTCTACATTTGAGATCCTGTTCTGTTTTGTAATTCAGTTCCTGTGTAGCCAAGTTTACATTCCGTGTATTAGTGATATCTTATGATGTTTCTTTTTCTGTGTGACTTATTTCACTTAGAATCATCGTACCTGAATCCACTCATTATGCTGCTACGGGCCTGATGACATAGATTTCATTCCTGAGTGATATTGCGTTGTACGTAAGTACCACAACTTCTTTATCCATTTTTCACTTTCTGCGATATTGAACTTGTACCATAAACGAGATTCTTGTAAACAGAGCCGGCCCAAACTTTGGGGTGGCTGTGTCTTTTTGATTTTAATTTCCCTAAGCTATAGGACCATAAGTGGAAGTGCCCTAGGCTCTGTTGCTTTGTTTTTTAGATGTTTCAGGAAACACCATACACTTCTCCAGAGTGGCTGTTGGCAATTTACATCCCGCCCATCAGCATAACAAGGCTCCCAGTTCTCCATGGCCTGTCCTGCCTTTCTGGATGTTATACTTTTTTCAGATGGCCCTTTTGACCGGGGGGCAGTGAGACTTCATTGTAGTGCAGATTTCCTTTGCAAGCTTGCTTGGTTGGCCAAAAAGGGCGTATGCGTTTTTTCCTGAATATATTCAGGAAAAAACGCATACGCCCTTTTTGGCCAAGTGCATCATTGTGGACGTTCTGCCTCTTTTCCTATGCTTTACATGCAATTCCAGTCTACCTCCTGAAATCGGTTTCCTGCAATTCTGCCCCGCTTTCAAGTCCTCTTGGCAGCCTTACTTCAATATATTTTTGGACGATAGCTGTCATTTATAACTCTGCAGGTTTGTGAATTACAGTGCCCCTGAGCTCCTTTCTTCAACTCGCTTTCTTGTGAGCTGGCCGCAACACCGCAGCATGGCTTCAGGCCCTAGTGTGGTTCCGGCATGGCACGCTGAGCCTTTGGTTAATTCCTCTTCCTGGTGGGAAATGAGAGTTAAATTTGCCCGTCCAGACACCTCCAGCTAGTCTCTCATTGGTTCTCCCTATTTCTGTTCATTTTCCGCAGAAATTGCAAACTGGGCCAAACAGGAGGTTAAAGGCACTGACTCTCCAAGTGGGGAGAGTGTTAGTAAAGCGACTGGAATGTTGCACCCGAGTACCAGGGGACGAAAACTGAGACACATTTGAACACGTTTCCGGATCACACGGTGGATCATACTCTGGGTTCCACATGCATGTTTTAGCTGAAGGAAGAATCCCTTAAACCTGGAGAGTTGAGACCCATGGAATGGGTACCATGCAATATGACTTCAAAGGGTCTGCATTTGCTCACCGAACCTCACCAATCCTATCACTGCTGCATTTATGCCGCTGTACACACGCTTGATTCTCTTTCGGAGACATATAAATCCATAGGTGTTAAGATTCTTACTAGTCAGGTATATTCTTAGGCATTTAATATGGGGTGTTGAGTCCACTTCGTTGAGCAAGGAGTAGCTCTGGTCTATTACCTATTTGGCTTATGGAATGGTATCTGTGCTAATTTCAATCTCTGGTTTTATGCAGCACCCCAACTCACCTTTCCCCTTAAGCAAGCATAAGTTGGTTTTCTACATTTGAGATCCTGTTCTGTTTTGTAATTCAGTTCCTGTGTAGCCAAGTTTACATTCCGTGTATTAGTGATATCTTATGATGTTTCTTTTTCTGTGTGACTTATTTCACTTAGAATCATCGTACCTGAATCCACTCATTATGCTGCTACGGGCCTGATGACATAGATTTCATTCCTGAGTGATATTGCGTTGTACGTAAGTACCACAACTTCTTTATCCATTTTTCACTTTCTGCGATATTGAACTTGTACCATAAACGAGATTCTTGTAAACAGAGCCGGCCCAAACTTTGGGGTGGCTGTGTCTTTTTGATTTTAATTTCCCTAAGCTATAGGACCATAAGTGGAAGTGCCCTAGGCTCTGTTGCTTTGTTTTTTAGATGTTTCAGGAAACACCATACACTTCTCCAGAGTGGCTGTTGGCAATTTACATCCCGCCCATCAGCATAACAAGGCTCCCAGTTCTCCATGGCCTGTCCTGCCTTTCTGGATGTTATACTTTTTTCAGATGGCCCTTTTGACCGGGGGGCAGTGAGACTTCATTGTAGTGCAGATTTCCTTTGCAAGCTTGCTTGGTTGGCCAAAAAGGGCGTATGCGTTTTTTCCTGAATATATTCAGGAAAAAACGCATACGCCCTTTTTGGCCAAGTGCATCATTGTGGACGTTCTGCCTCTTTTCCTATGCTTTACATGCAATTCCAGTCTACCTCCTGAAATCGGTTTCCTGCAATTCTGCCCCGCTTTCAAGTCCTCTTGGCAGCCTTACTTCAATATATTTTTGGACGATAGCTGTCATTTATAACTCTGCAGGTTTGTGAATTACAGTGCCCCTGAGCTCCTTTCTTCAACTCGCTTTCTTGTGAGCTGGCCGCAACACCGCAGCATGGCTTCAGGCCCTAGTGTGGTTCCGGCATGGCACGCTGAGCCTTTGGTTAATTCCTCTTCCTGGTGGGAAATGAGAGTTAAATTTGCCCGTCCAGACACCTCCAGCTAGTCTCTCATTGGTTCTCCCTATTTCTGTTCATTTTCCGCAGAAATTGCAAACTGGGCCAAACAGGAGGTTAAAGGCACTGACACTCCAAGTGGGGAGAGTGTTAGTAAAGCGACTGGAATGTTGCACCCGAGTACCAGGGGACGAAAACTGAGACACATTTGAACACGTTTCCGGATCACACGGTGGATCATACTCTGGGTTCCACATGCATGTTTTAGCTGAAGGAAGAATCCCTTAAACCTGGAGAGTTGAGACCCATGGAATGGGTACCATGCAATATGACTTCAAAGGGTCTGCATTTGCTCACCGAACCTCACCAATCCTATCACTGCTGCATTTATGCCGCTGTACACACGCTTGATTCTCTTTCGGAGACATATAAATCCATAGGTGTTAAGATTCTTACTAGTCAGGTATATTCTTAGGCATTTAATATGGGGTGTTGAGTCCACTTCGTTGAGCAAGGAGTAGCTCTGGTCTATTACCTATTTGGCTTATGGAATGGTATCTGTGCTAATTTCAATCTCTGGTTTTATGCAGCACCCCAACTCACCTTTCCCCTTAAGCAAGCATAAGTTGGTTTTCTACATTTGAGATCCTGTTCTGTTTTGTAATTCAGTTCCTGTGTAGCCAAGTTTACATTCCGTGTATTAGTGATATCTTATGATGTTTCTTTTTCTGTGTGACTTATTTCACTTAGAATCATCGTACCTGAATCCACTCATTATGCTGCTACGGGCCTGATGACATAGATTTCATTCCTGAGTGATATTGCGTTGTACGTAAGTACCACAACTTCTTTATCCATTTTTCACTTTCTGCGATATTGAACTTGTACCATAAACGAGATTCTTGTAAACAGAGCCGGCCCAAACTTTGGGGTGGCTGTGTCTTTTTGATTTTAATTTCCCTAAGCTATAGGACCATAAGTGGAAGTGCCCTAGGCTCTGTTGCTTTGTTTTTTAGATGTTTCAGGAAACACCATACACTTCTCCAGAGTGGCTGTTGGCAATTTACATCCCGCCCATCAGCATAACAAGGCTCCCAGTTCTCCATGGCCTGTCCTGCCTTTCTGGATGTTATACTTTTTTCAGATGGCCCTTTTGACCGGGGGGCAGTGAGACTTCATTGTAGTGCAGATTTCCTTTGCAAGCTTGCTTGGTTGGCCAAAAAGGGCGTATGCGTTTTTTCCTGAATATATTCAGGAAAAAACGCATACGCCCTTTTTGGCCAAGTGCATCATTGTGGACGTTCTGCCTCTTTTCCTATGCTTTACATGCAATTCCAGTCTACCTCCTGAAATCGGTTTCCTGCAATTCTGCCCCGCTTTCAAGTCCTCTTGGCAGCCTTACTTCAATATATTTTTGGACGATAGCTGTCATTTATAACTCTGCAGGTTTGTGAATTACAGTGCCCCTGAGCTCCTTTCTTCAACTCGCTTTCTTGTGAGCTGGCCGCAACACCGCAGCATGGCTTCAGGCCCTAGTGTGGTTCCGGCATGGCACGCTGAGCCTTTGGTTAATTCCTCTTCCTGGTGGGAAATGAGAGTTAAATTTGCCCGTCCAGACACCTCCAGCTAGTCTCTCATTGGTTCTCCCTATTTCTGTTCATTTTCCGCAGAAATTGCAAACTGGGCCAAACAGGAGGTTAAAGGCACTGACTCTCCAAGTGGGGAGAGTGTTAGTAAAGCGACTGGAATGTTGCACCCGAGTACCAGGGGACGAAAACTGAGACACATTTGAACACGTTTCCCGATCACACGGTGGATCATACTCTGGGTTCCACATGCATGTTTTAGCTGAAGGAAGAATCCCTTAAACCTGGAGAGTTGAGACCCATGGAATGGGTACCATGCAATATGACTTCAAAGGGTCTGCATTTGCTCACCGAACCTCACCAATCCTATCACTGCTGCATTTATGCCGCTGTACACACGCTTGATTCTCTTTCGGAGACATATAAATCCATAGGTGTTAAGATTCTTACTAGTCAGGTATATTCTTAGGCATTTAATATGGGGTGTTGAGTCCACTTCGTTGAGCAAGGAGTAGCTCTTGTCTATTACCTATTTGGCTTATGGAATGGTATCTGTGCTAATTTCAATCTCTGGTTTTATGCAGCACCCCAACTCACCTTTCCCCTTAAGCAAGCATAAGTTGGTTTTCTACATTTGAGATCCTGTTCTGTTTTGTAATTCAGTTCCTGTGTAGCCAAGTTTACATTCCGTGTATTAGTGATATCTTATGATGTTTCTTTTTCTGTGTGACTTATTTCACTTAGAATCATCGTACCTGAATCCACTCATTATGCTGCTACGGGCCTGATGACATAGATTTCATTCCTGAGTGATATTGCGTTGTACGTAAGTACCACAACTTCTTTATCCATTTTTCACTTTCTGCGATATTGAACTTGTACCATAAACGAGATTCTTGTAAACAGAGCCGGCCCAAACTTTGGGGTGGCTGTGTCTTTTTGATTTTAATTTCCCTAAGCTATAGGACCATAAGTGGAAGTGCCCTAGGCTCTGTTGCTTTGTTTTTTAGATGTTTCAGGAAACACCATACACTTCTCCAGAGTGGCTGTTGGCAATTTACATCCCGCCCATCAGCATAACAAGGCTCCCAGTTCTCCATGGCCTGTCCTGCCTTTCTGGATGTTATACTTTTTTCAGATGGCCCTTTTGACCGGGGGGCAGTGAGACTTCATTGTAGTGCAGATTTCCTTTGCAAGCTTGCTTGGTTGGCCAAAAAGGGCGTATGCGTTTTTTCCTGAATATATTCAGGAAAAAACGCATACGCCCTTTTTGGCCAAGTGCATCATTGTGGACGTTCTGCCTCTTTTCCTATGCTTTACATGCAATTCCAGTCTACCTCCTGAAATCGGTTTCCTGCAATTCTGCCCCGCTTTCAAGTCCTCTTGGCAGCCTTACTTCAATATATTTTTGGACGATAGCTGTCATTTATAACTCTGCAGGTTTGTGAATTACAGTGCCCCTGAGCTCCTTTCTTCAACTCGCTTTCTTGTGAGCTGGCCGCAACACCGCAGCATGGCTTCAGGCCCTAGTGTGGTTCCGGCATGGCACGCTGAGCCTTTGGTTAATTCCTCTTCCTGGTGGGAAATGAGAGTTAAATTTGCCCGTCCAGACACCTCCAGCTAGTCTCTCATTGGTTCTCCCTATTTCTGTTCATTTTCCGCAGAAATTGCAAACTGGGCCAAACAGGAGGTTAAAGGCACTGACTCTCCAAGTGGGGAGAGTGTTAGTAAAGCGACTGGAATGTTGCACCCGAGTACCAGGGGACGAAAACTGAGACACATTTGAACACGTTTCCCGATCACACGGTGGATCATACTCTGGGTTCCACATGCATGTTTTAGCTGAAGGAAGAATCCCTTAAACCTGGAGAGTTGAGACCCATGGAATGGGTACCATGCAATATGACTTCAAAGGGTCTGCATTTGCTCACCGAACCTCACCAATCCTATCACTGCTGCATTTATGCCGCTGTACACACGCTTGATTCTCTTTCGGAGACATATAAATCCATAGGTGTTAAGATTCTTACTAGTCAGGTATATTCTTAGGCATTTAATATGGGGTGTTGAGTCCACTTCGTTGAGCAAGGAGTAGCTCTTGTCTATTACCTATTTGGCTTATGGAATGGTATCTGTGCTAATTTCAATCTCTGGTTTTATGCAGCACCCCAACTCACCTTTCCCCTTAAGCAAGCATAAGTTGGTTTTCTACATTTGAGATCCTGTTCTGTTTTGTAATTCAGTTCCTGTGTAGCCAAGTTTACATTCCGTGTATTAGTGATATCTTATGATGTTTCTTTTTCTGTGTGACTTATTTCACTTAGAATCATCGTACCTGAATCCACTCATTATGCTGCTACGGGCCTGATGACATAGATTTCATTCCTGAGTGATATTGCGTTGTACGTAAGTACCACAACTTCTTTATCCATTTTTCACTTTCTGCGATATTGAACTTGTACCATAAACGAGATTCTTGTAAACAGAGCCGGCCCAAACTTTGGGGTGGCTGTGTCTTTTTGATTTTAATTTCCCTAAGCTATAGGACCATAAGTGGAAGTGCCCTAGGCTCTGTTGCTTTGTTTTTTAGATGTTTCAGGAAACACCATACACTTCTCCAGAGTGGCTGTTGGCAATTTACATCCCGCCCATCAGCATAACAAGGCTCCCAGTTCTCCATGGCCTGTCCTGCCTTTCTGGATGTTACACTTTTTTCAGATGGCCCTTTTGACCGGGGGGCAGTGAGACTTCATTGTAGTGCAGATTTCCTTTGCAAGCTTGCTTGGTTGGCCAAAAAGTGCGTATGCGTTTTTTCCTGAATATATTCAGGAAAAAACGCATACGCCCTTTTTGGCCAAGTGCATCATTGTGGACGTTCTGCCTCTTTTCCTATGCTTTACATGCAATTCCAGTCTACCTCCTGAAATCAGTTTCCTGCAATTCTGCCCCGCTTTCAAGTCCTCTTGGCAGCCTTACTTCAATATATTTTTGGACGATAGCTGTCATTTATAACTCTGCAGGTTTGTGAATTACAGTGCCCCTGAGCTCCTTTCTTCAACTCGCTTTCTTGTGAGCTGGCCGCAACACCGCAGCATGGCTTCAGGCCCTAGTGTGGTTCCGGCATGGCACGCTGAGCCTTTGGTTAATTCCTCTTCCTGGTGGGAAATGAGAGTTAAATTTGCCCGTCCAGACACCTTCAGCTAGTCTCTCATTGGTTCTCCCTATTTCTGTTCATTTTCCGCAGAAATTGCAAACTGGGCCAAACAGGAGGTTAAAGGCACTGACTCTCCAAGTGGGGAGAGTGTTAGTAAAGCGACTGGAATGTTGCACCCGAGTACCAGGGGACGAAAAGTGAGACACATTAGAACACGTTTCCCGATCACACGGTGGATTATACTCTGGGTTCCACATGCATGTTTTAGCTGAAGGAAGAATCCCTTAAACCTGGAGAGTTGAGACCCATGGAATGGGTACCATGCAATATGACTTCAAAGGGTCTGCATTTGCTCACCGAACCTCACCAATCCTATCACTGCTGCATTTATGCCGCTGTACACACGCTTGATTCTCTTTCGGAGACATATAAATCCATAGGTGTTAAGATTCTTACTAGTCAGGTATATTCTTAGGCATTTAATATGGGGTGTTGAGTCCACTTCGTTGAGCAAGGAGTAGCTCTTGTCTATTACCTATTTGGCTTATGGAATGGTATCTGTGCTAATTTCAATCTCTGGTTTTATGCAGCACCCCAACTCACCTTTCCCCTTAAGCAAGCATAAGTTGGTTTTCTACATTTGAGATCCTGTTCTGTTTTGTAATTCAGTTCCTGTGTAGCCAAGTTTACATTCCGTGTATTAGTGATATCTTATGATGTTTCTTTTTCTGTGTGACTTATTTCACTTAGAATCATCGTACCTGAATCCACTCATTATGCTGCTACGGGCCTGATGACATAGATTTCATTCCTGAGTGATATTGCATTGTACGTAAGTACCACAACTTCTTTATCCATTTTTCACTTTCTGCGATATTGAACTTGTACCATAAACGAGATTCTTGTAAACAGAGCCGGCCCAAACTTTGGGGTGGCTGTGTCTTTTTGATTTTAATTTCCCTAAGCTATAGGACCATAAGTGGAAGTGCCCTAGGCTCTGTTGCTTTGTTTTTTAGATGTTTCAGGAAACACCATACACTTCTCCAGAGTGGCTGTTGGCAATTTACATCCCGCCCATCAGCATAACAAGGCTCCCAGTTCTCCATGGCCTGTCCTGCCTTTCTGGATGTTATACTTTTTCAGATGGCCCTTTTGACCGAGGGGCAGTGAGACTTCATTGTAGTGCAGATTTCCTTTGCAAGCTTGCTTGGTTGGCCAAAAAGGGCGTATGCGTTTTTTCCTGAATATATTCAGGAAAAAACGCATACGCCCTTTTTGGCCAAGTGCATCATTGTGGACGTTCTGCCTCTTTTCCTATGCTTTACATGCAATTCCAGTCTACCTCCTGAAATCGGTTTCCTGCAATTCTGCCCCGCTTTCAAGTCCTCTTGGCAGCCTTACTTCAATATATTTTTGGACGATAGCTGTCATTTTTAACTCTGCAGGTTTGTGAATTACAGTGCCCCTGAGCTCCTTTCTTCAACTCGCTTTTTTGTGAGCTGGCCGCAACACCGCAGCATTGCTTCAGGCCCTAGTGTGGTTCTGGCATGGCACGCTGAGCCTTTGGTTAATTCCTCTTCCTGGTGGGAAATGAGAGTTAAATTTGCCCATCCAGACACCTCCAGCTAGTCTCTCATTGGTTCTTCCTATTTCTGTTCATTTTCCGCAGAAATTGCAAACTGGGCCAAACAGGAGGTTAAAGGCACTGACTCTCCAAGTGGGGAGAGTGTTAGTAAAGCATCTGGAATGTTGCACCCGAGTACCAGGGGACAAAAACTGAGACACATTTGAACACGTTTCCCGATCACACGGTTGATCATACTCTGGGTTCCACATGCATGTTTTAGCTGGAGGAAGAATCCCTTAAACCTGGAGAGTTGAGACCCATGGAATGGGTACCATGCAATATGACTTCAAAGGGTCTGCATTTGCTCATCAAACCTCACCAATCCTATCACTGCTGCGTTTATGCCGCTGTACACATGCTTGATTCTCTTTTGGAGACATATAAATCCATAGGTTTTAAGATTATTACTAGTCAGGTATATTCTTAGGCGATTAATATGGGGTGTAGAGTCCACTTCGTTGAGCAAGGAGTAGCTCTTGTCTATTACATATTTGGCTTATGGAATGGTATCTGTGCTAATTTCAATCTCTGGTTTTATGCAGAACCCCAACTCACCTTTCCCCTTAAGCAAGCATAAGTTGGTTTTCTACATTTGAGACCGTGTTCTGTTTTGTAATTCAGTTTCTGTGTAGCCAAGTTTACATTCCGTGTAGTAGTGATATCTTATGATGTTTCTTTTTCTGTGTGACTTATCTCACTTAGAATCATCGTACCTGAATCCACTCATTATGCTGCTACGGGCCTGATGATATAGATTTCATTCCTGAGTGATATTGCATTGTACGTAAGTACCACAAAATCTTTGTCCATTTTTCACTTTCTGTGATATTGAACTTGTACTATAAACGAGGTTCTTGTAAACAGAGCCATCCCAAACTTTGGGGTGGCTGTGTCTTTTTGATTTTAATTTCGCTAAGCTATAGGACCATAAGTGGAAGTGCCCTAGGCTCTGTTGCTTTGTTTTTTAGATGTTTCAGGAAACACCATACACTTCTCCAGAGTGGCTGTTGGCAATTTACATCCCGCCCATCAGCATAACAAGGCTCCCAGTTCTCCATGGCCTGTCCTGCCTTTCTGGATTTTACACTTTTTTCAGATGGCCCTATTGACCGGGGGGCAGTGAGACTTCATTGTAGTGCAGATTTCCTTTGCAAGCTTGCTTGGTTGGCCAAAAAGGGCGTATGCGTTTTTTCCTGAATATATTCAGGAAAAAACGCATACGCCCTTTTTGGCCAAGTGCATCATTGTGGACGTTCTGCCTCTTTTCCTATGCTTTACATGCAATTCCAGTCTACCTCCTGAAATCGGTTTCCTGCAATTCTGCCCCGCTTTCAAGTCCTCTTGGCAGCCTTACTTCAATATATTTTTGGACGATAGCTGTCATTTATAACTCTGCAGGTTTGTGAATTACAGTGCCCCTGAGCTCCTTTCTTCAACTCGCTTTCTTGTGAGCTGGCCGCAACACCGCAGCATGGCTTCAGGCCCTAGTGTGGTTCCGGCATGGCACGCTGAGCCTTTGGTTAATTCCTCTTCCTGGTGGGAAATGAGAGTTAAATTTGCCCGTCCAGACACCTCCAGCTAGTCTCTCATTGGTTCTCCCTATTCCTGTTCATTTTCCGCAGAAATTGCAAACTGGGCCAAAAAGGAGGTTAAAGGCACTGACTCTCCAAGTGGGGAGAGTGTTAGTAAAGCATCTGGAATGTTGCACCCGAGTACCAGCGGACGAAAACTGACACATTTGAACACGTTTTCCGATCACACGGTGGATCATACTCTGGGTTCCACATGCATGTTTTAGCTGAAGGAAGAATCCCTTAAACCTGGAAAGTTGAGACCCAAGGAATAGGTACCACGCAATATGACTTCAAAGGGTCTGCATTTGCTCACCGAACGTCACCAATCCTATCACTGCTGCGCTTATGCGGCTGTACACACGCTTGATTCTCTTTCGGAGACAAATAAGTCCATAGGTTTTAAGATTCTTACTAGTCAGGTATATTCTTAGGCGTTTAATATGGGGTGTTGTGTCCTCTTCGTTGAGCAAGGAGTAGATCTTGTCTATTACATATTTGGCTTGTGGAACGGTATCTGTGCTAATTTCAATCTCTGGTTTTATGCAGCACCCCAACTCACCTTTCCCCTTAAGCAAGCATAAGTTGGTTTTCTACATTTGACACCCTGTTCTGTTTTGTAATTCAGTTCCTGTGTAGCCAAGTTTACATTCCGTGTAGTAGTGATATCTTATGATGTTTCTTTTTCTGTGTGACTTATCTTACTTAGAATCATCGTACCTGAATCCACTCATTATGCTGTTACGGGCCTGATGACATACATTTCATTGCTGAGTGATATTGCATTGTACGTAAGTACCACAACTTCTTTATCCATTTTTTGCTTTCTCTGATATAGAACTTGTACCGTATACGAGGTTCTTGTAAACAGAGCTGTCCCAAACTTTGGGGTGAGTGTGTCTTTTTTATTTTAATTTCCCTAAGCTATAGGACCATAAGTGGAAATGTCCTAGGCTCTGTTGCTTTGTTTTTTAGATGTTTCAGGAAACACCATACACTTCTCCAGAGTGGCTGTTGGCAATTTACATCCCGCCCATCAGCATAACAAGGCTCCAGGTTCTCCATGGCCTGTCCTGCCTTTCTGGATTTTACACTTTTTTCAGATGGCCCTTTTGACTGGGGGGCAGTGAGACTTCATTGTAGTGCAGATTTCCTTTGCAAGCTTGCTTGGTTGGCCAAAAAGGGCGTATGCGTTTTTTCCTGAATATATTCAGGAAAAAACGCATACGCCCTTTTTGGCCAAGTGCATCATTGTGGACGTTCTGCCTCTTTTCCTATGCTTTACATGCAATTCCAGTCTACCTCCTGAAACCGGTTTCCTGCAATTCTGCCCCGCTTTCAAGTCCTCTTGGCAGCCTTACTTCAATATATTTTTGGACGATAGCTGTCATTTATAACTCTGCAGGTTTGTGAATTACAGTGCCCCTGAACTCCTTTCTTCAACTCGCTTTCTTGTGAGCTGGCCGCAACACCGCAGCATTGCTTCAGGCCCTAGTGTGGTTGCGGAATGGCATGCTGAGCCTTTGGTTAATTCCTCTTCCTGGTGGGAAATGAGAGTTAAATTTGCCCGTCCAGACACCTCCAGCTAGTCTCTCATTGGTTCTCCCTATTCCTGTTCATTTTCCGCAGAAATTGCAAACTGGGCCAAACAGGAGGTTAAAGGCACTGACTCTCCAAGTGGGGAGAGTTTTAGTAAAGCGTCTGGAATGTTGCACCCGAGTACCAGGGGACGAAACCTGAGACACATTTGAACACGTTTCCCGATCACACGGTGGATCATACTCTGGGTTCCAAATGCATGTTTTAGCTGAAGGAAGAATCCCTTAAACCTGGAGAGTTGAGACCCATGGAATGGGTACCATGCAATATGACTTCAAAGGGTCTGCATTTGCTCACCGAACCTCACCAATCCTATCACTGCTGCGTTTATGCCGCTGTACACACGCTTGATTCTCTTTCGGAGACATAGAAATCCATAGGTTTTAAGATTCTTACTAGTCAGGTATATTCTTAGGCATTTAATATGGGGTGTTGAGTCCACTTCGTTGAGCAAGGAGTAGCTCTTGTCTATTACCTATTTGGCTTATGGAATGGTATCTGTGCTAATTTCAATCTCTGGTTTTATGCAGCACCCCAACTCACCTTTCCCCTTAAGCAAGCATAAGTTGGTTTTCTACATTTGAGATCCTGTTCTGTTTTGTAATTCAGTTCCTGTGTAGCCAAGTTTACATTCCGTGTATTAGTGATATCTTATGATGTTTCTTTTTCTGTGTGACTTATTTCACTTAGAATCATCGTACCTGAATCCACTCATTATGCTGCTACGGGCCTGATGACATAGATTTCATTCCTGAGTGATATTGCATTGTACGTAAGTACCACAACTTCTTTATCCATTTTTCACTTTCTGCGATATTGAACTTGTACCATAAACGAGATTCTTGTAAACAGAGCCGGCCCAAACTTTGGGGTGGCTGTGTCTTTTTGATTTTAATTTCCCTAAGCTATAGGACCATAAGTGGAAGTGCCCTAGGCTCTGTTGCTTTGTTTTTTAGATGTTTCAGGAAACACCATACACTTCTCCAGAGAGGCTATTGGCAATTTACATCCCGCCCATCAGCATAACAAGGCTCCCAGTTCTCCATGGCCTGTCCTGCCTTTCTGGATGTTATACTTTTTTCAGATGGCCCTTTTGACCGGGGGGCAGTGAGACTTCATTGTAGTGCAGATTTCCTTTGCAAGCTTGCTTGGTTGGCCAAAAAGGGCGTATGCGTTTTTTCCTGAATATATTCAGGAAAAAACGCATACGCCCTTTTTGGCCAAGTGCATCATTGTGGACGTTCTGCCTCTTTTCCTATGCTTTACATGCAATTCCAGTCTACCTCCTGAAATCGGTTTCCTGCAATTCTGCCCCGCTTTCAAGTCCTCTTGGCAGCCTTACTTCAATATATTTTTGGACGATAGCTGTCATTTTTAACTCTGCAGGTTTGTGAATTACAGTGCCCCTGAGCTCCTTTCTTCAACTCGCATTTTTGTGAGCTGGCCGCAACACCGCAGCATTGCTTCAGGCCCTAGTGTGGTTCCGGCATGGCACGCTGAGCCTTTGGTTAATTCCTCTTCCTGGTGGGAAATGAGAGTTAAATTTGCCCATCCAGACACCTCCAGCTAGTCTCTCATTGGTTCTCCCTATTCCTGTTCATTTTCCGCAGAAATTGCAAACTGGGCCAAACAGGAGGTTAAAGGCACTGTCTCTCCAAGTGGGGAGAGTGTTAGTAAAGCGTCTGGAATGTTGCACCCGAGTACCAGGGGACAAAAACTGAGACACATTTGAACACGTTTCCCGATCACACGGTGGATCATACTCTGGGTTCCCCATGCATGTTTTAGCTGAAGGAAGAATCCCTTAAACCTGGAGAGTTGAGACCCATGGAATGGCTACCATGCAATATGACTTCAAAGGGTCTGCATTTGCTCATCAAACCTCACCAATCCTATCACTGCTGCGTTTATGCCGCTGTACACATGCTTGATTCTCTTTTGGAGACATATAAATCCATAGGTTTTAAGATTATTACTAGTCAGGTATATTCTTAGGCGATTAATATGGGGTGTAGAGTCCACTTCGTTGAGCAAGGAGTAGCTCTTGTCTATTACATATTTGGCTTATGGAATGGTATCTGTGCTAATTTCAATCTCTGGTTTTATGCAGAACCCCAACTCACCTTTCCCCTTAAGCAAGCATAAGTTGGTTTTCTACATTTGAGACCGTGTTCTGTTTTGTAATTCAGTTTCTGTGTAGCCAAGTTTACATTCCGTGTAGTAGTGATATCTTATGATGTTTCTTTTTCTGTGTGACTTATCTCACTTAGAATCATCGTACCTGAATCCACTCATTATGCTGCTATGGGCCTGATGATATAGATTTCATTGCTGAGTGATATTGCATTGTACGTAAGTACCACAAAATCTTTGTCCATTTTTCACTTTCTGTGATATTGAACTTGTACTGTAAACGAGGTTCTTGTAAACAGAGCCGTCCCAAACTTTGGGGTGGCTGTGTCTTTTTGATTTTAATTTCCCTAAGCTATAGGACCATAAGTGGAAGTGCCCTAGGCTCTGTTGCTTTGTTTTTTAGATGTTTCAGGAAACACCATACACTTCTCCAGAGTGGCTGTTGGCAATTTACATCCCGCCCATCAGCATAACAAGGCTCCCAGTTCTCCATGGCCTGTCCTGCCTTTCTGGATTTTACACTTTTTTCAGATGGCCCTATTGACCGGGGGGCAGTGAGACTTCATTGTAGTGCAGATTTCCTTTGCAAGCTTGCTTGGTTGGCCAAAAAGGGCGTATGCGTTTTTTCCTGAATATATTCAGGAAAAAACGCATACGCCCTTTTTGGCCAAGTGCATCATTGTGGACGTTCTGCCTCTTTTCCTATGCTTTACATGCAATTCCAGTCTACCTCCTGAAATCGGTTTCCTACAATTCTGCCCCGCTTTCAAGTCCTCTTGGCAGCCTTACTTCAATATATTTTTGGACGATAGCTGTCATTTTTCACTCTGCAGGTTTGTGAAATACAGTGCCCCTGAGCTCCTTTCTTCAACTCGCTTTCTTGTGAGCTGGCCGCAACACCGCAGGATTGCTTCAGGACATAGTGTGGTTCCGGAATGGCACGCTGAGCCTTTGTTTAATTCCTCTTCCTGGTGGGAAATGAGAGTTAAATTTGCCCGTCCAGACACCTCCAGCTAGTCTCTCATTGGTTCTCCCTATTCCTGTTCATCTTCCGCAGAAATTGCAAACTGGGCCAAACAGGAGGTTAAAGGCACTGACTCTCCAAGTGGGGAGAGTGTTAGTAAAGCGTCTGGAATGTTGCACCCGAGTACGAGGAGACGAAACCTGAGACACTTTTGAACACATTTCCCGATCACACGGTGGATCATACTCTGGGTTCCACATGCATGTTTTAGCTGAAGGAAGAATCCCTTAAACCTGGAGAGTTGAGACCCATGGAATGGGTACCATTCAATATGACTTCAAAGGTTCTTCATTGGCTCACCGAACCTCACCAATCCTATCACTGCTGCGCTTATGCCACTGTACACACGCTTGATTCTCTTTCGGAGACATATAAATCCATAGATTTTAAGATTCTTACTAGTCAGGTATATTCTTAGACGTTTAATATGGGGTGTTGAGTCCTCTTCGTTGAGCAAGGAGTAGCTCTTGTCTATTACATATTTGGCTTTTGGAACGGTATCTGTGCTAATTTCAATCTCTGGTTTTATGCAGCACCCCAACTCACCTTTCCCCTTAAGCAAGCATAAGTTGGTTTTCTACATTTGAGACCTTGTTCTGTTTTGTAATTCAGTTCCTGTGTAGCCAAGTTTACATTCCGTGTATTAGTGATATCTTATGATGTTTCTTTTTCTGTGTGACTTATCTCACTTAGAATCATCGTACCTGAATCCACTCATTATGCTGCTATGGGCCTGATGACATAGATTTCATTGCTGAGTGATATTGCATTGTACGTAAGTACCACAACTTCTTTATCCATTTTTCGCTTTCTGTGATATTGAACTTGTACCGTAAACGATGTTCTTGTAAACAGAGCCGTCCCAAACTTTGGGGTGGCTGTGTCTTTTTGATTTTAATTTCCCTAAGCTATACGACCATAAGTGGAAGTGCCCTAGGCTCTGTTGCTTTGTTTTGTAGATGTTTCAGGAAACACCATACACTTCTCCAGAGAGGCTATTGGCAATTTACATCCCGCCCATCAGCATAACAAGGCTCCCAGTTCTCCATGGCCTGTCCTGCCTTTCTGGATTTTATACTTTTTTCAGATGGCCCATTTGACCGGGGGGCAGTGAGACTTCATTGTAGTGCAGATTTCCTTTGCAAGCTTGCTTGGTTGGCCCAAAAGGGCGTATGCGTTTTTTCCTGAATATATTCAGGAAAAAACGCATACGCCCTTTTTGGCCAAGTGTATCATTGTGGACGTTCTGCCTCTTTTCCTATGCTTTACATGCAATTCCAGTCTACCTCCTGAAATCGGTTTCCTGCAATTCTGCCCCGCTTTCAAGTCCTCTTGGCAGCCTTACTTCAATATATTTTTGGACGATAGCTGTCATTTATAACTCTGCAGGTTTGTGAATTACAGTGCCCCTGAGCTCCTTTCTTCAACTCGCTTTCTTGTGAGCTGGCCGCAACACCGCAGCATGGCTTCAGGCCCTAGTGTGGTTCCGGCATGGCACGCTGAGCCTTTGGTTAATTCCTCTTCCTGGTGGGAAATGAGAGTTAAATTTGCCCGTCCAGACACCTCCAGCTAGTCTCTCATTGGTTCTCCCTATTTCTGTTCATTTTCCGCAGAAATTGCAAACTGGGCCAAACAGGAGGTTAAAGGCACTGACTCTCCAAGTGGGGAGAGTGTTAGTAAAGCGACTGGAATGTTGCACCCGAGTACCAGGGGACGAAAACTGAGACACATTTGAACACGTTTCCCGATCACACGGTGGATCATACTCTGGGTTCCACATGCATGTTTTAGCTGAAGGAAGAATCCCTTAAACCTGGAGAGTTGAGACCCATGGAATGGGTACCATGCAATATGACTTCAAAGGGTCTGCATTTGCTCACCGAACCTCACCAATCCTATCACTGCTGCATTTATGCCGCTGTACACACGCTTGATTCTCTTTCGGAGACATATAAATCCATAGGTGTTAAGATTCTTACTAGTCAGGTATATTCTTAGGCATTTAATATGGGGTGTTGAGTCCACTTCGTTGAGCAAGGAGTAGCTCTTGTCTATTACCTATTTGGCTTATGGAATGGTATCTGTGCTAATTTCAATCTCTGGTTTTATGCAGAACCCCAACTCACCTTTCCCCTTAAGCAAGCATAAGTTGGTTTTCTACATTTGAGATCCTGTTCTGTTTTGTAATTCAGTTCCTGTGTAGCCAAGTTTACATTCCGTGTAGTAGTGATATCTTATGATGTTTCTTTTTCTGTGTGACTTATCTCACTTAGAATCATCGTACCTGAATCCACTCATTATGCTGCTATGGGCCTGATGACATAGATTTCATTGCTGAGTGATATTGCATTGTACGTACCTACCACAACTTCTTTATCCATTTTTCACTTTCTGTGATATTGAACTCGAACTGTAAACGAGGTTCTTGTAAACAGAGCTGTCCCAAACTTTGGGGTGACTGTGTCTTTTTGATTTTAATTTCCCTAAGCTATAGGACCATAAGTGGAAGTGCCCTAGGCTCTGTTGCTTTGTTTTGTAGATGTTTCAGGAAACACCATACACTTCTCCAGAGTGGCTGTTGGCAATTTACATCCCGCCCATCAGCATAACAAGGCTCCCAGTTCTCCATGGCCTGTCCTGCCTTTCTGGATTTTACACTTTTTTCAGATGGCCCTTTTGACCGGGGGGCAGTGAGACTTCATTGTACTGCAGATTTCCTTTGCAAGCTTGCTTGGTTGGCCAAAAAGTGCGTATGAGTTTTTTCCTGAATATATTCAGGAAAAAACGCATACGCCCTTTTTGGCCAAGTGCATCATTGTGGACGTTCTGCCTCTTTTACTATGCTTTACATGCAATTCCAGTCTACCTCCTGAAATCGGTTTCCTGCAATTCTGCCCCGCTTTCAAGTCCTCTTGGCAGCCTTACTTCAATATATTTTTGGACGATAGCTGTCATTTATAACTCTGCAGGTTTGTGAATTACAGTGCCCCTGAGCTGCTTTCTTCAACTCGCTTTCTTGTGAGCTGGCCGCAACACCGCAGGATTGCTTCAGGCCCTAGTGTGGTCCCGGCATGGCACGCTGAGCCTTTGGTTAATTCCACTTCCTGGTGGGAAATGAGAGTTAAATTTGCCCGTCCAGACACCTCCAGCTAGTCTCTCATTGGTTCTCCCTATTCCTGTTCATCTTCCGCAGAAATTGCAAACTGGGCCAAACAGGAGGTTAAAGGCACTGACTCTCCAAGTGGGGAGAGTGTTAGTAAAGCGTCTGGAATGTTGCACCCGAATACGAGGAGACGAAACCTGAGACACATTTGAACACGTTTCCCGATCACGCGGTGGATCATACTCTGGGTTCCACATGCATGTTTTAGGTGAAGGAAGAATCCCTTAAACCTGGAGAGTTGAGACCCATGGAATGGGTACCATGCAATATGACTTCAAAGGTTCTGCATTGGCTCACCGAACCTCACCAATCCTATCACTGCTGTGCTTATGCCACTGTACACACGCTTGATTCTCTTTCGGAGACATATAAATCCATATATTTTAAGATTCTTACTAGTCAGATATATTCTTAGACGTTTAATATGGGGTGTTGAGTCCTCTTCGTTGAGCAAGGAGTAGCTCTTGTCTATTACATATTTGGCTTTTGGAACGGTATCTGTGCTAATTTCAATCTCTGGTTTTATGCAGCACCCCAACTCACCTTTCCCCTTAAGCAAGCATAAGTTGGTTTTCTACATTTGAGACCTTGTTCTGTTTTGTAATTCAGTTCCTGTGTAGCCAAGTTTACATTCCGTGTATTAGTGATATCTTATGATGTTTCTTTTTCTGTGTGACTTATCTCACTTAGAATCATCGTACCTGAATCCACTCATTATGCTGCTATGGGCCTGATGACATAGATTTCATTGCTGAGTGATATTGCATTGTACGTAAGTACCACAACTTCTTTATCCATTTTTCGCTTTCTGTGATATTGAACTTGTACCGTAAACGAGGTTCTTGTAAACAGAGCCGTCCCAAACTTTGGGGTGGCTGTGTCTTTTTGATTTTAATTTCCCTAAGCTATACGACCATAAGTGGAAGTGCCCTAGGCTCTGTTGCTTTGTTTTGTAGATGTTTCAGGAAACACCATACACTTCTCCAGAGAGGCTATTGGCAATTTACATCCCGCCCATCAGCATAACAAGGCTCCCAGTTCTCCATGGCCTGTCCTGCCTTTCTGGATTTTATACTTTTTTCAGATGGCCCTTTTGACCGGGGGGCAGTGAGACTTCATTGTAGTGCAGATTTCCTTTGCAAGCTTGCTTGGTTGGCCCAAAAGGGCGTATGCGTTTTTTCCTGAATATATTCAGGAAAAAACGCATACGCCCTTTTTGGCCAAGTGCATCATTGTGGACGTTCTGCCTCTTTTCCTATGCTTTACATGCAATTCCAGTCTACATCCTGAAATCGGTTTCCTGCAATTCTGCCCCGCTTTCAAGTCCTCTTGGCAGCCTTACTTCAATATATTTTTGGACGATAGCTGTCATTTATAACTCTGCAGGTTTGTGAATTACAGTGCCCCTGAGCTCCTTTCTTCAACTCGCTTTCTTGTGAGCTGGCCGCAACACCGCAGCATGGCTTCAGGCCCTAGTGTGGTTCCGGCATGGCACGCTGAGCCTTTGGTTAATTCCTCTTCCTGGTGGGAAATGAGAGTTAAATTTGCCCGTCCAGACACCTCCAGCTAGTCTCTCATTGGTTCTCCCTATTTCTGTTCATTTTCCGCAGAAATTGCAAACTGGGCCAAACAGGAGGTTAAAGGCACTGACTCTCCAAGTGGGGAGAGTGTTAGTAAAGCGACTGGAATGTTGCACCCGAGTACCAGGGGACGAAAACTGAGACACATTTGAACACGTTTCCCGATCACACGGTGGATCATACTCTGGGTTCCACATGCATGTTTTAGCTGAAGGAAGAATCCCTTAAACCTGGAGAGTTGAGACCCATGGAATGGCTACCATGCAATATGACTTCAAAGGGTCTGCATTTGCTCACCGAACCTCACCAATCCTATCACTGCTGCATTTATGCCGCTGTACACACGCTTGATTCTCTTTCGGAGACATATAAATCCATAGGTGTTAAGATTCTTACTAGTCAGGTATATTCTTAGGCATTTAATATGGGGTGTTGAGTCCACTTCGTTGAGCAAGGAGTAGCTCTTGTCTATTACCTATTTGGCTTATGGAATGGTATCTGTGCTAATTTCAATCTCTGGTTTTATGCAGCACCCCAACTCACCTTTCCCCATAAGCAAGCATAAGTTGGTTTTCTACATTTGAGATCCTGTTCTGTTTTGTAATTCAGTTCCTGTGTAGCCAAGTTTACATTCCGTGTATTAGTGATATCTTATGATGTTTCTTTTTCTGTGTGACTTATTTCACTTAGAATCATCGTACCTGAATCCACTCATTATGCTGCTACGGGCCTGATGACATAGATTTCATTCCTGAGTGATATTGCATTGTACGTAAGTACCACAACTTCTTTATCCATTTTTCACTTTCTGCGATATTGAACTTGTACCATAAACGAGATTCTTGTAAACAGAGCCGTCCCAAACTTTGGGGTGGCTGTGTCTTTTTGATTTTAATTTCCCTAAGCTATAGGACCATAAGTGGAAGTGCCCTAGGCTCTGTTGCTTTGTTTTTTAGATGTTTCAGGAAACACCATACACTTCTCCAGAGTGGCTGTTGGCAATTTACATCCCGCCCATCAGCATAACAAGGCTCCCAGTTCTCCATGGCCTGTCCTGCCTTTCTGGATGTTATACTTTTTTCAGATGGCCCTTTTGACCGGGGGGCAGTGAGACTTCATTGTAGTGCAGATTTCCTTTGCAAGCTTGCTTGGTTGGCCAAAAAGGGCGTATGCGTTTTTTCCTGAATATATTCAGGAAAAAACGCATACGCCCTTTTTGGCCAAGTGCATCATTGTGGACGTTCTGCCTCTTTTCCTATGCTTTACATGCAATTCCAGTCTACCTCCTGAAATCGGTTTCCTACAATTCTGCCCCGCTTTCAAGTCCTCTTGGCAGCCTTACTTCAGTATATTTTTGGACGATAGCTGTCATTTTTAACTCTGCAGGTTTGTGAATTACAGTGCCCCTGAGCTCCTTTCTTCAACTCGCTTTTTTGTGAGCTGGCCGCAACACCGCAGCATTGCTTCAGGCCCTAGTGTGGTTCCGGCATGGCACGCTGAGCCTTTGGTTAATTCCTCTTCCTGGTGGGAAATGAGAGTTAAATTTGCCCATCCAGACACCTCCAGCTAGTCTCTCATTGGTTCTCCCTATTCCTGTTCATTTTCCGCAGAAATTGCAAACTGGGCCAAACAGGAGGTTAAAGGCACTGTCTCTCCAAGTGGGGAGAGTGTTAGTAAAGCGTCTGGAATGTTGCACCCGAGTACCAGGGGACAAAAACTGAGACACATTTGAACACGTTTCCCGATCACACGGTTGATCATACTCTGGGTTCCACATGCATGTTTTAGCTGAAGGAAGAATCCCTTAAACCTGGAGAGTTGAGACCCATGGAATGGCTACCATGCAATATGACTTCAAAGGGTCTGCATTTGCTCATCAAACCTCACCAATCCTATCACTGCTGCGTTTATGCCGCTGTACACATGCTTGATTCTCTTTTGGAGACATATAAATCCATAGGTTTTAAGATTATTACTAGTCAGGTATATTCTTAGGCGATTAATATGGGGTGTAGAGTCCACTTCGTTGAGCAAGGAGTAGATCTTGTCTATTACATATTTGGCTTATGGAATGGTATCTGTGCTAATTTCAATCTCTGGTTTTATGCAGAACCCCAACTCACCTTTCCCCTTAAGCAAGCATAAGTTGGTTTTCTACATTTGAGACCGTGTTCTGTTTTGTAATTCAGTTTCTGTGTAGCCAAGTTTACATTCCGTGTAGTAGTGATATCTTATGATGTTTCTTTTTCTGTGTGACTTATCTCAATTAGAATCATCGTACCTGAATCCACTCATTATGCTGCTACGGGCCTGATGATATAGATTTCATTGCTGAGTGATATTGCATTGTACGTAAGTACCACAAAATCTTTGTCCATTTTTCACTTTCTGTGATATTGAACTTGTACTGTAAACGAGGTTCTTGTAAACAGAGCCGTCCCAAACTTTGGGGTGGCTGTGTCTTTTTGATTTTAATTTCCCTAAGCTATAGGACCATAAGTGGAAGTGCCCTAGGCTCTGTTGCTTTGTTTTTTAGATGTTTCAGGAAACACCATACACTTCTCCAGAGTGGCTGTTGGCAATTTACATCCCGCCTATCAGCATAACAAGGCTCCCAGTTCTCCATGGCCTGTCCTGCCTTTCTGGATTTTACACTTTTTTCAGATGGCCCTATTGACCGGGGGGCAGTGAGACTTCATTGTAGTGCAGATTTCCTTTGCAAGCTTGCTTGGTTGGCCAAAAAGGGCGTATGCGTTTTTTCCTGAATATATTCAGGAAAAAACGCATACGCCCTTTTTGGCCAAGTGCATCATTGTGGACGTTCTGCCTCTTTTCCTATGCTTTACATGCAATTCCAGTCTACCTCCTGAAATCGGTTTCCTACAATTCTGCCCCGCTTTCAAGTCCTCTTGGCAGCCTTACTTCAATATATTTTTGGACGATAGCTGTCATTTTTAACTCTGCAGGTTTGTGAAATACAGTGCCCCTGAGCTCCTTTCTTCAACTCGCTTTCTTGTGAGCTGGCCGCAACACCGCAGGATTGCTTCAGGACATAGTGTGGTTCCGGAATGGCATGCTGAGCCTTTGTTTAATTCCTCTTCCTGGTGGGAAATGAGAGTTAAATTTGCCCGTCCAGACACCTCCAGCTAGTCTCTCATTGGTTCTCCCTATTCCTGTTCATCTTCCGCAGAAATTGCAAACTGGGCCAAACAGGAGGTTAAAGGCACTGACTCTCCAAGTGGGGAGAGTGTTAGTAAAGCGTCTGGAATGTTGCACCCGAGTACGAGGAGACGAAACCTGAGACACATTTGAACACATTTCCCGATCACACGGTGGATCATACTCTGGGTTCCACATGCATGTTTTAGCTGAAGGAAGAATCCCTTAAACCTGGAGAGTTGAGACCCATGGAATGGGTACCATTCAATATGACTTCAAAGGTTCTGCATTGGCTCACCGAACCTCACCAATCCTATCACTGCTGCGCTTATGCCACTGTACACACGCTTGATTCTCTTTCGGAGACATATAAATCCATAGATTTTAAGATTCTTACTAGTCAGGTATATTCTTAGACGTTTAATATGGGGTGTTGAGTCCTCTTCGTTGAGCAAGGAGTAGCTCTTGTCTATTACATATTTGGCTTATGGAACGGTATCTGTGCTAATTTCAATCTCTGGTTTTATGCAGCACCCCAACTCACCTTTCCCCTTAAGCAAGCATAAGTTGGTTTTCTACATTTGAGACCTTGTTCTGTTTTGTAATTCAGTTCCTGTGTAGCCAAGTTTACATTCCGTGTATTAGTGATATCTTATGATGTTTCTTTTTCTGTGTGACTTATCTCACTTAGAATCATCGTACCTGAATCCACTCATTATGCTGCTATGGGCCTGATGACATAGATTTCATTGCTGAGTGATATTGCATTGTACGTAAGTACCACAACTTCTTTATCCATTTTTCGCTTTCTGTGATATTGAACTTGTACTGTAAACGAGGTTCTTGTAAACAGAGCCGTCCCAAACTTTGGGGTGGCTGTGTCTTTTTGATTTTAATTTCCCTAAGCTATACGACCATAAGTGGAAGTGCCCTAGGCTCTGTTGCTTTGTTTTGTAGATGTTTCAGGAAACACCATACACTTCTCCAGAGAGGCTATTGGCAATTTACATCCCGCCCATCAGCATAACAAGGCTCCCAGTTCTCCATGGCCTGTCCTGCCTTTCTGGATTTTATACTTTTTTCAGATGGCCCTTTTGACCGGGGGGCAGTGAGACTTCATTGTAGTGCAGATTTCCTTTGCAAGCTTGCTTGGTTGGCCAAAAAGGGCGTATGCGTTTTTTCCTGAATATATTCAGGAAAAAACGCATACGCCCTTTTTGGCCAAGTGCATCATTGTGGACGTTCTGCCTCTTTTCCTATGCTTTACATGCAATTCCAGTCTACCTCCTGAAATCGGTTTCCTGCAATTCTGCCCCGCTTTCAAGTCCTCTTGGCAGCCTTACTTCAATATATTTTTGGACGATAGCTGTCATTTATAACTCTGCAGGTTTGTGAATTACAGTGCCCCTGAGCTCCTTTCTTCAACTCGCTTTCTTGTGAGCTGGCCGCAACACCGCTGCATGGCTTCAGGCCCTAGTGTGGTTCCGTCATGGCACGCTGAGCCTTTGGTTAATTCCTCTTCCTGGTGGGAAATGAGAGTTAAATTTGCCCGTCCAGACACCTCCAGCTAGTCTCTCATTGGTTCTCCCTATTTCTGTTCATTTTCCGCAGAAATTGCAAACTGGGCCAAACAGGAGGTTAAAGGCACTGACTCTCCAAGTGGGGAGAGTGTTAGTAAAGCGACTGGAATGTTGCACCCGAGTACCAGGGTACGAAAACTGAGACACATTTGAACACGTTTCCCGATCACACGGTGGATCATACTCTGGGTTCCACATGCATGTTTTAGCTGAAGGAAGAATCCCTTAAACCTGGAGAGTTGAGACCCATGGAATGGGTACCATGCAATATGACTTCAAAGGGTCTGCATTTGCTCACCGAACCTCACCAATCCTATCACTGCTGCATTTATGCCGCTGTACACACGCTTGATTCTCTTTCGGAGACATATAAATCCATAGGTGTTAAGATTCTTACTAGTCAGGTATATTCTTAGGCATTTAATATGGGGTGTTGAGTCCACTTCGTTGAGCAAGGAGTAGCTCTTGTCTATTACCTATTTGGCTTATGGAATGGTATCTGTGCTAATTTCAATCTCTGGTTTTATGCAGAACCCCAACTCACCTTTCCCCTTAAGCAAGCATAAGTTGGTTTTCTACATTTGAGATCCTGTTCTGTTTTGGAATTCAGTTCCTGTGTAGCCAAGTTTACATTCCGTGTATTAGTGATATCTTATGATGTTTCTTTTTCTGTGTGACTTATTTCACTTAGAATCATCGTACCTGAATCCACTCATTATGCTGCTACGGGCCTGATGACATAGATTTCATTCCTGAGTGATATTGCATTGTACGTAAGTACCACAACTTCTTTATCCATTTTTCACTTTCTGCGATATTGAACCTGTACCATAAACGAGATTCTTGTAAACAGAGCCGGCCCAAACTTTGGGGTGGCTGTGTCTTTTTGATTTTAATTTCCCTAAGCTATAGGACCATAAGTGGAAGTGCCCTAGGCTCTGTTGCTTTGTTTTGTAGATGTTTCAGGAAACACCATACACTTCTCCAGAGTGGCTGTTGGCAATTTACATCCCGCCCATCAGCATAACAAGGCTCCCAGTTCTCCATGGCCTGTTCTGCCTTTCTGGATTTTATACTTTTTTCAGATGGCCCTTTTGACCGGGGGGCAGTGAGACTTCATTGTACTGCAGATTTCCTTTGCAAGCTTGCTTGGTTGGCCAAAAAGGGCGTATGCGTTTTTTCCTGAATATATTCAGGAAAAAACGCATACGCCCTTTTTGGCCAAGTGCATCATTGTGGACGTTCTGCCTCTTTTCCTATGCTTTACATGCAATTCCAGTCTACCTCCTGAAATCGGATTCCTGCAATTCTGCCCCGCTTTCAAGTCCTCTTGGCAGCCTTACTTCAATATATTTTTGGACGATAGCTGTCATTTTTAACTCTGCAAGTTTGTGAATTACAGTGCCCCTGAGCTCCTTTCTTCAACTCGCTTTCTTGTGAGCTGGCCGCAACACCGCAGGATTGCTTCAGGCCCTAGTGTGGTTCCGGCATGGCACGCTGAGCCTTTGGTTAATTCCTCTTCCTGGTGGGAAATGAGAGTTAAATTTGCCCGTCCAGACACCTCCAGCTAGTCTCTCATTGGTTCTCCCTATTCCTGTTCATTTTCCGCAGAAATTGCAAACTGGGCCAAACAGGAGGTTAAAGGCAGTGACTCTCCAAGTGGGGAGAGTTTTAGTAAAGCGTCTGGAATGTTGCACCCGAGTACCAGGGGACAAAACCTGAGACACATTTGAACACGTTTCCCGATCACATGGTGGATCATACTCTGGGTTCCACATGCATGTTTTAGCTGAAGGAAGAATCCCTTAAACCTGGAGAGTTGAGACCCATGGAATGGGTACCATGCAATATGACTTCAAAGGTTCTGCATTGGCTCACCGAACCTCACCAATCCTATCACTGCTGCGCTTATGCCACTGTACACACGCTTGATTCTCTTTCGGAGACATATAAATCCATAGGTTTTAAGATTCTTACTAGTCAGCTATATTCTTAGACGTTTAATATGGGGTGTTGAGTCCTCTTCGTTGAGCAAGGAGTAGCTCTTGTCTATTACATATTTGGCTTATGGAACGGTATCTGTGCTAATTTCAATCTCTGGTTTTATGCAGCACCCCAACTCACCTTTCCCCTTAAGCAAGCATAAGTTGGTTTTCTACATTTGAGACCTTGTTCTGTTTTGTAATTCAGTTCCTGTGTAGCCAAGTTTACATTCCGTGTATTAGTGATATCTTATGATGTTTCTTTTTCTGTGTGACTTATCTCACTTAGAATCATCGTACCTGAATCCACTCATTATGCTGCTATGGGCCTGATGACATAGATTTCATTGCTGAGTGATATTGCATTGTACGTAAGTACCACAACTTCTTTGTCCATTTTTCGCTTTCTGTGATATTGAACTTGTACCGTAAACGAGGTTCTTGTAAACAGAGCCGTCCCAAACTTTGGGGTGGCTGTGTCTTTTTGATTTTAATTTCCCTAAGCTATACGACCATAAGTGGAAGTGCCCTAGGCTCTGTTGCTTTGTTTTTTAGATGTTTCAGGAAACACCATACACTTCTCCAGAGTGGCTGTTGGCAATTTACATCCCGCCTATCAGCATAACAAGGCTCCCAGTTCTCCATGGGCTGTCCTGCCTTTCTGGATTTTACACTTTTTTCAGATGGCCCTTTTGACTGGGGGGCAGTGAGACTTCATTGTAGTGCAGATTTCCTTTGCAAGCTTGCTTGGTTGGCCAAAAAGTGCGTATGCGTTTTTTCCTGAATATATTCAGGAAAAAACGCATACGCCCTTTTTGGCCAAGTGCATCATTGTGGACGTTCTGCCTCTTTTCCTATGCTTTACATGCAATTCCAGTCTACCTCCTGAAATCGGTTTCCTGCAATTCTGCCCCGCTTTCAAGTCCTCTTGGCAGCCTTACTTCAATATATTTTTGGACGATAGCTGTCATTTATAACTCTGCAGGTTTGTGAATTACAGTGCCCCTGAGCTCCTTTCTTCAACTCGCTTTCTTGTGAGCTGGCCGCAACACCGCAGGATTGCTTCAGGCCCTAGTGTCGTTCCGGCATGGCACGCTGAGCCTTTGGTTAATTCCTCTTCCTGGTGGGAAATGAGAGTTAAATTTGCCCATCCAGACACCTCCAGCTAGTCTCTCATTGGTTCTCCCTATTCCTGTTCATTTTCTGCAGAAATTGCAAACTGGGCCAAACAGGAGGTTAAAGGCACTGACTCTCCAAGTGGAGAGAGTTTTAGTAAAGCGTCTGGAATGTTGCACCCGAGTACCAGCGGAGAAAATCTGAGACACATTTGAACACGTTTCCCGATCACACGGTGGATCATACTCTGGGTTCCACATGCATGTTTTAGCTGAAGGAAGAATCCCTTAAACCTGGAGAGTTGAGACCCATGGAATGGCTAGCATGCAATATGACTTTAAAGGGTCTGCATTTGCTCAACAAACCTCACCAATCCTATCACTGCTGCGTTTATGCTGCTGTACACATGCTTGATTCTCTTTTGGAGACATATAAATCCATAGGTTTTAAGATTATTACTAGTCAGGTATATTCTTAGGCGATTAATATGGGGTGTAGAGTCCACTTCGTTGAGCAAGGAGTAGCTCTTGTCTATTACCTATTTGGCTTATGGAATGGTATCTGTGCTAATTTCAATCTCTGGTTTTATGCAGAACCCCAACTCACCTTTCCCCTTAAGCAAGCATAAGTTGGTTTTCTACATTTGAGACCGTGTTCTGTTTTGTAATTCAGTTTCTGTGTAGCCAAGTTTACATTCCGTTTAGTAGTGATATCTTATGATGTTTCTTTTTCTGTGTGACTTATCTCACTTAGAATCATCGTACCTGAATCCACTCATTATGCTGCTACGGGCCTGATGATATAGATTTCATTGCTGAGTGATATTGCATTGTACGTAAGTACCACAAATTCTTTATCCATTTTTCACCTTCTGTGATATTGAATTTGTACTGTAAATGAGGTTCTTGTAAACAGAGCCGTCCCAAACTTTGGGGTGGCTGTGTCTTTTTGATTTTAATTTCCCTAAGTTATAGGACCATAAGTGGAAGTGCCCTAGGCTCTGTTGCTTTGTTTTTTAGATGTTTCAGGAAACACCATACACTTCTCCAGAGTGGCTGTTGGCAATTTACATCCCGCCCATCAGCATAACAAGGCTCCCAGTTCTCCATGGCCTGTCCTGCCTTTCTGGATTTTATACTTTTTTCAGATGGCCCTTTTGACCGGGGGGCAGTGAGACTTCATTGTAGTGCAGATTTCCTTTGCAAGCTTGCTTGGTTGGCCAAAAAGTGCGTATGCGTTTTTTCCTGAATATATTCAGGAAAAAACGCATACGCCCTTTTTGGCCAAGTGCATCATTGTGGACGTTCTGCCTCTTTTCCTATGCTTTACATGCAATTCCAGTCTACCTCCTGAAATCGGTTTCCTGCAATTCTGCCCCGCTTTCGAGTCCTCTTGGCAGCCTTACTTCAATATATTTTTGGACGATAGCTGTCATTTTTAACTCTGCAGGTTTGTGAATTACAGTGCCCCTGAGCTCCTTTCTTCAACTCGCTTTCTTCTGAGATGGCCGCAACACCGTAGGATTGCTTCAAGCCCTAGTGTGTTTCCGGCATGGCACGCTGAGCCTTTGGTTAATTCCTCTTCCTGGTGGGAAATGAGAGTTAAATTTGCCCGTCCAGACACCTCCAGCTAGTCTCTCATTGGTTCTCCCTATTCCTGTTCATTTTCCGCAGAAATTGCAAACTGGGCCAAACAGGAGGTTAAAGGCACTGACTCTCCAAGTGGGGAGAGTGTTAGTAAAGCGTCTGGAATGTTGCACCCGAGTACCAGGGGAAGAAAAGTGAGACATTTGAACACGTTTCCTGATCACACGGTGGATCATACTCTGGGTTCCACATGCATGTTTTAGCTGAAGGAAGAATCCCTTAAACCTGGAGAGTTGAGACCCATGGAATGGGTACCATGCAATATGACTTCAAAGGTTCTGCATTGGCTCACCGAACCTCACCAATCCTATTACTGCTGCGCTTATGCCTCTGTACACACGCTTGATTCTCTTTCGGAGACTTATAAATCCATAGATTTTAAGATTCTTACTAGTCAGGTATATTCTTAGACGTTTAATATGGGGTGTTGAGTCCTCTTCGCTGAGCAAGGAGTAGCTCTTGTCTATTACATATTTGGCTTATGGAACGGTATCTGTGCTAATTTCAATCTCTGGTTTTATGCAGCACCCCAACTCACCTTTCCCCTTAAGCAAGCATAAGTTGGTTTTCTACATTTGAGACCCTGTTCTGTTTTGTAATTCAGTTCCTGTGTAGCCAAGGTTACATTCCATGTAGGAGTGATATCTTATGATGTTTCTTTTTCTGTGTGACTTATTTCACTTAGAATCATCGTACCTGAATCCACTCATTATGCTGCTACGGGCCTGATGATATACATTTCATTGCTGAGTGATATTGCATTGTACGTAAGTACCACAAATTCTTTATCCATTCTTGGCTTTCTGTGATATTGAACTTGTACCGTAAACGAGGTTTTTGTAAACAGAGCCGTCCCAAACTTTATGATGGCTGTGTCTTTTTGATTTTAATTTCCCTAAGCTATACGACCATAAGTGGAAGTGCCCTAGGCTCTGTTGCTTTGTTTTGTAGATGTTTCAGGAAACACCATACACTTCTCCAGAGAGGCTATTGGCAATTTACATCCCGCCCATCAGCATAACAAGGCTCCCAGTTCTCCATGGCCTGTCCTGCCTTTCTGGATTTTATACTTTTTTCAGATGGCCCTTTTGACCGGGGGGCAGTGAGACTTCATTGTAGTGCAGATTTCCTTTGCAAGCTTGCTTGGTTGGCCCAAAAGGGCGTATGCGTTTTTTCCTGAATATATTCAGGAAAAAACGCATACGCCCTTTTTGGCCAAGTGCATCATTGTGGACGTTCTGCCTCTTTTCCTATGCTTTACATGCAATTCCAGTCTACCTCCTGAAATCGGTTTCCTGCAATTCTGCCCCGCTTTCAAGTCCTCTTGGCAGCCTTACTTCAATATATTTTTGGACGATAGCTGTCATTTATAACTCTGCAGGTTTGTGAATTACAGTGCCCCTGAGCTCCTTTCTTCAACTCGCTTTCTTGTGAGCTGGCCGCAACACCGCTGCATGGCTTCAGGCCCTAGTGTGGTTCTGGCATGGCACGCTGAGCCTTTGGTTAATTCCTCTTCCTGGTGGGAAATGAGAGTTAAATTTGCCCGTCCAGACACCTCCAGCTAGTCTCTCATTGGTTCTCCCTATTCCTGTTCATTTTCCGCAGAAATTGCAAACTGGGCCAAACAGGAGGTTAAAGGCACTGACTCTCCAAGTGGGGAGAGTGTTAGTAAAGCGACTGGAATGTTGCACCCGAGTACCAGGGGACGAAAACTGAGACACATTTGAACACGTTTCCCGATCACACGGTGGATCATACTCTGGGTTCCACATGCATGTTTTAGCTGAAGGAAGAATCCCTTAAACCTGGAGAGTTGAGACCCATGGAATGGGTACCATGCAATATGACTTCAAAGGGTCTGCATTTGCTCACCGAACCTCACCAATCCTATCACTGCTGCGTTTATGCCGCTGTACACACGCTTGATTCTCTTTCGGAGACATATAAATCCATAGGTGTTAAGATTCTTACTAGTCAGGTATATTCTTAGGCATTTAATATGGGGTGTTGAGTCCACTTTGTTGAGCAAGGAGTAGCTCTTGTCTATTACCTATTTGGCTTATGGAATGGTATCTGTGCTAATTTCAATCTCTGGTTTTATGCAGCACCCCAACTCACCTTTCCCCTTAAGCAAGCATAAGTTGGTTTTCTACATTTGAGATCCTGTTCTGTTTTGTAATTCAGTTCCTGTGTAGCCAAGTTTACATTCCGTGTATTAGTGATATCTTATGATGTTTCTTTTTCTGTGTGACTTATTTCACTTAGAATCATCGTACCTGAATCCACTCATTATGCTGCTACGGGCCTGATGACAGATTTCATTGCTGAGTGATATTGCATTGTACGTAAGTACCACAACTTCTTTATCCATTTTTCACTTTCTGTGATATTGAACTTGTACCATAAACGAGATTCTTGTAAACAGAGCCGGCCCAAACTTTGGGGTGGCTGTGTCTTTTTGATTTTAATTTCCCTAAGCTATAGGACCATAAGTGGCAGTGCCCTAGGCTCTGTTGCTTTGTTTTTTAGATGTTTCAGGAAACACCATACACTTCTCCAGAGTGGCTGTTGGCAATTTACATCCCGCCCATCAGCATAACAAGGCTCCCAGTTCTCCATGGCCTGTCCTGCCTTTCTGGATGTTATACTTTTTTCAGATGGCCCTTTTGACCGGGGGGCAGTGAGACTTCATTGTAGTGCAGATTTCCTTTGCAAGCTTGCTTGGTTGGCCAAAAAGGGCGTATGCGTTTTTTCCTGAATATATTCAGGAAAAAACGCATACGCCCTTTTTGGCCAAGTGCATCATTGTGGACGTTCTGCCTCTTTTCCTATGCTTTACATGCAATTCCAGTCTACCTCCTGAAATCGGTTTCCTGCAATTCTGCCCCACTTTCAAGTCCTCTTGGCAGCCTTACTTCAATATATTTTTGAACGATAGCTGTCATTTTTAACTCTGCAGGTTTGTGAATTACAGTGCCCCTGAGCTCCTTTCTTCAACTCGCTTTTTTGTGAGCTGGCCGCAACACCGCAGCATTGCTTCAGGCCCTAGTGTGGTTCCGGCATGGCACGCTGAGCCTTTGGTTAATTCCTCTTCCTGGTGGGAAATGAGAGTTAAATTTGCCCATCCAGACACCTCCAGCTAGTCTCTCATTTGTTCTCCCTATTTCTGTTCATTTTCCGCAGAAATTGCAAACTGGGCCAAACAGGAGGTTAAAGGCACTGTCTCTCCAAGTGGGGAGAGTGTTAGTAAAGCGTCTGGAATGTTGCACCCGAGTACCAGGGGACAAAAACTGAGACACATTTGAACACGTTTCCCGATCACACGGTTGATCATACTCTGGGTTCCACATGCATGTTTTAGCTGAAGGAAGAATCCCTTAAACCTGGAGAGTTGAGACCCATGGAATGGCTACCATGCAATATGACTTCAAAGGGTCTGTATTTGCTCATCAAACCTCACCAATCCTATCATTGCTGCGTTTATGCCGCTGTACACATGCTTGATTCTCTTTTGGAGACATATAAATCCATAGGTTTTAAGATTATTACTAGTCAGGTATATTCTTAGGCGATTAATATGGGGTGTAGAGTCCACTTCGTTGAGCAAGGAGTAGCTCTTGTCTATTACATATTTGGCTTATGGAATGGTATCTGTGCTAATTTCAATCTCTGGTTTTATGCAGAACCCCAACTCACCTTTCCCCTTAAGCAAGCATAAGTTGGTTTTCTACATTTGAGACCGTGTTCTGTTTTGTAATTCAGTTTCTGTGTAGCCAAGTTTACATTCCGTGTAGTAGTGATATCTTATGATGTTTCTTTTTCTGTGTGACTTATCTCACTTAGAATCATCGTACCTGAATCCACTCATTATGCTGCTACGGGCCTGATGATATAGATTTCATTGCTGAGTGATATTGCATTGTACGTAAGTACCACAAAATCTTTGTCCATTTTTCACTTTCTGTGATATTGAACTTGTACTGTAAATGAGGTTCTTGTAAACAGAGCCGTCCCAAACATTGGGGTGGCTGTGTCTTTTTGATTTTAATTTCCCTAAGCTATAGGACCATAAGTGGAAATGTCCTAGGCTCTGTTGCTTTGTTTTTTAGATGTTTCAGGAAACACCATACACTTCTCCAGAGTGGCTGTTGGCAATTTACATCCCGCCCATCAGCATAACAAGGCTCCCAGTTCTCCATGGCCTGTCCTGCCTTTCTGGATTTTACACTTTTTTCAGATGGCCCTTTTGACCGGGGGGCAGTGAGACTTCATTGTAGTGCAGATTTCCTTTGCAAGCTTGCTTGGTTGGCCAAAAAGGGCGTATGCGTTTTTTCCTGAATATATTCAGGAAAAAACGCATACGCCCTTTTTGGCCAAGTGCATCATTGTGGACGTTCTGCCTCTTTTCCTATGCTTTACATGCAATTCCAGTCTACCTCCTGAAACCGGTTTCCTGCAATTCTGCCCCGCTTTCAAGTCCTCTTGGCAGCCTTACTTCAATATATTTTTGGACGATAGCTGTCATTTATAACTCTGCAGGTTTGTGAATTACAGTGCCCCTGAGCTCCTTTCTTCAACTCGCTTTCTTGTGAGCTGGCCGCAACACCGCAGCATTGCTTCAGGCCCTAGTGTGGTTCCGGAATGGCATGCTGAGCCTTTGGTTAATTCCTCTTCCTGGTGGGAAATGAGAGTTAAATTTGCCCATCCAGACACCTCCAGCTAGTCTCTCATTGGTTCTCCCTATTCCTGTTCATTTTCCGCAGAAATTGCAAACTGGGCCAAACAGGAGGTTAAAGGCACTGACTCTCCAAGTGGGGAGAGTTTTAGTAAAGCGTCTGGAATGTTGCACCCGAGTACCAGGGGACGAAACCTGAGACACATTTGAACACGTTTCCCGATCACACGGTGGATCATACTCTGGGTTACAAATGCATGTTTTAGCTGAAGGAAGAATCCCTTAAACCTGGAGAGTTGAGACCCATGGAATGGGTACCATGCAATATGACTTCAAAGGGTCTGCATTTGCTCACCGAACCTCACCAATCCTATCACTGCTGCGTTTATGCCGCTGTACACACGCTTGATTCTCTTTCGGAGACATAGAAATCCATAGGTTTTAAGATTCTTACTAGTCAGGTATATTCTTAGGCGTTTAATATGGGGTGTTGATTCCACTTGGTTGAGAAAGGAGTAGCTCTTGTCTATTACATATTTGGCTTATGGAACGGTATCTGTGTTAATTTCAATCTCTGGTTTTATGCAGCACCCCAACTCACCTTTCCCCTTAAGAAAGCATAAGTTGGTTTGCTACATTTGAGACCCTGTTCTGTTTTGTAATTCTGTTCCTGTGTAGCCAAGTTTACATTCCGTGTATTAGTGATATCTTATGATGTTTCTTTTTCTGTGTGACTTATCTCACTTAGAATCATCGTACCTGAATCCACTCATTATGCTGCTATGGGCCTGATGACATAGATTTCATTGCTGAGTGATATTGTATTGTACGTACCTACCACAACTTCTTTATCCATTTTTCACTTTCTGTGATATTGAACTCGAACTGTAAACGAGGTTCTTGTAAACAGAGCTGTCCCAAACTTTGGGGTGACTGTGTCTTTTTGATTTTAATTTCCCTAAGCTATAGGACCATAAGTGGAAGTGCCCTAGGCTCTGTTGCTTTGTTTTGTAGATGTTTCAGGAAACACCATACACTTCTCCAGAGTGGCTGTTGGCAATTTGCATCCCGCCCATCAGCATAACAAGTCTCCCAGTTCTCCATGGCCTGTCCTGCCTTTCTGGATTTTACACTTTTTTCAGATGGCCCTTTTGACCGGGGGGCAGTGAGACTTCATTGTAGTGCAGATTTCCTTTGCAAGCTTGCTTGGTTGGCCAAAAAGGGCGTATGCGTTTTTTCCTGAATATATTCAGGAAAAAACGCATACGCCCTTTTTGGCCAAGTGCATCATTGTGGACGTTCTGCCTCTTTTCCTATGCTTTACATGCAATTCCAGTCTACCTCCTGAAATCGGTTTCCTGCAATTCTGCCCCGCTTTCAAGTCCTCTTGGCAGCCTTACTTCAATATATTTTTGGACGATAGCTGTCATTTTTAACTCTGCATGTTTGTGAATTACAGTGCCCCTGAGCTGCTTTCTTCAACTCGCTTTCTTGTGAGCTGGCCGCAACACCGCAGGATTGCTTCAGGCCGTAGTGTGGTTCCGGCATGGCACGCTGAGCCTTTGGTTAATTCCTCTTCCTGGTGGGAAATGAGAGTTAAATTTGCCCATCCAGACACCTCCAGCTAGTCTCTCATTGGTTCTCCCTATTCCTGTTCATTTTCCGCAGAAATTGCAAACTGGGCCAAACAGGAGGTTAAAGGCACTGACTCTCCAAGTGGGGAGAGTGTTAGTAAAGCGTCTGGAATGTTGCACCCGAGTACCAGGGGACAAAAACTGAGACACATTTGAACACGTTTCCCGATCACACGGTGGATCATACTCTGGGTTCCACATGCATGTTTTAGCTGAAGGAAGAATCCCTTAAACCTGGAGAGTTGAGACCCATGGAATGGCTACCATGCAATATGACTTCAAAGGGTCTGCATTTGCTCATCAAACCTCACCAATCCTATCACTGCTGCGTTTATGCCGCTGTACACATGCTTGATTCTCTTTTGGAGACATATAAATCCATAGGTTTTAAGATTATTACTAGTCAGGTATATTCTTAGGCGATTAATATGGGGTGTAGAGTCCACTTCGTTGAGCAAGGAGTAGATCTTGTCTATTACATATTTGGCTTATGGAATGGTATCTGTGCTAATTTCAATCTATGGTTTTATGCAGAACCCCAACTCACCTTTCCCCTTAAGCAAGCATAAGTTGGTTTTCTACATTTGACACCGTGTTCTGTTTTGTAATTCAGTTTCTGTGTAGCCAAGTTTACATTCCGTGTAGTAGTGATATCTTATGATGTTTCCTTTTCTGTGTGACTTATCTCACTTAGAATCATCGTACCTGAATCCACTCATTATGCTGCTACGGGCCTGATGATATAGATTTCATTGCTGAGTGATATTGCATTGTACGTAAGTACCACAAATTCTTTATCCATTTTTCACCTTCTGTGATATTGAATTTGTACTGTAAATGAGGTTCCTGTAAACAGAGCCGTCCCAAACTTTGGGGTGGCTGTGTCTTTTTGATTTTAATTTCCCTAAGCTATAGGACCATAAGTGGAAGTGCCCTAGGCTCTGTTGCTTTGTTTTTTAGATGTTTCAGGAAACACCATACACTTCTCCAGAGTGGCTGTTGGCAATTTACATCCCGCCCATCAGCATAACAAGGCTCCCAGTTCTCCATGGCCTGTCCTGCCTTTCTGGATTTTACACGTTTTTCAGATGGCCCTTTTGACTGGGGGGCACTGAGACTTCATTGTAGTGCAGATTTCCTTTGCAAGCTTGCTTGGTTGGCCAAAAAGGGCGTATGCGTTTTTTCCTGAATATATTCAGGAAAAAACGCATACGCCCTTTTTGGCCAAGTGCATCATTGTGGACGTTCTGCCTCTTTTCCTATGCTTTACATGCAATTCCAGTCTACCTCCTGAAATCGGATTCCTGCAATTCTGCCCCGCTTTCAAGTCCTCTTGGCAGCCTTACTTCAATATATTTTTGGACGATAGCTGTCATTTATAACTCTGCAGGTTTGTGAATTACAGTGCCCCTGAGCTCCTTTCTTCAACTCGCTTTCTTGTGAGCTGGCCGCAACACCGCAGGATTGCTTCAGGCCCTAGTGTCGTTCCGGCATGGCACGCTGAGCCTTTGGTTAATTCCTCTTCCTGGTGGGAAATGAGAGTTAAATTTGCCCATCCAGACACCTCCAGCTAGTCTCTCATTGGTTCTCCCTATTCCTGTTCATTTTCCGCAGAAATTGCAAACTGGGCCAAACAGGAGGTTAAAGGCACTGACTCTCCAAGTGGGGAGAGTGTTAGTAAAGCATCTGGAATGTTGCACCCGAGTACCAGGGGACAAAAACTGAGACACATTTGAACACGTTTCCCGATCACACGGTGGATCATACTCTGGGTTCCACATGCATGTTTTAGCTGAAGGAAGAATCCCTTAAACCTGGAGAGTTGAGACCCATGGAATGGCTACCATGCAATATGACTTCAAAGGGTCTGCATTTGCTCATCAAACCTCACCAATCCTATCACTGCTGCGTTTATGCCGCTGTACACATGCTTGATTCTCTTTTGGAGACATATAAATCCATAGGTTTTAAGATTATTACTAGTCAGGTATATTCTTAGGCGATTAATATGGGGTCTAGAGTCCACTTCGTTGAGCAAGGAGTAGCTCTTGTCTATTACATATTTGGCTTATGGAATGGTATCTGTGCTAATTTCAATCTCTGGTTTTATGCAGAACCCAAACTCACCTTTCCCCTTAAGCAAGCATAAGTTTGTTTTCTACATTTGAGACCGTGTTCTGTTTTGTAATTCAGTTTCTGTGTAGCCAAGTTTACATTCCGTGTAGTAGTGATATCTTATGTGGTTTCTTTTTCTGTGTGACTTATCTCACTTAGAATCATCGTACCTGAATCCACTCATTATGCTGCTACGGGCCTGATGATATAGATTTCATTGCTGAGTGATATTGCATTGTACGTAAGTACCACAAATTCTTTATCCATTTTTCACCTTCTGTGATATTGAATTTGTACTGTAAATGAGGTTCTTGTAAACAGAGCCGTCCCAAACTTTGGGGTGGCTGTGTCTTTTTGATTTTAATTTCCCTAAGCTATAGGACCATAAGTGGAAGTGCCCTAGGCTCTGTTGCTTTGTTTTTTAGATGTTTCAGGAAACACCATACACTTCTCCAGAGTGGCTGTTGGCAATTTACATCCCGCCCATCAGCATAACAAGGCTCCCAGTTCTCCATGGCCTGTCCTGCCTTTCTGGATTTTACACTTTTTTCAGATGGCCCTTTTGACCGGGGGGCAGTGAGACTTCATGGTAGTGCAGATTTCCTTTGCAAGCTTGCTTGGTTGGCCAAAAAGGGCGTATGCGTTTTTTCCTGAATATATTCAGGAAAAAACGCATACGCCCTTTTTGGCCAAGTGCATCATTGTGGACGTTCTGCCTCTTTTCCTATGCTTTACATGCAATTCCAGTCTACCTCCTGAAATCGGTTTCCTGCAATTCTGCCCCGCTTTCAAGTCCTCTTGGCAGCCTTACTTCAATATATTTTTGGACGATAGCTGTCATTTTTAACTCTGCAGGTTTGTGAATTACAGTGCCCCTGAGCTCCTTTCTTCAACTCGCTTTCTTCTGAGATGGCCGCAACACCGCAGGATTGCTTCAGGCCCTAGTGTGTTTCCGGCATGGCACGCTGAGCCTTTGGTTAATTCCTCTTCCTGGTGGGAAATGAGAGTTAAATTTGCCCGTCCAGACACCTCCAGCTAGTCTCTCATTGGTTCTCCCTATTCCTGTTCATTTTCCGCAGAAATTGCAAACTGGGCCAAACAGGAGGTTAAAGGCACTGACTCTCCAAGTGGGGAGAGTGTTAGTAAAGCATCTGGAATGTTGCACGCGAGTACCAGGGGACGAAAAGTGAGACATTTGAACACGTTTCCCGATCACACGGTGGATCACACTCTGGGTTCCACATGCATGTTTTAGCTGAAGGAAGAATCCCTTAAACCTGGAGAGTTGAGACCCATGGAATGGGTACCATGCAATATGACTTCAAAGGTTCTGCATTGGCTCACCGAACCTCACCAATCCTATCACTGCTGCGCTTATGCCTCTGTACACACACTTGATTCTCTTTCGGAGACTTATAAATCCATAGATTTTAAGATTCTTACTAGTCAGGTATATTCTTAGACGTTTAATATGGGGTGTTGAGTCCTCTTCGCTGAGCAAGGAGTAGCTCTTGTCTATTACATATTTGGCTTATGGAACGGTATCTGTGCTAATTTCAATCTCTGGTTTTATGCAGCACCCCAACTCACCTTTCCCCTTAAGCAAGCATAAGTTGGTTTTCTACATTTGAGACCCTGTTCTGTTTTGTAATTCAGTTCCTGTGTAGCCAAGGTTACATTCCATGTAGTAGTGATATCTTATGATGTTTCTTTTTCTGTGTGACTTATTTCACTTAGAATCATCGTACCTGAATCCACTCATTATGCTGCTACGGGCCTGATGATATACATTTCATTGCTGAGTGATATTGCATTGTACGTAAGTACCACAAATTCTTTATCCATTCTTGGCTTTCTGTGATATTGAACTTGTACCGTAAACGAGGTTCTTGTAAACAGAGCCGTCCCAAACTTTATGATGGCTGTGTCTTTTTGATTTTAATTTCCCTAAGCTATACGACCATAAGTGGAAGTGCCCTAGGCTCTGTTGCTTTGTTTTGTAGATGTTTCAGGAAACACCATACACTTCTCCAGAGAGGCTATTAGCAATTTACATCCCGCCCATCAGCATAACAAGGCTCCCAGTTCTCCATGGCCTGTCCTGCCTTTCTGGATTTTATACTTTTTTCAGATGGCCCTTTTGACCGGGGGGCAGTGAGACTTCATTGTAGTGCAGATTTCCTTTGCAAGCTTGCTTGGTTGGCCCAAAAGGGCGTATGCGTTTTTTCCTGAATATATTCAGGAAAAAACGCATATGCCCTTTTTGGCCAAGTGCATCATTGTGGACGTTCTGCCTCTTTTCCTATGCTTTACATGCAATTCCAGTCTACCTCCTGAAATCGGTTTCCTGCAATTCTGCCCCGCTTTCAAGTCCTCTTGGCAGCCTTACTTCAATATATTTTTGGACGATAGCTGTCATTTATAACTCTGCAGGTTTGTGAATTACAGTGCCTCTGAGCTCCTTTCTTCAACTCGCTTTCTTGTGAGCTGGCCGCAACACCGCAGCATGGCTTCAGGCCCTAGTGTGGTTCTGGCATGGCACGCTGAGCCTTTGGTTAATTCCTCTTCCTGGTGGGAAATGAGAGTTAAATTTGCCCGTCCAGACACCTCCAGCTAGTCTCTCATTGGTTCTCCCTATTCCTGTTCATTTTCCGCAGAAATTGCAAACTGGGCCAAACAGGAGGTTAAAGGCACTGACTCTCCAAGTGGGGAGAGTGTTAGTAAAGCGACTTGAATGTTGCACCCGAGTACCAGGGGACGAAAACTGAGACACATTTGAACACGTTTCCCGATCACACGGTGGATCATACTCTGGGTTCCACATGCATGTTTTAGCTGAAGGAAGAATCCCTTAAACCTGGAGAGTTGAGACCCATGGAATGGGTACCATGCAATATGACTTCAAAGGGTCTGCATTGGCTCACCGAACCTCACCAATCCTATCACTGCTGCATTTATGCCGCTGTACACACGCTTGATTCTCTTTCGGAGACATATAAATCCATAGGTGTTAAGATTCTTACTAGTCAGGTATATTCTTAGGCATTTAATATGGGGTGTTGAGTCCACTTCGTTGAGCAAGGAGTAGCTCTTGTGTATTACCTATTTGGCTTATGGAATGGTATCTGTGCTAATTTCAATCTCTGGTTTTATGCAGCACCCCAACTCACCTTTCCCCTTAAGCAAGCATAAGTTGGTTTTCTACATTTGAGATCCTGTTCTGTTTTGTAATTCAGTTCCTGTGTAGCCAAGTTTACATTCCGTGTATTAGTGATATCTTATGATGTTTCTTTTTCTGTGTGACTTATTTCACTTAGAATCATCGTACCTGAATCCACTCATTATGCTGCTACGGGCCTGATGACATAGATTTCATTGCTGAGTGATATTGCATTGTACGTAAGTACCACAACTTCTTTATCTATTTTTCACTTTCTGTGATATTGAACTTGTACCATAAACGAGATTCTTGTAAACAGAGCCGGCCCAAACTTTGGGGTGGCTGTGTCTTTTTGATTTTAATTTCCCTAAGCTATAGGACCATAAGTGGAAGTGCCCTAGGCTCTGTTGCTTTGTTTCTTAGATGTTTCAGGAAACACCATACACTTCTCCAGAGTGGCTGTTGGCAATTTACATCCCGCCCATCAGCATAACAAGGCTCCCAGTTCTCCATGGCCTGTCCTGCCTTTCTGGATTTTATACTTTTTTCAGATGGCCCTTTTGACCGGGGGGCAGTGAGACTTCATTGTACTGCAGATTTCCTTTGCAAGCTTGCTTGGTTGGCCAAAAAGGGCGTATGCGTTTTTTCCTGAATATATTCAGGAAAAAACGCATACGCCCTTTTTGGCCAAGTGCATCATTGTGGACGTTCTGCCTCTTTTCCTATGCTTTACATGCAATTCCTGTCTACCTCCTGAAATCGGTTTCCTGCAATCCTGCCCGGCTTTCAAGTCCTCTTGGCAGCCTTACTTCAATATATTTTTAGACGATAGCTGTCATTTTTAACTCTGCAGGTTTGTGAATTACAGTGCCCCTGAGCTCCTTTCTTCAACTCGCTTTCTTGTGAGCTGGCCGCAACACCGCAGGATTGCTTCAGGCCCTAGTGTGGTTCCGGCATGGCACGCTGAGCCTTTGGTTAATTCCTCTTCCTGGTGGGAAATGAGAGTTAAATTTGCCCATCCAGACACCTCCAGCTAGTCTCTCATTGGTTCTCCCTATTCCTGTTCATTTTCCGCAGAAATTGCAAACTGGGCCAAACAGGAGGTTAAAGGCACTGACTCTCCAAGTGGGGAGAGTGTTAGTAAAGCATCTGGAATGTTGCACCCGAGTACCAGGGGACAAAAACTGAGACACATTTGAACACGTTTCCCGATCACACGGTGGATCATACTCTGGGTTCCACATGCATGTTTTAGCTGAAGGAAGAATCCCTTAAACCTGGAGAGTTGAGACCCATGGAATGGCTACCATGCAATATGACTTCAAAGGGTTTGCATTTGCTCATCAAACCTCACCAATCCTATCACTGCTGCGTTTATGCCGCTGTACACATGCTTGATTCTCTTTTGGAGACATATAAATCCATAGGTTTTAAGATTATTACTAGTCAGGTATATTCTTAGGCGATTAATATGGGGTGTAGAGTCCACTTCGTTGAGCAAGGAGTAGCTCTTGTCTATTACATATTTGGCTTATGGAATGGTATCTGTGCTAATTTCAATCTCTGGTTTTATGCAGAACCCCAACTCACCTTTCCCCTTAAGCAAGCATAAGTTGGTTTTCTACATTTGAGACCGTGTTCTGTTTTGTAATTCAGTTTCTGTGTAGCCAAGTTTACATTCCGTGTAGTAGTGATATCTTATGATGTTTCTTTTTCTGTGTGACTTATCTCACTTAGAATCATCGTACCTGAATCCACTCATTATGCTGCTACGGGCCTGATGATATAGATTTCATTGCTGAGTGATATTGCATTGTACGTAAGTACCACAAATTCTTTATCCATTTTTCACCTTCTGTGATATTGAATTTGTACTGTAAATGAGGTTCTTGTAAACAGAGCCGTCCCAAACTTTGGGGTGGCTGTGTCTTTTTGATTTTAATTTCCCTAAGCTATAAGACCATAAGTGGAAGTGCCCTAGGCTCTGTTGCTTTGTTTTTTAGATGTTTCAGGAAACACCATACACTTCTCCAGAGTGGCTGTTGGCAATTTACATCCCGCCCATCAGCATAACAAGGCTCCCAGTTCTCCATGGCCTGTCCTGCCTTTCTGGATTTTACACTTTTTTCAGATGTCCCTTTTGACCGGGGGGCAGTGAGACTTCATGGTAGTGCAGATTTCCTTTGCAAGCTTGCTTGGTTGGCCAAAAAGGGCGTATGCGTTTTTTCCTGAATATATTCAGGAAAAAACGCATACGCCCTTTTTGGCCAAGTGCATCATTGTGGACGTTCTGCCTCTTTTCCTATGCTTTACATGCAATTCCAGTCTACCTCCTGAAATCGGTTTCCTGCAATTCTGCCCTGCTTTCAAGTCCTCTTGGCAGCCTTACTTCAATATATTTTTGGACGATAGCTGTCATTTTTAACTCTGCAGGTTTGTGAATTACAGTGCCCCTGAGCTCCTTTCTTCAACTCGCTTTCTTGTGAGCTGGCCGCAACACCGCAGGATTGCTTCAGGCCCTAGTGTGGTTCCGGCATGGCATGCTGAGCCTTTGGTTAATTCCTCTTCCTGGTGGGAAATGAGAGTTAAATTTGCCCGTCCAGACACCTCCAGCTAGTCTCTCATTGGTTCTCCCTATTCCTGTTCATTTTCCGCAGAAATTGCAAACTGGGTCAAACAGGAGGTTAAAGGCAGTGACTCTCCAAGTGGGGAGAGTTTTAGTAAAGCGTCTGGAATGTTGCACCCGAGTACCAGGGGACAAAAACTGAGACACATTTGAACACATTTCCCGATCACACGGTGGATCATACTCTGGGTTCCACATGCATGTTTTAGCTGAAGGAAGAATCCCTTAAACCTGGAGAGTTGAGACCCATGGAATGGGTACCATTCAATATGACTTCAAAGGTTCTGCATTGGCTCACCGAACCTCACCAATCCTATCACTGCTGCGCTTATGCCACTGTACACACGCTTGATTCTCTTTCGGAGACATATAAATCCATAGATTTTAAGATTCTTACTAGTCAGGTATATTCTTAGACGTTTAATATGGGGTGTTGAGTCCTCTTCGTTGAACAAGGAGTAGCTCTTGTCTATTACATATTTGGCTTATGGAACGGTATCTGTGCTAATTTCAATCTCTGGTTTTATGCAGCACCCCAACTCACCTTTCCCCTTAAGCAAGCATAAGTTGGTTTTCTACATTTGAGACCTTGTTCTGTTTTGTAATTCAGTTCCTGTGTAGCCAAGTTTACATTCCGTGTATTAGTGATATCTTATGATGTTTCTTTTTCTGTGTGACTTATCTCACTTAGAATCATCGTACCTGAATCCACTCATTATGCTGCTATGGGCCTGATGACATAGATTTCATTGCTGAGTGATATTGCATTGTACGTAAGTACCACAACTTCTTTATCCATTTTTCGCTTTCTGTGATATTGAACTTGTACCGTAAACGAGGTTCTTGTAAACAGAGCCGTCCCAAACTTTGGGGTGGCTGTGTCTTTTTGATTTTAATTTCCCTAAGCTATAGGACCATAAGTGGAAGTGCCCTAGGCTCTGTTGCTTTGTTTTGTAGATGTTTCAGGAAACACCATACACTTCTCCAGAGAGGCTGTTGGCAATTTACATCCCGCCCATCAGCATAACAAGGCTCCCAGTTCTCCATGGCCTGTCCTGCCTTTCTGGATTTTACACTTTTTTCAGATGGCCCTTTTGACCGGGGGGCAGTGAGACTTCATTGTAGTGCAGATTTCCTTTGCAAGCTTGCTTGGTTGGCCCAAAAGGGCGTATGCGTTTTTTCCTGAATATATTCAGGAAAAAACGCATACGCCCTTTTTGGCCAAGTGCATCATTGTGGACGTTCTGCCTCTTTTCCTATGCTTTACATGCAATTCCAGTCTACCTCCTGAAATCGGTTTCCTGCAATTCTGCCCCGCTTTCAAGTCCTCTTGGCAGCCTTACTTCAATATATTTTTGGACGATAGCTGTCATTTATAACTCTGCAGGTTTGTGAATTACAGTGCCCCTGAGCTCCTTTCTTCAACTCGCTTTCTTGTGAGCTGGCCGCAACACCGCAGCATGGCTTCAGGCCCTAGTGTGGTTCCGGCATGGCACGCTGAGCCTTTGGTTAATTCCTCTTCCTGGTGGGAAATGAGAGTTAAATTTGCCCGTCCAGACACCTCCAGCTAGTCTCTCATTGGTTCTCCCTATTCCTGTTCATTTTCCGCAGAAATTGCAAACTGGGCCAAACAGGAGGTTAAAGGCACTGTCTCTCCAAGTGGGGAGAGTGTTAGTAAAGCGTCTGGAATGTTGCACCCGAGTACCAGGGGACAAAAACTGAGACACATTTGAACACGTTTCCCGATCACACGGTTGATCATACTCTGGGTTCCACATGCATGTTTTAGCTGAAGGAAGAATCCCTTAAACCTGGAGAGTTGAGACCCATGGAATGGCTACCATGCAATATGACTTCAAAGGGTCTGCATTTGCTCATCAAACCTCACCAATCCTATCACTGCTGCGTTTATGCCGCTGTACACATGCTTGATTCTCTTTTGGAGACATATAAATCCATAGGTTTTAAGATTATTACTAGTCAGGTATATTCTTAGGCGATTAATATGGGGTGTAGAGTCCACTTCGTTGAGCAAGGAGTAGCTCTTGTCTATTACATATTTGGCTTATGGAATGGTATCTGTGCTAATTTCAATCTCTGGTTTTATGCAGAACCCCAACTCACCTTTCCCCTTAAGCAAGCATAAGTTGGTTTTCTACATTTGAGACCGTGTTCTGTTTTGTAATTCAGTTTCTGTGTAGCCAAGTTTACATTCCGTGTAGTAGTGATATCTTATGATGTTTCTTTTTCTGTGTGACTTATCTCACTTAGAATCATCGTACCTGAATCCACTCATTATGCTGCTACGGGCCTGATGATATAGATTTCATTGCTGAGTGATATTGCATTGTACGTAAGTACCACAAATTCTTTATCCATTTTTCACCTTCTGTGATATTGAATTTGTACTGTAAATGAGGTTCTTGTAAACAGAGCCGTCCCAAACTTTGGGGTGGCTGTGTCTTTTTGATTTTAATTTCCCTAAGCTATAGGACCATAAGTGGAAGTGCCCTAGGCTCTGTTGCTTTGTTTTTTAGATGTTTCAGGAAACACCATACACTTCTCCAGAGTGGCTGTTGGCAATTTACATCCCGCCCATCAGCATAACAAGGCTCCCAGTTCTCCATGGCCTGTCCTGCCTTTCTGGATTTTACACTTTTTTCAGATGTCCCTTTTGACCGGGGGGCAGTGAGACTTCATGGTAGTGCAGATTTCCTTTGCAAGCTTGCTTGGTTGGCCAAAAAGGGCGTATGCGTTTTTTCCTGAATATATTCAGGAAAAAACGCATACGCCCTTTTTGGCCAAGTGCATCATTGTGGACGTTCTGCCTCTTTTCCTATGCTTTACATGCAATTCCAGTCTACCTCCTGAAATCGGTTTCCTGCAATTCTGCCCCGCTTTCAAGTCCTCTTGGCAGCCTTACTTCAATATATTTTTGGACGATAGCTGTCATTTTTAACTCTGCAGGTTTGTGAATTACAGTGCCCCTGAGCTCCTTTCTTCAACTCGTTTTCTTGTGAGCTGGCCGCAACACCGCAGGATTGCTTCAGGCCCTAGTGTGGTTCCGGCATGGCATGCTGAGCCTTTGGTTAATTCCTCTTCCTGGTGGGAAATGAGAGTTAAATTTGCCCGTCCAGACACCTCCAGCTAGTCTCTCATTGGTTCTCCCTATTCCTGTTCATTTTCCGCAGAAATTGCAAACTGGGTCAAACAGGAGGTTAAAGGCAGTGACTCTCCAAGTGGGGAGAGTTTTAGTAAAGCGTCTGGAATGTTGCACCCGAGTACCAGGGGACAAAAACTGAGACACATTTGAACACATTTCCCGATCACACGGTGGATCATACTCTGGGTTCCACATGCATGTTTTAGCTGAAGGAAGAATCCCTTAAACCTGGAGAGTTGAGACCCATGGAATGGGTACCATTCAATATGACTTCAAAGGTTCTGCATTGGCTCACCGAACCTCACCAATCCTATCACTGCTGCGCTTATGCCACTGTACACACGCTTGATTCTCTTTCGGAGACATATAAATCCATAGATTTTAAGATTCTTACTAGTCAGGTATATTCTTAGACGTTTAATATGGGGTGTTGAGTCCTCTTCGTTGAGCAAGGAGTAGCTCTTGTCTATTACATATTTGGCTTATGGAACGGTATCTGTGCTAATTTCAATCTCTGGTTTTATGCAGAACCCCAACTCACCTTTCCCCTTAAGCAAGCATAAGTTGGTTTTCTACATTTGAGACCTTGTTCTGTTTTGTAATTCAGTTCCTGTGTAGCCAAGTTTACATTCCGTGTATTAGTGATATCTTATGATGTTTCTTTTTCTGTGTGACTTATCTCACTTAGAATCATCGTACCTGAATCCACTCATTATGCTGCTATGGGCCTGATGACATAGATTTCATTGCTGAGTGATATTGCATTGTACGTAAGTACCACAACTTCTTTATCCATTTTTCGCTTTCTGTGATATTGAACTTGTACCGTAAACGAGGTTCTTGTAAACAGAGCCGTCCCAAACTTTGGGGTGGCTGTGTCTTTTTGATTTTAATTTCCCTAAGCTATACGACCATAAGTGGAAGTGCCCTAGGCTCTGTTGCTTTGTTTTGTAGATGTTTCAGGAAACACCATACACTTCTCCAGAGAGGCTATTGGCAATTTACATCCCGCCCATCAGCATAACAAGGCTCCCAGTTCTCCATGGCCTGTCCTGCCTTTCTGGATTTTACACTTTTTTCAGATGGCCCTTTTGACCGGGGGGCAGTGAGACTTCATTGTAGTGCAGATTTCCTTTGCAAGCTTTCTTGGTTGGCCCAAAAGGGCTTATGCGTTTTTTCCTGAATATATTCAGGAAAAAACGCATATGCCCTTTTTGGCCAAGTGCATCATTGTGGACGTTCTGCCTCTTTTCCTATGCTTTACATGCAATTCCAGTCTACCTCCTGAAATCGGTTTCCTGCAATTCTGCCCCGCTTTCAAGTCCTCTTGGCAGCCTTACTTCAATATATTTTTGGACGATAGCTGTCATTTATAACTCTGCAGGTTTGTGAATTACAGTGCCCCTGAGCTCCTTTCTTCAACTCGCTTTCTTGTGAGCTGGCCGCAACACCGCAGCATGGCTTCAGGCCCTAGTGTGGTTCCGGCATGGCACGCTGAGCCTTTGGTTAATTCCTCTTCCTGGTGGGAAATGAGAGTTAAATTTGCCCGTCCAGACACCTCCAGCTAGTCTCTCATTGGTTCTCCCTATTCCTGTTCATTTTCCGCAGAAATTGCAAACTGGGCCAAACAGGAGGTTAAAGGCACTGTCTCTCCAAGTGGGGAGAGTGTTAGTAAAGCGTCTGGAATGTTGCACCCGAGTACCAGGGGACAAAAACTGAGACACATTTGAACACATTTCCCGATCACACGGTTGATCATACTCTGGGTTCCACATGCATGTTTTAGCTGAAGGAAGAATCCCTTAAACCTGGAGAGTTGAGACCCATGGAATGGCTACCATGCAATATGACTTCAAAGGGTCTGCATTTGCTCATCAAACCTCACCAATCCTATCACTGCTGCGTTTATGCCGCTGTACACATGCTTGATTCTCTTTTGGAGACATATAAATCCATAGGTTTTAAGATTATTACTAGTCAGGTATATTCTTAGGCGATTAATATGGGGTGTAGAGTCCACTTCGTTGAGCAAGGAGTAGCTCTTGTCTATTACATATTTGGCTTATGGAATGGTATCTGTGCTAATTTCAATCTCTGGTTTTATGCAGAACCCCAACTCACCTTTCCCCTTAAGCAAGCATAAGTTGGTTTTCTACATTTGAGACCGTGTTCTGTTTTGTAATTCAGTTTCTGTGTAGCCAAGTTTACATTCCGTGTAGTAGTGATATCTTATGATGTTTCTTTTTCTGTGTGACTTATCTCACTTAGAATCATCGTACCTGAATCCACTCATTATGCTGCTACGGGCCTGATGATATAGATTTCATTGCTGAGTGATATTGCATTGTACGTAAGTACCACAACTTCTTTATCCATTTTTCACTTACTGTGATATTGAACTTGTACCGTAAATGAGGTTCTTGTAAACAGAGCCGTCCCATACTTTGGGGTGGCTGTGTCTTTTTGATTTTAATTTCCCTAATCTATAGGACCATAAGTGGAAGTGCCCTAGGCTCTGTTGCTTTGTTTTTTAGATGTTTCAGGAAACACCATACACTTCTCCAGAGTGGCTGTTGGCAATTTACATCCCGCCCATCAGCATAACAAGGCTCCCAGTTCTCCATGGCCTGTCCTGCCTTTCTGGATTTTACACTTTTTTCAGATGTTCCTTTTGACCGGGGGGCAGTGAGACTTCATTGTAGTGCAGATTTCCTTTGCAAGCTTGCTTGGTTGGCCAAAAAGGGCGTATGCGTTTTTTCCTGAATATATTCAGGAAAAAACGCATACGCCCTTTTTGGCCAAGTGCATCATTGTGGACGTTCTGCCTCTTTTCCTATGCTTTACATGCAATTCCAGTCTACCTCCTGAAACCGGTTTCCTGCAATTCTGCCCTGCTTTCAAGTCCTCTTGGCAGCCTTACTTCAATATATTTTTGGACGATAGCTGTCATTTATAACTCTGCAGGTTTGTGAATTACAGTGCCCCTGAGCTCCTTTCTTCAACTCGCTTTCTTGTGAGCTGGCCGCAACACCGCAGCATTGCTTCAGGCCCTAGTGTGGTTCCGGAATGGCATGCTGAGCCTTTGGTTAATTCCTCTTCCTGGTGGGAAATGAGAGTTAAATTTGCCCGTCCAGACACCTCCAGCTAGTCTCTCATTGGTTCTCCCTATTCCTGTTCATTTTCCGCAGAAATTGCAAACTGGGCCAAACAGGAGGTTAAAGGCACTGACTCTCCAAGTGGGGAGAGTGTTAGTAAAGCGTCTGGAATGTTGCACCCGAGTACCAGGGGACGAAACCTGAGACACATTTGAACACGTTTCCCGATCACACGGTGGATCATACTCTGGGTTCCAAATGCATGTTTTAGCTGAAGGAAGAATCCCTTATACCTGGAGAGTTGAGACCCATGGAATGGGTACCATGCAATATGACTTCAAAGGGTCTGCATTTGCTCACCGAACCTCACCAATCCTATCACTGCTGCGTTTATGCCGCTGTACACACGCTTGATTCTCTTTCGGAGACATAGAAATCCATAGGTTTTAAGATTCTTACTAGTCAGGTATATTCTTAGGCGTTTAATATGGGGTGTTGATTCCACTTGGTTGAGAAAGGAGTAGCTCTTGTCTATTACATATTTGGCTTATGGAACGGTATCTGTGCTAATTTCAATCTCTGGTTTTATGCAGCACCCCAACTCACCTTTCCCCTTAAGAAAGCATAAGTTGGTTTTCTACATTTGAGACCCTGTTCTGTTTTGTAATTCTGTTCCTGTGTAGCCAAGTTTACATTCCGTGTAGTAGTGATATCTTATGATGTTTCTTTTTCTGTGTGACTTATCTCACTTAGAATCATCGTACCTGAATCCACTCATTATGCTGCTATGGGCCTGATGACATACATTTCATTGCTGAGTGATATTGCATTGTACGTACCTACCACAACTTCTTTATCCATTTTTCACTTTCTGTGATATTGAACTCGAACTGTAAACGAGGTTCTTGTAAACAGAGCTGTCCCAAACTTTGGGGTGACTGTGTCTTTTTGATTTTAATTTCCCTAAGCTATAGGACCATAAGTGGAAGTGCCCTAGGCTCTGTTGCTTTGTTTTGTAGATGTTTCAGGAAACACCATACACTTCTCCAGAGTGGCTGTTGGCAATTTACATCCCACCCATCAGCATAACAAGCCTCCCAGTTCTCCATGGCCTGTCCTGCCTTTCTGGATTTTACACTTTTTTCAGATGGCCCTTTTGACCGGGGGGCAGTGAGACTTCATTGTACTGCAGATTTCCTTTGCAAGCTTGCTTGGTTGACCAAAAAGGGCGTATGCGTTTTTTCCTGAATATATTCAGGAAAAAACGCATACGCCCTTTTTGGCCAAGTGCATCATTGTGGACGTTCTGCCTCTTTTCCTATGCTTTACATGCAATTCCAGTCTACCTCCTGAAATCGGTTTCCTGCAATTCTGCCCCACTTTCGAGTCCTCTTGGCAGCCTTACTTCAATATATTTTTGGACGATAGCTGTCATTTTTAACTCTGCAGGTTTGTGAATTACAGTGCCCCTGAGCTCCTTTCTTCAACTCGCTTTCTTGTGAGCTGGCCGCAACACCGCAGGATTGCTTCAGGCCCTAGTGTGTTTCCGGCATGGCACGCTGAGCCTTTGGTTAATTCCTCTTCCTGGTGGGAAATGAGAGTTAAATTTGCCCATCGAGACACCTCCAGCTAGTCTCTCATTGGTTCTCCCTATTCCTGTTCATTTTCCGCAGAAATTGCAAACTGGGCCAAACAGGAGGTTAAAGGCAGTGACTCTCCAAGTGAGGAGAGTGTTAGTAAAGCATCTGGAATGTTGCACCCGAGTACCAGGGGACGAAAACTGAGACACATTTGAACACGTTTCCCGATCACACGGTGGATCATACTCTGGGTTCCAAATGCATGTTTTAGCTGAAGGAAGAATCCCTTAAACCTGGAGAGTTGAGACCCATGGAATGGCTACCATGCAATATGACTTCAAAGGGTCTGCATTTGCTCATCAAACCTCACCAATCCTATCACTGCTGCGTTTATGCCGCTGTACACATGCTTGATTCTCTTTTGGAGACATAGAAATCCATAGGTTTTAAGATTCTTACTAGTCAGGTATATTCTTAGGCGATTAATATGGGGTGTAGAGTCCACTTCGTTGAGCAAGGAGTAGATCTTGTCTATTACATATTTGGCTTATGGAATGGTATCTGTGCTAATTTCAATCTCTGGTTTTATGCAGAACCCCAACTCACATTTCCCCTTAAGCAAGCATAAGTTGGTTTTCTACATTTGAGACCGTGTTCTGTTTTGTAATTCAGTTTCTGTGTAGCCAAGTTTACATTCCGTGTAGTAGTGATATCTTATGATGTTTCCTTTTCTGTGTGACTTATCTCACTTAGAATCATCGTACCTGAATCCACTCATTATGCTGCTACGGGCCTGATGATATAGATTTCATTGCTGAGTGATATTGCATTGTACGTAAGTACCACAAATTCTTTATCCATTTTTCACCTTCTGTGATATTGAATTTGTACTGTAAATGAGGTTCTTGTAAACAGAGCCATCCCAAACTTTGGGGTGGCTGTGTCTTTTTGATTTTAATTTCCCTAAGCTATAGGACCATAAGTGGAAGTGCCCTAGGCTCTGTTGCTTTGTTTTGTAGATGTTTCAGGAAACACCATACACTTCTCCAGAGTGGCTGTTGGCAATTTACATCCCGCCCATCAGCATAACAAGGCTCCCAGTTCTCCATGGCCTGTCCTGCCTTTCTGGATTTTACACTTTTTTCAGATGGCCCTTTTGACCGGGGGGCAGTGAGACTTCATTGTAGTGCAGATTTCCTTTGCAAGCTTGCTTGGTTGGCCCAAAAGGGCGTATGCGTTTTTTCCTGAATATATTCAGGAAAAAACGCATACGCCCTTTTTGGCCAAGTGCATCATTGTGGACGTTCTGCCTCTTTTCCTATGCTTTACATGCAATTCCAGTCTACCTCCTGAAATCGGTTTCCTGCAATTCTGCCCCGCTTTCAAGTCCTCTTGGCAGCCTTACTTCAATATATTTTTGGACGATAGCTGTCATTTATAACTCTGCAGGTTTGTGAATTACAGTGCCCCTGAGCTCCTTTCTTCAACTCGCTTTCTTGTGAGCTGGCCGCAACACCGCAGCATGGCTTCAGGCCCTAGTGTGGTTCCGGCATGGCACGCTGAGCCTTTGGTTAATTCCTCTTCCTGGTGGGAAATGAGAGTTAAATTTGCCCGTCCAGACACCTCCAGCTAGTCTCTCATTGGTTCTCCCTATTCCTGTTCATTTTCCGCAGAAATTGCAAACTGGGCCAAACAGGAGGTTAAAGGCACTGTCTCTCCAAGTGGGGAGAGTGTTAGTAAAGCGTCTGGAATGTTGCACCCGAGTACCAGGGGACAAAAACTGAGACACATTTGAACACGTTTCCCGATCACACGGTTGATCATACTCTGGGTTCCACATGCATGTTTTAGCTGAAGGAAGAATCCCTTAAACCTGGAGAGTTGAGACCCATGGAATGGCTACCATGCAATATGACTTCAAAGGGTCTGCATTTGCTCATCAAACCTCACCAATCCTATCACTGCTGCGTTTATGCCGCTGTACACATGCTTGATTCTCTTTTGGAGACATATAAATCCATAGGTTTTAAGATTATTACTAGTCAGGTATATTCTTAGGCGATTAATATGGGGTGTAGAGTCCACTTCGTTGAGCAAGGAGTAGCTCTTGTCTATTACATATTTGGCTTATGGAATGGTATCTGTGCTAATTTCAATCTCTGGTTTTATGCAGAACCCCAACTCACCTTTCCCCTTAAGCAAGCATAAGTTGGTTTTCTACATTTGAGACCGTGTTCTGTTTTGTAATTCAGTTTCTGTGTAGCCAAGTTTACATTCCGTGTAGTAGTGATATCTTATGATGTTTCTTTTTCTGTGTGACTTATCTCACTTAGAATCATCGTACCTGAATCCACTCATTATGCTGCTACGGGCCTGATGATATAGATTTCATTGCTGAGTGATATTGCATTGTACGTAAGTACCACAAATTCTTTATCCATTTTTCACCTTCTGTGATATTGAATTTGTACTGTAAATGAGGTTCTTGTAAACAGAGCCGTCCCAAACTTTGGGGTGGCTGTGTCTTTTTGATTTTAATTTCCCTAAGCTATAGGACCATAAGTGGAAGTGCCCTAGGCTCTGTTGCTTTGTTTTTTAGATGTTTCAGGAAACACCATACACTTCTCCAGAGTGGCTGTTGGCAATTTACATCCCGCCCATCAGCATAACAAGGCTCCCAGTTCTCCATGGCCTGTCCTGCCTTTCTGGATTTTACACTTTTTTCAGATGTCCCTTTTGACCGGGGGGCAGTGAGACTTCATGGTAGTGCAGATTTCCTTTGCAAGCTTGCTTGGTTGGCCAAAAAGGGCGTATGCGTTTTTTCCTGAATATATTCAGGAAAAAACGCATACGCCCTTTTTGGCCAAGTGCATCATTGTGGACGTTCTGCCTCTTTTCCTATGCTTTACATGCAATTCCAGTCTACCTCCTGAAATCGGTTTCCTGCAATTCTGCCCCGCTTTCAAGTCCTCTTGGCAGCCTTACTTCAATATATTTTTGGACGATAGCTGTCATTTTTAACTCTGCAGGTTTGTGAATTACAGTGCCCCTGAGCTCCTTTCTTCAACTCGTTTTCTTGTGAGCTGGCCGCAACACCGCAGGATTGCTTCAGGCCCTAGTGTGGTTCCGGCATGGCATGCTGAGCCTTTGGTTAATTCCTCTTCCTGGTGGGAAATGAGAGTTAAATTTGCCCGTCCAGACACCTCCAGCTAGTCTCTCATTGGTTCTCCCTATTCCTGTTCATTTTCCGCAGAAATTGCAAACTGGGTCAAACAGGAGGTTAAAGGCAGTGACTCTCCAAGTGGGGAGAGTTTTAGTAAAGCGTCTGGAATGTTGCACCCGAGTACCAGGGGACAAAAACTGAGACACATTTGAACACATTTCCCGATCACACGGTGGATCATACTCTGGGTTCCACATGCATGTTTTAGCTGAAGGAAGAATCCCTTAAACCTGGAGAGTTGAGACCCATGGAATGGGTACCATTCAATATGACTTCAAAGGTTCTGCATTGGCTCACCGAACCTCACCAATCCTATCACTGCTGCGCTTATGCCACTGTACACACGCTTGATTCTCTTTCGGAGACATATAAATCCATAGATTTTAAGATTCTTACTAGTCAGGTATATTCTTAGACGTTTAATATGGGGTGTTGAGTCCTCTTCGTTGAGCAAGGAGTAGCTCTTGTCTATTACATATTTGGCTTATGGAACGGTATCTGTGCTAATTTCAATCTCTGGTTTTATGCAGAACCCCAACTCACCTTTCCCCTTAAGCAAGCATAAGTTGGTTTTCTACATTTGAGACCTTGTTCTGTTTTGTAATTCAGTTCCTGTGTAGCCAAGTTTACATTCCGTGTATTAGTGATATCTTATGATGTTTCTTTTTCTGTGTGACTTATCTCACTTAGAATCATCGTACCTGAATCCACTCATTATGCTGCTATGGGCCTGATGACATAGATTTCATTGCTGAGTGATATTGCATTGTACGTAAGTACCACAACTTCTTTATCCATTTTTCGCTTTCTGTGATATTGAACTTGTACCGTAAACGAGGTTCTTGTAAACAGAGCCGTCCCAAACTTTGGGGTGGCTGTGTCTTTTTGATTTTAATTTCCCTAAGCTATACGACCATAAGTGGAAGTGCCCTAGGCTCTGTTGCTTTGTTTTGTAGATGTTTCAGGAAACACCATACACTTCTCCAGAGAGGCTATTGGCAATTTACATCCCGCCCATCAGCATAACAAGGCTCCCAGTTCTCCATGGCCTGTCCTGCCTTTCTGGATTTTACACTTTTTTCAGATGGCCCTTTTGACCGGGGGGCAGTGAGACTTCATTGTAGTGCAGATTTCCTTTGCAAGCTTTCTTGGTTGGCCCAAAAGGGCTTATGCGTTTTTTCCTGAATATATTCAGGAAAAAACGCATATGCCCTTTTTGGCCAAGTGCATCATTGTGGACGTTCTGCCTCTTTTCCTATGCTTTACATGCAATTCCAGTCTACCTCCTGAAATCGGTTTCCTGCAATTCTGCCCCGCTTTCAAGTCCTCTTGGCAGCCTTACTTCAATATATTTTTGGACGATAGCTGTCATTTATAACTCTGCAGGTTTGTGAATTACAGTGCCCCTGAGCTCCTTTCTTCAACTCGCTTTCTTGTGAGCTGGCCGCAACACCGCAGCATGGCTTCAGGCCCTAGTGTGGTTCCGGCATGGCACGCTGAGCCTTTGGTTAATTCCTCTTCCTGGTGGGAAATGAGAGTTAAATTTGCCCGTCCAGACACCTCCAGCTAGTCTCTCATTGGTTCTCCCTATTCCTGTTCATTTTCCGCAGAAATTGCAAACTGGGCCAAACAGGAGGTTAAAGGCACTGTCTCTCCAAGTGGGGAGAGTGTTAGTAAAGCGTCTGGAATGTTGCACCCGAGTACCAGGGGACAAAAACTGAGACACATTTGAACACGTTTCCCGATCACACGGTTGATCATACTCTGGGTTCCACATGCATGTTTTAGCTGAAGGAAGAATCCCTTAAACCTGGAGAGTTGAGACCCATGGAATGGCTACCATGCAATATGACTTCAAAGGGTCTGCATTTGCTCATCAAACCTCACCAATCCTATCACTGCTGCGTTTATGCCGCTGTACACATGCTTGATTCTCTTTTGGAGACATATAAATCCATAGGTTTTAAGATTATTACTAGTCAGGTATATTCTTAGGCGATTAATATGGGGTGTAGAGTCCACTTCGTTGAGCAAGGAGTAGCTCTTGTCTATTACATATTTGGCTTATGGAATGGTATCTGTGCTAATTTCAATCTCTGGTTTTATGCAGAACCCCAACTCACCTTTCCCCTTAAGCAAGCATAAGTTGGTTTTCTACATTTGAGACCGTGTTCTGTTTTGTAATTCAGTTTCTGTGTAGCCAAGTTTACATTCCGTGTAGTAGTGATATCTTATGATGTTTCTTTTTCTGTGTGACTTATCTCACTTAGAATCATCGTACCTGAATCCACTCATTATGCTGCTACGGGCCTGATGATATAGATTTCATTGCTGAGTGATATTGCATTGTACGTAAGTACCACAACTTCTTTATCCATTTTTCACTTTCTGTGATATTGAACTTGTACTGTAAACGAGGTTCTTGTAAACAGAGCCGTCCCAAACTTTGGGGTGGCTGTGTCTTTTTGATTTTAATTTCCCTAAGCTATAGGACCATAAGTGGAAATGTCCTTGGCTCTGTTGCTTTGTTTTTTAGATGTTTCAGGAAACACCATACACTTCTCCAGAGTGGCTGTTGGCAATTTACATCCCGCCCATCAGCATAACAAGGCTCCCAGTTCTCCATGGCCTGTTCTGCCTTTCTGGATTTTACACTTTTTTCAGATGGCCCTTTTGACCGGGGGGCAGTGAGACTTCATTGTAGTGCAGATTTCCTTTGCAAGCTTGCTTGGTTGGCCAAAAAGGGCGTATGCGTTTTTTCCTGAATATATTCAGGATAAAACGCATACGCCCTTTTTGGCCAAGTGCATCATTGTGGACGTTCTGCCTCTTTTCCTATGCTTTACATGCAATTCCAGTCTACCTCCTGAAACCGGTTTCCTGCAATTCTGCCCTGCTTTCAAGTCCTCTTGGCAGCCTTACTTCAATATATTTTTGGACGATAGCTGTCATTTATAACTCTGCAGGTTTGTGAATTACAGTGCCCCTGAGCTCCTTTCTTCAACTCGCTTTCTTGTGAGCTGGCCGCAACACCGCAGCATTGCTTCAGGCCCTAGTGTGGTTCCGGAATGGCATGCTGAGCCTTTGGTTAATTCCTCTTCCTGGTGGGAAATGAGAGTTAAATTTGCCCGTCCAGACACCTCCAGCTAGTCTCTCATTGGTTCTCCCTATTCCTGTTCATTTTCCGCAGAAATTGCAAACTGGGCCAAACAGGAGGTTAAAGGCACTGACTCTCCAAGTGGGGAGAGTGTTAGTAAAGCGTCTGGAATGTTGCACCCGAGTACCAGGGGACGAAACCTGAGACACATTTGAACACGTTTCCCGATCACACGGTGGATCATACTCTGGGTTCCAAATGCATGTTTTAGCTGAAGGAAGAATCCCTTATACCTGGAGAGTTGAGACCCATGGAATGGGTACCATGCAATATGACTTCAAAGGGTCTGCATTTGCTCACCGAACCTCACCAATCCTATCACTGCTGCGTTTATGCCGCTGTACACACGCTTGATTCTCTTTCGGAGACATAGAAATCCATAGGTTTTAAGATTCTTACTAGTCAGGTATATTCTTAGGCGTTTAATATGGGGTGTTGATTCCACTTGGTTGAGAAAGGAGTAGCTCTTGTCTATTACATATTTGGCTTATGGAACGGTATCTGTGCTAATTTCAATCTCTGGTTTTATGCAGCACCCCAACTCACCTTTCCCCTTAAGAAAGCATAAGTTGGTTTTCTACATTTGAGACCCTGTTCTGTTTTGTAATTCTGTTCCTGTGTAGCCAAGTTTACATTCCGTGTAGTAGTGATATCTTATGATGTTTCTTTTTCTGTGTGACTTATCTCACTTAGAATCATCGTACATGAATCCACTCATTATGCTGCTATGGGCCTGATGACATACATTTCATTGCTGAGTGATATTGCATTGTACGTACCTACCACAACTTCTTTATCCATTTTTCACTTTCTGTGATATTGAACTCGAACTGTAAACGAGGTTCTTGTAAACAGAGCTGTCCCAAACTTTGGGGTGACTGTGTCTTTTTGATTTTAATTTCCCTAAGCTATAGGACCATAAGTGGAGTGCCCTAGGCTCTGTTGCTTTGTTTTGTAGATGTTTCAGGAAACACCATACACTTCTCCAGAGTGGCTGTTGGCAATTTACATCCCACCCATCAGCATAACAAGGCTCCCAGTTCTCCATGGCCTGTCCTGCCTTTCTGGATTTTACACTTTTTTCAGATGGCCCTTTTGACCGGGGGGCAGTGAGACTTCATTGTACTGCAGATTTCCTTTGCAAGCTTGCTTGGTTGACCAAAAAGGGCGTATGCGTTTTTTCCTGAATATATTCAGGAAAAAACGCATACGCCCTTTTTGGCCAAGTGCATCATTGTGGACGTTCTGCCTCTTTTCCTATGCTTTACATGCAATTCCAGTCTACCTCCTGAAATCGGTTTCCTGCAATTCTGCCCCACTTTCGAGTCCTCTTGGCAGCCTTACTTCAATATATTTTTGGACGATAGCTGTCATTTTTAACTCTGCAGGTTTGTGAATTACAGTGCCCCTGAGCTCCTTTCTTCAACTCGCTTTCTTGTGAGCTGGCCGCAACACCGCAGGATTGCTTCAGGCCCTAGTGTGGTTCCGGCATGGCACGCTGAGCCTTTGGTTAATTCCTCTTCCTGGTGGGAAATGAGAGTTAAATTTGCCCATCGAGACACCTCCAGCTAGTCTCTCATTGGTTCTCCCTATTCCTGTTCATTTTCCGCAGAAATTGCAAACTGGGCCAAACAGGAGGTTAAAGGCAGTGACTCTCCAAGTGAGGAGAGTGTTAGTAAAGCATCTGGAATGTTGCACCCGAGTACCAGGGGACGAAAACTGAGACACATTTGAACACGTTTCCCGATCACACGGTGGATCATACTCTGGGTTCCAAATGCATGTTTTAGCTGAAGGAAGAATCCCTTAAACCTGGAGAGTTGAGACCCATGGAATGGCTACCATGCAATATGACTTCAAAGGGTCTGCATTTGCTCATCAAACCTCACCAATCCTATCACTGCTGCGTTTATGCCGCTGTACACATGCTTGATTCTCTTTTGGAGACATAGAAATCCATAGGTTTTAAGATTCTTACTAGTCAGGTATATTCTTAGGCGATTAATATGGGGTGTAGAGTCCACTTCGTTGAGCAAGGAGTAGATCTTGTCTATTACATATTTGGCTTATGGAATGGTATCTGTGCTAATTTCAATCTCTGGTTTTATGCAGAACCCCAACTCACATTTCCCCTTAAGCAAGCATAAGTTGGTTTTCTACATTTGAGACCGTGTTCTGTTTTGTAATTCAGTTTCTGTGTAGCCAAGTTTACATTCCGTGTAGTAGTGATATCTTATGATGTTTCCTTTTCTGTGTGACTTATCTCACTTAGAATCATCGTACCTGAATCCACTCATTATGCTGCTACGGGCCTGATGATATAGATTTCATTGCTGAGTGATATTGCATTGTACGTAAGTACCACAAATTCTTTATCCATTTTTCACCTTCTGTGATATTGAATTTGTACTGTAAATGAGGTTCTTGTAAACAGAGCCATCCCAAACTTTGGGGTGGCTGTGTCTTTTTGATTTTAATTTCCCTAAGCTATAGGACCATAAGTGGAAGTGCCCTAGGCTCTGTTGCTTTGTTTTTTAGATGTTTCAGGAAACACCATACACTTCTCCAGAGTGGCTGTTGGCAATTTACATCCCGCCCATCAGCATAACAAGGCTCCCAGTTCTCCATGGCCTGTCCTGCCTTTCTGGATTTTACACTTTTTTCAGATGGCCCTTTTGACCGGGGGACAGTGAGACTTCATTGTAGTGCAGATTTCCTTTGCAAGCTTGCTTGGTTGGCCAAAAAGGGCGTATGCGTTTTTTCCTGAATATATTCAGGAAAAAACGCATACGCCCTTTTTGGCCAAGTGCATCATTGTGGACGTTCTGCCTCTTTTCGTATGCTTTACATGCAATTCCAGTCTACCTCCTGAAATCGGTTTCCTGCAATTCTGCCCCGCTTTCACGTCCTCTTGGCAGCCTTACTTCAATATATTTTTGGACGATAGCTGTCATTTATAACTCTGCAGGTTTGTGAATTACAGTGCCCCTGAGCTCCTTTCTTCAACTCGCTTTCTTGTGAGCTGGCCGCAACACTGCAGGATTGCTTCAGGCCCTAGTGTCGTTCCGGCATGGCACGCTGAGCCTTTGGTTAATTCCTCTTCCTGGTGGGAAATGAGAGTTAAATTTGCCCGTCCAGACACCTCCAGCTAGTCTCTCACTGGTTCTCCCTATTCCTGTTCATCTTCCGCAAAAATTGCAAACTGGGCCAAACAGGAGGTTAAAGGCACTGACTCTCCAAGTGGGGAGAGTGTTAGTAAAGCGTCTGGAATGTTGCACCCGAGTACCAGGGGACGAAACCTGAGACACATTTGAACACGTTTCCCGATCACACGGTGGATCATACTCTGGGTTCCACATGCATGTTTTAGCTGAAGGAAGAATCCCTTAAACCTGGAGAGTTGAGACCCATGGAATGGGTACCATTCAATATGACTTCAAAGGTTCTGCATTAGCTCACCGAACCTCACCAATCCTATCACTGCTGCGCTTATGCAACTGTACACACGCTTGATTCTCTTTCGGAGACATATAAATCCATAGATTTTAAGATTCTTACTAGTCAGGTATATTCTTAGACGTTTAATATGGGGTGTTGAGTCCTCTTCGTTGAACAAGGAGTAGCTCTTGTCTATTACATATTTGGCTTATGGAACGGTATCTGTGCTAATTTCAATCTCTGGTTTTATGCAGCACCCCAACTCACCTTTCCCCTTAAGCAAGCATAAGTTGGTTTTCTACATTTGAGACCTTGTTCTGTTTTGTAATTCAGTTCCTGTGTAGCCAAGTTTACATTCCGTGTATTAGTGATATCTTATGATGTTTCTTTTTCTGTGTGACTTATCTCACTTAGAATCATCGTACCTGAATCCACTCATTATGCTGCTACGGGCCTGATGACATAGATTTCATTGCTGAGTGATATTGCATTGTACGTAAGTACCACAACTTCTTTATCCATTTTTCGCTTTCTGTGATATTGAACTTGTACCGTAAACGAGGTTCTTGTAAACAGAGCCGTCCCAAACTTTGGGGTGGCTGTGTCTTTTTGATTTTAATTTCCCTAAGCTATACGACCATAAGTGGAAGTGCCCTAGGCTCTGTTGCTTTGTTTTGTAGATGTTTCAGGAAACACCATACACTTCTCCAGAGAGGCTATTGGCAATTTACATCCCGCCCATCAGCATAACAAGGCTCCCAGTTCTCCATGGCCTGTCCTGCCTTTCTGGATTTTACACTTTTTTCAGATGGCCCTTTTGACCGGGGGGCAGTGAGACTTCATTGTAGTGCAGATTTCCTTTGCAAGCTTGCTTGGTTGGCCCAAAAGGGCGTATGCGTTTTTTCCTGAATATATTCAGGAAAAAACGCATATGCCCTTTTTGGCCAAGTGCATCATTGTGGACGTTCTGCCTCTTTTCCTATGCTTTACATGCAATTCCAGTCTACCTCCTGAAATCGGTTTCCTGCAATTCTGCCCCGCTTTCAAGTCCTCTTGGCAGCCTTACTTCAATATATTTTTGGACGATAGCTGTCATTTATAACTCTGCAGGTTTGTGAATTACAGTGCCCCTGAGCTCCTTTCTTCAACTCGCTTTCTTGTGAGCTGGCCGCAACACCGCAGCATGGCTTCAGGCCCTAGTGTGGTTCCGGCATGGCACGCTGAGCCTTTGGTTAATTCCTCTTCCTGGTGGGAAATGAGAGTTAAATTTGCCCGTCCAGACACCTCCAGCTAGTCTCTCATTGGTTCTCCCTATTCCTGTTCATTTTCCGCAGAAATTGCAAACTGGGCCAAACAGGAGGTTAAAGGCACTGTCTCTCCAAGTGGGGAGAGTGTTAGTAAAGCGTCTGGAATGTTGCACCCGAGTACCAGGGGACAAAAACTGAGACACATTTGAACACGTTTCCTGATCACACGGTTGATCATACTCTGGGTTCCACATGCATGTTTTAGCTGAAGGAAGAATCCCTTAAACCTGGAGAGTTGAGACCCATGGAATGGGTACCATTCAATATGACTTCAAAGGTTCTGCATTAGCTCACCGAACCTCACCAATCCTATCACTGCTGCGCTTATGCAACTGTACACACGCTTGATTCTCTTTCGGAGACATATAAATCCATAGATTTTAAGATTCTTACTAGTCAGGTATATTCTTAGACGTTTAATATGGGGTGTTGAGTCCTCTTCGTTGAACAAGGAGTAGCTCTTGTCTATTACATATTTGGCTTATGGAACGGTATCTGTGCTAATTTCAATCTCTGGTTTTATGCAGCACCCCAACTCACCTTTCCCCTTAAGCAAGCATAAGTTGGTTTTCTACATTTGAGACCTTGTTCTGTTTTGTAATTCAGTTCCTGTGTAGCCAAGTTTACATTCCGTGTATTAGTGATATCTTATGATGTTTCTTTTTCTGTGTGACTTATCTCACTTAGAATCATCGTACCTGAATCCACTCATTATGCTGCTACGGGCCTGATGACATAGATTTCATTGCTGAGTGATATTGCATTGTACGTAAGTACCACAACTTCTTTATCCATTTTTCGCTTTCTGTGATATTGAACTTGTACCGTAAACGAGGTTCTTGTAAACAGAGCCGTCCCAAACTTTGGGGTGGCTGTGTCTTTTTGATTTTAATTTCCCTAAGCTATACGACCATAAGTGGAAGTGCCCTAGGCTCTGTTGCTTTGTTTTGTAGATGTTTCAGGAAACACCATACACTTCTCCAGAGAGGCTATTGGCAATTTACATCCCGCCCATCAGCATAACAAGGCTCCCAGTTCTCCATGGCCTGTCCTGCCTTTCTGGATTTTACACTTTTTTCAGATGGCCCTTTTGACCGGGGGGCAGTGAGACTTCATTGTAGTGCAGATTTCCTTTGCAAGCTTGCTTGGTTGGCCCAAAAGGGCGTATGCGTTTTTTCCTGAATATATTCAGGAAAAAACGCATATGCCCTTTTTGGCCAAGTGCATCATTGTGGACGTTCTGCCTCTTTTCCTATGCTTTACATGCAATTCCAGTCTACCTCCTGAAATCGGTTTCCTGCAATTCTGCCCCGCTTTCAAGTCCTCTTGGCAGCCTTACTTCAATATATTTTTGGACGATAGCTGTCATTTATAACTCTGCAGGTTTGTGAATTACAGTGCCCCTGAGCTCCTTTCTTCAACTCGCTTTCTTGTGAGCTGGCCGCAACACCGCAGCATGGCTTCAGGCCCTAGTGTGGTTCCGGCATGGCACGCTGAGCCTTTGGTTAATTCCTCTTCCTGGTGGGAAATGAGAGTTAAATTTGCCCGTCCAGACACCTCCAGCTAGTCTCTCATTGGTTCTCCCTATTCCTGTTCATTTTCCGCAGAAATTGCAAACTGGGCCAAACAGGAGGTTAAAGGCACTGTCTCTCCAAGTGGGGAGAGTGTTAGTAAAGCGTCTGGAATGTTGCACCCGAGTACCAGGGGACAAAAACTGAGACACATTTGAACACGTTTCCTGATCACACGGTTGATCATACTCTGGGTTCCACATGCATGTTTTAGCTGAAGGAAGAATCCCTTAAACCTGGAGAGTTGAGACCCATGGAATGGCTACCATGCAATATGACTTCAAAGGGTCTGCATTTGCTCATCAAACCTCACCAATCCTATCACTGCTGCGTTTATGCCGCTGTACACATGCTTGATTCTCTTTTGGAGACATATAAATCCATAGGTTTTAAGATTATTACTAGTCAGGTATATTCTTAGGCGATTAATATGAGGTGTAGAGTCCACTTCGTTGAGCAAGGAGTAGCTCTTGTCTATTACATATTTGGCTTATGGAATGGTATCTGTGCTAATTTCAATCTCTGGTTTTATGCAGAACCCCAACTCACCTTTCCCCTTAAGCAAGCATAAGTTGGTTTTCTACATTTGAGACCGTGTTCTGTTTTGTAATTCAGTTTCTGTGTAGCCAAGTTTACATTCCGTGTAGTAGTGATATCTTATGATGTTTCTTTTTCTGTGTGACTTATCTCACTTAGAATCATCGTACCTGAATCCACTCATTATGCTGCTACGGGCCTGATGATATAGATTTCATTGCTGAGTGATATTGCATTGTACGTAAGTACCACAAAATCTTTGTCCATTTTTCACTTTCTGTGATATTGAACTTGTACTGTAAACGAGGTTCTTGTAAACAGAGCCGTCCCAAACTTTGGGGTGGCTGTGTCTTTTTGATTTTAATTTCCCTAAGCTATAGGACCATAAGTGGAAATGTCCTAGGCTCTGTTGCTTTGTTTTTTAGATGTTTCAGGAAACACCATACACTTCTCCAGAGTGGCTGTTGGCAATTTTCATCCCGCCCATCAGCATAACAAGGCTCCCAGTTCTCCATGGCTTGTCCTGCCTTTCTGGATTTTACACTTTTTTCAGATGGCCCTTTTGACCGGGGGGCAGTGAGACTTCATTGTAGTGCAGATTTCCTTTGCAAGCTTGCTTGGTTGGCCAAAAAGGGCGTATGCGTTTTTTCCTGAATATATTCAGGAAAAAACGCATACGCCCTTTTTGGCCAAGTGCATCATTGTGGACGTTCTGCCTCTTTTCCTATGCTTTACATGCAATTCCAGTCTACCTCCTGAAACCGGTTTCCTGCAATTCTGCCCCGCTTTCAAGTCCTCTTGGCAGCCTTACATCAATATATTTTTGGACGATAGCTGTCATTTATAACTCTGCAGGTTTGTGAATTACAGTGCCCCTGAGCTCCTTTCTTCAACTCGCTTTCTTGTGAGCTGGCCGCAACACCGCAGCATTGCTTCAGGCCCTAGTGTGGTTCCGGAATGGCATGCTGAGCCTTTGGTTAATTCCTCTTCCTGGTGGGAAATGAGAGTTAAATTTGCCCGTCCAGACACCTCCAGCTAGTCTCTCATTGGTTCTCCCTATTCCTGTTCATTTTCCGCAGAAATTGCAAACTGGGCCAAACAGGAGGTTAAAGGCACTGACTCTCCAAGTGGGGAGAGTGTTAGTAAAGCGTCTGGAATGTTGCACCCGAGTACCAGGGGACGAAACCTGAGACACATTTGAACACGTTTCCCGATCACACGGTGGATCATACTCTGGGTTCCAAATGCATGTTTTAGCTGAAGGAAGAATCCCTTATACCTGGAGAGTTGAGACCCATGGAATGGGTACCATGCAATATGACTTCAAAGGGTCTGCATTTGCTCACCGAACCTCACCAATCCTATCACTGCTGCGTTTATGCCGCTGTACACACGCTTGATTCTCTTTCGGAGACATAGAAATCCATAGATTTTAAGATTCTTACTAGTCAGGTATATTCTTAGGCGTTTAATATGGGGTGTTGATTCCACTTGGTTGAGAAAGGAGTAGCTCTTGTCTATTACATATTTGGCTTATGGAACGGTATCTGTGCTAATTTCAATCTCTGGTTTTATGCAGCACCCCAACTCACCTTTCCCCTTAAGAAAGCATAAGTTGGTTTTCTACATTTGAGACCCTGTTCTGTTTTGTAATTCTGTTCCTGTGTAGCCAAGTTTACATTCCGTGTAGTAGTGATATCTTATGATGTTTCTTTTTCTGTGTGACTTATCTCACTTAGAATCATCGTACCTGAATCCACTCATTATGCTGCTATGGGCCTGATGACATACATTTCATTGCTGAGTGATATTGCATTGTACGTACCTACCACAACTTCTTTATCCATTTTTCACTTTCTGTGATATTGAACTCGAACTGTAAATGAGGTTCTTGTAAACAGAGCTGTCCCAAACTTTGGGGTGGCTGTGTCTTTTTGATTTTAATTTCCCTAAGCTATAGGACCATAAGTGGAAGTGCCCTAGGCTCTGTTGCTTTGTTTTGTAGATGTTTCAGGAAACACCATACACTTCTCCAGAGTGGCTGTTGGCAATTTACATCCTGCCCATCAGCATAACAAGGCTCCCAGTTCTCCATGGCCTGTCCTGCCTTTCTGGATTTTACACTTTTTTCAGATGGCCCTTTTGACCGGGGGGCAGTGAGACTTCATTGTACTGCAGATTTCCTTTGCAAGCTTGCTTGGTTGACCAAAAAGGGCGTATGCGTTTTTTCCTGAATATATTCAGGAAAAAACGCATACGCCCTTTTTGGCCAAGTGCATCATTGTGGACGTTCTGCCTCTTTTCCTATGCTTTACATGCAATTCCAGTCTACCTCCTGAAATCGGTTTCCTGCAATTCTGCACCGCTTTCGAGTCCTCTTGGCAGCCTTACTTCAATATATTTTTGGACAATAGCTGTCATTTTTAACTCTGCAGGTTTGTGAATTACAGTGCCCCTGAGCTCCTTTCTTCAACTCGCTTTCTTGTGAGCTGGCCGCAACACCGCAGGATTGCTTCAGGCCCTAGTGTGGTTCCGGCATGGCACGCTGAGCCTTTGGTTAATTCCTCTTCCTGGTGGGAAATGAGAGTTAAATTTGCCCATCCAGACACCTCCAGCTAGTCTCTCATTGGTTCTCCCTATTCCTGTTCATTTTCCGCAGAAATTGCAAACTGGGCCAAACAGGAGGTTAAAGGCAGTGACTCTCCAAGTGAGGAGAGTGTTAGTAAAGCATCTGGAATGTTGCACCTGAGTACCAGGGGACGAAAACTGAGACACATTTGAACACGTTTCCCGATCACACGGTGGATCATACTCTGGGTTCCAAATGCATGTTTTAGCTGAAGGAAGAATCCCTTAAACCTGGAGAGTTGAGACCCATGGAATGGCTACCATGCAATATGACTTCAAAGGGTCTGCATTTGCTCATCAAACCTCACCAATCCTATCACTGCTGCGTTTATGCCGCTGTACACATGCTTGATTCTCTTTTGGAGACATAGAAATCCATAGGTTTTAAGATTCTTACTAGTCAGGTATATTCTTAGGCGATTAATATGGGGTGTAGAGTCCACTTCGTTGAGCAAGGAGTAGATCTTGTCTATTACATATTTGGCTTATGGAATGGTATCTGTGCTAATTTCAATCTCTGGTTTTATGCAGAACCCCAGCTCACCTTTCCCCTTAAGCAAGCATAAGTTGGTTTTCTACATTTGAGACCGTGTTCTGTTTTGTAATTCAGTTTCTGTGTAGCCAAGTTTACATTCCGTGTAGTAGTGATATCTTATGATGTTTCCTTTTCTGTGTGACTTATCTCACTTAGAATCATCGTACCTGAATCCACTCATTATGCTGCTACGGGCCTGATGATATAGATTTCATTGCTGAGTGATATTGCATTGTACGTAAGTACCACAAATTCTTTATCCATTTTTCACCTTCTGTGATATTGAATTTGTACTGTAAATGAGGTTCTTGTAAACAGAGCCATCCCAAACTTTGGGGTGGCTGTGTCTTTTTGATTTTAATTTCCCTAAGCTATAGGACCATAAGTGGAAGTGCCCTAGGCTCTGTTGCTTTGTTTTTTAGATGTTTCAGGAAACACCATACACTTCTCCAGAGTGGCTGTTGGCAATTTACATCCCGCCCATCAGCATAACAAGGCTCCCAGTTCTCCATGGCCTGTCCTGCCTTTCTGGATTTTATACATTTTTCAGATGGCCCTTTTGACCGGGGGACAGTGAGACTTCATTGTAGTGCAGATTTCCTTTGCAAGCTTGCTTGGTTGGCCAAAAAGGGCGTATGCGTTTTTTCCTGAATATATTCAGGAAAAAACGCATACGCCCTTTTTGGCCAAGTGCATCATTGTGGACGTTCTGCCTCTTTTCGTATGCTTTACATGCAATTCCAGTCTACCTCCTGAAATCGGTTTCCTGCAATTCTGCCCCGCTTTCAAGTCCTCTTGGCAGCCTTACTTCAATATATTTTTGGACGATAGCTGTCATTTATAACTCTGCAGGTTTGTGAATTACAGTGCCCCTGAGCTCCTTTCTTCAACTCGCTTTCTTGTGAGCTGGCCGCAACACTGCAGGATTGCTTCAGGCCCTAGTGTCGTTCCGGCATGGCACGCTGAGCCTTTGGTTAATTCCTCTTCCTGGTGGGAAATGAGAGTTAAATTTGCCCGTCCAGACACCTCCAGCTAGTCTCTCACTGGTTCTCCCTATTCCTGTTCATCTTCCGCAAAAATTGCAAACTGGGCCAAACAGGAGGTTAAAGGCACTGACTCTCCAAGTGGGGAGAGTGTTAGTAAAGCGTCTGGAATGTTGCACCCGAGTACCAGGGGACGAAACCTGAGACACATTTGAACACGTTTCCCGATCACACGGTGGATCATACTCTGGGTTCCACATGCATGTTTTAGCTGAAGGAAGAATCCCTTAAACCTGGAGAGTTGAGACCCATGGAATGGGTACCATGCAATATGACCTCAAAGGGTCTGCATTGGCTCACCGAACCTCACCAATCCTATCACTGCTGCGCTTATGCCACTGTACACACGCTTGATTCTCTTTCGGAGACATATAAATCCATAGGTTTTAAGATTCTTACTAGTCAGCTATATTCTTAGACGTTTAATATGGGGTGTTGAGTCCTCTTCGTTGAGCAAGGAGTAGCTCTTGTCTATTACATATTTGGCTTATGGAACGGTATCTGTGCTAATTTCAATCTCTGGTTTTATGCAGCACCCCAACTCACCTTTCCCCTTAAGCAAGCATAAGTTGGTTTTCTACATTTGAGACCTTGTTCTGTTTTGTAATTCAGTTCCTGTGTAGCCAAGTTTACATTCCGTGTATTAGTGATATCTTATGATGTTTCTTTTTCTGTGTGACTTATCTCACTTAGAATCATCGTACCTGAATCCACTCATTATGCTGCTATGGGCCTGATGACATAGATTTCATTGCTGAGTGATATTGCATTGTACGTAAGTACCACAACTTCTTTATCCATTTTTCGCTTTCTGTGATATTGAACTTGTACCGTAAACGAGGTTCTTGTAAACAGAGCCGTCCCAAACTTTGGGGTGGCTGTGTCTTTTTGATTTTAATTTCCCTAAGCTATACGACCATAAGTGGAAGTGCCCTAGGCTCTGTTGCTTTGTTTTGTAGATGTTTCAGGAAACACCATACACTTCTCCAGAGAGGCTATTGGCAATTTACATCCCGCCCATCAGCATAACAAGGCTCCCAGTTCTCCATGGCCTGTCCTGCCTTTCTGGATTTTACACTTTTTTCAGATGGCCCTTTTGACCGGGGGGCAGTGAGACTTCATTGTAGTGCAGATTTCCTTTGCAAGCTTGCTTGGTTGGCCCAAAAGGGCGTATGCGTTTTTTCCTGAATATATTCAGGAAAAAACGCATACGCCCTTTTTGGCCAAGTGCATCATTGTGGACGTTCTGCCTCTTTTCCTATGCTTTACATGCAATTCCAGTCTACCTCCTGAAATCGGTTTCCTGCAATTCTGCCCCGCTTTCAAGTCCTCTTGGCAGCCTTACTTCAATATATTTTTGGACGATAGCTGTCATTTATAACTCTGCAGGTTTGTGAATTACAGTGCCCCTGAGCTCCTTTCTTCAACTCGCTTTCTTGTGAGCTGGCCGCAACACCGCAGCATGGCTTCAGGCCCTAGTGTGGTTCCGGCATGGCACGCTGAGCCTTTGGTTAATTCCTCTTCCTGGTGGGAAATGAGAGTTAAATTTGCCCGTCCAGACACCTCCAGCTAGTCTCTCATTGGTTCTCCCTATTCCTGTTCATTTTCCGCAGAAATTGCAAACTGGGCCAAACAGGAGGTTAAAGGCACTGTCTCTCCAAGTGGGGAGAGTGTTAGTAAAGCGTCTGGAATGTTGCACCCGAGTACCAGGGGACAAAAACTGAGACACATTTGAACACGTTTCCCGATCACACGGTTGATCATACTCTGGGTTCCACATGCATGTTTTAGCTGAAGGAAGAATCCCTTAAACCTGGAGAGTTGAGACCCATGGAATGGCTACCATGCAATATGACTTCAAAGGGTCTGCATTTGCTCATCAAACCTCACCAATCCTATCACTGCTGCATTTATGCCGCTGTACACATGCTTGATTCTCTTTTGGAGACATATAAATCCATAGGTTTTAAGATTATTACTAGTCAGGTATATTCTTAGGCGATTAATATGGGGTGTAGAGTCCACTTCGTTGAGCAAGGAGTAGCTCTTGTCTATTACATATTTGGCTTATGGAATGGTATCTGTGCTAATTTCAATCTCTGGTTTTATGCAGAACCCCAACTCACCTTTCCCCTTAAGCAAGCATAAGTTGGTTTTCTACATTTGAGACCGTGTTCTGTTTTGTAATTCAGTTTCTGTGTAGCCAAGTTTACATTCCGTGTAGTAGTGATATCTTATGATGTTTCTTTTTCTGTGTGACTTATCTCACTTAGAATCATCGTACCTGAATCCACTCATTATGCTGCTACGGGCCTGATGATATAGATTTCATTGCTGAGTGATATTGCATTGTACGTAAGTACCACAAATTCTTTATCCATTTTTCACCTTCTGTGATATTGAATTTGTACTGTAAATGAGGTTCTTGTAAACAGAGCCGTTCCAAACTTTGGGGTGGCTGTGTCTTTTTGATTTTAATTTCCCTAAGCTATAGGACCATAAGTGGAAGTGCCCTAGGCTCTGTTGCTTTGTTTTTTAGATGTTTCAGGAAACACCATACACTTCTCCAGAGTGGCTGTTGGCAATTTACATCCCGCCCATCAGCATAACAAGGCTCCCAGTTCTCCATGGCCTGTCCTGCCTTTCTGGATTTTATACATTTTTCAGATGGCCCTTTTGACTGGGGAGCAGTGAGACTTCATTGTAGTGCAGATTTCCTTTGCAAGCTTGCTTGGTTGGCCAAAAATGGCATATGCGTTTTTTCCTGAATATAATCAGGAAAAATCGCATACGCCCTTTTTGGCCAAGTGCATCATTGTGGACGTTCTGCCTCTTTTCCTATGCTTTACATGCAATTCCAGTCTACCTCCTGAAAACGGTTTCCTGCAATTCTGCCCCGCTTTCAAGTCCTCTTGGCAGCCTTACTTCAATATATTTTTGGACGATAGCTGTCATTTATAACTCTGCAGGTTTGTGAATTACAGTGCCCCTGAGCTCCTTTCTTCAACTCGCTTTCTTGTGAGCTGGCCGCAACACCGCAGGATTGCTTCAGGCCCTAGTGTGGTTCCGGCATGGCACGCTGAGCCTTTGGTTAATTCCTCTTCCTGGTGGGAAATGAGAGTTAAATTTGCCCGTCCAGACACCTCCAGCTAGTCTCTCATTGGTTCTCCCTATTCCTGTTCATTTTCCGCAGAAATTGCAAACTGGGCCAAACAGGAGGTTAAAGGCACTGACTCTCCAAGTGGGGAGAGTGTTAGTAAAGCGTCTGGAATGTTGCACCCGAGTACCAGGGGACGAAACCTGAGACACATTTGAACACTTTTCCCAATCACACGGTGGATCATACTCTGGGTTCCACATGCATGTTTTAGCTGAAGGAAGAATCCCTTAAACCTGGAGAGTTGAGACCCATGGAATGGGTACCATGCAATATGACTTCAAAGGTTCTGCATTGGCTCACCGAACCTCTCCAATCCTATCACTGCTGTGCTTTTGCCACTGTACACATGCTTGATTCTCTTTCGGAGACATATAAATCCATAGATTTTAAGATTCTTACTAGTCAGGTATATTCTTAGACGTTTAATATGGGGTGTTGAGTCCTCTTCGTTTAGCAAAGACTAGCTCTTGTCTATTACATATTTGGCTTATGGAACGGTATCTGTGCTAATTTCAATCTCTGGTTTTATGCAGCACCCCAACTCACCTTTCCCCTTAAGCAAGCATAAGTTGGTTTTCTACATTTGAGACCCTGTTCTGTTTTGTAATTCAGTTCCTGTGTAGCCAAGTTTACATTCCGTGTAGTAGTGATATATTATGATGTTTCTTTTTCTGTGTGACTTATTTCACTTAGAATCATCGTACCTGAATCTACTCATTATGCTGTTACGGGCCTGATGACATAGATTTCATTGCTGAGTGATATTGCGTTGTACGTAAGTACCACAAATTCTTTATCCATTTTTCGCTTTCTGTGATATTGAACTTGTACCGTAAACGAGGTTCTTGTAAACAGAGCCGTCCCAAAATTTGGGGTGGCTGTGTCTTTTTGATTTTAATTTCCCTAAGCTATAAGACCATAAGTGCAAGTGCCCTAGGCTCTGTTGCTTTGTTTTTTAGATGTTTCAGGAAACACCATACACTTCTCCAGAGTGGCTGTTGGCAATTTACATCCCGCCCATCAGCATAACAAGGCTCCCAATTCTCCATGGCCTGTCCTGCCTTTCTGGATTTTATACATTTTTCAGATGGCCCTTTTGAATGGGGAGCAGTGAGACTTCATTGTAGTGCAGATTTCCTTTGCAAGCTTGCTTGGTTGGCCAAAAATGGCATATGCGTTTTTTCCTGAATATAATCAGGAAAAAACGCATACGCCCTTTTTGGCCAAGTGCATCATTGTGGACGTTCTGCCTCTTTTCCTATGCTTTACATGCAATTCCAGTCTACCTCCTGAAACCGGTTTCCTGCAATTCTGCTCCGCTTTCAAGTCCTCTTTTCAGCCTTACTTCAATATATTTTTGGACGATAGCTGTCATTTTTAACTCTGCAGGTTTGTGAATTATAGTGCCCCTGAGCTACTTTCTTCAACTCGCTTTCTTGTGAGCTGGCCACAACACCGCAGCCTTGCTTCAGGCCCTAGTGTGGTTCCGGCATGGCACGCTGAGCCTTTGGTTAATTCCTCTTCCTGGTGGGAAATGAGAGTTAAATTTGCCCGTCCAGACACCTCCAGCTAGTGTCTCATTGGTTCTCCCTATTCCTGTTCATTTTCCGCAGAAATGGCAAACTGGGCCAAACAGGAGGTTAAAGGCACTGACTCTCCAAGTGGAGAGAGTTTTAGTAAAGCGACTGGAATGTTGCACCCGAGTACCAGGGGACGAAAACTGAGACACATTTGAACACGTTTCCCGATCACACGGTGGATCATACTCTGGGTTCCACATGCATGTTGTAGCTGAAGGAAGAATCCCTTAAACCTGGAGAGTTGAGACCCATGGAATGAGTATCATGCAATATGACTTCAAAGTGTCTGCATTTGCTCACCGAACCTCACCAATCCTATCACTGCTGCGTTTATGCCGCTGTACACACGCTTGATTCTCTTTTGGAGACATATAAATCCATAGGATTTAAGATTCTTACTAGTCAGGTATATTCTTAGGCGTTTAATATGGGATGTAGAGTCCACTTCGTTGAGCAAGGAGTAGCTCATGTCTATTACATATTTGGCTTATGGAACGGTATCTGTGCTAATTTCAATCTCTGGTTTTATGCAGTACCCCAACTCACCTTTCCCCTTAAGCAAGCATAAGTTGGTTTTCTACATTTGAGACCCTGTTCTGTTTTGTAATTCATTTCCTGTGTAGCCAAGTTTACATTCCATGTAGTAGTGATATCTTATGATGTTTCTTTTTCTGTGTGACTTATTTCACTTAGAATCATCGTACCTGAATCTACTCATTATGCTGTTACGGGCCTGATGACATAGATTTCATTGCTGAGTGATATTGCGTTGTACGTAAGTACCACAAATTCTTTATCCATTTTTCGCTTTCTGTGATATTGAACTTGTACCGTAAACGAGGTTCTTGTAAACAGAGCCGTCCCAAAATTTGGGGTGGCTGTGTCTTTTTGATTTTAATTTCCCTAAGCTATAAGACCATAAGTGGAAGTGCCCTAGGCTCTGTTGCTTTGTTTTTTAGATGTTTCAGGAAACACCATACACTTCTCCAGAGTGGCTGTTGGCAATTTACATCCCGCCCATCAGCATAACAAGGCTCCCAGTTCTCCATGGCCTGTCCTGCCTTTCTGGATTTTATACATTTTTCAGATGGCCCTTTTGACTGGGGAGCAGTGAGACTTCATTGTAGTGCAGATTTCCTTTGCAAGCTTGCTTGGTTGGCCAAAAATGGCATATGCGTTTTTTCCTGAATATAATCAGGAAAAAACGCATACGCCCTTTTTGGCCAAGTGCATCATTGTGGACGTTCTGCCTCTTTTCCTATGCTTTACATGCAATTCCAGTCTACCTCCTGAAACCGGTTTCCTGCAATTCTGCCCCGCTTTCAAGTCCTCTTGGCAGCCTTACTTCAATATATTTTTGGACGATAGCTGTCATTTTTAACTCTGCAGGTTTGTGAATTATAGGGCCCCTGAGCTACTTTCTTCAACTCGCTTTCTTGTGAGCTGGCCACAACACCGCAGCCTTGCTTCAGGCCCTAGTGTGGTTCCGGCATGGCACGCTGAGCCTTTGGTTAACTCCTCTTCCTGGTGGGAAATGAGAGTTAAATTTGCCCGTCCAGACACCTCCAGCTAGTGTCTCATTGGTTCTCCCTATTCCTGTTCATTTTCCGCAGAAATGGCAAACTGGGCCAAACAGGAGGTTAAAGGCACTGACTCTCCAAGTGGAGAGAGTTTTAGTAAAGCGACTGGAATGTTGCACCCGAGTACCAGGGGACGAAAACTGAGACACATTTGAACACGTTTCCCGATCACACGGTGGATCATACTCTGGGTTCCACATGCATGTTTTAGCTGAAGGAAGAATCCCTTAAACCTGGAGAGTTGAGACCCATGGAATGGGTACCATGCAATATGACTTCAAAGGGTCTGCATTGGCTCACCGAACCTCACCAATCCTATCACTGCTG